>NC_084461.1:49210000-50460000 GCF_027409185.1 Cynocephalus volans | reverse complement strand
TTCTAAAACAAGTAAATTAAAAAATATAAATAACCTGCTATAAAAAAAATGAAATACTACCATTCACAGCAACATGGATGGGCTTAGATAAAATTATATTAAGTGAAATAAGCCAGGCACAGAAAGAAAAATACTGCATGTTCTCACTTATTTGTGGGAGCTAATAAAAATAAATAAGTAAACATACAAATAAATAATAGGGGAAGACACAACAATCACAACAATTCCTTGAACTTGTTAAGACAAGTGAACAGATATGATGTTGATTGGAGGGAGACAAGGTGGGGGGAAAAGGAAGAATAGATAAAGAGATAACAAAATCAACTACGTTGTATATTGATAAATTATAATAAAAAATATATATCTGTAAATAAGAGAGATGAGTGCAGTTCACTTTCCCGTTATTACTAACAGTCTGTATATAAATAAAGAATTTAATGAATGCAGAGCACATTTTTACATGAACTTTTCTTTACGAAGTATTTGTATTTCACTGGAAATATTAAAACTTTGTCTCTTTATTGCTCAAGTAGTTTTTTTAATTTTATTTTTTATTATCAAAGTCATGCTTCAATAGCTCAAAATTGTACAAAATAAAACAGTTAAGCCCCTAGTTCACACCATCCAATACTCTGAAGGTACACTCTATTGAATAAAAATTTCTTTTCTTGAAAAAGCATTCTGTACTCTAATTTTTTCAGTGTTCCAGATGACAATTTACCAAAATAGGTTTAAATTAATGATTAATGAGTCTTTTATCTCACTCCTTCCACCTGCCTACTGACAAAAGGTATGAATTTAACACATTTGAAATTTTGAACAGTTGTATATCTTCTGCTTTATAGATGATTTTTCTATTCATCCATTATCTTCTTTTAAAAATTCTTTCGATAATAGCCATTCTAATGAGTGTAAAGTAGTATCTCACTGTGGTTTTGGTTTTCTTTATTCACTCTTAATCCCATCATTGAAGGTTATTTATTGGCAACACTGTGGCATATTTTCCTGTTTTTCTATGCATACATTTTTTTTAAAATTGGGATCATTGGGTATATGCAGTTTGGTTACCTGCATTTAGTAGAATTGGAGGAGAATTTTCTTTGCCATTAAAAATTCTCTGTGAACATCATTTTTAGTGGCTGTAAAAACTTACATAAAGAAAAATATGTCCTAATGTATGTATGTGTCTTTTTAAATTGAATATTGGTATACTTAAAACAATGGACTTTAATGCAACTAGTAATCGTAATGCAAAGTAAATTCTACCCTCAAACAACAGAAGTGCTATGGAGAGAGTGAAATAGGTGAGTTTTCGTGACACCTTCTGTCATATTAACTTTTTAAAGCACTAAATTCACTTGAAATTACAATAAACAAAGTAAGAACAAGCATTAGGTAATTTGACCTATCAGGTATCCTGAAGCAATAATTTATCATTAGAGGGTTTTTTTTTTCTCTATGCAATTAAGTGAACAGTGTCTCTTACTTTTTAAATAAAGGTTTTGAAATAGAAAATAGCTTTAGGGTTAAAACGAAGCAGATTTTATCGTTGAAAATCTGTTCACAGTTCAATTGAGCCTTACTTTCCTCTAGAGATTTGCTCTTCATAATGCTTACCAGTGGATCTTAAAATATCCCTTTGTGATCATTATTAAGATCCTAATTATATGTTATGAAATAAAAGGCTTATAATGGAATACCTGAACTTTCCTACCCAACAAAGGAGATATATTTCTGTATTTATGTATTCATACTAAAAAGCTGTTCTGAAAAGCTCAAAATATTATTTGATCTTAATGGTTTTGGGGCAGAGGAACTGGCACCACCTTGATTTTTGTATAACTTGGCCCAAGCCAACTGTTTCAGGAGGGACTGTCAGAGCAGACTTCTGTCGTATTTGCCATATGGCATTATTGGGCTCAGATTATAGAGGCTTTCCTGGTTGTTTTCTTGATTTAGGAATTATCAGTGCTCTCTAGGATTTTCTCCAAACACAGAGAACTTGTTCAAAAGAAACTGATATATTGGGAAGAAAAAGTAGTTTGATATTTGGGAGGTTTAGATGGTTTACAACATTTCTGAGGGGTACCGTGGCTCAAAAAGTTTATTGGCTACAAGGACAATTGGTGATATCCTTCGAACACAGTTAATCGTCTGGCACTTAGCTTCACCTGAACTGGTACCTTCCCCATGCACCTCACCCCTGGCACTCCCCACAGCCTTCATCAGTTATAGGACAGCCTGATGAATGAGGTTGAGTCCAGGGCAGCCACAGAAATCTGCTTTACTCTATAGCATCTTAACATGTCACAGATCCAACCTTGAGTTTATCTACTGCATAGGACCATGGGTGATTAGGTGTGGGATATAGTGGGAATGAAGATCTAAAAAATATTTTTTTTTTTAGAAGAAGAAGAGGAGGAGGAGAGGGAGGAAGGGAAAGAAGAAAGCCAAGTTTGAGAGTTTTTATTTCTCAACACTAGAGAACACTTCCTCCTCACAGCATTGAGTTCTGGAGAAGGTGGTCTTCTTCTCAATCCTCTTTCCTTGTGGATGGGAATTCCTTTCCTTCCTGTCTCTCTTCCATGAAGTTCATGTTTGTGTTCTCAGTCTCCACCGCTGTCAATGAGATAGGCTCTGATGTTTCTCTTGAAAACATAGCACATCTGGACACACTCTGTTCACATTCCCAGCTGCCAAGAGGGCAGGGCATTGAAGAGAGGCTTTTCCTTAAGGCTGACTCTCTAATGCAGGGGGGTCTCCACCCGATTGCATTAGGTATTTGCATCTCTACTGGACTCCTGTAGGCATCAGAGTTTCCTACCCCTCATTTGCATTATGGGACCCCATACACTTTGAAGAGTCTTTCTCAGGTAAAGTAGAGAACAAGCACCTTCTGATCTTGGGAGCAAGTCCTCTGAGAGCAGTGATGACAAATATCTTAGTGATCTATTCAATGATTCTGAAAGCATGAAAACTAAACCACCTGTATCATAGTCATCTCTGGGGCTTGTTTAAAACACATATAATAAGGCCCCGCCTCAAACCTAAGAAAATCAGAATTTCTAGGGGGAGGGCTTGGGAATCTAACATTAAAACAAACATCCCAGGTGATTCTTACAAAACATAAAGCTTGATAATTATTGAACTCTTCCTGGATCTGGCAGCTCTTCTGCGTGAGAGAGCCAATTAGAGGGAACTCATGGGTTTTAGGAAATAACTAACTCACCAGTATAGCAAGGCTAAAGATGCAGGATTTTGTCCTTATCAAAAGCCAATTCATGTGGACCATTTTTTAGTGAGTGTCCAGGATTAAATCAGGTACTACAGTAGGTAAGGTAGATAAATAAGTAGTTTTATATAATAGAAGGAGGGTTTTATGGTTTGTCTTCTGTTTATTTTCCTAGTTATCATAAAAAGGCAGGAATCACTGGGCCTCTGTTTATTTTCATGGCACTATTGTTTTAACCCCTAGCTTTAATGTGGAATTAAAATATCACACATCTATTTGCTTTCATTTCTAGTATCTAGAAGGGTTTCAGCTTGACGTAATTAGCATGTAGAGTGTGTTCACCTCCTGTAATCTCTCAGATGAGTCACTACACAGCCCCAGCACATAACTGCTTCTGGGAGCCTGTCGCTAACCAGGCTTCAAAACCCAGTGGAAAGAACTGTGTGTTTTCTTCAGAAGTAATCAATAAATGAGAAATTACCAGAAATATGCAGTTTTATTCACTCCTAGTGATTTTTACATAAAAACTGACAAGGCTGTGTAACAAATTATATATAGATTCAGGTACTGTATCCACACAGCTAATGCACACATGAATTATTCAATGAAATTTTGCTTCAATAGGTTTTTCTGAGTTACCTTGATGTGTGACCAGTTTCAGATAATACATTAAATGTTATGAATTATGGTAAATTCACTATATTTTTGTTCAAACTACATCCTGTGCTGATAAATCTGTTAAAATTCAAGTTTGCATGGTGGTTCACATATGTTGCTTTTCTGTAGATGTCCCTATGTATTTTGGCCATCTAGCAAATAGATCTTCACCTCTTTGAGCTTCAGTATTCACACTTGCTTATTGTGTAAGGAACATACAGGTGAGAAAATAGGCAACTGCAATTCTCCTATGATTGCTCTTGATGGGGGAAATAAAAAGGGATCAGGACAATAAATAGGAGGAGTTAGGGGAGGCTCCTTGAAGGAAGGGACCTCAAAGCTCAGACCTGAAAGATGAGTGGAATTTTCCAGAGGAAGAGAGAAGGGGAATGCATTTGTTTTCTACCGCTGGGTGACAAACTACCACAGACTCAGTGGCTTAAAGCAACATTTATTAACTTGCAGTTTCCCTGAATCAGGAGTCAGTCCAACCTAGCTGGCTCCTCTGCTCAGGGTCTCACAAGGCTACAGTCAGGTTAGCTTCGCTGAATTTCATTTCTGGGTTCAGGGTTCTCTTTCCACCTCCTTCAGGCTGTTCGCAGAATTTAGTTCTTGTGGTTTTAGAACAGCCACTTTCTTGTTGGCTGTCAGCCTGGGGCAGCTCTCAGCTCCTAAAGGTCACCTGCAGTTCCTTACCCTCTTAGAGACCCCCTCACAACATGGCCTTCTTCAAGGCCAGCAGGAAAATGCTCCTCTTCAGGAAAGGCCTGATTCCTCTTTATGGGCTTTCTTCTAATTAAATCAGGCCCACCCAAGATAATCTCCTTTTTGGTTAACTCAAAAATCATCCGATTCAGGACCCTTCGTTACACTGACAGAATCCCTTCACCATCTCTATATAGCCTAACCTAACCATGGAGGTGACAGCTCACTGTGCACACAGGTAAGGCTCACAAGTAAGAGGAGGGGATTCCACAGGGACTGTACATAGGGGACTGGAATCTTGGGAGCCATCTAAAATCATGCCTACCATGAGGAAGCATGTTCCAAGCAGGAAGAACCAGGTGGTAAAAGAGGCCTCAACAAAAGTAGAGCAATTTCCAGTGTCCAAGGGAAAGGCTGGAGTGGTGACCAGACCAGACCGTGCACTGCTGGGCTTAATGGCCTTATATTTTCACTATTATGCAACTATTCAAAGACTACTAGAAAGAGTACTTGAAACACTGAAATATGGAAAACCTCATACAATAAAATATTACATGGGAAAAATCAAAATGTATACTTATATATCATAGTTTCAGTTTTGAAAATACATATGCATATTTTAAAAGACTAGAAGTAAATACATCTATTGGTTAGTCGTGGATATCTGAGTGGGAAATTGCAGATGATTTAGAGATTCTTTGTACTTTTTCTTGCTTCTAATACTCTCCACAGTAAATATATATTTCTCCTGTAATAATTAATTAAATATGATTCATGCTACTTGCAAAAACAAATGAACCCTAGTAGAGTTCTCTCTGAAATTGATTGCAAATTTGGTGCTCCAGGTGTTTTGACAGATTAAAAAGCAAGTTCAGGAATTAGTTACACGTGAGCTCTACAAAGATGAGGACCAGTGAGTTGAAATGAAGTCCAGGTTCAGGTGAGAGCGGTAAGGATACCAGACCTAACCAGGTGTGTCTCTTGACCAAACAATGGGTGGGAAACTCAGTCAGTTCCTCTTAATCAGTTCCTCTTTCCAAGTGCCCTCCAGACATGAAGTTCACAGTTAGGGAGAGGTGGCTGGAGGTGCCAAGTGCTGTTTCAGAGGTGGCATCACCTATATGTTCGGAGTTTTAAACATAGGGAACTCACCTATTGCCAAATTCATTGCAACTTTCAGAAGTGTTCACTTGGGAACAGAAGGGAAGAATCCTTTGCAAATCAGAAATAAGTAACATTGACAGCCAAATCCTTCAGGCACATCTTCAAGTTTCAAGAGAGCAGTTAACAGAAAAGAAAATGTATTTTTAGAAATTGTTTGGGAGGTGAAAGGATTTTTCTGGGGGGAGGAGGGCAGGGAATGGGTAGAGGAGATTTTTTTTTTTTTGGCACTGTAATTTCACAGAGATCTTTGAGTCAAAATATAGCGAAATGAGGCTTTTCATCTCTCTTGCTCCAAAAAATGAAAAGCAAGAAAACTAGAAAATGTCAGAGTTGACCACTGAACAGACCACATTTCTAATTCATGGCAATATGGCAAAAATAAAAATTCTTAAAATACACATTTTAAAATTAGGTTTTTGACCTTCGATGGGGCTTATCATACTTATTTATACGGTAGCAGAAGGAGCTGATTTTTCAGTAGTTGTCTCATCAAAGACATGACTCACATTTCCTTAAGCATTTACACCATATGTTTCCTGAGGCAAAAAAAAAAAAAAAAAGATATATTCTTTCCTTACAATTAGTGATATTTGAACAAAAAATTGTAAGAAATCATTTAAAAGAATACTTTTGGAGCATATGGTTTAGGAATGTTGATTTCTAGAAATTAAAATTATGTTAAATATTTGTCTGATGTAGCCATTAGGTACATTTATGAATATAAGTGAGAAGTAATATTGTGATGTTAGTTTCACCATTAATAACAAAAACAGAATTCAAAAAGAATTTAGCAATAAAGCACAGATACTAGTAAAACTCGCTTTATATTCTAAAATGTAAATTTTAGTTTAATAAAAGCTTTAGTTAGACTAACTGAAAAGAATTTGTTTTAACATTGAAAAAGAAAAATATTACTTTAATTGATATTTAGTTACATCGTTTCATGTGTACACGCTGTGACTGCAAGATAATGAGACAAATTATTTTGTAGCCAATAGAAATTAAAATGAATTTATTTTTTATAATTATTAACAATAGGGATCATTTTTATTCAAATATCTTTACATAATACAAAATTATTGTTATAAAATTCTTAGGAAAATTATATTCCATTTAACAAATGGGGAAGTATGTAGAGAGAAAATTATTAATATATGAAAATCAGGATCCCAACTAAGGAATCCCCAGTTTCCCACTTGGTGTTCAAATCACCTGACATTTTATCTCATTACTACTTTTTAAAAAAAACTTTTTTTATGCCGTAGTTGATTGTACGTATCCGTGGGGTACAGACTTGAATATCAATACCTGTGTGCAATGTGTGATGCTCAAATCAGGATAATTAGTATATTCGACATTACATAGTGTAATCATTTTTTGTGGCCCTTTGAAGTGGTAGATTCAGGAATAGAAAACAGGTTCTACATGTAACACATTTGCATTGAGGAGATGTGGTGTTTCTGTAACTCCCTGACCCAGGCTGTCCTTCCCTTTCCTGTTATGTAGCTTTGAAAAAGCATTGCCATCCATCCTGTCACCCAGGTCAGGAGCCTGGCGGCCACTCTGTCATCCCCAAGTCTTTTCACTTCTGCCTTCTCACAGACACACAGACATTCTCTAAGATGCCAGCCCTCATTATCTCTGCCTCCTAACCCACTTCCCTGCCTCCCAGTCTGGAAGCTCCTAACTCTCTTCACCAGTGTGTGCTCCACCTTGCAACCAGGGTGAGCTCTCTGAAATGCTCATCGGATCGGTCACTCCCCTACTTCTGAGCCTTCAATAGCTTCCTAGCACCTATTCCTATATACAGTCCCAACAGATCACCTTGGCAAATAACATCTTTTTCCTCCCTGGCTCTGCTCATCCCTCCAGACTCATGTTTGGGTACCCGCCCCCCATCTTTCTGCAGCCCCCTTCCTGCCAGGCACGCAGGGAGTTTCAAACTCCTTGCCAAACTCCTGGCAGCTTCTTGAGTGGACCTTCCTCTCTAGACTTCAATTCCCTTCTGCCTAGAGACTCTTTTACCTCCCACCCCTCCCCCACCTGGTTAACCTCTACTTTTCATTTAAGTCTCAGCTCTAAGCAGATGTCATCTCCTGAGGATGCCATCTCTGTCTCTCTCCCACTTCGGAACTTGGGCTACTCTGTTGTCCTGGTATCCTGTGTATCCCTTGGTCATACCCCTTATCTCAATGAGTTGTAATCATGTATTCAAGTGTTTCTTTGTTAGCAGAATAGATTTTTGTGTGTCCAGAGACCCCAACAAATTCCCTAGGACCTGGCACTGTGTCTGGAACACTGTAGGCATTTAATAATAGCTGACAAATTAGTAAGGATATCTAATGAAAAATCTACCTGTCTGAGTATTAGGAAATATAAAATTAGTCTCAATTCTGCCACTTCCTATAATATCTGTGCCTCAGTCAGAAATGCTTTTGGCGGCAAGAAAACCATACTAACAGTCTCTTAAACAGGTAAGGAAATCTGAAAAGAGTCATCTGCAGGCCTTGGTTCAGTCAGGGCCAGCATCTCTGGGCTTCTCTTAGTTCTCTTTTAGTGCTCACAAAATGGCAACTGTAGCTCCATCCCTCACATCCATTTTCAGTTCAAGAAGAAGGGGAAAGAAAAGCAACTTCTGTCCCCTTCATCAAGAAAGCAAAGCTATCCTGGAAGTCTCTGCCGTCCTTCACTTAACTTCTCGTTGGCTACAACTATGTGGCCACCCAAACTGCAAGGGAAGCTAGAGAAATTAGTTCCCAGCATTCCTCTACGTTGAATGAGTAGGAGACAATAAGATTGGGAATAAGTGCGGGATTAGTCAGCTACCAGTGTCTGCTACACCTTGGGACAAAGCATGTTACCTCTCTTACCCTTGGGTTCTTCTTTTCAGAATAAAGAAGTGGAATAAATGATCTTTCTTTCAGGATCAACGTTCTCTCATTCTACGATTCCCGTATATTCTCCTGTCCAGAGTGGAATTACCTTCCACACCACATAGTTACCCTAAGTTTTTCCCAAAATACTCCCTGTTTAGAGAAAGCCATATCTTACAAAGAAGCTCATCCTTTTCAAGAGTTCTCGTTGTCATAATGTTCTCCCTAACAAAGGTGGAATCACACACACCCAGATTTCTTGCCTGTGACCTTACCAATTCCTCTTCTGTGTGGCCATCCCTCAGATTGCTTATGACAATCATCATGGCCTCTCTAAATCTCCCCTTTCTCAGGCTCAAATTCCCCTTGCTTCAGTAGTTTTTCAGATAACCCCTTTCTGTTCCCTCACTACCCTGGTCAGCTGGCACCAAACATACTTTCTTCATTTATTTAGGATCCGTTGAACAGATACTTACTGAGTTCTTGCCATGTGCCAGCACTGTTCTAGGGGCTGGGATATAGTGGCGAGCAGGGCAAATAAGGCCCCTCCTGTCACATTGCTTACAGAGGAGTGGAGGAAGGCACATGATAAAGCCACTGCACACACACACACGCACACACACTGGGTCATTTCAGAGTGACTAGCGCCAAGATGAGAGCAACACCGGGACGATGGGAGAGTGACAAGGGGTACATGTGCATACACACGTGTGTGTGTGCATGTGTGTAAAGGTGAAGGACGAGCCTTCAGATTTGGTGTTCAGTGAAGGTCTCCCTAAGTCTTGAATGAGGAGAAATAGGAAGAGGTCTTGAGGCCAGGGGAACTGTAAGCATAAGGTGCTGGGTAGAATGAGCCTGAGCTAGGATCAAAAAAACGCTCAGAGGAGGAGAGTGTTGAGAGATGAGTCTGCTAAAGCACACAAGCAGCCCATTACACGACATCCTGTAGGCCAGGGCAGGGATGCAAATCATATTCTTAAATTCTTAAGATCCATCTTAAAATGTGTCCGGACAAAACTGGACATGTGGATGCCATATAGTCAGACTGGAGCAGTTAGATTTCCAACGTCTCCTTACAATGGGCTCTGTCTTTCTATCAATGCAGGCTACAGTTGCATGACCTTTTTGGAAGCCGTGTCATTCCTCCGGTTCCCACTGTGGTTTCCTATACACTCTTTGATGCACACTGCTCACGTGCCAATATTACTTGCACAAAGAGAGGGCGTAGGTGGACGTAATGCAAGAGTTATTAAACTGATTCACCTCACACTTCCACCATATGAAAAATAATATATCGGCAAAAGCAATACTGCATCGCATCATCGAGCAGCTTGAGGAAGCCTAAATTATATGTTTGAAACTCAGTCAGTCACTGAAATGAGATATCTGGACAGTCCTGAAAATGTATTTCTTGAAACCTTTCCTCCAAAAGCAAAATTGAACGGTAAGGACAAAATGAAGTCTAACAAAAAAAGATAGAAATACACTAAAAAAGAATTATAACTGCAACCAGGCAGAAGTTGGAAGAGAAGAGCCTGTTAGTACTTAACTTGGCATGAGCCAATTAAATGTTCGTTTCCATCTTCTGAAGGCCTTTTTCTGCAGTAGCTGTGGGCCCTGGGTTTATCCTGGATTGTGGAAGTCAGACATCAGAGCTGACAGCTCCGGTGACCATGGGGCTCTATGTTAACGTGGAGCTGGGAGCAGAGCTGGGGGCACAGCTGCTCCCCATGGCTGCCGTGCGAGCTCCTCCCCTCCACTGGCTCCATGGTCACCCTGTAGATGGCATCTGCTGATCAGTCACACAGGCAGCGGGGCTCCTGAGGACTCTCCTGTCCCATATGGCACTGAGTTTGATTTATCCTTTTCCTCTTCTCTATCAGTAGGTATTCTAGAAGACAGCTTTATGGTGACATTCGCAGCTAGCATTAAAACCAGATAAAAATAAAACAGGATGTCAATGAAGAATTAATGATGTGTGTCTGTGTAAATGTATAATAATAATAAAAAGAATAGACATCTGTTTGCAAAGGTAACATTTTAAAGCTACGGGGCTTTAAATGAAGCCACTTTATAAATAGGCTGACATATGTGAATGTTTGCCTATGTCTTTCAGCCATGAAAATTGCCCTGTAGACAGTTGACTTTGAGGTGAAAAGCACTCTGTAGGCACTAAATAGTTTACTAGAACACCTTCTCTAAGTATTAACCTAACTAACTTCATGACGAAAGTTCAGGGGGAACAGCTGGAAGCCAATTAGGGGTCGTGGAAAGAAATTGTTGAACAGGTTGGCAATCTGGCATTTTTTAAAAATTAGATTCAAAAACTAAAGGAAAATAGAGAGAGAAATCAAAGTAAGCCTTGTAGGAGAGAAGTAGGCCTACTTCTGGAGGTCCAGAAATGCCTGAAAAGATTTAGGTGAGAATGCGATTGTCAGCAATGATCTTGGTTTGGGGGCAGGACTGTAGGTGGAAACACTCCTGGGCTGGAGGTCAGGAATTCCTCATGGCCCAGCTACTGCCAAGCTGAGCCATATTTGGAACTCTTCGAAGGTTGTACAGTTTTTTGGTCATTCTGGAAAGACCCATCATTAATGTTAAACACTGAGTTATCTAGGTATTGACTAAAAGCACATAATATGTGTTCAGCATCCCACCAACTTCTGAGGGAGATTCATTCATTCATTCATTCAGCAAATGTTTCCTGGGCACTTACTGTGTAATAGACACATTCCCAGCACTTAGCTTCATCGTTGAACAAAACAACACTCATCCCTACCCTAGTGGAGTGTAAATTCTAGATGATAGATTGAAGACTTAGATATATGCTACATAGCTCATTCTTGCAAGGAGCTTATAGTCCAGTTGAAAAAAATAAAATGGCAACACATGCAAAAACAGAGGCTAAAAGAGCTGGTGTGGATCCTAGGTGCTACAGCAGTTTCAGAGGAGGCAGATAGTTGGACTTGACTAGACCCTGGACAGGGGGTAGACTTGGATAGATAGTTCCTGACTTAGTGCCTGGCACATAGTAGTTGCTCAATAAATAATTTTTTGGGTAAATGAAAAGCTGGGACTGACTGTATAGGCAGTTCATACATTTAACTAAGAAGAAAGTAATTTGGGGAGGTTAGAATGAACATAGGCGAAGAAAGCCTTGAATAATGAGAGACTGATAACTGTCCATGGTAAAGGTTTTGGAGTTGGGAGTAAGGGAGTGAAGGGAGACCCAGCACAGAGAAGCAAGAGTATGAATCCTTCCCAAGATGGCTTGACACCATGATAAATGAGTCTTGAGAGATAGTTTAGGGGGAGATTGATGAGAGGGCAGAAGAGCCTCTGAGAGCAAGAGGACCAAAGAGAAACAAGGATGTACTATGGAAATTCATCATGGAGTTGTACGATGTGACTCCTCTTCCCCATATCAACACAAAACCCTTAGCAAAACTGAATTATTCCATCCTGTTTTGGGTGCATCTATCTCTCTGCCATTCACGTATGTACAGACACACAAACACACACGTTTGTGTATATGTGTATGTGTATATATATATTTTATGCCTCTCACATATAGACACACACACATATGTTTTCTCTCTGTCTCTCTCTCTATAAAATGTTGATACATATATATATGTGCACACAGAGAGAGAATATATATGTGTGTGGGTCTACATGTGAGTGGCATAATATATATATATATATACACATACACATATATACAAGCATGTGTATTTGTGTATATTTATGTGTGTGTGTGTGTGTGTGTGTGTCAGAAGTAGTGGACAATGACAAAATACTGAGTGTGGCCTCAGGATGGATTCATGGTAAGGGAAGAGGCAGAGTTAAGACTTAAACCCAATTCCCCTGTTTACACTCTCCCTATTCCTGTTTATAATATGCTCTGACTCCCCATCTACGTATTCGCATCCTTGATGGAAGAGATTATTTCTGATATCCGTTTGTCTTTATTTCTTAGCACCAAGGTAATTTAAACCATTATTTGACTATTATAACTTCTATATTTTCTCATTCCAAAGAAATACGTATTCATTGCAGAGAATTTAAGCAATGCAGATAAGCTAGGAAAACAATAACATTAGAAATGAGGGCTATTGTTGAGAACACAGTCACATAAATAATAAATAATGTGCTAAGTATTATAATGATGCTGATGCTAGTTGTAATAATAATAATGATGGTTATGATGGTGATGATGATGACCGTGATGACAAACACATGCATCTGACTATGCAAGGCAGTGTTCTAAGCATTTATATAAATTAACACACGTAATCTTCACAACAGCCTCAAGAGGTATTATTCTTTCCCCTCCTATTTATTTTGTATTATTTTTTATATGCGGTATTTGAGACAGAGGGATAAGCGACCTGATCTGGGTGATACGATGGAAAGTGGCAGAGGTGGGATGTGACCCAGGGGTTTAGACTCTAGACTTATGGGCACTGCTGAGTTACAACTCTATAGCAGGCCTAGGGAAAGGGCACTGTTTTCCTCCCTGTTGCCCAGTTATAGAATATTTTCTATAATAAGTCACTCGCATAGATGTCAAGCCCAGGACTATCTACTCTGAACAGGAACTGCAAACCTTAAGGTTCCTAACCAAAACCTGACACCGCTGAAGATAATCAACATTGACCTTTCTGTAGGTGATAAGGAACCCACCTCCGTGGTCACCTACCCTGAGAAAGGTAGTCACCCCGCTCAGTGCCCCGTGGCACTGCTGCAGAGTATTCCTGCTGCTAAAACTGCCCTTCCTGAGGGGTGTGTAGCCCCTCAACAGGGGGCGATGGGAAAGGACAGCCCAGAACGGGGACGGGGAAGGGCTGATTTTCGTAACATTTGAACCCCTGCTATGGCTACTGCCCTGAAGTAGCTGATGAGCTGTGTATATTTAAAAGTAAGTGGACTGAGGAGCTCTTTGCGTTACAGAGCACGCTGTTTGTCTCCTTTGCAATGAAAAAGAGTCCCTTTTGATTTGCAGGATTACAAGGCACCCTGGGACAAATGAAAATTCATAACTGGGTGACATATTGTCAGTCAAGTAAAGACTAAATAAACTGCTTTCCACGTGTCTTGAGCATCATCAAAAGTTATTCAAGCACTCAGCATTATTATCAGGTCCTATCGTGAGTGTTATCTGTGTAGTTTCTAAAATTTTACTTAAAAAATGAAACCCTTCAGTTGTTAAGAATGATAAGAGAATGCTTCTGCGTAGACCAGATGGAACATTTTGGGGTAAACAGGTTAAATACTGCCTGCCGAGCTAATGCTCTTTTAGGAACTGGCCAGCCCAGAAGGAGGAGCCCTACACACCAGGTAACCTTCATCTCTCCTACCCCACCCTGATTGTCCTTTAATCCCCAGCCATGGTGGGTTGGACCAGGGATGAACATAAACTCAAATCTGCAAAGTCTTGTATAAGATGCTGAGGATACAAAATCGCTCTGGTAAATGAATTTAGAACCCGTTTCAGATCCATGACTGGAAAAGAGAGAGGCATTTTTATGCTAGAAAAAGTGGAACAGAGTTTGCCATTGAAATGTTATTAATGCATTTGCTAGAGCTTTCAACAAAGGGTCATTTGTTGTGATTCCAGCATTTGAATTCAGAAAAACCAATTATGCAAACAAATGACTAGAAGAATCAATAGTGCAAATATATATTAAAGGAATATTTCTCTCCCATAATCTCTTCTTATTTGAAATATGTTTTATTCCATGAATTGAGCTGAGCAGGTCTGTTGACAACATTACTGCTGCAAGGTTAGTTTTACCAGGTTTTCTGTCCAGACTCTGATGCTCAACTGGTCATTTGCCTGACAGAAAATTCACAGAGCCAGCCGAGATAATCCTTTCCCATTTACCATGTGTAAATGGAACCTGAATTCAGATGCTATTACATTGAGTGTCATCATTTCTCAACTTAATATTTTTCTTGTCATTAAAAACACTTTATTATTACATCTGATTTATACAATACTGGGTATTACATTTAAAAAATATTAATAGTGTTGAGGACCTTGCTGGGAGGAAGAAAAATAAAAGCAGATCTTGATTTTCATCCTGTGAAACCCTGAGAGCGTTTCTCCGTATTATTCATTCAAAGTTTAGTAGGATACAAATTATAGAAATGTATATGACTTTATATTTGTCTTAGAATTATTTTCAGCTGGTGCAAACCTCCTGCGATTTTGTAAGAATCTTCAGTTTTCTAAAGTTGGCAAATTTCAGCTTGAAATCCTTGAAGTCTCCATTCCACTGAACTAATCATAGTTGTGTGTGTGTGTGTGTGTGTGTGTGTGTGCACCTGCGTGTTTATATTCTTAGCAGATAGCTAAAATTCTTTTATTTTCTCCTTTGTAACATTCTGCAAAATAAGGCTGTTCATGTTCTCCCAGGAAGCAAGCCTTTTGTCCAAGCGCAAGAGTGTGTGGTATAGAAAATGCAAGTGGGTTTGCAGTTCGGTCTTCTCTCCCTGTCTGGTGTCGCCATTCTTCAGTGACAAATATGTACCTACCAGTGAATAATGAGTTGCGAGTAAGGCAGAGGCCCCGAGTACTGGTCTCCACCTGGAAGAGCCCTCAGCACCCCATAGCACTCTGCTGGCAGGAAGGACAGTGTATGTTCTACTTTTCTCTGTGAAGATACGTGTTTTGTCACATTATGGCCTCAAAGTGAATTAACTGTATTCTTAGAATAGAGAAAAATATGCTGACTCTAGTGAGATTTACTACATTGTAAGCATTGGCTAGAACAGACAGAGTTCCTGGGAAAGGGATGTACTCTGTTAAATTCATAACCTTAATTTATTGATTTTCCTTTTGTTCATAGACACAAAGTAGCAGACAAGCAACTGCACATATCTACGTTTTTCTTATGGAATTTTCTGCCAAAATTATCCTGAAGCACACTAGGCAGGACTATGTCTGTGTTCTCTGGTTTACATACATTAAATATATGCAAAATGATTCAGATGATTTAAGTTGGGAATTGCTTTCTCCACAAAACCTCAACATTTTAAATACATTTATTATTATTTACTAATTAATTATTAATATAAATCTATTATTATTTATCCAACTTATTAAGTGAGTGTGTATGCATGTAGGTGTGCGTAATGATGAAATAAAAGCTGGAAGGACGGTAAAAAAAAAGTTTTGAAAAAGTTAGTAGCGTTTGAACCATAGGCCCTGTGTTGTCATGTTCACACATACTATTTCCTTTAATTTTCATTAAAGTCCGTCAAAGTAACTACCGTCAGGGCTGTCATGTACAGTGGTGCTGTCTGTGCACTTAATAGAGGCATTTGGCTGAGGGGGAGAATAGGGTCAAATCCAGGCTGCACTCCTCTTGATAATCCACAGACCCAAGTGGGTGCATCTTCCCACAGGAGAGGCTTTTTCTAATGTGTACAAAGTTCCCACATACGTTAGTGTTGCCTGGGAAAGATGGTCTTTATTTTATAGGTGAGGAAATTAAAGATCAGAGAGATCTGAGTTATTTCTTAAGAACATGTTTCTAGTAAATAACAAAGCAAGGACTCAAATCTAGGCCAATATAGCTGCAAAGACTCCCACCCCTAAACCTTCACCACCTTTTTCAAGTAAACTGCATTGCTTCATTCCCTGATATAAGGCTTGTTGTGCCATTTGAAATGCAAGGACCATCTGGTTCTTTATTATATTTTTAGATCCTTTCCTGAAAGCGGATTTTAATGAAGAGGTAGAAAGGGACAACTGGAAGAGAGTTTTGAGATGGTAGATGGTAAAAAGTGCAAAACTTGCCCCAACGAACTGGGGACATAGACTTTACGTCCTTTAGAATTTTTGAGAGGAGAACCCTAGCACCAAGCTTTTGCTGAAATTTAAAAGTGGCCTGTTTACTTAATAGCCTGTTCCTTGATTACAAATTATTAGTGACAACCAACCTATGAAATTGTATTTACAGTTCACAAAAAAGTATTTGGTTTTCACAAGCCTTACTGGGGAACAACGCTCAATCAACACTTTCTTTGCCAAAAGGGTGTGATCAAAGAGCATGAAGCATGACAAATGAATATTTAGCCTTTGAATTTGGAGTTGACAAAGGATAATAATTCACAGGTTGGTGTATACATCTTCCCCACTGCTCCGCACAGCCTCTGAAATCCATTTACAACTTTGCATGATCAGATGTCAAATTAAAATCTAATCATTCCATTTCAAATGGTTTCCTGTACAATCGCCTCATTTTAAAACTCTCATTAATGTGGTTATCCGGTGTGACTCTCATCATCATTTTATGTATGTAAAAATGTCAATACTGTCCAGCTGATAGTATTGTAGCAAAACACGGTCCCTTCCCACAGAGCATTGCACTTCCGGTGGATAAGAGAGGAGGTGGGAGTAGGGGGAACACAGCAGTACAGGAAGTTGAGTACGATAGATGTTCAATAAAGTCATCATTTTGGGGTATTTATGGCATAGCTTTGTTATTTTGTTTCCTTTTGCACTGGATGGATTTGCTTATACAGGGAAATGTGGCAGAGGAAGACTGAATGTGTATTTGGTCTTTTGGAGAAATTCATCTTGGTATTATGAATCTTTAATTCTGTAGGACAGTCTCCAGATCATTTTGATGTGGAACTTTGTCATGAAAAACTACTGATCCCCCCAATTATAAACACTTGCTGGTTTCTTGTCAGTTAAGAACTGACATAAAGTTTTTTCAGACTACTCACTTAGAGCTCTGTTGTATGTCTCTCTTGACTGAAATTATTGCCTTAATGTATCCATTGGCATATAAAAGAAAAATCAAATTATCTGTATTTATCATATGAATACCGAGTATCTATATTCAGTAGGCTTGGGCATAGTTTCTATAATCCTTCAAGTGATTTTTCTTTAGAAGATTGCATCTGACCTCCTCTACCGTACCCCCGTCCCACCACACATACCCCACCACCACCACCACCACCCTGGCAGTATGCTAAGATTTCTGAACAGTGGAGTCTGACCCAACTATAAATCTTAAACTTGTTGATACTGGACAATGTCTAAAGGAGAAACACAGCTGATGTTTAATAATTCTAGAAAGAATTTCTTCCATAGAATAAACTTCTGTTTATGTCTCCAATGGCTTCTCAGAAAGTTCTCTCTAAATTTTCTGATTTGAAATCTGATACTCATTTGAAGTTTGACTTAACTAAAACTACGTGTCCCTCTTCTAGCTCTCTGGGTGATTACTGTTTACTCTTTCAAATCCCACTCACCTCAGGGTTGGGGGATGGAGTAACCGTCTACTTTGTTGTCATTTCCAGATTATTCCCTCTCCTCCTTTGGGGCTGATGCTAAATTGACCTCCCTCTCTCCCTTCTTGTGCTGTTACTCACTGCCTTTCCAGAATCTTCCACATTAGCGCAGTCTCCCTTTCTAACTTAACTCATCCCACACGTCCACCCATTCATCGCTGGAGCCACTTGGTTTTCTGGGCCCTTCACAGGAAGTGCCTTCTTCTATCCACCACAGCTGCCAGTATTTTTGGTCCTTGCCATAAATGTTGTAATGCAAAACCACTCTGCTTCCAAAATCTCTAGTTCAGACAGCCTGCCCTCCACTTGCCACCCCCTAGTTTCTGGTTGAACTATGCCTCTTCCCACTGAGACTTCTCTTCCACTCATCAAGACCTTCACTAACTTCCCCATTTCCCCAGTGCATCCACCTCGGCCTTCATTTCTTCAGGACCCTACCTTTGTTTCAGTCTAATGGACCCATTTTATCTGTTCTCAGATTTCCTTGGAATTGAGTTCCTTTACAAAAATACTCAGTCTGCCTGTCTCATTTTAGAAGCAAAGAAATAGGTCTGGCCAGTTCACTCAGTTGGTTAGAGATGGCGCTGATAACACCAAGGTCCAGGGTTCAATTCCCTGCACTGGCCAGCTGCTAGGGAAAAAAAAAAAAAAAGTGAAGAAATGGAAACAGAGAATTGAGGTGATCTTTGTTCAATATTAGTGAATGGCAGAAATCTCTTGGTAGCCAATCATAGTAATACAAACTGCCAAACTTTAAAAATGAGATAAGAAGCCATCTTTACATGAATATTTAGGCTTCTGACATTTCAGGCCTGCTTTTGTAAAATGCTAGTTTTAAGAATTATCATTAAATTGTTGAAAATTTCATCAGTTACATGTCTACATCGTGCCTGAGTCTACACATATTCTGTAGAAGCAATGGAGACTCATGGCTATGAAAAGAACACCCAGCTGGTTTAGGTGGTATATCATCCTAGGCGCAGGGAGCTGAGGCTGCTGATGTTTTAATGTGCTTTTAATTCTTTCATCCTGGTGTCATAAAATAGCTTCTTAAAAAAGAAAATTGTAATCATGACTCATTTTCCAATTTCTCTCCTCCATGTTCCAACATCTTTCTGAGAAATTTGCTGTGTGCCTTGGTTTTGAGCAAAAGTAATCTTCGCCACGGCACTAAAGTGCATTCCTTTGAGTCTAGGCAAGTTCAGGAGTTTCTGTTTGAGAAGTAGCCACAAATGACCAGAGCTGACTTCAGGCTTTGTACTTGAACTTCTTAATGTCTTTTGTCACACTTAATGTCATTTCCCACACTTTTCCCTGCCAGATTAATGGTCTTTTCTAGCAGTAAAATCTCTAGAATAGGTAGGCTACCATCACTCTTTGGGCTGCCCCTGTGTTCACTTAGGTTGAAACTCAGGCATATACTTTCTTCTATACGAATGGCTGCCACCAGTGCCATTCCACTGTGCCCATGTTTCTGTTTTTCATTCATCTCTGGCTTGTCTCACAGTGCCCTTACCTGTGCTGATTTATGCTGCCGAGGAAAAGGCTTGCTAATCAAGGGTCTTCTTTTTATCTCATATATTTTGCTGTTTGCTGCACTGCGTTAACTCTACAGAGATAATTTTTTCCTTGAGGCTGTCGGGCAACCTGTGCTTTCTTCTTCCACTGCTTTTTGCAAGTGTTTCTTAAGATTTCACTTTCATTTTAAGTTAGTAGATGGCTCAGAAAATGTGGAACAATATGTAAAACATATCCAGGAGCTTTAGAGTCAAAGGTGAGTTCAAATTCTGTTTCCGACACAGGATGTAACCAAGGTCAAACTATATAACCTTGCTAAGCCTCAGTTTTCCCATATTTAAGAGGAGACTATAATGTTTATAATTCTACCACTACATCAGATTGGTGTGGTGATTACATGAGATAATGTGCATAAAACCCTTGGCACTGAGCCTGGTGCATTTGAAGCATTTAATACGAATTACTGTTGTTGCTGTTATCATTATTAAAAGTAGCCCTTGGCCACAAGGCCTGAAAGGCAGTAATATTGCTCATCTCATTTGTTTAGTTTTTATGACGACTGTGACAACCAGTCTGGCCTCATCTTGACCATTCTATCTGCATGTACTAACTTTTCAGTTTTATTGACCCTGTGAGTTTTCCTCCCAATAAGCTAAAAGTGCTATTTTTCTATTCTAGTGGGGGTTTTTTTGACATAAATAAAATGTCACTTCTAAAACAATTTCTTTAAAAAAAATAGATTATTTCTGTTTCTGACCTTTTCTCATTCCACTTCAGAAACTAAACTTTTCTCTTTCTTTAAGCAAGTTGTAACACCTCCTATTTTTAATATGCTGAGGCTTCTAGTTAAACTATTATTGTTCCAAAAGAAAAGCCCTTTTAGTACGATTCCACTCTTGCTATGTGTGCCCAAACAAAATTGTGCTGCAGGAATGGTTTCTTAATCATTAAAATGATACATGAACACAATTTAATTTTGAAGGATTACTAAGAGATTTTTAAAATTTCTGTAGTTATAAAAGAAAAACTGTTTAGCTGCAATTTGAACCCATCAAAATAAGCAATTCGCACTATTCCACATCTTGTAACACTTTACTATATATAAAAAATGAAAATGTAGGGCCGACCCCGTGGCGCACTTGGGAGAGTGCGGCGCTAGGAGCGCAGCAGTGCTCCCGCCCGCGGGTTCGGATCCTATATAAGGATGGCCGGTGCGCTGCTCACTGGCTGAGCGCGGTGCGGCCGGTCACAAAAAGACAAAAAAAAAAAAAAAAAAAATGAAAATGTACTCTTTACCTTTTTGATCCATATGTTTGATGTTTTTCAGTTCCCTGTATGCTCTTTATGTCTCTGTCAGCGTGGAATATTCTAATTTGCTAGTGCCCAAAGGGCAAAACCTGTCTATTAACGAAATGTGCAAAAAGTATTTGGTAAATGCTACCTGAAGAAGATGATGGTGATAATGACAGAATAACTGTAGATGGTTCAAAGTAATCATATTCGGTAAAGGGACACAAAAATCAGCTACATTGCATATTGATGAAATAAAATTAAATTAAAAAAAAGAAAGTTGCCGCATAGAAAGATGTTTGGAAGGAACACAGCAAACTAATAACTGGTTACTTTAAATAGGTGACCAAGGGAAACATTCCACAAAATAAATAAATAAATAAAGTAATCTTTATCTCTTAACCTTCTGCCAAAATGTCTCCTATTAGATATACATTTTTTAAAAGTTGCAGACATTGCTTCATTGGATGAGGATTGAAAGATCAGTCTGGAATTAATAGATTAATTTTTCTATGATTGATTCATGGATTTTTTAGAAATCACTAATTTTGAAAACCAAAGTTTGTTTTTCAGCCTTTTATTTTGAGCTTTATGTTTCTTTGTTTTAGGTTTAAAAATAACACAGAAGTTACAGAAAACTCAAAAGATATTAATTCTGTTATATCCGTAATGGTAAGGAGTGAAGTAGCTTAAATGATGGGCTGGAACACCAGCAGGAAAGACTTTCTCTCCTCTGATACTTTTTTGGTCCAATCACAGGTGAAAAGATGCTGTCAGCCTGTCATTTAAATTTAAATATAGAAAAGGTCTGTCAGTTCTCTTTTATGTACTTCTTGCCCATAATATGAGAGAGTCCCATACTGACTCTTATATTGATGGTTCTACTAAAGCTTCCTGTACTTGTCAACAGCATACTTGTCAGGTAATGGTACAGGGACAAGCAGGTAATACCGGAGTGACACTGAGCATTTCAGATAGATGTCCTCTTACCTCAGGATTTTAAGAAGAAACAAACACTAAAGGAGATTTTTAAGACTGAAAACAAAAACCATCTTCCCAGGGTATTTTAAAGACAGAATGCATTCCAATTGTATGTGTGTCCATTAGGTATATGTGACACCAGGTTTATTAGTAGACCCTTTTGTCCTATTACTTTTTAATTAATAAGGGAAATGTAAATAATAAATAGAAAACAACTTAAATAGATTGGTCAAAGACTGAGCCATTAAGGATAATTGTGTAATTAGATTATAATAGTGATTTTTGTGAAGGGTTTTAAAATGTCTTAACATAGGCACTGACAAAACGTTTGTAGATATAACTGATGATTTTGGATTCTTTTTCAATGAAAGGTGCATCACAATAAGGTCATTAGTTTTTGTGGTTAACCAGACCTCAAGATTTCTTGCAAAGAAAGTTACTTTTCTTTCTTTGTGGTATCCCTGACGAACTGGAGGATAGTGCTGCTGGAATGGGAGAAAAACAATTGTGATATAACAGGAGGTGCCAGCCCCCCCCCCCCACAGCTGGCTTCAGAGAGAATTAACTGTGAAGAGAGTAAGGAAGTAATCCACATAATTGTGTAACTGTTAGGTCCTTTATATAATTGGGCATATACACAAATGGATTTCTTCCCTAAATTATTCTTTTAGTGTAGAAAAATCGAATCTACCAGCAGTTGACGATTCAATAGAGAACCCGATTTTTAAGTAAGCCAAAAAATGTCTGTGTTTGAATGTGAGCTGTTCTTCAAAATAGTGTTCTTCTGTGATGATGTCCCTCATCCCTTGTTACGGCTGCTTTATGTAGGTGGTATGCGTGTGCAGACATGTGCAGAATGTCTTTCTGGCACTCTCTGCTTCATCTCTTGCTGCAATTGCTTTAGGGTCACTCCATGAACAGCAAGAGAAAATCTCTCTATGTATTCTATATCGGGGTGACAAATACGTGCCAATGTGACTTCTATTAACCCCACATTATAAGTTTATTTATTCCAGTATTTTTTGCCTTTGATCTGAGACTTTGCCTCGGAATCTTTCCCAAAGAAATGCTCCAGACAGCTGCCATGAATGAAGCAGAGCTGGCACTTGAAGCCTCTTTTCCGACCCTTTTACAGACATTACTTACTTCTTACCCCACATGTGTCACTTGGTGCTGTATCTCCTAGGGCTCATGGGATGAAAACTTCATATTGTTTTCTTTCTTTGGAATCCCTATTAGAGTTTTATTCTCTTACTTGTATATAGTAGGAGGTAGGATGGGGTTAGGCCAACGTATTTGGGCTCTTAAGGGACTCTTGCTGAGGTCTGCCAATATCTGCTGATCTGTACCTCCTCCAGCTTTGTGAACAGTGATGTGAGTTTTGAGTCAGCCCCAAGTTTAAAGAACCACACATGTAAAAAATAACATGCAGCAAGCAGACTCTGAAGACAAGTCTTAAGGAGGATTCCATAACTCTTTTCAGGCATAGATACATCCTTAAAATAAGGGTCCACCTTCTTTAGGTCATTACTTTGAAACATTTAAAAAAGGATAATCAAAAAAATTCTCTTTTTATGCCCCATTTTTTTTTAGTCATCTTTAGTTTTGTTTAGGGTATGATTACCCTCCACAACCAGATCCTTAGCTCTTTTATAAAAAGGGAAAAATATTTTCTATAACATATATCTAGAAGTTTTAATTTTAGATTTACAGTTTTACATTTTCATGCTAGTATTTTTCTAGTTCCATTTTGCTCTATTTCTAGATTCTTCCTTTTTATTTTTTCTAACTCTTTTTTCTCTTAGGTTTTGAAATTGTTTTAGAGCTTTAAAGAGCCATCCACCAGATTTCCTTTTTTTTTATTTGGACTGAAATCATTTTTATAAATTGTTTTCTTTGATGCATTTTTTTCTCCTTCCCATTTGTTCTGTTACTTTCCTTTCTACAAACCCTCTACTATCAAGCAAGCATTTATGTTTTCTAAGTATATAGTTTCCTCCAATCTCTATAAACATTATGAGAAAGTGATAAGTTAACAAACACAATAAGACTTCAATTAACTGTCCTAATACAACTGGAAATGGCAGAGTTAATTCCAAGAGCCTAATTTTTATTTTAATGTGTTTTTCATTTGTACGTTTTAATGTGAGTCTTAATAATATGATTTTCCAGTGACAGTATTCCAACAAAACAATGAAGGCATTTTGTGAAGATCAATTTAGGTTGAGCTATTTGGACCCTCAGCTGCCCCAGTTTTTCATCGCGCCCTCATGAGCACCAGCGTCATCTCTCACAATGAGACCCTAACTAGTCCTGACCTGAACTAACTCTTCTGTCCCTGGTCTTCTCTTTGTAAATCATATTTTCCTGATGAGTATTTTATGTTTCGAAATTTGCCTCCTCCTGTTGGGTAGGAAAATTGAATGAGGGTCAGACAGAATTGTGAAATGTGTAAACAGATATTGGATGGCTTAATCAGCAAGATGCTGTGCAGTTGAACTTGAAAGTAAAACGTGTGCATGATAACCCTGAAGATGACTGAAGGTTAGTTTTAGCATCTTGTGATCAGATAAAGACACATTTCAATGATGCTACAATGTTGAACACTTCCAGACTACGGTAATAGAATACCTCTTCAGGATCCTGAAATCATTTTTGTTTTCCAAAACACTGAGTAGTTGAATGCCTTAGGAGACTCTGGCTCACAAACTATCTTTGTTTGTTGACTCATGCCTTCTCTTTTTACAGGATAGGAAAAATTAGGCTCTTGGAATTAACTCTGCCATTTCCACTTGTGTTTTAGTTGTTAGGCTGATATTCAACCAGTCTTAACTATTTTTGCTCACCTTGTTTTCTGTTTACCAGTATGTCTTGGGCCTGCCTGGGCAGCAACTGACCCTTTTTGAAAAAAGGCTAAAAATGAATTTGACCACAGAGGCTATCAAAACCGTTTATCTGACCATAAGTTCAAAGTTCAAATCAGATAATTTACCTTAAACCTGAAGTGGGAATTAACCATCTCCCCAGTTTTGACTTGGGTAACATTCTAGATGTTTTTGTTTGTTTGTTTGTTTGGACTCAGCTCCATTAGTCCTCTCCCTTGTTATCTGTGACCGTCTTGTAGAATATTCCTGTTAAATGGCAGTTGTTCATAAGTTTCATGTCAGAAAGAGCTCTTAGATATCCTATCAGTCCGATTATCCAAGTAATTTCTCCATCGTTTATTCTTCTTTGGCACTAATTGGTAGTAGCTTTTTCTTATGTGGCTATTTTCCCTTTTTCTATTAAAAAAAAAAAAGCTGCAGCTGTTTCATTCATTTTCCCAGTTTCTGCCCCCTTGCTTGGAATTGACTTCCATGTTAAGTGCTATACAGACTTCAAGAAACTGGTCTTTATGATTCCCAAAACATTTGGCTTTTGTGTGAAATTACAAAAATTGAAATAGCCTCTTTAGTACTTGGTACTTTTCAAAATGTTCTCAATCTTCCAACACTAACTATATTTCTGACCTCAGAGACCAATAAGAACATGAGTGAGATTAATTTTGCATGAATCTTTTTTATGTACACAACTTGGAGGTCTTCAGAGGAAAGAAGCAATATAAATCTCATATTATATACATAATTTTTGCATGACTTCTGCTGTAAACTTTAGTAAAGTCTAAAACTTTTTAACAAGATTTGTAGAGTGTAGAAATTGAGGGTTGATGATTGATTGTTGTTCATTTTAAATCCGTTTATTCATTGAAATTATTTCTCCTTGAGTCCTTGGTACTCCACCAACAGCTAGGAATACCGAAGTGAACAAAGGCCTAGACTTCAAGGAGTGAGCATTCTAGTGGAGACAGAGGCACGCTTGCAAAATGTTAGTCGGCCCATGTTCTTTGTTCTCTCTCTTTTAAATTTATGTCAGAGAAACACAAATTCTCTCTACCCCGAGTCAGTCCTCTCTGTGGAAAAAAGATTGATTGATTTAATTGACTGGTAAAGTGGAAAGGATTTGGTAGCCATTGGTTCAAGTATTCCAACTGAGTAAAATTTGTAGCCTCCTCTGGGCTGCTGTGTCTCAGGACCAAGACTTGAGGGTGGGTATTAGACAGCCTGATTCTGGCTGCAGGTTTATGTCCTGATACAGGGTTGTTAGAGTATCAGAGTATGTTTGAGTCACAAACTCACAAGACACAATAAGCTCTAACCTAGTAGTACATTTGCTGAGCTTTATAGAAGGATACAAGACAAGAGACAGAGTTGGTAAAGCATCTTCATGTCATCTGGTGACCCAGAACCTACCCAGGTACATAGCTTCTACTGTCCCCTTATACGGTGTACAGTTGCCATGGACAAAAGCTACATACATGGGGTCACCTGAACACAGAAGAGCTGTCCTCAGTTTCCAGCTAAGCTTTCAGAATGGTCCTGGTTATGGAAGCTCAGGTCTGTAGGCCACCCTGTAGCTTCTCCACCCAGGTGCAGCACCACCAGCAGAGAAGGCAGACCAGCATGCCACATTCATCTTAACTCTGTAGTTTCTAAGCTAAGAGTGCTAAGAAAAGGTCTCTTTGAGATGGTTCTCCCAGGCAGACCTGGATCAGCCCAGATCTGATGTTAACTCTTTACTTACAATGCCCAATCCAGTTTTACCAACAACAAAAATGATATTTTGATCCTTATTTGATGCTTTTGTATGTTTAACATTTCCTAACCAATGCATCACCTGTGGAGGGCTCTGAGGATCCAGTCACACTCCTTTCCCTCTGAGTTCAGGACATTGCACACAATTGACACACACAGACCAGTGTATGTCACACTTTTTCCATCTTGCCAATCAGGTAAATTAAGTGACTTCCTGTCGGGAGGTGTAGTGTTACTGTAATACTATCACCAACCGAAGAGTGGAATCGGAGATCTCCTCACAGAAACTAAGACAAAGACATAGGACGCTTCTCTATTAACAGGACAGGTTTGATGTTATAATAGAGCACCATCCAAAGTGCAGTGGAATCCCAAGGGAAGGTGTGTCTGAGTCTGCCTGCAGGAGACCCTCTTCCCATTGAAATGAGAATAAGCATGCGTAGAATTTTCTAGTGAGAATTTTCTAGCAGAGAGAAGGCATTCAATGTAAGAGTTTAGTAGGTACCAAAGGGGAGCAGGGCAATATCTTGGAGACTGTGAAGAATATAAAAGACTGGGACCTTTCACCCAAATCCATGCTTACATTATTAAATCAGTACCTTTCTCACCCAAGATAACTAATTGATTTATTTAGGTTTTTTTTAAGCCCTTGAAATTGTGTGTAAAGATAGGTATTCAATCTTAAGAATTCTACTAATATCTCAAAATTCTTTAAACTATTCTGTCACTCAACAAATATTTATTGACTGCTTACTATGTGCCAGGCACTGTTCTTTCTATAAATACAAGGACTGCAACAGTGAACAAGACAGGCAAGGTCTGTGCTCGCACGGAGCTTCCATTCTAGAGCTATGCTGTCCAATGCAGTAAACACCAGCCACATGCAGCCAGTAAGCAATCGAAATGTGGCCAGTTCCAATGGAGATGTGAGAGGTGAGCAAAGTCACACCAGATTTCAAAGATTCTGTATGAATGAGAAGAATGTAAAATAGCTCATTAATAAAACGTTAATATTGATTGCATATTAAAATGGTAATATTTTGGTTGTATTGGGTTAAATAAAATACATTATTTATTTTTAATATTTTAGATTTTTATTAGCATATTCATTGTTACAAATCATGCTTATTCTTTATGCCCCTTATCCAGTCTCTCACCTTTCCGCTCCCTCTTCCCCCTCTAATAACCATAGATTTGTTCTCTCCATCTGATAGGTTAACTGTTCCTCTGTTGGTTTGTTGCCTAGATCATCTGTCCAGTACTGAGACAGGCGTGACCACGTCCTCCCCTATTATTGTAAATCAGATGCTTCTTCTATTACCCTGGAGTGTGCTTTGTGAAGAGAGAGGACCTCTTCTTTTTTTTATTCTTTTATTTTTGGTCTCCCCTGGTGCCTATCCTTGTGTCAATGAAGTTGAGAGTCTGGCGTGCCATCTGCACAGTGGCTGTGACTGTTGCTATAGAGACTAGCCGCTTTTGTGGCAGCCGTGGCAATTGTGGTGGCTGTGGAGGGCTACCCGTGTGAAGGTGGTGTTTTTGGTGTGCTCTTTACCTGGTTGAGGCTGGGTTCAGCTCCCCCCGGCTCCATGCCTCAGGGCTCTGTTGGGGCCCTGGGGTGGTTTTATTTGTTTCTTTTACTTTTATATTGTGGTTCCAGAAAATTTACAATCACATAGGTGGCTTGCATTCCTATTGCGCAGTGCTGCTCTCCAGAAAAGAGTCAAAAAATAAACTGGTGCACAAATAAATGAACATCTTGTTCTCCCATAGTGAGAAGTGCTATAAAGAAAATAAAACTGGGGGATGGGATGGAGAGTGGCAGGGACTACATTAAATCAATCAGCCAAGGAAGGCTTGTCTGAAACACAATTTTGCTGACATGGGTGACACGCAAGAGCCAGCCAGGTGAATTTCTGTGGCAAGAGCGGCATTCTAGATAGAGAGATAGCAAAGTCTCAAGGAATGGCTTGTCATCTTAAAAAAAACAGAAGTCCAGTAAGGTGACGTAGTAATGAGCCCGAGGGAGGGTAGTGGGAGATGAGTTCAGGCAGGGAGGCAGGGCCAGTTCCTCCCGGAGCTTACAGACCTGGAAATGGGATGGGATATGCATTCAAAGTGCAGTGGGAAACCACAGAAGGGTTCCTTGAGAATGACATGAACTGATTTACATTTTTAGAAAGACCTCTCTATCTGCTTTGTGCAGAATCAAATGCACATGGGCAAGAAGAGAAGCAGGGAGACCAGAGTCCATTCTGCTAGTGCTGGCAAAAGATACTGGTGGCTTGGACTGAGAGTAGCAGGGTTGATGCTAAAAAGTAAACAGGCAAATATTTTAAACATACTTTCACCTTCTAGCTTTCAGATTCTTGCTGATGGTTTGGATATGGGAAGGAAAGGATGGAGATGGATGAGGGGTTGCTCCTGGGTTTGTGGCTTGAGGTGTAAGTGGGTGTTTTTTTTTTTTTTTTTCACCGAGATGAAGACATTAAGAGAAGAGCAGTTTGGGGAGGGAATAGGTATTCTATTTTGCTCATGTTAAGACCGAAATTCCTGTTGAAAAATTAAGTTACAAGTTGTATTTGTAAGTCTAAAGTTTGCTGTAGAAATCAGAGCAAGAAATATAAATTTGGGAAACAGCTTATGTTACTGGAGTGAAAATAAATCACACCATGATGAGGTAGGGTCAGAAAAGTGCATACATAAGGTCCTAATGTTGAATAGAGAAAGGGATTCAGGAGGCTGCTCAAGGCTTTTGAATGGAGCCCCTGGGGAATATGAGAGGCCACCAAACTGGTTGACGCCTTTCTTGGCTAAAGCTTTGCTGTACAAGTTTGTGTCCTTCCTTCCATTCTTGCTTTCTGCAGACAATTGGGGATAAACTAAAAGCATCATTGTTAATGTTGTTTTTCAAACGATGGAAAAAAAGAAAGCATTTATAAGCAGGAAATCATGAAATGTGGGGGAAATTGCTTTATCGGCTCTTGGCTGGAGTCTACAAATTGGAGAATTACACAGGAAGGCATTAAACAGGGGCGCAAGAGGGACGAGATTGATTTTGTTAGTCTTAGCTGAGAGATGAAACTCTTCTTGAAAGCTCTGAGATCCTGGGGGCCTGAGTCAAGAAAGACACAACCTAGAGCAGGAGAAATCCTCTGAAGCTTCCACTAGTTTTGAAGAGTAGAAGACACAGCAGTTTTATAGCAAAGAAAATCAAGCATGCTTTGTTAAAAACACTTATCTGTAAGGATGGTTGCCCATCCTGTAAACCCAAGGCACAACTATTTTAGGTGACAAGGCCATTAGGAAAAATGGTAACTAGATGAGCCAGGATTTCAGTAGTCTACAGCTAAGGAAAGCATTTTCTGTCCCGAAGGCTGAGTGATGTCTTTTGGGGATCAGGATGATGCTATGAGAGGGCCTTCGTCTCAGACAGTTGCTGTACCTTGACTGTGATAACTTGCAGCTTCCAAGCAGTCAATTGACCAGCGTTTGGGGGGGGGGGGTCTGCATCGCATCAGGCCCTGTAGTAGGTACTGAATAGGACATGCACACGCAGATTGGCTTCCACTCACAGCTAAGCCAGCTATGGCTTCAGTAGTCCTTGTAAAATATCTAACTTGGGAGAAGGATCTTCAAGTTGGGGTGGCAAAAAATAAACCTGTTTAATAGCAACACCTTAGACATCACATTTGATCAGGTATTGAGTATGCTAGAGCTTGGCATTTTATTCAGTCTACTCTTCCCTCCCTATTGTACTCTCACTCCCCCCCACCTCCAAGGGAAATTTTATTGATGGCTTTAGTTTATTCCCTCCCAAAAGACCAACTGTTACCAAATGAAGTGAACATAACCTCAAGATTTTATTGTCTTCACAATAAAACAAATGACGAAGCTTAGAACTGGATCACTTGGCCCTTTCTCTTCTTATCTCCTCCCAGTTCAAAATGCTTGCATCTCTTACTAGCCAGCATTCTCTTAGATCTGCAGTTAGGGTCAATGCTCTCAAGCCTCAGCACAATCTTCTTTGTAGTTTTAGCCTTTTTCTGGAAAATTGGCTTAGTCTGCCCACCATAGCCACTCTGCTTCCTGTCATAACACCACTTTCCCTGAGCATACAGAGAATCCTTGCCCTTCTTGTACTGTGTCACTTTGTGGGGTTGTTGTTTGCCACACTTCTTACAGAAAGTCCGGCGAGTTTTAGGAACATTCGCTATGTTCGCAGGAGTGCTATGGGCATGGAAAGAAAGAGCTCACTTCTTTTTTTAAAAATTGAACATATCACTTTGATTTTTTTTAAAAAGGGGGTGTGATATAAAGTATGAATGAAATGAAATATAACAAATTCTGGTGTAATAAAAATTCTAATACAAAATCATTCCCCTTCATACAATGTGAGATCTACCTACTTCAGTGTGTAATGAATATAGAAAACAAAATAGGAAAATATAATATAATAGTTCTACTCATCCAAGGTCATCAAAGTATGTTTCAATAAAGGGAGTTGTCTGCATTTACGTGGATGATCATAAAAGTGTGTTTCTGTATTTCTGATTCTTTGAATATAAAGGTTAGAAATCCATGCCCTTTCTAATAACATATAAATAACAAAAATAAAGTTAGATCCATTATATTGCATGTGAATGGACCCATTTCTCCTACTCAATATCAGGTTGAATTTAAAAAAACAAACAAACATGCAAATACATAAGGCTGTCACTCTAAAACACATGGGGGCCGAGCCCGTGGCGCCAGGAGAGTGCGGCACTGGGAGCGCGGCGGCGCTCCCGCCGCGGGTTCGGATCCTATATGGGAATGGCCGGTGCACTCACTGGCTGAGTGCCGGTCACGAAAAAAGACGAAATAAATAAATAAATAAATAAATAAATAAATAAAACACATGGGCATGCAAATCACTATATACAATTTATGGGAAACAAACTTAAAATTTATTGATGTAGAATGGAAATAAAGAAATATACAAAGACATGCAAAGCAAATGTGAACCAAAACAATGCAGAAGCAACAATATTAATATTAGACAAGGTAAAATATAAAGTTTAAACACCAACAGGATAAAGAGGAAACTTACATAGTGAAAAAAGATAAAAATCAGGGGTGTTGTGGAGTTGGCTGGTACCAGCTGGTAAGAACCTATTGTCAGCATTTATTCCTAGCTCTGTGTTCAATGACATCACATTGAAATTGGTCACCATGTGATATTATACACCATGGAAATTGAAAATTTACAGAACAGGGCTTTCTTCCTCCCTTCCTCTAAAGCCAATTGCTAACCATTTACCAGCACGCCACTGGAAACAATTGATTAAGTTAAAATTATCCCAAATGGATACGTGCTAAACGATATTGCAACTAAAACTGTAAAACAAAGACCAATAGAAATGTTAGGAAGCTTTATTTAAATATATAATCATGTTGGTACATTTTAGTTCACTACTTCAGAATTGCACAGATCCAAAAAATATAAAGTAACAACACAAAGAAATTAAATTATGTAATCCATAAATGTGATAAATGAAATATATATTTATACAATGCAAATGCGTAAATAGATGTATCCGTTTAAAAGTGCAAACCATAATTGATTCAAAATGTAGCTATTTTAGCATCACTAACTGATGCTAAAATGGTATGATAGAGTAATCATGTAAATTTCCTCCTAAATTTTGTATTTTTGTCAAATATCAATTTTTGTATACATCATTTGCTAAAAATTTGATTCAGTACAAGAGAATGGTGTCTTAGATGTTCTTGGCATATTTTACAAATAACTATAAGCCCTAACTAAATTATGGGTAGTTATCTCTCACTGAGACCTTAAGCAAAAACTGAAACTTAGTATTTCAATGTTAATTTAGTGATCTAATAAAATATATAGACACGTATATTGGCAGTTGAGTACTACTGAGTCAGTAGGAAGAAGCCCATAAAAATGAGTGATTTTTTTTTTCCTTTTTTACAAAGGAACTGCAACATCCCATTAAGACTCTTTGTGGATGTTCCCGTCAGAGGAAGAAAAGCATTTTCCATTGACACCCTTAATTGTTAGCTGGTCCCATGGTTACTCTTCAAGAAACACTAGAGACCCTTCTGAAAGCAGAGTGAGAAGATTTCACGCAGCTTCCTGCTTAGAAACCGAGACTGCTTATAACAAGCTCCATCTGATTCCTTCAACATCTAGCATCCAGGCAGTTTCCTCTCTGTAAACTTCACCTATAGGAGAGAAATGAAAGGAAAGTATGAGAAGAGGGGTCTAAAATACAGAGAATGTTACCCTCATCTGAGCTGACTTGTCCTGATTTGGGGATACCCTGAAGAGAGTGTTCATGCACCTAGCAGAGTAGCCCCTAGTATCCATTCAAATAAATGAATAAATAGATAATAAATGGCAGGAGTGGGAAGAGGGTCGGAATGGAGGATACACATGCTAAGAAATGATAACGTTGTCGTGGAGATTTTAGAAAACAGAAAATGCAAGAAAATGAAATATAGACCTGAGTGCTGGAAAAGATTTTTAAATATTGTTTGATCATTCACAAAGCACTCGCCCACAGCATGCTACCCACCCCTGTGGGACACAAATATTGTTCTCATTATATACACAAGGACAGGCCAAGGGACTGTTCAAGGTCAAGTGACTATTGAAGGTAAAGCCTTTAGCATGCAGCAGTAGCAGAAAATGAACGCATGTCTTCTGATTATAAATCCAATGGTCTTTTCAAATCATCACTGTTATCTCCAGGGAAATTACCTCAAACAGAAATCAACACATTCTAGTGCAGTTCTGATTTGCACACACTTGCTTTAAAACTCTCTAATTCTTAGTTCTCTGTTACCACCTCCACTCCCACCCTTAGTTTTATAGTTATTGAGGGGAAAGCTAGCTACTGTCCAAATATTCTTGCTAAAGAATATCACTTAAACAATGCTTTTCCCCTTTAGGTTTTCATTTGACTCATGGTAACTACATTAGCGAGAAAGATTTTGTACATTTATACCTAATTCCTAACATCAAATTTTCCCTGAAAATGCAAAATAAAATGATGTGTAGACCACCTGGTTTCTACAGATTAGTATAAAAATCAAGGGGGAAAAATTCTGATAATATCGGAATAATGTCAGTATTTATGAGTGATAAACCTATTTGACAGGTAGTGTTGTGATGTGTACAGTTCTGATGACAACGTGTTAAAAGTAAATAATTATCTAGCATAATGGGAAATAAAAAGCAAAAGTCTGTGGAAACTAGTGGGTTTGGAGTCTTAAGGAGAACATGGAAAAAAACTGCTAGAGAACTGCCAGACAGCCAGCTGTTGACCATCCTTGCACCCAGTTTTACCAGGCATTAAGAAGGAGAGAGTAATCAAAAGAAAATCATGTGCATAGATTCTGCTTAGGAAACTTAAAGCTTGGTAGGTTCGAAACAATTTCACTTCATTTTATGCAATTGTAAAAATGCCTCCATAAAAGCAAAGCCTACATGAAAACATTTGTCAATATTATTTACTCATTTTAATGCACTCAAATAAACTTTGTACAAAGTAACTTCTTTAAATGTCTACCAATATGAGACAAGTGTAGATCCAAGTAGACAATGTCTGCCTGTATGATCACTTTTTCCAGCTCCTTTTTCATTGCTTATGCTCACAGTGAAGGCCACAGTAAATTAATAATCATCTTTACGATTTCCCCCATATTTATCTCTTTCTTTTCAGTTTTTCTCTTTCACTCCTGCTTTTCTGTTTCTTATTTTCTTTCTTTTCCATCTGCTTTTTCTCACTCTTCCCCAGGGAAACCGGAGGGAAATTCTTCATGCTGCTAACAGTTTGTGGTGCTGAAAGGATGTTTCATCTGCACTCTGACCTGAATGGAGTGAGAGAACCAGAACAGGTCTCCATGAGTGTTCTGGGATCAACAAGCAGAAAGAATTAGTTCAATCAGGAGAAAGCCTTTGTCACTGATGGCCTTGAAATCATGCAAAAGACTTCCAAGTTCACAACACGTGGGCTTTATCAGTGGTTTGGCTGCTCTGATGGAGCTCGGAGAGACAGACAAGCAAAGTTAGTTTCCCAGAGTTCGTCTGTGCCAACATGCTCAGAGAAGATTGAATCGAAAGATACCATTGCTGAAATTCCTTTTTTAATATTCTGTTTATGGTTTTCCAATAATAGTAGTAGTAGTAGTTGTAATAGTAGCGATAATAATAATATTGGTTGTAATAATAATAGCTACTGTTTATTGAGCACTGACTATGTGTCAGGCATTGGTCCATGCAGTTTACATGTATTAACCATTAAACCTCCCAACAACCCAATGAGGTTAAGATGAATTTTTTAAATTATTTTTTTATTTTATTTATTTACTTAGATGATAGCTATCCCATTTCACAACTGAGAAAACTGGGGTTTAAGGAATTTGCCCAAGCTCACATAGCTAGTCAGTTATCAGTTACACATTTCCTTCCTGCAAGAGAACATTCTATTTCTCAAAAATATCCTGATGGAGCAGTGGTCTAATTTGCTACTGAAGACAAACCCTGCTGTATCCTGATTGTTATCACTTGTAAACCTGAGACCAGGGGTTGCCTTTGAACAAGTGTTGGTTTTATTCAGCTCTCTGCTCAATGTTTCCTCCTCAGAGGGTTCCCTAACCACCTCTACCCCTTTATTGCTCTTGGTTTTACTTCAGAGCACGTATCACTACCTGACTGTATTAGTCAGCTAGGGCTGCCAAGACAAAATAGCAGACTGGATGGCTTAAACAACAGACATTTATTTTCTCACAGTTCTGGAGGCTGGAAGTTCAAGGTCAGGGTGCCAGCCGGGTTGAGTTCTGGGAAGGGCTCTCTTCCTGGCTTGCAGACAGCCACCTTCTCACTGTGTCCTCACATGACCTTTCCTCGTGCGTGTGTGTGTGTGTGTGTGTGTGTGTGTGTGTGTGTGTGTGTGTGTGTGTGTGTGTGTGTGTGTGTGTGTAGAGAGAGAGAGAGAGCCCAGGATCTGGTGACATAAGGGTAACTTCTCCCACCCATGGTACTTATAGACTCAGGCCTCTGTGTAGGAGGGGAGGAGTGTTTGGCAGCAAAACTGGATATTTCTTAGGAAGAAAATCCTTCTAAATGTTATGGAAATCCTAGGGTTTCTTCCCTACCTCTTCGAGTATAGAGCAGAGTATCTATTTACATGATAGTGGTAGTGCTGGCTATGATGCTAGAGTACAGCTTAGGTAACAACCAGAATCTACATTGACTGTCTCCAAGAAGATTGCCAAAGACTCATGAGCCATGTTTATATTGTTAGACATGAGGATCACAGCTTCCATTGATATCCACATATTAATATTAACTACCTGATTTTTATCTTCCAGTTAATGTAAGAGGACAGACTCTTCTCTCATTCACTTCTTCCCAAGAGACTAGCACAAAGTAATAAATACTTGTTGAATGGATGAATGATCCTAAAAATTAAGAGAGAGTATTATTACCATTTTATAGATGAGAAAAAATTGATGAGCTTATCAATTTTGTGTATAGTCAGTGGCAAACCTTAAAATAATACCAAGTTCTCATGATTTATAGAACCTTCTCTTTAGCAAGTGACTCACCTGAATGTAAGTTCCACAAAAGCAGGTTATTTATTTTGTTTACATAATTTTCAATTACCCAGGACAGTGCCTAACATCTAGCATTAATACTGAATAAACGTGAGTGAATGAATAGAATTTTCAAAGGTTGTCTCAAGTTATGCCTCATGTGACACTCTGCCACCCCTTCACTAAGAATCTCTCAGTCTTTATTTGAATATTTTCAGTAAGAAAGAAATTACTTGTGCTTTATTTAAGTATGGCATTGTCATATTTTTGTCAGTTCTAAATGTTAAAAGTTATTTTTGTGTCCTTGGAATATTTCATAATTTTCACAATAAAATAAAGTTATTCCAGCTCTTCTTATTGATGAAAAATGTGGAACAGGACAGGGCTGAAGATAATCCCAGGGCTTGAAATTAGGGAGGTTTCCTCAAGCTGAAGTAAACTACAGATGTGAACTACAGATGTGCAACCAGATATGGGTCTGTTTATCTGCGATCTCCTTCCACCTCCTTTTCAGCCGGTCCTCAGTTATATCATGCGAGAACCTGTGAAATGCTTTGTTGAAGTTCAGTTTCAGCCAGGTCTGTAGCATTCTCCTGGCCACAGGTCTGAGAGTTGTATCGATAATAATAGCTGACAATTACATAACACTAATCTCAGGTCTAAACCCTTTATATTCATTAACTTGTTTAATTCGTACAACCACCCCATTCCATTTTTATGCCCACTTGACAACTGAAAAAACCGAGGGACAGGGAAGTTAAGTAACTTGCCCAAGGTCACACAGCTAGGAAGTGGCAGAGCCAACTCAGACCTCAGCAGTTTAGCTCCTGGTAAACTAACTCCCCCAGTAGTCTAACTCTACACATTTAACCTCTGTGCTACACAGTGCAGTCTATGCTCATGAATCATGCTGGCTCCCAGAGCACAGCTTCACCCTCTAGTGCCCAAAATCCATGTGATAATTAGTCAGATCTGAAATGTTTTCAGGAACCAACATCACCCGTGATATAGTTTCAGAGATTGATCTTTCTCTCCTTTTGGGAAGCAGATTTTTCCCAGCTGAGGTCCTTCATCAGCTCTCTCCTGTTCCCGCAGCCTGAGTCACCTGCTCAGCTTCTGTCCCTTCCCTGGAATGTGACACACATGAAGACCAGGAGACTCCCACCTCTTATTTCTGTCCTTTTCATTATTCTTTATCCACAGATCTCTCCTCTACCACAATTCTCTCTCACATTGACAATTTCCCAACAGCTATTTCCTTCATATATACATACAGCATTATTGTGCGAAAATCGCTCTTGTGTGTTATTAGCCAGACTCTATGCAAAAATCTGTAGATACCTGAGCCTAAATGTATTGTTCTTAGCCACCTTCCCAGTCCTTTCTTATGTAAATTACTAGGGCATTTCCCACCCACGTTTGTTATTATAGTTATTCTCTCCCTTTTTCTTTTTCTGCTATAAAATCCTCCCTCTTACCCATTTATCTGAACGTTTTTCTCTTCCTCACCACATTTGCAGCTTTGAACTCTTGTAATCAGACTGGGAATTCCATCTCTGAACAAATGCAGGCTTTGTGGCATTGTAAAGGGCAGGCTGTCCAGCAGAGAGCCCTAAGCACCCGCCTGAAGCCAAACCCCCTTCTGTGGCAAAAGGTCACGATTATTTTTTTCCTTTGGCATAACTCTCAATTGGAAGCAGAGATGAAAACACCACTTATGTCCCCCCAAGGCTTGTGCCTGGTACTTTATAGTCTCTGGGTATGCTTCCTAGGTTTCTTCTGTTGGTATCGCTTGCCTGCACGTGGCTCATAAGAAATGGCTGGAAGATGGTGATTTCATCACATTCCAGACGTGGGCTTTAGGAAGCTGGCCCCTCTCCTGGCTGGCCAGACACATATTAAGTTCCTTATAACTCCCACTGTCACCTCTGTATCCCTTGTTGAAAATTACTATAGATCTAGTGCAAGGGTTGGCCACTTTGTTCTGAAAGGGCCTGACAGTAAATATTTTAGGCTTTGTGTATCATAACAGTCACTGCTGCAGCTACTCAACTTTGATGCAGCATCAGAACAGCCACAGACAATACCAAGTGGGCATGGTTGTGTTCCAATAAAACTTTACTTACAAAAGCAGACTGCAGGATAGATTTGGTCCTTGGATCCATAGTGTGCCACTCTCTAATGTCAGAAAGGAAGAAGGAGGAAATAAGGAAAAGGCCCAGAGAAGGAGAAACGCGTTCCCAACCACTTTGCCAAGTCCTGTGTGCATTTATTTATTTTAAGAGTCCAGCAACTAAAAAATCTGTTCCTAGAAGCTGTGAATCTCTTGCATCAACTTTGGGCCAGAATATCTAGTTTTATGTTACCTTCTGAGTTATTTATACATTTTGTCATATTTCAGACTTTTAGTGATAATTTGGGGGGGGGGGGGGTGGCCAGTATGGGGATCCAAACCCTTTACCTTGGTATTTCCAGCACCATGCTATACTGAGTAACCTAACCAGCCAGCCCTGAAGGTAATTTTTAAATATTTCAGCTGTGCCTTAGATACATTAAGGGACCTACAGTGCCCCCGTGAGGTTAGGATGATGGTTGCAGTCATAGAGAGTGAACCATCTGAGTCAGAGTTGAGGCTGGGAAGAACAGATCACCCCACCCGGATAGTGATGTACCATCTGCAATTTGATTTTACAGAAAGGTTTCCTTGCACAGGCCTGAGGTTTTTCCACATTGCTTTTATGAGTACAGTATTTTTCTCCCTGTTAGACCCTTCGTCAAATGATCTGGCCGTTGTATAGGAAGAAAATAATAAAAATAATTTCTTATTGACTTAGGAATTCTTTTAATATTTGCCTGTTAACAGCAAAGAAATCTACCTTACTGAATCATTGTTAAAATAGATTTTAATTCCCCAGGCAAAAAGTAACCAATGACAGGTACATTTGTGTGTGTGTGTGTGTGTGTGTGTGTGTACATATGTGTGCATGTGTAAGTTGGACAGCAAAAGGAAATTAGTTGGGGAGGAAAACATTAAAGTTGACAATGGTAGGTAATCATTATCTGACATGGTCTACACACACATATGCCATCCAAGATGTGTAATAAAGAGACACCAACAATTGTTGTTGGCATTAATGTCAATGAAAAGTTGACCCACATAGCAATCTTTGCCAAAACTCTCTGATGGTTCTAAAGAAGACAAGAATGATAGGCTTACTTAACAAGAAGAGCAAGTAGGCATCCAAACAGACTGCCCTTGGATTGCAAATGTTCAGAAAATAGTCACTTGCATATGGAGATGAAATGCCTAGAAACAAATCAGAGAAAGTCTTAGCAGCAAGCCTCACAGGTGTAGAAGAGATAAACAGGCCCATTGGTACCAGAACTTAGGAACATTACTTTGTGTCTCAGTTTAAATGGAACACAGCAACCTGACCTGGCAGAAAATGGGGAAACAGTGTTCCTTTTGCCCTACCTGATTTAGCGCTTGTTCTGTGGCCTCCCTTCTATTGCGTACATTATTGCCAGTGAGAGCCATTGAGCTGCTAATGAGAAGACTGCAAAATAGTATCAGCTTGTGCTTCAGCCTGAAGGTAAAAGATAACATCCCATTGTCTGTAGGAACGGCTTTCCTATAAACTAGATTCTTTCAAAAATTTCTTTCACTTGCTAAAATAGAGGATATCCTAATGTCTTGAGATTGAGTGTAAATTTATAAACAGGGCTACGACTACCCTTCAGGTGTGCCTTCCTAACAGTGAGGAATCAAGACCACCTGAAAGCATCTCACTGCAGGTGTCCAAAAGATGAGAAAAGGTGCCTTCCAGGGTTTGAGACGTGAACCTCATTCATCTTCAAGGTTAAAATGATCACAGTGCATGGGATTATCAAAGAATGGACGTGTAGAGGAGAAGGGAACGCAAAGAACAGAATCCTGGAGAATGTTTGAACTAATGCTCAGGAGAAAAGAGAAGAGCCTAAAAGTGAGAAAGAAATGGTGCTCTCAGAAAAGGTGGCGGTGGTGGGGACATAAGAGAGGGTAAGGTCACGGATTTGGTGATTGGGAAAGTATTGCACTTTCTGGGCTTAAAATTCCTTCAATTTCAAAGTCAATAGGTTGTGATCTAAGGGAATTTATTGTTAAGTAGTATAAAAAGTGCTTTCACAAATAACATATAGGCAATTTCCAAATCATTGCAGTGAGGTTGTATTATTACCGTTTTACAGATGACAAAAAGGATTCTTGGAAAAGTCATGTACCTTGCGCAGGGACACATATGTAGGGAGTAGCAGCATCAGGATTCAAACCCCAAACCTCTGAGTCTAAATTTCACACAGGTTTTGTTCTGTTCTGCTGCCTCCTGTGGCTGGATAGGAGGTAAGCCTGAGACAGGAGGAGGGTCGTCTGGGAGGGAGGAAAGGAGGGGCGTGACTGCCCCCTGGAAATTTGAGCTCAGGGAGAGTGCTGAGGGTCAGGAAAGTAGTTTCCAGAATCATCTAATGAGAGTGAAGGTACAGCCAGGTCAGGGATTTGGAAAGAGTGAAAGGGTTTTGAAACATCATTCTTGAAGAGAGAATAAGGGTGACAAAAATTATGACTAAGGACATAGCTAAAGGGAGACAGAATGTATCTGTAGCAGCTTTGTGTATTTTTGGTGTGTCTTGCAGAAATCAACTGAACAGGGCAGAGCCCGTGGCGCACTCTGGAGAGTGCGGCGCTGGGAGCGCGGCGACGCTCCCGCCGCGGGTACGGATCCTACATAGGAATGGCCGGTGCACTCACTGGCTGAGTGCCGGTCATGAAAAAGACAAAAAAAAAAAAAAAAAAAAAAGAAAGAAAGAAATCAACTGAACAGAAATGGGACATGTAGATTGGTGGCTAACAGGGAAGAGTAGAAAACTGGGAAGACAAGGGCTTAGGAAGCTTTCTGATCAGTCTAAAATTCAGGGGAAAACATGCTTCTTTCCATAGATTAGATATAGTCAATGCCAAAGACTTGTCCCACAGCACAAAGTTTTCAGGACACTCTGGGACAGATTTCCCTGATGTCAATTCCCTTTGCCTCTGTTCTATTACTTTGCCTCTCTCTTCCTTCTCCTCGGGTTACTTGCCCTAGCTCTTCACCTCCAGCCACATTCTGCAGTGTCTATTTAATCACTTTAGACCTTCCTCCAAATTCTTCCTAACTTATTTTACCACTTTCTCATGTCAATCTTTGTCTCATTGTGTATTCAGGAAAAGAGGCCCACACGAAAAGTGAGTCCATTTGCTGGATATGTCCATCTTACAGCTTTCCTTCAAGGTTAATAAACACAGCAGTCATTCTGGTTTTTCCACTCTTGCCCAAACCCACAAGTACACAAATGAAAATGCACTGATTTTTTAAAATATCCAAATAACCATTAAAGTCTGAGTTGTTTTATTTTTTAAATAATCCAGAAAAATGGGAATACGGAGAAAAGAGGGAAATGGCAAAAAGGGCAGGGGCCTCTGCCCACCAGGTGGTCTGGGACAGTGGTGACCCTCAGGCTGGTGGACTTGGAAGGGGATAGGGTGAGCAGGGGTGGAATCCCACAGGGGGAGAGCAAAAGCGTGATCCAAGGTTCTGACGGGCTGAGCAAGACCACAGAGATGCCCCTAGAGGTTTTGTCTTTTTTCTTTTTTTAAAAAAATATTCGTACATATTTATGGGGTACAATGTGTTGTTTCAATATACTGTATATATTGATTCACTTAGAATAGATAGCATAGGTTTGTACCTGTTAATCCATCATCTATCAGGCCACCTTTTCATTATAAGTTCCCAGTAGGAAGGAATCATCATTTTAAATTCAGTGCAGCACTTAACACAATAAAGAATCAATATATGTTAATTTACTTATAGTATTTAAAGAAAAAATAAAAAGTAAAAATGAGCAGGAACCATTCTGTTCCGTAGCGGCTTTACAATTGCCAGCAACTGTATACACTGCTGAACGTCACTGTTCATGTGCATAATGGATGTTTGTAACCCTGTGAAGACCGACTGATCTTTTTTATTCAAAGACGTTTTGGTGTTAGACTGTTCACTTCCCCAATTTTCCGGCATCACGTTTTGATATTTCTAAAAAGTGAGCGCCACCTTTTGGCCGCTGAGAGGATTGCTGAGCAGTCTGATAACGTAGGATGAGTCATTCTTAACCAGGCTGTGGAATTAAAGTTATCTTTCCATTTCTAAAGCATAGCAATTACCTAGTGATCCATGTGACTTCTGGGAAGTCCTTTTCTTGCCTTCCAAGCAGTATACAATTTTTATTCAATATGCGAATTATCCTTATAATAATAAACAATACCCTAAGCACAACCGAGCCATTCCCACATGCTTTTCTAACCCAGGTGGCAGGTTAATAGTTTGCAGGGAATACTAACCCTGGTTCTCTGACTCTGAATCTGAATCTGAGGTGGAACAAAGCTGTACAAAGAAGCCCTGTTGGTAGAATTGAATTTTTTCCCTTTCCTTAATGTGGGAAAATAAAGTACAATTCACATCAATAGGTTAATGACTAAAATCGGGCCCTGATGCAAAATCCAGCATAGGTCCCACCTGCATAGTCGTTAGATGTCCACGTGAGACACACATTCAACCTCTTAGCACATTGTTGTAATCCAGGCAGTACTGTATCCTAAAAGTGCTCCTCTTTGATGAAATTGAGAAAATAGGAATTGCACAGGGTCAATGTGACAAATGGTATAATTTATTGTAGTATTGTCTTTTCTACTTATTTTATTTTATTCTTTACTTTGTACTTGAAAGCTGCTTCAACAATTAAAAAAATAGGAGGCCAGATTTAAAAGTGCTCCCATAACTAATGAAATTTTCTTTAAAAAAATTGTTTTTATTGTCTAGTAACAATAAAGACTTTTAAATCTCAACTTAGGTGAGTTCATATCAGTTGCTTTGGCTTAATTTAGATATGATTTTTTTCCTTATTAATTTTGTAAATGATGGCGCTATATACCAAGTAGCTAGAAAAGGAATTGCCTTGACAGTACCTAACTGATACAAGCATCTCAGATCACTTTCCTTAATGGGTGTGAATGGGACGTCATTAGCAATGATCAACTCTCTAGGCATATAGGCACTTACCAAGTCATTGTATTTTAATTTTATGCACAACTCTTTATCTTCCATAACATACAGGTACACATTAAATTTCTAAATTACAGGGTGTGGACTGAATATGTCACTGGAATGTTTTAGAGCAGTGTTCCCCCCCCACCCCCCGCCCCACCAGCCAATAAAAAGCATGGACACTCTCCTAACCAAGAACTAAGAGGTCCTGGGAGTTTTAACTAAACTCAGCCTTTCAGCCTCCATTTAAAGCTCAGAAGGCAGTGTCAATGCTGTCATGGCCATGAGACATCTTTACAGAAGATCTTGGGGTGCATTTTGGTAGAAGGCCACCCTTATGGGCTGCATTTGCAGATGTTAATAGGATGCACAGACTTAGATGAACTGCGATTATAACCAGTGATTATAACTCTCATAACCAGTGTTTGTTTAATGCTGTAAAAATACTAACAGAATAGTCAAAGATATCTGGATATCTAGCGGAAAAGGATTCTTTGAAATTTTTGATGTGTGAGCAGAATTATGGCAAGTCATCTGTTCCCCATACTTTTATCTCTCTCTCTCTCCCACACACATAAACACACACAAGCATTACATGTCATAGATCAAGATTTAGCTGGTTGGAGTGGGCCCGGGCTTGGGAATTTTTTAAGGTTACCTAGGTGATCCTAATTTGCTAGGGGGATTAACAAACTCTTTGCAAACAAGAGGTATTTCTCACCTGCCAGAAGAGGTTAAAGGGCTCTGGGTTAGACAATTGGCTGCTAAATTAAAAATTCTAGGCACTGAGGAGCAGAGGAGTGAGGGAAAGAATATAGATATTAGGTCAAAGAATTAGCTTCAAGAACCAGTACGAAAGTATTAAAAATTAAAAATTAGAAATCTTAAAAATTAGAAAATTCCATTGATAAGGGAAAATGATCTGATCTGGAGTGACTATTGACAGGGCCATCACAGTTCTCCCCAGAATGTCCTTGGACTGAGAAAACTCAGAATGGAAGCCATAAGCTCATGGGGCTCAGTAAACCTGTTTCCTAATCAGAATGGCGTTGGCTTTGGTATGTACCTCGTGTTCCAGTGAAATCTGTTCTCTTTTTTCTGATTTCACTGCTTGCAGATGAATTATTCAACACTTCTTTGTTGACACACAGACTCAGTATAAAAAAAATGAGAGAGGAGAAAAGGGTCTTGGGTAGTAGCTGGCAAATGAATTGTGGGTATGAATCATGCACGGAGCTTGTAAAAATTCAGATTTACCAGCCTAACCAGAGACATTTTGGCTAGGTTGGGCTTCTGAAATTGATGAGGTTGCGAGGCATGAACACGTGTGGTTGGCTACATAACCACAAGTCTAAATGTTTAAGAGTTGTAAGTCATGCTAACTGTTAAATTAAGGAAGCTCTCACCCCCTTCCTTGACAAATAAGCCTATGCAATCACCTGGAAAGTCAAGTGCAAATGTAAAACTTTAGTGTTTAGGTTCTACCTGATACCTCACTGTCAAAGGTCTGTCCTCCTACCTTGACAAATATGCTTTCATAATAGCCTGGGAGGCCGGATTCCCAACAGCATTTTCGAATCCCTGTGTTGAGGGAAGGAGCCTGTGGCCCCCCACTCTTCTCTTTCCACCTGGCTCCTTCTGGAACCACGAGGCACCTCTGTGCATGCATGGGGCCATGCCCCACCCTCACACCCCTAGCAGCCACCCCTCAGGCCTGGTGCACACTGGTGACACGTTTGTCCCCTAGAGGGCAGATGGGGGACTGGGTGTGCACAAGCCTGGTTCACTGGTTTGGGCCATTTGGGCAGGCAATTCTAAGATCCCAGCTCCCAGTCATGGTCTGAAAGGAGGGTTGGGCTCTGTGTGGCCATATTCCTAGGGTCCCACAGATGCCTCCTTCCAGGGGAAGCCTCTAGGGCTGCCAGGGCAGGAGCTCCTTTGGTCTCATCTAAGGGGAGTATTGAACTCACGTGACTCAGATGCTGAAACCTGGGTCTTAGAACCCAGTGTTGAAAGCATTGATCTCCCAGTGCCAGCAAGACAGAAGCTTGTTGGTTGCCATTAGCAACTCCAGGGGCACTTGGGACAGTCAAGGGAATGCAGCTCAGGAGAGCTCTGCCTTTATGATCTCCCTTCCCACTCCCATAACTTTTCCCATGATATAAAACCAAGGAAAAATGCTTTTTCTCCTACTCCAAATGTTATTTAGAAGCTATGTGGGAATTTTATTTTCTTTTTTAAATGTGTGTATTTATCATATACAATATGTTGTTTTGAAATATGTATACATTGTGGAATTGCTAAATAGAGCTAATTAACATATGCATTACCTCACATACCTATATTTTGTTGTGAAAACTCTTAAAATCAACCCTTAGCAGTTTCCAAGAATACAATACATTCCTTTTAACTACAGCCCAATAACTATTTCCTGTTAACTATGGGAGAGTAGGAATTTTAATAGACATCTTCTTCACTCTTTTCTTGAGTTTTAGAGAATGGGAATAATAAACTTGAATCAGAAAGATTAATTTCACACTAATGCAACACCTCTGTAAAACTTGACACCTTGTCGGCTGAGAACTTTACACATTGTTAAAAATCCATTAGAACAATGACCACACCATTAGCTCTTCAGAATATGCCTTGAAACCTTACTTGTTTATTTTATTTTTTTTCTTTTAAAAAATCTTTTTATTGAAAATAAAATAAAACCTTACTTGTTTAAAAGAAACATTGGTTTTGGCAGGCACTGCTTATGGTTAGTGGAGACTTGCTCCAGTATTAACCACTTCAGGGTCCCCAGAAGGAGGCCCGGGGTGTGTCTGTGACCACAGCTAGGTAGAGGCTGTCAGCCTTGTGCGACCCCTGCCCCACTAGGGAAGCCTGCTCCACAGGGCTGAAGACGGTGTGTTGAGTTAGTCCCTCCTTTCATGAAGCCCCTCAGGCCTCAGGAGAATCCAGGTATGGCTATAGGGAAGTGTATTAGTTCGTTTCTGTTGCTTATAACAAAATACCTGAAACTGGGTGATTTATAAAGAAAAATGAAATTGATTGCTTATAGTTTCTGAGGCTGGGAAGTCCAAAGTCCATTTGGTGGTGGCGACAGTGACCCAGGGGTCTCACATTACAAGATGGTGGAAGCAGAGAGAGAGAGAGAGAGAGAGAGAGACTTTCTTCTCTCTCCTTTTAAAGCCCTCAGAACCACACCCCTGACCACCATTATTAAACCATTCACTAAGGCATGGTCCACAATCCACTCACCTCTTCAAGGCTCCACCTTTCAATTACCATGATAGGGTTTCCCACCCTCTTAACAGTCACAGTGGAGAAGAAGTTTCTAATACACAAAACTTGGGGACACAATTCAAGCTTCAGTGAGTTTTGGGGGGACATAATTCAATCCACTACAGGAGGAATGATTCATGAGTGGTGCTCCCTCAATGCTGTGAGCCAACTAAGAGCTTCTCAACTGTGGCCTGCCTGTCACAGGGCTGGGGGGCTTATGAAAGTACCAAGGAGGTGGTGGGGTGGGAAGAACCTCCAGAGATTCCTGTGTGATTGGTCTGCAGTGGGCTTTTACAGATTTTCAGGGGATAGTAATGTGCAACCAGGAGTGAGGATCACTGGTTTAATGAGCTGACTGATAACAAAGATTCTAATAGAATAAAACAGAGAGCAGGCAGGTTTTGATGAGAAGGAAGGGGCAAAGGAGGAGCGGGGTAGGGACAAACAAGTGGAGATGGGCCAGGGGACATTAAATCAAGATTGAGGGTGTGGCTGGAAATGGTGGCAGAGACTTGATAGGAGTCTAGCCCTGAGAGACTGGGGGACAAATGTGCTTGCAGGCACAGACCACCCAATGCTTATTTAGAGGACAGTCCATAATCTCATCTAGTCCCCAGTTCTGTCTTGTCCTAACATTGAGACCAGAAGGGATTGCTCAGCACTGTTGGAAATTGACCATTCCAGTGGTCCTGTTTTGGATGTTAGAGTCCCAAGGACACAATGTCAGGGGGCTTTGCTCACTGTGGTGGAAGGCATGCCATCAACTGTCCCCAGCACTCACCAAGAGCTCCCCAACAGCCAACAAACACATCTTTAAATGACAAAGGAAAGTGGAGGTGTCCTGGCTTCTTAAATTTCTAACATAGCACCGATCCTATTCTTATGTTTTTAAAAAGTTTGTATCAAAGTATACATAAATAAAAGTGCACAAATTATAAGCATGAAGATCAATGAATTCTCGCAAAGTGAACTTACTGGGGTCACCAGCTCCTAGATCAAGAAACAGGACATTATTATTGCCCCAGAATCCCCCTGGTGTCCCCTTCCAGTTACCAACCCCCCAGGATAATCATTATTGGACTTCTAATGATGAAAACTAGGGAGTTCCCCTGTTTTTAAGCCTTATGAAAATAAAGTCATATTGTATGTTTTCCTTTGTGTCTGGCTTCTTTGTGTACATTGTGCTTGTGAGATTTATCCGTGGTGTTGTATATAGTTATGATTTGTTCATTCTTGAGGTTGGATGATATTTGTAGTTTAAAAATTAAGATGAAATGAAGAGTTAGGGATTAAAGAGAAATGGGGAAATGGTCATGTCAAATGTCTAAAATATTTTAAGCCTTATATGAAATACAAGTTTGTAAATATTTCTTTGTACCTACAGTCACCAAATCTGCGTTAATATCACTGTTCACTCAGTCCTGGTATTTTTTTGAGTAAATAGTTTTCCATTTGCTATTTTAAGAACTTACCTAAGATTGCTTTTTTCCTGAATGGTTCCCAGCAAAAGTGATGTTGTCAGTGTTGAAGTATGAGTGAATATATATCACCCTGTACAGGTATAATATTTCCATTGCAGTAAACGTGGATGATATCATGATTAATTGTATGGAATTCCATTTTAAGGACATCCTAGATCATAGAAGTTTATTCTCTAGAAAAACCTCAGAGCAATAGTTCTCAAAAAACTTGAGAGCATTAGAATCACCTGGAGCCCCAGAACTATCTGGAGTGCTTGTGAAAACTTACTGCTGGGCCTGATCCCCAGAGTTTCTGACTTAGTGGGTCTGTGGTGGGGTCCAACTGTGTTCCTTTCTAACAAGCTCCCAGTTGATGCTGATGCTGCAGCTCTGGGGACCACATTTTGAGGACCACTGTCTTGGAGCTTGCAAATGAAGTTATGTTTATATTCCTTCCCCATATCCCACTGGGAGGATTCCTCTTGTTGTGCTTTTTCAAAATCCTTGGAATCAGCCAGGTAGAGAATGTTGTCATATTTACCTTACTAAATTGTTGACACCTGTTATCTTGCTCTTCCCTACAACTTAACTCTGTTTGTAACCCATTTGGAGCATGTGTCCATTTGTTCTTGGTTTTTGCACAATTGTCAGCTCCTTAAAGGCATCAGGCCACATATTAGTCTATATCTCTACAGTTGTTAGCAGGGAGCACTGCATGAACTACTCAACTAACTCACTGTATTCACTGCTGGTTATTGATTTTAACTATATAGACCCTGCTTCTCACCTTAGGTGCTATAGTCACAGTTTACATACCTATAAAATGAAGCTTTGCTTCTTGCTGTTATAAGAATAGGGAGTTGTAGGGAAAGTGAAGGAAAATGGTCAGGGCCCCACAGATGTTCAGAATCTTGCTGAGCATTTGATGTAAATATGCACCTGCACCCAGGTGTTCCTTGGCTACTGTCTGATGTAGATGTGCATGGGCACTTAGGTGTTCCTGGGTAGTCTGACTCACACCTAGGTGTCCTGGGTTATCAGACTTAAGTATAAAGGATGAGTGGCTCTGATCCACAGGGCCCCCTACCCCCAGGATGACTGTGTCGGGGGGGTAATACCACAGGGAGACTGCTACTGCTGCTGGAGACTGTTGCTGCAAGCTGTTGCTGCCAGGCCTCCCAGGACCCTCTGGGAGGCCACCGCCGCTCCTGCTGGAGGCTGCTGTAAGCTGCTGAAAGCTGCTGCTGCTGCTGCTACTGCTGAGGAAGCTGAGGACTGAGCTCGTGTCATCCCAGATCTTTCCTAATTACCTAGCTCATGGACCTGTATATGGAGGGGTCTGGTGACCCAGCCTGTATATGAGGGGTTTGTGACCCAGTCTTTACAATGGGTTTGAAGGGTCCAAGCCCTAACCCAACAATACAGGAGTTCATAAGAATAATTTGTGATCATATAATGATGGATCAAAAAAAAAAAAAAAAAGCATTGCTTTTATTCTTTAAAGTATGTGTTTCTTAACTAGAGTGAGGTGTTTCTCAGACTTGGCTACACATTGGCATCACCTAGAGAACTTTTTAAAAATATACTGATGTCTCGGTCCCACCCCAGATGTTCTCTTTTAATTGATGTGAGCTGTGAACTGGGCATAGTGGCAGGAGCTCCCAGGTGATTCTAATATCCTGATAAACCCATTGTCAAGTTGAAAAATCATATGGTGAATCATCATAAGCTGAAACCATCTGTATCTTTTTCTCTTTATGAGTTTCAAGAGAGCCACATTTTTTCTGGAGGATTATTTTCAGAAACCTTTTCTGCTTTATTTCTGTGCTTTCTGTAGATGTTTTCCCTTTAAATTTTGTTTTCTGAAGCAAGAAAATGTAATGAACTATTTATGTGTTGTACAAAGCAGTGACTTCATTCTGAGTCTTGGATAAACCTGCTCTAAGCTAGAATGAAAAATAGTGAACTGCTGAGTTTTGCATTTCCTGTTTTAATTTAGCTACTCCATTTGGCAGGTAAGAGTTTGTTCTTGTAATTAATGGCTAAAACAGAGTTGTTTGGAATAAATAATTCATTTTGAAATAGCCCTCTAATTGTGTGGGACATTTTCCCACTACAAAACAATTATACATAAAAGTACCACTTAAATACTAAGATTTAGAACAATGCCATGCCATTTTGAATGCAATGACCTTGTGTCTACTATTCCACTGGTTTGGAAAATAAGCAGATTGATTTCAGTCACTTGCAGCTACTTGAAAATAGGTTACATTTAATCATTTAGAAACTAATTGTTTCTAACCTAACTGATGTGGTAAAAAGAATCAATTGATTTCCACCCCACCCTGTAAGTTAGTAGACAGATACCACCAGATAAAACACAGTTGGTCCCTAGAATATACCTAGGAAATAGCTCTTTCTCAAATAATGCTGGTGTTACTAGGTCTAATCTACTAAAGCCCTCTATTTGACCCTTTCTTCAGAGTCCACCCTTGTATTGCAGAATAATAAAACATGGAATAAAACTTAACTATATGATTTATCCATAGCCATTTTAATTATTTAGATTCATCAGTCTACATTACTTACTAATCCTACTGGCAAAATACAAGATAATAGGATTTCTAGAGTGATAAACTTCAGCACACAAGATCTGATGGTTGTTCCGGGTTCAGTCATTGATTCAATATATAAATTTGAACAAACAATCATCTTTCTTTTGCATCTACAGGTGCAAGATACACTTGAGAATTCAGACAATCACTCAACCCACCTCAAACCTACTTGTCTCAGGAGATGAACAATGGTAGGACAAATGGCTTTTAAAAATATTTTTAAATAAATTTAAATAGTACCTTCAAATATCAGAGTCACCAATGTGATCATCCTCACCTATTAGATTAGACTAATAGCAGCTAATATTGACGTAGCACATTGGCATACACAAAGTACTTTTGTATATATTTCATTATATATTTCCCCAAAACCCAGAGAGACTGGAAGAGCAACAATTTAAATATTTGCATATTTTAAAAAAGTGACTCTCAAGTTAAATGAATAACATAGCACCAAACAGCCAGAAGTCTGTGAAACTAGAGAGCCATCCAGATTTTCTGGCTCTGAATTACCAGCTATCCCAGTTACCTATAGAGCAGCTAGTTGAGAAGGAAGTGAGGGATAGTGAAAAAACATAAAATTCTCAGACTTGTATTTTCATCACTTTTATAAAGGATTTTGCGTCTTACAGCCGATTCATTATTGGGAGAAATGTCCCTGTACTGGTGCTGTAATAAGTTAACAGCAAAACTGGGCATGCATTTGGAACTACCTGCAACCTCCTCCAGGTTTTAAGAGTGATTTAGAGCAGGAACACTTGCCATATGTATCTGCATTTACTATATAGAGCGATCAATTATTTTCCCTGATACTAAGGGAAGATTAAACAGATCTTTTCATTGGATATCACATTTCTTTCACAGTATTTATTCTGCACTTTGCCAATCTTTGTAGTTCTCCCAATTGTCCACTAGAGGGTAGTCTTTAGTTGGCATTGTCACGTATGCTCCATGGTGGGAACTTTGATTCTAATTTGGAAACATTTTGTGTACTGTTTTTGGAGCTGTTTTTCCCAAGTGGGTGAGGCACAGAGAAAAGATTCTACGTGGTTTAAGAGTCTTCTTTTTGTTTTTTTAATGACTAAATCTCCCTTTGTCCTGCACAGACCGTGCTTCCAGGTACTACTTACTGAACAATTCATTTTTGCTCCGTCCTAGCCTTATTTAAGGGATGGAGTGTTATGAGCGGTGCCTTTCGTAGAGGTTTAGTCTAAAGTTCTGAGAGGTAAAGCGGATCTGATGCAAAAATGGTGTATTTTGGTTGGAGAAGTACAAGGACAATAGGTGTAGAGACCTGTGCTGCCAACTTAAGGAACAATTGGGAATTTATATCTAGAAGTAAATTTCAGAGTATTTCTGTACTTTCTTTGATATCCAAATCATACAAGACAATAGGTATAGTTGCCTGGTACTGATACCATGATACCACATTGCCAAACGTTTACAAAGTCACTCCACTGCAGATAATCCAATAGCTCTCTTCTCTCTGCTTTTTCTAAGCTCTCTGATTTCCCTAGCAAAAACAAAACAAACAAAAATTAATTCACACAGGCCTTTTGCATGATATGGTCCAAGGGTCTGCTATATTATATTTGTCATTAGTCACCCAGGCATAGAACCTAAAAGTCACCTACAACCATTTCCTGTTCTTCGTCCTCCCCCCAGTGATTGTTGATTCTTCTAATACCATAAATTTCCTCTACTAATTCACTTTAATAACCAAACCTGCATTTCAGGTTGTCAGTCTTTACACACCCAGTAAAAAATAAGATGTTATTCCTCATTTTATTCAGTAAGTCAAGTCCTTGTACTTCTCACGTTCTCCAGGAATCCTTCCTGTACAATCTCATCGTGTGTTCCTACTTCACTTAAGTTCTCTTATGGGTGAATGTAAGCATTTAAATGACACATCCTTATAAAATCCTTTCCAGTCACTCTGCAAGTAATAGATCTCCAAGATTCAGACTGACTCCAAACTTATCAATTGAACTGTTCACCTGCCCAATGTGGGTGGAGAGAAGGGAGTGGTTACTTGGGTGTGTGAATATGAACTTTCAGTTGCTTGAGGACAACAGGAAGCTCAGTCTCTAGTTGCTATCACATTAAACTTTAGTTAAGGTTTTTATTGTTCGTGGGATATAGAAATTTTCCTCATTAGGGGTAAATTGGGTTCACTCTATTTCCTAAGGTCTAGATAAAATTGGCTCAAATCTCCATCGTACAGATTGTGACAGGTTCTGTGTTCTCTCCAAAGCTTTGAAGAATTCTCAGGGGATGTATAGCCTGTCTCCTGATCATACTAGGCCTCAAGTCTCTGCTTCAGCAGAATTCATTCAGTTTAGGAGTTATCTCAAGGTCACTGTCATGATCTCCCTTTTCCACCCCACAGACGCCAAAGGAGGAATTGAACCGCTCCCTTGATTTTCCCAGCCGCTAGCCTTCCCTCTCCCCCCATAAAAGAAAACTTGTTCACACGTGATATTTATGTATGTATTAGAATTTATTGATAGTTTGAGGAAATGAAAGCAACTAATATTCACAAATGATGTGAAATAGAAAATACTTAGATATTCATATTCTTACACAGGAAGTTACCCAGTCGTTTCTACAATGGAGGAGTTAGCCTATTTTGATTGGCTCTCTTCTGTCATCTCTACCCTTCTATATCTCTCCTCACCCAAAAATTGCTCAAAGGAACTCCAGATTTTTCTCACTTAATGATATTTAGCACTTACTGTCTCTCCTGCTCCATCCACCTTTTAACTCCGAGACCTACACAGGTGCCCAGCAGAATAAAATGGCCTTTCATTTAATAGTGCCCCCCTTTAGAGGAGATAATTTTGGTTCTAAATAGCTTCTTTTTTCCCTTCCCCTCCCCTTTTTGTGTGTGTGTGTGCTTACATGGGAGTAGGACGACCACATTGAATGTTACCATTCAGCTCATATTTGATCTAGAAATATTGAACATCTACTTGCAAAAAGAAATGCAGTTCCCTCCTTGTTGAAGCTGGAGCTGACAGTCTAGTGAATAACCAAAAATCACAACTGTCAGGCTGGCAGGTGAGCTCAGTTAGTTAGAGTGTGGTGCGGATAATATCAAGATCAAGGGTTTGGATACCCATACCAGCCAGCCGCCCGAAACAAAACAAAAGAAAAGAAAACAACACAAGTGTCCATGTATACTTCCAAGCCCTAATAATCCTATGAAGGAAGGGTATGCAGTGCTTTGAGAAACTACAAGTGGAAATGTTTGGTCTGCTTGAGCTGCCATAAGAAAATACCATAGACTAGGTCGCTTCAACAAGAGACATTTATGTCTCCCTGTTCTGGAGGCTGGCAGTCTGAGGTCAGGGTGCCAGCATGCCAGAGTTCTGGCGATAGCTGGCATCCTCTATGTCCTCACTCTTGGAGCTCCCATAGGTGAGTCTGTCTTATTAGCAGTCTCTCTGTCTCTGGATGTCTATCTCTTGGTGCATTATAGGATGTTTCCTCTAAAGTTAAAGAGTGATCCTCAAGAACTCAGCTTTTACGTTGCTAAAAGCCCCATTTAAAAAGGCTATTCAATATTTCATGTAGCAAGGAGGACTTAATGGCTCTAGTACAACAAAATAACTCCTCACACGTTTTCATTTGCCAAAGGAATCCAACTAGCTGCCCTCTTGAGCCTGCAGGTGGTATCCCGTGAGCCGGTTCCTGATGTTTTCTTAGTGCAGAGCAAACAATACTCAGCACATTTCCTTCACTCACCTTTGGCATGTCCATGACCATAATACATCTGATCTAATTTCTAGGTTTTCTCATAACAAAGATTCCATTTCCCACAAGCAACAGGAGCTCCGATTTCCCTGCTTAGAGTGTTTGTCTACTTGACTTTTTTCAGCAGCTTCAGAATTTCTGACTTGGTTGATTTTTTTTTTTTTTTTAATGACAATGCTTCCCCGGCTTTTGCCAAGTACTTTTCTGGGTTTGAGCATGACTAGTCAGCTTAGTGGGATATCCATATTCTCGCATTTCATGTCCACATTTGGTATCTAAGTATTGCACTGCTTCCAAAGGAATGAGATACTCCAGAATAAGAGATGAATCATGTAAAAATTTACCCAAAATAAACATCATCTAAAAAGATAAAAAGCAAACAAATAAAACCATGTTTTTAACTTTTGGGTGTTTGCCTTTGATTTTTTTAAAGAAGATAAAGCAACTACCTGCCGTTAGTCATCATCATAATAGTAAAAATTTAGTTAATAATCACCTTGTATGAAACCCTGCGGGGAGTGCCTCTGTGCATCACCTCCCAGCATCTGTGCAACAATCGTCTTGGAGGAAATCGAGGATCTCTTTTGCTGAAAGTCACACACCCAGCAAGTGGAAGACTCAAACCCTCACACCTGCAACTGAGTTTCTATTGCTGTGCTTCACAATTTCTAGAGCCCTGTTTAGTTTTCCAGACATAAACTCTGCTTAAATTTCTATAAATAGTAATCTAATTTTTTTCTTCTGTAAGACTGTAAGTTTGTATGATTGAATTTCTACAGACTTATGCACTACTGGTAATGTTTGAAACGCATTTGTTTTTCTAAGTGATGATATTGAGTGACTCCTATAATTGAAAAACTCCTCCCAAGAAACCAAACCCTCCTTCCCGATATTTTACTTCATTAAAAAATCAGATTGTCAACTGTATGAGTTTTCTAGGGCTGCCATAACGAAGTACAGCAAACTGAGTGGCTTAGAACAACAGGAATATATTGTTCTCATTGTTGTGGAGGCCAGAAGTCCAAAGTCAAGGCGTCTGCAAGGTTGGTTCCTTCTGAGGACTGTGAGGGAAAGATCTGTTCCGAGCCTCTCTCCTTGCTTTGTGGGTGGCCGTCTTCTCCCTGTCTCTATTCTCAGCATCCCTCCCTCTGTGCATATCTGTGTTCAAATTTCCCCTTTTCATAAGAATGAACACCAGTCATATTGGATTAGGGCCTGCCCTAATGACCTTATTTAAACTTGATTTACCTCTCTGAATACCCTGTTTCCAAGTAAAGTCACATTCTGACTCTAGGGTTAGGGCTTCGACATATTTTGGGTGGCATGAGGAGAGCACGACAATCTGACCCATAACACTAGCTTCTGTACCAGCTTAATGCATGAGCTACAGACCCGGTGCTGTGACGGGGATCCCTTCCAGCAGTGTGGCCTGGGGCTAGTTTCCCTTCTACTAAATAGCAGATTGATTTCTACTCTTAATATTTACATGGAATGTGGGAATTCTACTTTATAGAATGGATGTAGTGTATCGGATAGATGTCCTCCTTGAAGAAATTTCCTAAAAGTTTTTGGAAAGGTGGCTTCGTCTTTTCACCTCCTCACATTTGCCACGGAGGTAAGTGTCTACCCAGGTCTTCTTTCAGAGGGACCAGTTTGGGGGAAAGCATCTTTCTGCTTTTCTTTTCCTTCTGAGACCTCTGCATCTTTCCTGTTCTGTACCTCCTAAGTCTATCTTCTCTGACAGAGCCTCTTGCAAGACAGATGTCCAGGGAAAACAAAAATTGTTAGATTTCAAAGGACCTGCCTATTGTAGACTATAGATGCTTAATCAATATTCACTGCTAAAGAGGTCGACCATATACTTTGGCCTCTGTGACTTCACCGGCTTTTACCAACAGCAAACATTCTTCCCACGCATGTGGCAAAGCCTACCTTACCTGGTCTTGCTTGCATGGCCCCCTAGGATTTGAGCCCTGGTGTTGCACATGAGGAAACTGAGTCTCACAGCCACACTCCTCGGAGTGGACGTAGGGAGTGGGAGGAGATGGATCGGGTCTGAACTCGGGCAGTCTCTCCAGAACCCACCCTTAGCAGTGAAGCGATTCCACTGTGGGCTGTGGGGAGCTGTGCAGCCCCCCAGCTGCACCCATCCAGGTTGTTAACTCATTCTCGGATTTTTCCAGCTGAGGAAATTTATATGAAGGATTAGAAATGACGTCTTTCACATTTTTTGCATCATTAGTCAGTAATGCACTCTAGTTTCAAAAGTATTAATACTAAGAGTTTTAAATGCCTGAAGTACGTCTTGTTTATTTTACCATATGCCTCTCTTGAGGTTTCCACTATAAAGCATAGTGTATTGAAAACAGGATTTTAGAACCTAGAGAAGGGCAAGAGGAGAGGTGAACAAAGCAGGAGGCAGGCGAAAATCGGTGTGCTGACAGCGAACATTTGTAGGTCAGTGGAGCAGGAGCCCTGGGGGGACCGAGCCAGCGGGCTCACAGGAGGCAGGGAGGGACAGAGGCAGGGAGCGCCACGGCAGCCTCGCAGATGGCGGCCCGGAGAGGCGGTCGTTCCCTTGTCCTCTGTTTATGAACATCTTGGAGAAGCACATTTATGTGCCTGTTCCACCTACAAGTTTGTGCCTCGGTGTGACTCCTTTCCTCTCTTCCTCGGATAGGATTGCTCTTCAGGAAAGAGAAAACCAGTTCTGACAATGCAGAGGAGACCTGCTGCAGGGCTTGCTGAATCACCTCGGGGACAGCTAGGGGTGTGTGTGTGCACATCTGTGTGTGTCTCTGTGTGTGTCTGCGTGTGTGTTTGTGTGTATGTCTGTGTGTGTACCTGTGTGTATGTCTCTGTGTTAGTGTGTCTCTGTATCTGTGTGTGTATATATGTGTGTGTATCTGTGGGTGTGTCTGTGTCTGTATTTCTGTGCATGTGTGTGCAGTGTCCGACACTGGCAGACACCATGTGGTAACCCCCTGCACACCACATGAGTTTAGATTCCTGTATTTTCATGTCCACAGGGATAGGGATTAGATCAGATTATATCTAAGCAGTAACATTTTAAAAATATAATTGCTCTCTGTCACCACAGTTTAATCTATGAGCCCCTAAGGAAAAAAAACCCCTCATATATTAAAAAAACTAACCCATGATTAATTGCTAAATAGGCAGATGTTGGCCAGAAGGTGTGGCATCCACACAAAGTGAACAGGTTGAGTGGTTAATTATCTGACTAGAACTTTCCCTTGCCATTAAAGGTACTTGGAATCCATTTCTAAAGACTATTCTTTTATTTTAGGTAATGAGCCATTATGAATGAATCTTCAATCCTTAAAAGGCTAGATGTTCATGCTCAACTGTGTTGGCAACTGACCTAAACCAATAGGATTATGAACATATTTGGGTTTTTTTGGTCAGACATTTGTAACTGCCAGTGAAGTTTGAGTTGGAGTTAGCTACTTGCCTATAATTTCACCACCTGGTTAGAAGGAAAGCGAGCCTCAGATTAAATTCTGATTTACATAAGGCCATTTATTAACTAAACATTTATTATGAAGGAAGCATGAAATAAACAAATCATAAGACTAGTTCTGTTTCTTTAGATGTCTGGGCTCCATTTGCAAGTTTTACTTGAGGCAAAAAAAAAAACAAAACAAAATTCCAGAGTCAATATGTTGTCATCACTAGAGACAAGTTTTCAGTATTCACAGCTGGACACTGGATGTTTCCCAAGGCGTGGCTCTTGCATGGTTCTGTCTCAGAGTGGCCGCTCCCATGGACATTGTGCACGTCCACAGCATTAACCAGGACTCCTCAGAGACTCCAGAGTCTGTAGCCAGATACCTTGTCCTACTCCAGCTGCCTGCTTCTGAGGCGTTCATGTGACTGTCTTGTCACTTTAACTCAATGTGTGTAAGCAGACACTGCTTCCTACAAAGTTAGCACCCTCCTGATTTCCCCATTTCTGTAAATGTGGTCATCACTCTCTCTGCCATCAAAGCTTGAAGCCGACATTCTTGTTGCAACACAGCCACCTCCTTCAATTCCAATTTCAACCAGTCACTACATTTTCTCAGTTCTGCCTTACTACCAGTTCTTTTCCTTTTGTCTCCTCCACCCTAAGCCAGAGCCACATCACTGCACACCAACAGCCCTTCTGTCTCTCTGCCTCTTCCCCATTCAGTTATTTCACATGAGGCCTAAACGTCTTCCTAAAACCACCTGGATTAGATCTCTCCGCATTTAAAGACTTTTAGTGATACCGCATTTCATAGTGGAAAATGTCCAGACTTATTTGCATACTTACTCAGTCCCAATACACCTTTACTTCTTTGTGTCCTCCTTTACTGTGCAAACCTCCATGCCGGATGGACTTTCTATGCATCGCACTCCAAATACGTCACATGCATCAGGCGTCCCTTGTCAGTACTCTTTTCCCCATGATGTTCTTGCTGTCCTTTACTCCATGGTCATTTCTCCAACACACACACACACACACACACACACACACGCACACACACACACGCACACACGCACACACATAGACACACACACGGGCACAGACACACATACAGACACACATAGACACACGCACACACACAGGCACAGACAAACAAACACACACACAGGCACAGACACACATACAGACACACACACAGACTCACACACACACACACAGAGCCTCTTTGGGCCTCAAAGCTTTTTGCTAGTATTTTAAGTGTTTGGACAATGTAATTAAAAAATAAGTAAACTGGTTTTAAATGTAGCTGTTGCCACTTATCGGTTCTAGTGCGGCCCCCGGGCTTGTTATGTAACGTTTCGGAGCTCCAGTTACCACATCAGTACAGTGGGAATAATGCCTACCAGCCTACCGCCCATTGTCAGTTAATCTTAGTTCCCTTTCTCTGCCACCTTTCCTCCCAGGAAAGTCCTGCATGACCTCACCAGTCACAAGTTTCCCTCTCTTCTGAGCCCATAGCACTGATTTCTTGTCTCACTACTTTGGAAAAATCACTGTTTGCTTCTTTGAGGTACCTCTTGTATTTATTTATTTATTTATTTTTATTTGATTGTGTCCTGGGACCATACATTGGAACCTACACTAGATTGTGTAAGTACTTTGGCTGCAGTGCTTTACATTTGTGTAGTCATGGTACCCAGGGCACTCTCTCATGCCTTCTCTCATTTATCCTCACAACATCATGAGAGGTAGATACAATCCCTGTTTTGTAGAAGAGGAGAGTCAGAGGCTTAAGTGAGCCGCCTAAGATCATTGAGAGAGCAAGTGGAAGCACAGGACTTGAATCCAAGTCATGTGACCCTAAGCCCAGGGCTCTCTCTTCCTTCCTAAAGCTGTAAACTTAGGAGCGGGAATTTAGTTTTTATTGCTTATATTTCAGTATTTAATTGTATAATCCTTGTGGGGCTCAGCCCTGTGAATGACTGTAATTGAGAAGGCACTCTATAAATACTGTTGAAGGAGTAAATAAAACGAATACTACAGACCATATTAATAATGCAAAATAACACTGGGAGTTTGAGGGATAATTCTGTGTATATGGGGGAGGGGCGGCGCCTTGTGCCTGGCCTCTCCCCCATCTACCCTGTCCCTATAAGGGTAAGCAGCACAATGTCCTCATTCTAAAACACAAAATCATGAGTTTAAAGGAAACATTCAAGCCATCAGCTGAGAAGATGCAGGATTCACATTGCAGGTTCTCTAAAGTGGCTTTGTGTTGCTCTGAGCACTGTGAACTCACATCATAATGTTCATAGCTTTTTAGCCTTTGGCTAAGATCAAGGAGACTGTTCTTGTGGCTTTTAATAACTGATGTGTTCTTCTTCCAAGGACAACATATTTAGACTGTATGTGCATTACAAAGTATTAAGCTCCTTTTAACAGCAAATTTTTAAACAAGAGATTTATTTGAATTCTCTTGGATGCTGTTCTTCTATTGACACTCTTCCTATAAAATACCATAGAGGCTCATTCTGTGACGCTAGGCTTACTGAAATGACTCTGCGGCTGCACACCAGGAAGTGTTCCTCAGACAGGGGTAAGGAACATGTCTCTTTGTCATGAAAAGTATTAACCGTGCAATCTTGGCCCCCTGTCCCCACCACACGCACACATTCCAGGAGTGGGGGAGGGGGGTCGCTCAGAAGAACCATTGTGTGGAGCACAATGAAAGTAAAATTATTACCAGAGAAAGAAACAGATCGCACCTACCCGGGTTTGGAATGAAGCATAATAGACAGAAGTTTTTCATGATCTATAACAAATTTTCAGATTAGGGTCATATTCGTTTCATAATATGAGTTTCATATTAGGCTCACTTTTAAAAAAGATAAAGGAGGAAGATAAGAGGACAGAAAGCATAGGAGAGGAAGGAGCAGAATTGAGGCACAGGGTGGAATGAAAAACAAGCACAAAGAGAGGAAGAGGAAAGAGAAAGAAAAAGAGAAGTCACGTCAGAGGCTCTGCAGGCTCTGAGGTGAGTTAGCTGGTCATAGGTCAGCAGCTTTAGTCACGCATCCTGTTATTCACTTTGGGCATCAGAACACATTTTCACTACCCTTTGAAATTTCCATACCACTCTGCAACGAGTTTGCAGCAACCTTTCTTTGGGGGGAAATCATTCATCTGCTTTTCTCTTCAATCTTTGAGGTCAATTTTTTAAGACTTTATTTTCACATGAAGTCCTGAATGTTTTGAAAGGAGAAAAAATAATGCATTTGGTCTTAAATGTTTTCATTTTAATCTTAATTTTCAGTCTACTTTAATAATTCCAAAATGAAGTGGAATGGTTTCTTTCTCCGATAACTGACATATAGCATTTAAAAATATTCGTATCATTATTTTGTTAGCTTTGGTTTGCCAGAGCTGTTTTCACCTGGGCTTTACAGCTTACTAAATGACTCTCCCTTGTAAGCCCCTGTTCCCTTGTCTACATGAGAGATACTTGGTGCCTCTCCAGTCCTGCCGAGGACACCCAGGCTCTATGTGCCTCTGGAACAGGTCTGGCATAAAGTAGACAGGAATGGTGTCAGTTCCTCCCCCACCCTCACCCCCACAATGGCACTCCCACCAAGTGAAAAAAAAAATGCATAAAACTCTTCCTGCCTTTTAATTTCCATTGATCACGCCGAATGGAATATCACATTAACCCATAAGGCACAAACTTATTTTCAGGGCCGCAGCTCTGTGTACTCTGAGCTCACAGCAACATAACTTTGGTTCTGGGTGAGATTTAATCTGGATCTGACTCTGCTCCTGGAAGGATGCTGACCCCAAACTCCTGTTTTGCAGAACCCTGAATGACCAGGTAAAGATGCAGCCACTGAATATGAACTTCCAGGGATCTGTAACTGAAGGAACTAAATCAAGGGTTTCAGTTATACCCTAGATTAAAATAGCAGTTATATCTGCTCAGAGCTTGTTTTTTACTCCCATTGGGAATAGATTCATACTTGTAGAAAGCTTAAAATATAATGACTAATTAAATACACTGTATGACTTCAAGGAAGCCAAGAAAATTACAGTAATTCCAGGTAATATTGGTTTTCACTGGACAAAAATTAGAGAATCTTGACTCTTAGCACTAAAAGGAATATAGACGTCATGTAGCCTAATCACTCATCCAGCAGTGAACTTGCCTTGACTGTCTGTCCGATAGCTTCTTCCTGGGAATATAGAATGACATAACACATACTGCCTTTCCAGGAAGCCTGAGCTATCATGAGACAGCTCTGGTCATTTAGAAACAAGTCCTGATAATGAACCATTTGTCTGCCTTTCTGAACTGCCCATCTCTTGCCCTTAATTCTGAGTAAAAGATTTCTATTCATTTTCTTCCTGGAAATGGTCTTTAGTAATGTAACAACCATCTTGCCCATTTTAAGGGTATTCTTCTTTACGTGAGGCTTCCCAGGTTTGGAACCCTCTCTCTCTTTCTAGACTCAGCAACATCCCTGTTCCTATTAAAACTGTGGTTATCTACTTCTGGCAAATCCTAACTGGGCTCAGAGAACAGTAAACTGATTGTCTCCAGTGAAACAGTATTTTTATTGCTGAGGTTAAAGAGGTATAAAATTACATTGTGTTTATTTTGGATTTTGTATTATTATTTTTATTTTTTTTTTACTTTATTATTTTTTGTAAAACCCACATCATTACCTATAACAAGTTTATGATAGATGAATATTCTAAATATTTCTCTCCTATACCCATGGAATAAATTTTTTAAAAGAATTTTTATCTTAACTTTTGCTAGACCTTACCAGCCTATAGTAACAAAGGAGGTTACATTAACTGTAATAATTCAAATTTCACTAGCTGTTCCCTACATTTGATGAAGCAGTTCTCCTATGCAATCCATATAATTATTTCTTAGCATTCCCAAGGGTGTCTCAGAAGAACAAGTCCCCCTTCTTTGGGGTCACTGCTCTTCTACCAGACCCAGCAGCTCCCTGGACTCCCCAAGGCTAAGCAGGTCACATTGTTACCCAGGCAGTCAAGCAACTACCACAAGACGAAGCTTTTACTTTGTAGCCGCTCCAATGGAGGTTAAAATTTCTCCCTTTGTTCCTGATAGTGTACAGAATTAGATGAAACATCTTTTTACTTAAAGCTCTCCAGTCTTTCCAGGACCTAGAGAGTCATCCCTGGGAATGCATTCACGTCATAGCTGCCATGGTCCATTCAGAATGGCTCTTCCCCTCAGACAGCCAAGCCTTTGTTATTGTGCTAAGCTCCATGCACCAACTCCTTCCTCTATACAAGGAGCTCTCTCCAAAGAGACCACTAAGCCTCCTGAAAATAGTCCTTCACTACCTTTTCAAACCCTGTCTTTTTTTTCTTCTTGAAATGAACATTGCACCTTGAACATTTTTACCAAATCATTAAACATTCCTTAAAGCTACCATTTTTAAGTCTTCTGCAATATTCATCTTACAGATATACCATACTAGAATGCATTTCCCCATTTTTCTATTGCTGAGAATGTTGGGTTTTATACATAGCTCATTATTTTAAGCAAATGTAGTACTTTACCTTATACTTTTAATTCAGCTCACTGTTTAACATATGTGGATAATTTCATATCTTAATATGTCTTTCAATATATTAGCATCATTCCAGCTTTTGGCTTTACATATGCATTTTTAAGATGAATCTAAAACTTTTTAACCATTCAATCAGGTTTTAGTTGCTTAAAGATCCAACTTTTATATTTTAGTATATGGAGTTTCTATGGCCCTTGTAGTGAGATGCCTGTATAAAAAGGACACATACATATGCAAGGGGTGAATTAAAATCTCACTTGTAATTTCAAATGTTGCTAAATATTAATTCTAGCTAACTGGTATATTCCTGTACAGTCAGCCCTCTATATCCGGGTTCCACATTTGTGTATTCAACCAACCACAGAGCGAAAATAATTGAAAAATTAAAAAAAAAAATGTACAAAAATAAAAATAATACAAATAGAACAACACAATATAACAACTATTAGCATAGCATTTACATTGTATTAGGTATTATAACTAATTAGGTATTATAAGAGATGATTTAAAGTATGCAGGAGAACTGCATAGGTTATATGCAAACAGGGGTACTCTGCCATTTTATGTAAGGGACTTGAATATCCTCAGATTTTGTTATCCACAAGGGTCCTGGAACTAATCCCCAGCAAATAGCAAGGAACGGCTATAATCACTTCAAACCCTCCTCATTAAAAATAAATCAAATAAAAATAAATTATAGAATTAAAAGAACCTTTAGGTGTATGATCTAGTTCAACGCTCTAATTCCATCCACTCACCCATCCATCTATCCATTTCCTTCAACCAGTCATTCATTACTTTCCTTCTGTATATACAGGCAATATAAACCTTGGGGACAAAGGTAAGTCACAGACCTATCTTTGTGATATGAGTGACACAGGAGTGACTAGAAATGATAGAGGGTGTGGTTCCTTCAGTTTGACAAGTGAAGACAGGATTCCCAAAGCAACTGACATTTAAGCAGCACCTTAAGAAAGTACAAAGAATTCGTTAGAAAGAGACAAGCAATTAGGTAGATTTATTTGGTAATAGGCTTGAAAGGGCACAGCATATTGGGAACTAAATTTCTGTAGCTACAGCATGTATATGATATTCTCCCTTGTACCCTGAGATGAAGTTACAAAGACGTGAGTCTGACAGTGAAGGCCTTGGTATAAAGAATATAAGAAATGTATATATTATCTACCATGAAACAGAAAAAAAAAAAAAAATTAAGGTTATTCAAGTAGGGGAATGACATATTCTAGAAAGACATTTCTGATAACATTATGGAAGATGGATTATAGGCTAGAGGCAAGAGATAAGAATTTTCTTTGTCAATGTGACATTATTTTATGAATAAAACACAACGTACTCAGATCTATGTGAGATGAAACTGGTTCATTTCACCTTGTCCAAGGTTTTTGGAAAAAATGGTAAGATTTTTGTTATTGCTTTTTGTATTTACCTGTGATATAGTAGACTAGCCCTCTGTTTCTCCTGGTGAAATCTTTAAATAGGTAGAAAAAAGAAAAAGTTGAAAAAGGGCATTAACTACCTCCTTTACCTTGGTTTTATCTGCCTTTTGGAAGATAGCTGATCCAAAGCTATGAAACTCAACCTCTCACCAGTCCACTTGGTTGGAAGATGTGTCAAGAGAATGCCTCAGGCCTCCTTTGTCCATTAACAGACCAGTTGTGAGTCACAGTCTGAACATGAGGAAATGTTAATTTACTTTTTCACAGTCATGGCTGTAAGATTTTTTGTGCCCAAAGTACTATCCTTGCCTTAAGAAGGTTATCTTCTGCCCCAGGCAGGGAGCCGAATGTCAAAATACAATTCCAAGTGCTCGATCATCATTCTGATAGCCTCAGGAAGCTGAGCTTTACAGCTGCCTGGGACCCACATGCTTCTTATGATGAAGATCAGCTTTGGTAATGAGCTGTTTCAGGATTCTTAATGCCCCATGGCTTTGGAAACTCTTGTTAACTCACAGAGGGAGAGGAGGAGCTGGAAGCAATTGGACTACAGCCTGAATTTATTATAATCAATTCAATAACCCCCTTATCTTTCCAAATCCCTGTTCAGAATCTGTTGAAAATTATAGTTGATTTAAGCTGTTCTCAGTGATGCATCCTGAGAGAAGAGGGAGAGTGCTGTTCAAGGTTTCTTGAAGCCACAGAAACTGATCGATGGAACTTTACAGACACACGTATGCAATTTTCCAGAGGCTAGAAAACAGATGCCAGGGTGGAGGAGAGGAGAAGCCAGTGGATGTGGAAAGGCTCACACAGAGTGCCCAGGAGCCTGGTTTCTGTTCTCCCGCCAGAAGAAACGTTGCCAGCTCCACCTGCCCACCCCGCCCTTCTTACTGCACCAAGCTGGCGCTCAACACACCCATAATTCTTCTCGGTATCATTCTCATGACATAACCTGACCAACCACATGAAGCCTAATTGTCACTGGCAACCAATGCAGGCGTTGTGTTGTCATTGGCAACCAATGCAGGAGTTGCGTCACAAGTAAAGCACATACTCCACAGACCAGAATGTTAGAGTACAACCTGCAAAAATGTGGCACTAGCCTTTGTTAGGTATGTGATATCATGAACAAGACAAAAAAAAAAAAAAAAAAAAAAAAAACTTTATAAGAAAGTCTACATTAAATTTTTTAAAATGCATGCAAAAATTGATTGTGTTCACATCTTCCCCATAAAAGCTATTGCAAATTATTTTATCTGAAGGTGGCTATACATCTTTGTGGCATTTGCACATACTACATTCCTGGAGTACAGTAGGTGCTCAATAATTGTTTGTTGGATAAATGAGTGAGTGAATCAATGAACTAAGTGCTATTTTATAGAATTTTTTTTTTTTTTTTTTTTTTTTTGGCGGCTGGCCATACGCATACAGGGAACGAAACCCTTGACCTTGGTGTTTCAAGGCTCTGCTCTAACCAACTGAGCTAACCGACCAGCTGGAATATTCTTCTAGCAAGGATTTTACTAGGAGAAATTTGCTGGTAGTCACAAGTGAAAGCTAGATTTACTTAAATTTGGGGACAGCAGTCTTCCCATTTCCTATATGATAGGTATTCTTGTGCTTATAAAATGAGAGAACATGGATTAAGTTATACACTAATATATTTGTACATAGTTTTGCAAAATGCAAACATCATGCTAGTTTTGAGACCAGAATGTCTTTGTAGTGAATAAAATTTACCAAAATATTGTGTCCATTTAAAAGTAGGCTTAACTTAAGACATTAATTTGGTGCTAGAAATATAGAATTTGTATTTTGTTTTAAATATTCAATGACTAAGATCATATAACATTTTTTCCTTTGAAATAGGCTGCCAAAAATACTGCCTAATTTCTATTTTAATAATAACCCAAATGTGCTTCAAATATAAAAGGTGACACCTGGTTTACTACAGTACTTTAAAAGTGCATGTTTCAACATACTCCATACCATGTCCTCCATTACATCACTCTGTCAGGGCCTGTAAGATTTTACACTTTTTTTTTTTACTCTTTTCTTTCAGTCAGAAAGAACTGAGGGGAATTTGAGCCTCCTGCATATTTAGAGTATTATTTGCACTGATTTTGATCTTTAGTTCTTAATCCATGAATGCCTGAGGACTTTGATGATTTACAACCATAAATGTTAAAAAGCACAATCCTTATTTATTTATTTGTTTATTTATTTAATTTGGAAGTTCCTTCTGGGAATCACATTCCTCATTCTCTTGGAGAGTTGTGAGTTGTGGGAGGGAAATCCTCATTCCCTTGCCTGATTTGTAGTCACTTCTCTGTCACATGGATGAGTTCTAAAATCTTTCTGAGCTCAGACAAATTGCCTGGTACTTTTTGACTTATAACATGGAATGTTGGGAATAACTTTCTAACTAGTTCCAAGGTCATTTAAATGCAGCCAAATGTCCAATTGTGTTTTGTAAGTAAACATATATGAATTTCATCCTGCTCCAAATTAGTTAGAAATCGATATCTTCCCTTTTGTATAAAATGAATGTTTTGGACTAGAACCCCACAAATGAATTAGGCTAGCTACAGGAGCCTCTGGAAGGAAGTCTTAAGAGAGAGAAGACATGAGAGAGAAGCCTCAGAAAGAAAAGAATTTTTTAATAGATCTGATTAGCAGACAGCACTTCTTCGTAGTGGTGGAGAACAGAAGCTTATTTCACTCAGTGTAGAATGAATGATCTTCATTTATAGATGTGGGTACTGGTTCATATCAATATTCCTCAACCTGGGGTTACTCTCAAACTTGGAGTTCATATCAAACATTATATGTTTTATATGTGACATATACTGGTAAGGTGGAAGGGACCGATAGGCCTTAAATTCCATTACAATCCCAACAGTCTATGATTCCGAATTTCCAGATCTTGTAACTCTACAAAAGATAGAAATCACTAGGGTAGGCTTATTATGGGCCTATGAGATATGCTACAAAAGTAAAATGATGGACCTCCTCTGAAATGTTTCTATTTAAAAGCGGTATGTAGGGGCTGACCCCGTGGCTCACTCGGGAGAGTGCGGCGCTGGGAGCGCCGAGGCCGCGGGTTCGGATCCTATATAGAGATGGCCGGTGCGCTTACTGGCTGAGCGCGGTGTGGGCAACACCAAGCCAAGGGTTACGATCCCCTTACTGGTCACACACACACACACAAAAAAAGGGGGTGTGTAGTTTAATGATCTGGTAGCCCACTGAAATCTTTATATGTCAGTATCTCTTTTGGGGACTTATTTAATCAAACATTTATTGAACAGTTATTATGTGCTACACTAAAACCTCAGATTTGTCAAGTTGTGAGAAAGATATTAGCAATATATATATCTGATAAAGGCCTCATATTTAGAAAGTATAAGAAAAACTTCTAAAAATCAATCAAAACGACACAGTTTTTAGAAAATCACGAAAGAATAGGCACTTCAAATTAGATGTCCAAATGGCCAGTAAGCAGCAGTGCTCTAGAGCTGGCCTGTACTGGCTCACAAGTACCTATTTCTAAATGTTCAGGAATTTGGTAAGCTAATTGTTAAACCCATCGATTATTTATAATTTAATTACATAAACTTTCAGTTAAGTAAATTATATTAAAAGCAAGGGTAATACATACTCAAAACTCATCACTTAATTATTTTAGTACCTTCTGTTATCTATGTTCTTGAAGTTTGTTTATTGCACCTGTATAATGCAAACACTACATAATCATGTGCCACTGTACATCTCTTCCAACTTTGCACTCACTGGTGTCACAAGGGTAGCTTGAAATCAACTTTGGTGGGGGTATTTATACCATGGAAGTCAGCAAATGCTACAAATCAGGGATTAATTTTTTATTTCATTTTGCTGATTATCTAGACTTAACGTGATGGAGAAAATATTAATAATGTAAGTTAAAGTTAAGTGTGTCATATCTGTAGCTATTAAACTGTAAATAGCACAAAAAATTGAGAAAGCAATCTTCTAGAATTTTAAAACTGTTATCTTTTGCAGCAGAGAAATTTCCCTGATGCATGACAAATGAGTGAAATCCAATTGTTTCACTTTTGTCTTACTTGTTAACGTAAACCAAAATATCATCCAGCAGTCAGGTAGAAACTACACTCCTTTGTCAATTGCAACTTTAGCTGGGCTACTTCAGTGGTCATCTATTCTATCACCATCATTTTCAGAAAAGGAAACTGAGATCTAGAGAGTGGTTGGTTGGCCTCAGCTACGGGGTGACCATGGCGTAGTCAGGACTAGATTCCTAGTAGTATTCTTTTAATCACACAGTATGATTGATCTAAGAATGCTGCAGCAACACTACTGTCAGACCAGGATCAAATGGGTTTATGGGTTCAGTTTATATCTAAGACCATTGATTTTTCTCAAGGAAAAATTCCACAAAATGGTAATAGAGTCCTGGACAGGTATTACAGATTCTCCCCTGATATGAAATAAGGGACTAGGCAAGAAGGATAAATGCTCAGCACAATCTATATTATAGAAAAAGAAATTTGAAATATATTCTTCTGAGTAGTGTGAGAACATGACTAAAAAAGAAAGTTAATGCTTTTTCTTCTCAGAAGAAATGTGTTGGTATTGTCATATTAGAGACACTCCTGGGAAATGCATGGCCACCTAAAATTGTTAAAGAGCTAAAATTGAACATTGGGCCGAGCCTGTGGCGCACTCGGTAGAGTGCGGCGCTGGGAGCGCCGCGACGCTCCCGCCGCGGGTTCGGATCCTATATAGGAATGACCGGTGCACTCACTGGCTGAGTGCCTGTCACGAAAAACCAACAACAACAACAAAAAATAAATTAGAAATAAAAAAAAATAAATAAAATAAAATTGAACATTGACTTGGAAGCAGACTGAAATATATCTTCCCACTTCTGTGAATTTTAATGGTAGCCACTGATGCTTTTCTTTATTCCTTCTAAAAAATAGAAGATATTCTTAAGGGAAAATAGGCTTTGACAACTAGTTCAGGGAAATTGATGGTAACATAAGGCTGTTTGAGGAAAAAAATGTGGGAACTCAAATACTGTTGGTGGGAGTGTAAACTGAATCATCCACTTTGGAGAACAATTTGGCAGTTTCTATTAAAATTTAAAAATACTGATAACTTACCACTTAACAATCCTACTTCTAAGTATCTATTATTTTAAAAATACTTGGAATTTATGCCCCACAACTTTTGCAAGGCTGTTTTCTATGTAATAGTGAGAAATTGGAAGCTTGAATGCCCTTCAATAGGGACATGGCTAAATAAATTATGAAATAGTCACATTGTGGAATGCTATGGGTCAGCTAAAAATAGCAAAAGAGATCTTTGTTGAATAAAAAAAAGCAAGTTGCTGAATGATCATTAAATATGGCACTATGTTTTTAAAAAAACCTCAGAAAACCATAATGTATGTTCCTATAGGCACACAACTGTTCATGAAATCCCATGGAGATCTAAAATTTACTGTCCAATATGGTAGCCACTAGCCACATAAGGCTATTTAAATTCAAATTAATAAAACTAAATAAAAATAAAAATTCACTCCCTCAGTTGTACTAGCTTCATCTCAAGTACTCATAGCCACATTTGGCTAGTGGCCACTGAAATGGGGAACAGAAATCTAGAAAGATAAACACAGTTGATAACAGGATTACCTATGGAGAGGGCCATGTTTGGGGATGTTGGTCTATATTATATGGATAATTTAAAATGAACACATTGTAATATTAAAAGCACAACTAGCAATAGGATTTCTAAAACATTTTAGACTTAACAGATATATCTCAGTGTAAACTGATTTGGATATCCTATCCTTTTAGCCTGTTAATTATCTAAAAGAACACAAAAAATACTATAACAAACTGTTCAAAACCATTTTGTCTCTCCTTCCCTACATTTAACAAGTGTCTACTGAGCACTTATTATATTCCAGACACTTAAAATATAAGGATCATAAGGCAATTGCTGTTTAGACTGAAGTGTTTTCTCCATGGATGCCATAAGAGGATTGCTTTGTCATACATTGTTTTTCCTTTGTAACTGATTAAATAATTACTGATTGGCTTTATTCAATTTATATATAAATACAGTTGTGTTCCTATAGGCACACAATTATTCATGAAATCCCATGGAGATCTAAAACTTACTGTCCAATATGGTAGCCACTAGCCACATAAGGCTATTTAAATTCAAATTAATAAAACTAAATAAAAATAAAAATTCACTCCCTCAGTTGTACTAACTATATAAATATATATAAATATATAATATATACATAATATATATATAATATATAAAGGGTGGTTCTTAGACTCACTAGAATATATATCCTTATCATATTAGTGTAATAGGCATTTGCATTTACTTTATTAGGGCTTAAAATAATAATTTCAGAAAAAATTCAGATTAGTGTACATAATTAGCAAACATATGAGAACTTCCAGGTCAAAGTAACTTCTTTGAAACCATCAGAAAGAAAAGCAAATCCTACTTTTACAGTCACCTACAGACCAACTATGAGACTAGATGTCATAGAGTTGATGGATGTACACTTTCTTGATTAATTCTTTAGATAATGGATCAATAGCATGGTAGTGAATCTTGATGGTAAGTGTCCTCGGCCAGGCTTCATACTACGCTGTTGATTAAACTGAAAGTCTCAGCTGACTGTGAGCACAGCAAAGAAGGACTCTTGTGTCCCCAGGTACAAAAAGATCAGTATCTCCAATGTACCCATAGAACCCAGCACATAGTGTTTGTCCTATTGATGCTTGTAGAATAATTAAATAAATTGCATCCAGGAAACAGTCCATGAATCTTAACGTTTGCCTTTCACCTAAATATTAATTTCAATTAGGAGTATAGAAACACACAGAGAATGTCACCACATTTGCAAGAGTTCGTTTCACCTTTTAAGTCCAGATTTCATATAGCAAAGTTTGCTTCTAGAATTGAATCTTTCAGTGTGTGTGTGTTTTGAAAAAATGGTTTATAATTTTATTGTGTAATATTGTTATGTAATAAAAGTTACTTTAAAAAATGCATTGTTAGGGCCGACCCCGTGGCTCACTCGGGTGAGTGCGGCGCTGGGAGTGCAGCGGAGCTGGGAGCGCCGAGGCCACGGGTTAAGCGTGGTGCGGATCGCACCGTGCTGAAAGCTGCGATCCCCTTACTGGTCAAACACACACACACACACAAAAATGCATTGTTAAAATATTTAAACACTGCACAAATGGCTGAACATAAAGAAATAGCATCACCTGGGTCCAGGTTAATTACCTTCATTCCCTAGACTTCACTAGCCATCAATCCCTACATTCTATAGTGCTGGGATACTCACAACCAGCAATAGCATCAGCTGGGAGCTCTGGAAATTCAGAATCTTGAGCCTTACCCCAGACATATTAAATCAGAATCTGCACTGTAGTGTGGTCTCTAGGCGGTCCTTAGGTACATCAAAGTTTGAAAAGCATTGGTCTCACCTTCAGTTGCCTTTATGCATATTCTCACCAATAGTGCATGTAGTCTGATATTTCTCTGTTCCCTTAATCTGTCCATAGCCTTCCACCCAGCATGCTGTTCACAACATTGTCATTTAGACTCATGACCCCAGCTGTCTCCTAGCCTCTGCTAAGGTTATGGCTTTCACAGGTGGAGATGTACCAATTGCTGAGGAGGGTGGAATTTGCCCGAAAATAGGAGCATAATAATAACCTTGAGTATCAGGGCTGCACCTGGACTAATTTGTCCTTCTGTTGGAAGCATTCTGTTTGACTGCAGTTCAATAGAAAAAAACAAACAAACAAAAAAGCACATCAGAAAACCAGGAGGGTTCACATTATCTTTCAGCTATGTTCAAAGAAATGTTTGTACTATGTCGAGTTAAGAGTTCCTGGAAACATGCAGATGGATTGACAGCCAAGCAACTCTGCATTCACAAATCATATTTACATATTGAAAGACTGAGAGATCTTATTGTAAGGAAATCCCTTTAATTGCATTCAACCCCCCCAACATATTTCTTTTTTTAATCACAAAATCCTTTCTTTAAAAAAAAAATTTATTTAATACTCACTAAAATTGGGCAAAATTAGTCTTTGGTGAAACATGTTTTGTGAAATGTGAGTGCAGAGGTTCCTCTCCTTGCCTAAAAGTTAAGTTAAGCCCTGATATTTTATAAAATCTGGCTTATTATGTAACAGTGAATATACCTATCTGTGTAGTTTCACTATTTTAGAAGTAAAACAACGCTTTGATTCCAAATATTAAATTAACTTAGGCATTGCTCTCCCACTCTGTCTCCCAAGCTGTGACTCAGAAGTCAGAACAATTTTTTTTTACCTAGTTAGGGAAGGAATTTTCACAAGTTTCAGAACCATAAAGGCATCAGTAAGGCACATATTTAGTGCAGTATTCTTTTGTTTTACATCTTAAACATTGAATATATCTTTTCCATTTCTTTTCTTAAAGCATTTTCTTGGTATATACTAATCCCATGTGCGTGTGGAAGAGACCACATGGCCTCAGGATGCACTTGATAATGGTTTTTCTTAAATGGCAATTGAAAGTTGTCATCAAAGACTAGGAGCTGATTTTTTTTTTTTTTAAAGTTATAAAACCGTAGTAAATGTATAGGACTTTAGACTGAAAAATTGAGTTTCATAAAAGTTGCATGAACTTGTTCAAGGTGACTTAGCTAGTTGATTACAGAATTCGGATAAAACTCTGGTTTCTCTAATGCCTTTTGTAAAGCATCCCACATAAATGACTAGGTTTCAGGAGGTTCTTTATGGTTAGGTATGAAAAATGTTATTCCTGAAAGTATGCTTTTCTTATGAGAAATTATTGTTTAGATATATTAAGCTTTTAAAAAATTCCAACTATAATTATAAACTTCTGAATTATAGACACTTTAAGTGAAATACACTGTCTCATAAAAACTATATCCAAAAAACAGAATGACTAAAAGAGATGTTATGTGTGAGGGTCAGAGGGAAGTTTTCCACTTATATTATGTTAATTTGAGAAAGACTCTAAAAATCCTGTCCTGGGGTTGTTGGGGGTGGGTGGGGTGGTACAGAGAATGAAAGAGAGAGATGAGGAAATGGGTTGCTTGGTGTTTGAATAGATCACTATTGTGTTCTATTCCTCTGAGTTTAGGATGTATGTTGGATTTTGTCCATTATCATGTCTATTATTTGGGCAAAGACCACAAATGTCAATTCATCTTGTCAACTTTCACGATGAACAAAGACTCTGAAGGTCTACCCAAGTTCTTTTATGCACTAAATCTCTGCTCTTTGTAATACAATAAACAATTTGGGGGAGTTTAGAGAACTTTTGGTTACAACCTTGAGGAAGTTTGGTGATCTTTTGTTGTGTATCAACTTGAGGAAGTTATTTAACTTTTCCTTTGTATCTCAGTTTTCTCAATTTTAAAAAGTGGATGATAGTACCTACCTCATTAGAGTGATTGTGGTGCTCAAAGTAATAATGCAAAGTGCTTACACATAGTGCGCTTGTGTTTTGCACTTATGTTTAGTGTCTTTTTCAGCAATTCAGTAGACTAGGGATGATCTACTATAAAATAGTGTGTTATAGGATTTTTTTTTTGTCAGTAAATTTAAGGAAAAAATACTTGGCCTTTTTTACTTCTGAAAGAAGACCCAGAAATATAGGGTATTATGATATGTTAAAATTTTAGTGGCCATCAAAACCTATTGTCTTTACTGAAGTTTGACTAATATTTAGAGAGGGCATTCTGGGGTTTTAGCAAAGTAATTAAGAATAATTTCTGTTCAATTGCTGTTAAGTAATTAAGAATGATTTCTGTTTAATTCTGCTATTTTTTTTTTTTTTAATGAATGTAGCAAGAAAGGAAAGGTTCTTACCTAAGATGTATTGCATTTTTTCTCAGAAATAAAATGAACATATTACTGTTGCTGGTGTATGTTGTACCCTATTAAATATTAACTTTTCTTAAATGTTGACTTACTATTTAGAGATCTAACATTTAGTTTTAATCTTTAAAAAACCAATTTAGCTAGGTTTGATCTTTTTATTAAAACAAACTGAGCTTGGAAGAACACATTGTATGTGCTTTAAGATAAATCAAGACATATATTTGTTTTGTTCAATAAACTGTAGATCCTCTTTTTTTTTTGTCTTTTTCGTGACCGGCACTCAGCCAGTGAGTGCACCGGCCATTCCTATATAGGATCCGAACCCGCGGCAGTGGCGGCGGGAGCGTCACCGCCCTCCCAGCGCTGCACTCTCCCGAGTGCGCCACGGGCTCTGCCCTAGGTTCTCTCTTTTTAAAAAGCATTAACAAGCTTTTGGTGATTAAATACACGGGCCATACTTAATTAGATGGAATTTATAATTGATTTTGCTAAAAATTGACTGATTGATTTTTGACTTCTCCACTGACTTGCGCTCACATGAAGCCAATGAACAAATCCTTATAATTCTCACTTCGTTGGCCCCTCACTTTCTACACAGATTCATATTGAATAGGAACTGTGGAAACAAACAGCCTTCAGAATCATCCTCTTCCAAATTATAGTACCATATTGCCACCACATTAATCATGCTTAAATCTCTTTATATATATTTTAATCCACATATCAAGTAAATTTCGCTGATTTTTCCATAGTAATGAGTCTAAAAATCCAACATCGTTTACCTCCCCCAAACTATCTTATTATTATCCTTCCACATGTACCTTTCTTCAAGACTTAATTCAAGCCTCCTTCTTCTTTGAGTTATTCCCCATCTATCTAGATACTTATTGGTCATTCCTTTTAACCCTTGAGGTAATGATTTTTTCTATTATTAATTTGATGTTTAGTATTTGTGGTCTTTGTTCCATTTTCAAGAAGATATTTTACTTTTTTATTTTTAATCTCTGCCAACTAGTACAGTACCTAATAAAAGTTCAATGTTGATGATGATAACTTAAAAAGCTGTGTTCTACAATGTTCAGATATACTTATAGATATAGAGATGATATAATTTTACCATCCGAATTTGTAATAATATAAATTCTAAATGAAAAGTGATTGTGATAAAATTTAAGGTAACATAATTTTAAAATATATTATTTGGCAGAGCGGAAAACTACCATGGGGTTAATTAAAACCCCTTCATTTCAAAGGAGTACAGGCATATAGATGGAAAACAAAAACAAAAAACAGCCCCTCAGGAATTCCACTTCCAGGTGCCCTTACTTCAATACTAGGCTCTGTAAGAACTTCATGACTTGGCAGGCTTCACAGGTTGTCACGGTATATGTTCTGAGTGCAGCCAAGGACATAATTTAGTGTTAACAGAACCCAAATCAAGGCACTCAGGTGTCTAGTATTTTCCAGAAAAATAACCATAATCAGTTTTAATATTAGATCAACTTTCCTTTTGGGATGGTATGGCGCAGAGTCAAAATAAGAGGCCCTGGCACCTCCTAGACACAGATTCAAATCCCGTTTCTGCAATTGATGAACTATATGACCTTTGGCAAGTTACTTAACCTCCTTATGCACCCATCTATAAAACAGTGATACAAAAACACCAGTATAAAGGTGATTACAACAATTAAATGAAATAAAATGCAAAATTCTTGGCACATAGTTGACATCCACTAATTGTAAATTTCTGTAAGTTCCTTGTGTCACCTAGTGGTAGGTATCATTTATTGGGTGCTTATTCTCTACCAGGCACTCTTTTAAACACTTTGTAGCATGGGTATTACCACATTTAATCCTTGCAGCATTCTTATGCAATAGCTATTATTATCATCACCATTATCATCATTATTATTATCATTCTATTTCACAGATAAGGAACTGAGCCAAAGAGAAGAAAAGTAATACAGCTAATAAGTAGCACAGCTAGCATTCAAAGCAAGCTTTTCAGTTCCAAACAGACCCCATACCCTCTTCACCACTAGACAATATAATCTCTCATCAATCAGATCATTTCCATGGACCACACCCTATGGGCAATTTAAAAGCTGTCTCATTTTAATGCAAAGTTACCTATTAAAGCATGGTTGGGAGAAACATACATCGCTTTCCATAGGTAAGTATAAATCATTGTCTTTCTTTATTCTTTTGAATGAGCCGCACCATTGCTCTCTTTCAATTGTGGGAAATCCAGCATTGATAGTACTTACCTAGGTAAGAGCACACTTTCCAATCTTTGTCCCAGAACCTGTGCATATCTTTTCTTCTTTGTTTACTGCCTATGAATAATTAATGAATAAATGTTTTCAAGGATTCGGAATAATCTAAAAAAAAAAAAAAACAAACCAACAACTATTTTTGAAAATCTACAAAGAGGTATGTAGGAAAACTTCTATGAAGTTAAGAGATATTATCTGTTGTTCTAGGTGTGGGTAACTTTATCAAAACATTTCGCCCACTTTCAAATGTCTGCTTGTTAAAACCTAAAGCCTTATTTGGCTGTCTCTTACAGTACAGTTTTTTTCAGACAAGTTCCTGGCAGCTAATTTTAAAGAGATTGTGAGAAAGGCAAGCTGTGGAGTGCTCCTGTTGGAAGGGCTCCCTCTGGCCCTCTGCATTATTATACAGAAAATTGTCAGTATATTTAAACCTTACCCACCTTTGGTTATCCTCAGGACTTTACAATGTGCACTTCCTAAGACAGTGATTTTCAAGTATGATTTTGAAACACTGTACGGTTTTTCTTTTTCTTTTTTTTTGTCTTTTTTGTGACCGGCACTCAGCCAGTGAGTGCACCGGCCATTCCCATATAGGATCCGAACCCGTGGCGGGAGCGTCGCTGCGCTCCCAGCGCTGCACTCCCCCGAGTGCGCCACGAGCTCGGCCCACTGTACGGTTTTTCAATTTATTTCAAGGAGGTAGCAAATGATTAGAAAAACAAAATTTTTATTTTTAAAAAGCTGCATGCATATCATACATCATTTGGAAGATTTGGGTGTGGGGGATTGCAGATGTTAGAAAACTGAATTAATAATAATGATAGGATATGGGCACCTGCAACAAAGATGTCAATATTGCTTCTACAGTGGAATCCTTTAACATACATCAAAGCAATGAGAGATTTGCAAATGCCTTTGTTCAGGCTTAGTTCATGTTTAACTACAATGCTTAATGAATTGTTAATAGGCTATTGTTGTATTTTCTATTTTAGCTTAGTTGTGATCATCAACAAAATGCTCCCTTCTCTCTGAACATCCTACATACAGTTTATGGGAATATCAGTGTGTAAACCGTTTACTCCCTTAAGTGCCTTACACAAAGTCACTAAAAGCAAGAACTAAAACTTAGAATCCCCTGAACTCAATGGATTTCCCAATATGTAGCCCATATCATTCTTAGTAGTATCTCTTCTTTTACTTGGTCACTAAGAGTCACTTTTCTCTGCTTAGAGAGAAATTTAATCTTAGAATCAGACATTTAAATATCTCTAGCATGCAGGTTCTCATCTGGGCACCTGGTCTATTCTTCTTCATGCACTTTTATCCTACTAAACTACAAGCTCCCTGAAGTCAGGGACAGCATCAAGCTAATCTTTAAATATTCTGGAGCATTCAGTATATACACTCAAAATAAACGCCCACAAATATTTGTTGAATCGAAGTGGGTCTTTTGAAAATGGGAGATTTTTCTAAAAAAAATTATCTTACTACGTTAGTTTACCACATATTGGTTTTTCTCACTTTTATTCTGAGTTTTTTATTTCTGTGAACCTGAACACGTTTTGTGTCTATTGACTGCTGGACTTTTTTTTCTCCTTTTTTTGCACGAAACTTGTTTCTGTTGCATTTGCACATTCTAGTTCTTCATCTTGGAGTACACTTCTTTCTTATTTTCTTTTCCATTAATTTTTGAACCTCCCTCTCTTCAAGCCTTATTTTACCTCAGAGTTTCCTCATCACATAAACAGACCATTTTCACTGTATTTTTCTATACCTGATTGTATCACTCTCTAGGGGTTCTGGTGTTTTTTTTTCCTGAGAATTGTTCAATCTTTTCCATTAAGTTACAAGCTGTTTGAGGACAAGCATTGCACACCTGATTTGCACAACTTCTTAGGCAGTGGTCAGCTCCTCAGCCCACTTTAAAGAAATATATATATTTTATATATATCTTATAGTATATATATATACACACACACTATATATGGTATACATATATAGATATATATGGAGTTTATATATGTAAAAATTCTTTAGGAATAAGAATAATCACATCCTGATTTTTCAAATTCAAATATTTGCATAAAATTTTCTTGTTAAGTCATGATACACATGTCCTGTTGAATTGTTATAGGAACACTAACAGGATGGACAAAGTGGTTGACCCTGTGCTTCTATGAACAGAATCTCACAGTATCCTTTTCTGTAACGTTTTAAAAGAAAGGAAAGGAAACTCAAGGTGGAACAACCTGGTGGGGGAGACAGGAGCAACTTTAAAAATTGATCTAACAGTAATCATAGAAACCAGAAAAATCATTGACTCAGACTGTTCCACGCTCCATTTTGTCTAAATGCATTTTGTACTCCTTCTTAAGTTATTGTGTTTTTAAAATATGTATATAAACTATTCTTGGATCCTGAGAAATGTGATTTGATTTTAATCTTGAACTGTGTTGGGTTGCTGGGGATATCCCTACTCAAAGGTTTGGGTTCCTTTCTAATGCCTTTCTAATATCTGCCCTTCTAATATCCACATAATGGGATTTAACAGGCTTTACTTGTCTCGTTGTAATATTTTTACTTTTTTCAGTAACAAAATAATTTTTCTCTTTTATTTTAAACCTCTTCTGAATAAGTTTGTTGAAGCTATATTCATTGCAAATTAAAATCTTACATAAAAATGCAATAAAGGAAATTATGAAAAGTCAGATTTATTTTACCCCTTTGTAGTCGAATACGTAAAGTTGTATATATCATAAATAATAATTGAAACTTTAGAATTATTTTTAACTATTCTTATGAAAACAATCTGATCCTCTGGAGGTGCATTAGTTTAAATGCAAATAAACATCATTTGTGTGTCTAAATAGTGTTGTTTATGCTTTGAAAGGGCCATAATTAACAAGGTTGTACAGTACAACAGCAGCCTGTAATGAATTCCATGGGTATTATTTTGAAACCTTTTGTTTGGTTTCTAACTAGAAGGAAGGAGGGGAAAAGTCCATTTTATTCTCTTGGGATTTGTCTCATATGGTGCATCAGACTGAGTGTAGTAAGCAGGGAAATATTTCTCCTTGTCTAGCTAGTGCTTGTTTATTCTTCCCTTATAAAAAAAAACCAAAGGACTAACAATTTTCTTTTATGAACGTGGATTGTAGGGAGATAAATAGCCTTTGCGAGAGAAGAAGGTCAAGTTCAAAGTTTTTCTTTCCTTTGGATTCAGGAATAAGCAAATGGCAGGACTAGCCAAACAGCCGAGCAGCAGGCATCTGATGGTTAAGCCCTCCCCCCAGGACTTTTTATGTACATAAGCAGAAGTCACTCCAGCAGCTGCGGCGCATTAGTTCCAATAGTTTAGCAGGCTGCTTTGTAGCGCTGACAAAAGCCGCGCTAGCGCGGTGGCTTCCCTCCATGTTCCTCTGCCTTGCGAGCTCGTCAGTGATCTTTGGCAGGGGCTCGGCAGAGGAGGGGTGACGTTCGATAGGCTTCCGCGGAGGAGTGAGCTCGCCTGGTCTGCACCCAGCCCCATCGCCACGGAGAGACTGAGGCAGGCGACCGAATGAACTAGCAGCAGCCGGATCCGACCTGCTTCCCTGGACATTCCCCGGACTCTGAGCGAGCGAGTCACTGGAAAGAGGCCAGGGAACCACGTTGCCCTGGATTGTTGCCAACTGTACAAAGTTGACCCGGAAAATGGCTCAGCAGACGACAAGCCCAGACACCTTAACAGTACCTGAAGTGGATAATCCGCATTGTCCAAACCCATGGCTGAACGAGGATCTGGTGAAATCCTTGCGGGAAAACCTGTTGCAGCATGAGAAGTCCAAGACAGCGAGGAAATCGGTTTCTCCCAAGCTCTCTCCAGTGATTTCTCCGAGAAATTCCCCCAGGCTCCTGCGCAGGATGCTTCTCAGTAGCAACATCCCCAAACAGCGGCGTTTCACCGTGGCACATACGTGGTAAGGCTTGCACAGATCCCACCGAAATGATGGCCGTCCCCCCTCGGGGATTTTTGCCCCTCCCGCCTTTAATTTTGGAGGCGAGGTGGGAGGATCGTCATCATTCCCCACCTGTGATTTATTGGAAGTAAACTACTTTAACAATAAATCCCACTAATGTCCAAATCAGAGCAGGAATCTTCGTGATTGTCATAGGAGTGGTTGAGGTGGGAGGTTCTCAAAGTTCAATTTCAATTGCAAGTTCCTACAAGAAAATCGGATTCCAGATGTCAAATAAGAATGCAGTTTTACTCCTATACCTAGGTGGTGGCGTTTCTTTGATTTATTAAACCAATATCCCTGCCAGATTCTCCAACAGTCTAGAAGAAAGGACCAGAAATGAGGGGAGGAAAATCGTAGTTTGCTCTCTTTTCTGCACGATGCCTACTTGAACAGATAGAGGAACTTTGTGTGTGTGTGTGTGTGTGTGTGTGTGTGTGTGTGTGTGTGTGTGTGTGTGTGTGTGTGTGTGTGTGTGTAATGGTGTGTCCCCATAAAGCCCCTCCTCACTACTGACTTCAATATATTCATAATTTCATACATGCCTTTCCAAAGGAAAGAAGAAAGGGATTAGAAATTCTGTGCAGAAAGTTACAGGCTAGTACTTGGTAATATTGTGTTTGAATTTAGATTGTTTGACTACTTTGTCAATATTTTAATTTCCTTTATAAATATTTTTATCTTCTTATAATGGGTGGATTTGTTTTATGCATATGTTTCCATGTATTTTTCTGGAGAATTCTTGATGGTTTCCTGCTCTTGAAAATCATATGAAAATAAGCCATTGTGTGAGCTTTTTTTGGAGTTTCTGCCAGAGAAGGGACAATTCCAGGCTCTGATCAGTGGATCTGTGTTCTGGGGTCTGTGATATATACTTGGTTAATGTTAGGTAGTGGTAGACTCTACACTCTACCTCCACGCTTTGGTAAAATGAGTATAAATTATAATAAAGAAATCAGCATAACAACGAGAAAAAAATTAGTGTGTTAGTTGAGACTGACTGAATGATTTTTATAAAGTTTTCCCATTGTAAGCCAAAGATTATGGCAGGAATGGAAAGAAACAGAAACAAGATTTCTAGGAAGGAAGCAGTAAAATGTAGAGAATCATAATCTAAGCTAGTGATATGGCCATGCCCAAGAATGCATTAATGTCACAGATGAAAGTAGATGACAAAGGAATTAACAGGCATGTCACACCCAAAGATGTCCAACCCCAACATTCTAATTTTAAGTAGCTAAATCTGATTGGGGGATGTTCTTATTGTCCCAAGATTTTAACAACTGGATAGCATCTCTGAGTTTAGTTAAATATAATGGTCATAAGAAGGGTGAGACAAACATTGATTTCTTCAGTCATAAAGAGATTACTGGAAAATAATGACGTCTGTCCGAGGGATATATTGTTTAAAAAATGTGTCAGTGACAAGCAGTGAATGAAAGCAAGGCAAGGATAAACCCTGCGAGACCCTCTGAAGTTGGGGGTTGGCTCAAGACCGGGCATTGGGTGCCAGAGCAGGAATGCCTGCTTGAGTTCATAAGGAGCCAGGACCAGAATTTTGGTATCCAATATCCCTTTTGGTTGAGCTGCTTTATTATTACAGTTCCTAATTTGTACCCACGGCTGAATCGGCGAGCTTAAACTCAGCTGCTTGATTCAGTCTGAGTGAAGCAACCTAGAGTTCAGCTGAAGGTTATCTGAACTATTTGGACATGGAGAGATGTAAGGAAGGCAGGAAATCTCATGAAAACAGGCTTTCTTCTGAAATTTCTGGCACTTTTCTGGTGCCGTTTGGAAAAACTCCAAGAGCACGCTTTCTACCAATATTTGATTTTGGTGTATCAGGTCTCAGACAGATCAGGGAGGCGTAAGGAGAGCAGTGGAAATGAAAATAAAAATCATGATATCTATTCTCAGTAACTCAGGAGGAAGCAGTTTCCCTCATGGACTAAAACCATCCAGCAAGGGAGCTGGAAAGAGCAACTCAAATTTTCCATATTGGTTCAATGAGCCCCAAGACTTTCATAATATCCACAGGCATCTTTTGACAAATATCATCCCATCTGTGCTTTCACAATTTCTACTAAGCACTATGCAGAATTTTGAAAATATATTTCAAGTTGTTCTGACATATATATGTATATTTATGTGTGTGTATGTACGTATAATTTTTTTTTTTTGTATCTGACTTGCCAGTGCTACCACCAAACATAAATCCTCTGCATCTCTCTAAATTAGATTATCAGTCATTTAAGTCCATACCTTGTGTGTTCCTGCTTCAGAATGTTGGTTCCTGCTCCTGGTATTCCCCTTCACTTGATATGCATATACTTAATACCTGAGTTTAATGTGTTTAGTTTGTATCTAATGATTACAAAGTTGAGCAAGAGCCATTCTTTGGTTTCAAAGAATTTAAACTGTAGTAGAAAAAAAATCATATTGAAAACCATCTGTTTTAGTTAAGATAATCTTGCTGCTCTACAAAAAGCCTCCCAAATCTTATTGTATTGACAGAGTGAATATTTATTTCTTGCTTCTGCTTTTCGTGGGGAGGCAGCCTGCCCTGCGGTGCTTCAGGGACGCAGGATCCTACCGTCTTGTAGTTGCACATTTTGGAAAACATGATTCCCAAGGTTACCAGGCTCTGCTGAATCAGGGGAAAAGAGCACAAGGGATGGCATGAATGAGTTTTTATGAGACAGGCCTGGAAGCACACACATCACTTATACTTGTGTTCCCCTGGTTAGAACTTAGTTCTGTGGCCACATCTAACTGCAAAGTAGGCTGGGAAACATATTTCAGCTGTTGCAAGGAATGAAGTAAAACAGATCTGGTGAAGAGCTAGCCTACCTCAGTCACAGTACGTTAATGGCTACCTGGTTCACCCTATGTACCATAGTTGAGTTCCTGGAACATCATCAATAATGACCAGTCCATCTCTGCATATCTTCTGGATGAGAATCATAGAGAAGCATGTTCTATTGTTTGAGAGGTCTATTGATTGAAAAGTCCTTGCTTATAAACAGTTGAAACCTCCTTTCATGTAACTGTCATCCATGGATCCAGGGATATGCTTTGGGGTTGAATCTTTGCTCACTTCGTTATGTAGCCCATAAGGCAAGGGGCTTGGAGTAACCCACCAGAGAGCCAGCTCCCTGCTCTACTCCTCTTGTTACAGCCATGCTTAGCATGATGGCCGGCCAATGCTGGATGCTTAATAAATGTATGCTAAATGAATCTATTAATTAATATTTTAGTGTTCTCGTGTTTTTAAAAAATTCTTCTCTTTTCTTAACTAAACATCCCTTATTTCACCTTTACATGCCATACTTACCAGGTTGATTCTAGTTTATCTTATCCATACCACTTGGGTTTTTATGACCCATTTAAAGAGTGGCATACTGAGTTGACTGTGCGACTCTAATAGAGAGCATTTAAGCAGTCAGAAACCAGACTACTTAACTTTGAATTCTGACTTTGTGTTTACTAGTTGTGGGCTTTTGGACAAGTTACTTAACATATGCTTCAGTTTCTGTGTTACCCAATTTCCTGGGAATAGTGTCTATTTGGGAGTTGTGGTTTTATTAAGTGCAATTACATGAAAATTAAAATGTGTTGCACAGGGCCAGACACTTTTTGAGTGTTGTTATAAGCTGATATTTCCTCATTACTCATTATAGGCCCATGATTCCAGCCTCGGTGTGCCTGAACCTTTAGCATCACGTTTAAATCTCTAGGCGGTTACCCTGTCAGTTGTTCGTAGATGGATTGGAGTGAAGTGAAGAGAATGCATGTGAAGAGACAAGAGTTTAAGGGAATGAGTGTGTGCCAGCTTTATGACTAGAGATGCAGGGAAGGCAGGAAGGAGAGAGATTGCGGAGGCAGAACCACCGGGTTTGATTTGGTGCCTCTTTCTCTGCCTGCTCCCATTTCACACATCTTTCAAGTCCCTCCTTTTCCTCGAGAGCTTCATCCACTTCTCCCAACTGGAAGCAATCTGTTCCTTCCTCCAATTTCTGTAGCATATCTTACCTCTGCTGTTCTCTCAGTGCTTATTAGTAATCATTACATCACTAGGTAAAATGTACTGAACACTGGTATTTGGTCTGACGCTGTTTTAGAATTAGAACCGTCTTGTGCCCATGCTTTTTACCACTCTGTTTTACTGTTCTTATTTAATATATATAATACCTTGCAGCCTGGTGATTGATGTACAGAACCAGGGGATTCCCTCCGATAGCAGGAACTCCGAGGTCAGTGGAGTCAACTTCCAGTACTAGTTTATTTCAGGAAAATGAAACGGTCTGGAAATTCTTTATGTTCTTAGGTTTTCCTCTCAAAGTTTTAAGCACATTTCCTTTGGGTTTGGCCTATATATAGAAGTTAGAACTCCTGGTTTTCAGTCTTTGGGAACTTAAAAGTTATTGTTTAGTCATAACTTAAATCCCAAAACCTCAGCTCTTTCATCACACATTCTTTTTTGAAAGTAATTTAGTATTAATTATAATCATTTTTAAGTTATAAAATATTTTACATTCACAAAATATAAATTCATATACCTACCACCCAGATTTTTTAAATGTCACTATTCAATATTTTGTCATTGTTTGCATCAGCTTTTTTTTTCTAAGAATAAAATATTACAGATAATACTGCTAACGCCACCACCCATCCTATTCTCCCGCCTTCCCAGAGGATCCTGCAGTCACTGTTCTTCCTTACATATCTTTATGTTTTAACTACATATATATGTGCCCTGTTTGTATATTTACCATTTCATTCGTACACACACACACACACACACACACACACACACACACACACACACACACACACACACACACACACACACTACCATACTATGAAAAGAGCACGTTGCTAAAGGATATCTATCTATTATACACACTCCTTGCTTTTTTTTCACTCCATAATATGGCAATTTAGCTGTATTGAACATATAGACCTGGATCATTCATTTAAAGTAACAAACAGTATACATTGATTTGGCTCGAAAAAGCCTATTCTTTATCTAATCTTAGAATATTGTTACTATAGTCTTTGGTGTCATAGTTCAATCTAAGTGAATGTACTCATATAATCACAGTGAAAAACACTGAGTCATTTTATCATAATAGAGATGAAGATGCAATTTCCTGAATTTGAGTCAATTTAAGCTGTATGTTGGGGCCGAGCCCGTGGCGCAGTTGGTAGAGTGCTGCGCTGGCAGCGCGGCGACGCTCCCGCCGCGGGTTCGGATCCTATATAGGACTGACCGGTGCACTCACTGGCTGAGTGCCGGTCACGAAAAAACGACAAAAAAAAAAAAAAAAAAAAAAAAAGCTGTATGTTGAAGTATTGTCAAGCTCCTTTGGAAACCTTAACCATTAAAAACTAATATTTATGGATAGCACTCACAAAGATCCCTCGGGTTTGGTTATTTATGCATATTTCTCTCAAAAACAATTTGTAATTTGAAATATAATAAAAACCAAATATGATTTTCCAACATAAACTGTATGATGAGGATTATATTCCTGATTAAGAACTAGATGAGAAAATTCTCAGAGATACGACAGATTTTCAGTGTACACTGTGCTCTATACACTGAGTGGAAGAACATGTTCCAGAGCATGTAGAAATGAAGTTAGCCTATAGGATTTTTTTTGAAAACACGGTGATTGGGTAATACTCAGATGTAGTATCTTTATAATTCCTATGCATGCATGTGTGTTTTTAATTACAGCATATTCACAGATACAAGGAGTGCTTAGTAACATCCTTAAACAAAAACACAATTTCTTTAGGTGGAGTTTTGAACAGCCTCTACTGGGAGACTTTTAGGAAATTGTAAACATTTTTAGGGAGCTAGATTTTTTTGTTTGTTTATTATAAATTTCTCTTTATCAAACATTGTCATAAGATGTAAAGTTGCTCATGTTTAAAAGTAAACATTTGCTTTTTTGAGTCATCATTTCTTTAGCAACTGTAGTTGCTTTTTAAAATTGTTAAGAGAAAAACATGCTCTAAATTTTCTGCAAGTCTCAGAAGTGAGGAGAAACCATTTGTCATCTGTGAAGGAGAAAGTTAGAAATTCAGCCACTTAGAGTTTAGTTTGTAGGTTAAAAGTACACATACCCAAACACACACACAACCAACTGAGTAGGTTTTCAAAGCCATTATTTGGTGATTCTGCTTGAGATATCCTTCTCTCTTGTTCCATCTCTCCTACTTAGCTTTAAGGTTATCTTTTCTCTGTCTCTTATGGTTAACATCCCCAGTGAAGAGCATTGCTGGTAGTCTCCTGGGAGCTAGGAACACAGAGGAGAGCTGGGGGTGAAGTGTGATAGGAGGAAAGGGGGAGGAAGTTTCCAGGAGAAATTATCTATGGAGCTCATCAGCAAGTACTGTGGGCATGTTTGGGCAGGGCCAGGCAGCCTAAGACTTCAGCCATATCCATGATGCAATTGGCTGTGGCCCTCAGCAGGAATCATAGCAGGTGGAGGTGCTGCAAGTTGAGGGGGTCTGAAGCTTCTGAAAGGCATTCAAAAGGCATAATTACCCTGTTTTAAAGTCAGAAGATCTCAGGAAGACATTCCTCTTAAAGAACATATCAATTAACTTATAATATTTAAGAAATCACAAAGATTAAAATATAACAATTAGTTACTGAGAAAAAATGAAGAAAACATTGACTTACCCGATGGTTTATTGTGTACTTCCCAAGACTGTTAACCTTTATCTTGGGGAAAAGATATGAAACCTGCCTGTACCCGCTGAAGCCATTGCTACTCGTGGTGAAAATACTATCAAACAAAACCAGTCTTTCTTGTGAACTTGGTAGAAATGTTGAATGAGAAGAAAATGAAAACTCGATTCTCAAAGTTCAAAACAATTTAAATTATGGCTTTAATTTTTAAATTATTCTTTGTATAAATTTCTTTATAAATAAAAGCTCCTATGAGTTTAGATAAATAAATGAGCTTCAGCACTTTTTTTTTAGACAGTAAGCTACCAAATTTGTTCTTGAAGTAGCAGTTTTAGGGAGAAGCTTTATCACCAGTGTACCAAAATTATGTTATTGTTTTTTAATGATTTTGCTTTTGGAAAATCACGTTTTTAAAGCTGTGATTGATTTAGTGTAACTGAAGCCATGTATTTCCAGGACTCCTGGCTGCTTGATATTTGACCTCAGTTACTCAACCTTTTTGAATTGTAGGCTCTCTATTCATAAGTCATATGGTTATAAAGGCATTTGATATTTACAAGTAAAAAAAATGATTAACTAAATTTACAATGCGATAGCAAACTACAGTACATTTCAGATAAGTAATTAAAAATAAATTCCAACTTGCTGCTGTAAGAGAGTGAGGTAGATCCTGCATGGATAAAATCAGGAGACAGAATTCTTTAATAATTCTGTGCCTCGTTAAAAGGCTTTAGGGCCTTCAGAATGAAAGAAGTGCTGGTATTTACTCTAGGACACCATTGGGAAGCCATGATTTTTGGTAGGAAATGTGGAAATCTATAGATCATTGTAAAAATTTTAATTTAAAATTCTTTTTTCCTAGATCTTTAATTTTATACTATCTTAACACATCAGTCTTTTCTACTGCATATACAAAATAGTAATATTATTTCATGTGCAATTTTAAGGACACAAATGCTCTCCAACTATTTCAGATGAAGTACTTATTCTCAAAATGAGATCTTGAAAAGTTGATATGAGAAGAAATTATCTGATTTCATTTTGGAGTAAAAACCTCAGGTTCGGGCCGACCCCATGGCGCAGTCGGGAGAGTGCAGCGCTGGGAGCGCAGCAGTGCTCCTACCGCGGGTTCGGATCCTATATAAGGATGGCCGGTGCGCTCACTGGCTGAGCGCGGTGCGGCCGGTCACAAAAATGACAGAAAAAAAATATAAAAAACCTCAGGTTCATAATAACAAAGCTTTATAATCTTGTATTTATTATAAAATAGCCATCAATGATTTAGCTCCTGCTATGTGCCAGGTGATTTATGTATGTTAACCTTTCAAAACGACTATAGTCGAATTTAAGTGTTATTACTTGTTTTTACATATGCAGATGGTGAGACCCAGAAAGACTGGCACATAACCAAGGACCTTTAGCTATATGGCCATGAAACTAGTAGAGTTAAAACTTGAACCCAGGTCTGCCTAAGTCTCCATCCTGTACTCTTTCTTTCAGCATCATCTGCCTTTGGGCTAAGAGTCACATTCACATTTATTACTCTATGCTGCTTGTATATTGAAGCTGTAATAATGGATATTTAAAGATTTCACAAAATGGTATTTTAACAAGAGTAGGGGCAGAACTCTTTCTTGGTGTGGAACCTCAGTTTATTTGTTTACACATGTGGCTTGTATGAATGTTGACATCCTTTCTGATAAAAGTATGTGTATATATAGGAGAAACATATGTCTTTGGTGAAGGATTTCAGGGTCAACAGAGAACATCTGATTCAGAGTGGTTTTTCAGTAAGACGGCCATAAAAACAAAACCAATGAAAGGATAATTTTATGTTTAATCATTCAGAAAAAAGGCATAACAGGCTTGAGTTCTAAGGAAAAAATTCAAGTCAGAAATTTATTAAGGTTTGGTTCCAGAAGAGCCAGCTGGGAAAGGATGGTTGGCATGCTCAGGTCACTAAGCAACAGAGCAGCAAACTGCTTGGTAACCAGATCTGGCATGACTCACAGGCTGACTATGAGTGACCGGATGGCCAGTTAGGAAGACCAAGGCCCATCTTACCTTAAAATAATCTCCTTCCACTTGTCTTCCAGCCTTCATGCCAAATCCTGCCATTATAGAATAGTCTCTAACTTAACAAGATACCTGCCTTTAGAATGGAAATATCTCTAGGACCAGAAGCAAATGCTATTATTGTCTTTCTTCTATAAAATAGCATTTTTGAGATTTGTTTTCTTTGGTTCAATATATCATAAATAAAACATAAGTTTTAATTATAGGAAAGAAAATAAAAACTTTGGGATTAATGGCCCAACTTTGGGTTTCCATGAGCAAATGTACACAGGACCAAAGTTGGCTGAGGTCTTTCCTTAAGCTCTCAGACGCGTATGTTCTCATTTATTTGGCAGTTCTATCTTACGTTGTTTTCAATTGCATGTGTGTTTTTGACTATGTAGCTGCACTGTAAGTTCCTAAAAAGTAAGAACCTTCACATGCATCATCTTTGTATCCACTGTGAAGGTCCAAATGCCACCTGTATAACAAGCATTCAGTAAATAATTACTGTTTGATGGATTGAAAAACATACCCTCCTTTGCTGTGCCTCTTATGCTGAATACCCAGTGGGATCCTTATCCATTCAGCCTAGAAGTCCTGGTGATATTGTGTTTGATTGTCACAGTGGAAAGAAATTTCAAACTCAATGATTAACTATTTGTATGAACTTTGTCATCATGACTTCATGTTTGTTTGTGTGTTTTCTAGGTTTATACATATCTATATTGGTATCTTTGACTTTAGTATATATGAACAATTCTGTATATGATAGTGTCACACTAATTTGTCAAATATATGCATTTTAATAATATTTAGCTTATACTTTGGAAATAATATACATCTGTTATTTTTCTGAAGAAAAACTATGTAAAATATTTATGATTCTTGGAAAATTACTGAATAATTAATTTGTTAAGCTCTGATGACTAGTCCTTATCTTTAAGAATTCATACTGGTTAAATTATACACTAAGATCTAAGCTTATAAAGGGATGGCAAGATTTTGAGAAGATATTTGAAAAACAAAAAGCAAAACACTCTCCATAATTCTTTTTTTAGTATGACAATTTAGAGAAATTTTAACTGGCAGAAATTAAGTACCACTTCTCCAAAGTGGATCTTCAGAATAACTAAAATTAAATAATAGGAAATGTTTTTGAAAAGATTTAGCATAGAAATGTTATTTTAATGTAAACATTTTGTTCATAGTTCTATATATCAATTTTTACATTGTGGTAATTTTAAATCAACCAATTTCCTTTCTATTACCCTTATGAGATAGCCCTCTGATCAAATTAGCTATTATTAAAATAAAGTGGCTTCCTGTTTATGTTATTATTAGTAGGGAACCTGTTTTTTTCATTTTGTTGCATAGCCAATTTCACATTTATATGTATAAATGGTGAGTGTCTAGTGTTGACCTTTTGAAGTAAGCAACTTTCTGACTAATAAGGTTACCTGGATTAGCATTCTTGCTTGTTTGCCTTCTTTACTTTTATAGTATTTGTTTTACTTTGCTTTATTCTGCCCAGTGTGTTTTTTTATGACCTTCTATTGAGTGAGTGCCAAATAGAACAGCGTATGATTTATGGGTGGTAATAACTAAAACATATATGAATTGCAGGCTGATGACGCACAAGGCGGACTTCTACAGCTCTCCTCTGAACAGAACCAGGCTTCCTTTAATTAAGCCCTCTTACTAATAGCAATAGCAATGTCATTAATACTGTGATCATTCCTGTATCTCTGTCACAGTTTAAGGTACATCTGTGGACCATTTGTACTGTTTTGCTTTTAATATTTTTAGTAGATGTACATTTTTATTTAAAGGTTCATATGTTTAAACTTGAAGCTTTATACATTACTCTAAATTGAAAACCAGTGTCATTTATCATGCATAGAAGAAGATAATTGAAAAAAAATACAAAAGACAAAATACATTCAGGTTTAGCTCAATACAGTGAGCCTGAGGTCTGCTCTGGCTGTGTTTAAAATGTGATTTAGCTAGTACTATAGACATGTGAAAGATCAATTAAGTCTTTCTCCTTAAGGTAATAAGAATGACTAAAAGGGATTTGGAAAGGAAATAACCTTCTCATTATTTAATTCAACATTTAAAAATTCAATAAACCACATTAGCTATGCCTTAAACCATCTTGGTGCAACCTTAAACCATCTAATATACCAACCCAGTGGTACCTGAACCACTGATACTTCCGCTATGGGAAGAGGAGCATTGGATCTTCTAGGGGTTCTTCCTGCCTGAATCCCTTAGTTGAAGGTAAATGCACTGAACTTGGATTCCAATTCCTTAGCAGAAAGTATGGTGTTGGTACCCCATTTTCCCATCCTATGATTGTTAATTTCTTAGCTGGTAGCTGTACAGATGCGAAGCACAGAACTGTTCCCCGGAAAATACTGCTAATGGCAGCTTCCAAGTTCTACTTCCAAAGGGCACGAAGATGGATGTTTTTAAAAAGTGCAGGATCTCCGTGCACTAAGTAAGAGCCGAGGCAAATGTGGAATCAAATTTTTCTACACCACTGTGAGCTCATGGAGAACTTATTTATTTCCAGACTAGAATACCTACACACGAATGGCTACATAATTTGCATAGTTCAAGTAAAATGAAAATGCAGAGCCCCTTGTTCAAAAAAATATTATGAATTTTATGATGGCAACAACAGAGAGCATTCAGCCCAGCAGAGGGCCCTTCTGAGGGTGGGGTCCTGTGCAGCTATGCATTTCACCCCCACGAAGCTGGCCTGGCACCCACAGGAGGTCTGAGGTGAGGCCCACGCAGCTGAATTTGTAAGCCCTACAGGTGATGCTAAAGTCATCCTTTGAGAAACCCTGTCTTAGAGGAATTTCTGGATTCATCACTTCCTTCTCTTTTTATTCTGTTAGTAGAGACTCCAGAAGACTATGATATGCACTGGAGCGAAAATAAAACTTTCAAGGAAAGCCAGCAGTGTCCCAGCTATAAATTAAGGAAAAACATTATCTTACAATTCTTCTCAAGGGTTTTCCTTGCAGATAAGCAAGTGTATACATAAAGAATTAATAGCAGCATTGCCTCTGGCATCAGCCATAGTTATGTATTATTAACATTGATATTGATGTTCTCTCCTCCTTGAAACTGTCTTGTTCACTAGCTTAACTTTTATTTCTGTGAGATCTCTCTTTTCCCCCTTCATTTCCAGCACTTTAAATCAAAGTGCCCCCAATACTATAATTAGCCCTTAGACCTTATTTCGGTATATTCCCTGTACCATGAGCATCTGACCTTGCCCTAGCTCCAACTGTCAGCTGGTTTAACAACATCTGACTCTTAAACTTCACTTCCCTGGCCAAATTGCATATGCTTCCTCTAAATATTTCCACTTAGAAGATCCATTCTTACCTTAAATTTAACATGTGCAAAACCAACCTTACTCTTTCCCCCTTCCTGATATATCTATTTATGTTTACGTGGCCACTATTTTTCCAATGAACCAGCCAAAATCATCTTTGACTTCTGCTTTGCCCTCCCACTGCCTAGGCCTAAGGATTATTTCATCTAATGTCTCTTGCTCTTCTGTTTTTTCCCATTGCCACCACCTATTTGGGCACTTTCATGTTTCATTTCAATAACATCCTAACTTGTCTTTGTGCCATCAGTTCCTTCCCCTTAAGGATGTCCTACTTATGCTTTTTCATGAATTATCCTAAAGTTCTGCTTTGGCTGTCCAGTGTCTATGGCAGTGGTAAGCAAACTTTTGGGCCATATGATCTCTGTGGCAACTACTCAACTCTGCCACTGTAGTGCAAAAGCAGCCACAGATACACAAATGGGCATGAGTGTGTTCCAATAAAGCTTGAAGAAAACAAAAATATGGGCTGGATTTGGCCCTCTGGCCATAGTTTGCCAGTCCTTGATCTAAAGGATAAAGTTCATACCCCTCAACTTGGAATTGTCTCTATCACCAGTTCTGTACCTGTCTCTACAACCTTATCTGGTATTGTTTCCTACGGATACTTCATAGCCATTCATTCTGGAGCTGAATCTAGAGCAGGGTTTCTCAGCCTTGACACTATTGATGACTGGTCTGGGAATTGTTGTAGGGACTGTTCTGTGCATTGTAGGGGGTTAAGCACATTCCTGACCTCTTCCCACTAGATGACAGTAACTCCCACCCTGTTGTAAAAATCCAAAATGTCTCCAAACATTGCCAGATGTCCTCTGGATGTCAAAATTTCCCCAGCTGAGAACCATTGACTCTCCCTCTTATTTTCTGTCTCTTTCTTCCTCTCTCTCTCCCCGCTCCATACCACACAAACATGCACCAGGGATTTATACACACTCTCTCTGGATTTATTTTCTATCTCACACCACACTAATGTATACACTAGGGATTTATATGCTTAAATGAAACATGATCAATTTTATCTTTCTTAACAGCCTTACATCACATAAAGGGGAGTGACATTTTGAGTTATTACCACATGCTAAGCTGCAAGTGTGTGCATTGAACACTCTCAATAGTTGGAATGTGAGACTCAGTCCAGTTAGACCAATCTCTACCATCTTTCAGCTGGCTAATGCCCTTCTAACCCTTCTAAGATAATCCTTCTGAAATAGCAGAATACACAATTGTATTCCATTCAGATCAGATGTGTTAATTCCACTGGTGGCACTTGTGTTCTGATGCATACAACAGAGACATTGTTTATGTGAGGACTGTGCCTATCTTTTTACTAGATTGCAAGAGTATATAATGCTTAAAACACACCTAGCAGTTCTGATGGCCTGTACATGGAACAATATCTTGCTCTGAAGACAATTTTCTCTATTTCAAGACCAGCTTACCAGGGTGAGAGTCAGGAGCTAAATATTCTATCATCTTTTCATTCATTCAAAAACTAATATCTGAGTGTCTACTAAGTACCTGTCACTCTTCTAGGGACAGAGCACTGAACGAAGTAACAAAGTAGAAAAAGTCTTGCCCCATGGAGCATATATTCTAATGGTGGGTAGGCGGGGAGAGACAACATGCAAATAAACATTCCAGTGGGTCAGAGAATGACAAGTGCAGTAAAGAATACAACAGGGTAAGGAGATACAGAGTTTTATTTAAGTTTTTGAGGAGGACTTTCCCTAAGGTGACATTTAAGCAGAGATCTGAAGGGGATGACTGAGCAAGCTATATGATTATTTAGGAGAAGAAAATTTTAGGCAAAAGAAATTACAAGTACAAAGGTTCTGTGGGAGGATGTGCTTGGCATATTTAAGGGAGGGGAAAAGTTAGAGAAAATGAGGTAAGAGCCATAGAAAGGAGTCAGATCATGTAATATTTTGAAGTTGTGGAGAGTATTTGGGATTCTCCTTGGTGATGACTCCCTACTAAAAAGGGTTAGTAAGGAGTGTGTCTTCTTCAGGGAGAGACACAGGCTGTCTTAAGTTTTGGAAGAATCATTCAGGCTCCTGTGTAGAAAATGTAGATGTGGGGAAAAGGTGGAAACAGGGAAACATTTAAGAGACTATTGGAATAATTCAGGTGAGATGTAATAGTGGTATGGGCTAGAGTAGCAGAGCTAGAAGTAAAAAGTGGTTACAATTCTATCTAAAATTTGAAAGCAGAGCCAACAGAATTTGCTGATAGATTGGCTGTGAAGAGTGAGATAGAAGAATCAAGAATAACTCCAAGTTTGGGGCCTCAGCAACAGGTAGAATGTAGTTGCCATTTACTGAGCTTGGGAAGATTGTGGAAGGAGCATATTTAGGGGAGGTGGATTGGGAGTTTAGTTTTAAACATTTTGTGTTTGAGATGGCTGTTAAATTTCCAGATGGAGATATTATTTAGATAATTGGATATATGAGTCTGAAGTTTGGAGCAGAGATTGGCACTAGAGATCAACATTTGAGAGTCATTAAAATATAGATGGTATTAAATAAAAGCCAAGAGACTGGATGCAATTGCCTACAGAGTGGGTATATATAGAGAAGAGGTCTGAGACAGTTGGGGCACTTCAAATTTAGAAATCAAGAAACAAGAAAAAACCAGCAGAGAAATCCATGAAAGAGTGGCCGATGAGGTGGGAGAAAAAAATCAAGAGTGAAATCTGGAGGCCAAATGAACAAAGTGTTTCAAGAAGAAAGAAGTAATTCAAATGCTACTTATAGGTCAACTAAAATGAGGACTGGGAATTGATCAATGCATTGCCAACATGGAGATCACTGGTGGCCTGCAGCACAAGTGGCTGTGGTAGAGTGGTAATTATAAAAGACTGATGAGTATAACAAATTATCCCAAGACTTAGGAGCTTAAAACAACAAGCATTTATTATTTCATACAGTTTTTAAGAGTCAGGAATCAGGGAGCATCTTAGCCAGGTGGTTCTGGCTCAGGTTCCTGCAGGAGTTTGCATGCAAACTATCAGGGAAGGCTATAGTCTTCTGAAGGCTTATCTGGGGCTGGCTGGAAGATGAGTTTCCAAGATGGTGTTGTATGTAGGCAGTCTTGTTTTTCACTGGCCGTTGGCAGAAGACTTTAGTTCCTCACTATGTGGGCTTCTCCAAAGGGCTGATTATCCTTATGACAAAGACCAGAGTGAGTGATCCAAGAGAGGGCAAGGCAGAAGCCACAATGATTTTTATGACCTAGATTTGGAGGCAACACTCTATCAGTTTGCCATATTATACTGGCCACATGTACCAACCCTGGGGCTTTATGAGAAAGGACTACCTGAAGGTGTGAATACCAGGAGGTGAAGACCTTGTAAAATGATTACCTCACGTGTATTCAAGAAATGATGGGAGAGGAAGTAGAGGCAATAGTTAACTGCTGGAGTTTTAGTGTAAGGTAAGGTAGAGAGGAAAGGGAGAAAACTGAGGTGATAACTGAAGGGGGGGATGTGGGTCAAGGGTGTAGATATAACATTGTGTTTGTATGATTTGGAGAAACTACCAGTAGAAAGGCAGACATTTGATCATGAGAGATTGGGGACAATTGCAGGTATATACTTAAGGAGGCCTTAGGGAGGGGGTGAATGTGGGGGGGGTACCCAGAGTACCAGTACACAAGCAAAGAGGTTGCCCTTTATGGGAGCACAGTCATAGCAATAGATGAGAAAGAAGAGTGGAAGAATCTGGGCGTAAGACGGCCAGTAGCTTGGGGGATTTGGTTGTGGGAGTATATGAAAGGTCTCTTTTAATTGCCTCTATTTTGCAATAAATAATAAGCTCATCAACTTAAGCATAGAAAAAGAAGAGAAAAAGAAGGTTTGAGGAGAGAGGAGAAGATATGAAACGATCAGTCATGTCAGGGAGGAGACAGTACATTGTCTAGAGAAATTTAAAATTTCCAGAATGCATTATGGAGCCACCTCAGGCCAATACTTATAAATTCAGTCATCACAGTGGTGTTTTTCCTGGACTGTCATTGACTGCTTAAAGTCACAGAGTTGGAAGAAGATTGGTTTCACCTGAGGGTGAGATATTCCTTTCAAGTTTGAGTTGAAAGATATGCAAAGATGTGATCATGATGCCCTATTTACTATGAACCTATTAAGGAAAAGGACGCAAGGTTGGTGAGGGTGAGTCAAAACTTGTGAAGTCAATGAATTGGAAGACTCAATAGGTTTGGAAAATCACTGGAGTGAGAATACTAGAGGTAATGGGCTAGAAAGAGAGAAGGTATGGGGAGATGCTTACAAGTGACTGTGGGCTAGTGCTCGCTTCGGTAGCACATATACTAAAATTGGAACGATACAGAGAAGATTAGCATGGCCCCTGCACAAGGATGACACGCAAATTCGTGAAGTGTTCTATATTTTTGAGAATTATATTAAGTGAAACAAGTCAGGCACAGAAAGAGAAATACCACATGTTCTCACTTATTGGTGGGAGCTAAAAATTAATATATAAATTCACACACACACACACACACACACACACACACACACACACACACACACACACAAAAAAAAAAAAAAAAACCGGCGGTGGGGGAGAAGATATAACAACCACAATTACTTGAAGTTGATACGACAAGCAAACAGAGGGGACACTGGTGGGGGGGAGGGGGAAGGGAGGAGGGAGGGAGGTTTTGGTGATGGGGAACAATAATCAGCCACAATGTATATCGACAAAATAAAATTAAAAACAAAAAAAAACAAGTGACTGTGGGCTACATTTACTGGTAATGGCAAGACCTTGCATATGGTAATGAAGGTGAGGCAGCTGAGGTGGAATTGCAGGTAAGATCATCTGAAGTGAGAACAAGGAACTGGGAGACCATGGGAGGAAATTAAGATCATTATGAATTATGTAAGAATTTTTGTTGGATCAAGACAGTGCTAAAATCTTTAAGGGCTAAGGAGGAGTGGCATGGAGGTCTGGAGAAGAGTGGATCTCATGGAGGATAGTAGAATAATAGCATGAGTTTCAGAGATGTTTTAGGACAAGGGAGAGTCATGGTCTGGAAGCAGCCAAGGAGAGCAAGTAGACAGCTACTTCTTGTTTAGGGGCAGTGGTACCATGTGGAAGGGAAAAGCCATCATATCAGAGGGCCAAAGTAAACCAGTGTTCTCATTGGGCAGCCAGTAGTGCTAGAGTGAGAAGGTGCAGGAAACAGAGAGAATGCTGAGAATACAGAAGATTTTGCTGATGACAGACTATGAGTGCTAGAAGTCACACTGGAGATTGAGGAAGGCTGGGGACTGAAATCATATGCCACCTGGTGATGAGCAACCACCTGGCAGTCTTGGCTTCTTATGGTGACAATTTGTGTTAAAGGTGAGGACCTGGCTTGGGATTGTGTAGTGAGACAAGCACAAACTTACTATTGAGATGGCCAATCTCTTGGGTCTATTTGTTTTAATTCATGCCAGGCACTGTAATTCATCTGCAGTGGTTATAGAAATGGAGGGGAGAGATAGTGGGGACCATGCTGGCCAGGTCTGCCCAGCAGTTTTCACCACTCCAATATTCCTGTTTGGTAAAGCCATGTGCTTCCCACCTCTTTGCTGTGTTTTATGCTCCAGGGATGAGATATATGGCAGAAGATGCAGAGAGACAAATGAGAAATTGCTGGTTTCCAGATGTATGACACTGGGGCAGATTTTCTAACATAAAATTGCTATTTTTTTTCCTGAGTTGGACACAAAATTCTGTTCTTGAGCATGATGTTAAGACTGGATATTAAAAAATGGAAAAAATATTTTTTAAAAGTATATATTATACTTGTAACAACAGTTTATACAAATAATTATTACAATGATATTGCTTTTATTTAATAAATAAGTTTTACATGTTGGCATAAAATATTTTTAAAAGAAAGTCTATGCCTCATTTTAACATTAATACAGGAGTAATTTCAATATCATAATTGTAAACAAAACAAATATAAAATGAATTGAATATAGCTTTCTTTTTGGAGTTTGAATTGTTGCTTTGTATTGCCTGCTTGAGAATTTATATGTGAGCTGGCTGGCTGTTACTAAGAAATACGATCTTCTGTGTCTTATGAGTGTGCCCTTCAAATGACATGTGCAAACTTTTTTTTTTTTTTTTTGCCCTAAGGGAAAGGGCGAGCCCTGGCACCTTTTAACCTGTAAGGATTATGCAGCTCTTGCTGTGACTGATTGGTTGGCTTCTTCTCAAGAAATGCTCCTGGTATGTGTTTTATGTTCTGACAAAGCCAGGGCTTTGCTGATCGGCACGTCACCCCTGTGAAGACGTGGGCTTGCTTTTGTGCGTTGGCTCTCGTAGCCTGGGAAGCATATTTCAACACACTGTCCAGAATTGGCTAGAACATGCCTGTCACTCCCAGCTGACTCTGATGACGCTCTTGCCAACGTAGGTTTACATCAACACAGTTCTTTACTGGAAAAAGCTCATTCAGAATATACAGGGTGACCCATTTAAAAGAGGCATAACATCAATTTGAATAGAAATGTATTTTAATGGAAGCACTGTAAGAAACGCACTGTCTGTTGAAGGCTCCACAGAGCATAGAATTATAATCAGCATCACCCCGGAGGATTTTTACCCCCAGGAATTGTCTGTCCTAAGCTCTAACTTCTAGACAGTGCTTATTCTGAAAAAGAGAACCCCTCTATTACAGACTTTTCCTTTCAGCTTGTAGGCATTTCTAGCCTCTTCTTTCTCTGTCTATGTAATTGTAACTCTGTATTCACTAACAAAACTAGGCAATGCAAGAGCTGGTGAGATGCACTATGACGTGACAGCATTGCTTTTTTCCTGCCCAAAATTCGCTTTAGTAATTCAGTGGAAATATAGATTTTACTCTTAGCATGACATCTTTTGGCATATGTCCATCTTGTTGTTTTGACTCATCCTCAATATCCTAATAAATGTTTGGGACAGGCATATTACTCAGATGCGTGGGTCTATAGACAGGAAACCAGGCACTCAGAAATAAAACTTGTTACCATAGCTATCTAGAAAAAAATACAAAACTGTCTTTGTTAGACAAAGAAAAATTCAATATCAGTGGCACATGACCTGTAATTACTGTTATTATGACCCTATACTACTTGCCCTTCATTTCCATTATCCCAGTCTGTTCCAAGTCATTACAGTGATGGATACAACTGAATGGATTTGCAATTTTACCCCTTCTCTCATGACAACCAGCAGGATTTTCAATGACACATGCTTTGATCTGTCTGCTTTTAAATCTCTTAAGCAGGGCAGCTCTAGACAGCTTCCTCTCAGAAGATTTTACAATCTAATAGACCTCATCATGAGTTCTATATTTATGCTTGTTTAGACACATCAAAGTCAGGCTTTATACGGGGGCCACCTGGAAAGTTAAGGTTATCATCTTCTTGTTGTAGCCATTGGGTTACTGTCATGACTAGCAATAACGAAGGTTGACCTTATCAAGTAATCAAAAGTTGTGAGCTACAATATAGGAATATTAAAAAATGTTCCACCATGATGTTTCGTCTGCATTTTGTGCAGAATTAATATTATGGTCACAATTAACTCCAAAGGGTTATAAACAGCCTGAATGCAGTACAGTGAAAGAAAAGATGTAGAAGATAAATAAGATTCTTTCCCTGTGAATTAACATACAAAATCTACAATGCGTCAGAACCAAGAGGCAATACTTTAAAGAAATGAGTTTATAGGACCGTCAGATGGTAGGATTGGTCAGAATTTGAGCAGGCATGAAAGAGAATCACAAAAGAAACAATTGGCAGTGTATATTCAAACATTGTTCATGAGTGAGAAACTGTTGGTTAAACTGACATTAAGGGCCGAGCCCGTGGCGCACTTGGTAGAGTGCTGCGCTGGGAGCGCGGCGACGCTCCCGCCGCGGGTTCGGATCCTATATAAGACTGACCGGTGCACTCACTGGCTGAGTGCCGGTCACGAAAAAACGACCAAAAAAAAAAATAATAATAAAAAAATAAACTGACATTAAACGTTCCAATTATGTTAATCATTTCACTAATAGCAATCTATCTATCCATCTATCTATCTACCTATCTTTGTATTTTTTGTTGTGCTTCCATGCTCACAAAACAGTCTTCTGATTGTAGTCTTCATTGTTACATAGCACTCTCTACAGAGTCCTATATAACAGAGTATTGGAACAGGCTGGTATAAGCATGGTGATCTCAGCGATAATTGCAGTGCTCAGTGAAAAGAAATAAATTGGCATTTGGATTCTGTTCCGCAGTCCCATGAGCTTGTACAATATGGATCTGCTCCTGAGAGAAGATTCCAGTCTCATGGGCTGAGAAATTCTGGTTCTGAGTCTATAAAGCTTAGTGCCAGAGTCTGATTGTTACAATTTCTCCAACTTCTCGCCAACCTTCAAGGCCTTTTAGGAGAAAATCTGTCTTAAAGAACTTGGTCAGCAGTTCTAGGAAACATGTTCAGTACATGGAGGCAGTGTTTGGAATTTTCTTGACCCTTTCTTCCCACTTTCTTAGATCCAGTAGCATGGAGGACAACCTGAAATATTGTAGTTTCCACCAAAGAAACACATCTTTTAGGGAATTTTGCATTTTAACAGAGTTTAATAAAGCAGAAAAACTTTCATGACCCAAGTACACAAGTCTTAAGTTGTAGAGTTACAGATGTGTGGTTCAGACATGGCAGTATTAACAGAAGGGGTTAGTCCCTGTAAGCACTGTACACCAAAGTGGTATCTTTTCAACAATATGGAATGTGCCGTTATACGAGTTGACTGTTCAGATTGCAAAAATACATGAGAAGTGACGTAACAGTGAGGATCCGTGTGCAATTGAAACATCTCTTCTGAAACCACAGGTCCTCCAGAGAAGGGTGTCTGTATTAGTTTCCTAGAGCCACCATCACCACTGACTGCAAATTCGGTGGCTTAAAACAACAGAAATTTATTCCCTCACAGTTGGATAAGCCAGAAGTTTAAAAACAAGGTGTCAGCAGGACTGCACTGGCACTGAAGGCAGGTGAGAATCTTTCCCTTGCTTCATCTAGCTTCTGATAAGTGATTGCTTCCTTGCCTTGTGGCCACTGCACTTGTCTCTGCCTCCATCTGCACATGCCTTCTCCTCTGTGTCTGTCCTCTGCTCTACATGTCTCTCTCTCTTTTTTTATTGAAACATAATTGATTGTACATATCTGTGAGGTACAGTGTTGAATATCAATACCCGTGTGCAATATGGGATGTTCATATTAGCATAGTTAGTATATTCAACATTACACAATATAATCATTTTTTATGGCCCTTTACCAATTTCTTGCTAACACCCTTCTCCCTCCCCCTTTCCTACTTCTGGTGGTTTCATTTCTGTTCTCTCCTTTTGAAAGTTCAGCGAATTATTGTGATTGTTGTATCTGTCTTTTTTTATTTATTCGTTTATTTTCTTTAGTTACCACTGTGAGTGAGGACATGTGGTATTTCTTTTTCTGTGCCTGGCTTATTTCACTTTACATACTTTTCTCTAAGTTCATCCAAGTTGCTGCAAATGGCAGAATTTCATTCTTTTCTATGGCAGAGTAGTAGTTCATTGTGTATACATACCACATTTTCCTTATGTAGTCATATGACGATGGACATTTAGGTTGGTTCCAACTCTTGGTTATTGTAAATAGAGCTGCAGTAAACATGGGAGTGCAGGTATTCCTTTGACAAGATTTCCATTCCTTTGGGTACATACACTGCAGTGTGATGGCTGGATTGTATGGCAGTTCTATTTGTAGTTGTTTGAAGAAACCCCATGCTATTTTCTTTAATGGCTGCACCATTTTCCAGTCCCACCAGCAGTGTAGGAGGGTTATTCTCTTTTTGAGAATGGCCTGTCTAACTGGGGTGAGATGATATCTCAGTGTGGTTTTGATTTGCATTTCCCTGATGCCTAGTAATGTTAAGCATTTTTAAATATGTTTGTTGGCCATTCATATGTCTTCCTTTGAGAAATGCCTGTTCAGCTCCTTTGACCATTTTTTAATTGGGTTACTTGGTCTTTTTTACTGTTGTTTGACTTCCTTGTATATTCTGGATATTAATCCCTTGTCAGATGCATAATTTACAAATATTTTTTTCCCATTCTGTAGGTTGTCTTTTTGCTCTGTTAATTGTTTATTTTGCTGTGCAGAAGCTTTTTAGTTTGATATAATCCCATTTATTTATTTTTCTTTTGTAGCCTGTGCTTTTGGGGTCTTACTCTAAAGTCTTTCACCCAGTCTTGCTTCCTGAAGTGTTTACCCTCTGTTTTCTTTTTTAAGAGTTTTTAGTTTCAGGTCTTATATTTAAACTATTAATCCATTTTGAGTTGATTTTGGTATATAGCAAGAGGTATGGTTCCAGTTTCATTCTTCTACATATGGATGTCCAGTTTTGCAAGCACCATTTATTGAAGAGGCAGTCTTTTTCCCAATGTATGTTCTTGGTGCCTTTGTCAAAGATCAGTTGGCTGTATGCAAGTCTGTGGGTTTATTTCTGGGTTCTCTATTTTTTTCATTGGTCTGAGTGTATATTTTAATGCCAGTACCACTGCTGTTTTGGTTACTATAGCCTTGTAGTATGATTTGAAGTCAGGTAGTGTAATGCCTACAGCTTTATTTATTTATTCATTGCTTAGTTAGGATTGCTTTGGCTATTCAGGGTCTTTTGTTGTTCCATATGAATATTAAGATTGTTTTTTCTATTTCTGTGAAGAATATCATTGGTATTTTGATGGGGATTGCATTGAATCTGTAGATCACTTTGGATAGTATGGACATTTGCACAGTGTAATTCTTCCAATTCAAGAACATAAAATGTCTTTCCATCTTTTTGCATCCTCTTTAATTTATTTCAGCAGTGATTTGTTGTTCTTGTTGTAGAGATCTTTCGCCTCTTTGGTTAAATTTATTCCTAGATAAATATACATATATATATTTTTTTCTTTCTTTCTTTTTTTTTTTTTTTTGGTGACTTGTAATTGGATTTAGAGCCCATCTAGATAATCCAGGATTATTTCCTCATCTCAAGATTCTTAACTTAATTATATCTGCAAAGAAAGACCCTTTTCCAAATTAGATAATATTCACAGGTTCTGGAAATTAGGATGTGGACATATAGAAATGTACTTCAAAAAGTTATGGACAGATTCTTATTATTTTTCAATTGTCTTTTTCCACTAACTTTTTGAAGAACCCTTGATTTGGGGGCTGCTTTCCAGCCCACTGTAGCATCTAAAGATATGTCTTGTTCTGAGAGTGACTGAGAAAGCCACCCAGATAGCATGAGGTCTGGAGCATGCCCAGATGAGTTACACTTTTTGGCTGCTCCAGCAGCTCTGGAGGAGTCCAGCTTGAATAGCTAAGGTAACAGGGCTTCTTGAGTTGAGAAGCTAAGAACACTGGCCTTCTTTAAGTGGACAACTGCCACGGCCACTGGATGTCCAGTCATACTCTATTGATGTTTCTTTCCAAAGGCCCAGGAAAGGGGTGAGAGAAAGAGAAATGGGGAAATGCTATTTTCTTTGCAGCCTTTGCACCCAGAGAGGGGGAGGTAGGGAAACTGTTGTCATAACAAGTTAAGAAAGGAAAATGGTGGGTGTTTTCCCAATTTTTTGTGAATGTTTAGTCTACATCTCAGTGGCTAAAATTAGCATTTTAAAATCATAAATGTGGTAGATGTTTATGGTAAAAATTCCTACAAAACATAATTGTGTGTAAGTCCTCTAGTGCCTTTCCTCTCTGCCCCCTCAGCTTTTGTTTGCTGTCACCAGAGTGACTATTTTCAATACTGTCTGGTGTAGCCTTCCAAAAACTTTTTATGCATATTTGAGTAAATATAATAACAATATTGGTAACATTTATCGAGTAATTGATATATATTAAACACAATGCTAGGTATTTTCAGAGATTACTCCATTGAATCCTTATTGTAAAACCTAAAGGGTATAACTGTAAAATACATTTCTACCAGTGAAATCATTGGTCCAAGGATTTATTAATTTTAAATATTAAAAGATATTGGCAAACTGGCTTCCAAAATTGTTTCACTATTTTACACACCTATAAAAGTGTGCCAGAGGACCTATTAATTTCTTATTATCTCTCTCTCCATCACTGGGTATGACCTACTTTTATTTTTCATCATTATTATGGATAAAAAATATTCATTATTATTTTACTATTTTCTGTTTTATGAATGAGTTTGAACATCTTTTGATTGTTTATATTCCATTTCTTGTTCGCTCCCTGTTCATATATTTTTCCATTAAAACAATTAGGATTGTAAACATTTTGGTATTGATTTGTAGTAACTTTTAGCATATTTAGGAAATAACTTTGTTATAATTGCTTTAAATATTTTTCTCAGCCTTTTTTTTTTTCTTTTTACTTTGTTTTTTAAAACTAAACATGCTAAAAATTTTTATTGTGGAACAAAACACATAACATAAAATTTACCATCTTAACCATTTTTAAGTGTACAGTTAAGTAGTGTCAAATATATTTACATTGCTATGCCACAAATTTTCAGAACTTTTTCATCTTGTAGCACTGAAACTCTGTACCAATTAAACAACAACTACCCTTTTCTTCCTTTCCCGAGACCCTGGTAATCACCATTCACTTTCTATGTTTGTTAATTTGAGTATTCTAAATACTTCATGTAAGTGGAATCATACAGTATTTGTCTTTTTGTGACTGGTTCCTTTCACTTAGCATAATGTCCTTAAGGTTCACCTATGTTGTAGCATGTAAGGATTGATTTTCTCCCTTTTTAAGGATGAATAGTATTCCATTGTGTGTATAAATCACATTTTGTTTATTCATTCATCTATCAAGGGTTGCTTCTATCTCTTGGCTGTTGTGAATAGTGCTATTATGAACATGGGTGTACAAATGTCTCTTTGAGACACCACTTTCAACTCTTTTGGATATATATGCTAAAGTGGGATTGCTGGATCCTATGATAGTTCTTTTTTAATATTTTGCAGAATGTCTATACTGTTTTCTAAAGGAGTCTTACCATTTTGTAATCCCACCAACAGTACACAAAGTTTCTATCTTCTCCACAACTTCGTCAACACTATTTTCTGGGGTTTTTTTTTTTTTTTTTTTTTTTTGATAGTAGCTCTCCTAATGGATGTGAAGTGATATCTCATTGTGGTTTTAATTTGCCTTTCTCTGATGATTAGTGTTGGTCAGATTTTCATTTCCCATTGGCCATTTGTATATCACCTTTGGAGAAATGGCTATTCAGGTCCTTTGCCCATTTTTTAATTGGGTTACTTCATTTTTTTGTTTTTAAAAATTTGAATATAGTAAGGTTTAGCAATCTCCATGTGCTGCTTTTCTGTCATGTTTAAGGTAGTGTGACTCCATTTTAACATCATTTTTTTTTTCCACTTTGCCTTTATTTTAGTCCTTTTTAGGTCTCTCTTTTATATTTAAGTTTTGATCCATCTGTATTGTTTTGATGTGAGGAATAAGGAAAAGGTTCAACTTTTTTGGCCAATTGCCCCAACCCCAATTTACAAAATAGTCACTGATCACGCACTAACTTATAAGGTTTGAACATTTTAAGTAGGTTTTGTTATTGAGTGCCATATACAGTAACGAATACACCTATTACTGTAATGATTGTTCCAGTACTAAGTGCAATGATGTCTTGGTTGATTTTGATTGTGCTGCCCTAAGTGGTAAACTTCAACTGCTAATATAGCTTTAAATATTTGTAAGACAGGCTTAAAATACTTTGTTGTTCCCATTACTGAGCCTTTTCAAAATAAATACTAACAATATTTCCCAATATCATTCCTTTTGGGGGAGTAAATAAAAATGTTTTCAGTAATGTTGAGGACAGCGTGAAAGAATACTTGTATATTATAGGATGATTCTTTTTTTTCACATGTGAAATGATGACAGAGTTTTACAAGAGAAGTAGAAATGCCTGTTTTGGGACATTACCTAGGTGTGCTTCTAGGCCTAAATTTAGGATCCCTGGTAGCCCACACCTGGTATGGAGATATGAAACTCTTGTGCCTACATGAAATGATGCTTACCATCTTGGTATAGATAAAAGAACAGAAGTTCTAAAATGGGTTGTTCAAGGCCTGGCTTTACTATATTTGGCTGGAAGATTGAGTAAATCTCCTATGCTATGTGAGCAATGGTTTTCTCATTTGCTAAATGAGGATAAATAATATACATGAAAAGTTTGAAAAGGTTGTCTGAGTGACTAAGCATGATAATTAATAGAATGTACATTATACAATGTTAAATGGTAAAAAGATGATGATGATAACTGCTATCTGTAATAACAACAATAATAGTAATGAGAGAAGATCCTGCTGGTGCAAAACACATTATCCAAGGAGTCTGTTCCTGACACAATATGCACTCCCAAGGCAACAGGGACAGACTCCTAATCTCTGTATTGTATAAAAGCCCATTAAGATTATTAATTCATTTGAAACATCAAAACCTAAAAGGCTCTGGGAGTAAACCATTACACTTAGATGGAATACTATTAAAAAATGTTTTCCCTCACCAGCTTTTTTTTTCTCCTAGTCTCCTCTTTATTTTACTAATTGTGCAGGTTGTATTAACTACTTGAAGAATGTAATTTCAAGTTGCTTGAAAGGAAAAAACCTGGATATGTAAAAATGGATCTTTAGGGGATGTACTTAGTAACTTTCATGCTACTAATTAAAAGTTCTTTCTCTCCAGTGAATTGAAAAGGGGAAATCAAGTTCTGCAAAAGAAAATATGTGAAATTTAAAACTGATATTTAGTAGAGATTTCTCAGGACAACTTCAAAGCCAGAGCTAATTGTTCTCTTTCAGAAGAGAAACACTAAAACATTCATAGCGCAGTTATAGTCATATTGGGAGCTCTTGTTATTAGGCACATTCACTGAAATTTTTTTCTTCTTTTTGATAGCCACAGCAGGGATTTCTTTAAGGTGTGCTTATTGCCTGGACAAAGGGTTTAAAAAGGGAAGGGAAGGGAAGCTGAGGGGAGGGGATGGAAGGGGAGGAAAGGCAAGGCATACGTTAGTTGTTAATGACATAGAGGAAAAAGGGACCAGAATGGTACAGAAAAGTGCCCAAGGCCACACGTTTAGGGAAAGTGAGATCTAGACACAAATTGTTTGATGCAGTCCAGTGGTCTTTTTAGTCTAATCCAGAGCCTTTGGGGATGGGCATGGAAGGAGACTGGGGAGAAGAACTTTTTATTCATTCAATATCTCTGCTCAGTGTACATTTGTTTTATTTTATTTTATTTTTTGGTCTATCTTGTTTTATTTTTTCTCTATTTTTGACTCTGGATTTGGAGTGCAAAGAGACCAAGCCTTTTTCAATACTGCATACTTGACTTTGACACTAGGTGATTTGAACGGAAGAAGCAATTACATAGAAATGAATTAACAGAGCAGTTTACTGTAAGTCCATACCTTTGTTGTTGTTTCTCCTCTGCCACTAGCTAGCTGAGTGATCTCAGACAAATTACTTGAATCCTCATAGGCTCAGTTTTCTTAAATACAAAAAGAGGGTGTTGGGTAGTTGATCTCTAAAGTCCTTTCCAGTGTAAAATGCGGTGCTCATCCATCTTTACCTGAATAATTTCATAAAGTAGCTGAAGCAGCAATATTGCTTGGTTCTTAGCTACTGATTGCATATTTCCCTCAAACTAGAAAGAAAAGAAAATCCCAAATTTAATTCCACTATTATATCTGTCTCTGTTTTTACCTAGGCATCAGTGTCTCACCGATTCCATAGCCTCATGTGAAATCCTTCACTGAAAGAATTGAGTGAGGGTAAAAGGAAGGAGTACCTCTTACATAAAAAAAAAATAACTGTGTCACTATTTACAAGTTACCAAGAATTTAACAGTTTATGAATATTTCTTATTGTTGCAAAATATAATGGAGATAATGTTTATAAAATAATCTATCATCCTTTCTTCCACTGGTTTTCACTTGAGAATAAAAATATCAGTAGGAGAAAGAAATGGATGCAATAAATGCATGGGAGTAGATTATTTAGTCACTACGGAAAATATTTTGAATATGTGGGCACTTTACAAAGCAAAGAATAAATAATAGAAAGTTATATGTTTGGAAGGTCCAGACTGCTAATAATTTTCTGTACTTAACACAAAAAATGGACCAACAGACATTAAGGTACTAGATGATGTATAGATGAATTTGTTATTCAGTCTCAGAACACCAACAGTAATATAGTATTTCCTACTTTAATAAATAACTCATGTAGAACTTTTTCCTAGCGAGCCACTGAGTCTTATTCTACAGAGGATGTATAAAGAAGAAATCTTACAATGCACTGGTACAGTGTCAGAATGATTAGGATTCAGACCTTCAACCTACAGTGAGAATTTTTGTTTGATTAAATTAATATTTAGATATAGTAAGGTGAGATTCATATTTACATTACTTCATACTGTCTGTCCTATATTATTCTATCAACTTCTATAACATGATTTTAGAGTCTTACCATTCATTTTACCATTCTCTTGACATTGGACATTCAACTGTTTTTAATGATTTTGAAATAAACATCCTTGAAGATCAATTCTGGATTTTTGCTTTAGGATGGATTCCCAGAAATATGGTGCATAGAATTACAGAACATTTTAAAAGAGACATTCAATCTGCTTTTCAGAAATGGTTAACAGTGTGCTTATAGTATATTACACTGACATATACTTGCATTATTCCAAGTATTGAGTTTTTTTACAGTTAATAAATATTTGCCAAATTAATAGGTTAAAGAAGAATATCTAATATGTTTCAATTGATTAATACTGAAGCTGAATATTTTTTCATATGTGTATAGGAATTTTCAGTTTCTTCTTTTGTTAATTGTATATTAGTATCTTCTTTGTCTATTGAGATATTAACCTTTCCTTTCTCTACCCTATTTTTTGCAAAAATATTTTTCTCAATTTGTTATATGTCATCTAATTCTTACATTGATTTTTGATGTAAAACAATAGTCAAATTTTGTTTTGGAAAATTTTATCTACTACTTTCATAAATATAAAATATTTCCTCAACATAAAATTAGATTAAAATATACCTTTATTTTCTTTTCATGAATAGGTAAGTGTTCAAAAGCAATGGTTCCTTTTTCCATTTCAGAAAATTAATAATTAAGCTTTTTTCCTGTGACTGTATTTTATATGTTTTACTAATACATATATTTTACTAATTATAATAAGCAAATAATATTATACCACTTATCTCTCTCCTATTCATGGGGAATGGAATCCTTTTTTTATTCAAAATTTATCATCTCTGTATTGTATTTCCTTGTACTCTTCAAAATCTAACAACAAAATATAGTCTATGACAAATGTTTTACACACTTATGTCAGCTTGTGTCCTATGTATGGCTCATTGTGTCTATATAAAATTGAAGTATTTATTGAAATAATCTTGGTTCCACAACCTATACATGTTTCATTTGATGTATGTAGATATTTGAAGCAAAATGTGCAATAGAAATAGTATCTTTCACTGACTGAATTTTAAATTATTCTAGCAGCAGTAGCAAGAGCATAAATGAATCTTTGATTTATAATGTGTAGTAGAAAAGTATGGCTCTGCATATTTTCTGAATAAAAATAAATGTGTTTTGAGAAATACAGTTCTGTTTAATTCTGCCTTTGCAAAACTGGGAGATAAGACAAGAGATATTTTGATTCTGTATGGTATGTACATGTATGTGTATATTTAGCTATCTATATGGATTCATATATGCACATACACACATTCATTTGTATTCATTATGAAAATTTCATAATCCAGCTAATGAGTTAAACATTAGGTCAACAGGAATTAAATATATAACATTATATATAATATCTATAAATATAGATTTATAGATGTATATATATATAAAACTTTAAGTATTCCAATACTTAAAAGTATATGTAGTTGGACTCAATTTTAGTCTTCATCTGGACATTTGAAATTTCATAGATAAGACTAACAATATGGTTTACCATACTGTGAGAATTTGTTGAATTTAATGAAATTTTTTTTTTTATTAATTTTCCAGATTTGTAAAGTCATTTTTACAATGCTGTGGCCTATTAGAGTGCCAAGGAATTATGTATGTCAACTCCTTCATTATGCAGATGTTGACAGTGATAGGGAGGCTTGATAACTTACCCATGTCACATATATTTTTCTAAATTTCAGATCTGGTTGTAGACCAAAATTTCAGGCGTCTCTATCCAACATTCACTTATTCCCCTACTATGAACAACGTCAAAGACTTAAATACATACCTAAAGGCATTTTGTGAAGTATAAGAAATTATGCAAAAGCAAGAATAGTCGACAAATACCATCTTAATGTTTTTAAAAGTAGACTCTTCCAAACGTCCTCCTGTCCAAGAAAGCTACTTTAAAAGCCTAGGCTTTATGGTATGCCATCAAAGCCACTGGATTGGAGTAGTGCTACAATTAAATTAATTAGCTGTTACTGCATAAGTACAAAGTGAGTACAAAGAAGAGAATTTCGAAGAGTATAACAATTGTTTTGTTAATAATTTCTAATTGCTGTGAAAAAATCTTTAACCTAATACAATTATATTCATTTTTCTTTTTATGTTATGTGTGTATTATATTTGAATTTTTTATTAAAAGAGATTTTTGATTACCAAATACTTCTATATTAAATGTTTGAATACTTCAAAAAAAGTGCAAAGCAGAAGATTTTAAAATAAGTATGCTCATGCCTTTGAAATAATTGATGTCAAAATGTTAGATATTTGGGATGTTTTCAAATATTTGATGATATAGTTAATGCTGCTGTGAACATCTTTTTTTCACATATCTTGTACTTTTGTGGAACTGATTGCTTCCTTCATGATTTCTGCAACATTTTGCCACATTGCTTTCAAAGGAATTTATATCAAGTTACAATGCCCAATAATACTGTGTTAATTTAGCAATATTGAAAACAATAATTTTCTCAAAATGCCTCTTTAGATGGTATAAAATACAATCTCAATATTATTTTCAGTAAGTATGAGAATTTTTTCATGTGTTTGTTTACTAAAATTTTCCAGTCTTCCTTCTCTTTTCTTAGAACACGTATATCCTTATAGAGGTATGGAAGGCATTGAAACTGATTATACCATATCTCACGAATTTGTTCTCTCACCACTGTTTTCTCAAAAAGCATTTAAACTCCTCAGTGAGCCCTTGATAATCATGGTTCCATTCTACTTGCCTAGGATTTTCTATCACCTTTTGTGTGTATCTCTTTTTTATTGTTATTTTTTAAAATTTATTTTTTATTAGCATAGTCATTGTTACAAATCATACTTATTCTTTATGCTCCTTATCCAATCTCTCCCCTTCTCCCTCCGCCTCCCCCCTCTAATAACCATAGATTTGTTCTCTCCATCTGATAGGTTAACTGTTCCTCTGTTGGTTTGTTGCCTAGACGATCCTTCCAGTACTGAGACAGTGATCAAGTCCTCCCCTATTATCATAAATCAGATGCTGCTTCTATTACTCCGGACTGTGCTTTGTGGAGAGAGAGAGAGGACCTCTTACCTCCTCTATTTTGGTCTCTTTTGCATGTATCTTAGCTCAGAAAGATTACTTTTCTGAACTTTTATTGCCCTTTGATTTGTCCTTCTATATTTTTAAAAGCTTTCCTTTTAATATCACCATTGATCAAAATCTATCCCTCAAGGCCTTGCCTAGTTATTATCCCTAACTCCAGTTACTGATCTGATGCAGGGCTGACATTTCCATCCTGCAGAGAACTATTATTTTCTCCCTAAGGAACTTACCACATAAAAAATTTGCCAGCAAGGACAGTGTCTCATTCATCTTGAAATCTTCATTGTGCATTTTCTAGCTCGCTGTCTTATACAAGACATTACTCATCATATTTGGAAGCTGAATAAATCATTAAATGGATACCATCACTGGGTCCATGGAATTGATTTACTTAACTTAAATCCATGTAACAGGCACTTAATAAATATTAAATGCTGTCGAGTCTCAATTATTCATGAGTATATTATTCACATTATAGCTGTGATGTGGCTTTAAAGGTCATATTTACATAATGAATAATTCTGCCTACTTAGTTGACATAAATAGGATTTTGGTTTGTGTCCATCTGGCAGGGATTAGAAGTGAAGCTTCTTAAAACCAATTTATTATTTAATTACCACCAATTCTCCCTTTACCATCTTGGTCAAAAGCAAGATTTTACTTTTAGCTTCTTTGCCTAAATTTAAAAGCTGATACTGATCATTTCCAACATTTAAGGGGGGAGTAGGAAAAAAGCTCTCAGGGGATTAGGATCCAAAAGGTCAGAAGTTTTCCATTCCTCCTTCAATTAGACCTTCATAGTGGAGTTTTGTTAATTTGTAAATTAAGTTGTTCAATGAATCCAAAAAACTTCCTTATGAAAACAAAGCCCTTTTGGTTGGGAAGAAATTCTGTCTCTTTGGTTCCTTCTCTTTCTCTCTGTCCATCTTAATCTCCTGACATTTGAAATACATAGTACAGTTTGAAAATTAACATAACAAATATGGCTTTTACTGAAGATATTAGCATAGATTAAGGTACAGGTTGTCAGGGGAGGATGAGTTAGTTGTTTGGTTTATTTTTAATCCTTAGATAGAATCAAATATAGGAAGAGGGGAATAAATTTTATTGAAATTCACACTGTACAGTGAGTTACAAGCAAATTATAGGAAATGCATAGATATATTTAAGTAATACTAAATTATTATTATTTTAAAATGAACAAGACAAATGCCAAATATAAAACCATTAGCTTATCCACCAGGACCTGCAATGATGTTTACATGGCAGTGATCTATCTAGATTTTGAAAGTTGTCAGCAATTTTATTTAGTCTGTCAGCATTTGCAGTGGCAAGATTATACATTCATTCTGGACAAAGCCTTTTGTGCACATAAGCATGACAAGTGATCTGCATAAAATACAAGAACAGCATTCAATTACAATGTATTTTACACTAAATGAATTAATGGTTAAGGAAGGAAGCAAGAACTGAATTAGATGACTTACAAATATTTCTGCTTCTTTTGCAATTTCTAATGTAGGTAATTTGTGTATATTTACTTTAAAAAATGCTTTGTAGGCAAAGAAATGCCTGAAGCAAACATTAACGCCTATAAAAACTAAATTAATGTGTCCTGTAATAAATGTTAGGAAAAAGGCAGTTGCTTATATTACTATAGTCTGGTACCTTTCAAACGCTCATGTTTTAAAATTATGGCATGCACTGCAAAAATCATTATAGGGTCTTTTCTTATCAGTTAGGAATGCATTTGGCTGTAAGTAACAGAAAACTAATAGCAGTTTAACCATCTAAAGACTTGTTTTGTGCAAAAGGAGATCTGGAGGTAGCAGTCTAGGGCTAGTTCTGTGATTCTACGATATCCTCAGAGACGTAGTTTTTGTCTTCTCTGCCTGCTATCCTTAGCATACTGGCCTGGTCTGTGCTTGTCACCTCATGATCATGGGTTGTGTGACTGCTGCTTCTCCAGCACTAGCTCCTCATTTCAAGCAGGGTGAAGGAGGGAACAGGAAAGGAAGCAGGAAGGGAGAGTGTATATCAGGGAAATAAGGATTTCCTAGAAACCCTCAGCTTATGTCTCTTTGGCAAGAACACTGTCACATACTTGGCCCTAGCTTCAAAGGAGACTGGGGAACTTGTATTTTTAACTGGACATATTATCGGGTGAATGACATTAGGCTTGTATGAGAATGAAGGGGAGAATGGATATTGTATGTACTATGAGCAGTGTCTGCCACAGTCTTACAATTTGGTGAACACAGTTAAATTTGATGTGATTGGAAAAACAATTAGTTCATGAGATATGAAATGCAATATAACATGAGGATGTTAAAAAATAATTGGATTATATTACCTGTACACAATTATGTTAGGGATCTAATGCAAAAAATGCTAATTCAGATTAATAGCAAGTTATTTTCTGCGCTATCAAGACCTTTGTTTCATAGACAAATGCTCTAGCATAATGCACTCAAAGTCTAGGGGGCACATGACTAAAATAATTGAACTGCAACCTCTCTGATCTTTAATTCAGAGTAATCCTGTTTTATCCAACAGTGTGGAAACTAAACTCTGAAAGGAGCAGAAAATACCCAATGGACAGATTTGATGGCTATTTATAGCTGATCCAAAAATGAAAGTGGTGAATGAGGGAACTCTCTGATTAATGATAGTCTCAAACCGCCTTTTGGTCTGAAATAGCTTGTTAAATGAATCTCACGGTTGAAACTAGTTTAAATAATAAGTGTGTCAACTCTACTGTTCCTTGTTTGTGTAAGTAGAAGTTTGTAATTAAATTAACTGCATTTTAAAGCTTAAAAATTAAGCTTTAAGTGTCTATCTCAACTAAAGGCTGATATTATTAAAAGAAATAAATGTATTCTAATTTTTAAAATTTCCCTGGTATGGAGGCTGAAACAGGTTTTGCACACAGCCATAATGTTCCCTAACTTTAACTGGGTTTTCCCCAGTTCAGTGTCTACCAAACTGCATGTATTGGAGCTTCACGCCTGCTCCTTCCTCTGTTTCTGTTCTCAGGGATGGAGGATTTGGCTTCTCTCCTCCTCACTCCAGCTTGCACATTCCTAAAGTTTACTGGCTGAGAATGAATTACATTACTAGGTCTGAAATATCACTTGGATTGGGAAGTATTGCACTAGAGCAAGGTTTACTCTAAGTGTCATTCCATAGTCTGCCGAGTGCCTTTTATGTGTCACGGTTGGTGTAAGCCCCAGGAGTGTGAAGATGAAGGATTCCTGGTCCTAGCTGTCTAAGGTCTCACAATCAGGCTTCTGTTTGGGGGCGTTAGCTGCAATTGTGCACAAAAGACTGCATTATGAAGGTGTCAGACCTTTGACTTGGTCGCAGAGAGCATAATAAATTGGTCTCGTGGCAATGACTCCATGCCCAGAGAAGTTAGAGTGGTATTTTAAATTAATCTGTAGAGGACATAAAATCTAATGTTTTATGTCTATCATTTGAAGAAGTTAAATTTCTTGTCATTAACTTTGCTTCTGTTTATGCTCGCAAGGTAGCTGTTCCCTTCCTCCTGCATTGAGAATCCAGCCATTAGTTTCCATCATCTCTGAAAGGGTAAATAGGTACTGACCATTACCAGAGATAATTCAGTTTTACTCATGGCAGGCCACAAATAGTCTGGGAATCCAGAAAAGTCTTGCAAAGCATCTCTTTGTTATTCTGTGAGATACCTTTTCATTCTGTACAGCATTCCCCTTATATTTTCTTCCTCTAGCTACTCTCCAACACCATCCTTCTTATGAATGGAATAATCCAAGACATATTCTCTTCTGTTAAAACTGATGGTTGATTTTATTATAACATTAATATATTGTTTTGCTAAAATGTCTTCACCTCTCCATCAGGGATAAGGATGTGGAAAGGGGAAAGGGGATAGAGAACCCACTTGACCACATGTAAAAAGAGTAATTTACCAATTTTATTTTGGAGCCCCAAAATGTATGATCAGTGTACTGTACATGATTTAGAGTGGGCTAATGCTTGCAACAACAACATGTAATGGCTCAGGCACAAGAGATGATTAATTATTGCCCTTCTCTACCCATTCAGGGACTCAGGTTGTGGTGGCTTTGCCATCTTTAATATATGGCTTCCAGGGTTGACCTTGGGGACATCTCTACTCCAGATAGCTGAAAGGAAAACAGAGCATAGAAGAGTCTGGACAGAATCTCATCACATGACCACATCTAACTATAAAGGAGGCTGGGCAATGAAATCTAGCCACGTTCCCGAGAAGAAAAGGATTTTGATGAACTAATATCTGTCTAATCCCTTTTAGGGTGACAAAGTAGCTAAAAATCAGATTAGAAGTGATAAAATTGGAGCCAGATCTTCCAACAAGTCCATGTTTTTATCAAACATATTGAGTGCTTAAGAAGTATATCAAATCTGCCAGAATTTCAAGCACTTATAAAACTGCTTTACCAAAAGTTGAAGTTTTCTAATTCAAAAATTAGACCATAACACAGTGAGACAGATTATTCTAATGTAACATTAAGAGTTTTATACAAATATTTTTTCAGGATTAGTGCTGGTATTTGCTTCCTAAAAAAGAATGTTACAGGAAGTAATCCCCTCTATGGAACATACTATTGATCTGAAAAGCGCTTTGTATTTTTAGGTACAGTGTTTTGTAAGTATAAGATTTATTTTAAATTTTATTTTATTTATTTATTTATTTTTTATTTTTGTCTTTTTCGTGACGTGCACTCACTGGCTGAGTGCACCAGCCATTCCTATATAGGATCTGAACCCGCCCGCGCGGCAGCGTAGCAGCGCTCCCAGCGCCGCACTCTCCCGAGTGCGCCATGGGCTCGGCCCTTAAATTTTATTTTGATCTTATTTTCTTTCCTCAATTCCTTAGCTACTTTCTAGGTTTAGCAAAAGTATCAGCCTGTACTGGCCAGCCACTAAAAAGGAAAAAAAAAAGAAAAAGAAAAAAAAGGAGAAGCAGCATCTTCTTCTTGTTGTATTGGAAACTGCTGTATATTTACTTCCTGGCAACTCATTTATTTTAGGGATTTATTTTTCATCGTAATTTTGTATGGTAGCATAGCATACATGCAAAAAAAAAATGTACAGATTGTTAAGTGTACAGCTCATTTAACCAGATCCCAGATCAAAAAATAGTATATTATAAGCCCCCACAACCCAGCACTCCAATCTCCCCTCCTCTTCTCTTCCAGTTACTACTCCTTCCTTTCAAGGGTCATAATTATCCAAACACAGAGGAGTTTGGCTTCTTTTTGTACTTTATATGGATGAAATCATGCAGTATATCCTTTAAAAAAAATGATTTCCTTCTTTTATTCATCATTAGATTGTGCTTTCATCCATATTCCATTGTGGGAATAGAGTATAATTTATTTATTCATTGTATTGTTAATGGGCATTTGGACAGTTTACAGATTTGAGGCTATTATAAACAGTGCTGCTATAAATATTCTAGCATACCTTTTTGTTAAAATATGTATACATTTCTGTTGAGTATGTAACTAGGAGTAGAAGTTTACAGGGTATAGATAAATTCAGCTTTAATAGATACTGCCAGTTTTCCATGGAGTCATATCAATACACTTGATATCTATTTTAACTTTAAAATAATAGAGGCCAAAAATTTGCATAAAAAATGGAACTCAACTTTTATATCTCCTTTTCAGCCTTGTAACTTGTAACCTTTTTCTCAATGAGACAACTTTCTCCAAGGGCATTGTAGACTTTCTCCAAACAGAATGTGATGAGAACAACTAATTAATAATCCTTACTTGTTTTCTGCTTTCTAAGTACTCTATTATATGCGTAGGTTTGAAATAAAAATAATAATTTTGTGTCAGTTATTATACTGTATTCATTTTGCACTATATTACAATACCCTCCCAAGTGATCCAGCTTGTGCTATTCTTGCTTCCATTGTGTTAGCATTATGATAATGATCTGCAAATGTGTTAATTAGCATTTGTACCATTTCTTTTTCCCTGATCTTCTATTACGTTTTTCTCTTTTCTCCAGATTTGTCATTTTTTTCTATGGACTTTGAAAGATGCTAAATTATTAACTGAAATATATAGGAAAAAAAAAAAAGATTCAGATGTATATACATCTTTATGAACAATGAGATAAATATTGATAGGCTGATATTTGGTTTTCAGGATTTACTTTCATATGCATTTTCCTGGTCTAAAAATAATTAAAAGATACTAAGAGGGGAAAAATGCTTCAGTCATTGTATTATTGACTCCACTGGTAAACATATGTGGAATGTACCACATACATGGGTACTTCAAAAAGTTCATGGAAAAATGGAATTAAAAGATAATAGAAATCTGTCCACAAACTTTTTGAAGACCACTCGTATGTTCCTGGACTTTGCATTTTTAAATACTGATTTTTAAAATGTAGTGACTTGTGTTAGGTTGCTTATTTCTAGTTTGCCAAATAAGGTCATTTGGAAAAAGACACTCCACTCCACTCTTATCATTTCATAAAATCATGGATATTTTAAACTTTAAAATGTGATAAAGATTATGTCAGGATAATGGATAGTTTTTTAAATTTGATAAATGTAGCTTAATGACAAATACATGAAACTGTTTCTAATCCTGTCTTTTCTTCATGGACTGGTAAAAACTTTCTCAAGAAAAAGCCTTGGTGTTTAGGAACCACTGGAGTACACACTATATTAAAGCCTCAGCTTCTCCCAACTTGAATTTTTGTGAAGCTAAATGTAGCCAACAATGAACAGCATGAAGTGGAAAGACCTATCGGTAAAAATCTACCCAGTCTAGGCAGGCCTGTGCATCAGGCCAAGGTTGATCCCTCTCTCTTGCTCATTCTATTACCTTCTTTTATTTAAAGACAGGATGTTGATAGTTTCTTCATAAATGTAAGCTTATAAAATATGGTATCTGTGAAACTGTTGTAAACATCTTGGGTTGTGTGGGGATAGGATAAAATTTTCAGAGGGAATTCTCTAAATACCTTCACACTAATAACATCTGGGAGCCATGAATATTATAGGAATAAGATGTGGATTTCTTATCTAGGAATACAAAGTGTTTTTGATTTTCACATTTTTAATAAAAATAATGTTATTTTATGTACTCAGATTCCACAATCAAATAAAAAAAAAGTGACTACAGTCATTCATTTTAAATCTTGCTCTACTAAAACTGGAGTGGGAGAACAAATGAAATGCAAATCGTTAGTTGCATTTTACTAACTACAGAGGACATGCAGAGAGCAAACATTCAAACCTGGTTTTATTTACTAGAATGTACTGCATTAATCACAGGCAATCTGTTTTCCTTCTAAATGTTAATAATTTATCATGAATAACTGTTTATGTAGGGCAGTCATGGGCCAAACCATTTAGAGAGTACAGTGACATCACAAACAAGGTGTCTATCTGAGCTGCCACATGGAGAAAGACAAGCCAGTTTTGCCCACCAAGTTCAGTTGAAAGCTTCTTATCACTGTGCATTTGAATATCTTGAAAAGAGAGAAAAGGAAAGAGAAACATGAGGGTAGACGATTTACTTGTTTGACCCTCCCAGGAGAAACACCCTACAGAGATTTGAGTTAATTTTTAAATCAAACCAAAGACCTTTGAGGTTACACTGGAGGGCAGGATAGGAAGTTAAGAACATATTAGCTGTATTATGCTTTTTATGTTCTATTATGGCTTTTATATTACATTACGTTCATATTAGCATGAACTTCAGAGTCAGGATAGGTCTGGGCTCAAATTCTAATTTCATCTCTTCCAAACCGTGTGACCTTGGGCAAAGCATTTAATGTGTCTATGCCTCAATTTCTTCTACCAAATGGGAATAATGAGTTTATTGACTACAGATTAAGCGAAATAAGACCTGCAAAACCTGGGTGCCAATATATGATAATTCAGGAAAAGTAAGGACATGGAAGACGAGATGTGAAAATTCTATTTCAGTGGAGCCAATGGTTGTTTTTCCTTCTTATTTCTCTTTTTCCTAAGAATTCTTATTCTTACTACTAGCTACCAAGTATTGAGAGCCTGCCATAGGTCAGACACAGGGCATATATTGTTCTCGTGAATTCTCAAGCACCTCTGTGAATGGGTCTTATTTGGTTCCATGTTACTGCTGGGTAAACTGAGCCTCACAGAGGGTAAGAAACCTTCCCCTCACGTTACTAGTAGGCATCAGGGCCAGGACTTCAACCAGCCTGTTAGACTCCAGAACCCATGCTCTGCCAACTCAGATTTTGTAACTATTCCAGGATCCTGTTCTTACTTCTTTCCCTTTTTATTCATTTTTTTGTGTTTGTCCTAACCACTGATTTGAAACAAGTTCTCAGACCACAAATCTTTACTCCTGAGGAAGAAGTAACTGTAGTTTTCTCATTACAATCTTTTTTTCTTCAGGAGTGTAATCAAACATCAGCTGGAAACTTCCTTTTAATATAAGTGAATAAACCAGCCCACACATTTTATTTTCCCTGAGGCATATTGCTGGGAAAGACTATTTCCGATTTTAAGAAATCAACATATGCTGAACCAACTGTCTATTTTCATTTAAACTGACAGTAGCTGAGATTCAAAAATTATGTTTTATTTTTCACCTCTAACACTGTTGGTAGTTGGCCTTGAGGTAGAAAACTTTATTCTGCCTTCTTTATTCTTATTTTATCCTAAATAAGGCTCCCCATGTAAAAATGTCAGGAGACAATTGTTGGATTATCTAGATGAAGGCAATTCAGATAGTTTTAGGGAAGAACAGTTCTAAAGTTTGAGAAACGTTTTTAATATTATGTTAGTTATAATCTTGAGCATTTATCATACTTTATCACTTTATGTTTTGTCTCTCTCCTCTGTTGGGCTGTGGGTTCAATGAAGATAAGAGTGCATCTTGTTCATCTTTGTGTACAAGTTTTAGTGCATTGCCTGGCACATAGCAGGCACTCTGTAAATCTGTTTAATTAATTGATTGTTGAGTTAAACTGTATGGCATAATTGATCTCCTATATTCAAAATATATTTACATATATATATTAAAGTGTGTATGTGTGTTAATGAATAAGAACAGTATCTTCCTATTGTTGAAAAGTTACATTGTTTTTCATGCAGATTTTATTCCTTTGGCTAAAGTTGCAGCAATATTGAATTTATAGCTAATATGATGCTATGTTTGTACATGAGTGTTTTAGTCAGCTTGGGCTGCCATAACAAAGTATCATGAATTGAGCTGAGTGGCTTAAAGAACAGAAATTTATTTTCTCACAGTTTTGGAGGCTGGGAGTCTGAGATCAGGGTGGATTCATGGTTGGGTTCTGGGGAGAGCCCTCTTCCTGGCTTGTAGACAGCTGCTTTCTCACATGGTAGAGAGAACAAGCTCTCTGCGGTCTCTTATTATAAGAGCACCAATCCCATCATGCAGGCCCCACCCTCATGACCTCATCTAAACCTAATTACCTCCCACAGGCCCCATCTTCAAATACTATCACATTGGGGTTTAAGCTTCAACAAATAAATTAGGGGTGGGGACAATTTAGTTTACAGCAATGGGTATATTGTATGCTTATGACAATATAATTCAAAGCTATAATTCATGTGAAATTTGGGCAAAGATATTTTACAGAATTAATATGTTTACATCATGTAATGCCTGAAAGTCATTTTTAAAAACTACAGAAAATATTTGGATATTTTTTGGTAAATATTATGTTTCCAAAAAGCATTTAATATTTGATAGCATTTAACTTACAAAATATTTATTGCAAAGGCAATAAAATATTGATTTATTGATTTTTAGAGAAAATGCGTGTGTTGAGGGGCAGATGTGGGTGAGAAGAGAGCTAACACCTTCTGAGTGCCAGGCATGGTGCTGTGTTCTTTTTAATGCATTATCCATGTAGTCCTCATAGAAGTTCTTTGGTGTTCTTATCAACCATTTTACGGGAAAATTCAGATTCAGAGAAGTTCACTAATTTGGCCAGGGTCACATGGTGGATTAGAGATTGATTCAAATAAAAGCCTTCCTCATTCCAAATAAAGTAATTTTTTAGGGACCTGATTTGTTATTGATGTGAAAAAACAGCTAACCTTGATGTTTATGGAGACTTTATTTAAATAAAGTCCTTAGGATTTCTAATTGGTTCCTAACTTTGAAAGATCCCAATAAAAAAGCAACATAGTCTAATTCTTAACGATTTAAAGTAAACACTTAAGTTTTAAATGGTAACTTCTTTTTCAAATAACATCTTGAATTAGATTTACTGTTGACATTTACAGAGAAACAGGGCTACAAATCAGTTTTACTTGCAATATATTCCACTGATCCTAATCGTCATATTTGCAAGCTGCCTAGAAGAGCTTACACCCCTTTCTCCTAAGTGATCTCCTTTTTTGGGCAATGAACAAACTCCTCCAAAAAGTCTTAATATTTTGCTTACTCTTCTTTCTTAACATTACAAGGCTTTGGGTTTTTTTTTTCATGTTCTTTCAAAATATTCAGCAAACATTCACTGAGGTCTGCAATGTGTAGATGCGGTGGGCATAATGCCTAGGTGAATGAGAAGACGTACAGAAATATGGGCCCTGCCCTCCCAGTCCCAGTAGTAAACAAAATTCAAGAAAACAAGTGATCTCCTAAACAGTGTGGAGAATGCAGAGGCCGCATGACATCTCATGCGAGCCCATGGGGATGAGTTGAGCCGCTCTGCCCGAGCTGGTGATGTGTAAATGGGTACATGTCTTCCATCCCCCCAGCACAAGCCAGAAGAGAAAGGAAAGCCAACGGGCAATGTATGCAGTGGTGAAAGTGAGAAAAGAGTGGCAGCAGGATAAGAATTTAAGGAAGGCAGTCAGAGGCACAAAGTACTTTTCAAATATTTCATGACAACAAGTATTATCCCCAATTTTATGGATGAGGAAATGAAGCCCAGATATGTTAAGTAACTTTCCCAATGTGACAAAATTAATAAAAAGCAGAGCCCGGGTTTGATGAAAATACGACTCAGATTTTTAAATTCTCCTTCATAAGAGGTATTTTAAAATAATGTTATTAAATATTCTTATTTTTACTGGGCATCAGCAAAAAACGAAAACAAAATCTCAAGAACACAAAAGCTCTCAGAATAGGGACGTGTTTGTGCAATTATTTCCAGCAATTTTTGGCATTCAGACATCTCCAAGATTCTCCTCAATTTTATTGTTAGGATGTGACCTGCACTTCACTTCGTTGTGTCACCACCTGGTGGCGCACTCACACCCACTTCGAGGAAAGAGGGTTAGAGAAGAGAGGTCATCTGTGGACAGGCCTGTGAGAGCATCTACTGGCACCATGACTTGATAATTTGCACTTTAATTATGCATATTTAAATACAAATAAAAACGTTTCCTTTTTAACCAACACTTGTTGGTAACTCAACATATTTTCTGTTTCCAGTCTTGTTTAAATCATCTTTCTCTATCAGAGTAATTTAAAATCTTTTAAAAATGAATGTATTTATGGTAATTCAATTTTTTTTGCAACATTTTATCATTAATTTCAGTGAGCAGAGGATGCTCAGAATCAGTGTCCTGATGCACATATAATTAAATACCCAAGGATCTGCCAAGTGGGTGGAAAGAATGACGACATCTGATGGGTTGTTTCTCTAATTAGTTCTGCTGGACAATGTTTTTTTCATGAACGACAATAAATACCTTGATAAGAATAGAGGGTCACAGTCTTAGAAACAGCAGAATACCTTTAGGGCTTGGTTCTTAGGGATATTTTCAACACGGGTTCACAAAATGCCTCAGACTTCTCTTGCCTGAGAGAGATGAGACTTTGGGGAAGGTGACAGAGACTCCTTGTTGTGTTGTGTGTGGGAGGAGGCGTTTAAAACTTCCTATGTCATCACCAAAGGCACTTTCTTTGTGGTGCGCAGTTGTGCGTCTTGGCAGAGTTTATCCATTAATCAGCAAAAGCAGCTAGGAGAGGTTTGAGGTGGTGACTTTCCGCTGCCGCACAGGGCCTGACTCTAGTTAGGAAACCAAAGAAGGCCCTTTGAACCCACTCTTGTGGGACTGGATCCACTGCACACATATGCCTGCTGAAAAGGGGTCTCCCCAGCCAGCCCTAGGTGGGGGTAAAAGGAGGTGCAGAGGCTTTGGGAATGGACGCATGCTACTGGGCACTTTTTTCTTCTCTGGGGCTTGTTTTGTTCCAGAGCTAGTCCAGAGTGTTTGATCCTCCTTTGGGGAAAGGCTGAGGAATCCTCATTGAATGTATCCTCCTGAATTCTCTTGCTGGCCAGTAGGAGAGTTGGCTTTTGAGGCAGTTGCAAAGCTTCCTGACCCACACAGCGCTTGCTCGCAAGAGGGAGATGTGGCACTACTGGCCCACAGAGGTTTTCAGCCAATCAGCTCTGAGATGGTGTCAGAATGGAACAGCTTTAACTTGGGATTTAAGAAGATTTTTAAAAATAATCATCATCTGAAAGAAAAATAGCATAACCACATCAGGTACTATCAAAGCTGGATTTTTTAATAAAGGACATTGGGCCATGAACCTGCCAATGAGTTATAAACATAGGGGTCTTTGCACATATATGGGGGTACTTCAAAAAGTTCACGGAAAAATAGAATAAAAAGATAATACACATCTTTGCATTAACCTGAAGTACCCTCCTATACTTAGGTTACTGAATACACATCTGCCTCTAATTTTAAAAGTGATTTTCTTGAAGGCAAGAGATCAATAGCATATCAGAGTAACTTAAAATCTTAATGAGGTGATCCTGAGATTTTACATTCTTTATGATTCTGATGTCCAAGTGTTTTGGCTGTTCCAGATGTAGAAACCTTCATACTTAGGGGGATTGTAATGTCCAGGACGCCTCCCCTAGGTTTCCAATGGTTAATTAGCTGTGAGCCTCAGCCAACGCCCTGCTCTGGAAGAGTCTTCAGATAGGTCTTAGAAGGCCCAAGGAAAATCTACAACTAGTGTCTACTATAATTCCCATCCCTCCGTCTTTCCTTTTCCAGATTAAGAATAAAAGGAGTCTGAAAAGTGTAGCCAGGTCAGCTTCCCTTTCAGCCCACAATTTTCTACTACGTGAGGGGAAGAAAGAAGGAAAAAAGCAAAACAGAACCTGACAGGATGCTCCATGACCTGGATTTTAGCTTTTCTCTCCCTTCTCTGAGGTAAATTATTTAATGTGACGAACTGTGAGAAGAAAAGTTAGTCAGTGGCTTCTGCTTTTGCTGAAAGCACTTTTCCAAACCCAGCTGTCATGTCAAATGCATGTAATATTATTTTGAACAGCTACTTAAGTGGGTCTCAAAATGCATCACTAAAGAAAGTGTTCAAATATTTTCCACTGTGAAAACCCATATGGATATTTTGGTTACAGGATATCTTCTATGATTGAGGCATAAAGCATGTGCCCAAATAGGCCTATGTCATTCCTACCAAGGGCAATGCATTCATACCTATTTGTTTTTCGTATTCATTCACGAGTATAAGTAAATGATGTCTCATACATCACACCTTCTGTTTTGCTTTTTGTGGGATTGCCCATATCTATGTTTACCCAAATTAGTAAAATGTATCCAAATCCTAGAAATATAACAACAGTCCATATTTCTTGGGCATTTACTCTGTGCTAGGCTCTGTGTTAAATGCTTTGCATAATATCTCACTTAGTCTTCTGAATAATATCTCACAACATTCTGTGAGGTATTTACTCTCCTTTTCTTGCATGGGTAAGAAGTCTGTTTAGCTATTTAAGTAGTTTGCTCACATTTACACTGGTCATGAGAAAACTACAGGACCAAGGGGATTTAAGCCTGTATTTCATTATTTCTTCCCAGCTTAAGTTCTAGAATTCGATTGCCCTAGAAAACTCCTTGTATGCTTGCGTTTTAAGGTATCCTTTCTATTACCCATGAACATTGAAGGTACGTGCAGCTCCTCTTTACCTGTTCTTCTATTCAACTAGACATTGATCTGTGGGATGAAAAATTGCTTTGGCTTTGATGTGACCTCAGTGCCCTTTTTATTTGACACAGTGCTGGATCACAGCCTGATCAGCTTTAAAAGCATTTAAAAGATTATTAGTTTTTAAAGGAATCTGAACTATGCCTATACAATAGTGAAGCAATTGTGAAAAATAAAAAAAGCATTCACATTCATTCTTTGAATTCCCAAAAGCATAAAGCAACAAGAAGAGGTCAAGCATATTTATTTCATGTGTATATATATTAAGTTCTTACTATGTGTTTTCAAAAGCAGGAGCTTTGAGTGTATATGAGTGTACTAAGCTCAATGAGATCCAAGTCTAATGCCTAGTAATGTCCTGGTCAATAAGGAACTTAAATATTCAATACATAATCTTAGTTCTCATTGTGGATCTCTCCTATGGGATCCATAAACGGATTAGTAACTACAGAAGAGATAATTGATGAACCTCAATAAGGTGTATTTAACATGTCCTGTGACAGATTATTCAACTCTCCTTAGGTTTCTGATAGATAAGAGCCAGCACTCCCCAAAAATATTTACAGAAACAAGAGGTCCAGGATAAATATGAATAGAACTATTGTGGGAACATGTAGAGAGAGAGAATTAAAGAAACAGCGGGAGCTGAAAAAAAAAACTGTTAGAAAAAAGGGGAAAAATGTGTAACAATGAATGGTTTTTTTTTTTTTTTTTTTTTTATCTTTTTCGTGACCGGCACTCAGCCAGTGAGTGCATCGGCCATTCCTATATAGGATCCGAACCCGCGGCGGGAGCGTCGCCGTGCTGCTAGCGCAGCACGCTACTGAGTGCGCCACGGGCTCGGCCCACAATGAATGTTTTTAAAGGTTCTAGAATATTTTTAATCACATTAAAAAATATTAGACTTTTAGTTGCAATGTGCTTCGACTTTTTTTCAACCTAAATTATTCTTTTAAATTCAGATTATTCACCTCCAAGGATGGATATAATTTTACTAAATCTTGCCTTAGAGACTTGCGCATTTCTCATTCATATGATCAAAAGCATTTTATTTATGTCCAAAAAAGAAAAACGAGGGCCATTTTCTGGCATTGTCCTAGAGTCACATTTTCCTGACATTAGCATTTTATTTCAAGCAATAGATTGAACAGAAATGCTTACGATTGAATGAAGATTAATTATAGGGTATAGGAATATTAGAACCTATTTTATTGTCCTGAATAGTGTCTTCTGCTGTTTTGTTAGCCAAAAGGGAGTAAGTATTTGGGGAACAAAGATTGTGACACATTTGGTAATATTCAAGATGCACACTCCCTCACTAGACTGTCAAAAGGCTGGGCTTGTCACAGATTTCAAGGCTGTGATGTACTATTGCTGCTTCTGTGGCTGCTCCCATGGATGCGCCTCTCTTGATGTGTGACTCACATTGGGAATGTGAAGGCACAGAGATTTTTAATCAAGAGTCTAGGTGGGAGTCAGCGATGCATAACTGGCAGATGCAGGTTTTGGCCCGAGAATTTTTAGAATATTTTGGACTGCTTTATAGTTTATAGTAGCATCTTTTATGGAGGATTCTGAGCTAATTATTAAAAAAAAAACTTGTTACTGAATATAATTTCATTGTAGCTTTCTTTTACATATTTATTGTTTAAACAGCATTTTTAGTGGGACAGGATGAGCAGCAGTATAGTTTGGTAACAAAGGGTATGGGATCTGGAACCAGTCTATTTTGGAAAATTAATAAGCCTCAGTTTCGTCATTTGTGAAATGGAAATTACTATTATACTATTATTTATAATATCTATATCATAGATTGTTGAGTGGATTAAGTGAGTTAATACATGTAAAATACTTCCAATAGTGCCCGGCACATAATAGGCACTTATTAAATGTTAGCTTTTCCTATCGAATTCCTAATTAACATTAAATTAAACCAGGATTAAGCCAGGACTAAGTTCTGAGAATCTATAAAACCAGTTAATCTTCAGATATTTTTTGTGTAGCTGTGTGACTAGGCCTGCATTAGGCAGTGTGGGGAATACAGAGAAATGAGACATTTCTGCTCCTAAGGATTGGCAATATGAGCATAGGAAATAAGTAACTGTATAATTCAAACTCCAGGTCCAATGATATATAAAACAAAGAAGAGGTCAGTGTGGGCTGTAATAATCAGATAAGATTCACTGAGAGCTAAATTTCAAATGAACTAAGAAAAATAGCTAAGATTTAGAAATATTAGTTTAAAGCTTAAATCTGAATGCATTGTTCCCCACACGGGACCTTTATAGGCCCCTTGCTCTGTAACAGTTCCTGTTAGGTTAAAACTGCTGATTTCCAAGCTCTTCTCCGTCTTAATGGAATCTCTAATGTAAGAGTACAGTACCTGGGAGTCTGCATTTCTATGGAGCCCAGGGGATCCTTATCAAACAATGGAGATTCTATTTTAGAGAAGTCCAGACTTATCAAGGACCTTGTTTAGGCTCTGTGTAATTCATTTTCAGCCACTCATGGCCAGACTTGAGCCTCGAGAACCAGTAGGAGAGAGCAACTTTCTTCAGTACCTGGCTTAGCCCTTACCTCTTTTGTGAAGAAGTCTTGCTTTACCGCGTATTAGTGTTCGTCATTCTTTAGTTCTGGTCCTGAACGCTATTATGCTATAGTAGTTCATGTGGGACCATTTACCGTTTTATACCCACTAAACTAGTAGATCTTGTATTTTGTTTTCTCTTATTCTCACCCTAATGTTTAGTTATTACTTCATTAAGTTAGTCAATCTTGAAACTTCAAAGAGCTTATGGTCACCTGAGGGGTTCTTGTTTAAAAAGCAGATTTCTGGATTCCATTGTTCAGGTGCTTTGATTCAGAAGTTAAAATGAGCATTTGTAGCAAGCAGGTAAGTAGTCTATCATTCTCTAAAACACACACACACGCATTTAAAAATGCAAATAAATGAATGCTTAACATAGCAGAAGAGACAGCTTCAGAAGGAGAATAAACACGGCATTTACAGAAGATAATGGAAAGACCACTGATTTGCTACTCTGGACACTGTCTGGAAGTAGCTATAGAAAATAGGTAGTGCTGGGGCTGACCCGGTGGCTCACTCGGGAGAGCGTGGCGCTGGGAGCTCCGAGGCCGCGGGTTCGGATCCTATATAGGGATGGCCCGTGCGATCAATGGACAACACCAAGCCGAGGGTTACGATCCCCTCACTGGTCACACACACACACACACAAAAAAAAAGAAAAAGAAAAAAGAAAATAGGCAGTGCTGGAAGAGTGAAATAATGGATATCCTTGAGGAGGAGTCTGAGGAGCTTTGAAATAAATGTGGCTCCTTGAATGAAATGGCAATTTTGGGTAGAAGAGCGAGTAAAGATGATACCCCAACAGTCTTCATGGCAAGTGTTAGGAGGGGTTGGATCAGATGATCTCTAAAATCACTCTTAACACTGGAATTGTATGGCACTATCATTCTGTAATATTATGTACATATTGAATTTTGTTAATTAAACCTTAGTTTGTATTCATGGGGTGAAGCTTTCTACTTAAATAACTTATATTGCAATTTCATTCATAAATGGCTGTGTATAAAAATAGATCAAGGTGAGACAGGTGCAGTGGTAGCCTGGAGCCAGAGAGTACCAATTCAGGACGGCCCATTGCTGCATATTCAGGGGTTTTGAGAGCTGATTGGTAAGCACAGCCATTATTAAATTATACAAACCTGCAATTAAATAAATTATATGAAATGCAAAGGTAATCAATACTCACAACTCATTTCTTCCTAATTATTTTTACTACATTTTTTCTATTATCAGTGCTCTTAAGGTTATCTAGCTCATTGTACCTGTGTGGTAGAAATACTATAGGATGAGGTGCTACTGTACATCTCTTCCCAACTCCATATTTAGTGTCCTCATATTGCCAGCTTGAAATCAGACATGGTGTTAGTAGTAACACCATGGAAATTGACAAACTCTACAAATCAGGGCTGATTTTCCCCTGTAGAGCCAAGTGATTAACATGAATATTTACCAGCATACCAGGAGCTACATGTACAGTGAAATCCCATTGTTTGGGGGTAGAGATTCATTCTGGTGCAGGACATCACTAAAAAGGTAACACCTTCAGTAACGCCCCCTCCCCTGCTCGTCCTGTGCAGCATAAACTCCCTCCCCATATCTTTTCATGTGAGACTAGAAACAAGAGGCTCTTTTTTAAGTTCCACAAGTGACTGGCTTTAGTTTAAGAGCAGAGAGCAGGTGCCTTTATTGCACTTCAATTTAGACTCTTTTCAAAACCATCACAGAACTTTTTTCAAAAAGCATTCCCTCTCCCCGAAGTCTGACAAATATACCTCTATTTTATCATCCTTTACAGCTTTTCAAATTACTATGATTTAAAAGACATTTTTAATCTTTCTTGAAAGCCAGGGGAAAAGTAGCCAAGGATGAAAACAACAATGGTTTCTTTTTCCTTTCACTGTATAAAATCATTCATTGTCTTTGTGGAAATAAGAGAATGAAACATTTTGTTTAGTCACGCACAATCTTAAGATCTTTCTAACAGCCTCTGTCCTTACAAGGTGAATGTTACTCTGAGCTTATAGCTCTGCTATAGAAGTCAAAGAACATTTCTCTTATGAGGGCCCTAAAGAAAGTAAATTGTGCTCATAAATGTTATTTTATGTGCTTTTGAATGGTGGTATGGTAAGCGTTCTTCAGGAATTTCTAAATTTCTCAGGTAGGCCCTCGAGAGTTGTGATCCTTACTGAAGCAACTGCCTATTTAAGGAAGGATACTAGAGAATTTTCCTTTCAGGGTGTTTTAAAAGTTAAGAAAGGTGTTCACCAGCCTGTGACAGGTTCAGTGTGGAGAGAGAAATGGGTCTTCTCAAAGACGGGGTTAAGGCTTTGATCCAAGCTGACATAATTAAATCATAAACATATCAACAGAGTTTGGAGATAGAGTAAGGAATCAAATTCACTGAGATTAAAATAAGTATTCTTATTCTAAAATAAAAGGAATTAGATTGTCCAGAAACATGAAAACAATGACCCAAACATCACCAGAGAGGCATTTAAGGTAAAAGGTAATATTGTGGGAACAGTGTAATTTAGAGCAGTGTTTTCCAAGCTTGGTCCTCAGATGACTTGAGAATGGACACTGTCTGCCCCAAACCAACTGTACTGAATCAGTGTAGTGGGTGGAGATGGCCAGAAAAATCTACATCTTTTTTTTTTTTTTTACAACTTGCTCAGAAGATTTCTCTGTATAGTGAAGTTGAGACCTGCTGATTTAAACATGTAACTGACAATTTGCCATAATTTCCTCAACTGCAAAATGGAGATAGTAAAAGTAGGGTTGCTGGAGGATTGAATGAGTATATATATGTAAGGTGTTTAGAACAATGTCTGTGCTGTTTTAAATTAAGTGCTATCTTATTATTAGCTATTATCACTATTATTGTTTTTATTTTTTTAATTTAGAAATTTTAGGTGTCATTATCAGATCATGGCTGTGTCCTTATCTTACATGTGGAATTCCATTTTTATATTCTTCATGAACAAACAGTATTTATAAGATATAATGATGGGGTGATATTGAGCCATAATATGAGGTGTAAATTTCCATGGGATCCTCCAGCAGCTCAGCTCTTCACTGGAGTTAAAGGTCCCTGGAGCAGGGGAAATGTTTGCATCTGAAAGTGAGGATATGTGTGCATTCTCTACTGGGGACATGGGCAGTTCTTCTAGGTGAGGGCCGTGCTGATTGAGATGCACTGATGATCATGTGGTAATGAAGGCTCAATGCAGGGAAAGCAGCAAAATGAGAAAATCTAGTGGGATCAATTAATGTGACTCAACTAGGAGAGAATGAAGGCGGGAGACGATCTTCCTCTTGTTCCCTATTCAGTGACACACACCGTTTGTGCTTGGCAATGAGCTTAATGAGAACCAAGAAGAAAGGGTTTTATTCCCAAGAAAAAGGGGCTCTCCTCACACCCTCTTGCTGTGCTAAACCTTTTATCAGTGTCTAATTTTAATATGCTTGTATTCATGACAGTCTTTCAGAAGACTGATGCAAAAAATGAGTCCAGAGTTAGGGTATCAAGCCAACTGTGATTTGGTATTGTTTCTGGTGTGTGTGCACCAGGCACACAGTTTTGAGTTACATTGTGTTTGAATAAGTAACTTTTTGTTTATTATTAGAGTTTTGTGTTTTTCATGAAGGGTGATGAGTTGAAAATGCTAAATCAAATCATTTTTTCTACATTTTGATGATGTATTGAAGACCTGAGACATTTATATTTTAAAACATTACTGCTCAGATCTATTATAAAATTACATAAAGATTTGTATGTAAATAGATTGTGACATGCTTTCCACAATACAGAATGTGTTGTGGTGGAATTCAGGATTCTTAAAAAGCATATTAGATTGGAGTTATGACAAGATAATGTGGGGGCAAATAGAATGTACCTTAATCTAAATACCATGAAAATGATTTGTAGATTAGTTTTGCTTACTTATTTAACAAATCTCACTATTTTTTTGTCACTGAATGGCACATAAAAAGTACAAGATAAGTGGTTGATATAGAAAATAACAAGAAACTCTGTTAGGTAGCTACGATTATTAATATCCACATTTTATAGATGACGGCATTGAGACACAGAAAGGTTAAATTCTTTCCCTATGGTTACACAGCCTTTTAAGTATGATTCATATAGGTCCTCTATAGGAGTTTGTTAAGATCTCGATAAATGGGTGTATAATCATGGTAAACAGATCATCCAGTTATGGTCCACTAGATTAATTCATTAAACTCATTGACAGGACTAACGTTGAACCTTTAACAAGTCCTTCTATTTCCATTAATGGGGAATGCTAAATAAAGCAAGAATGCTTGGTGAACATCTAAGTCTTTTTTTACCGTGCCCTTTTCAGCAGTTCCTCTCTTATTATGTGGCTTCTTATAAAAGTGCTATATTAAAAACAGAAAAGTAAAGAAAATACTACTGGATATTAATAACTTCTACTGAATTGATTTGATTATGTAATAATTACTTGGGTGTTATAAATTCATCTTATCTTGTTTCATTTTGTTCTGTTTACCTTGCATGCTTTCAATCACCCTGTAATAAACTAATTAGGTCATGTTATTAGTAGAATCAATGCTTTTACAAATTTCCCTTATAGACATTTATAAAAATGTGATTAAATATAATTATCCGAAAAGAAAAAAAATTTTTTTTATGGATATAATAGGTTGTTTTAAAAACCATTAAAAATATACAAAGTTTAAAGATTAGTATAATAAGTACACATGCAAACCAATTAGAATCAAATTTTTATCTTGTCATTTATTTTATATTTTTAAAATTACAGATAAAATTTAAATCCTTTTTATTCTGAACCCTAATCCCATTTCTCAAATGCAATCAACCACTATTATGCACTTAGTGTGTATACTCCCTGTTCAGTTTTTTGTTGCTTTTACACACACACACCCATCCAAAATATTATATAATATTTTGGACGGTTTTAAATTTTACTTAAGTCACATGTTATGTAAGTAGCATTCTGCAGCATGCTTTTTTCACTCACTAGTGTATTTTTTTTTGCTCAATTATAGATTATACACTACTTTATTTGCCTGTTATCTGATAGGTAGTTATTTATATGATTTAAAATTTGGGGGTACCACAAACAGTATCCTGGAACATACCAATGAAGGTGGGGAAAATGATCTTTTTCAGTTCCATAGATATCTTAAACAAACAAAGTGGCATGCAATGAATATTTGTGAAATGAATATATATAAATGACTAAACACTGCCATAAACACCCTTGTCATGTTTACTTGTGCACATTTGGAGAGTTTCTGTGAGATACATAGCCAGAAATTAAATAGCTCGGTCCTATAGTAGTAATAGGATTACCAATTTTCCTATATAATGCTCAATTATTCTCCAAAATAGCTATACCAGTTAACCCTCTGGAAATCAGTGTATGAGAGCTACCTGTTTATCACATTGTTGCAACACTTGACTTTATCAGATTTTTAAATGTTTGCCTATATATGAGGTGAGATATGCCTGTCATTACTGTTTATTTATTTATTTTTCCTGATTGATAGTGAAGTTGTGTATCTTCTCAAATGCTCATTAGCTGTTATTTTTTTCTTGCATCCAATTTGAGCAGTACCATTGTAACTTGCTTTAATACTGTCAAATTCCTAAAACAGATGATTATGTCACAGAAGCACTAACTGCAGAATGACAATATCCATGCCAAAGCAATTGCAATTTACATTCATAGATGATGAGTAACTTTAACCATTAAATATTCCACAATGTTATAGTAAAATATTAATACTGAACTATTCACTTGAAAACTCCTTAAACAATTGTCATTATCGTTTCTTTACCTATAATAATTATAACTTCAAATATAGATTATAAGTACCATGTCTCTGAAAAGTAGCAATCTTGTCCACCAGTTTTATTATACCTGGAGCATAAATCTTAGGCCTTTGCTTGGAATGTCTGTCTTCCAGTTTCAGTACTTGTTAAAGTAATTTTATACATAGTGCTTTGAGAGTAAAACTTACTCTATTAACAACCATACAGCATATACATCATAGCGTTATTATATTTTTTAAAATAGCTTAAAGCTCATTGTATAGAATGTGCATCAGTACTTTTCAGGCAGGATGAATTTAGTAGGCTAATAATCCTATTATAAATCTTTCTTTGGCAATAATGATGGAAATTTTTTAAATAAGCAACATAAAGAACTTTTAGTTTTTATAAAATAACTTAAATATATTAAAGTTAACAGTTATTTGTATATTTGTATTAATGTCATTCTCTTATATGTGTAAGGAGAGAGAGAGACAGACAGACAGAAAAATCATTTAGACCACAAAGGCAGAAAAAGATTATAGGACTATGGAAGGGAAATGCATATGGTAGGGAGAGTAAAGTGGCAGATAATGAAGAATTATTTTTTTTTACTTATGGCCTGCCCCCGGATGACTTAGTTTGATGTTATTTTGGCCATCCAATATCAGTTTATGCCCTAAAACAAGTAGAAAAAAGTATTGATTTTAAAGTATCAAAAGTCTGAATGTTGTCAAGTAGGTCCAAGCATCAGAAGTCAAATCCGAAATCACTGGGGAAAATTTTGAAAAGTCCTGAAGGAAATGTATTTAATTTTGATAATGTAATTGGCATTTGGAAATTGCAGTCAAATGTGGGAGCTAATGAAAGAGTGCATGGATAAGTAAAATCCATAAATAATCATGAATGTCATTTGGCTGTTTCCCCTTCCTTACACACACACACAAAATTATGAGAATTGCTAATGAATAAAACCTTGACATTGCCTAAGGTTTTTAAGCATTTTTCTCAACCATCTTTCCTGGTCAAGATACCAACAAAAATAATATATTCATAATATACAAAAGAAAGAAGATGTATAGTGTGTTATTAATGTGCTATCGGTTACAAATTCCTGGAGCAATTCAGCATTGACAGCGAAGAAGGCATAAGAAGAGCAGAGCTTGTATTAGATAAAAACTGGAAAGGGTATAACTCGGTTGTAGCAAATGATCAACAATCCCTTCTCATTGTGATTCCCACCAGCTTTTCGGCAGAGCCTCAACCGCAGCTGTTCAATCCTAATGGAGAAAAAACTATGCAGACAATTTAAAGGGAGTGGAGAGAGCAGAAGAAAGTATGATGGAAGAAATGAAAGATGATGCAACAGAAGACTATTTCCAGCCTGGCTAAATAAATGAATGGACATATTAGTTTATTTTGAAAAGAGGGTAAATGTTGCAGGGTAAAAAGATTTTAGGGATGATACTAAGGGCAATTATGAAAATTCCTGGAACAAAATAAAGATTTCTTATCAACAAAAATTTCCTGGGAGTATGATCTGTCAGAATGCGGAAAACTTTCCGAATGTAGTTGTAAGAATTCTCTTTCAGACATATGAGAATTGGTAGATACTAGTAGAAAAGAGTGTGGGAGACATTTCCATATTGCAGAAGCACAGCAGAGTAGAATTGTATCTTTTCATTGTAATGTCTATTAGAGAAGACATTAGAGAACTTTCTGAGAGGGGATAGATCACATTGGTTAATACGCTCCGGCCCTCATTAGCTGTAAGCAAGGACAAATTACTTCAACTTTCTAAATCTTCATTTCTACACTCTGTAAAATGTGCACAGAGTTATGGTACCTTATTAGGCTATTGTTTACATTAATTATAAAACCATGTAAAATTCCTACCATATTCTTGGGCAGTTAGTGCTCCATGGGTGGTAGCTATTGATTAAACGATTGCTTTACAACATAATTGAAAGTAGAATTTGTGACTTTTAAACACCAAAATAGTCAGAATAGAAATATGAGAAATTTTGCTTCACCTTAAAAACAGCATTAGAACTACAAAGAGGAGTATTTTTTCCTGCCAAATGTTAATCAGGATATTTATAAGTTTTACAATAACAGTCCTGTTAGCTGTGAAATATAATACCAGACTGGGTCTTATTACTTTATTTTTAATATTGACATTAAGTTAAATATTATCTTTTGTTATTTGAGATTAGGTTTTTCTTTTCTCTGTTATGAGAACAAGTATAATTATTTTACAAATGAGACTTTGAGGGATTAGGGTGTCATAGACATTCTCATTGAATTATTAATGTGCAAAATACTGGACTTCTGTCATTTACATGAATCTTCACATTTCATTTTGCTTAAAGAGTGAGTTCTCTACGTAAATGTAGGCTTCAGATGCTTTTGTTGGTTTTTCCTATCATATTTTAAATGAAGGGTTTACTACTTCCATGCCTCCCATACTAAGTATAAGCCCTTCCTGTATTTTTCAGCTAAACCAGGTCCTCTCTCATGTAAAAGTCAGCTGAAAAATTTGACTTCTCCATAAAACCATTCTTGCCTCATCCCTAACTCAAGGCCCTGACTTGAATTTTTCCCACTCCTCTGGGTACTGAGCTCTGCTTCATTGCGTAATTGTTTATACACTTGGGACATATTCACATGCACCCATATTTTCCCTGTCTGTCCCATCCAGAATCAGAAGCTCTCAAGGAAAGAAAGCTTTTCTCCTCTTTTCCTAATGATTCCCAAAGCACTCAATACCATGCTGGGCCCACGTAAGGGAATCAGTAAACCTGCTGTGATTGATCAGAGACTCCTTTTCTCCCCCATTTCCCTTAGGTGGTCTCCTGCGAGCTCTGCATAACATAATTGAGGCTTGGGATTTGTATTCTCATTATGCTAATGGTTATTACTTCCTTCATTTTTGAAAACCTGTGTTCAGATGCAAGCTAACCATTCTATTTTCTGTGCACCACCCAGCGATTCTCATTTAGCAGCTGCCTTCAAGTCTTCTGCTCCCCCAGGTCACCCTCCAAACCCCAGTATGAGAAGGATGAGAGGAAGTTGCAGTATTTACACTGAATGAAGAGCGTTGAGTACTTGAGACCGGCGGCTGCCTCTGAACTAATGTTTCTGTTCAGCAGCTCCCAGGCTTTTCAACAAGAGCTGTCAGAAACCAAGTGTTTGCCTGAAGAGCAGCGTCATTTGTAGCTTCCATTTCTTGCTACTCCCTGCTGGGTTTCTTGCCATCTGGAAACTTGTCAGCAGGGTAGCAAGCCCTGGGCACTACTAGCCCTTTTCCTCTTTCAAATCCTATATTCTTCCTTGGCTGGTTAGTTTGCTTTCCAGAAAACTCTATTCTAGTAAAATCACCCAGGAATCAATGTTAGTTAGGCTCTCGGCTGTGGAATAACTTCAGAGAATGTATTATAGCAAAGGAGGTACCATTCTTTTGAGGAGTTCTTAGGAACTTTGTGCTTAGCTGAAAGTATTAAATAAACCCTTTTTCTCATTTCCTCAATATGAACTTTTCTTCCTGGGTCTGCAGGGGAAAAGGTTCGGTGTGAAGGGCTCTGATCCTGGTTCAGTCTCTAGCTCGGTCATTTTAGGAAAATTCCTTTACTTCCATGAAATTCCATTTTTTCATGTGTAAAATGATGAGTAGAGGGGGCAGATAAAATAAAAGCTCTTGAAAGCAACTTTCAAGTCTAAAATGTTATGATTCTTCCATCAAATTCACAGTTTCTCAGCTCCAGATAAGATTTAGCATTAGTGTTGCTAAAAATAATATTTAGGGGTAGGATATCCTTGATTTAAAAAAAAATTTTAAAAGCCAGATAAAAAATGAAGACTTGGGCCAATGCTATTGACTTAACTCAGGGTCATTTTTATATCCTAAGTAGAAGTGGCTGGAGCAGTCATTAATTGAGGCCCAGGTAATACCTCTTTTATCAGGATTAATCATTTATTTTTAAATTACTGATTGTGAATTGGCATAGGCAACTTGATCATTCATAGTTTCGGGATTCTTTCTGGTGAATATCATAGCCTACATTAATTAGAAGGGGATAAGGTACATAGGTCTCTTCTCCCACAACCAAGCCATCATGTATAAAGTAATAATGAAAGCACATTTTGGAAAGAATTCTGGTAACGTGCAAGCTTTTGTTATCAAGGAGGCATAAACTGTCAAAGAAACTGATCTCATAAGCTCTGTAGACTCCCAGCGCTCCCTTAGACATTGTGATAAGTGTCTTACATAGGAAGATCCATGCCAGGTAGATATGACAATGTCTTGGATGTAGAAATAGCTACCTCTCTAGTCAATTTGGTGACAGATTCCACTTAAGGTGACAAGACCAAATTGGAACCTCAGGAGTAGGACACCATTTAAATTCTTAAATTCCTGTTTATAAATTGTAAAGGTACAATTTTTTAATCAACCCACATCTTTTGAACACCACTCAATTTACCTATAAAAATAATTTTTGTGATCCATTATGTGAATTAAATCTCTTAGTGCAACTCAAGATAGCAATAGTTGATACTTATGGAAATATGAGTACATATGTTTGGAGTGTGGATTCTATGTTAAGGTACTCCAGATATCAAAGAATGCTCCTAAGCAAAGAATAAAACTCATTCTCTCTCAGCATCTCTCTCTGTCTGTGTCTGGCTAGGCTAAGGCCTGGAGTCCTGCATACAGCAGCCGTTGTCTAGCTCTTAATCCTGTTCGTGATGCCAGTTGTCTAGCTCCAGAACCACGCCAGTTGTCGGGCTCTTTTACCTGCTGGTAATCCTGCCAACTGGGCTGATTGTTGAGCTAAGGCTGGGTCTGGAGCTTCCAGACCCCTCAAGCCAATCTAAAGACTGGGTCACAAACCCTTCATGTGCCAGGCTGGGTCACCAGACCCCTTCACTCAGGTCTATGAGCTAGGTAACCAGCCAAAAGGTCCTTGGAGCCATAGGTTGGAAAGCATGGCTGCGCGGGCGGACGCCCAAGGCCAACGCCCACCTGCCTGCTTCACTAAAACTCTCTCTCTCTGAAGAACACAAGAATAACAACAAATCCGAAAAGATACATTGGCGCACATGTGCACTAACTCCACACACACACACACACAATCTGCTTACAAGGGATGCTGAACCACACCCAAAGGGACCCAAGATGAGGGCCCTGACCAAACTATTCCATTCTCCCAACAATCCACCCCTTCAGGGTCCTCACCGTACAATCTATGCATTCAGAATCTTCTACAATGTTTCCTTAGTGGGGATAAATGACCCTTACATTTACATATAACACATTCCATCCCAGTTCCAAAAGTCTTTAACTTGTTGCAGCACCAACTTAAAAGTCCAAAGTCTCCTCTGAGACCAAAAGCAAAAGTCCTTCCAGCCGTGAACCTTAAAGAGTCAAAAACAAGTTCATCTACTTCCAAGATACAGTGGGAGAGATATTGGGTATACATTCCCATTCCAGAAGGGAGGAAAAAAAAGGAAAACAGTCCCCAAACAAATCCAAAACCCAAACAGGGCAAATGTTAAGCACACTGGGGCACCTGGACCCCTAAAGCGCTGGGCAACCTCGCTCCTACTGCTCTGCCAAGTGCAGACCATTGAGCTTCCCCGGTGCCTGTGGCTTTTCCAGACTGGTGCTGCACACTGCCAGCAGTCCCACAGTTCTGGGCTCCTGGTGGCAGTCCCACCATCCTGGCTCCACTAGACATTTCCTCAGTGGGGGTTCTCTGTGGAGGCCCCGATCCCACTTTTCTGCCCCACATTGTTCCATGGATGACATCCGCAGTGTCTCCACCCCTGCAACAGGGCTCCGCCTGAGTCCCCCAGCTTATTCATACTCTTCTGAAATCTAGATGGAGACTGCCAAGCCTCCACTGCTCTCACATACCGCTGGCCTGAAAATATAACACAACGTGAATGCCACCAAGGTTTTCGGCTTTTTTCTTCAGAGGTGCTGAGGCAGGATTGCTCCGGCCAGAGCAGCTGGGGTGCAGGGAGCAATTTTCCAAGGGCAGTGACACATCAGGTTTGCCATTCAGGACAAACTCAGTTCTCCTAGGATGGGAGGGGCGCTCTCCCAAACTTCTCAAACACATTCAGGGCCTGTGATGGGTGGGGCACCCATCCAGACTTCTCAAATGCATTTAGGGCTTTTTTCCCCATTGTCCTGGTTTTTAGCATCTGGCTACCTCGCCTCCAAGATAATGTCTTTAGCAAACAGTTTATCTGCTCCACCCTTGCGTTTTTCTCCTGCTCTCTGCTTTTACATTCTGGCTTTTGAATTACTTCGATCAGCGTGGCTTACACTGGCTACTCACTCAGTCTCAGGTAGTTTTTTGCAGTGTTCGCCCACAGTTCAAACAGCTGCATTCGCCCAGTCCATCAAGGAGTGGCTGCCCTACCTTTGTGCATATCTGCGGCTCTCCTGTAACTGCTGCCACAGAGACAGGCACGTAGTAATGGAGACTAACTTTTCCACCTTTTCACCAGGTGAAAACGTACTTGAAATTCTGCAGGGGCACCCATCCTTAGGTCATCTGCCCACCTGCATGTGGCACTCTTTTCTTGGGTTTTACAGCACCTGGCCAGCCATCGGATTTAGGTGGCCCTCTCCGAGCTTTTTGCCTTCAGACAAATGCAACATGCATTTACTACACAGTCTCTAGAGCATGTTACACCATCCACTCCTAGGTCTTATAGCTGTGGCCACCAAGCAACCAGGGGCTCTCCCTGTTTCTGCTGCTTTACTGTCTCAATTTCTCATGCACAACAGGTCATGCCTGGAGATGCATGGTTTTCCCCAACTCACTACTGGCTTGGTCATCTTCCCTCGTGTGAGAAGCAGGAGTGGCCAGTCGCTGCATGTTATCCTCCAGTATAATCATCCTTGCTTCCAATGACTCTGCTTTCTGCTGCAAATCTCGATCAGTTTGCAGCATAGTTAACAGCAGCCAGGCTCTGGTCAGCAGAAAAGTGGCCTCCAGGCACCACATGCTCAAGGATAGCCACATTTCTTCCCCTTCTCAAGGGGTTTTCGGCTCTTGTACCTGCTCAGAATCCTGTCACAGACTACACCAATTCTGGCGTAATCCTGCCCAACTACACCAATTTGTCTGGCTAGGCTAAGGCCTTGGAATCCTGTGCACAGCACCAATTGTCTAGCTCTTAATCCTGTTCGTGATGCCAGTTGTCTAGCTCCATGACCACGGCAGTTGTTGGGCTCTTTTACCTGCCGGTAATCCTGCCAACTGGGCTGATTGTTGAGCTAGGGCTGGGTCTGGAGCTCCCAGACCCCTCAAGCCCATCCACAGACTGGGTCACAAACCTTTCCTATGCCAGGCTGGGTCACCAGAACCTCCACACGCCAGGCTGGATCACCCGACCCCTTCACGCAGGTCTATGAACTAGGTAACTGGCCAAAAGGTCCTTGGAGCCATAGGTTGGAAAGCATGTCTGAGTGGGGCAGACACCCGAGGCTGACGCCTACCTGCCTGCTTCACTAAAACTCTCTCTCTTTCTCTCTACCTCTCTCTCTCTCTCTTTCTCTCTGAAGAACACGAGAATAGCAACAAAACTAAAAAGATACATTGGGACACATGTGCATTAACTCCACACAAAGATGCACAAAATCTGCTTCCAAAGGATGCTGAACCACACCCAACAGGACCCGAGGCGAGGGCCCTGACCAAACTATTCTATTTTCCCAATAGTCTGTCTCTCTCTTTCTTACACAAATACACACACTACTCTATGTATGCTGAAATACTTTCAGATACATTTTAGATTATATAACAAAATGGCAAAAAAAATTCTGGTACAATAGAGAAAAACAATTCTAACACTTTACTCTTTAGGAGGAAGACAGTAACAATTTTTATGTAACTTTCTAAAAACAGGCAATGAATATAAACACATATGTGTAGATAATTTTTTTATATATAAATAAGAACTCTGTATGTTCTTTTTTTTTCCCACATGTAAATTCTCCTAGATATCTTTTTATACCAGTATGTATAAACCAGCTTTGTTCTTCAGTATTATTCTATTGTATAAATATACCACAATTTATAAAACAATCGATGTTCGTTAAATGTCCAACATTTTGTATTTTTCACTAGGGTCTCAGGCTGACTGATCATAATCATGTTATAACTCCCATTTTGAAAATATTATGTTTAATTTAAACTAATAAATGCTGTTATTCACAAGACCATAGGTTTGGAAACTTTTTTTGTAAAGGGCCAAATTAGTGAATATTTTAGGTTTTGGGAGCCATATGGATTCTGTCCCAACTGCTCAGATCTGCCATTATAGCACAAAAGCAGCCATAGGCAATATGTAAACTAATGAGGGTGGCTGTGTTCCAGTAAAATCTTATTTCAAAAATAGGATATGGGCTTGATTTGGCCTGAGGATCATAGTTTGCTACATCCTTCAACCAGGCCAACTTCTGGAATTGACCGTCTTGTGGATAAGTGTCCACAAGACTGGGAGCTCCTTAAAGGCAAGGAACGTACGTATCTTCTCATCTTTGATTCCCCTCAGGACTAAGATAAAGAGTAACTAAACGTTTGTTGAATTAAAGTATGAATTCACAAAGAGGTGTAAAATTAATCCATTGTTTTACCATTTGCTGTCTCTGAACATTAGCTATGTCATTTCTAGCTGAATATGTCTATGTTGCAATCTCTGGTTAGTCATGCCTCACTCTCGTGTAGCTAAGATGTTCAGTTTTAAAATTATGCTGTTACTAATCATAACAAAAACTATTTTATCAAGGAATATAAAACAAATTCTCTTACACAGCTGAGGTGCTCCTTCATGCGTTAAGTTCCTATCTTGCTGATGTTCTGCTATAAAACCATACTGGTTGCCATGTTTGTATTACTGGTTTCATTTGAAGTGCCTCATTACGATTGATCCAATGTTTTTGTGTCTATAATCAAAAGCAATTGATCATCACTGTTGTGCATACTCTCTTCTTCAGGTTTTGAGGAAACTACTCTGTAATATATATTGAGAGCCACTTTGTCAAATATGTACATGTGTATGTAAGGAGAAAGAGCTAGAAAAAGGCACTTATGTTTTCCTACAGTCAATTTTATGCTCTTCTTACTCCACTGCTAGCTCTACTGCATTGAAAATGCCTCTGTAAATGTGGGCTGTGTCCTGTAAGCAAATAATACATACTAGAATTTATTTCTTCCCAAACCAGGTAACATCATCTGTAAGGAAGATGGTAACCCCGCTGAAATCTCTGTAAACCACATGGAGTGAAAAACGTAGGTTAGATAGACCCGTGTTGGCATTCTTGCCTAGAGGAGAGATATTTCTAGATTTCACACTTGAAAGCCTTATAAGTTGAGTGCAGAATGTCATGCTTCCATTGTTTAAGCCCTTTGGTTTAATCACATTGTTTCTGATATTGTAGCATTTAATTATGCAGATTCCCAGTGCTGCTTCAAGTAAGTGCGTCTGTGCCAGGTTAGCATTGAACTAGTGGCTGAAAGGATCTTCACTGGCCCTGGTATCCAAACCAGTCACTTCCTGAGCTGAAATACTCAAGCCACCTGGGGATAAATGACCCTGAAGTCCCCACTGGCCACATCTTCCCTGGCTCTGAGGGAAGCTGCAGGAAAAAGAACAAAAATGAGCCTTTATAAAGAGATTAGCTTGGGTAAAGAGCATTATTCACAGCTAAGTAAATGGAATCTGATAATCCATCTGGCTAGCCTTCAAGGCACTGGTGTCTTTAGGGATATCAGGGGCTGTATTTCAATTCTGCAGTTTTAAAAATATCAAATAACTCTGGAAGAGTACCAGAGGTCAAGGTACAGGTCTAGAGATGGATCAAGCCATCATGTATCTGATTTAATCTCCAGAATTATGAGATTGGTAATACTATTATCTTCATTTTGTTACTTGCCCAACTTCTTGCAGGTAAGATTCAAATATACAGTGTTTAACTCCAGAGCATTGGCTTTTAGTGTTGTGCAATAATCCACCATTTTGAATAGTTGATACCACAAAAGGAAAAAGTAGGGATCAAAGTAAGAAGTAATCAATCACTGGATTTCTCTACCAAGCATTATCTCATCAAATTGTTAGGAAGAATAAATATCATACTGTGTTTAGAGTGCTGTGTACAATTCCTGCCACGAAGTTAAGTATCTGATACAATGTAACTATCAATATTAGGAACCCAGGAAAATTAGCAGGAAAAGAATTTATTAAGCAAGGGGCTAAAAGCATCTAGTTGTTTTAGTATTGCTATTAAACAAAAAATTAAGTGTGCTACTTACAGCCTGGGGAAAATTGTCATGGTTTCTCTTTGTAGAGAATTCAATTCAGGGAGAAAGAGCTTTCAATGGTTGATGAAAAGTGAGAGGTGTAGGAAATAGGAGAATCTTACCACTGTTTACATTTGAGGCTTACCTTCTTAATTTCAGATTTATCTTTAGAACTGCCTCCCTCCTGGGTCCGTGTCTTCCCCAGTTTAAGGAAGGTGGCAAGAAAAGTCCTAGAACATTTTGTTTGTGTGTAATTGACATGACAAATGACAGGCTTTTGCTCAGGAGGCTCCAGACTACAGCCTGGTTATTAAGGAAGGGGGAAGCCCTGTGAGAACAATTGTTTCTAGCCTCCCTTCTTATCAAGCCTGGAACAATCTTTCATTTAGTATATTCGTGCCACAACAGCATGCTCAATATTAAATTCCAAAAAAAGAAAAATCTCTTACAGAAACAGCTGTGTTTAATATACAGCCAGTTTATTTTGGCGAATTGCTAGAAATGGAAAAGTTTTCATTTCTTTTTGTGTTTATTCTTAATAGTTGTCTTGTAAAAACTGTCTTTTGTAAATAAAGAAAGCCTAGTTTTAAACAGCTTTGACTAGTATCTGTAGTTGGAGTACTCAGTTCTACAGAATTTTAGAAAACTACAGTAAATCTGATGGAAAAAAGTACATTTCAAAGAAAATGTTTTGAAGTATTGTGGTCCTATTTTTTCCATCTTGCACGTAAGTTGGATTATGATCCTTTTATTTCTATATTGTCACTTAGTCTAAAACATTGAGAGACATCAGTTAAGCCCAGAATTGGACCTCATTGAATGCCGTATTCATGGACGCCACACAGTCTTTGCGTAAATGCTCATTTCTGAACTATACCAAAGTGGGGGGGAAAATCAGTTCTTGAACAACAGAAAATACCCACCAGTTAATCTCATTGGATTTATGAGTTGTAGCAAAACAAGCCAATGAATAAGTGGATTCTCTGAAATTAGGAACTCAACTGTGTTTTCTCTAGTTTTTTATCTAGTTTCAAGCACAGTGCTGGTGACTTTTCAAATTCTCAATAAGTGCTAGAGAATTGGGGAAAAAAAATTGAAATTCAGTTGTAAAATGAGCAAGGTGTACCCTGATGCAGAAGTCTGTTTATGGCAGAAATATTGGGTGATTAGGAAAATGGAGTCATTATTACAAACAGACAACATCCCATGTAGTGTGTTGCACTAATTACAATAAATGAACATTTGGTGCTTGAAAGAATGAGTTTCCTAAAGTATCCAAATTAATATCAGGGAGTGGCCCAGACCTTGGGGAGATGAGAATCCTCTGCTTTCAGTTTAGTGAAGTAGGGCTTTTGAGTTTTCTTGCTTGTGTTGTTAAATAAGACTTATTAACTTGTCACCTATGCAATGTTGTGCAAGTTCGACTAAATGAAGGTAAAACCCCAAATATGTGCTCCACAGGGTGGACAATGATTGTTCATTCCAATGGGAAATTTGTCAGTCACGAGAGTTACCTACCTCACACTCCTTGAAATATTTTTCTGCATTCAAATTTTTCTAGCCAGAGGCCATGTGTTAAATTTCTCGTTGTGTAACGTAGCCCCTATCCCCTTCTCTCTCCCTCTCCCTCTTTTACTCTGTCTGTCTCTGCCTCTCTCTCCTCCCCAGCTTGGCATCAGGGACATAAACCTGACATTTTTTTCAGTATTCTCAGTCCCTGTCATAACAGCATGCAAATACTAGAAGCTGAAGCAATGTTTAATGAATTTCTCTTAAATGTGTGTATCTTGCTCCAAGTCATTCATGCAAACATTGAAGAGGACAGACAAACAGAGCCCTGCAGACCACTAGCAAACCTCTCTCTAGTAGACCTCAGCAAGTCAATCTGTACTCTTTGGTTACAGTTGTTCAACCAGTTACTAATCTAACTAATTGTAACCAGTTGAACAACTGAACCCAAAGGGTGCAAAGTAGAAACAATTCATTGAGAAGTCGGCTGGGGACAAAGGAAACACCACCAGATCCCCCTTCAACATGCAAAGGGAATATTCCTTCTCAAGCACAAGCGACACGGTGCCCCCGAATTGTCATCAATTTGTAATGCTGTTAAGTGTATATGTGTCATCTGTTCGTTTGTTGAGGGTTATTTAAAGTGTAAGGTACTTCCTCCATAGAGGATGATACTAACTGTATGTTAATAATTATCTGAAAACAGCAAGGATATGAAAATAAAAAACAAATTAAAAAAAGACATGTTTCTTTTATTGATATTTGTGCTTCAAGGCTGAAGTGAGATGTGCAATGTAAGAGGTAAAGTGTGATGTGAAATAGACGATTCTTTGTGGTTTATATGAGGAAATGTATCCATGTGCATCTATGGCCAAGAGCAGGAGGCTTATAGGTGATTATTCTAAAATTTTTTTTCCAAAATAACTTTTTTATCCTTGATAACATACCATATCCGCAAAACATTATGGCAAAGCTATTGCCCATTGTTTCAGAGTGTTTTGCCAGTGAAGACCCAGGAAACATTGCTACCTGAGGCTTCAGTATCAAGAACAGACAGTTCCATGTTTTCTGAATAATTCTAGGCTGTGTAAGAGGTTGTGTTTCCTTGTCATAATGACTTCTGAGAAGCTCACTTTTTGTTTATGGTACCTGTGGGATGCATTTTTTAATAACTTTGTTTTCTTTAGTTTTCCTATTCTTCCTTTAGCACCATCACAACTTTTTTAGAAGGTAGAGTACAATTAATAAATGCATAACTAATCAAAAATGGTTTCCAGATGAGGTTACTTTGATGTATGAATGCGTCCATCACTGGCTTCCCACCTCATTCTCTTCTGTCTTATTTCTGTTGACTTGGGCTCTTCTGTCCCTTGAAGATCTGATTAACTTTGGCCGTGACCTCTATGTCAGGACCACATCTTACATCTTTAAGCTACTCTCTGCCTCCAGACCTCTGTGTCACCTGCTGGGCCTCAAAGCTGGATGCAAAGCTGTATAGAAATTGAGCTGTTTTTTACAAGAAATCCAAGGATATGTAGCATATGTGAGTTTGGTTACTTCACTGAAACCTTGAGGAGTTGTGAGGAAGATTAATACTGACCATGGTGGTCTTGCTGGTACCATCTCCTCACCTGGGCGCTGCTCCTCTTGGAGTCCCCACCTTCCAAAACAACACTTCTACTGTCGCCGTGTGAGTGCCAGCTTCCCTAATTGTGAAACTCCCTCGGCGAGTATTCCGGGATCATCTCCCACTTCCATTCCTGAATTCTGAGAAATGGCATTTTCTCTGCCTGGCTTACATTTGCTTTTCAGTATTAATTGTTTTAAAGAAAGACATTCATTTCACTTATTCATGCATTCACTCACTCATTTAACAACCTTTTCATATGTATCTGTTCTGTTTTAGGTAGTAGAGACACTAACATAAATAAATAACAAGTAAGATTCCCCTTCCAAGGAGTTCAGATTGAAGTAGTTCAAATTAGGATGGGGGAAGCAGAGATTTAAATAGATTATCAGTAAAAAGATGTGGTGAGTGCTGTGATTAGCACTAGCACAGGGCTTTATGGGAGTGGAAAGGAGCAGGACCTAACTTATCCTGAGAGGCAGGGGATGGGGTAGGGGAAGGAGTGGCCTCAGTCATAAAGAGTAAGTGTGGGTTGAAGGGAGGAGTAGGAAGAACATTCTAGGCAGAAAGGAAGAGCAGGAGCAGAGACATCGAGGCAAGGAATCCCACGCTATATGTGATGAAGGGGCAATTAAGTATGTCAGTGACAACATATGAGTCTGGGGTTAAAGACCAGGTTCTGGAAACTTTGCATGCCATATTAAGGACTTTGGTTTCATCCTGGAACATAAGTGTTCCAAGCAGTTATGTGACAAGGTCAGATCCTGGAGGCTGAACGGAGAATCAACATGCAAGGGGCAAGATTGGAGGCTAGGAAAGTCAAAGGTAGAGATCCCTGTGACTCATGCAAAACATCTCATGGCTGTAAGCTGGGTTAGTGGTTCCAGGGATTGAGAGAAGGATGCTGATTTCATAAATATTTCGTAGATATAATTGGCACATTGTCTGAGTGTAGTTGGGGGAAGGGGATCAGTCATTTGATGAGTAGTTATTGGCAATTGATAAATAAGACAGAAAATGAAAGAAGGTGAGGTTTGGGGGCAGGTGGAATGAGTTTTGGAGATAGTAAGGGGATTGAGGTTCTGTTGACTGTGCAGGTGGAGAAATCTAGCATGTAAATAAGTATAAATAAATAAATATTCAAGTACAAATACATTTATACATTTATATAATATAAATATAAATTTATTATCCTTTTTTGTTCATTTATTGAGTATTTTATATATAAACATACCTGTGAAGTCTACTTGCGATTTTTTTCTCCCATATCATTTTTGGTATGCAATAGATGTGAGTCATGAAGAGATGGACATTTCTATTTAATCTCTGCAAAGTCACATTCTTATCCCATTTTGATTGGTAATAAAATGCGTAGTTTGTCTTTCTGTTTCTTAACCTTTGTGGTGTAATTTACAGAAGGAAAATAAAAATGTCAAAGGTATGATTGCCCAAATTTGGGATGTTGGTAATATCACAAAATGTTTTTCTAGTTAGCCAACTACTACTACAAAGTTAGTTATATTTACAATTAATTGATAATGTCACTTTAAACCAGAAACAATAGAGATTGTAAATTACTCAGTCCTACAGTTCTGAATGTTCTGTTCTCTCTTTTATTAGTTTTCTAGATATCCCCAGTTGGCAACAAGATAGAGTTCAGTAATGATTATGCAACTTTCTCATGCAGGGTATTGAAATTTGTGACCAGAGATCCCTGTGGAGCAGCTATTAGAATTTCAGCCCACTATTAGGTTAAATCTATCGACACAATTAGGTTAAATCTACCTACACTATTAGGTTAAATCCACCTGCCTGAGGCTGTTTGATCAATACTTTATAGTTCCTGTGTAGAGGAAGCCATTAAGATTCTCTAAGGAGGTAGATAGTCTGAATTGGATCTAAGTAGTAGATTGTGGTGAAAATGAGGGATATACTGACACTTAATTGGCATCAATCTAGCTTTGAGAAGATCTTGGAAAAAAAATAAATCGCTTTTTAATGCAGCATGGAAGAAGTACAGATGTAAAATTTTCCTTGTTCTGTATTATTGGTTCTTAAGTACTTATCAGGAAAGTGGTAAAAGTCAGTGTCCATAGATAAGGACCTTTTGATCACCAAATCATCCTTCCTGTCTTTATGGTTTAGGTCACTGCAATCACCAACATCACTGTCATGATCCTAGATGGCTACCACTTCTTGGGCACTCAGGTTTGCCTGTGTTTAAACCAAGTGTTCTGGCTCAAAAGCTGGCCCTCTTAATCCACTCCTTACCACCTTTCTAATAGCCCAGACACCCCAACAGGAAAAAAAAAAAAAGTTGGTGTTATACTTTAAAAATGGATTTGGGATCCAGTAAGTTCTGATTCTATTGGTGCTCTTTTATATAATTTTGGAAGGTGATCCCAGAAGAGCTAACCATTTTTATTTTATTTTTTTAAATGTTGAGACACTTATAACCACTAGGATGAAACTATAATTTATTACTACACTGAGTATGTTAAATTGTTAATTAACATATATTTATGATTTTATTACTTCCTTCTCCCCTTAAAAAAATTTTCTGTCTGATAATTTAACATTTAACATACCTCCTTCTGTGTGTCCCATGAAAATGTCATTTCTTTACAGACTTATAAGAGATTTACATTTTTCCAGCTATCAGTCCATTGAGAAACAGTGGAAATGAATGGGTTAAGGAATTTTGCTTCAGTTCTCAAATGGTCAAAGCCATTGACACTGCAAGCTCTTCTGTTCTGCTTGAGGCTGATGGAAGGCATGGTAAGAGGGGCAATGTACACCGTGTGCACAACAAGCTAATTGCCCACTTTGAGCCTCTAAGGCCCAACTGCCAAGTGAAACCTCCATTTTTATGGAAATGAGGCAATTACCAAGGTGGTTTTGCAGTTTTCAGAGACATGTAGATTAGGATTTTAGCCTTATATAGATTTGTGGTCCTCGTGATAGTCTTTGAATCAAATGCTTGTTGATGTAGGTCTTCAAGAGTAGATGGTGATTTGATGCTGTTGTGCTGTGACGAGAGCCACATGTCATTGTGGTTTTACTCTAAATAGATTTGCTTGGGGACTATAAGGCAAACCCCATTTCTTCATGTTCTCGATGTCTCTCAACCTCAAATAAATAAATAAATAAATAAAAAGGGTATAAATCCCGAGTATCTCTAAGCACCTATATGTGGGCTGGCATTATTTTTTACATTTAGTATTCTAATGTTTTCAAACAACAAGTCAGTTTACACGTAGTTTGTTGGGACAGGATTTGAGTGGGAGTTTTTGTGGTGCTTCATACTTCTTTCCTTCTGCTTGACCCTTCCCATAGGCAGTAGTTTTAAAGGGCCCATACCAGACAGTAGTCCACAACACAGTCAGCTTTTCAAATACCCATGCAATGTGGAAAGTCAGGAGCCAAGATAATTACTGTGTGATCTGCTTAAAGGAACAGGGCCCTGGCACTCTCCTCCAACTCACACTGAAATGCACCTCAGCCAACCAACCACTCACTGTGTGAAAAGCATGGTGGTCTTTCCCTCCTCTCTATAGAGAATGCTGTTCTTCCTCCCTTTGTCTGGCATCCTGCTCTCCAATCTCTGGGTCAAATGTCCGTTCCTCTCAGAAGCCTTTAGGTGAAACCAAGAGCCTCATCTACTGGCCAAATGCTTTCTGTAATGTTTTTCTAACATTTGCATAACATTTGCCATTTGAGGCTTCATTTATCTGAATCCTCACCAGGCTGAGCTCCTCGAGAGAATGGCATGTGTAGTTTATTTTCATACTGACAGTGCTGAAACAGATGTCCACAGGTCTTCAATATTCATCTACTGCATAAAATCAGTAAATAAAGGCAAGAAAGTTTATTATACCAAGTGGGACCAAGGCCTGATCTAGGCTGCAATGGCCAATGAAAAACCCAGTGGAATTGTTTTTCATTGGGTTTTTCATTGGCCATAGCAGCCTAGGTCAGGCTGCCTTACCTCAATTTGTAGTCTTTTCTGAGTACCTTCCCAGGTTGTTGTTTTTCAGAAAATATGTAATCTGAACCCATGAGAATAGCATAGATCTTGGTAACATGTTGCTTGATATTTGACTGATATGGGAAAATCCTGAACAGATGTAGATTGGAATCTTGGCTCACAATCTGTGTGGTCTTGAGAAGGATATTTTATCTCTCTGAGCCTTGGTTTCCTCATCTGTTAAATGAACATAAAACCTTACTCATAAGTTTGTTGTAAAGAGTAATTGAGATGGTATGTATTGGGTATATATAGTGCAGGAATACAGTAACATCTGAAAAATATTCCCTGAATGAATATACATAGTATCTAGAATATACAGAGTTCCCATCTTCCCACTCCTACCTTCACATGCTCGCCCTTCAGGTCCCAGCTCTATCTTTTTGGTACCTCAAAGGAGATTAAGTCTCTTTGGTCCTCTGTATGCCTCTTTCATAGCATGTAAAACAGTAATAGTTAATTAATTACACCACTTTTTGATTAATGGATTTCTCCTTGTTTAGAATGTAAGCACATACATTTAGGGACTATCTATTGTATTAACTGATTTATCTCTAATACCTAGTACATAGTTGGCTCACAATAAATACTGATTGAATAGAAGAATAACTTCATTCAACCTGCTAAATGAGCCCTCTAATTTAGTCACCAAATTACCCTCAATTGCAAAGGCTTTCTCATTCAACACCCTCGGCCCCAAGATTAACAAAACTACTCCTGTTCTGTCTCCAAACGTGGTATCTCAATTGCATTGCCATGATCGGAAAAGACTTCCATGAATATTTTTCCCAGACTAGATCTATTTTTGGGTTTGCTTAATGATGATTGTAACTATTGATTTGATCACTATTTTTTTTTCTGATTTTTTATTTTCATATATTTAACTCTTTCTGTTAGATATTCCTTCCTTTAACAGATACTCATTATTGTGACAGCCACTCTTCTGAGCACTGAGGGACATAAAGATGTGTGGAGCACAGCTATCCCAGTCAAGGAATTTACAAAATAATAAGAGATAAAACGTGTGCAAGCTTAGCTAAAGTATAAGACTATAAGATAAATACCTTGAAAAAGATGCCAAATGCCAACCAAGAGCTTTAGTACTTTTCTTAACTGTTATTTTCTATTGTATTCTCAACTTCTACAGATTTCTCATCAAATAAATGTATTTGAGTATAACACAAGTCATCACTCGGATATATTTTGGTAATGAGGCCTCCCCTGACCCCTATTTACTGTTGTGATGTCTTCCTCTTTACCAACACCATTCTCTCCCGTTGTCTCCTCAGCACTCATCAGACTGTATGATGTACTTTTCTCATTCTATATAATGTACTTATATATTATGCTATTGCTTATTGTCTGTCTCCTTCCACAAGAATGTAAGCTCCATGTGGGCCAGGATGTCTTAGTCACTAATGTATCTCTAGAACAAGCACCTGATTGTAGTAGGCATTTGATGGATATTTGTTAAATGAATATATTAAATGAAGTAGAGATTAGCAATGACACACTGAAACTCTGGACAAATGGCCTGGATTGGATCCTGGCTCTACCACTCTTGGCTGTATGATCTCAGATGATATACTTTAAACCTTTTATTTTCCAGAGGTACCTATTTCCCAGAGTTGTTGGGAGGATAAAATGCATGATGCATGTAAACCATCAAGCCTGTAGTAAGTAAAGAAAGTTGACTTTTTTTTAAAAAGGTAATTCACTCTTCTTTCCTATGCACACATAAATCATACTTGACTTTCCCATTTTTAAAAAGAAGATAATAACTAAAAGTGTTAGTAGGGGCCGAGCCCGTGGCGCACTTGGTAGAGTGCTGCGCTGGCAGTGCGGCGACGCTCCCGCCGCGGGTTCGGATCCTATATAGGACTGACCGGTGCACTCACTGGCTGAGTGCCGGTCACGAAAAAACGACAAAAAAAAAAAAAAAAAGTGTTAGTAGATAATGATTCCTCACATAATGGTTCCACATTTTGAGTTGAATGACTTTGCAAAATACTTGTACAAACAAAATGAGTTGGAATCAGTTTAGCAAGAATGAAATCAAATATGCACCATTTTTCAATTTGTCCCCGCTTTATGTAATTCATCTGAAAGGACTTTAAGGTCCAATATGTATCATGCAGAGAATCACTCGAGCACAAACAAGAGTGAATTGACCATTGGCTTGAGTAATTTATCAGTGGAGTAACTAATGAAGCAATTCAGTTATTTCAACAAATATGTTGAATACCTACCATGTGTTACACACTGTGACAACATTTGGTAACATAGCAATAAAAGATTCAGTTCCTGCCTTGAGGGAGGAATTGTAATGTGCTTTGAGGACCCAATGATAGAGAAGAGGCCCTTAATAGTGAGGCATGGGTAGGTAGGGTAGCAATCAGTAGAAAAATCACTAGAGGAGATGACCCTTGAGTTGACCCTGTTTTTTAAAAAAAAAAATACAGATACATCATTGGAGTGTTGATGCTTGAACTCTACGATAAATATGAGATAGGGATTTGAGCTGTTCATTGAATTTTGAAAGAAAAGATGATCCTAGAAGGTTAGAGACTGCAGATTTCCAGATTTCTTGCTGACACAGAATTAGATATAAATCAGTATAACTCAGATGGGTGTATCTGGGGGCTCTGGCTTTAATACAATTTGAAAGAAATGTGATTGTGAGCATCTCTGGGTGCATCCATGGCACAGACATGATCCTCTACAATTAGTTACTGAGTGAATAACTGAACATCCTTCAACAAAGTTCATTAGTAGTAATGTTTGGTGAAGATCCTCTTTAAGTAGACTATTATGTGTGTTACTTATTATAGTCAACTAACTGTGATTTGTAGGAGCTAATGATCATAGGGGTACACCATACTTTTTGGTCTTTCTCCTCAAAAATCACTGTAGACTCATGGTCCCTCCCAAGTCTTTGACTTGGTTCTGAAGCAGCTCCTGTAGAAATCCAGAAATCTCTATGCTGGATTCTGTGAATGCTGGTGAGAAAAGCATGTACTGGTTGCACATTTTCATATCAGAAGTCCAAAAGCTGTCTTGATGGTTTCCCACCCAGTTACAACACATTGCTGTAATCCCACACAACAGCTGAAACACTGTTTCCTCATTTCTTTTAATTCCTGCAGCATTTGATGTGTCTACCATGTAATTTACACTTAATTATAAGTTGTTTTGTATCATATAATAGTTGTTTCAAGTATGAATGTCTTGCCTTACCAAGAAGATTAAAATAAAATTCCTTTTAAGAGTAGAGGTTCACTGCGCGGTACCAGGCACAGAGAGAGTAAACCGCAAATTCTGACTGCATCTTAAACTGACTTAACCACCTTCCCAGCCAAGAAGGCCAATTTAGCGTATAATCCATTAATCTGATCTGCACCTTCTTTATGGAGGAATAAATACATTGAGTCATTGGGAGTTTGTGAATGAAACAACTAGATTTCCAAAAAGATAATGCAGATTAAAAACAACAAAAACAACAAAAACAAAAACAAAAACAAAAACAAAGGAAAGAAGAAACTGCTGAAGGACCAAGATAATTAACAGTGAAGTTTGGGAATGGACAGGGTTGATGAATTGTGTCACATGTATTGCTGGAGAAGTTGCTGCCTTAGTCTAGTGAATAAATTTGACTGTTCTTTGAAAGAAAGAAAGACCACAATAAAATGTTGAACTTTCAGAAGCAGAGAACAGACCTGTAGTTACTATAGGTGGGAAAGGGGGAGGGGGATTAGGGAGTAATTGCGTAAGGGACATGAAGAGTAATTACAATCTGTAATGATGAACATGCTAATGATATTGATTTGATCATCACATACTGTACACAAATACTGTTAGTCAGCTCTGTACTCCATAAATATGTATAAGTAAATAAAAGAATTTTTTAGTAAAAAATATTGACTGTTCTTCGAAGTCCTTTTTTAACCTGAGTGTAACTTCAAGTGCTATTCATCTTTGAGCTGCCACTACTTCTTTCAGCCCTTCAGGCATCAACCTTTGATGCCTTATTTTCATATCCCTTTATCTCTTAACTAATCCAGATATTCAATAGAACAGCGGTATAAGTTCTAATCCATAGACTACTTCAGGCTTATTGGAACTGAGTCATATTTAGGCTCTTTTTCTTTATCTGCTCACTGACAGATTTAATGCTAACCAGAACCTTAGTATTGTCACAAGGAAGTAGATAAAGAGAAAAATACTTTTTGGTCATTCATTCAACAAGTACATTCCATCAAATCTTGCCTAACCTATGTGCTAATAAGTTTGCTCCTCCGATCCTCTCCAGGGAACCAAATGCATTTTTTTAACTACCTCATAATTAAAATTGTGAATCATTGCGTCCAATCATCTGGAAGGGTAAACAGTGAATCTAAAATAGAAGTTCCATTTGTTTCACTCAAGTTTGCAAATACTTGTAATTTCCTTTTTAGATCAATCCAGTTTGACCTTGAAACAAATTTTAAAAAACTTCTTATAACATTATCAGCCTTCCTTTTTTTTTTTTGGCCTAACTTTAATAATAATGTTTGATGTATAACACAAATCTATAAATAATACTGAGAAACACAGTGGAAAGCATCACAGGTATAAAGATTTTTACGTAAAATATATTAAAACAGAGCTCTTTGGTCAATGGTCTGGACATTTGTGTGAATCACCCCACTATTTCACTGGCATATTTTACTCTGGTACCACTTGTGGAAATAGAGACTTGCATTTCTAGAGGGCAATTATTTTTAAAATGAAGTCTTGGATATGTTATGAATATTAAAACATGAGATAACGATAATTAAATTTTCCCAAATTTTAGGCCCCAAGTATTTCTTTCGTTTTCCAATTTATAGTATTCTTTCAAATATCCAGTCCCCTTGTTTCTATTCCTCCCTCAGCTGATTCTTTCTTTAACATGTGATTGCTAATCAGAATCTACAAAAGAGTGACCAAAAACCTGAAGAAAACTGAACTATTAAATTGTTTTTGTTAGTTGCTTCTCAAACAGTCGATGGATTTTAAATGTTGACTAACGTCATCTGAAGTTTTGACAACTCCATCCTGTTTTTGTAGCTCCCAGGCCATTTGTTGTAGAACCATCCATCTTTCCCACTTAAGAGCATTCACTTCTCACTTCTAGGTAATCAGCCTAATAAAGCAGTGGCACCTGACCGTCTGCAGGAAGAAAGAAATAACCTGTACATTACGGTGCTTTGTGTGCAAGTATTTGTTGTGTTAGGATATAACCTATGTACATTTATTAAATATCAGTAACACACACTCATTTGCTCATTATTTATTCTTTTATTCATTCAACAGATATTACTGAGCAGCTGCTATGCACCAGGCATTGTTCATTCTTCGAAGTTCCAAATTGTGATCAGTTCTATTTTTATAATTTATTATTTAACAAAGTACTTCTACTAATGTCTATCTTTCCCATTGGGTTTTGGCAGTATAGCATAAAAATTGTAAGATTGAGACCAGAGACCCTGTGAACACTTTCTAGTTGTGTAACTTTAAGCAAGTTAGTGAACTTCACTAAACCTCACTTACTTCATCTTTACAATAGGAGTAATAATAGTACTTACCTCACCTCTAGTTTTAAGAGTAAAATGCACCTAAAGCTTATTGCACTGGCTGGGCAAGCAAGTAAGCACTCACTAGATGCTATTCGCTATCGTTATTAAGTCATAGTGTTTGGTTAATTGATTGTTATAATCTTTTTCAGCATTTATTGAGTGAATACCTGTACAGTATACTCAGAGTAAACTTGGACAGTGAGAGAGATACCACCATCTGGCCTGTTGTATTATAAACAAAAGACCTAAAACTGGGTCTGGCAATGGTGAGGGGAACAGATGCTCTAAATGCCTTCTAGAATGTGTTTTTTTACTTTGTATCTAAGCTGCGATGAATGTCACTAATGTCATCTCTTTCTATTTTAGGTAAGTAATCACCATTTTTGAAGCTCTGTGCAGATGGGTAAGTCTTGCTGCTGGTGCTTCCCATGTTGATTTGCATACCTGGAGAATCTAGATCAGACAATGTGCTCATCGCAGTCAGACAAATGCCTTTACTTTATTCAAGCAGAGATTAGAAAGATAACAGCATTTCCCACATGCTTTCCATCTCTGTTTCAAATCTTTGGCAGAAAAAAATACATCTGTTATTTTAAATTGGATGAAATATTATGTTTAATCTAAACAATTGAAGATTATGTAGAAGAAGGCAGAGCATTTGAAAGACTTCAGAATAGAAAAACCATTTCCTTTCTATTAAAAATCATAAAAACCTCTCTGAAATAAACATACAATCCTTTGTTTTTTCTACTTACAAACAGGGAATAATTTTTTTTTCAGTGCCTAAAGAACAGGTATTCCATGATTAAATTATTTTAATGAAACATACTTCTTTACCAAATAGAAAAAGTGTCCAGTGGCCTGCAAGACCATGTGTACAGAATATTATAAAAGGGATTTCTGTTATAAGTAAGAGGTGATGTAGTTAATCTAGTATTTCTATAGTTGGCTGTAATCTATCACCATAGAAGACTGAATTGGAAGAATTGACCTTAAATCACAAGGGATTTAGTATAGACCTAAGTCAGATGTGAAAGATGATTAAACTATGAAATAATATACAAAAGGAAATTATGAAATCTCTGTCCCTGGTGAACTCTGAACACTACATAGATGGTTATATTTGTATTTGAAAATTTAGATTTATCCTGCCTTGAGGCAAAGTATTGTATTGGCTAGTTATCCTCAATTAGAAATTCCTAATTTGCTCTTCCAGCTCTAATTTCCACTATTTACTTCATACATACTCTATATTCTGTGTGTTAGTCTGAGTCTTCCAAGAAGCGGAAGCTAAAATGGGTTTAGAAACATTTCCTGGGAATGTGTCTGCCTCAATATCCTGGCTGTGCTCAGTCATTTTGGGAAGCAGGGCCTGGGAGATATTGTCTTAGCTCGAGTGCTGCAGTGGATTTCAGAAGCATCAGCTGGGGCCTTTGGCAATTATGGCCCCTGTGGTTGGAGGTCTGCAGCATATTCTCCCCACACTGAGGCTCCTAGGTTTCTGAGGCTCCTAGGTTTCAGTTCTTTCTGTTTCACGTTCTCTATTAAAATGCCCTCTCCCACCATTGTTTTTGATTCACATCCTACTCATTCCTCATGCTCAAATCACTTACTATTTCTTCATGAAGATTACTCTGGACAACCCAGTGGCTGGTGATTACACTGTCTTGAAATTTTTAAGTTCCTTGTAGTTTCCTATGATATTTGTTGTTTTTTGTTATTCATTTGTTCAGAAAGAGTTACTGAGAACTTGCTTATGCTAGATATCTTCCTATGCTCTCAGGGGGGAGGGGATAAGAAAAAAATAATGGTAGAACACATAACTGTCTAATAGGAGAGACAGTGCAGTAAAAGACATAATTAAAACATAGCATAGACTTGTTAGATACAAGTATGAGCAAAGAGATGTGAGGAGAAAGGAGAAAGAATGACATTTTGGGGGAAAAGGAAAGTGAGTGCATAGGGAGGGAGGGAAGATTTCATGCAAGGTTTGACCCTGAACTTTGTATTGAAGGATGACCAGCTAGATAGGAGTTATGGTTGAGTGGGCAGCATGCTGAAGTGCATGGTGGTATGAAGGAGCAGAGGAAACATTTGTAGCACAGAGAGCCTTCTGTGTCATAGGGCATTTATGGGATTATGGTGGAAGCTGAGTCTGCAAAGTTGGCCTAAAGCCAGATTATCCGGGGCTTCTGGTCATGGTAAGTAGTTTGGACTTTATCTAAGGAGGCTTAATCTAATTCAGAACTTCTGAAAGTCATGTGGGCCTGGCTAAATTACAAAAATGTTGAAGTATGCAATACCATTATGCCATACCAAACAGGAATGATTTTACCAAAAAAAGCCAAAACTATACTATATATTCAAATATGTTGTCTATATTTAAAAACTACTAATAAATTACAATGAAAAAATTACACTTTGATAAAATAAGATAAAAATATAGGGCATAAGAGTACTTATGGGAAGATTTAGCAGACTCTTAATCTCAAGTGTGAGATTTGCCATGAATAACCATTTCCTTCTCTGCATACATTTAGTTTCTGTACTGTGTGCTTGCAAAGACATAACTGGAACGTCTAGTTGTACTCCAAAAATATAGGGTATCAAAAAGCAGGATTTTATGGTGCACATGCTTTGTAATGTTTGGGAAATTAGTTGTAGAAATTCATTAGAATGTCACTTGACAATTGTAACTTTAAATCTTCATAAGTTCTCAAGTCAATATATTATCCCAATTTTATAAAGACTGTAGATATGTCCAAGATTTTTATTTTAAAGAAGGCAACTTGAAATGGGGGAAATTATATCATTCTTTACTTAATTATTGGTGTAGAGATTATATCTCAAGCAATAGTTGTCCAGTGTGGGAGAGAAATTAAGTTGATCATTGGATTATGACAAGAACAAAAATGGCTATATCATCATTGCCTGAAAACTCAGACACATTTGTGTAGATAAATATTGTGTAGATAAATATTGATTCATAAGCACATGCTCACAAAGTAAGCTGTTTAAACTGAGGCTTATTGGTGGCTTCTGAATATTTTAGTGGATATTTGCTTGCTGTTTACGCATTGTTTTGTACATTTTTTAGCACATGCCAAGAATCAAGGTATAGAAGGAGTCAATACTTCCAAGCATAGTATTTGGATGAATAACTTAAAAAGTGAGAAAAGTATATTACCAGGATAAATACTACAGAATTATGTAACTTCTCTAAAAGATGAAGGTTCTGTAATTTGCAGTATGGATTCTTATCTACTGAGTACTTTTAGGATGTATTTGGTTTTGCTGACTCAGGAGGCAAGTTCTTCTCTAAGGGAGAGAAAAGGAGGAGGAGGAGCCTAGAAGGAATCATGCGCTTTGTAATAGTAGCTGTCATCAGTGTGGTTCCCGGCTCAGGAACTGAAGGTGCTCAAAAAGTGATTATTGAAGGAACTGGATAAATGGTAAATTGAATGAACGCATCCATAGAAACTAGTAAAGATAAAACCGTAGAATAAAAAAGGACTGGTTTTAGTTTTTATTTTGACAGTGAACTACAATAAGAAATATGTTTTACACTCTGACCCAGGACACACAAATATATATATACATAATTATTTATAGATGCAATACAAGCATCCAAAAAATTACTTAGCTTTACAAATTATTATACATTCTATTCCAGCCCATTAAAAAATGCTGGTCATATCCCACTAAATAAATTTCATAACCTGCTAATAGATCATAGCACACAGTTTGAAAAATACTGGTGTAGGAAAAAGTGTACATTTGTGTTGTTATTTAGAAATGAATCTATTAAAGCCATTTATTACAATCAGGCCTGAAAAACAAAAGCTGAAGAATCTAAAGTACTTTCTCACCAACAAAGGAGTTTATTCTAATTTTAATTTGACATAATTTCAGATTTACCAAAAAGTTGTAAGAATAGCACAAAGAATTCCCAGATACCTTTCACCAAGATTCCCCAACATTTTACTACATTTATTTTATTCAATCTCTCTCTCTCTCTACCTATCTATCTATTACCTATCTATGGATGGAAATTACATAATTCTATAGTATTTATCCTGGTAATATACTTTTCTCACTTTTTAAGTTATTCATCCAAAAATTGTGCTTAAAAATATCGACACCTTCTATACCTTGATTCTTGGCATGTACTAAAAAATGTACAAAACATGAGCAAACAGTAAGCAAATATCCATTCAAATATTCAAAAACCATCAGTAAGGCTTAGTGTAAACAGCTTGGAGTTACTTTATGAGCATGTGCTTATGTATCAATATATTTATTTACTCAAATGTGTTTAATCTAAGTTTTCAGGCAATGACGCTGTAGCCTTTTTGCATCTTTATATAGATAGATAGATAGATAGATAGATAGATAGATAGATAGATAGATAGATAGATACTGTATATGTTTGCTTATTTATATAACTTTTTTCTTCTGAACTGTTTAAGAGTAAGCTGAAGGGATAATACCCTTTTGCAACTATATACTTAAGTATTTCCTAAAACATGAATTATCTTACATAGCTACAGTTCAGTGGTAAAAATTAGCAAATTAACACTGATACAATGCTATTATCTAATGTACAGGCCTTACTTTGAATTTCAATAATTATCCCAATAATGTTTTTTATAGCAAAAGAAAATATAAAATTGTGCTTTGCAATCAATTGTCATGCCTCTTTAGTAGCTTTTAAACTGGAACAGTCTATGAGTCTTTGATTTGTATTTCATGACATTGATATTTTTGAAGAATACAGGCAAATTGTTTCATAGACTATCTTCACCCATTTTTGCTTATATAACAAATGACCATATATTGGGTGGTTTACAAACAACAGAAATTTACTTCTCACAGTTCTGGAGGCTAAGAAGTCTCATAATCTAGGTTCCAGCAGATTCAGTGTCTAATGAGGGCCTGTTTCTGGTTCATAGGTGGCTGTCTTCTAGCTGTGTTCTTAAGTGGTGGAGAGGCAAAGGCAGCTCTCTGGAGCCTCTTGTATAATGGCACTAATCCCCTTCATGAGGCCTCCACCCTCATCATCTAATCATTCCCCAAAAGGCCCCACCTCCAAATACCATTCACATGGGTGATTAAGTTTCAATATGAGAAATTGGGAGGGGGGCACAAACATTCAGTTTATAGCATAGACTGTCCTTCTATTTGAGTTTGTTTTATATTTTCTTGGGATGAGATTCAGGTCGTAGAGTTTTCGCAGAAAAACAACAGTATTGATGCTAGTTCTTGTATCTACAGGCACATGCTCTTGCTTAGTTCCATTACTGACAATTTTAGCTTTGATTATTTGGTTAAAGTGATGTCTGCCAGTTTTCTCCACTATAAAGTTACTATTTTCCCCCTTTGTAATTAAAAATTATTTTGTAGGGTAATGATTTGAGACTATGTAAATATCTTGTCATTCCTCAAATTTTCACCCAATAGTTTTAGTATCCGTTGATATTCCTGCCAAAATCAGTTATTATTATGATGGTTGCTGTCCTAGTCTGTTTTATGCTGCTATAATGGAATGCCACAGACTGGATAATTACTAATTAACTGTGGCTCATGGTTCTGGAGGCTGGGAAGTCCAAGATCATGAGACTACATCCTGTGAGGGCCTTATTGCAGCTTTATAACATGGTGGAAGGCACCACACGAGTAAGAGAGAGACAGAGAGCGCAAACATCCTTTTGTAAGGAACCCACTCACATGATAACAGTATTAATTCATTTAAGAGGGCAGACCCCTCATAACCTAATCATTTCTTAACGGTCCCACCGCTCAACACTGTTGCATTGGGGATTAAGTTTCCAACACATGAAATTTGAGTGACATGTTTAAACCATAGCAGTTGTTAAGGGGTAATTTTGTAATTCCATCATTTCCTTCTTTATTTATTAGTTGGCTTTCTACTATGCAGAATGATGTTCCTTCTTATTTGTTTGTTTCTGTATGGACTTATGAACTGTTTATTTAACAGGCTGTAATCCTTTAAAATTGTTAGTTAATATTATTATTTATTTTGATTCTTATACTGACCCAGATTTGGACAGTAGGACCTCCTTCTAGTTGGCTTCTTTGTCATATTGACATGCCACTATTGTTCCTTGAGTACTTTCTTACATTTTTGACACAAGATATCCGAGACTCTTATATTTTTCCCTGCCCCAGCCTTGGAATAAACTATTTTTCTAAGGATCCCTGGTTCCTTTTAGTAGAGAATGGTATTTAGAAACCAAAATTTGGGGAATAGGTGTGCTTATTGCTACTGGGAAGCTTTTGCTTCTAGGTTCTCTCAGCAGACAGATCTGGGGGAAACATATATGTATATGCATACTCATATATATAAATGTGTGCATACATATACACACCTACATATGTCTGTATCCATGTGTCTATCCAATTATCTCTATGCATTAAACCTACAATTTCACAATGATACTCCCAATCTTGATTCATCACCACAGTGTTCGTTCTGTCCTTCTCCACTTCATATCTTTAACTTCCTTCACCAGCAATGAGAAATCTGGCTCCCATTGTTTACAATATATAAGGGTCTTAATTAAAAGATAATACAAATCTTTCCATGAACTTTTTGAAGTACCCTCATATTACATATGTACTTAACTCTAGAATGTAGTTTTAGAGAGTACTTTCAGAATAGCTAACCTTGTAATTTAAGTAGTTTTTTTTTTTTTTTTTTTAGCATTTAAACAATTTTTATCTGCCTAATTCTGTATTTGAAAGTCACTTGGTTAGTTCTCCCTTCATTCCACTCCCACTAACTTCAATATGGTGTGCTACTCATTTGAAATATGGTTCAGTTAATTCTTTTCAATTTGTAAGTTTGTTTTCACCTAGAGATGGATCAAATAATGCAGAGACTGAAATTTTCTGTTTCTATATTTAGAGTATGAGCAAATAATTTTATTTCCACAATAATAAGAAATGCCTAGCAACATTAAATACTCAGCTGAGGTAGGTATCTGGGTTTTCCTAGAGTTGATAGCTATGACCTAAATTAGAATATCTGCTGAACTTTGTCTTAGAACAAACTTCAGGATAATCTGGAAACAAAGGAGGGCAAATGTTGGTGCATGAGTAGTTTTAAATATATTTCTTAGTAAATTGCAAATGAGTGTGTGGGTTTCTGGGATTTGGTATCTGGTTATTTGTACCTCATTGCATTTTCCTTAGTGTGGTTGATCAAAATTGGATATAAAAGCACTGTCATTATTTAATTATTTATGTGTTTATTTTTTATGCTTTTTGTTTTAAAAAAAGGACTTAAGCTATTCTAGTTTTAAAAAAAATTATAAAAGGACTATGGAAAGCTAATTTAGAAATACAAATGTAAAAGCATATTTTGTGTTTGGAGTTACATTTGGATCAGAGCTTCCTCAAAGACATAGCAAATAGGGAAAACTGATAATACTTATGTCTTCAGGAAAGAAAATTTTCTTCCTGTAATTTATTCTAAGACTTTTTCATTAGGATCTTTGTACAAAGATCCTATAATTTGTACAAAGCAATAACATGGCTTTCATAAATGCATGTTATTCACCATGGATAAATATAACTGTTACTTTATGTAGCCTTGATGCAAGTCAAACTATTAAACTATTATTACATGTGCATATTTCAGTAGAAATTTATAAAAATTGTTACAGGTCTGGTGACTTAATACACATAGTAGAGTGGCTTTTCAGCCATACCGTTAGATTATCTTTCTCTTATATCACTTGACTTAACTTGGCAGGAGCTTGATTACAGAAGCTACATGGCTGTCAATTTGATACTTACTTCTTTGTGTGGAGTGCAAATAATCTGGAATTTCTATTGAAGTAAGATCCAGAGGGTTTACATTACAGGATTATAGTTAGCAAAATCACCAGGAAATGTTTATGAAGGCAAAATAACCACAGGTGTATCTGATTACCTATTTGGAGCACTTGCAGTGAATTTCTGTTTCTGCTGTGGTCAAAAGCAATAAAATAAAATACAGCTGACCCTTGAACAACATGGGTTTGAATTGCATGGGTCCATTTATACACAAATTGTTTTCAATAAGTTTATTGAAAAAGTTTTTGGAGATTTTTGACAATTTGAAAAAAATTTGTGGATGAAATGTGTAGGTTAGAAATATTGAAAAAATTAGGAAAAAGTCAGATATGTAATAAATGCATAATATATATAGATACTAGTTTATTTTATTATTTACTACCATAAAGTATATACAAATCTATTATAAAATCTTAAAATTTATTAAAACCTGCACAAACACTTGAGACTGTACATGGCATCATTTGTAGTCGAGAGAACTGTAGACAAACATAAAGATGCAGGATTAAATTGTAACTGCATGAAACTAACTATAGTATATACTGTACTACTATAATAATTTCATGGCCACTTTGTGTTGTTATTATGTGAGCTCGAGTGTTGCAAATATCTGATTAAAATGCTGTGTGACATTAATCATCTCCATCTGAGCAGTATGTCTCTCCAGTAAATTGCATATCCAAGTAAAAAGTGATCTCTCGTGGGTTTTTTTTTTTCCTTGTGATTTTTCTTAACATTCTCTTTTCTCTAGCTTACTTTACTGTAAAAATGCAGTATATAATACATACTCATATAGCATAAAATATATGAAAATCAAGTATTTGTGTTATTGGTGAGGCTTCTGGTTAACAGTAGGCTATTAGCAGTTAAGTTTTGGGGGAATCAGAAGTTATAACTGAATTTTCAACTGCATGAGGGTGTTGGCATTGTTTAAGCATCAATTTGTGAACTGAGCAGTGTTTTGTTTTGTTTTTTTTTACAGTGGAAAAATAATCTATGTATCAAGATAATATATTTCAGTTGCTACTGAAAAACATCCTTCCTTTAAGCCATTATTACTATGATGCTTAGATACTTTAGTCTACCATGGAGTTATATATGCAGGAATTGTGTCATTATAAGAGAGGCCAATTATGTAACACATATCATGAGTTAAAAGTAAAAATTGACTTTTGTTATTGTGTCTTTTGCCATATTAGATAAAAGAAATTGAAAGTGAGCTTGTCTCTACGTCCTTTCTAAGATTAATTTGAAAATTTTCTGGAAATAGATTGGAAATGTTAGAAAGATTGGTAATACCCAGTGTAAGGAAGGGGTAAGGAAACAGGCATACATATATTATTTGAGAAACTATAAATTGGATACATTTACAAAGGTATTTTGAATACTCTATGTCAAAATATGCATATTCTTTTGATGTAACAATTCCTCCTGTAGACATTTATTCTCAGGTAATAGAGAAGTGTGCAATGATGATTGTATTAGGATGCTCATTAATAAGTTGATAATAGTCAAAAATTGAGGGGGATAATTATCTAAACTAATAGCAGACTAAAATTATGGTACTTCCATTATTTACAAAAAAAGTAATGATAAAGATATTGGCATTAAAATTTGTTACAAAACTGCACATACTGCAATTCTTTGCATGTTTTTATATATTTATATTAAAACATGAAGCCAATTCTATTTGAGTGATAGGATTATCAACATTTTTTACCATAAGTAAATTTTGAAATAATGTTATCACTTTTACAATAAAAAGTTATAAAAGAATATTACAATAAAAATAATTTATCAAGAATTCGATTTAAGATCATGCATTTCTTGAAAGCAAGCCAAGACTATTCTTTCTCTCACTCCTTTGATACTAAGTTTAAGGTATTTGAACAGTTCTCAGAAGACTAACTTATTTTAGTGCCTTGGTGATTTAAAACTCAGTCACCTGAGTTTTAAGCAATCATGGGATCATTGTGCACTTATTCAGCATTTATCGAGCATTTATTATTTCTTAATAAGACTTGAGAATTCAAAAACAAATGAGATTTCTGGTCCTCAAGAACTAAAAGTTTAGTAGAGGAGGTAATCATAAGCATACAAAAATATATGTAAGGCTGTGCCACAGTGAACAGTGTTGTCCAGGGACATAAAGGACTTAACAGCTAACTCCTCTTGGATGAGTCACACCTAAGAGGGGTTAAAGGGGACAAATGTCTGGGCAGTGGAGTTATCTGGATCCCTGGGTTGCTTGGTTGGCTCAGAGTTAATTCAGAAATATTTTTTACTTCTAACTGTTATATTAAACACCATTATGATAATATCAGTGTACATTCTGCTCTTACTAAGTCTTTGATCAATAAGAGTCTTACAGTCATATGGAACTACCATTCTGAGTGTCAATTCTGCTTATACTGTACAAAAAAGCAATTTGGCTGAACGTTATAATCTAGAGTTCTGAGAAATCCACAACTCCCATTGCTCTTTCTCAGAAAATTGCTATCAGGGAAACTTGACTTTCTGGGCATCTCCGTTGCTCATCTATCCCAGATGGTTTAGGTTGGTTGCTGTCTTTCTTAGTGAATAAGAGTCAATAGATGATTAATTCAAAAAGCTGTAAGCTTCTACTTAGGAAAAGCTAGATAAGTGCTAAGTAGTGTGTTATTTAGGTGGATCAGGAGAGCCCAGATCACTGGAATGCAGATGACATATAAATTAAATACTGGTGTAAGACTGCTAAATGGTGAAGAAACATTTTAATATGTTCCATCCAGCATTTGCCTTTCTGTGCATGTCTTAGAATGATTATGCCTGTTTTAACTATGACTTTCTGTGTGTGTATGTACAAATAGATAGCTGCTGATTTCAAAAAGTATGCTTTAAACTTTTTTTTGTTTCAATTCACAAGATTGGGGTATTTGGAAATGTAGCTGTTCTTTTTTCTTTCCCCTTTAAAGTCATCCAAATTTTCTTTCCTACTGCTTTCTCACTCAGTAAAATATATACTTTAGTGTGCATAACTTACATGTACTTTAATTTTCTTATCAAACACAGAGTAGTTTGAACCCTAAAATGGATAAAATTGTTCTTTATGCTCTGCGAAATTATAAAATCCTTTAGCTTTTAGCAGCTCTCTGCTGGTTTATTAGTTTATCACAAGTTTAATATGGCCCCTTGGTTTAATCTGTATCACAAAATACAAGTACACTGTTCCCAAACTTGTGCTTGTCAGAGAGAAGTTCTTTAATAAATATCTGTTGACTGAATGGAAGTATAAATGAATAATGTTTTTAGCCCCTTGAAATATATGAAAAGTGTCTAAGAAATATCAGATATCTCAAGGTCGATGCTAAATGTGAAATTCATTCCTAAGGAAACTATTCAGGTGCACAACCATAAAGAGTAATTTATTAAAACTAGTAGTTTAAACCTCTTCTAATTGATTGTATTTTCCTTATTTTGAAAAATAAATAAAGTTTTCGTTCTCATTGCTTAGAACTCACATCTTGTATTTTAAAAAATGAAAGTGCGTGGTTATGTTATTGAATATACATAACTTGATCCCTAATCTCAGTTAGCTCCCAAGCCCCTCTAAATTTAAAATCTTTATAGGTCACACTGTGATCTCTTAAAACTATACTTGTCACAAGCATGTTCCTTAACAGAAATTTCAAAATTACTTTGAAAAATATCGCTTTCTTTAAAGATAGGTATGTGCCAAAATTAGAACTTCGGGTCATTAAGATAAACAGAAAATATCTCCATATGCACAGGATGAAAAACTTCAGAGAGGTTCAGTAACTTGGTCAGACTATAAAGTAGAAGAGTCAGGGTTTGAAGCCAGATCAGAGAGAGGGCTCCAAAGTCCCTTAATTTCCTATCAAAAACACGTCTTGATTTGTTGACAAAAATATTGTGACTTTTTGCATGTCCATTGTCATTTCATATCCTTCAAACACCTGTATAAATTGGAGGGGTAATGATAACTTTATAACTCTTGTTAGTTATAGCCCACAGACACGCTTAATCAACTTAGGCTTAAACAGTTGTGACTTTCTAAGCTGGAGATGTATGGCTGAGCTGAATGTATTTGTGGAAACACTGGTTTTTAAAAAATAATGTTCTATTCTACCTCATGACAGTCTTTGTATTTCAAGAGTAGTAGTGTCATAAGAAGTTCGCTGTAGATTTTGGAAATATTACTGAATTGAATCACAATTCAGCAATACTAGAGAAAGAGAAATCTACTTTTTTCGAATTTTACTCCATAAAGAAATGAAATGTTTTGGGAATATTAATTTGAGGAATAGGGTATCTGAATGTTCTCATTGAAATTTATTGTCCTAGGGCCGGCCCCGTGGCATACTCGGGAGAGTGCAGCGGCGCTCCCGCTGTGGGTTCGGATCCTATATAGGAATGGCCGGTGCGCTCACTGGCTGAGCGCGGTGCGGGCGAGGCCACGCCAAGGGTTGCGATCCCCTTACCAGTCACAAAAAGACCAAAAAAAAAAAAAAAAAAAAAAAAAGAAAGAAATTTATTGTCCTATAGTGAAATCCTGGTTACAGTTAGTTGGAGTGCAGGCATGGATATTATGTAATTGACCACCAGTATGCCGTGATTTACCTAGAAGTCACTGGACAGTAAGAGTATGATTAAGGAATTTTCTTATACATTATTTAAAGTTAAGGTGGTTTATTTTTTGAGCCACACAATATTAAACTATGCATTATGGCCCAATGCCACAGTGCCAAAAGCATCTGTTTTAAACTGTGAACAATACCTTTTATGTTATAGGATTGAAATCTCCTTATTATAGAATCTTTATACTACCCATTGAAAATACTAAGTAATAAATAAGAGCTCTCTATTCCCCCCCCCTTTGGATTCAATTCATCAAATGGTGTGTTAACTGTAATGCTTTGCCTGCTAGAGGGATAATTCATGAAAGGGAGTCCATTTAGAGATGGATGCTCAGGAGTCTAATGTGTTTAGGAGACAGAGTGTGAATATCAAGCGAGGCACCAGTTGCAGACATTGTCTCAGATGAGGAGCAGAGAATCATAGAGAAGAAAGAGCATTTTTTCATTGTAAACAGAATCTCCAGAATCATGATTTTAGAGACAGATAGGAGAAATAAGTTTATTCCTTCATTAGACAGAAACATCCTGAGTCCCTATGACATGCTAAACAGTGTGCTGGTGGGTGTGGGAGTTGGGTGGGTAGGGGTTATGTGGAGATGATCAGATGCATTAGACATAGTCTTTGTCTTCATAAAAGTTTCCAGAGGGGAGACAACTAGACAAAATCTGCTGGGACAGTGTAAGCATCTAACCTGGCCCAGGCAATTGTATCTTATCCAATTGATATATGCATAATACTATAATCAAACTAGAAATATAATCAGGTGCTTTTTTCCTGAAAATGAGGAACACTTTTAGTTCCATATTGAGGAATGTTTTCATTTTTAAATACTATATCGCTTATTTCATTTATATTTTTCCTCTGTGTTTTAAAATATGCTTAGGTAGCATCCTAGCAAGGCATCGCTTAGAATCAATACAATGAAGAATTTTAAAATATATTTTATACAACAATGTATGGAATTATGTTTTGAAAACTGCATTAACTTTTAATGAACCAAAGAATTGGTTCATTGGAGTTAAATGTTCCGTGTAATGACATTTATTTTGGAAACTATATGACTAAACCAATGGCAAGTTGAAGTTAAGAAGTGACCCCAAGAGAATGAGAATGTTGTTATTAGCATTATAACCCATATATTTTTAGTAATGACTGTGCACAACTGTGTACGTAGCAAATAACTAGGTAAGGTTCCTGCTCAAGGAATTTTTATTGTATTTTACTTCTTTCTCTTCTAATATGTGGTCCAATTTCTCATTGTAATAGAGCCTAGAGGGAAAATGCACAGATGTGATTTTCTAGCTGATCACTAGATGGCATCATGCTTCCCTTACAATGAAGATGTTGAGAAATTTCTAAGTGCAGTTCTTAATATTTCACATAGAAGCCTGGAAGAAGATGAGATAATTGTACTTCCCATAGGGCTTTGATTTATTAAAGTCATAAAAGCAACAATTAGCACATGATACTTTGCATTCAAGAAGGTGGTAATGATTGGATTTGTAAACAGTATCATTATTGAAACAATCATTACTTTGGGCAAACATGAAGCATGCCTTCAGGAGGTAATTCACAAGGTCTGTTTTACTTCCCCAAAACTTATCAGAAACAAGGAAACATCTTGTACCTGCTCGGAAAACTGGGTCTTGTTCAGTGATCCATGTCTTAAGAGAATGGAAATACAGGTGAATGCTGCAAAGTTTACATTGTTCTTTTCTACAAACCAAGTAGAAGGTAAATCACATTCTGCCCAGTCTTAAACAAACAGTCAGTCCATGTATTGTCCCGCCCAAAAGGGCATTGCCAAATCCCTAAAAGCACAGGTATGTATCTGGAGTGTCCATTTAACCTTCCTGATAAGATTTATACTTGCTAGGGTAGAGTAGACTTCTCTATAAGAAGCCCTCTATTCATGTTTATAAAATTATAGACTCTTAGAACGTTCAGTTAAAAATGACTCAAAGGATGTCTTTTCAATGCCCTTATTTTATAGATGGGAAAAATATAGATGTAGCCATTTCATACAATTAAGACATCAGCAGACCAAAACACAATATATTTGTGGCAAGCTTTCCTATTATAATTTCAAGGTTATCAATAAATGCGTAGGCTATTGGTTACTGTTTGAGAAGTCGAGGCATCATCAGTTCAGAATATTAAACATCCTTCTCTTTCTCTTCTGGCACTTAAAAAAATAACTATTTCATAGAGCTGTAGAGCTGGAAGGGGTTTTTGACATCATATGCAACCCATTCATTTTATATATCCAGCAGTTACATCCTAGAGAGATTAATTTGTGATGCATCCTGGACTTTCTGCATTGCACTGTGTTGAGAAATTCCCTTTGCGGACTTAGAAGTAATCAAAATTAAAAGAGATTATGCAAAAAGAATACTGATGACAATGTTTCTCAGGGTGGTGAATTTAATTGGGTGTTGGTATTTTAAGAATATATGCATAAAACATTAAAATGTGGCCAAATATTCAGAAACTTGAAGGGAGTCATATCAGGTTATTATCAAATTTCAGAACTGTATTTTTTCCTTTGGTTCATTGACTGCATTGAATCTTTGTGTTGTGGGTGGTGTGCAATTTTTACTTTCATTCTTTCTTCTAGGAGTGGCTCTGGGGAATCATTAGGCAAATGCTTGTTGGTTTTCCATAATAATTATCTCTGAGCCCAAATGGTTTCTGGTTTTGGCCCCTCTTCACTTTCTCCAACTTTAGGCAGGAGTTCAGAATGGCTCCCCGTTGCAAAAAGAAATTTAAATCCAATTTACCATGTAGTTTCTGTCTGTGTGGTCTTGGCAAACTTTTTAGGCCTGGCTAGGCATGCTGCTGCTGGCAGAAATGAGATTCTGCCTCAATTTGGGCTCCAGCCTTGCCTTTTAGCCTGAAGATTTCCCAAGACTTATGTAGAGTCCATGAATATGTGAAGCACCTTATCTCCTACAGTGTGCTATGGAGATATTGAACAACTCAGATCTTTTAACGATCCTGAGTTTAGGAATAATGCAAACTTAAATATAAGTTCTCTTAGAAATGATGGTTTTAATTCTGTACAAAGGATCCGAGGACAAGGAATTCTGGCATTTGCTAAATATTGCATGGGTAGTGCTTTTATATGAATGACTTTTTAAAAATTTTGTTTTTATAGGAAAATAATGAAGCAATACTTGGTTTCCCTTTATTATTTGGAAAGGTTACTAATTACCATGATTGTTGTCTTTATTAACCCTTGTATGCCATTTTGGATTTTTGTCACCTACCATTCACTCTAGGCTTATTTCTACAATCGGAAAGGAATCAGGCTAGCCAAACAAGAGTTATCCTTTCTTATGATAAAGAAGCTACTGTTCTTTCAAATGGTGATCTGCCTGCTTGAGTTGCTATTTTGATCTTTTATAATTTCTTCCTTTGATCCCTCTACTCAAAGCAGGTGGTCAAGGTCTTGCTGTTAGCTTTAACCAGATGGGAACCTGTTCTCAATTTACACATTGACTCTTAGGTTGAGTAAACATGAGCCAGGATGAAAATACTAACAGTATTTAACTCTGCTACAGTTTTCAGGCTAGATAGCTAGAGCTCATACCTCACTCTATCTCTGGAAACACTCTGAACAATGAAAATTTATGTTGAAAGTGTGTGGGTTTATGTTAGGTGTATGCACTTTAAAATCCTCATTAGAATAGTAATTATGGTAATTAAAGGAGCTATGTTGATCATTGCAGTAATTAAACCAAACAAAAATATTAATATTAATACCTGATATAAAGGAGTTTTTCCCGTTTTATTATATTACATTTCTTTCAAAAAATTCAAGAACTGGTATATACTTACTACATATATTGAAATAATAATACCCCAAACAGCAAAAATAATAAAAGCTGACACTTATTGCGTACTGTGTGTCAGCCACTACTCTAAGCATTTTATGTGTATGAAACCCATTCATCTTCACAACAACTCTGAATTAGATGCATGATCATTACTCCCAGTTTTTAGCAGAGGAAGCTGAGAAACAGGTGATGTAATCTGTGCTCTTTACCGTAATGCAGTGCTACATTTCATCAATCCACTATGGCCTCTTCTGCATTTGTTGAAAGGGGTGTGGTGGCACAGAACTAACAAAATAGATCACTGATTAGTTTTACATAATGTGAAAGTGAAACTTAAGGAACTCTTAGGGAATGGATAATGTGCAGTGTTATGGACCCATAACTGTAAAATTAAGGGGTTGAACTAGGTGCTATCCAAAATTGTGTGTTCTAAATGGTGGCACTGACGGATAAAATTCAGATTTGAATTTACTTAATGTTTCCATATTCTCAAATAAAAGAGGAAGAAAATGGAAAAAAAAAGTCCTGAGACTGTGGGAAGGGTCACTCACCTTGTAAAAAGAAAAAGACAAGAAAAAGAAAAAGGTTCTTATGGCCCACATTGTAACATCAAAATATGGAATGAAAACTGGTTTTAGAAATTTCTCATAAAATATTTTGAAGTGCTGAAAAGAAATCTCCTAGACTAGGAATCACAGCAAGCCCATGGTTCCTGCTGTGCCCAGCATGTCACAGCAAAACTCTATAAATAGTTGAATTGTAACCATTTCATGGAGTACATTAATGTAAAACCAGCCTTTCAAGGGATAGCCAGGTGACTTCGACATGAGTCAAAGATGAATTCATCAATCAAGATTTATGTAAATATTTATGTCAAATTATGCATTTACGTGGAGTATTTAAAATAATTATTTACATTAGAATAAAGGAGATTATCCATATGATCATAGTACAACTAAAGCCCTTCATTTCTTTCATACCCTAATTAAATATGTGGAGCAGTTTGTGATTCTATTATGCAGTCCAAATTTGCATGGATATTCCAAAAAAGCCAATGACCCTCAGCAGGCCTGTTTTTAAGTGGGTGAGCTAATAATTCTAAGAGAGAAGTTACAGTGTCGACCATAAAAGTGGTGAAAATAAGTGGAATCTCAGAAGAATGCCTCATAAGCATACTGTGAATATATAGCATTAAAGAGGATGATGATAACCATGCCTTCATTGTAAAAAGCATGTTATCCTTTACAGTTGTTTTTACATGTTCATCTCACTTAAAATGGCTGCTCATTTTAACTTATCCTATGATAAATATGACAGAGGTAAAAAAAAGGATTATTCTCTTTCCTCCTTCCCTTTAATTACAGAGGAGTACCTACATCTCATAGAATGGAAATATTTTCTCAATATTAGTAAATGCCAAAGAGATTGAACTGCTGTAGTCGTCACATACAGTCTTGAGGAAACATTTATTCTCCAGCACTTTAAAGTTCAAATTCTAGACAGTGGAAAGAACATTGGACAAAGGCACAGAAAGAGGAAGTATGGTACAATTGGGGGAAAACGCCAGTGGGCGATTGAGCTCAAGAACAGGATGGAGAGAATTAGTAGGCAGATGTCGATGGCATGCCATAGGAAGATCCATCTGGAACAGTTTCATGGGAGCACAGACAGGGTGTGTGGTCTGAGACACTGATGGGTTAGACTGGGTCAGAAGTAATGTGGAGTCAATTCCGGTGATAATAGAAATGGAAAGACTCAGGACAAGTGTTAGAGATATTTCAAAGCTAGTGAACCATATTACACAAATTAATATGGTGGTTGAGAAAGAGTGAGATACCTAAGATGATTTTTAGGTTTGGGCTTGAATGATTGCAAGGACGATGAGCTGGGAACAGAAATAGGGAAATCGGCAGGAGATGCTAAACTGGGAGAAGACCCTGGGTGTGATTTGTTAAGTTTGAGTGTAAGGAGGCCTTGCAAGTAGTTATGCCTAACTTAAAAGAGAAGTCAGGGTGGAGGAATGATTTAGAAAACATTTGCATAATTATGCTATTTGAAGCCATTGAAGTGGTTGGGAGAAACTTTGGAAGAGAAGAGTAGAGAGCTTATGGTGAAATCTTTAACAAAGGAACAGGAAGTGGACACAAAGCCAGTTCAGAGACACTGGAGCCTAGTAGACCCCGCAGTAGGAAGAGGCCAGAATCACACCATGTCCAGAAACCCCTAGAGTTTCATGAAAGGGGGGGATAAGCAATAGTTAATACTTATCTTAAAATCAATCCAATTGATGAATTGTGCCACTGTTTTGAATCAAATGAGAGGAAAGGAGTGATTTTAGTGACTCCTACCTTTTCCAACACTTATCTTTTTATTAAACACACAGAGATGCAGACTTGATTTTAAATCAAATTCACATATAATCTAAACAGGGCAAACACCAAGGCTTTCTCTTCCAGAATCTATTTCCTCTCCTCTCTTGCCAGACACCAATTGTGTCTTCAAGAATCATTGTCTTCAGGGAAGGGCATCTTATCCCCAGCTCAGGAGTACATCGCCACAGTCCATCAGGTTCATCTCCTATTCCTTACAAGTGATTGTCTTTAGCAATGGGCAAGTGACATAATTCTAGAAGATGAGATGTGAGGTAAGTCTGCTGGAGGGCTTCTCAAAGAGATGCTCACCTACTCTTCTGTGCTTTTGTCATGTTGCAAATGATCTTATTGTTGAGGTAGCCATCTGGTGGCCATGAGGAGAGCCAGCCAGAGGAATCCTGGTACATTGAGGATGTAGTTTCTTTCTTTCTTTCTTTCTTTCTTTCTTTCTTTCTTTCTTTCTTTCTTTCTTTCTTTCTTTCTTTCTTTCTTTCTTTCTTTCTTTCTTTCTTTCTTTCTCTCTCTCTCTCTCTCTCTCTCTCTCTCTCTCTCTCTCTCTCTCTCTCTCTCTCTCTCCCCCCCTCTCTCCCTCCTTCCTTCCCTCCTTCCCTCCCTTCCTTCCTTCCTATTGTAACTTCTCAGTATACGTTGTAGTTGATTTTCGTGTTCCTTTACCCGTTCCTCTTTCTCCCCTCCCTCTCTCCCCTCTCACTCAAACTACATCATATCCATTCACTTTTCTTAACAAGTTCAAGGAATTATTGTGATTGTTGTCTTCTCCCCCCCATTTATTTGTTTGTATATTTATGTATTTATTTATTTGTTTTTAGCTCCCACAAATAAGTGAGAACATGTGGTATTTCTCTTTTTGTGCCTGACTTGTTTCGCTTAATATAATTTTCTTTAAGTCCATCCATGTTGTTGTGAATGGCAGTATTTCATCCTTTTTTATAGCAGAGTAGTATTCCATTGTGTAGATATACCACAGTTTCCTTATCCACTCATCTGATGATGGACATTTGGGCTGGTTCCAACTCTTGGCTATTGTAAATAGTGCTGCAGTGAACATTGGAGTACAGGTATCCCTTTGACATGATGATTTCCATTCCTCTGGGTATATTCCCAGCAGTGGACTAGCTGGTTCGTATGGTAGATCTATCAGTAATTGTTTGAGGAACCTGCATACCATTTTCCATAAAGGCTGCACCATTTTGCAGTCCCACCAACAGTGTATGAGGGTTCGTTTTTCTCCACAACCTCGCCAGGATTTACAATCAGGCTACTTTCATCAAACCTGCAGCCACTGGCCTCTGAACATTTTGGTGGCTGATATTTGCTATTTCATCATTTTTAAAACCAGCAGAGTCATAGTTTTCTATTATTTGAAGCCCAAAGCATATAAACTGATACAAGAGATAAAATTTTCATTTTAACTTTACTCTTGTCATTGTGAAATTGCCAAAGCCTCTAAGCAAGGAGGCCTAGAGGAAGGTTGCATCAAAGAAATAATGTCCTCAGAGCCATTATAAACATTTCTGGCCTGGAAGCTGGGTAAGCCTAGCAAAAATTCTCAGGCTAACTCTGACATTGTGTGTGTTCTGCTAAACAGGCTTCAGTTGGCAAATCAAATTTTTAATTGGACACAAAGTAGTATTAGAATGTAATATTCATCCACATTGTCCATTTCGTGGAATTACTCTGTTTTTGTTGCTCATTTTGGCATATACTATGCTGTCGCTTGATGTAGACAGATACATTATTCATCTGCACAGCACCCATGCCCAGCCTTATATATATTTACAACATGCAATGAAATCTAGTGCTTGCAATCAAAAATAGGGTGCTGTGCTCCGTCATGTGGGAAAAGAGCGCAAATATTAACAAGAAGATGGAGATTTCACTCTGACATCAGAGTTGGCCAACGGCATCTGTCATGCCCTGAACACAGTCAGGCTAATTATAAGCCATCACTTTCATTCTTGGAGTCTAAAAATCAGGAAGGTTGAGGGGGCAAATTCTTAAGGGATTGTGAAATCTATTATTGCTAGGATCTTTTACAATTCAGTTGCTTACTCTTTTTAAAATCTACCACTCGGCAATCTTTTTCGGTGCCAGTAAGCCATGCTATGCATTCCTATGAATAAAATGCACGGCACCTGCATCCAAATGTGGAGACAGAATTGTTTGGTTTCTCTTTGGAATCTTTTTTGTTTTTTAGATCTGCTTAGGCAGAGATCCTTTATTTCTTGTTAAGAAATTCCAAAGGATTTGGGACAATATTTAATAAGCTGCAAATAACTACATAGACTTTCATAGACCTTTTTTCTAAAATACGGTTTTTGGCAATTTGTTGTTTCTTATTACTATTATTTTCAGAAAAAGGCTCATTAAATTGTCTTCAGATCCCGGGGAATGGTAGAAGAATTAGTCTCTTTAGCACTGCTAGTAACTTAAATCATGTCTTAGTCTGCTCTTAATGCTATAACAGAATGCCATAAACTGGGTAGCTTATAAAAAATAAAAATTTATTTCCCACAGAGCTGGAGGTTGGGAAATCTAAGATCAGGGTGCTGCAGATTTGGTATCTGGTGCAGGTCCACTTTCTGGCTCATTAATGGTGTCTTCTTGCTCTATCCATACATGGCAGAAGGCGCAAAAGAGCTTTTTGAGGTTTCCTTTATGAGGGAACTAATGCCATTTATGAGGCTCCCATCCTCATGATTTAATCACCTCCTGAAGGCCCCACATACATCATCACCATCACATTAGTGATCAGATTTCAACATATGAATTTTGGAAGCATGCATATATTCAGACCGTAGCAGGTCAGCTTATCTGCACTTTGAGTTCTGCAGCAATAATTGTGTGCTCCACACATAGGTGATATGTCAACGAAACAGACATTGGACTTTTCTAGACGGCCTGAGGATGCATTCTTCTGAATGCAATGTAGTAATAGTCTTTTTCCTCAGTTGTATTCAATTGCTTTTTAGATAGAAATTTTATGTTGGGAAAAATAAGAGGTTCAGTGACCTGAGGCAGAAAAAGTCTATTTACAGGAAAGTAAGATAATTACTTCGTCAACTTGGAGTTGTTTGGAACGTCAGCATCAATAACAGTCTTTGGAGCATTGTAACCTTACTCCAGTAGCTACACTAACATAAAGCAAAGAAGTCTGTACATTAGTGCTGGTGACAAGGTCACAGTTGCTTTTAAACTTTACTTACTAGAATACCAGAAGGGAGCTCCAGGCACATTTACTATTGCTACCCCAGGATGACCCGAGGGGGACAACCAGTGTATATTCCTCTAGTGACATTTCAACCTTGTTATTCATATGGACTATTTTGGTCCAATTTTGGGGGGACATATCTCTATAGAGGAGCAAGCAGTCATGATAAGAGAGAGAATAGTCACCTTATTTTGGTGATTAGGTGTATGATTCCACAAACTTTTGTTTTCCTTTGGGATTAGTAATATCCTTTTTGAAGATGGGAGGACATTCCAATAAGTCCTTTCCACTGAAAACTGGAAGTATCTAAAGGTAGTGATAATGAAGGGAACATGCTCATCGCAGTCTGGCATACAGAAGTTTCTTTGTCTTTTAAGGAGCTGAATTTCTCTTAAGCATAAAAAGGCTAGCGTTATCAACTTTATTTGCAGATATTATTTATCTATTTCATGTTTTCTGCCTGCCCTTAAGTATATTCTGCCTATAATTTTCAAACTTTATTTTAAAAAAACCAGAAAACATCTTTTTACAAACAAAATCTTGCATAAAACTCTGATATATAAAACAGATAAAATAACCATTATGGTTGAGTTAGGGCAGGAATGAGTCTGAAGATTTGCCTATTTATCTTTCTCCCTCCTTCTTTCCCTTCTCTGCTACAATTTCCTTCAAATTCTTTACGAAAAAAATCTTGGCTTCTGATTCCCAAGCTGATGGCACCCATCCGACCGATCTCTCCTTGAGTCTGAGCAACTTCACACAGTCTGATCTGCTGCAGACTCACTTCATATTTGGTCAGTCACTGTCATTTCTTCATCTTGGGAATATGCAATGCATATCTCTCCATTTCTAATGTCTTAATTCAGGCCCTCCTTTTTTCTTATCTGGACTATTTTCATAGGTCACTCACTGATTTTCTGTTTCTGATTTATTTGTTAACAGTTTCTAAACTTTTTGATCTCATATATCAGCAAAGGAAAAAACACATTGAACTTGAACTACAAATATGTTTGTTTAGGTAGGTATGACTTTATATGTTATATACATGCACTAATATGTAAATTACAAAACAGACAAATGTCAAACTAAATAGGAGTGTGTGTGTGTATGTGTGTGTGTCTGTATATACACACATGCTTTTATATTTTCTTCTCATACCTTACAAATGGCTTTGATCATCCTCTGGGGTGTGTATACCCTGTTTTGGAGACTATTGCTCTATGCTTGTTAGAGAAACCTTTCTGAAATGAAACTGCATGCTTAAAGTCCTTCGGTAGCTCTCAGTGACTATTACATAAAATGTAAATATTTAACGCAGAAGACAAAGTTGTTTATGAATCAACCATTGGCTACTTCTCAAACTTGAAATAACGTATATGAACGCCCTTATTAAATAATTTATACTTGCCAAAATATTAAATGATTTGCACTTATCTTAATACATATATTTATACATAGCACCTTGGTCAGTCACAGATCTAGTTGTGTTGTAGGTTCAACTAGGCCGACATGACAACCGGAATATATGGCTTGAGACACCTACATCACTCTCATCATAAAAAACATTAATACACAAAGATTATTAATCTTTTGGGGGGGGGAGGAAATGAAGGCATAAGCATGCATATATGAAATTCTATAGCATTTGTATACATCAGTCCTTGGGAACTTAGTGAGAGAGCAAAAAAGAATAAAATGTTGGTATTAGCATCAGAACCTTCATGGACTTTACACAGTTCTTGTCTTCATTATGACTGTTTCTAAAGTAAAGTTGAATGAAGGATATGCTTTTAAAAACAGGCAGACACTGGTTACAGAGGCTTCAATTTTAAAACAATGTTCTACATTCTCATTAGACTCTGAAGGAGGTTTAAAAAGGAGATATTTCCTGCCTATGTTTTAAGATGAGATGAGGGTAAGAAAAGGAGCAGAGCTCAGTGTTATGTTATCCTGCCAACCTTCGTCAGGCCCTCGGGCTTGGTACGGCTCAAATTTCTGCTGTATATTTTGATACTCTCTGTCTCCATAGCTGTTGCTCAGGAATATGTGGCCAATAATGACACTGAAACTGCAATGAATTTATAAATAGATCCTCCCACTGCATAGATGCCGTTATTTAGTTACTTATATGAGGTTCTGTGAGAGGTTAAATATAAGGTAAAATAGTTCATTTGTTCAGAAAACTATAAACGGTTAAATATCAAAATATAACCAGACAGATTAAATAAAATGATTGCTAAATTAAAATGATTCAATAAAATTAAATTAAATAAGATTAAAGTAAAATGATTAAATAAAATGATTGTTCAATATTTCATATGGCAAGAAAAAGACTTATAATTGCTTTTCTACTTAAAAAAAATCAGTGGAACTAAGCAAAGTTGGATAAGTTTTAAGTCTTATTTTCTATGTAAACGATTAAGAAATTAATAACTTTGATCTAGAAGTATTAGGGAGATGAATAGCAAAGTTTAATATGAAGATTGGCTCATAATAAATTTTTTCTTTAAACCTAGGGCATCCTAAACTAGGGTTAATATTTTCCAATGTAAAATTTAATCATTTATTAAAAATCCTGGATGTCTGTACATACATCTCCTTCTTCATGAAAGGGTTTCGGTAGAATTAGAAATACTGCAGTTTACAAACTGTATTTTGAAAAGAAGAAAATTAGTATTAGCAGAAGAAAAAGTTATCCTTTCTGGAATCTAGGAATTTCTCACCCTGATCTTCCCATCTTCAATATTTTTTCCCTTATTTGACATGTGAAATATGAATAATTAATTATTAAAATTTTTTTTATTGGGGATGATTTGACGAGTTTCTTAGGAACAATTAATTAAAAGGTGAGGGTAGAGGTGGCTTCCTTAAAAGAGTGCTTTTCTTTCTTTTGAGTTTCTGTAATTATTTTAGGAATGGCAACCTCAGCATACCCATGGAGTTTAATTCTCACGGTATTTCATTTTAAACCTCTCTTTAAAGTCAATGTTATGAGTAACACAATTATATGTGTGGGACACTGAAACTAAAAGCATTCAAATGGTTTGACAGACAAGAAATATCCAGGGTCAGTGTAAATAAGGCAACAGATAATCACTATGTTGTTGGCAAAAATGAGACCCACATGTTGCAGCATGTCTTGTTCTCTCTCCTACACTTTGGCCATTGACAAATAAGTTTTCAAAGAAAAATCTGAATTCCTCAGGGTTACCCTGAAGTCATGTAAAAGAATTCCTTCCCAGCCAAAGTATTTTCTCATTTTCCTGTTGATTTAATGGTTACATTGTTAGATCTGTGAGAAGAAAAAGGAGGAAATGGCTCACTTTCCCCAGGGTACAGCTGGGACCACCGAACTGTGGCAGCGGACAAGAGCAAGAGGCTGGGGAGCACTCAGTGCTTAGGGTCCTTGCTCTGAAATGTTATCCTGTCTCTTCCATTCACATTCCATTGGCCCAAGCAAGTTTATGGTTAACCACACAAAGGGTCCGAGCACTATATCCCCCCTACCAGAAGGCCTAACAATTCATGTGGCAAATCTCGTAGGGAAATGAGCGAATTGTTGAGAACAGTAATGCAATCTACTAAAGCCTATAATGTTCATAAATTTAGCAACACCAAGCAGGCAGAAAGGGCAAAATGCCTATCCCCAGCCACAGTTTTATCCTGAGCTACCATGCTCATTTGCATCTTCTTTTCCATGTGAAATGAACCATTCTGGGTTCATTTTAACCTCATTTTTACAAACCTTTAAAGAAGGCAAGAGATGTTGAGTAGGCCAAGAAGTGAGAACGTGATTTACGCTAGATTCTGTCTAGGATGTGCTTTATTCCCAGGTAGCTTGATATTGAAATTAAAAGGGTTGTATGGTAAATTCCTTATGCACAAGTTTATTTATCTAATTTCAGTTCAGAGAATACAAGTCCATTACTGGCAACCTGAGCATGCAGTAAAGAGAGGAATTTGCATGTTATTTATGCAAAAGTCTAAAGTCGCATATATCATTTTGTAAGCAGAAGACAAAATGTAGGGCATATGGGTTGGACATGTTAACATGCTGTTCACTTTACCTGCCATTAATTTTTGTCATGTAAATTAGCATCCTAATGACATATCTCCACTGTGTTCATTCTGTGCCCTGTCTGGCCCCTTAACTTGGTGCACGTATTGAAGTTTTCAAACACATTTGGTAATTTGCCCTCTTCAGAAAATAATACTAAGGAAAAGCTATTTAATTTGAGCAAAATTTATTTTATTTTTTTTTAGTTTTCTTTTTTTAGTATATATAGATTTTAATTGACACAATAATTGTATATAGTTATGGGATACAGTGTGATATTTTGATGAATGTATACAATGTGTAATGATCAAATCAGGGTAATTAGCAATCTATCATGTCAAGCATTTATAATTCCTTTGTGTTGGGAACATTCAAAATTCTCTCTTCTAGCTATTTGAAAATATAAAATAAATTGTTGTTACCCTATAATAAATTATAGTCACCCTATCATGCCATAGAACACTAAAACCTATTCCTCCTACTTAGCTATGATTTTGTGTTCATTAACCAACCTCTCCCTATCCCCTGCTCTCTCCTACCCTTCCCAGACTCTAGTCACTGCTATTCTACTCTCTACTTCTATGAGATCAACTTTTTTAGCTTCCACATACGAGTGAGAACATGTGGTATTTATCTTTCTGTGCCTCGATTATTTCACTTAACATAATGTCCTCCAGGCTCATCCATGTGAGCCAAATTTATTTTATCTTTTGATTTTTAAATATTATTTACATTGCCAGATATTTAAGATTTTCACTATGTTCATTAAAACTTGACTTCATAAAACATACTAAATCTTCAGGAGTATCTCTGCAGGAGCTAGATGACAACACCAACAAAAAGATAATAATATTGCTGTTTAATGCAGTGTTGGAAAACTGCTCCTGGGGTTACAACTGCATCAGTGGAACCACCCTTCCTCCTGTGTCCTTTTAGCATTAGCCAGAAAGTAGACTGGCCAGTAGGGGCTGCCCTAGGCATTATGATCTGAGAATGGTGAATTTGAGTTGGAAAAAATAATGAACAGAATCTTTTAAAATAGCTATCCTCATTGGGAATTTAAGCATAATCGTCAGGATTCAGAATTTGTGATAAATTAATTTGAGCACTGTTTCAGCAGCTTTTATTCCATTGATATGACTATGAGGCATGTTTCAATAATATTTTGCTTAGCTTTGCCGGTTGTCTGTCCGTTAATAAATAAAATCTGCAGATCAAAATCGTAAAGTACCCCTATAGCCTAATTTAGCATCTTTTTTTCCTGGGTGGTGTTTTCAATCCTTAAGGTCTGAATTCTAGACATCCTTGAAAACAAGGCCTTATATAATGCAGTTAGTACTAATTCTTAAAAAGGGAAAAATACAACCACCTTGAATTACCCTAAAGTAACTGTCTCTTGTGAGGTGGCTCTTCAATTTTAGAAAATAAATTGCTTTTGAAAAAGAGAAATTAGAGGGAAAGGGAAAGAAAACAATAATTCTCATGATCATTTGTCCTTGAGAAGGGAGAAGATAAATAAAAGTAAGTGGTTTTAAATACAGTTGCCATGAAAACAAAACAAAACTTTGAAAAGATAAGCTTTCTGCCTAAAGCCCAAATTGGTACAAATGAGCTCTGCTTACCAAACATTAAACAGAAAGGCTTCATTAGAATGAAATACTATGACCTCCAGAAGAAGTATATATTACCAAAGGGTTGAAATGCAAACGTTATTAATTCAGTGTTTTTTCTAAAAAAAAAAAAAAAAAAAAAAGATCAAATTTGTTGGAGAGTGAGGCATCTACTAGCTGCTGGTATCTTGATGCATGTAGTGCCTGAGAGTACACAGCAACCTGTCCAGACTATTCCGTATACACTGCAGCAGAAGGCTGGCCCTTTGATGAGTGGAGAAGGGGACATTGTACTCAATGACTATTCAAATATGGCTCGAACTCTTTAGGCGGTTTGGTATAGATGTTAGTTCGTGTAGCTGCAAGAGAAAGGACACAGCTAAAACAAAGTACTAAGTAAAAACAGTGTTTTTGAATAGACTGTCATTAAGACTCCTCACCTGTTAAGACTCTTACTCTCTTCTCTCATAGAATTATTACTGGAGAGGACTAGAGGTCCCACTCTGAAAAGAAAAGCACTTCTCAGTTGTGGTTTGGGTCTTCATCCCAGTTTTCGCCATTCAGCTAGTTTGCAGAAGAAACCAAGATGCAGTTAGTCACTTCTCTTTCCTAACTCTCTTTCTCTACGTGCTTGCTTAGCTTTAGAAGCCTTTTCTGCCTGTTTTCTTCCACTTCTTGTGTGACACCATAATATTTTTAGAGATTGATTTCTCTTTTATTCAAATTTCTTCCCATCTAGTTCTTGGGAAGAAGGATCAAGACACTATTTACTCTATGTCTGCCAATGGGGAACCAGTTAGTTTGTTCACCCACCCAAATAATTCACTCTAAGTAATTCCTCCCATCAGGCATTTGTTACAAATGTGCAAAAGTTACTTTTATTTACTGACTAAACACATCCCTTCCCAGAATAGAGATCTCCTTTGAGGGTGAACATCTCCCTGAAGCTTTTGATTGTACAGTGAAAACTTAGCCCTAAAAAATTTAAGTTGTACCAAACTTAAAAAAAAAAAAATTTCTGGGCCAACCCCGTGGCTCACTCGGGAGAGTGCGTTGCTGGGAGCGCAGTGGTGCTCCCACCACGGGTTCGGATCCTATATAGAGATGGCCCGTGTGCTCACTGGCTGAGCACAGTGCGAGCGACACCAAGCCAAGGGTTCTGATCCCCTTACCAGTCACAAAAAAAAAAAAAAAAAAAAAAAATTCTTTTATCTATCTACCTGTCATCTCTCTATCTGTCTGCCTATAAGATCTCAACCAGATTTCTAAACCATGGCATAAAGGAATATCTTTGTCACTGGTAGTTTGTAATGTTTGACCACTGGAGTCATTTGGGGACCAAATTGCCCATTTTAAAATCTAACTCTTCAAGCTGGGGTGGTGGGGGGGCCAAGGGCATCGGCCACGCCCCCCCCCCCAAACCAGCCCATAGACAACCACCAAGCTGCCGCAGGAAGCAACATGGGCCCCTGAGCTGGAGTGGTGGGGGGCAGGGGCTTTAGCCACACAGCCCTGACATCTGCATCTAGCCCAGCAATGACTAAGACACCACTGGAAGTCCCCTGGTCTCCCCTGCAGGAATGAGGAGGGTGCCACAGGCCTCAATTCCACCCTTCCTCCTTCCTCCTTCTCCCACCTTCCCCCTACTCTCTCCCCCTCCCCCCCAACTGCTCTACAACATCATAGAATGTAAAAATACAATATTAATAAATAAATAAACTTAAAAACAAATCTAGCTCTCCATTTTGGGTTCTTAGGTAGATGGAGTAGAGTTTCAGAGGTTGGGGTTTGAATTCAGCAACCCAGGACCCACACTTTCAAGGTGTGAGACCAGTAAATAATACATTCATCAGCTTCAAGTCTTTTTTTTTAATTGTCTGTAAGTTACAGAAAATGATATTACTCTCATATGATTTTTGTAAGGATTTATTTATTTTAAATAAAATGATATATTCAAAAATTGGTTATTCCTATACCTGGCATAGAGTTAACAAATAATAAATGGTACTTGTATTTATTCTTTTTATATTTTGAACCCAATCCAATAAACATTTATTAAGCTTTACCTTAAGGGTACTCTAACAAAGAGTAATTTTGATTTTTTCCCTAAACGTGCTTATAAGTTTACTTAAGGGATTTAAAGCCAATATGAATTTTTATGTAATAAAGAAATTCAAATATCTTCATATCTGTGATAAGGACTGTATTAATTTGCAAAGAGAAGTAATATAAAACTGATTAAATTCAGGGTGCTAAATGCTAAACAGTGATTATATAATAAAAATGTGATTTAGTATAAGCCTTATCATAACATGGAAAATGTATTAGGACTCCTTGGCTTGAAGATTTATATATCTTTGTACTTATTTTACAAATCTGCTGTTATGAGTTAGCTAATAACATGGATGTGAGCCAGTTTGAAGAAGGATGATGCTTTTATGGAGTAATATTCTTCATGAATTTACATATCAATAGGTTTGCAGTACCTCCTGTTAAGTTAAAATATATAGATGGTATATTTATATATGTATAAATGTATAGATAGTATATATGGATGGTATAATTACTATAAGCTTACAGGGAAAAATACAGAGCTACTGGTATTTTTAAAAGAAGTTAATGATGAAATTCATTTTTCATTAAAATTTTAACCTAAAATTTTCATCTCTTCAGTGGCCGAGATTCATTTGAGCTTTAAAGATTATGAGAGTGAGACAAGGCACATCCTTAATTTATTGGTGATGAATTTTCGCCCCACTCATTGGCAAGATATGGGGAAGATCACAAGTCTTGTATGGAATCGTTTGATTCCCCAGAGCTACAATGGTGCTAACAATTTTGACAGATAAATTACACTTTCTGAGACACTTCAATTTTAGCAACTGTAATAGCAAAGAATTGTGATTATTCATAGCCGTTATGCAAAACAGCAAATGATCACATTCCGTGTAGAGATATCACTTCCAAGTAGCCTCTGAAAACATTTTTTTTGTTCTAATTTGTCCCATAGTCTTTAAAAACTTGTGTCACAATACACTTCTAAGTATATATTTTGTGGGGATAAAAATAATCATAATTGTGGTAGTAGATACCGTTTATTGAATTCTTACCATGTGTGTATGTGGAGTACTTGCTTTTAGGCCTATCACATTTTATATTGAAGTTCTAGAACAACAGAATAACATGCAGGGTATTGTCATGAGAAACCTCCCATTACATGTTTCTGCTTTCAAGGAATTTTTAAAGTTAATTTTCACTGACAATACACAGCATGTTGTATCAAGAAGAAGAAAGATATACCGTCTAGTGAATATATTTGGTATATCAAGCTCCTACAGTATTAATTCATGAAATATAACGAAGGCCATTTTAACGAGGAGTTTTGGTCTAAGATGTGGAGCAGCAAACTGAGCCCTATTAAAAGAATTTGGCATTTTTTTTCTCAAATATTTACTTTTTATACATATGGGAATGGATGAAAAAAAAATAGAATATTGCTGTTCCTCTAATGGTTAAATATAGAGTTACCATATGATCCAACAATTCTACTTTTAGATATACACCCAAGAGAATGAAAACATGTGCCTCAGAAGACCATGTATGCAAATGTTCCTAGCACCATTATTTATAATAGCCAAAAGGTGGAAACAATGCAAATGTCCATCAACTGATGAACAGATAAACAAAGATGCCATATCCATACAATGGAATATTATTCAACAATAGAAAAGAATTCAGTATTAATACATGCTATTACATAGATGAACCTTGAAAACATTGTGCTAAGTGAAAGAAGCCAGAATGACATGTTGCATGATTCCATTTATATGAAATGTTCACAATAAACAAATTTATAGAGTAAGAAAGTAGATTAGTGGTTACCTAGGGCTAGGGGGACATGGGGGATTGGAAGTTGATGCTAAGCAGTGTGAGATTTCTTTCTGGGGTAATAAAAATGTTATAAATAGTGGTAATGGATGCACAACTCTGTGAATATATTAACATCATTGAATTGTACACTTTAAATGGGATGATGTGGTATTTGAACTTTATCTCCACAAAGCTCTTAAAACAAGATGTAGAATAATTTTCCTAAGTAGTGAACCCTCCCCACTTACTGAACCTGTAGTTCTGGGAGGAACAAGTCATGATCTTCCTGATACAAATCACATGCATAAACAACACAGGAGGCAGTTGTACTCACAAAGCACCTCAAACCACAAAGTTTGCCTGTAAGCGGATGTTCTTGTCAAAGACAAGTGACCAGGGCAGGGAGTAAATGAGCAACCCTCAGCTCTTTAATATATGCCAATATAGTCTGGAAGCAGCAGGCACTGAAAAATGGTGAGGAGGGCCACCCTCTTTTCCTCCCCTCCCCCTCCCCTCCCCTCCCCTCCCCTCCCCTCTCACTACTTTTTACCCCTTAAATAGATATTGTGATGAATTAATTTAGAATTATAATTAAGTGTACAATTTGAAGTAACTGTTTTGTTTTTATGATTTTGAAGTATTTTCTGAGGCAAGATTGGGAAAGTGCAGAGTTGGGGCAAATCTTTCTCTGTGGCCTAACTGCTGATAGGAAGAATTTTTATGCATGAATTTCCTCCTCCTTTCCCATTTCTGTGACGTGTCACTGCCTCTCCAATCCTACAGAGTAATGTGCTCTGCTTTCCATCTTATTTCCACCCCACTCCACCTCCACATACAAGTACCACATTCACTGCAGTGCGCTCCTATTACGTTCTTACATATAATCATTGCCTTTACAAGTACTTTTGTTTAACGTTTAATTGAAGAATCATCAGTTCAATATGCAGCTAGGTGAACCTAACCAGTAGATATATTTTTTAAGTTTTGAAATGTTGGATAATATCTTTCACTTAAGAAAATTAATGTTTCTATAAAGTGTCTTTTTTGCATTCAAATGTTTCTGAAATATGACACTTCAATTTTAATTACTATTATTAAATATCAATGGATTTGTTTTGAATAACCAGTCAGATAAGTGGTGTTTATGCATTGTGCAATGCTATCTAAGATATTTACTTGGCACAGAGAGAATCACTGGCTTACCAAATAAGAGAATTCAGCATCTCTTGTTTGTCAATCCTATATTAACTGCATTTGTATTTCTGACAGTTTTCATGATGGAATTAAAAAAGAAAAAGAACATACAATACAGATCTATATTTCTGTATTGAAATGAGTGGTTCCAGTTAGTAGAAGTGTTGTGATTTGGAGAATGGTTGAGGAGACGAGGTTTAATAATTGCTCTTCTGGGAAAAAGTATAAACAAAATCTTGAGATCTCTACTATCAAAAAAATATACAATCATAAAGAAATAAAAAAGGCCACGTGAAGTGCACACTTATTGATATCTATTTTAAATAGTTATCAATATTAGTTATGAGAGTTTTGTATATTTTGCAAGGGGAAGTTCTCTTGGCGTACGTGCTTATCATTACATGTTCTGAACACACAGCATAATGTTGCGTATTGTGCAAAGAGAGAATCTGGGCTGGTGTGTGTGAATGCTTATGTGGTATATCAATGGAAATAGATGTACATAAGGGAACATATGGACAACTGAAAATTTTTAAGGTTCATTTTTTCAGTGGCTTAATTTAAATAGTAAATGCTTGTAAAGAATGAATGTCCAGAGGCCAGGACTAACTGCGAACCCTCAAGGTTCTCATATGGTTCACTGCTTAAGTTTCCAGAGAAGCAGACTCTAGAAAAGAGATCAGGTAGCAAGAGGTACACTAGGGACTGTTCTTGGGATCCCTCCGTCTGTGGAGGTCAGGGGAGAAAGCAGAATCCAGAGACGAGGAAGAAGTCAGTCTGCAACACAGTCTCAAAGAAAGCCTCTGCAGACCCAGCAGGGAGTTCTGAAGCTGGAACACCCTTCAGATTGTGCAAATTCAGGTGAGGGGGCTGGGCCTTCATACCTTCTTGTGACCTGATACTAGACACTTGTACAAGGTGGCCCTCTTTAGCTGATGGCACTTCCCAAACCTGGGGAAATGAGTCATTCATTCTTGCAAGAGGATCCTCAGAGCATCCACTACAAATAGTCTTATATTTTGGGACCAGCAGGCATTGAGAATTGCTGTATGGACAGATTCCTTCCTTCTTTCATTCCTTCTGTGTATCTTTCTTTTTCTCCCCCAGTGCCTTTCCAAAAATACTTTGAAGGGCTAGGGGTTAGTTATCATGAGGAAGGAAAGAAAATAATCATTTTCATAAAATCCAACTATTCTTTTAATGCCAAAATAGGAATTAATTATTATTATACTCAACAATCATAATTGTTTTCCATGGAAAAGTTACTTCCATATATCTGATGACCCATGGCCTCCCTGTGACAGTTCCTATCTGTGTGATATTAGCATCCTGACAGCCAGATAGAATGTCAAAAGGAAAGTCCAGATAAAATTATTTTTTTCCTCTGTATTAAAAAAAGAAAAAAAAACAAAAAAGAATATTTATTGAGAGCTCATTAAATGTGACATCAAAGATCTTTCTTATCTGTATTAGAAGTTGATAACAACTGAAACAGTACATTAATTTGAAAAGTTTTGCTCTCATGTAACCATTATTTTTCATAAAATAAAAGCATATTAGCCAATGTATAAAGTTAACACTTTATAGAAACTGTAGACTATTTATTTTGGCTGGGCTATTGTCTGGTTGCTATATATTCACTTTTTTTTTTTTTTTTTTTTTTTTGCTTTATTTAGCTATTGCATGGCTTTTGAAGCATCCACAAAACATCAAATTGTGGAGAAGCTAGCACACAGATATATGAAATCAGTATTTAAAATTGGCAAAAGAATGGCCATGTTTATTATTAAGTACTGATTTTTTCTCAAGGTATTACAATAAAATGAACTGTACCATTAAACATAGTATAGAAACTACTAACCAGATAAATGCTGGCGAGGCTGCGGAGAAAAAGGAACTCTCATACATTGTTGGTGGGACTGCAAAATGGTGCAGCCTCTATGGAAAATGGTATGGAGGTTCCTCAAACAATTGCAGATAGATCTACCATACGACCCAGCTATCCCACTGTTGGGAATATACCCAGAGGAATGGAAATCATCAAGTCGAAGGTATACCTGTTTCCCAGTGTTTATCGCAGCACTCTTTACAATAGCCAAGAGTTGGAACCAGCCCAAATGTCCATCATCAGATGAGTGGATACGGAAAATGTGGTACATCTACACAATGGAATACTACTCAGCTATAAAAACGAATGAAATACTGCCATTTGCAACAACATGGATGGACCTTGAGAGAATTATATTAAGTGAAACAAGTCAGGCACAGAAAGAGAGAAATACCACATGTTCTCACTGATTGGTGGGAGCTAAAAATTAATATATAAATTCACACACACACACACACAAACCGGGAGGGGGGGAAGAAGATATAACAACCACAATTATTTGAAGTTGATACGACAAGCAAACAGAAAGGACATTGTTGGGGGGGAGGGGGGGAGGGAGAAGGGAGGGAGGTTTTGGTGATGGGGAGCAATAATCAGCCACAATGTATATCGACAAAATAAAATTAAAAAAAAAAAAAAAAAGAACTGCTTTTGCAGTATCCCATAAAAAAAAAAAAAAAAAAGAAACTACTAACCAGAAAACTTCTTAGGTATTTAAAGTTGTATTTAATTATATATATATGTATATATATATATATATATATTTTGCAAGACACTTAGAAGTATCACTTAAATGCCATGTAAGAATGGATTTGGGCTAAAGGCTGCAGAGACTTTTAAGATTTTCATGGATTTTTCCAGATTGCTCCTCAGTCAGTTCAGGATACTTGCCATTGCTGGCTTTACAGCACAGTACAGATTCAGCCCTTGCAGACAAACAAAGATAGCTCAAAGCACTGATTTCTGCTACATCTTCAGCATCCTTATTCTATTAACTATTGGAATTAATTACCTCTACAGATAATTTGCATCAATCAACAGAATAGGGAATTAGAAGAGCTTCTGAAGCTTTTCTGTGACTAAAAGAGCAATTCTATTATTGACTACCATAAGTGTTAGACTTACTAAAAGGGAAAAAATGTTTTAAATTGAACCTTTCTTCTAATTTATTCATCAGTTCAGAAAACATGTGGGTTAAAGTTAACCATGTTGCTGAATCTAATTTGAAAAGTCGGGGGAAAAATACTGAATTTTTTTCTTCTTTGACTTTACATGTTGTTTGCAGTGTTAGCTTGACCGTATTTTTCATGAAAAACCTCCTGAACATTGAGAGTAAATTCAAAATAAAGAATTTTTATTTTCAGTCTTAGACATTAAAAATTGATGCTCACCTTTAACTTATATACAAAAACCTAAGCAGTTCTTAAAAAGAAACTCTGTAGCTTAAACTATCAACATTTTCTAATCTAGTGGTCAATTTTTGTTTCCCAAGGTGGTGATTTTAAATGATTATTTTATATAAGAAGGTAACTATGTTTTTTCTTCACTCATACAACAAACATTTCCTTTTTTATTTTATTTTAACTTAATATACATTGTAGTTTGTTTTCACATCCCTTTACCTGTTCCTCTTCCCTCCCCACATCGCACTACATCATATCTGTTACTTGTCTTTAACAAGTTCAAGGAATTACAACAAACATTTCCTGATGGATGCCAAGTGAGAGTGGCACATATACGTGCCATCCTGGGATCAATGTCCCATACTGCCAAAGCTTCGTTCGGTAAGGACCTTGTTTTTTTATTTACAAAGTGCTTCCCTGGGGCCTCATGAAGGTATGATTCCTATTTTGGGAATAGGTCTATCCATCCTTGTCTTTTGGTTTCCTATCTCAATCCCACAATCTCCTCTCTGGCCATTACCCTGTCTAATCATTTCAAAGTCCTGCCTTCCAAGGTAATCTGTTTAGCTTTTCTAATCTTCTAACTTCCCATTACTCATCATTTCAGTTCCTGCTACTGGCCCTCTAGTGCTTTCCTGACCAATTTCAGTTACTTAATCCTTATCTCGAAGGCCATTCACCACTCTGCCCCTGCTTACGTCTTTTACCTTATCACCTCAGATTCCTTCCTCTGCTCACACTTCTACATGCAAGCACATTTCCAGAGCACGAAAGTGCTTGCTTAGGATTTTCGTGCTGCTGTTGCCTTGAAGAACTTTCACCTTTTCCTCTTATCTTTACAGAGAAGAAAGTAACTGGGCTGTGGCTCACAATTCACTAAGACAACTGGCAGTTTTGCACACATCTTAATCAACAATGACCTCTGTTTCTTCTGCTCACATTCAGCATTCACTTATAACTATTTAAGAGTGTTTTGGGGGCAGCTTTCCTGTTATCAGGTTGTGTCCTCGGTAGTAGCAAGTGGTTATTCTTAATAAATCATAGAACCATAGAATTTAAGTACTGACAAGGATTTCCCATATATAAGAATTCAACTTCCCGATCAGTGTAGAAATCCAACTCAGAATGTTCCTGATGCTTAAAGTTGTCTTTTCAAGAGAAGCATCAACTCATGAGACAAGCTCTTCCCTGGTTGCCTAGGACTTGCTTTTAGAAAAGTATTCTTTGTGCTGAATTTTGTTTTCCTGCCACTACCTCCTGTTGGTATGAGGCATGTCTTTGGGAAGATATAAAATGATTCTAATAGTCTCTCTTTGCCTTGAAAATAAACTGAGCACAGCCATAATTTCCTCCATTAAACCTTTTGTGTTTGTGGTTAAATGCCTGAGTTGCTTCCATAAGTCGTCTTATGGCACAGTGTTTGAGAATTTCCACGCTCTTGTCTTGTTGCGCCTTTGGAATAGGAACTTGATCGGCAGACTTTGCAAGAAGGCTTGCAGGCAGTGTTGGCCCAAATGTTGCCCATCAGTTACCATGTTTAGTCATTAATATTGAGGATAGTTTTTGTAACCTTAAAATGAATTAATAATTAATCATCCTCTTTATCCTTTAATGGCTGTTAAAGCTCATATTCATAGTATTTTGGTTACTAAACTATCTATAGGCTCAAAGACTTTAAAACTATTGCATAATGAAAACATGTGCCCTATTTAAGAGTTTGACTCGGAGAAAGACTTTTTTTTTTTAGTCTGGTATTTTGAAGAACTATTGAGATGTCACTGGACAGTATTTTTAGGATTTTCGCGTTGCTCACACATGAGCACTTTGGGAATTGTTCAGTGAGTATGTCTCTTGAGCACTTTGTTCCTTGAAATTATCAAATCCTTCTTGGAATTTTTTTCCCTCCCTGTCTTGTGATGCATGGGTGGGATTGGGTCATTGCCAACAGAGCATTATGAAGATAATCTATTCCATTTAGAAAATAAAATAAGTTAGGTTTAAGTTTTTTATTCTTTTAGAAGTCTGGAGTCCTCTGAGAGTTTAACTAGATCCAGTAAAGCTCTCTTGGAAACAGTTCATATACACATAATTACACAGAGAATTTGCATTTAATCTACCTTCAGTGGTACATGTGCCTCTGTAATCACACCCTTATTCCCGCAACAGGATACTGATTCTGAGTTTAGATCACTGACTTAGTTGTACTCATTTTACATACATATTTTCCTGCAAAGATACTCACATATGAATATAAAATCGTATTAGTAAATTATGTGTTTTATAGTTCCATTTAGTAATCTTTTAAGGCAAAATTGTTTTCTACATTAATTTTAATTCAAATATTTATTTACAGAATCTTGAGTTTCTTAATGTGAACACATTTATATAATCTTATGATACAACCTTTGTCTTCTGAATGCTTTCTTAAAATATTTTCACAACTGAAAATATCAAAAAATGATTTTTCTCTGTAAACTGTAACCCGCAATCTTCTTATATGTGGTTATTTCTTGCACATGTAAATGATTTGGTAGAAGATACAGCCTTAGACAAATTTTAATTCTTTAAAGTGTGTTACAACCTGCACATTTTACAGGTATATTTAAATAGGCATAGAAATATCTGAAACCACTATTTTTCTTATTTTTACAAAAGATTTGAGAATCCCCAATTTCAAAAATAAATTTAAAATGTATATATACAAATAACATACAAAGAAACATAGGAAAGAATAGCAGGAATCAGCATATTTAAGTTTACAGTTTTAAAAATAATCATTGTATCTTTACTAGCTAAAGATAAAGTTTTGATTAGTGTTATGTTTCTTTTTTATATTTGGCCTTAGTTTGCCAATATTAATATACAGGTTACTAAACAAAAATTATCTGTAACACCAGCTCTGTGGTAACTACCTTTTGTCATGTGTGAGTCATGTAATTCTCTGAACTTAATGAAAGCTCTGTTTTAACTCGAAGGCTGTGAATATGTCATATTGTGTGCCTTTTATGGGAAGGGTTATGGAGCTGTACACGTATGACAGATTTGTGAAATGTATTATTTACAAATTTTATCACATTTGGTAAGAAATGTACAAATCCTATCGCAGTATCATTTGAACTTATATATGTTTGTGAATATTTAGCCAAGCAAGTGCTCAAAACACATTGTTTTACATTGAGAACATAAAATCTAGTTTTATTTATAAAGATTTAAAACAAAAAATTTCCAGAACTATGCATATATAACCAACACTTATAAGCAAATTAAATTCAAAATGTAGCATAAGGAATATAATTTTTATTTCAGTGCAAGCAAGAAAAGGGCTCAATATTTATTTATTTATTGGTTTTTTTGGCAGTAGGATTTGGCCCATTCATATTCCTGAGTCTCCATCAGAATCAGTCCTACAAAAATGCTGAATATTACAATTTGGATGTTAACTAATAGATTTGTATCCATTTTATCACTTAGTTATAAAGAAAATTATCTCTTCATATCCCAGAGTGACTATGATGCTTGATAAGGGAAGAGTCTGGGTTTTGTGGCACCTGAGACTTTATATAACTTAGGGAGACCATTTTAAGAGAAATGGATACAACATTAGGTAACAACTGAATATTTTTTTTTTTTTTACTTTGGCAGCTGGCCTGTATGGGGGTCTGAACCCCTGACCTTGGTGTTATAACACACTGAATATTTATTTAGAATATAAAATGAAATCACAACACATTACAAATTTAATACAGCTGACTAATTCTATGAGCATCACAAAACCTATAAAATTAACTTAATTTTTTAAAAAATGAATTAATTGCTGAACAATTCTGTGATTTTTTTTTTGTTTTTGGCTGTGTATTTTTTGGCTATTTATTCTCTGATTGCGTCTTCATTTGACTATGGTTCTCTTATGTTTTCTATGTTGACAATAACAACATAATGCACTCTTTTCTCTGGTATGATTGATTGTAATCCAATGTTTTGTTAATGATAATTTAGAAAGTTTGCATCGAGTTTCTCAATTTATTATTGGTGATTTCATATATATTCTTAACTGTGGCCAAACTTGAAAAAATCCCTACCATATGTCTTTTATTTTTGCATGGTAAGATTTGGAAGACTTTTCAAAGACAAGTTCCTGGTTTTATATGTTTTAAACGTTGTGTCTCCTCCACTCCATGCAGCCCTGTGGTGGCTGGAGCTCTGGGCACATTGATATCACAGTGCGACCTCAGGCTCTGGCCCTGTACTTTCAGGTTGCCAGAGCAGTGGTTATCAGGAGTGTTTGTGGAAGCTATTCCTACCCTAGGACAGCTAGCAGTAACCAATGGACACATGGAAGAGACTGACAACCACAAGGATATAATCATAGCAAATCAAAACTAATTGTATCTTTAATTCAACTTCCAATTAGCTAGATTCCAAAAAGGCCCACAGTCACCCCAAAGCTACCTAACCCAAATGGGAAGCATAATAGAGACAAAATCAGTGTGCAGACACTGGTCTTAAGCTATTGCAGCTGAAATACTTTACCCTTACAAAATTCCAAAAGCATATGAGCATGTAAACCCACCATGAGAGCCATTTCCAATGCCTTGGAAAGGAGCCCATGAAAGTAAGGGGCCCTGAAGCTGGACTCTTCCTGGTTTCACATAAATCAATCAATGTGGTAGACAGGGAAATTTCTAGACCACAGGAAATCTGCTTGCCTAAGGAAACAAAGAAGCTGGGCTTATAGTTATACAAAAATAGTTCTATTTTTTTCCCCTAGAGTTCATCACCATTTCTCAGAAGGTATTTTTTAGAAGTTCTTTTTATGCATTGTACTCTACAAATTCTTTGTGGTAGCTAATATTTCACAAATTATACTACTTCTTTAAATCACTCCAGTTATTTAATAGCATAATCTTTTGGGGGGTGGGGGGGGGTGGGAGGAATAGCTGGGCTCCAGCAGGCTTTCAGTGTTCAGTTGTTTCCCAGTTTTGTGACTTACATAGGAAGAAATAATCTCTCTCATGTGAAATACTCCCCTTGGTTTAATTTAAAGCACCACATGGCATTGTGTGATGATGGGATGACAACTCAATTCATTGAGTAGAATATGCTATTTGTAATCTGGATTATCCTTTAGGTTTTTCAGTGTAGTCCTCAAGAAGCTGAAAATCCACCCTTGTCTCATTGATTAAAATACAAACACACACATTTTCAAATAAATAAAAATTCTGAAAGTTCATATATCAATAGGTAGGATATTTCACCTGGAAATCCTGAAGTCAACAGTGATCAGAACCTATTGCCTAAGTTCCAGTGTAAACAGGTGGGTTATTTAAATTCTCTCTCAATAGAGACTTCAAGTGAAAATGGAGCGTAACTGTGGGACCATAATTCAGGAACAACTCTGCAAAGCAAAATAGAGAGGCACCAATTTTGTTATATTTGTGGCCCTCATACTGTAACACCGGGGTTGTTCCTGTTGTTCTGGCTAAAGATGAGTCAGGGACCTCTGATATGGCTGTTTCTAAAAGACAACAATTGATTCAGAATGTGAGACTGGGAGAAATCCTAGAAGTCTGACCTTCAGATCAGTTTAATTATAGATCAATAATTCATTACTTAGACCAATGCAATACCAAAAATCCCCTCAGCTAGCTGCCAAGATACTATTTTACCTCAAATAAGTTGATTGAGAGCAGTCACTATAGATAAATTTGATCCACTGACAATTCACTGATTCGGGGAATATGCAGCACCCACCCACGACAGAGATATAGCTCAGGCCTGCCGCATATAATGTAGTCACCTGGGGTTCCTGTTTTTCTGCACATGTCCCCTTAATGTACAGTTAAGCCAAGGCTTGTTTTAAATTCCTTAGACTCTGCTCCATGCATCGATACATATGTCTTGGCATGTAATTCTTCCCTTCTTGGAGTTCATAACATTGGCACACATTCTAAAGTTGCTAGGTATTATCTGTACTGCGGGGTGGGGCAGACGTTGCTCTTATGTGTGATTAGTGAATTACAGTTTCTTAGAGTATTAAGAAAGTCATGATTGAATAATCACGTTAGGAAAACTTTGATCCAGTAGGGAAAACTTCCCAGACCTTTTGAAGTGATTCACGGCATCTGAATACAAAGTATATAGGTGCTCCGGGAGCATCCCTACTTGCTTTCTTTTTTTTTTTTTTTTTTTTTTTGCCGTTTTTTCGTGACCAGCACTCAGCCAGTGAGTGCACCGGTCAGTCCTATATAGGATCCGAACCCGCGGCGGGAGCGTCGCCGCGCTGCCAGCGCAGCACTCTACCGAGTGCGCCACGGGCTCGGCCTCCTACTTGCTTTCTTATGGTATCATTGGATAACGCGAAGAGATGTAAATGTAAATTGATGCTAAATTGTGCTGTGCGTACAAAAAGGGTTAATTTGAGCAATACCCTTTCCCATCAGTCCATTTTTCAACATACCTCCTGCCGTTTTCTAGAATGTTCACCTATCCCAAGCTGATCCATACTCAGCTGAAGACTCAAGAAGGAGTCTGTGCACCTGTGCCCCAAGTTCTACATCTGTGCCACTTCCTCCTCTTTGTTACCCCGCTCAGCAAACTCTACCTGCCTTGACCTCCCCAAATTCCCAGGTCCATCTCCTCACCTTAGGGAGATTGTTGGGCTCTGGTGGGGCTCCCCTCCCTATGCCTAGGCCTGGAAACTCTCTCCAGGAGATAAGCTGGGGCCATCAGAGGCCTCACCTCATTGTATTCCTTTCTCTGATCACTGTGCTGAGCTGTCTGTTGCCTAATGTCTGAAAACTGTTGTTTCATACACTTTGTCCAGTTTTGCATTTCTTTCGTGAGAGAACATAAACCTGGCTCCTTTGATTCCATCTTGGCAGGAAGCACAAGTATCGGCAGTGACCATATTTACTTGATTATTATGGTCAGCATTTGAAAAGAACTCTGTAGAGATTGACTATTTCATAGTATTTAAGTGATGTTGTTTATTATATTGATTTTACTTAAAAAGAGGAAGTTTATTACAAGTAATTTGTTACACAACATATAACACATCATTGTAAAAAGATTTTTAAAAATCCAGATAATCAAAAACTTTTTACAAAATTCCTTATAGTAGTACAATGACTCTCAACATTTTATGGTGTATGTTTTAGAATTTTTCTCTTAGTAGATATGTTTAGATAGATATGGAAAACTATATACACTTAATAAAAATATGTGCATACTATTATCTAAATGAAAATATTTTAAGTTATAAAAGTAGTAAATATTTCTCAGTAAAATTAAATATGTATACAGAAATTCTGTTAAATGTCATACAGTTCTTTTCAGAGTTCTTCCCATACATGCAAAAACACACTTAGAAGTATTCTGTACAAAAGAAAAGAAATCATTCTGTACATATATTCTTTTCTGGTTCACTCTTTTTCATTTCACCTAATCCATGCAGATAAACTTCATCATTTAAATGGCCTGCAGTGATTCCATCATATAGATGAACCATGACATATTTAACCAATTTACTAATGATAGACTTTTATATTGATCCCAACTTGCTGCCAATGTTCACTTGTTTATTTCCTTAGTAATAATTTCTAAACAACTAGTTTCTAGATCAAAAATAGTGTACATTTAATATTGCAATAGTTACATAGAAATTTGTACTTTTCCCAATAATATATTGGTGTTTACTTTCAAAAACCCAATCTAACGCTTAGCATTACATTATTTAAAAAATCTTTGCCAATAAATTAATATAAATGAATATCCGTTACTTTATCATTTCTTTGATTATTAGTTGGATTTCAATTTTTTTATCAGCCATTTCGGGGGATGGGCATTCTCTGCCTATGGACTTTGCCTAGTTTTGTGTTGGCGTGTTCATCTTTTTCTTATTTGTAACAGTTCACTTTAAAAGTCTTATTTTTCTGTATAATTTTGTCACTTATTTATGACTCCTGTTGTGATATTTATTAAAATAAAAAAATGGATTCATAGAAAAACTGAAGATAATTTGATGTTTTTTCGATATTGAGTCTTCCTTTCAGGAATATGTTGTGTAAATGGTTGCCTACAAAGGGGGCACAGGGCAGGGGAGCGGTGGTGGAGAAAGAGAAAGAAGTGAATCTGAAAAAACACAAGGAAAGTCAGAAGTTTGGAAATGATGGATATGTTCATTATCTTGCTTGTGGTGATTTTCTCACTGCTGTATACGTATGTCAAAACTTGTCAGGTTGTACACTTTAAATATATGCAGTTTATTTTCGCTCAATTATAGCTCAATAAAACTGTTATTTTTTTAAAAATGGCACCAAACCTGCATTAAACAGCTTTCAGCCAGAGTAAAAATCGAGTTTGATCAGAATATTTTTGTGCTATCTTGGTTAAATTTCTCCTATCACAGTCACAAAGGCTTTCTAAAATAAATTGTGAAGCCAAAGAAAGTCACCTTAACCTTCAAGATTAAGGAAATTGAACCAGTAAAATAAATGCTTCCAAATCAGACTCAGTCTAAAAAACCTGAAAAATAAATATGACTTTAGAGCAGCACTATATGGGAATAATTGTCTATAAATCTCTGAGAATGATGGAGAGCAGATAGTACATAGGAGGGAAAGAAAGAGAGAGATATAGAGTTGCTTTAAATCTGAACCATGTAGCTAAAAAAGGAAAATGGCCTTATGATAAATTTTTAGAGAGTGGTAGTGAGAAAGAGGCATACTCAAAAATCTTTCCCTTTAGTATAAGAGGTGCCAATTTAATGATCCCCAAAAGTGGTATGAGCTTGAGTCCCATGCACACTGATCAGGCAAGATTTATGGAGTTGAAGGTGACTGAAGAATGCAGTAGAAGGACGTAGCACTGGGAAAGGCTGCCAAGGGAGGGACAGAGGCTGTGAGTCAGCTAGGGCTTGTGCTTTGTCCCAGCGGGGCAGCAAGCTGTGTCTGCACAGTGGGGCCTGCCTGAAGGTCCTGTGCCCCTGCTCAACTACTGCAGTACAACTACTTCAGTACAACTTCTGCAGCACAAACGCACTTTTGTAAATGTTTATGAAGTGACATGAAACCTTCTTGGCCATAAGAATAAGATAAATTTGGAATTAACAACTTCAATCAAAGTATCTTGATTAGAAGAGGAAGGAGGAGGATGAGAAAGAGGAAGAAGAGGTGGTAAAGAGTTATTGATTGATTGGTTGGTTGGTTGGTTGAATGCAGCTGGAGGGTATTGGGGAGCACTCTGGTCTTGGAGTCCAAGGTTCAAGTCCCAGTTTGGACATTTGCCAGCTGTGAAACAACAGAAAAATTGTTTAGTTTTTCAGAACCTCAGATTCCTTAGATCTGCAAATTGGTAATAAAAACTATGTACCTTTTAAGGTTATGATAAAAATCGAATGTCTTGTACATGTGTAAATCTTTTTCAAAACATAATAGATGATACAATTATTGGGCACTATTATGATGATGTTTACTCTTCAGTGGGAGCATTTGATTGACTGATTGAGTGTTACTTTCTAATAATGTTTTTTTTTTTTCTCTCATATACACTTTGTTTTTAAATTCACAAATTTATCCTCCCCTCTTCAATCAGAATTCTCTTTAATAAGACTGAAGCTGTTCTTTAAGGTTGAGTCATTAATGTTAAAAAAAGAGTAGTTACATCAAATGCAGTGACTTAGAACAACAACCAAGGAAACTTTCCTGTGTGATGCCCACCTCATCTCACACACACACACGGAGTATGTTTAAAGTTTGCTGGTAAAAGGAGAAAGTAATTGTTTACAATAGGAACAAGCAGATGGGCATGTGATAGTAAAGCAAATATTATGAAATAAATGATACTTTATTATGTTTATCTTATATATGTAGTTTCAAACAGGGCTTGTCTTGGGATTCTATATAGTTCTACTGGCGCCCTACCCATTGGCCATTTCTACCAGGATGCCTTGAAGGCACCCCAGCCTCAGCATGTTCAATTTGGAACTCATTATTTACTCCCCAGGTGTTCAAGCTAGAAGCCTTCAGTTCGCCCTTGACTTCTCTCTCTTCTCCCAGCTCTCCTCTGCTCCATATGGATGCGTCTCCACACCCTGTTGATTCCACCTTCTAAATATCTTCCTCTTCTCCCTCATCTGTACCTCTATTACCACTGGCTAAGTTTGGGTTATGGGTTTCTCAGTCTTTAGTCTCCTCTCTCTCCCAACCAATCCATCCCCAAAATTTCCACCTCTAAAAACTATCATTTTAAAACATGAAATATCTTTCCAAAGTGCAAGACTTTCTCTTTCTTATAGTTTAACTTTTGGGTTTATTCAGATAAATTAATGAAGATATATGTTAAAAAGCTGTTCATCACAGTATTGTTTACAATAAGAAAAAAAAAAGGAAAGAACCCTAAATACCCCAGAAGAGGCGATTAGTTAAGTCAATTGACTATGAAAGTTATTGGCATTATATTAAAGATCCATATTTAATACTTCAAAAAAAGTCACTGATAATATTAATGATAATTATTAAAATCAAATTAATGAATCATATACATACAAAAAATTGCAGAGAATATATTATACTATAGAAAGAGATTTCTAGGTGATGAAATTTAGCAGGAATTTTTCTACTCTCCCAAATCAAAAGCAAAATGAAACTAAAATAGAATAAAAGTCATGCTGTGTAGCTCTTTACAAAAGATAGTACTTCTGGTAAGAATTTCAGTGACCAACCAAAATTCTATAACTCAGTTCCTGTGAAATATCGTATAACAAATTCACTAATGCCCTAAAAGTTATGAAAACTGGGGCCTTCAGGACATCCCATATCGGCCTCATTTTTTAAAGAAATTATTTTTGTGGAATCTCTGATATAAATTCTGTACATTGTCCCCAATCCTTTATGCCTTACTTCTTCTATTCACAACTGTGCCTTCCCTTCCTATTTCTTTTAAAAAACTAAGTTCATACATGTTTTTGAAGGCTAAAGAAAAATAATGCTCTACAGATCAGGGGGCAGGGGTGGGGGCTGGCAATGCCCTCCTCCTTCCCACATGTTTTGTTCTATATCTGTCTCTCAATTAAGTTCTCTAGCAGGAGTTATTCTCAAACATTTATATTGGTTCATTGACTGTCTTTTAAGTAGCATTTATGATGAATTCCTTTTTAAAAACTTTTTAATGGTGGTGGGATCTAGTGTTACCCACCAGATATAGCCTTGCTCAGTCAGCAGTCAGCTTTTCTTTTTCCCCTCTTTTGGAAGGCTTGAGAGAACAAAGCCCAATATTTACGTGTGTGCACATACGTGTGTACACACGCACATGCACACACACCCAGTAGCTTTGAAATTTGCATACATTTTAACACTGGTGGGGCTGTTCATCATTTTTATGGAAAGGCTTTTATTAAATTCTATCGAATATGGTGTGTTAGGAGTTTCTTTGTTTTTCATTTAATGATAATCAATTACCTCACAGTAATATCTTAATCATTGACAGAAAAAACAAACAACTAATTAGACCTAATTGCTTTTAAAATCACTTTACTTTCTTAGTCATTTCCTTTCCTTACATCCTCCCTAAACACACAGATCTCCTTTCTATATAAAATATAACTGGCATGAAAATTGATATTAAGTCAAGTAATGTAAACCATTTCATTGGTTGAAATGTCTACACACAAAGGTTAGTGGAGAATTCTGGAAGAGATGACTAACAAACTAATACAATACTGGCACTTTTGGTATTTCCATGGAGACATGCCATATCTAAAAGATAGCTCTTCAAAATGTACAGCAGAATAATATTTTAAAATACTACATATTAAATAATATTTATGGCTTTTGATATTAGTATTTTTGTTATAAATAGATGTATGTATACATTACACAAACTTTATTAGTTTTTTCTTTTGATTTTTAAAAATTAACACGAAATCTTAAAATCTTTGTCTCCACAAACAGAAGCAAAGTAATTATTGCAATAATAAAGTCAAAGATTAAATAAAGCTGTCTGCTCTGTTTTTTTTTTTTTTTTTTCGTTTTTGTTTTTGCAGGGGAGAGGATGGGAGAGGAAGTGTTGATAAGAACACACTGCGTGAGATCATCAGCCTGGGTTCACATCCACTCTCTAGCACTGACTGGGTGGCTGTCTTTAGGCAACTCACCCAAGCTGTTTGATCCCTAGTTTCTTCTTCTGCAAAATGGCAATGGTGATAGTACATAATCAATAGTGTCATCATGAGATAAGATGAGATAATGCAAGTCAACTGACTGGCGATGTGCTTGGTACAAAATAAGTACTTAAAAGCTCCTTTAAATCATTTTTTATTATTCCAGGAGTCATTACTTACTGTTAGAAAAGTTGTGTCTTTTGCTTACATTTAACTTTACAGTTCACAAACTGCCTTCACAAAGATGATCTCATTTCATCCTTACCACAAATGTGAGATGTAGAAACAATTAGCCCCATTTTCTAAGGAGGAAATGGAGTCTCAGTTAAAGTTAACTTAAGTGACTTAGCGAAGGGCCTGCAACTCATCCACGGCAGGACCGGGACCAAAGGGTCATACCTTTATAAGCTGTCACATATGTTTGTCTTCTGGAACACACGTGGGCATGGCTAGTGCAGACAGCCCTTGGACTTCTGTATGTTCATTTCTGACATTGGATGCTGTTCTTCTAACAAAAGTTGCCACCTTGCCACGCATCGAACAGATGGCACTGCTGATTAAAGTCAGGCCATATTTAGAACATTTCTATAAAGCTGTTCTCATTTGGGGAAGTGTTTCTGCCCACTGAAGTCATTTCTTTTCGCCAGTTGAGCAAACAAAATCATGAGCCATCTTCTCATCAAGCCTTTCAGCCACTCTCATTCTCAGGAGAGCAGGTGTTTTTCAGAAGTCAACTTTCCATGTTCCTAAGGAAAGTGAACATGGAAGCTTATTTGATGACAGTGAGGGACAGTAAACATGCACACTCGCTCATTAATAAGGGAATTGTCTGTCCTCATGGAAATATGACTTTGAACAAGTAGATATCTGCTGAAGCAGGATAATATGAGAGTGTCAGCCTGTACACATGAAGGACAAGGGAAGGCAGTGAGAGGAAGGACTACGGGAAGAGGACCATAGATTTTACATAATACTGCTCAAATTAACTTAAAATGTAAAATAGCCTAAAAATTATATAGAGAGATATGTGTGTGTATATGTGTGTGTGTATCCCCACACTTGAAAGGATAATATTTACAGATGGATGAGATAATAAAATATAGAATGTTTTGAGCAAAAAGCCAAATAAGACACTTCTGCTAGAGTTTAACATTTTTATTTTAACTGAAATGCTACAGTGTAGCTATAACTATATAGCCTAATTTATTTACATGTAAAATTAATTATTTCATTGTCATTGAATCAGATATGGGTGGATTCAGGAGAAGATAAATGAAAGAAGTCAAGGAGAATGGTATTAAGAATACATTCAGGCTTAGGAGTTGGGCCAACTCAGATTTCAGTTGTAATTCTGCCACTTAAGAGCAGAATTTCCTCAGGCAAATTACTTAATCTTTTTAAACTCAGCATTCTCATCTAATACTGTAAATGAAGACACCAATGCCTAAATTATAGATTACCTGTAAGGATTAAATGACATGCACAAGTCACATGGCTCTTCTCCATGGCCCTACTTGTGTTATTTGGTTAGGACTGCCGTTAACAAAGTACTACAGAGTGGGTGGCTTAAGCAATAGAAATGTATCATCTCCCAGTGCTGGAGGCTGGGAGTCTGAGATCAAGATGTTGGAGGGATTGGTTCCTTCTGAGGGCGCTGAAGAAGGATCTATTCCAGGCCCCCTGCTTTGCTTGTAGATGTTCTCCCTATGTTTTCACTCCCTTTTACCTCTGCACATGTCTCTGAGTCCAAATTTCCCTTTTTTGTAAGGACACCACTCACATTGGGAGTAGGTCCCATGTGACTCCAGTATGACTTCATCTTAACTAATTACATCTGAAAAACCCTATTTCCAAATAAGTTCACATTCTAGGGCACTGGGAAGTCAGGACTTCAACCTATGAATTTGGTAGTGGAGGGAGGTTTGGGATTGGGAGGGGTACATAATTCAACCCATAACACTATTCAAAGTTCACTTTCTTAGAGAGATTTTGCTTGATCACCTTTTCTAAGAACAGTCCTATTCCTTCCCAATACACTCAGTCCCTTGTCCTGTGTAATACATGTAATTACATAAAAGTAAATCATAAAATTATTTATTTTCTTATTCCTTTTCTACCTCCCCCACTAGCCTGAAAGCTGCATGGGGCAGGGGACCTTACCTGTCTTGGGCCTTGTTCTATTCTGGGCACGTTCTGCATTCCCCGAATAGACCTTCAATACATATTTGTGGAAAAAAAGGATAAACTGTCTGGCTCAAGGCCAGGACTCAATAAATAATAGGCTCTGTAACTATCTTTACAAAGAGTCTCATTTTCTATTCAAATTGGTAGTCACCAGCCACATGTGAAAAACTAAATTTAAAATTTTATTTTAATACACTTAAATTTAAATATTCACTAGTGGCTATTGTATTGGACTGCACAGATGTAGAACATTTCGGCCATGGCAGAAAGTTCTGTTGGACATCACTGGACGTGAAGAGAGAACCACAGAAGTGTAGATGAGGATATCAGAGAATTCAGCGCGGATCCAGTGCTGCCCGACAGATTCCACCTCACCGCCCGCCGCTGTGCTCTCCTGCCACTCAGCAGGCATGCCTGCTTTTTTCTTCTTTATGGTGCAGGTGGAATGCAAACATTCTTTTCTTCCATTATTAAAAATACAGTTCAAAGTTTAAAAAAGCTGTAAAGGGATTGTCTTGTGAATCTCGTTAATATAATTGCTATGGATTCTGCAGCAGCAATTTTAATTAAATAAGCCATAGGTGTAGAAGATTAATCTATGGGTTCTGTTTGACACAATGTAAGAATGGCTCTTTGAGAAACAAGGTCTTTAAGGACTAGGAATGAAGCTATTTTTTGTCTCAGGATAAAACATGGATGCAGGTGTGGTGGAGGCTAGCAAGGAGCCTATAGGTGTCAATGAGGGGCTCATTTCTTTTCTCACCCCCAGAAAGTACATGGATTTTCACCGACCTTGTTTAGACCCTGCCTTAGGGACGAGCAGTGCTGTCGAGATTTTATGTTCAGAAACTAACTGAAGGCTACTGAACCTCGCTCATGGCTGGCGGTAAAAAGAGTTGCTGTGAATAACAATCTATATTTTACGAAAACTCTTTGGCTTCATAAAAAAATCTAATGCTTCAAGGCAACAGCACACACTCAAATGTATTACTGAGTCCTGAACCATACTTCTAAGTGATGGATTCATTGATATCTCCTGCTAAATAGAAGTCTGTGGGGGCATAATTAAGAGATAATGTAGTTAGATAGTGATAGAAAGCATGTTGTTTGCATTTTATCATTTTATCATTCAGTGCCTAGATAAGAATAAAATATGAAATATATATGCCAAGTAATTTAGAATATGTTCATATATTGAAAGAAAAAAATAAAATAAAACCTTAGAACTCAGTGCATTTTTAACAACCTTTATTGCTATCATTTTAATCCTGTTTGAACAGCCACAAAATATCAGTGCCACCTGCTTAGTGACTTTTCTGAAAAGAATAGGTAGTCCCAGGGTATTCCCTACTGGAGTAGTAGTCACACCTTTAAACTCACTACCATCCATTTTAATTGGAGAAACAGTAACTGATTTCCTCAAGTGAGTCAGAGCACATCTGCCTTGGAGAACCAAAAATACTACTGGAAGGGCTAGACTCTAAGTACATAACTAAGTTCTTTATTGCTGGGTTGCAGTTGTAGAGTAGACTATTCCCTGGGGACGGCATGGGGGAAGTATGAGAGATTAAATTTAGTGCAAAATAAAAAACTTTCAGATAGGTCCGTTGGGTGATTTTTCAAGACACAAGAAGTGTTATTTGGGGATTGCAGAATTAAAACAGGCAAGGGAGAAGTGTATTTATCAGGAATAATTCTCAAGATGTGGACTAAAATCTTATTTATGTTTGAGGCACAGGAAGCAACAAAAGCATATACATTTGCTGGTCTCTAAATGCCTCTATTTGTCAATCCGTTCTGGTATTTTAGCTCACTGCTCATTAAAGTTATTACCTTAATTTATTTAATCAAAATATTGATGCTATTCTTATGCTCCAAATAACTTGTGACACAGTTTGGATCTTAATATGTTTTTTACCACTGAAAGCTAAATAAAATAATGCTCATTCTTTTATCATTGAAATATTCATGTTTTATAGTATTCTTATTTTAGTTTATAAGTTTTTATGAGAAAACTTTGTTTACATTTTTGCAAACTGCAGATTTGCAGTTAAAGAAAATTATATAGTAGAACCTGTAAGAAGACACTCATTTGTTCTACAGTAAACTAATTATCATTGACTAAAGAAACCCATTATTTCATATATTTTAAAAATAATTCAATATGATTTTTTCAGCTTTATTGAGATATAATTGAAAAATAGAAACTGTATATATTTAAGACAATCAGCTTGATGTTTTGATATTAGTATATACATTGTGAAATAATCATCACCATGGTTCCATATTACCATTTTGTTTGAATCATCTAACTCTCTTGTTGACTTCTGTATAATATTTGAGGTATAGAGACCTCATTTCATTGAATACTTCAGAGGCCAACTGTCACTTTATGGAATTCAATAAATGTTACTTTAGTACATTAACATACCCTAATAAGGACATTAGCCATTACTTTAGAATGCTGTAAGTAATCCATGAAAAATATAGTAATCTACTGATTTTTAAAAGAGACAGTTGTCAAAAAATAAAAAAAGCTTATAGTTTCTAACAAACACTCAAGTGAACGTTTATTTCAAAGGAAAATTGACAAATTGATGTTTCAGAACTATGAAATGCTTCCTCTTCTTATCTAAAGATGTGACAGTTGCAGCAGTAAGTTATCCAGATGTTTTGTCTGTATTCTTTTCCTGTCACTACAAACTTAGCAACTTAAAACATCATCCTTTCTCTGAATCTCATAGTTCTTTAGGTTGGAAATCCAGGATGACAGGCTGGATTATCTGCTCAGGGTCTCAAGCTCAAGGATGAAATTAAGGTGTTGGCTAGCTGTGTTCTTAGCTGGAGCTCAGGCTCATCTCTCAAGCTCATTTCTGCCATTGGAAGAATTCAATTTCTTGCCATTGTAGGATGAAAATCTCCACTTCCTTGCTAGCTCTTGGCTATTGCTCCCTCTGACCTCCTAGAGGCTACTCTCAGGTTCTTGCCCTACTGATCATCTCCATCTTAGCAACAGAGAACCTCCCCTCTTCCCTTCTCATCTCTCTGACTTCCTCTTCTGGTTCAAACAAGGAAAAATCTTTGTTTAATAGGGCTCATGTGATTAGGTTAGATAATCTCCCTAGCTTAGGGTCAACTGATTAGTAACCTTAATTACATCTACAAAAATCCCTTTTTCCATGTAACTTAATATAATCGTGGAGTAAGACCAGGGCTGAAGGTAATCCTAGAATTCTGAGTCAGCCAAGAAGATGTGTAATTCCTATCAATAAATTTAAGCAATGGAAAGAGTATTAAAAAGAAAAGATTAGGATAGCTAATCACTTTATATTTAAATTCTGGTACAAACAGACAATAATGGCCATAAAGCTTGGTTACACGTTGACTTTTTAGTAATTGGGATATAGCGATCTTGACTAATAGAGACAGAAATCAGACTGCAAGGGCTTAAAGGAATGCTGATGTTTTGTCATTTGAGAAATGAGGAACTACCAGGCAAAATGAAGAAATGACTATGCAATTGAAAAGTCACAATTCTTTTTTTTTTTTTTTTTTTTTTTTTTTTTTTTAAAAATAAGATGACCGGTAAGGGGATCTTAACCCTTGACTCTGTGTTGTCAGCACCACGCTCTCCCAAGTGAGCTAATTGGCCATCCCTATATAGGATCCGAACCTGTGGCCTCGGTGTTATCAGCACCACACTCTCCCGAGTGAGCCACGGGCCGGCCTGAAAAGTCACAATTCTTAACATTAAGATATAGATTCAATGTCTTGGTTGGATCAGAAGGCAGAAGTCATATAGTTCCTCTATGCATCAATCTGTTTGGCCCTTTTAGTTTGCTGTAAATGCAAGCTGGATGCTACTATATTTGTGCCACAGCATACCTGTGGTCTCCCCCTGCCTGCTGCTTGGAGTCGTGTATTTCTCTGCATCACACTGCCCTCCACTCTTGAAGTTTAGAGGAGTAAGAAAAAAGGTATGGGTTCGAATGAAAAAAAAAAAGACAATTTGACAGAACTTTTGTTTTTCTGTTTTTTAAATGAGAATTTGTAGATAGAGTGGAAAGAACCATTGTGGCCGAAGTGGGTGGGGGCAGGAGTGTGTGAAGAAAGAGAGGAATAGCCTGGAGATGTCAAGTTCAGAAAGGGAGAAGGTCCTCAAAAATAAAAGCCTGGATGGAATTAAGAGAAAGGTCCTGAAGGACAGAAAGGGGAGAGAATTAAGAGCATTCACAAATCCACTTAATTTGGAAAGGGGAGACCTTATTTCTCTGAAATACAGAAAAGAAAAAAAGTGAGTAGTGGTTTCAGATGAGAGGTATTAAGCCATTCATGTCAGGTGGCTTCTGTCCTCTCAGTGCAGTAGGACTAGTTTATAGATATTTCCTCCTCTGTAAAGTGAGACAAAACATTAGCACCGATAGAACATAGCCCAAATATTTATGAGAATTAAATGACCTAAAGCACATCACATGCTTAGAGTAGTGCATATCACATTATAAATGCTCAGAAACGTTAGCTGTTTTTAGTATTTTTGTCATTATTATATTCGATTGACAGTAAAGGAAAGAGGTAACGTTGTGAATTTAAAAGTAATGTAAAGATTTTTATGTTAAATAATTGTTTTCTGAAAAACATTAAACTCCTTGTAAAAGTAAATGTCTTAGTTGGATCAGAAGGCAGAGGTCATATAATTCAAGGAGTATCCAGTCAACATGGCTAATCTTTTTTGTAATAATGCTTAGCAGCCTGGAAGGTACAGAGGAAGCAATGGTTTCTAAAAGGTCAGGGATTGGAGCTCTGGGGATCTGCTTGTTCTCTTGGAGATGCATACCAAACTAAGGGTGAGCTAGAAAGTTTATGTGATAGGAAGATAACAGATTTGTTCAGGGGGAGGGGTTTGTGACAAGGTTTAGGTCTCAAAGATAGAGTAGGAACTACAGAGCTTCAAGTATTGGGAGGCAGTTGGAGATGACCAAGTAGTGACTTTGGCCTTCCAAAATGAAGTGAAGGTCAGAAGAAATCGTCACCATGATTCAGGTTGTTACCAAGGGCAACAGTCCAAGCTGGGGCAGAAAGAACAAGTGTGAGCCAGGTGTGACATGTAGTTCTGTGGTGTTGGATGACAGATTTTTAGAGCGTTTCCATTACCACAGAGAGTTCTGCCGGACAGCACTGTACTACAGGTACAGGAAAGTGAGAGGATAGGGTCTTATGGAAAATGTTGGAGCAGGAGAAGCTATGCTAAATGAGGACGTGAGCAAGGACATTCTGTGTTTTGACAATTTTGAAACATTCTTGTATTATTTTAATATTTCTGAAATTAGGATGAGTCATACAATTGATGTGCTCATTTAATAAGGTAATGTTGTGTTTTGTTTTTTTCCCTGAGAAACTGTTAACAAATTGATGATGCATCTCAGAATCAGCAGCATCTTAATATCTGTGAAGTATGGTAAGAGCAAGGCCAAAGGGGTTTTTATCTTGGGTAGTGATTACAAAGATACAGAATCAGGAGTTTGACAGGAAGAATAAAGAGATGTGGTGATAGTGGGAAATGAGCTAAATTTAGACAGAACTAGTCCCGAGATACCAGTCAGAACTTTGGAGCAATGGTGTATTAGCCATGTTTAAAGTACTTTCTTAGGTTTGTTTTTTTTTAAAAAAAAAAAACACATATTGAGATTTCTGTCTTTTATATAATTTGGATTAGGTTATCAAACAAATGTCTCATTTTCCTATATATGCCAACCATTACACTGTTGTTTCTTTCTTTGTTCAAATTAATTATTATCAACTGTTTTAAAGGCAAAATCTTAAAAAAGCATAGTACACTTTACAAACATTAAGAAACATCATTTTAGGGCCGACCCCGTGGTGCACTCAGGAGAGTGCGGCACTGGGAGCGCAGCAGTGCTCCCACCGCGGGTTCGGATCCTATATAAGGATGGCCGGGGCCGGTCACAAAAAGACAAAAAAAAAAAAAAAAAAAAAGAGAGACATCTTTTTATTCAAAATGTTATTATATTTCTTAAAGATGAAAGTAGATTATAAACATAAAAGAAATATTACTGACTCATAATTATATTAAAACTAACAAACTTTTAGTTTTGATCCCATAGTTACTGTTTTGTTTTTTTCTATTTTATTTATATTTATTTTTGTGGGATACAGTGTGCTGTTTCAATACATGCATATACTGCACAATGATTCACTTAGGGTAGATAGCATTGTTTTGTATCTTCTTAGGTTTACAGTACCTGACTCTAGATTCTCAGATCTTCTGTTGACTGAGAATTGGATTGATGGTGAGTCTAAGGCTAATGACTGCAGTCATTCTAAAGTACTCTCTCAGGGGCTGTTGAGCAATCACCTGGCTTTATCAACTACAGCCTGGCTTCTTTTAAGATTTGGAGTGGGAGAGACAGTAAACACATAATTCCCCTCATCTTATGGGTGGAAAAATCAGCAGAAAGGGAGAGAGATAGAGGTGTGTCCAAAACAAAGGAAAAGCCATTGTCATAATCCAGATAACAATAGCCATGCATCAAGGTAACCAATATCTTAGACTTGAGACCTGAACTTGGGTGGAGATGAGCTACACAGAACTAGTTTCAGCAGGAGGTCGGTTATGTCAGGTCGGAGCTAAATTTTGTTTTGTTTTTGGATGCTGTGATAACTCTGGCATGACTTTTAACAGTAAATTAGAATTAAGACCTTTTAATTTTATCTCACATGGTTGTTGACATCTACCATAATACTTTTTTCCTGGAATTGTGTGTTTATTTTCTCTTAAAATGTATATTATGCATGTACGTATTTTCATATATATGTGTGTGTATACATGTACATTTTTATAAAAAAAAAAACAGTGTAGTTGAAGGAACTCTGTTCTTTTGAGTCAAAACATTTTATTTTAAACTTAGCATCTAAGGAACCACCTAATCTCAGTTTAACTTCAGGCAGTTTCAACTTTTGAAGCCATAGGTCACTTTCTTTTAAAAACAGGCAATACTGATCATAATTCTTGTAAAGATCAGATGAAGTCAAATATATGATATAAACTGTAATATATACATATTCTGAACTGTAAAGTGATACAAATTCAAGTCATTATTGTTACTAATTGGAGTCTATTTCTCAGATTTTACATACTTGTTAGGCATAGACAATTTTGAAAGTTTGGTTTCCACTGTTACACAGCCCTATATTTTTGCTAATTTATTCGGTAAGGAAAAAAAAATGTAGTAAAATGATGTGGGTAGTTGAATGCCAGGGAACTTTTGATTAATTAAAAGCCAGGCTTGCTAGGGACAACATTATGACTGCTTTTATTTATAACCGAGATCTTTTGCAGCCCCAGCTTCTCAGGAAAAGCCTAGGCTCTGGCACTGCAGGAAGAACGGGGAGAAAAATGCCCCCAGATTTAATCAAGAAACTACTAGGAATTAGCCACAGTGCCCAGGAATACACAATCATAATTTTGCTGCCTTTATAAGCGGGAGCATCATTTGTGGGCCTGGCAGGTATGATTTCTGATTGTATTCAAAACCTTCACCTGGGTGAACTCCTATGAAAACTCATAATTCAGGGATGCTAAGGTCGCCATGGTGACAAGAGAAACTCAGCTGGTTTCCTTTTCAACGCATCCTGAATGAAGGTGCTCACTCCAGGAAACATTAAAGAAATCTATTAATTTTGAGCTTTTATTTATGAAGCAAAGGGTAATGCTAATATGCAACTTCTTGAAGGGATCTGATTCCCAGTCTCTGAGAGTGGGTGGTGATTGAAAACTAACAAGGGCAGCCCTTTGTTGGATTCTAGGAAACAGAATCCAAGACAGCACCCTAAAGTATGAGGACGGGACTCAGAGTGGGGTCTGGGAGTGTTTGCTGGGCTCTAACCTGCCTGGTGGAAAGAAAGTGGGGATATTTGAAATCCAACTCTATGGGGCAAAAAAACGGAAGTGAGGGTATAGGAGATTTCTCTCAGATTTCATAAGAAAGAAGTCTGACAATACAATCCTAGTTCTGTTTATCTTTTAATCATAAATCACAAAATATTTAAAATCTTTTGGAACTCTTTGTTACTTCCCTACCCAGGCTATTTTGTTATTTCCTGTCTCCCCTAATGTTTTCCCGAATAAAAGTCTTAAAACTATCCCTGTTATTCACCATCTTGAGTGACTTCAGAATCCAGTTAGACAAAACAGGCAACAACTGAGTTCTGTGGTTCTTGGCCTTTGCACTTTTAAAAAATATTCATGCTTTGGTTGTATCCACAGAGATCCTGATTTCACCAGGGCCTGTGTGTCGAGTGATTTTATAGCTCCCTGGTGATCCTCGTGTGCAGCCAAGGGTGAGAATCACAGCCTTATTCTCTTGTCTTCACCTTAAGTCCACTGACCTTGACTACAGTTCTACTTTGGCAACTCACTCCCATGACCACACTCTGAACCTTGTCATCCTGCAGAACTGTTCCAATCAACCTCAAAATCTTAAAATGAAATATCCCATGCTTTCAACAGCTTCCTTTCCTTCTAGCTCCTCTGATTGCATTACAGACCCAGTAGTGTGATATTTCAGCTGCTCTCTTGCTAAACCCTTTATTGTTATTCTGCTCTACTCAAATAGGAAAATTACAAGCCTGGATTAATCTACATGTGTGATCTCTCCATTTTTACCCCAAGGTTTCCAGAGGAAATCACAACCACGTACACTGCTGCCACAGCAAGTTCATAGTCTCTAGTCCCAATTGGAGGGAACCTCAATACAGCCCCGCAATCCATTTGTTTCTCTAGTCAGCCTTTTGTCCATTTCTCCCATATTCAAACCTCTTCCCTCTGTCACATGGATGTTTCCATCGTTTTTTATTTGAGGCAGAAACCCGTACCTTGAATCCCACCCTCTTTGCCTTTTCAGTTGGCTTGCTCCTTCACCTGCCACTTCTCCTGGATCACCAGCCTTCTCCATGTCCTGGGTCTTTAACATTAGCATTTAAACATGCTCAGTACACTCCCTTCAAAAACCTAGACAACACAAAGAACAAATTTTCATTGCACACCCCCCCCCCCCTGCTTTGCCCTACTGCCTTCCTCCCCTTCACATGCTTAAGATGCTGACATTTTTAGTGCTAAATCTAGCGGGTATTTTTTAGGCCTTATCTTACTCTCACACTCTTCTGTATTTGAAGAGAGTTGACCACTCTCTACGCTTAAAACAGTCCCTTCCTCCATGGGCTCCTAGCTGTCTGCTGCAATTTCTTAGTCTTTGAGGTTTCTTGATCCTTTGCCTATCTCTGAAATGACAGTGTTCTTTTGGATTTTTGCCCTCAGCCCTCTCTGTTCTTATCCTATGTCCCAGAGGTGCTCAACCACAGCCATGCATCAGAATCACCTGAAAAGCCTTTGAAAAACACAGCAGTCCACTCCCTATACTCCATTATCTGAATCAGAATCACTAGGGAGAGGGGCTCAGGCACCTACATTGTTCGTAAAATTTTCAGATGATTCTGATGTGCAGCCAGCCTTGAAGATCAGCCTAGGTGGTCTTACTTATACTCATGCCTTCACAGGCATCCCTGAGAGCTACCAGTGTTTCATCTGGATCCCTTGGGCTCTAGGCTTGTATTCTAGATACATGTGCATAGGATCTTTAAACTTCGTGTGTCTAGACTGCCTCCTTCCCTCCAGCCCCTTCCCATCATGTACAGCTCTGCTCCACCCCCTGCATTTCTACCTTAATGAATGACATAAGATTTCACCAAAGTCTACAAGCCAGAAATTTGTTCATCAGTTTTGAATTATCATCCATGATCAATCATTGTATCAGTTCCACCTCCAATATTCTCCAAAGTTTTCCATTTTTTCCCATATGCCTAGATACTATTGGCAAGCCACTGCCTCAGTCCATTCTGTGCTGCTATAACAGAATACTTGAGGCTGAGTAATTGATAATGAACAGAAATTTCCTGGTTCATTGTTCTGGAGGCTTGGAAGTCCAATATCAAGGTGCTGGCGTCCTGTGAGGGCCTTCTTGCTGTGTTGTCACATGGTGGAAGGTGAGAGGGGGTGAGAGAGCAGGAGTAGGCTGGCTGAGCTTGCCGTACGGGTGGAGCCCTTATGGCCTAATCATTTCCTACAAGTCCCACCTCTTAATACTGTTATGATGGCAACTACATTTCACCATCAATTTTGGAGATGACAAACATTCCAACCATAGCAGCCATTATCATCTCTCTTCTGAAATATTACAACCACCTCCTAAATGTAGCATTCTCTTTGTTTTGCTTCCTTTCACTCATCTATTCCTTACACAAACTCAGTGTATTTTTTCTAAAAGGCAAATATGATGGTATATATTTCTTGCTTAAAACTTTTCAATTACTATCTGTTGCTTTCAGAATAAAACCCAAACTTTCTAAGATGGTATATGCAGCCCATCAAGACCTGACGCCTATACCATTCTCTTGCCAGCCCCTCCCTTGCATTCTGCACTTGGTTATGATCACAATTCTCTAAATATTTAGTGTTCCTTCTTTTCTTTGAGACTTTATTTTTCCTTTTTCCTAGAATACCCTCTTCCTCTTGGCTAAGGTCTCCCATTTTCCACCCCTTCCTAGGTAACTCCTCCTCAAGTTTCAGCTCATATATCACTTTCTAAAAAGATATTAGCCTAAACCTGCAAGATAGGCTCAGCAGAGCTTCCAGTATATTCTTATAGCATGTACCAGACTGTGCTCTACTCATCGATTTACTTCTCTCTCCCACCTATGATCCTTGACACAGAAACTCTTATTCATTGCAGAATAATTTTTTACATGACACATAGCAAACTTTCAATAATTGTTGAAGGTATAAATTAAGAAGAAGTATTCAGAACTGTTAGTAAACAAAACAAAATGAGACAGAAAGTAATGATAGAGAGAGGCTTTAAGAGGGGTGGTCAATAGGTTAGACGCTACAAGTGGAATGAGCTGCCCGAGCTGAAAAGAGATCATTGCTTAGTGAAAAGTATTTTATGGGCATCATAGGAGTTGAAGCCAGAATGCACAGAATTGAGGAATGACTGCTGTATAAGTTTTCTACGGCTGTCATACAATGCACCACAAAATGAGTGATTTAATGAGAAATGTATTCTGGAGATGAAAAGTCTAAGATCAAGGTGCTGACAGGGCCATGTTCCCTCGGAAGGAGCTGGGGAAGGAACTGTTCTGATTTTTTCTCCTAGATTCTGGTAGTTCCTTTGCTTATGGTATCACAACTTCAATCTTCACATGGCGTCTTTCTTATGTGCATGTTTGTCTCTTCACATGCTGTGTTCTTTTTCTGCAGGAGTTAGGACTTCAACATATAAATTCTTGTGGAGAGGGGGGACACAATTCAACCCATACCAAGTGTGAATTAATGAAGAATTGTTGGATTCTCAGATTTATTCATGGTGCTATTATTGTCAGACATTCGTAGATCTATATTAACTTTTACTCTCTTAAGAGTTCACTAGAGATCACTTTGTAACATAATGTTTACTGTGATAGTCATGGAAGAGAAATAAGTTAATGACTTTCACTATATAGGGCTACTGCAGTGGTTTCCCAGTTGACCTCTCCAAGGTTGGAGGCAGGGGATGACAGAGATCCTCAGCCATAGCAATTCTTTCTTTACCTAACTTACCCATAAGCAAAGTAAGTTTTGAAACCCACCTATCTAAAACAAGACTTTTAGGCACATTGGAGGATGTATTTTTAGTCATAATGTTGATAGCAAATAAGAAGACAATCTACACTCTCAGCAACTGCAGACGAGAAAAACTGATGAAAAATTAAAAGAGAAAATGGCAAAAAGTATAAAGTCTTACCTACACACATTATCTAATAATTCAAAATCTTGGCTAGATCATTATTAGGTCTAAGTAATAAACTACTAAGTTAAACCCTTGGCTATCTTAGTTGGAATATATATAGTATAAAAATAAAAATAAATATATATATTTCCTTCCCTACACTAATTTTAGCTCTTGAAATGCATAGAACAGAAAAAAAGCAGAATTATAATCTCCACGGGAACAACTTTATACCAAAATAAAGCAGAAGCATTTCTACTTGAAACTTGTTAGAATACTAAATTTTAGATTAACTTTAGAAGTTTACTTTTACTTTCATGGATAAGATTTGAAAATCAGGGATCAGTTCCTATTCTTGCATTCAATATGAGTTGCCACTTTAGAAAATTGCCATATTTATCATGCAGTTATGTCTAATGGTTTGAGGAGTCATAGATCTGACCACATCAATATTTGGCTCATTTTTAAAATGGAAATAAAGTGCCCAAACACCAAAATACTGTGCTGAATTCTTTAAAACTTGAAAACTAAAAAACAACCAGTTTTTATCACAATAAACCATGTTTATTGTGATAGCCATGGAAGAAAAATAAGTTAATGACTTAAAAATGAAATAAGAATCAGGCTGGGGGAAATGGCTGCATTTCTGAAATTCCATGGTAAGGTATACTCTAAAATACTGTTTTTAAAAATCAGCATGTTTTTAAGTGGGTTTAACTTGTATTGGAAGTCAGAGTGTTTTATTGCTTGGTTTTACTATTGAGACAGATCATGGATGCTTGTAGAAAATATATTTACTTTTTCTAGGCCTCTGGAAGGCCACTTTGACTTCTGTGATTACTTACTAAATATATTGGAAACCACCTATCCTTTGCTATAAGATAATCCTCTTTTGGTCTAAACTCATTTCTATTTGGCTAACTAGCTAGTTAAGAGTGTAAAGGCAGTATGAAGAATTTTAAACTTAGTAGAGTCACATTCAAAGTAAGCTTATAGCAAAATCAGGAGGTCAGATTACCCCAGCTCACTGAGACTGAAATGTGTACTGTAATGCTGAAGAGCTTCTTTTCCTCACAATTCAATGAGACACGAAGCCTGGCGACATCCGAGCAAACGTGGATACTGTTGGTCACTCTTAACTTGTGTTGAACATGCTGACTGAGTCTGTGTCCACTGAGTATCCTGAAAATACTGAGGGGCCGGCAAAACATATTTGACTCTTTGCCAAAACACTTTTCCTTAGCTGTTTCATAGCCATGAGTATTTCATGGGGAATTTAATCTACATGTCTATAATTCATTTACACTAGGAAGGTATTGAATGTTCAGGAAACCATAAAGTTTATGAAGCTGCTTAAGGCTTTTATCTCTGAACCAGAAAGTCATAGTATACCAGAACAACTCTGAATTCAAACATACTGGAGCTCAATAGCTCAATTTTATTTTGTATAATGCATCCTAGGAAACTTTGGGTTGATTCCTAACTTCTAAACCTCAAAATTCTTCTCTAACAGAAACACATATTCTGATGACATCCAGATAAGGAGTGCAGGGCTAGAACGAGAATGTTCAACATTAAAAATATCCAAAAAGGTTTCTCAGACAATTACAGATAGAACTTCCATATGATCCAGCAATCCCACTTCTGGGTATATACTCAAAGGAATGGAGATCATCATGTTGAAGGGATACCTGCACTACCATGTTCATCACATCTCTACTTACAATAGCCAAGATATGGAACCCACCTAAATGTCCATCAATGGAACACTGGATAAGAAAAATGTGGTGTATATACACAATAGAATACTATTCAGCCATAAAAAAGAATGAAATTCTGCCATTTGTAACAACATGAAAGAGCTTGGAGAAAATTACGTTGAATGAAATAAGCCAGGCACAGAAAGAGAAATACCACATGTCCTCACTCATAAGTGGGTGCTAAGAAACATAGAAAGAAAAGCCATAATAAAACACTGAACTTTCAGAAGGAGAGAAGAGAACTATAGTTACTAGAGGTGGGAAAGGGGAAGAGGGAGGGAAGAGGGATAGGGAGTAATTGGGTAAGGGACACAAAAAGTAATTATGATTTGTAATGATGAACATGCTAATACTATTGATTTGATCATCACATACTGTACACAAATACTGATAGTCAACTGTGTACCCCATAAATATCTATAAATGAAAACATTTTTAAAAAGTCCAAAAGCCACATTTTGAATAACTCAATTTGAGTATCAGCACAGTGGCCTGAGAATGTGTGGATTTAAAGATAAGTCTCTTCCAAGTGACTAAAAAACAACTGGCACTTAAAATTTTCACCCAGTTAAGGGAAGTCATGCTGAATTAATCCTTTGGTATTATGTGATATTCTGTAGTTTTTAAAATGCATGTTCTCACTTTTAACTGGGTGCTAAGAAAGAAGGGAAAAGAAAAGGAAGGAAGGAAGGAAGGAAGGAAAGAAAGAAAGAAAAGACAAAATTTGTTGAACTTTCAGAAGGAGAGAACACATCTAAGGTTACTAGAGATGAGGGGGAAGGAGCGAGGGGATTTGGGGAGGGATAGGTCAGGTAAAGGCCATAAAGAAAAATCATGATTTGTAATAATGAATATTCTAATAATAATAAAAAATAAAATAAAAATAAAATAAAATACATAATCCCATCTGATTAGGTAAACAGAACTGGTATTATTACTCTCCATTTTTAAAAGGGAAAAATGGAATTACACACAACTTTGCATGTTGTTGCTTTCGTTGCAGTGATAGACTGTTACAGTTCTGAGCTATGAATTGTGTAATAATAGAAGTAATGCTGCATATATCCTATCCCATATAACTCTATTTTTAAATTCACTTTTCCCATACTTGTAAGAAATCTTTGATTTTAGTTTTAGTTAAAAAACAAAACGAAACAAAATCATAATCCCTATCATAACACAGAGCTCGAATATTATAATTGACATAAAATTCAGTTCTAGTTTTTCTCCAAAAATAAGATGCTTACTCCAGCATGATTCTCTTCATTCCTAATTCTCCGTATTTGCATTTTAAAATGGCCTGTTCCTATGGGGCTAATCTACGTGCAGAGTGTTCTTTGAACTTAATGTGTGCTCCATGGTTAGGTCAATTCCATCAGCGCAGACACTAAGAAATGGGCCAGAACTTATTTAAATTATGTAGTTGACTGGAAATAAATTTAACTTATATAAGCATGCTGCAAAATGTGAATGAAGAATGTTTTACGCCTTAATATGTAAATTCTAACTCAAATCGTTTACTTTTAAAAAATTAAGCTAAAGGTTAAGAGAATTGCCATTGTGTAGCATTACTAATGTAATTTAATGGCTATCTTAATATAGTGTAATTTGGGTTCACTGATCAGTTAATCTTGCAGATTTTATCGTTTCTGGCATTTCTTCTTTCCTCTTTTGTTTCTCTCTCATAAGTCCCTTGACTCTCCAAATATTCAAGTTAAGTTTAATGTTAATCTGGGTGAAAGTTTAATAGCATGTGAATCCTGTGACCAAATAAAATGAAAAAGCAGATGTCTCTATACTGGTGCTGAACAACATTCAGAGGAGAAACCCTCTCTGCACCAGGGTTTCAAAGCATCTCAACTCTCCTGGTTTCCCTTTTTCCCTGGGTCACTCCTCGTTCTCCTTTTCTGCTTCCTCCTCATCTCTCCCAGTTCTCAGCACTGACATGTCCCAAGCATAGTCCTTGCACTCTTCTGTGCTTTTCTACATAGCTCCTGCATCTCATCTCATCACACACCTTTAATATCTATGGGTCATTACCTGTCGAATTTCTTTCACCAGTCTGGACCTCTCCCCTAAATATAGACTTTTCTATTCACCTGCCTTCCTGCCATTTCCACCTGGATATCAACTGTATACCTGAACCCTAATACGTTCAAAACCAAACCTTCCTACCAAACCTGTTCCTCCCATGGATTTCCCCTACTCAGGCCAAGCTTTGCAGTTGTCTTTGACTTCTCTTGGTTTCTTACACCCTCAATTCCAATCCAATCTGCAAATCCATCCAGCTCTCTTTCAAAATATAACCCAGAAACTGACAGTTTCTCACCAACACCATTGTGACCAGCTTGGTCTTGGCCACCAACTTTTCTCAGCTGGGTTGCTGCTCCACCTCCTGACTGCAGTCCCTGCTTCAGCCTATCCTCCACATGTCAGCAGAATGGGACTGCTGAAAACTAGGTCATGTCAGGTCACTGCTTTGCTCAGAACATTTCAATAACTTCTGATCTTCCTCATCATGAAAATGAAAATCCCTTTAATGGCCTCCCACCTGTGGGTTCCTGTCACCTCTCTGATTCAGCTCCTACTGCTTGTGCTCTGGTCCAGTCACACTGGTCTTCTACTCCCCCAGCTCTCCAAGCACAGTCCTGCTTCAGGGACTTTATACTTTCTATGGCTTCACCAGAACCAGTGTCCTCCTGATATCCTCTTGTTTTGTTTCCTCCCTCTTTTGGTTCTTTATTCAAATGTCTTCAGAGTGAGGCCATCCTTTTGTTTACAATTATAACCACACTATCCCTTTCTCCAGCACTTGCTAACCCTCTCTTTTTTTTTATAGTTTGCCCTAGAACTTACTACCACATAACCATCTATACATTTTACTTATTCTTTTTATTTTCCATCTCTCCTCCCTCAATGAGAATGAAGATTGATCCCTAGTTATTTCATACTTTACTGCTTTATCCTTTACCTCTAGAGTAATTCCTAGAATAAAGGAGCAGTGAATAGATACTTGTTGAATCAATGAATGAATGATTACTGCCCATCTTCTTCTCTTTGAGTAGAAGCAGGAAATATAGCACACGAATTGTTGGATTATTAGACTTGCCCATATGCATATGTAAGTATAACAATCCAACTTGGTTGTTAAAATACGTAAAAAAAAAATCATAAGAATGTGCATTTTTATAAGAATAACAAACACTGATTTTTTCAAAAAAAATACAACAAAAAACCAACTGTCAATCAAGGAACCAGAATATATATTGAATTAATTGTTTCTAGATCATTAATGAACTTGACTGTGCTATTACTCTCAAAGCACTAAATATAGCTGATATCGAACCAAAGGTCCTTCATGATCCTTGAAACTTCCTTGAATTTCTAAAGAAATATTCAGGCTTATAGGAGGAAGTTTTAATGAGACATCGTGCTGTTTAGGAGAGAAGAAATCATAGTTTCTGACCTCAGGGGCATTGATGAAATAATAGAGCAAGAGCTCTAGGGAAATTAGTTTTTAGGAAGTGGAATCTGGTGGCTCATTGCACATTCTAAATAGCATCAGAGTAAGTATGACAGTCTGGCTGATTGGATTTAGTGATGTGGATAGATTTGGCTGCTATATTATCAAAACTGGATTGAAAACCCCCAAATGTCAATTAGGTTTTACAAAGGTATAAGGACTACTGGGCCACAATTCGTTCTAGGACTGCATTTAAGTGAGAGCAGCAAGTAGGACAAAGAGAGATCAGAACAATTTCAGGACTGGAATTTTAATCAATGATGCTAAATAATCTTAAATTTGATCTTGTGTCTATCCTGATTTGTTCATTCCACACTTATGGAACAGGCACTGTGTGTGGCAGGCAGAATATACAATGGTGACTATGACAGACATGAACCTTGTCCTCACGAAGCTGTATCCTAGTTGTAGAGATGGACATGCAGACAGACAAATTAATATATAAGTGCTAGTGGAGAGAACAACTGTAGCCACATGTGTGAGGCCTGTCCTATGTTCTGAATGCTTGAGTCCCACCAAAATTCATATGTTGAAATCCTTGCCCCCAAGGTGATGGTATTAGGAGGTGAGGTTTGGGAAGGTGATTAGGTCATGGGGGCTTAGGGCCCTCATGAATGGGATTAGTGCCCTGATATTAGAGAGACCCCTCATCCCTTATGACATGTGAGCTTACAGTGAAAAGATGGTTGTCCATGAACCAGAAGATAGGCCCTCACCAGAAGCCAAATCTGCTAGTGCCTTGAACTTGGATTTTACAGCCTCCAGAACTGTGAGCAATAAATTTCTGTTTTTTATAAGCCACTCAGTTTATGGTATTTTGTTGTAGCAGCCTGAATGGATTAAGACAATCAGGTTGTCATTAAAAAACCACCCTGAAGGTTTGATACCAATCCATGAAGTATTTGAGTAAGCTATGTATGTGAATTCTCTGTAAGAATATCCAGATTTGTGGTCTAGGTCTCACTTCTTCCAACTTTCTGAGACATCTTATACCCCTTGCCCCTGTCTCCTGCCAACACTTTCTATTTTTCTCCACTGAATCCTTGCCTCAATTACCAAGTCTCTAGTATTTTCAAATAAAAATATCACATTTGAATTCTTCTCTCCAGCCTTACTGACTTAGTCTGTTTTGTGTTGTATAACAGAATACCACAGATTGAATAATTTATACAGAAAAGAAATATACTTTTCACAGTTCTGGAGGCTGGGAAGTCCAATATCAAGGTGCTGGCATCTGGCAAGGGTCTTTGTGTGGTACCATGCCATGGCGGAAGGCAGAAGGACAAGAGAGCACACACAAGAGAGAGAGAAATGGGACTGAACTCATCCTTTTTATCAGGAACTCACCCTTGCAATAGCAATATTAATCTACTGATGAGGGTGAAGCCTTCACGGCCTAAACATCTCTTAACAGTTCCACCTCTTATGATCATCACAATGGCAATTGAATGTCAACATTAGTTGGAAGGGACATCAAATCATAGCACTGACCACTTAAAACCGCCTTTAGTCTCCTCTTCCTTTTTGTTTGTTTGTTTCATTGAGGTGTGTTTAATGGGATTCTGAGACATGAATCCTTCAAAAGGACTAATGTGCATATAGTCAAAATGTTAATTCAGCTGAACTGTTCACATCTTTGCTTCAGATGCCCATGTCTTTTGGTACTATATCATAAGTCACTAAATCTTAAAACAATTAATATGTTATAATGTTAATTATCCAGTATCTGATAATAGGTGACAGTTGAGAATAGATTAAACTGTTCCAGGCTAAAACAAGGCTCTTGCTGAAAGGATTTAAAATTCTTAATTTGAGACCTGACCAAGGCAGAACCACATAATACCACATGATACTGTGTGGATGTGGGATGGATTTTGTAACAAGCAAATAATCAGTTAATCAATCAATAATTAATAATACAGTGATAGGTTTTTAGTGTTTAATTTTCAAATTGGTGGGTATAAATCAGTTCACATTAGAATGAATTTTCCAGTCTCAGTAGCTCTATGCCCATCTTCATGGGCATAAATCTCAGTGACTCATACAACCTCTCTTCCCTAAGTATCTCTGAGACTCTTAAGGGCACCTTGCAATTGCCCTTGCATGGATCTGCTCAAGGTACCACTTTGTACTGGCCTCTGCTCTACCGGTAACCTCAAGCCGTATGCATTGGTCTCTCGACTGCCTAACAGCAGACACCAGCAAGTTTGTTCTAGCTATTAATGCTCTACATTTCATCCAGGGCAGTACCACACATGTCCACCTGCAGAGCACAAAGAAGAGTGTATTCTCCCTCCTTACCCTCTCAGGTGAAGCCAACAGCTGTGATTCTTCTTGAGTTCTCTAGTTTTAGAAATCTAGTGAAGTTCTTCCAGGTCTCCCACACAACACTTCGTCTTCCCAGGATATGATTGGGAGAGTTTATATGTCAATCACCACAACCTACCCAGAATCACGACACCTTTCAGGAACCTCACACTTTATAGCTGAGTCTGGTTATTTATACTAGATTTCTTTTTTTCTATAGAATGAATTCTTAGCCAGAGAGCTACTTTTGCTTTAGTGAGGATGAGTTAAATCATGCCACAGCAAACAACTCCAAAATCTCATTTGCTCAAAACAATAGAGGTTTACTTCTTGTCACTAATGCTGTATGTTCGTGAATATAGGTTGTCCTATATTCAGTCATGCTTTAGGTTGATGATAGAGAGAGGAAGGTTCTGCTCTTTACTCAGGAACATAGCTGATGGGAGACTCCAACATCTGGAAAGTTCCCAGTCACTGTGGCAGAAGAGAGGAGACATTATAAACCAATTCTTAATGGTTTTCCCTTGGAAGTGACATGCATGAGGGTGCATCAAAAAGTTTATGGAAAGGGCCGAGACCGTGGCGCACTTGGTAGAGTGCTGCGCTGGGAGCGCGGCGACGCTCCCGCCGCGGGTTCGGATCCTATATAGGACTGACCAGTGCACTCACTGGCTGAGTGCCGGTCACGAAAAAACGACCAAAAAAAAAAAAAAAAGTTTATGGAAAGATTCATATTATCTTTTAATTCTGTTTTTTCACAAACTTTTTCTCGTAATCTTTGTTCACATTTTTTTTGTCTCATTTCATCAAGTCGTAGTGATACTTGAATTAACAAGAGATACCTATATATATGTGTACATATACAAGTTAGAGAGATGGATATCATTTCTCATGCTGCTCACATCTCATTAGCCAAAATAAGTAAGGTGGCCATGCCCAACTTCAAAGGGGCAAGGAAGTGCAATCCTGCCACGTGCCTTGAAGGACAACTGGGAATGTTGGAGAACAGCACTAGTGAGGATCACACCTTCTTTCTTGAAATTTTACTTGTATAACCTACTCTCTCTCCACCTACTCCTGCCCCTTAGACATATACTCTATATGTATGAGCTTCGATCATGAAAATGGTTCAGTGTTCCCCAATTTTAGTTAGTGGTTCTGGCAGAAGGTCTCTCACGAGTTGTTGGCTTGGGCTATGATCATCTCAAGGCTCAGTTGCTCTCACAGTGACTCATGTAGCTGTTGGCAAGCCTCGGTTCTTTGCCATGCAGGCTTCTTTCTAGGGCTGCTCACAATATGATAACTTGTATCCCCCTGAGTGAGAGATGAGACAGACAGACAGAGACAGACAGAGGGAAACATCCCAAAACAGAAGACATGCACAATCTTTTATAATCTAATCTTGAAAGTGGCATGCCATCATTTCTGCCTGAGGACCAACCCTGGGATAGTGTGGGAGGGAATTATACAAAGACGTGAATACCAGGAGGTGGGGTAATTGAGGGCCATCTTGGAAGGTAGCTTCTACTCCCATTTAGGGGAGCTACTGTCAGGTAAACCCATAGCTGCAAATAAAGTCTGCGCAAATCTCAGCCCCTGCCGAGTAGCATACCCAGCATAGAGTAAACGCTATTTAAAACTTCTCCTGGGGAGGTGGGGGGCATCATTTCATTTAGGCTAGTGGTGTTCTTCTATGCAATTAAATAGTTCTTGTATCTTATAATTTTCTATGTCCAATATCCCAGGAAGTAAATGCACTCTTCCACAGAACATTTGCTTTATTTATAATGTTTTAAATGCTATTGTTTAAGTGGTTGTTATAGTTGAAATGTTAGCAGATATAATATATTGCAAATAAAAGCAGATAAATTCTTGATAGTCTTTACTTGCCCTTTTCTATAGATGCATGAGCTGTGTGAGCTAAGTGTGATTTTAAATAGGACATTGGGAGGAATTAGAAATAGTGGCATGGTGGTAGAAACCCCACATTAAAATCCATCCTTGTCGGCACTCTGTGATTCCACATGCCAGGCTTCTTTTTGGATTAATCGAGAAATTGTTGAAAGATATTAGGGGGAAAATACAATTCAGTGAGGGGAAGGCAGTTCCTATGGGAGGGAAGGAATATATATGGCCACTATAAAACAAGTAGGAGAATCCATGTGTGAATTTTACACTCATGATTCTATTGATCAAAAGTGGAGAAATTATTTTCCTTTTTTAGTTAATTGTTCTTACAGTAATAAACTAGGCCTCCTCCCTGTCTTCTCCTGATATTGAAAGAGTTTTGTTTACTGAAATCCTCGAATCAGCTTCTTATCACCATATCAATAATGTCTCTTGGATTAATTCAGCTAAACCATGCAGTATGACCTATGCAGACAGTCTGTTAGAAGCACATGGATAGCTTGCCTCCTCTTCCTTCCTTCTTCCTCTATTGTTTCTGTATTTTGGTTGCTTTTATCCTAGCATCTTGAATCTCTTATATCCCAAATTACAGTATGCTCACTAAATGCAAGATTTCTCCTCCTACCCGCCCCCATCTGCCTCTCCCAGTGACATCTCACTTCATTCCCAAGAAAAACATCGCCCTCCCCTCTAAGCTCACTGTGTTTATATTTCTCTGCTCTGTTCGTCTTTCCTCCTTGGCATGCTGGTTTAATCAATTTCACCAAATGACTTTGCTGGCAGCTGTAAAAAGAAAACCCAGAGCAAGTTAATAGCAATCTAATACTGTACTTTTTGTCATTTCTCTAAAATGTACAGAACTGTTTGGTCATTGGATTGATTTTTAATGATCTAAATGATCAGATGTTTCAGCGCTGCACTGCAGCAGCCTGATAATAAATAGGAAAGGGGAGGGGCTTGCATGCTGGCGCTCACTCAGTGCTGGGTGAAAAATCCCTGAAACACCAGCCAAGAAGACAGGATAAAAGGCCAGTCTTTGCCAAATCATATGTTAGCATTTTTAAACAAAGATGCCTAGCTATTTTAATTTTGCACATGAAGGAACTAAAACAAGATGTTTTTGATGAGGGTTTAGAAAATCATCAGTAGGATTAGGAGTCAAACTGCAGCCTAATTCTATGCATATTGACATAACAAAACGTCAGTAAAGTGCCTCTTAATAGTCCCAAATAGCATCTCAGCATCCCAAAGATAGTGGAAAAAATATATATGTGTCTGTGTGTGTGTGTGTGTGTGTGTGTGTTTTAGCCAAAGGCATGAAAACTCTCAAAGGTATATGAAATCAGTAAATTATAAAATGAATTACTGTGTTTTTTTTCCCCATTTGTAAGAAAGAAATAGAAAAAAAAAAAGGCAAATATGGGGAAAAGAAACAATGAAATACTATGAACTCACCGTTAACTAACTAGCTGTGTAACTCTGGTGACTTGCTTCACTATTGTGTACTTTAGTTTCCTCACTGTAAAATGGACAAACTAGTACTTTTGTGGTTGGTCCAATGAGGAAAGGCACGTCAAAGGCTTAACACCGTGCCCGGCACTTATGAGTTACGAAGCTCATGATGATTATTACTCCATCTACTGTCTCTATAATCGCACCCTTCCCAGCCAGTCATTTCCTGCCACATCTAAATTCACAGGACAATGCTGGTCTCACAGTAGAGTGGACAGAGGTGGGTTTGGAGTCTAATCGCAGCTCAGCCACTTACTCTGGGTCCGTAGGAAAGTAACTTAACTTTTCCAGGTTCTTCAGATTCCTCATTTGTAAAATGGGACTTATTAATACTTGCTTTATAGGGATATTGTGAGTATTAAAGGAAATAATTTGTGTAAAGATCAGTAAACAAAGCCTTCCCCAGAAGAGAGACTCAAAAAATTGTTAGCTTTATTTCATCTTTCTCCCTAAATTCCAATGTGCTGTTGCATATTTCTAAATGGTATGTGGAAGGAAGCTAATTAGTTTCTTATGCTAATTATTAACTGAATGCCTTCAATTAATACACTATATTCTTTTGAGAAGCTCAGCTCAATTTACATTGCTAGAGATATACAGATACAGAGTTTGCACCAACTGATGTGGGTCTCGCACTGATGAAAGGATGTTCTCCAAGCACAAGCACATTGCTGTTAGAATGCTGCAACACTCCTCGTATATACTAGTGTATTTCTTGTTCTATATGGTATAGATCTCCTTGACAAAGAAGGTACTAGTTCATTTTTAAATGTTGGATCTTGGTTATCTATAATAAAGTAGCCAAGGTGGGCTGACTACCTACTTCACGAGTTTTCATATTAGATGAGTTGGTTCCATGTAGTCTGTTTCATAGCCCAGGTCAGACAGCTCACTAATGGAAATGCTTAACCATGTCACTTTAGTCCAGATATTGTGACTAAGGAAGCCCAATCTCACTGCTGCTAAAAGTGACCCAGAGACACTCTTTGCTGTTGATAGCAGGAGCATCGTCTTTATATTTGAAAGACACCGTCTCCCCTCTCCCCACTCCATATTGCAAGAAAATTAGATTCTCATTGCAAGAACAGAGCCCATGAGTTGAGGTAACAGGGGTTTGAACACCCCTTTGAGATTATTTGTATTCCTGGGATATGTGAGATCAATTTTGGCCTACAGTATTTCCTATGTTTTTCAGATTTGGAGAAAGTCTAGCAGCAAGAGTAGAGAATAAAACAAAAGAGACTTAACAAAATTACATTTGATGGAATGTTTTAATTTTCTTTAAATACATTGTCTTTAGAAATAACAAATTTATGATCAAAAATATAAATTTGGGTTGGGAAGTTGAGTAAAAAAATCAATTATTTTCTAAGATGTTCCAAAAATTTTAAGTGAGAAGAAAAGAAAAAAAAAAAAAAAACTTTTAGATTGCCAATTATTAAATAACTATTTTTACCTCTGAAAACAGCAAATCACTTACAAATTTAATAACTATATATTATTGTCTTTATACATACTAAAAATATTTTGATCATTTGTCAGACAATATACATTTTTAAGCACCTTTGACCCTATTATAAGTTTGGGGGCTTGGAAGATACTGGGGAGGAGGGAGAAGGGTCTAGCCTTCTCTCCAGGAACTTAGGGTCTGGTCAGAGAGACAGAAACATTTTTTTGTTATTATAAACACTGCCAAAATGAATACATGTGTGTGTGTGTGTGTGTGTGTGTGTGTGTATTTGCACTTAAGCAATCATTTTTGTGGGATAGACTCTTACAAATGTAATTGCTTATCAAATAGTATGCATGTTTTCCATTTCAAAAAGTCTGATAAATTTTACTATAAAAAAGTATTTCCCATTCTGTGTTTTTACCAACTATGTATACCTTATATACCTTTGGGTATATAACCAGTAGTGGGATTTCTGGATCGTATGGTAGTTCTATTTTTAATTTTTTGAGGAATCTCCATACTGTCTTCCATATTGGCTGTACTAACTTACATTTTCACCAAGCCTGTGCAAAGTTTCCCTTTTCTCCATATTCTTGCCAAAACTTGTTATCTTTTGCCTTTTTGGTAATAGCCATTCTAACAGATGTGAGGTGATATCTCACTGAGGTTTTTATTTTCATTTCCCTGATGATTAGTGATGTTGAGCATTTTTTCATATACATGTTGGCCATTTGTATGTCTTCTTTTGAGAAATATCTATTCAGGTCCTTTGCCCATTTTTTGATCAGGTTATTTGTTTTCTTGCTATCAAATTGCTTCAGCTCTTTATATGTTTTGTAATATTAACCTCTTATCAGATCTATAGTTTGAATGCATTTTCTCCTAATCTCTAGGTTGTCTTTTTACTGTTGATTATTTCCTTTGCTGTGCAGAAACTTTTTTAGTGTGATGTAATCTCATTTGTCTATTTTTGCTTTTGTCACCTATGCTTTTGAGTTCATATTCAAAAAATCATTGCCCAGACCAATGTCATGGAACTTTTCCCCTATGTTTTCTTCTAATAGTTTCATAGTTTTGGATGACATTTAAGCATTTAATCCATTTTGAGTTGATTTTTGTATATGGTATGAAATAAGTCCATTTTTATTCTTCTACATGTGGATATTCAGTTTTTCCAACACCATTTATTGAAGGGTCTGTTCTTTCTCTGTTGTGTATTCTTGTCACCTTTGTCAAAAATCAGTTGTCTGTAAATGTATGGGTTTATTTCTGAGCTCTCTATTTTGTTCCATTGGTCTGTCTGTTTTTATACCAGTACCATACAGTTTGAGTCACTATAGCTTTATAGTATATTTTGAAGTCAGGAAGCCTAGTTTTGTTCTTTTTGCTCAAGATTGCTTTGGCTATTTAGGGTCTTTTGTGGTTCTATATGTATTTCAGGATTGTTTTTTCTATTTCTGTGAAGAATAATATTGGAATTTTGGTAGAGATTGTATTGAAATCTGTAGATCACTTTGGATGGTATGAACATTTTCACAATATTAATTCTTCCAGTTCATGAACACAGGATATCTTTCCATTTACTTGTGTACTTTTCAATTTCTTTCATCAATGTTTTATAGTTTTAAGTGTAAACATTTTTCATTCCTGGGTTAAATCTGTTTCTAAGTTTTTTTGGGGTTTTTTTTACAGCTATTTTATATGGGATAGTTTTCTTGATTTATTTTTCAGATAGTTTGCTGTTAGTGTATAAAAACACTATGAATGTCAATGTTGTATTTAGCAGCTTGATTAAGTTTGTTTACTCACTTATTCTTTTTGTCATTATTTGTTTATTTGTTTCTGACATTGTCTTTAGGACTTTCTAAATATAAGATTATGTTGTCTGCACACAAGGACAGTTTAACTTCTTCCTTTCCGATTTGGGTGCATTTTATTTCTTTCTTTTGCCTAATAACTCTGCTAGGACTTCCAGTACCATTTTGAATAGAAGTGGTGAGAGTGGGCATCTTTGTCTTGTTCTGGATCCTAGAGGAAAACCTTTCAACTTTCCACTGTTGAGTGTCATGTTAGCTGTGGGTTTGTCATATATGGCCTTCATTGTGTTGAGGTACATTTCTTTTATACCTAATTTGTTAAGGATTTTTATCATGAAAAGATGTTGAATTTTGTCAAATGCTTTTTCTGCATCTCTGAAAATAATCATATGGTTTTTGTTCTTCACTCTGTTAATGTAATGTATTTATTGATTTGTGTATACTTAATCATCCTTGCATTTCTGGGATGAATCCCACTTGATTGTGATGAATGGTCTTTTTAATGTGTTATTGAATTAAGTTTGCTAGTATTTTGTTGAAGATTTTAAAATTCATCAGGGATATTAGTCTGTAGTTTTCTTTTCTTTCTTTCTTTTTGTAATGTACCTGTCTGGCTTTGGTATCGGGGTAATGCTGTCCTTGTAAAATTAGTTTGGAAATATTCCCTCCGCCTCAATTTTTTTGGAAGAGTTAGAGAAGAATTGGTATTAGTTCTTCTATCAGAAAAACTTATATTAATCTAGTTGCACAAATTAGCTACTTTACACTTGGGTCTCTGAGGAGATGTAATGAAAAAGAGCTGAAATTGGGGTTTAAGTTTATCAATCTTAAGCTTTGGTTGGGGACTAAAGGAGGGGGGAGTGAGAACAATGATAAGAGGGAAAAGTCATTTCTTGACTAATTTGGGAAAAAGAAAGAAAAATGGAAAAGGCAATTGCAAAAGTGCTGAAGATACAGTGCCTATTTCAGTGAGCTAGAAAATGCAAACATAGAGGAAAAAGAAAGAGACAGTCCAGGTATAAATGTGAAAGTACCTCAATGTTTGTAAACAATTGAAGAAACAGCATTAAAAGAAAATGAGAACAATGACATGAACTGGAAAACAGTTAAGATAAATGCTCCCTTGTTATAAGATGCCATTCATACAGTAGAGTTAAAAAAGCAAGCAAGCAAGCAAGCAAGCAAACAGAACTGCACACTTCAGCAGGTCCCCCAATAGTAAGCACATTCAAATATCAGAGGCCTGCCTTCACAGGAAGAGGCTTAGTTATACCTTGGCCTGTTTACCCAAAAGCAAAGATGTGGGTAGCAAGATTACTAGAAATGTCTTCTTGGAGGATAAAGGACAATTATGATAGCTTAGGCCATCGACTCTCAGTAAATTCCATCTGGTACTTTACAAATTAGGTCATTATTCTGCTGTTCTTATGAATGTGTTAGTCTGCAAACATATCATGGTCACAAATTAGTCACCTAGTGTTTCTCTGAAAGTGATTTAATATAAGCACACCCACATCATAGTATGGAACAGTAAAATAGGCCCTTGCTTGATCCTTTAGATGGAATTCAGCATAAAGTATAATTCAATTTCCAAAGGGTTTTTGGCACACACATCATCTGATTTTCTGAGACAGAATGTGATCATTGCCTGGATATTGACTATATTAGGTAATATTGGAAACTTCTTTGGTCTCCATCCCATGAACTCCGAGGGAGATCCAAGCCTGCTGATTAATGATGAATTCACTAATTGAAGATAGCTTTTGTTTTTATTTACATTTGTTATCACAGGTGGCGTTACAACTGTTGTTTCAATTTAGTAATAGCAATTTTGAAAATTAATTTAAACATCTGATTTTAAAGTGCTTTTTATGGCAGACGAACTTACCCACCAGTTATTTAGAAAGAAAAAAAAAAAGGTGAGAAAATATAAGCTATCCTTTCCTGTCTAACTTGATTATCTATTGACAAGTGTCCTTGTTTAGATTGTAATAAATATTTCATAGTCAACTGTCTCAGTTAAGATTCTTCAGCTGAAAGTTTGGAGCTCCCAACGTAATGTTTTACCACAAACAAATAAGGAGTATTTACTGTCTTATAACATGAACTTTTGAGGTAGGCTGTTCCAGATGTGGTTATTAAGAAGCTCAAACACATTTCCCAGGTTCTGCTTTGCCATCTTAGCACATTGTCCTTTTGCTCAGACTGACTCTCCTCATTAACACGAGATAGATGGCCATACCCAGCCTCAAGGTCCAGAGGCAGGAAATGAACCCTTTTCTTGCTGTGCAAGAATGTATGAAAATATTTTTTAAGAGAGAGAGAATTGGGTAATGCTGTGAGTCCTACCCTACCTTCCCTTAAAGGGGGCTTGAGTCATCTCATTCACATCAAGCCCAGAGAAATAGACTTCAGTAGTGGGATTTTTTTCCCCTGTGTATCAGATTCACACCACATAAAAGAGAGAGAACTGGACTTGAGCCATTTCATGTCCTTTGCAAGAGGACCATCTGGGAAAGGCACTTGGACTCCAACAACAAGAGTTTTCAGGGATTGGACCACCAGAAAACCCAGGGCTTGGTGGGGGGCTGATTAACCAACAGCACTTCTAAAACAAGGCTCTGTCTGAGTCATAGCAGCTGCAGCCAGGGCCCCTGCAGGGATGCCGCTGATGAAGCCACAAAAGTGCCCACGAGACAAAGAGGCAGCTTTCAACATCTGCCAGGTCGCCAACACAAGATGCCATCTTATGACAGTGCCAATTCAAGAAAAAACAAAAAAACAAAAACCTCTCCTTGCTTTCATCACCGTTTTCCATGCTTTCCAACCCTGCAGGAGTCAGTACTGGCATATCTGGATAACCAAGAAGGGGAAAGATAAACCTTATTCTACCCCACCAACTCACCCCATTGCAAGGGGGCTAAAGTGAGTTCATCAGCTTTAAAGTTTTGGGTTATAATTTGGAATGGACTTTCTAATTTCTGAATAGAATCTGAGTTGATGCTTTAAAGTGAATGTGAAGCTCTGTTGCCTAAGAGTGCCCAGAAAAGTCACATGATGTTCTCCATAAATAAAACTTAAAGGGACAGTGGGAAACCAAAATAAAATGTGTTTTAGTACATATCACATATCCTTATTTTCAACAAATGTGTCACAATAGTCACAATATTGATATTCATTGACAAATATTAAAAAAAAATTTTTTTGATGATGTAACATCACATTTGTATCTCTACTTGCATGTTTCTCTTTTCTATTCTCCTTTACTATTTGAGAGGAAAACTACAGAAAATTATTTACACCTTCCAGTAAATGTTCTTCTGCTCTTTTTAAAACACCTGTGCTCCAGCAGATGGATCCCAAAACAGACCTGCATTTAAGGTGTAGAAAGCAGTTGGTCACTGAGGGGAATGGGAAAGTTAGTATTAACCGTGGGGTCCTTCTGTCTCAATTCACTCTTCAAGTTTCATTTATCTTTCTTCACCCCTTCCCCCTTTTGGAGTCCTTTGGAGTGGGAGGTTAGGACCGTCACCTGCTCACTATACATAAAGTCTATGAAGAGAGGCCATCAGGGATTTGGGAATGCAACAGTTCAAAGATCATTCTCCTTCCAGAACAAAAATTATTCCACCCTCCCTCATACAGATTGGCAGCCTCACCTCAAATGGCCTGTGCCTCTAATCAGGGAGTAATTTAGGGAGACAGGGAGAAAGGAGAGTTCAAATTTTCATTAACTTTTCTCTGTTTCCTGGGTAAATTCCATTCTTTTAAAAATGAGGTGGGACTTTCAATAATCAATGAAGCTTACTGAGGGTTCGGACAACAAAAACCAAGGGCTCACCTGCCCACTTCCTGCTTTTTATTTTTGCTCCAACTCCTGTTTGATCACTACTCTGAAGGGAAAGGGTCAGTGATAAAAGAGAAATCCTAAAAGTAAATTTGCTATTTGATCAGCTTTGCTCTTTTATTTTGTGGAAAATTTTAAAGCTCTTTTGTGTCTTCATCCAATTTTAAAATCTTGAGACTAAGAACAACAGATGAAATCAGGTTATCTTCCACACTGAATTCTTTCCCCCTGTAATGTGCTTCCCAGACAGAAAAGTGTAAGATACATAGCCAGGCAGTTCAATTTTGAATTAATATTTTTCTGTCTCATCAGTTTTGGACAAGTATTGTTTATGCTTTTTCTTTTTGTATCTATTAAGTACTTTGTATAGTCTACCAGGATGTTTTTAGGGGTGGAATATGTCCGTTTTAGAGGACAGGGTAGTTGACAGTTTCAAGTGGTCAGCATTATGGATTTTCCATCAAGTCAGAACACTAAAAACAGGGCAGAAGGTGTGAGATGTGAGGTGAAGAAGATACCAGTTTACAAAAGGCAACTAAGGGTTAATAACGAGCCTTAAATTTATTTTGCACTCAAATGCATAGTGTTTTACTTAGTTATACTATAATGATTTCAAAACTATTAACTATTCTAAAATGTTGAGTTCTAGCTTTAATACATTTTAATATTTTTAAGCTTTTAAATGAGTATTTAAAAATAATTATATGAATGCCCTATTTTCTCTCTAAAAAGGAATTCTGCCTTTTCAGTACTAAATTCTCCTACTCCGTAAAGCTAATCAAAATCATAGTGTTTCCTCTCTTTCTTAGTCTCTCTCTCTCCCTCTCTCTCTCTCTGATCCTTCCTTATCTGAAACAAACTGACATTCAGTGTAGAAAACTAAAAGGGGTTTGAGAAAAAGAAGAACCTAATATTTTGACTGGAAGTATAATAGATGTCAGTCAGGGAACACTCTTTCGAGAACATATAGATGTGGATATAGATGTAGACGCGTTAATTATTAACTCCACTCTTTGTGTGTGTTTTAATTGAAGCTCCTTGATCATGTAACCATCAATTCAATGTCAAGTTAATTCATTGTGGCTATTTAATATTACAATATAGTATTAATTTTGAATTGCTTTATTTTTTGAGGGAAGGAAGGAATTTATGAATAGCAAAATAAGGTTTCTTACATGGCGACTCATAAAAATTTTGATTGCAAGAAAAAGAGACTGACTCAGACTAGTTCCTGTAAAGAAGAGAATATAGTTACCATAAAGATACAGAAATCCACAGAAACAAGTGTAGCTGGGCCTTGTTGAATTTGGAAAACTCTAGAATTAAGGCAGCTACTCTCTTGGAGGCCATATAGTCATCCATTCCTGTTTGTCCCTGTGTTTCTGCTCTTTCCTGTCTTCTCTCTGTAATTGTCACCCTCTCCTTAGTTACCAGTTTGCACTTGACCCAAAATGACAACTTCAGTCCCTGAGCCCACATGACATTTTGATTCAACCCCACTTTGAATTGATCAGAATCTCAGTTTTGCTTAGGGCCCTTCACATTCCAAAGAGAGAATATTAATATTTGCTGCCCAGTGAATGAACTAGGCTGCAGTGAGTCAAGTTTTTGTACCTATTCCAGTCAGGTTTTATACAAGTGAGGTAAAGGGAAGGCAAGCTCTCTAGAAGAAGCTGTAGGCAGACATAAATAATTATGTTTAGTATAGTGGCTAATTTATTTATGATAATAATTGACTCAACAAATATTTCATTGAGCTCTTACTATGTACCAGACACTATTCTAGGCATTGGGGGATATAGCAGGGACAAAACAGACCAAAAAACCCTAGTGCTCCTATAGTGTTTGCTTTTTAATGACAATCTTAATCATATATTTCAAAGATAACCAAAAAAACTGATGGAGTAGAAGTATCTCCATACAGTAAATACAAGATGTTGAAATAACAATCCATGTATATGTGTTTGTGTATATATGTAATATATATATTATAAATATATATATATACAAAAATATATATTTGTAAATAACATAATCATATTTGCTTTTTCTTAATTCTGCTATCTGTCAGCGACCTGTGAGTTTGTATATGTGTGCATTGGAAGTGACAGTTGGGACCTTTGGATTTTTAAGTGGCATCTGACTTAAGAGCCTACCTTTGATGCAGCCTCTTCCAACTTTCTGCTAAAATGACTACGAACCCCTGAAAAAATTACAATTAAAAAAGCACTCAAAATCAGAACTGACCATGATTCATTGCCACAATACTAAATAAGCAGTAAATTAGATTGAAAATATAAATGGTAGGCCACCCATTTTATTCCATTCTAAAAGTAAGTAAAAATAATTTCTTAGTTTGACCTGGACCAGAAAATATGTCTACTATATACCACTACTGTCATAAATATGTAACTATTTTAAGTTTTTTAAAAGAAATATACCAGCGGATTCTAAGATAAATCAAAATTAAGGAGTTAGAAAATTCTGGAGGAATATCCTCTTCACAAGTAAAAATGCATCACAAGGTTTTGAGGAGAATAATAACTTTTGTAAAACACATTTGATTGAACTGTTTGCCCTTAATAAACCTGTAAGAGTGAAAAGGTTTGATTAATTTCTTTACCATGTGTTATCTAGTAAATAAAAGAGCTGCTATTTCTTGGGTTGTACTTTTTACGAAATTCAGAAGCCAGTTAAATATTCTTAACAAAAAGATAAAAACCAGTAGTTAACCCATTATGCCTAGGAGGGGGAATAAAAAGACCAGAAGGAAATATACTGACTTGTCTTTTGGGAGTGGGATAATGAATGGCTTGCTTCTTCCTTGCATGTTTCTTGTTTCATTTGTATTTCCCATTATGAACTTGCATGGCCTCCTAAATAAAATAAAAAATTTCATAATTAAAAAAGAACCTTTAAGTGGAAGTGCATTTACTGAAAAAGAACCTGTGTGATGAAGTTCATATTTTATAAATAGAGGGTCAAAATGTGTGTCAAAACAAAAATTCTTCAGAAAATTATGGGTCAACTTTTGCTTCAAGCCATTGTAAACTAAGGAAATGGAATCTATTGATATTACTGATAGAAATTTTGGTATCCAAAAGTTTTGAAATTGTGTAAAAATTGGACATATTCTGGGTATAAGAAATTAATACTTGCTATGTTAACTTAAAAAACAAACAAAACTTTATTTTTTGGCAGCAATTTTAGCTTCACAGCAAAGTCAAGAGAAAGGTACAGATATCCCATATACCCCAAAACCCTCCACACATATATACCCTCCTCACTATCAATATCTACCACCAGAGTGGTACATTTATTACAATCAATGAACCTACATTGGCAGATCATTATCACCAAAGCCCATAGTTTGCATCAGGGTTTACTCTTGGTGCTATACATTCTATGGGTTTAGACAAATTTATATTGACATGTACCTACCATTGTTGTATTATATAGATAACCACCATCTTTGCCATATCTGGTTCGGATGCTTGTTCTGACTCTGCAAACTGTTTTTTGCCTATTAATATGCCTTGTAAGTTTTTCTTGATAGCCTGACATGAACTGAGTAAAAGAAACGTTGTAAATAAGCCTTTCGTCATTTGGTGGTAAGGTGTTGGGGGAAGGGGAGCATTCTATGGTCCTATAATTAGGTCTCAGTCTTTTATTGAGCCTGTGCCTCTGGGCTGTGAATCTGACAAGTGTTCCCAGGGTTTTTTGCTGGAGTTGGCTATCTCTTCTCCTATGTGGAAGACTAGAGCTAGTTGGAGTTGAGTGCTGTATTTTCCTTTCCCCAAGGTCAGTTAGGCTCTGATAACAAAACAAAACAAAAGACAAAAAAACCCAGAGGCTAGGCTCTGCTGAACTAGTTTCTCCTGAGGGTAGACCTTGTTAGGAAGAGCAGAGCACTCTGGCATTTTAAAAAAATGTTTATTTTCTCCCTCCTCTTGCCAGAAGCATGAAGAAATTTTTCTCCAGTATTTACTGTGAGAACCTGAGGCAAAACTCACAAAATCGTGGGACCTCCCTATTACTGGGTTCCACTGGAGTTTTTAACTCTGACTTATCCACATGCCTCTGGCAGTTCATCAGTTGCAGTTCATCAGTTACAGTTCAGGTTTTCCTACCCCAGCACAGGCTTCCATGGAAGTTTCTGCTCCAGTATGTTGTGATTCTCTGTCTCTCCGATTTTGGAGGCAGCAGCTTGCCCTGTGACTTCGCTTCTCCCATGTATCTAAGAGAGTTCTTGATTTTTCAGTGTGTTCAGCTTTTTACTTGTTAGAACAGAGTGGCAGCTTCCAAGCTCCTTACATGAAGAACTGGAAACCTGATTACGTTACTTTTTAACTGGGAGAATAAGTGACTGAAGAATTGTCATCAAGGATTTAATTAAATTATGAGTCAAAACCAACCAATCAATTAAATTACCAATGAGGGAAATTCTATCTTGGATGCATCTAAGCAGTTAGGACTGGTGAAAGAAAGATCAGCTATGCACTGCCACAACACTTCTCTTGGTGCTACTGAAAACCACTTCTCTCGGCCTGATCTATTCCAGGTATAGTTGTGCAAAGGCTGTGTATGTCTAGCAATTGCCATCTGGATTAAAGGGGGCTGGACGTCAGCTGAAATCCTCATTTGCAGATACACACATATTCGAACTGGAGTAAAATAAACACATGTCATCAGGATGTTTGATTGGAGATTTCATTTTGCAAGTAGACATAGCTTTAACATTGATAGTTCCAACTCTAAATGAATGCTGCTTCTGGCTCTAGCTACAGTGTTCATGTGGACATGGATAAAGAATAAATCAGCTATTCATTTCTGTTAATACTCCATATCGATTTAGTTAATAATATTAGTGGAATGTTTGAATTCTTGAATATGTATTTTGAATGTAACTATTTAGCTTTGAGGTTACATTTTTCCAGTCAGAGAGTCTATCTGACAAATATTAGAAACTTGAGTATGATATTCTAATATTAGATGTTAACTACAAATGACTATTCTTCTTTAGCAATTAATAGATATATATTTTCTCTTTACCGTTGTTTCAACTATGCAGATAACACATGGATATATTTTTCATTAAAAAATTAACCAATTCAGAAATATGTAAAATAAAAGGTGGAAATCCTTTTTAATCCTGTCCTTTTCTACTTTCTTATTTCAGAGGAAATTAGTTTGTCTATAGTTTGGTGTGTATCCTTCTGGTTCTTTTCCTCTACCTTGCTATAAATTTATATATTAGCACACATACATATTTAAATCGATGAATTCATACTCAAGATATTATTCTGCAAACCTGAGGGTTTTTTGTTGTTGCTGTGTTTTCTCTTTCTACCTAGCATTACTTCGGATATTTTCCATGTCATTCTTAGGAATCTATATTCATAGCATGGGCATACTCATATACTGAAGCTGGTCTTTATCTTACAGCATGAGAAATACTTTTACTCCTTTGAATTTCTAAAACAAACATGATATAACACCTTTAGAAACATTTAAGATAAGAATGAAATATAATTCCATTTCAGAAGGAACTTCCAACATTACTTCATTTGTTTTTTTCTTTTCTTTTTTTTTGTTTTGATTCAAGTAATTTTCAGACCAAATGAATAATCTATATTTTGTATATGTTTAATAAAAAAATTTTACAAGAAAAACATTTAAAGGGCTCTTTTTTCTTACAAAGTATTATTTTATAATTCACTGCAGAAAGCTAAAAATTATAATCACCTATGAATTTGCTATTATGTCTGTGCTACGAATAGGAAAATTGTGTCTTAAAGTGGTATAGTGATTGCTTCTTGGCCTTTTGGCTAAAATCAAGTGTAGTAGTATCTGTTCTTACCAGTTTAAAGAAGTTTAGTAATTTGGTCAAAATTACACAAAAAGTAAAAGTAGAACCTGAAATTAAGGGCTCATATCTTGAAACTCCAAGACAGAATGCAAATTCTACTTTTTTCTCCTCCAACTTGCTGTGAACTTTTTTCTATATTTGATTTTTAAACATAGGCCTGGCTGGTGAGCTTCGGTGGTTAGAGCGCAGCTTTATAACTGCAAGGTCATGGGTTCAGATCCCCATACTGGCCAGCCCACCAAAAATATATATATTTATAAATATATGTATTTATATATATTATAATATATGTATTTATTTATATATATCTATAAATGTTAAAAGTGCCTTCTTTATATTCTAGCATTAGGTATTCTAACTCTTCTACTTCCAAAAATATTTAAAGTGGAATTTAGCAAGATTCTAAATATTCTAATTATGAAATGTATTGTGTTTGATGATATGACTTTTTTTCTGCAAATGCATTTATTTATCATGTAAGATTAGAAGATTTGAACTTAGACTATATGATTCAAAATGATTTGCTACATTAGCTAAATTGTGAAAATTTCCAGCAAAGCATCTGCTGGTTTTAGGTGATCAACATAGGTGTTTAATGGATTTCTGTTTCATTTTTCGATTGGTGGTTATATCCTTGGTTATAAGAATACTTAGAAATTGAGTGTTCTAGCAATTTACTGAAACCACGCAGTTCCCTGATTCTTAGCCATTGAAACCATGGCTTCAGGAAGGGCTTCTCTTATTTCGGTGATAAACGTGCTGAACAACATGCCTTCAGACTTTGCTAGAACTTGCCGTCAGTAGAAAGTCATCACTATAGACATGGTTATTAGTTAACATTAACTGAGTGCCAACGTTTTTGGTGTTATAAATACACAGAGGAAGGTGCTGTTTCTTCCAGAGGATTGGTTTTCTGTAAAGGTGAGAGAGAGGATTTGGTCTTGAATGTTCTTTTCCTGCTCAAAGGTGGGGAGAGGGGAATGTGCAGTCAATTTGGGTCTCATTCTACATATTGGAATGCTACTCTCACCTGTTTATTATATTTATTGCATATAAATGATATATGCAATAAAAAGAACAAATATAGGTATATTTACACACACATATATACACTTACGAAAAATACCTGTACATTTTATTTTATTAGAAAATTTTGAAAAATGCATTGCTTTTTGGCCTTAGGCAAGAAGTTACATCCCTCAAGTTATCCAAGTGGCTGTAGCTTCTATTTCCTTGGATGTAGTATTTTCATACTACAGGGATACTTCAAAAACTTTGTGGAAAAATGAAATTAAAAGATAACATGAATCTTTCCATGAACTTTTTGAAGTGTCTTTGTATTAATATATACAATGTGCTAGGAAAATTATGTAGAGGTATTTGTATATATAAATATATTTAGGGTCGAGCCCGTGGCGCACTTGGGAGAGTGCGGTGCTGGGAGCGCAGCGATGCTCCTGCCGCGGGTTCAGATCCTATATAGGACTGGCCGGTGCACTCACTGGCTGAGTACCGGTCACGAAAAAGACACACACACACACACACACACACACACAAATATATATATATATATATTTATACAAACTCAATATGTAGAATAGAGGGATCAAATTTTTTGTTTGGTTTTCTTTTTTGAACAACTAAGAGACAAAAGTTATCCAGCCTCCTGAAAGAGTGGAGGCTTTCTGAAAAATGGAGACTCTCCTAGAATATCTCTCCTACTACTAATCATAGTATCCATGTAAGATCCATAAAAGATCACTTTTTAGGTCCTTGTCATTTCATGTCTAACTATAGAGAAGTTTTAATTTTATTTTATGTAACTTACCTAAGAAGGAAACATTGATATTAGCTATTAATTTTACCAGAATGTGACCAGAAAGATATTCCTTAACATTTGAAATCAAAGTAACTTTCTGAAAGTGAAATTCGGGAAAAATCCGTGAGGTACGTCATCACACCCCTCATATCTGATAGTACATCTGGTAAAAAGTTTAGGAGACACCCAACTTCAGGGTGTGGATTTATTATGCTATGATCGTATTAGCATATAGGTATAAATCGTTGTATTATCCTCATTGTGAAGGAAGTATGTAAGTGGAAGGGGCTTGAAGAGGGTGGAGTCTTGAAACTGATAGCAGAAGGATAAGAGTTTGCCTAGAAAGTGTTAATTCTGTACTCCTATTATTATGTTTTTGTAAAAAAATTTTTTAAACGACCAGACTCCCTTTTTCAAACCAAGTTTGAGATAAAACTGGCAAAAGCAGAGGAGCTCTGGTTGAAATAGCACAGGTACCTGGCCTCCCCTGGGCCTCTCAGTTGGCCTGAGGAAACAGCAAAATCACAGGGTTCCCAGGAACTTAGTTTGAAAACCACCACTTTTATGGGCATAATCCTCCTGGCCCTGAGAGAAAAGGATTTTATTGGATAAGGATATGGGGATACCGGCGAGTTAATATTCTTGCTCTGATTCTGAGTGCCTTAATAATCTTTTGATGAGAATGTTGATTAGATTATTTTGGTTTGCTCTGAGTTTGTAGTTTCACTTTATCAATAAATTGACATTCTGGTTTTTTTTTTTTTTTTTTTTTAACATCAGTCTCATATGGATGGTTACCATGAGTTCATCTCCGAAAAGCCAATTACTCTTGTGCTTACTGCAGAATTAGAATTTTTAAAACCACAAAGAACAGAATAAAACAAAACCAGCCTTTGTTCTTGTAAGCTGAGGCTCCATTATAGCTGTAGGAACCTCACCAAAGTTGTGCCAATCTATGGTGCCCTGCTAACAATTAGCACTCCTTCATTGATTGAAATAAAGGTCCTGAGATAAGCCATAAGAGTAATATTTCATGGTCATTCCTGATGTTTCTTAGGTGTTCCATAAAAGGATTATTATCTTTAGTAGAACAAAACAGAAAAGTATTTCCCTAATCTGTTATCATTACTCATTTTTGAGAACTTGTTTTAAAATTACAAACCTATTAGTTCTACCTAACTATTGTTTCTTAAAGGTCACACATTTATAAAGTATTCAGTTTTGTAAATCATCAATTTGTAAATTAGTGGTCATAACTGTTAACTTTTAGTAACAAAATGGAGTAAAGATGCCAGAAATGAGCTATTTTTCTATTCTCTAAGAAACACCATTCTTTTATACTGGCTGCCTTGAGTCTGTAAAAATACTCAAGTTAGGATTGTTTATTAATGTATAGTCTTGGATCCCTGAACTGTGAAATAAATTACTTTTTTTCTTTGTTATCCTTCAATCAGAAATTTGGCTTTTCTACTATTTATCATAGCTTCTCAGTTGTGTTTTCTTTCATTCCAATTTGTTGTACTTTATTCTAGACAGTTGCATGTGTAAAAATAAAATAAAAGTAAACAGTCAAGAAAGTTCACATTAAAAATATTCAGTTAAAATCTCTTAGTTTACATATATTTTAATTTTAAATCTTTTTTTTAGTGAGCTAATGACTAAATTATTTAAAAGTTCAAAAAATGACATTTATTATACAGGAAAATCCATTTCTACATCTTTTTTTTTAATCTTTGTATTTGCTACTTTCCACGGAGACCTACTCTGTTACTAAGCGTAAGGACTAAATGTTGGTTTTGACGTAGTTAAATTAATGTTCATCCTCATCTTCATCCTCCTCCTCATCAAAGAACACAACCAGAGTCAAATAATCTGAATTCTTCCAGATCTACTGCTGATATGATATATGATATTGAACAAATACTATCCTTTTAGAGATTGATCCCCAAAGTGAGCATATTAAATGTCTCACTCTCCCCAGCATGATCCTGTGAGGCTAAACCAATACATGTAAAATAACTTTTTACAAAATATAATACCAGTGCAAGGTGGTATTATTACTGTTAAGGAGGCACTAGAATACAATGGTAATGTGTACACGCTTGGGAGCCAGACCTCCTTCGTTCAGATGGTGATTCTTACTAGATGTTTGACCTACGGCAAGCTACTCAGCTGTAGAACAAGGCCTTTCCCTAATGCTGTTGTGAGGGTTAAGTGAGATAATAATATAAAAGCTCTTAGAACAGGACCTGGGACATTCGAAGGCCTAGCACTTAAATAATATTTAAATATCTAATATAATATCAAATTTTGAATTACTCTGTCATGCTTGATTCAAAGCATTCAAAGATTGTTAAAAATTCAGGCTAGAGTTTTCTGGGTCAGATCACAAATGACCTTATGATAGAGATTTAGTCCCTTCAGAAAAAAGAGGTTATGAGGACACTGCCTAGGCTATAGAAAATCCCAACAAATATTCTCAATTTCCTTTTACGCAGTGGTGCCACGTTTCTGAATCTACAAGTTCACTGTTTTTAAAGGTATCACCCAGTTCTCCTTCTCCCAAGAGTGCTCCTAATAGGATCATTGTTTGATCAAAAGGAAATTCCCAAATCATGGCAGTCAAGACTGAACAGATTTCTTTATACTTGGTTTTGAATTTATGGGAAATGCTCTCCCCCACCCAACCCTGCATAATGTTTTCTATAAAGCCATGACCTCACTGGGGAAACCCTAACTGGAGATAATAGCATGATATATTAAGTGTTGTCAGTGTTCCATTTAATATTAAGCAGTTGCATAAGGGGCTTTTAAAATACCCAAGTTAAAAGTGATACATTAATATTGAGTACACTTCTACTGTAAAGTCTATTCTCCTACTGATTTCAAACAAACACCATTTAAAGTGCCAACCTACTATTATAAGAGTTTACTATTTTATTCTTGCTCCGAAATGGCATCAACAGCAATGGGGCGCTTTCAGGGGATTATTGAACAGAATTTTTGCAACAAAGGGACAAACTTGAGGAAATGCAAAATTATCCACTATAGGCATTGCAATGTTTTATCTCAGCACTCCTCAAATCTACACACCCCCTAATCAAACAAGCAGCTTTATGGCATGCGCAATCGCCATTGAAGTGTAACTGACTTTGTAGAACTGGCTTCCACAGGATTTCCTGTCCAAAAATCACCCTTTGGTCATCTGTAGCTATCTGTAGCTAAATGGTTGCAAGTCATGGAATAAGCAAGGTTTCCCCACCCTAATATTTTTGTTGGGTTTTTTTGTTTGTTTGTTTTTTAAAAGAGTCGAATTAACCAAACCATGTCGTGTGCAAATTCTCTCTGGACTTCTTTTATTCTCTTTCTTTTCATTGGGTAAGAAGGAAAACAAAACAAAAAACAAAACAGAACACCTCCCTCTGCAATGTCTATTTGTTCAAGGTGTCATTTCCCTGTGAGATTATTTACAGGTTTCTTGCTGTTTAGCTTTCCTTGCCTGGGAATGACTTACTGAAAGAAATCTGCTTGTTCAGGGCGAGCTTTTCTTTTAACCCCTTTTGCTCGCTCTTCCTTGGAGGCTAGCAAGGAGCGCGGCTCTGCAGTGTCTGGGAACCCACCTAGAGGGCCCCCTTGACGCCAGCACATCCCCTGTCAGGCAGCAGCCTCTGCAGCCAAGCCAGGCTGCTGCAGAGTTAATGTACAGTACCACGGAGCCTGCAAGTGTCCTGAGCTGCTCAGAGCTGGGGCGGCACAGCCCAGGGCAGACAAGGCGGCTGCGACGATTCCAAAGGTTCTGCTGGAAATTCGGAGCTGGGGGACTCCAGCAGGAGCCTGTTGCCATTGTGTTTTAAAAGCATGCAAGGTCTGTATAGCTTGGGCATGAGAATCTTTCAGATTTCAGAGCATCAGAATAAATGACACCTACTGGGGAACGGAATTTGGGGTAAAACAAAACAAAACAAAACAAAAGAGACAGCGAGAGAAGAGAAAAGAAAGAAAGCGGGAATGAAATTCTTAGACCACATCTGACTTGCAGCTGTAAAATTCATTTTCTTTCCCAGGTAAAATATGAAAAGCCCGCACATGGTTTTGATAACAACAAATTAAGGGGGATTCTGCAGTGAAAGGATCAATAGCTTAGTCATTTTACTTAAAGAAAGCAGACAGCCTTATTATGGGGTTAGGCAGCAGAAATGAATTTCATCACCACAGCACCTTCTGAAGTCATGATGGTAGCTAATGGTAATCTTGTCCTGCAAAGCAGAAATTACTCGTTGCCTTCCTACTTTTGCAATTGAAACCAGAAATTCTGAAATTTGAGAAAGAAGTTGGCTTTGGTTATACATGGTTTCTAGCCCCTCTGCCCAGTTCTTTGTCAGACACGTCTCAGACGGTAGCACTGCGTTAAAGTGACCACACATGAATATGTGCCTAAGAAAGAAGAAAAAGCAATATTCATTTCTAAAGGACAGCATGGCAAAGCGACCTGAAGTTTTCTATTTCCCTTCTAACACTTCTTTAACAAGGATAACAAGAAACTGTCTTTTGACTCCTTTTTACCCACATTCCAGAGTCCTTCCTGCGAGGATGCATTAATTTACATTCAAAGCAATTGGATTTTACCAGGACAATATTTGCCACCATTTAGGATTAGCAGATGAACTGGTTATTTTAGTGTGTTGACTAACTAGTGGAACCTAAATGGATGGACCCATGCCTGCAGTGCTTTGTGATGTTTCTTTCTTCAAATCCTGGAAGGGCTTCTGTTGTGGCTATTTGTTTTTTGGGGGCGGATTTTTTGGAATTCAATACTTGTTGCAATAATTGCCCATGATAGCTGCTCAAACAAGAGAGTGGGAATTCATCTGTGAAAATCAGTACATGTAACACAGGAGACAAGGAAAATATTAATGACAGAAGATCTGCGAACATGATGCACGTGAATAATTTTCCCTTTAGAAGGCATTCCTGGATATGGTGAGTAATCAATATCCCGTTCAGTTTGTAAAACTCAGAATTAAAAAATTCCATGACAGATACCAGGTGAGGATTGGTCTTGAACAAGAATATTGATAGCAAGTGAGAATGAAAAGTAAAACGTGTAAAACCAAACATTGTCTGAGAAAGTGATGGTTATGCAATAAAAAAATTTACTTGTTAATATAAAGCATCCCCAAATAAGAAGTCAAGTATGAGGACAAGAGGACATTTACAATTGTTAACATTTTGTGAGGAAAAACAAAACAACAAACTTTGAGAATGGCAACTATTTAGCTAATCTATAAAAGAAAAAGGGAGGTTTGGGTTTTGTTTTTGGCTTTTTTGTTTTCTTTTATTTGAAAATTCCCTGGGGAAGGGCACACATGAGTTTCTGATATCTAATGTCAATTTGTCTGAATTTCCAAAAGAAGGTTAAGGGAAACCTAGAATGTTGATTCAATTTAAAAGTAATACTAAATTGTGTTGGTGCTTTACACTTAAGAACATTTTAGCTGTTCAAGAAATATTTCTACCAGAATGAACCAATAGAATTCTAACACATGAATCATGAAGTATTCAGACTCGTAGAACTTGCTTCATGCCTTGATATTTGGTAATGTATTAAGGTTCGAAGCAATGTTTAAGGTCCCTGAACACGCGATAACATGTACCATTTCTTGTTGGAGTTTGTAACTAAATGTGTATCGGAACAAATTGCTGAGGGTAATATAAAGGCAAAGGTCATTATTTTAAAATTGCTTGTTTTTACTATACCTTTAGAGTCAACTTGATTCAATCTCTGCTAGCAGAAACTTTAAGAATGCACAATAAAGGCAAATTTTTAGTCTGTGTCTGCTAACATGGGTTGTTTCGGATACTGCAATGTGTCTGATTTTCAAAGTATATTTCCTAGGTAAATTTTTTGGCCGGACTCAGGATAAGTAATAGATATTCAAATACAGGTTACTGAGGGTTTCCCAGCTGCTTTTATTACAGTGTCTCAAATGAAGCTTTCTGATAGCTTAAGTTACCACCAAAATCACCTGCTCGTTTGTTATAGAGATTTTGGCTTTCAGCTAAAAATCCATTGCAGAGAAAGGTGGGAGACATTCTCTGTCACTCTAGGCAAAGTGCTCATTTTCTATCAGGATTAGATACATCCAGAACTGAAGCTATGGCGTATCTTCCTTCTCTGCTGACCAGAGCCACTTTCCCAGTCTCTAATGTGCTTGGGAGGGAGTCTGGGTGACATGATTGCAAACATCAGTGGCCCACTTCCAACTGCATCACCAGAGTTCCCCACTCAGTGGGAGCCTTGGTGCCATCACCTTGCTTGTCCTGTTGGTGAGGGTCAGGCATTAGCAATAAGGTCCTTGTCATTCTTACAGACACATTCAGTCAATAGCCTTTAATTCTTAGATTAAAAGATCCTGGAAACAGTCCCTGGCACACAGTAGGCATTTGCCAAATATTTTTTTTTTCTCTTCTATTCTTTATGCCTTTCTTTAAGTTTAATTTTATATCTCTTAAGATTTGTGTAGGGGAAAAAATGCCATTCTCTTTTCTAGAAAGTGTACCTTGCTGTAAAGCAACAGTTTTTGTTCTACTTGAGTCCTGTTGTTTGAGTTCATTTGTTTATGTTGCAATAAGCAGGATGCTTGTACTCTCTGAATGCCTGATATTATACCCACCTTTTATTTGGTTGCTAACCTCACCTCTACTTTTGACTGAAAAGAAACGAGCTACTCAATTCTGTAGTTTTGGAAAAGACTGCAAATTTGCTTATTCATGCTCCTCTAGATCTGTAATACATATGTTTGAAAGCTGTATAGAGAAGTTGAGAGTCCCGGTGGCTTTCTTTTGTGCCTGGAGCTAGGGAACCCTTCATCCATTTCACTGCATGGTGTGCCAATTTGCTGTTGTTGTGGCCAAACTGAGCCAATGTGGAGTGTGTGTGCTCTGTATATGTATTCTTCCCTGGGTCCCTTAGAAGGATTCATTAATAAGACATTGGACTCAAAGCAAGAAGGTGGTGATTTTTTCCAGGTGACCCAAATAGTATTGTCCTTGGTTCTCAACTTCCCCAATTGTTGTTGTTTTCACCTTATTTCATCTCACCTTTCAATACTGCAGTAAGAGATTCTAGTGTTTGTTTCCCTTTGTCCTACTGTAAGAGTCCCTGCTGGATCAGATTCCATGCTCATGATTTATTGCACTAAGAAAAAAGGGTTTGCCAAGTTGTTCTCCTGTTCATGTCCAAAGACTCCCCCTTTCCTCACTTCCACATGCAGGTCTTTTTCTTCATGAAAGCGCAGGTGGAAAGTTGGCAACAGACCAATGCCAGGGAATAATAAACAATTTAAAGGAGATACGTGCTTTGATTTCATGAGCTTTAGCTCATCTCTGCAAAGGTTCTAAACCCTTTGGCAAGGCAAGATGTAGAAGTGCATGCTCTGGCCCTCTTTCTCTTTTGCTTTTTGAGAAGCAAGAAGGAAAGAAAATTGAGATACAGAAGGTCGGGAGAAGTTCTCAAAAGTTCATCGGAGGTAGTGATTCAAACAGAAGCCTATGCACACAGTTCCCTCTTAGAATCTCATCGTCTTGCCCTCGGGCTGGTGTGTTGATACTTGAGCAGTAGTATTACGCATTCAGGGTTTGTTGGTTACAAGTTAAAGTTAATAAGTGGTCCTATTACTTGGCTTAATAGAACACTACTCTTTGAGTGCTAAAATAGTGGTATAAAGAATGTATCTTTCTTGTTTGAACCTACATTAGAAGTATTTGCTGGAGGATTTTATTGCGAAGGCTTCTTTCCATTACGCTTTTTAGCCTTTTCACTGCCAAGCCAAACAAAGATAAGGGTTTGCCTCACTGGGTAAATAAGTACCACCTTATTTTTAATATAGCTCACCTTATTTTTTCTTCTGACTAGCTGTGGGAATAGAGAGCCTGACAATTTGGGAACGGGTCTTGCATGGTTGAGAGAAGGGAAATGTAAGTCAGTTTTCTAGGAATCTGAATTCCATCTAGCACAATTAAGAGGACCCTGGAAGCATTAGGACATGGAATCACATGCAAGGGTCTAACAGGAATGACATTCCATAGTGTGACTAACATATGCTTGCAGCTTTTTGCCTTACTTAAAAGATATATAACAACTTTGTATAATATGACTTGTAAAAATGCCATCATTTCATGCCAGAAACATCAGGGCCACGTTAAATGTAATCCAGTTTTACAGTTGTAAAATTTAGGAGGGTATTTTATTTGAATACCTTTGCATCCTTTTTATGATGGACTCAAGTGACTCAGAGAGAGGACAGTGCAAGAGAGATGAAAGAGGCTGCTGCTGGGGGAGGCTGTACAGTGCTGCCCTCAGAGTGCCCCCTGGAGGAAATGAAAAAAGGATTTGGAAATAGTGATTGTGGATGGCAATTAATTATATTCTTATTTGGTACTTAGGGTTTAATTTTTTGAAGGCCAGACATCTAAATGCTTTTATCAAACTGACTTTGTGATGCTGAGTGGTCACTCCAATCAAGAAGCAAAATGAGGTGATTATGGCACCTTGACCCAAAATGGAAGCTTCTTTTTCCTTTTTCTAGGCCCCCAAGATCTTTCGCTGGACTTGCCCTTTCCAGGTATCAGTTCCTCCAAGGTTTAGCCAAGCAAGTCACAGTTTGGTTGTTCCTCTATAGACCAAGTGTTCAACTCATAAACTAACTCATTTTGTTTTTTTCTGTTTGATCTAAATCCTTTATGGATTGAAGCAAGATATAAATCAATATATCAATAATATAATATTCATATATGTATTCATAATTTTGTGCATGTATATATGTATGTGTGTGCATATATATATTATTGAATATATATATTATATGAATATTATATAATTGATATATTGATAGATATATATATATATGTTTCAAACAACTAAGCCAGTGAATAAATATTCAGATAAAGGCAGGATTGCCTGCTTCTTAATGAAGAGATAAGCCTTCCTATCTAGTCTCATCTTTTAAGTTTTTCTTCTCTTTATAACGTTAGAATTACAGAAACTAAAACCAAAAGTGAATTTTCTAGAGTTTAAGTTTTGGCCAATATACTAATCTCACTTGTTTTATTAGAATTTTAGTGGGTGGGAGAAGTGGTGAGTTTGGTTACTGTGTATGAGTAAGGAAAGAATACATTGTCTCATACAAGGTAGTGGGGCTGTGCTCATGGTAGTGAACCTAAAATTCTTCCAGCATCTGCTTGCCTTCTAATGAGATTGTAGGTTGTAGCTGACCTTGTTTCAGTACTATCTCTTGCTCTGGCTGACAGAACTACCCAGAAATTCTAAAATACAAATACCAGACTCCCCGCTTAATAATTCTGAATTCCTATTAGGCCCCTATACAATTTATTTGTAAACACTTATGGCCAATGAAGTTTGGACAGAGCTCATAATTATACAAATTCAAGTTGTGCGTGAATCCCTGGGGCTCAGTAGTAAAATCAGCCATTGTTTAAGACAGAAGTTCAGGTTTAGATTTAATACAGCAAAGGTTTCCCATTAGATGAAGTATAGATCTTATTAAACATATCATCTTTCTCTTGCTATTTTATTGTTCTCTATTGCCTCTGCCTGTATTCTCCTTAATTTCTCCTATTAATACCTGGGAATTAAAAAAAATAAAATTTATATTTTTATATATTAATTTTTTTAAAAAAAGTTAATTAGAAATGATATGATAGAGGAAGAAATTTGCCATTAGTAATATCAGTGTGCCCACAACTTAGGGAAATTAAATACAGTTTTGAGTCCCAGTAGTCTTTCTGCTGTAGTAAAATAGTTTGTGCATTTTCAGCTGCTGACAGGTTATATCCTCACTGGGCTAAGTGGGTGGCCCAAGCCAGGGAGGTCTATGAAAATCCCTACAAAAGGAAGAAAGGAGGATAATATTCTTCATCATATGAAAATTATTAGCTAAGAATGTGCGATGTTTAGCTTCTATTAAATTTTTCACTTTTCACCCTTTGTTGCAGCACCCCTTTTAGTTGGCTATTACTGAGTTTCTTCTACTAATGCTAAGATGTCCGTGTTCAGAGAAAAAAATAGGCAAATAAAGGAAAAAGGAAAATAGTTCAGAATCCTGAGATGGAAGAAAAACCCAGGGAAACTAAACAACCAGTTTCCCACTTGCCACAGGTTAGAAGTTTGTATGTTTTTAAAACCCCTCACTGCTTCCTCTCCCTCTTCAATCACATCCCACAAGCATTAATGCTCATTAAGTCTCTGTCTAGGCATAGCATCATCTCACCTTTTTAACAATAGCTCAAAAAAGATCTTCAAGCTGTAAACTAACTACTATAGCAACTTATCACTTGAGGTATTATTGGATGATGTTTCCAGTTGTCTGAAAAGTACCGGCCTACAAAGCAAGACAATGGTATTTCAACTAGAAACTATGTTGTATAAAATTTGGGGATATATATATATATCCTCAGCATTGGCCTAGGGAGGCCTTGACACAGTCAAATCGATTGTAGCTGGACTTGAATCTATGCTTGGATCGCGCATACCAACCATAAGGTGTTAATTCATTCATGCTTGTAAGACATAATAAACAAAAGATACACACAACCCACGTATACGCACACAACCCAGGTATATACGACCCTTACGACCTAGTTTTGGTTAAATCCACAACCCCCCCCTCCCCCCTCCCCCAATCTCAACAAGCCACAGGTGCTCACACTCTCTTGCCAAACCCCAAAAACAAGAGACACACCCCGCCCATCAGTTGGAGACACTCACAACAAAACCTCGACCAAAACAAATCCCATGATTTAATTATAAACTCATCTAGAAACAGGCTTCAGCCCAGCCCTCAAGTAAAGCAACTTAAAATTTGCTCAAAATTTCACCAAAATTCAGGCTTAATGGGCTGAAACCCGACCTTTTTCTTATAAGGGTTTTATGGGTTTTCTTATAAGGGTTATATTTATATTGAGACCAATATATATATATTTGGTCTCAAAGGTAGATAATCTGTATTATATATAGTCAGGTTATTGGCTGGAAAGATCTTAAGAAACAACTCTAGGTTTTTAACTCTAACTCTGGTGTTAATGTTTTGTGTGACTTTGTGGAAGTTCTCTGAGCTTTTCACCACTGTTGAATGTGATCGCCGTAGATAATTTACCCGCTTCATGTTAAAGAGTAGACTATTAAAGAAAATCTTAGAGCACACTGGTAATAATAATTTATTAGAATGTTAGCAATGGCTGCTGAGATTTCTTGAGTGAATTTTCTTAAAATAGGTGACAAATATAACTGTTGTACATTTCATGGAAGAGATCAGCACTGATTGACCCCTCCTGTGCATGCCACATTGTTTTCACCTAAGTCGTGCCATTTAATAGCAACAGTGACTTTCTGAGGTCGGGCTACCTGGAATCCTTGTTTGCAGATGAGGGAAAGTAATGCTCACAGAGGTTAAATAACTTGCTCAAGGCCACATATCGATTACTTAGAGAAAGTACCTAAATACCTATGGAACGTGAATGGCCTTCCCTAGAGAAACTCTTCCTGTTAATGTTAGGACTATGACTTAGATTGTGTCAGCAGCTTTTTCTGTTTTCTCAAAATGAGAAATTTTGCAAGCAATCTGTAGGGAACTGTGTTTCTAGGGTTGCTCTGGCCTAGCAGATCCTTTCTGTGAATTAGTAAAATGTACTGCTCTGGATAGGTATATTAGAAAAGGTGCCTCACATTGGGCAGATGAATTAGAAATGCAAACTGCAGTGCTCGGTGAATGGACAGAGCTTCTGTGCAAAGGAAAAGATACCCCTTCCTCTGGGCACACACTTGGGGGGCAGAGCATAGATAGACTCAGCTCCATTCACCATCACTGCAGGGTGCTGTTGGGCCATGTCCAAACTGCACAGCCCTGGCCCTGCTTTGATATGGGCTCCATCTCTACTTTGTGACAGTCAGAGGAAATGTTTTTGAGAGTGCTTTGCTGACAATAAAAGATCATACAAGTTTTGGGTTTTGCCACCATCATTATTACTTTCTTTAAAATGTTAAACCAATTATAGATCTTTAAAATTTATTTTGTGCACAGGTATAGAATATTAACATTATCTAAAATCAGAGCTAAATGCCAAAGGGACATTTTAGTCATAAAATAGTCCAATATCTGAGTTGCTGAAAAATGTCATTCTTAGTGAATTATATTGGACCAGGTGGAACACACTGATTCATTTCAGCATAGAGGACACCCAGATAAATATGGCAAGAATCCTCCCTTGCAGATACTCATAGACTAGTTGAGGAGAACAGCCATGAAAACAAGAACTTACAGAACAGAAGGGAGCACAGTAATACACATATATAGGAGGTGTTACGAGAGTGCTAAGGTAAAGCAACTAACTGGCTTGATCCACAAACCTTAAAGAAGTCTAGAAATGAGGGCCTACAAGGATATTGGATGGGTTTGAGAGTTAGTTATTGGTAACACTTTGGAGAGTGGGTTAAGAGAGTGGCTGGGGATAAGTTATATTTCAGGAGTTATAAAAGCAGAGAAAAGTAGTGCAAACTACTTTCAAAATTTTGGACAAGAAGAGCAGAAGGGGTGGGAGAAGGGAGAGGAGGACAGGAGAGGGGAGAAGTCAGGAAAAAACAGTAGCTGGTACAGAGCGCCAGGAACTTCTAAGAGTGGGGAGCATGTCCTGAAGGAAGTCTGCTGATTTAGAGCTAGAAACCTAGTGGAGGACGTGACTTCCCTGAAATAGGAGGGAGAGGGGAGAATGGCTGCAGAGCATTCACGGATGAGGCAGGTGGAAGAGAACTCGAGGGAGTGTCGGTCTCATGGCCTGATTCCTCTGGGAAGCAGAACTCAAGACTAATCTGAGAAGGACGCCATGGAGGGGCAGCAGGAGGGGCATGGTAAGGTTCCAGAACAGCTACTGGGGGGGATTGGAATGGCCACAGAAGAGGGAAGGACAGCAATGTCAACCCAGCTTGGAAAAGGTCAGTGACACTGAACGAATAAATAGTCGATAAAAGGCACTTTACTTTTTAAATTATTTACACAAAGTATTATGTCAGAGAAAGAGGTAGAGATGTGATGGAAATGTTACAATTCTTAACTACTAAATTAGAAACTGTTTTGTGCTTAAAATTTCTCCTACTGATTATTTTTGGGGGGATTCCAAAGAATGCAGAGTTAATTTTATTATTGTTGTTCTCTACTTTGTAGGGTTGGAAACTGATTTATGAACATACTAATTTGATAGCAGTTCCAGTATCGTGACCTGATTTTGGAAATGTGAGATTTCCTATGCTGCCTGGAAATAACTCTTGGGTGACAAACAGAAGCTCTAAGATGTTTGCTTTGAATTTTAACTTCAAATGAATAAAAACCACAGTGGGAAGAGAAGGCAACATGATTCAGCTTTGCTCACTCTTTAATAGGATTCTTTCTATGGCTTTTGTTAGAATGTCACAAAGCCATATATATGTAACCTGCTTTTACAAAGATTTCTTCAAAACCCTTGTGAAGTTTACTTGAAAGTGTCACCAGTCTCTGTGAAACTTACTGAAAATAACAGCATAATACGATTTTAACCAGAACTGGTATAACCTAGTTTAAATGTTTATAAATTTAAATTCTCTTTTATGTTTCCATGATACTTCAGAGGGAAAAATGACAAATATGAGATGTAAATTAGGGGATGTTATTAAATAGGCTTATAATTTTATAGGCTGTAATAATAAACCCTATAAACTACCAGGAATATAGAGAATATTATGAATTCCTTTCATCTCTTCTGATCATCAGCAGTTTCTCCAGGGTCAACAGAGCTTCTTTTATATTCTTGACATTCCCTGTTCATGATCACTTTTTACAGGGCTTTCTTTGTGAGATTTCCGATGTGGCTCCAAAACTCTAAACAAGGTATTAAGCCATCCTAGTCCCATTCCCATAGGGAATTTCACTCTTCCCCTACCTTGAGTTTCCATGTTTTTCTTTTCTAAGTATAAAGATGAGGTTGACTAGATGATTGCTATGGTGCCATAAAAATGTATGATCCCGTATCTTAACTAATTTACTCATTTCTGTCTTGTTTAGGCATAATTATCCTTTGATTAAAGGTAATGCAGAGAAATAATGTGTTGATGAACACATTACTCCAGTACTGAGCTCTAATGCTTTTCTGAAATATTCAGCTCACTCTGTAGAAAATCCTTAGCCTCTCAGCCTTAGTTATTCTGCTTAATTTCTTCTCTACAAAACCTAACTTTAAATAGCAGCCTTTGCATTGGTAAGAAGGCAACTTTATGCCCATCTCTACTGATATTCACAGTAATTGAGAAAACATATCCCACATGCGATTTATGCATCTCTCACGTCTTACTAGCTGTTTTATTGGTCAATGTCTCAGGCCCTTCTTTCTTCATCGAGCCCCCCCCCCATCTAGTCTAATGTCATGTACAAAGTTCTCAGTATCAGAAAGCTCATTGTTGGGTTGCTCAGTCAGTTAAAAACAAATAATTGGCATAATGATGGAGAAGCCCTGGGTGTTCTAGAGAAGAAAGGAAAGCTAATGGGCAAGTTGAGGAAAACATAGACTTACTGAGAGCAGTGGGAGAGATCTCTTCCAAGTCAGAAGGTAAGGCATTAAAATCTTAAACCTTTGGCTGCCTGAGTTCTAAAGAAAACATTTGTTGAAAAATCACATTTTTTTAGAAAGTGATTCATGCAAGATTTGATTTTTGAGAGAGGTTGAATGTTAAGGTGGGTTAGGATATCACCATTTGAAAGGCTGATCACATTTTACGAGGCCTTCACTGCACATCCTTTTGCTTCAAGGAACTTTCTGTGACCAAACTGGCCTTTGAAACTTCATAGTAACAGATCATATCCTTTTCTATTCATGAGAGTAGCCACCTAGACTACTTTGTTCTACTTTATACCTTAGCACCTGGCTCAGTGTTGCATTTAATAGGTACATTATAAATTTTTTCTTAATGAATGAGTTATATGTACAGAAAAGGATGAGTAATAAAAATTATATGATTAGGGAGTAATTTAATTAATTATCCTTTTACATTTTCAAATAATGTTATTGTGCTATGTTTTGAGATGAGGCAAAGGGACTTATACTATAACAAATAATAAAGATAGTAATAACAGTTGTCACATTTGAGAGGTTATTAATGCCAGGTATAGAATAACCTTTTAATAGATATTATCTCATTTAGTCCTCAATGACAGGAGGTTTTTATCTGCTTACTGAGGGTGCAAGCTCAGGTTATGTAACCTCTCTGTGATTCAGTTTTCCTACTTGTAAAATAGGGACAATAAATAGTTCTCACTTCATTGGGTTGCTGTGCAGTTTAAATGAGCAAACTGTTGAAGTGCTTAGAAGAGCACCTGTCACTCAGTAAGTAACCAGTCAATGGTAGCTATTGTTACTGTACAGATTAGGAAACTAGGCCATTAATGATTGACCGGGTTGCCTAGGGTAATCTAGTTGCTCAGTGGCAGGCCCATTCCAACCCAAATCTTACGCATAGGTTCCTTGGAGGACTCAACCGCCTCTTTTATATCACATTCTTGGAACTTTTCAGTACATACCAGAGACTTGGGTTAATGCATTCCTCCCCATCTCTCAAGCCTCTCCCTTTTTGAAGCGGCTGTGCCCTCCCACGTTGAATCAATGCAGGATGGATTTTCTCTTTATGCATTGTCTTTTCCAGGCCCTCCATCATTAGATTCTCAGTTCCTAGCACAGTGGCTGACACATAGTAGATGCTCAATAAATGCTTTAGAGTGAAAATTACTTTTTCAGAATTGTGTCCCTGGAAATTAGTACTTCTAAGATTTATTTCAGTTTTTCAGGAAATAGTTCATGTTTTTGGATAGGCAAACTTTCTATAAAAATTGTCATCTTGAACATAAATAATTGCCACATATCTTGATTTCTGACACATGGGGGAGTTTAACTGAATTTGCAGAAGAAGCCATCCTGCTGAATGTGTTTAATCTGCAAAACCCAAATGCTATTGCTCTAAATACCTTATCTAAGATACTATTTCTTCAAAACTAATAAATAGTTCATTCACTTCCATATAGGGATCTTTCCTTCTTTGAAGATATGTGTTTTATCTTTCTGGCAAAACAAAAGTCCTTAAATTAACTCTGCAGCTGTTTCTGATGCTGAGTAATGTCCATTTCTGCATTTATAGCATTTATGTTACATTTTAATTACTTTTGATCATGGTACCTAATATGGATCTCAGATATAGATCAGCCTCCATGTGTGGTTCTTCTCTTTTATTTCCAAAGATCTTACACTGTCAAACTAAGCTCTAAAAAATTATCTCCATAATATCTCTTCACTTGCCAAGAAAATGTATTTGCTCTGTATTGTATACAACACAGCATAAGGCCCTGGCTCATCATGCCTCTGCCTTTCTAACCTCATTGTGTAAGTGCTAGCTATTATTAGTATCAATGTATTTCCTTCATTATTCCAGCATACATATCCTTTATTTGAGTTTTTAAATATATCCATTCTTTAGAATAGCGATTATAATTATATATATGTATTCTAATAGACTTTATTTTGCAGAGAAACTTTAGATTCACAGTAGAATGAGCAGAAGGTACAAAGTATTTCCATGTACCCCATACCCCACAGATGCATAGCCTACCCCATATCAACATTCCCCACCAAAGTTGTACATTTATTACAATTGATGAACCTACAGTGACACACCATTATCGCCCAGAGTCCCTAGTTTACATTAGGGTTCACTCTTTGTATTGGACATTGTATGGGTTTTGACAAATGTGTAATGACATGTATCCACCACTATAGTATTGTACAGAATAGTTTCACTGCCCTTAAAATCCTCTGTGCTCTGCTTTCTCATCTCTCCCTCTCTCCTTCCCTTGGTAGCCTTTTTATCATCTCCAGAGTTTTGCTTTTTCCCAAATGTCATATAGTTGGAATCATACAGTATGGAGATGGTTCAGATTGACTTATTTTGCTTGGTAATATGCATTTAAGTTTCCTCCATGTCTTTTCGTGACTTGATAGCTCATTTATGTTTATTGCTGAATAATATTCCATTGTTTGCATGTACCACAGTTTATTTATTCATTCATCTCAAAGGGCACCTTGGTTGCTTTCAAGTTTTGGCAATTATGCATAAAGTTGCTATAAATATCTGTGTGTGGGTTTTTGTGAGGACATACACTATTCTATTCCTTTGAGTAAATGCCAAGAAGCGTGATGACTGTATCATATGGGTAGAACATATTTTGTTTTATAAGAAACCGCCAAACTGTCTACCAAAGTGGCTGTACCATTTTGCATTGACACCAGCAATGAATGAAGAGTTCCTGTTGCTCCATATCCTTGCCAGCATTTGGTGTTGTCCGTGCAAACATATAATTTTAAGCCACAGAATGCTTCCTTCAAACAAAAGCTCAGGCAGTGACCTAGTACATAAAATAGTTATGACAGCTGTTGAAGAGCAGCTTCATGTAAATGCTGCACTTTGGAAGAAGGGCTGGGGAAGCTGCAGCTCGCTGGTCATCAACCCTCTATGTAACCACCTCCATGCCTTGCTGTAGCACCTTTGATGGGGCTCCAGAATATCTGAAGACTCTACTGCACAATGCCCTCTGCACAATGGACATTGTGTTAGAATACACTTCCACCCTGTTGCCTTTTGCCGTGGCAAATCCCTGCTAATCCATCAGAACTTGGTTTGGGTAGCCTTCTCTGAACTCCAGCTAGAGTCGCACCTTTCTTTTGTTCACCTAGAACTCCTTGTATTCCCTGTAGCATAGTTTGTGTTCCTATGGTACTCTGTTTCCACATGCAGAGAGGCAGCCTAAATAGTGGCTAAGAGCACAGATTCTGGATCTAAATTGCCTGGTTCAAACCTGGTTCCATCACTTCCCAGCAGTGTGACACTGTGCAAGTTATTTAACCATTCAGTGTCTTAAGTTCCTCATCTGTAAAATATAACAGCTTTTATTTCATAGGCAGGTGTGAGGATGAAGTGTTGTAACATATGTAATGTGCTTAGAATGTGCCTGGCATGCAGGTGCTCTACCATGGTTAATTCTTATTAGAGCTATTGTGAATTGATGTCAAGTTGGGTTCCCTCAGGAGCAGATCATGAGAGAAGGAATTGAGTGCCAATGGCTTATTTGGGAAGTGATCCCAGGAACCATGAGTGGGAAAGTGGGGAAGTGTGGCAGGAAAGGGAGAGAGACAATAGAGGGCGCATTAATGACCAGGGGACTGAGAGACCAATGTAGGTGACTAGGAATCAGTCCTATTGGGGATCTCTGGGAGGTGATGAAAAACTTGCTTCAGAGTTGCCCTACCTGAGGGGTGAGAACACTGGAGGATGTATCCTCCAACTCCCATTCTTCATTGACAGCCACTCCTAGGAGTTAACTCCTGGCATTTCCAGCCTGGCTTGCATGCAGGCAAAGTCTTAGGTGGAGTGTTGCATGCACTTAGACTAGGATGCTATGGCATGTGATTGCCACAGAGATATGGGCAGGACCCTGATGGTGATTGTTATAGGACTATGACCAGAATTCTCCAGAACCTTCTGTGTTTTGTTTTTTATTCTCCGTGGCCCATGTTCTAGGCATCCATAGATCTTTTTGGCATGAGTGAATGATTTAACACATGGCTTTTGCTACTCACCTTTAGTGCTCTTCGTAACTGTGCATCACCCTATCTATCTTTAATTCTCATGATCCCCCAGCCAGATTCCTCTTCCTTCATTATGTCAGTCTTCTCACTGTTCTCAAACACACCCATCTGATTTCCCTACATGGGATGCTGCTTCTGCCCCCTGCTCTACCTAGCCAAAGCTTACCCATTCCTCAAGTCCTCCCGACCTGAACTCCAACATTTCATCTCTGCCAGGAAACATTCTTTGACCTCAGATAGCTCACTTCTCTGAAGTCCCATGAACATAAAGACTCTGCACAATTTAGTGTTTGATTATCTGCTTTCTGGTGAGGTTTTCTAATTGACAAATGTATCAACTCTAAACAAACATATCCATGTCTTTTTTACAAACTTGGCCACATGATACACAGTAAGTACCCTGAGGTACTGAGAGGCAGGGATGTATGAGTTTGGGAATCAGACAATCAGAGTTACATCCTTGTTCCTTCACTTGGGAACTCTGTGACTTTGGGCAACTGTTCAACTTCCTTTTGGCTCTTTTTCCTCACCTAGAAAATATGGCCAATAATCCTACCACATCGTGTTGCTGTAAGGATTAAATGAGCTCTTGTATATGAAATGCTCGGTACAGTCCTCTCAAGAAGCAAGTGCTCAGTCAATGGGATCTGCTGGATTCTTCCGTTTCTGAAGTAATCAATTTTTTCTTGGATATTTCTTCTTATTATTCTTTTTTAGTTTCTCATTTTGTTATTGCTTTGATTTTAGTTGTTTTCCAAAGAAGACATTAAATGACATCTCAAGAGAAATATTAATATTTGAAATATTAAAAATATTAAAATTCTGTATGAAAATAATTTCTCAGTTGAGCCTTTGAAATGGGTGGAATATGCCAGATTCTTTCATATTTTATTTACAGTATTAGCTATGTCCATTAGTTAAGATGACCATTGAAAACTTGAAGTCCCTTTGCCAAGTAGAATTAACTTTTATTCTTGCTTTATTGTGAAAGAGCATCAAAAACCATTTTGTACATTCACACACTTTTTGGTCAGAGCACATACTGGACTCCAGCTTCAATATTTTTGAGGATATAGAGCCATGATTCTCAAAGTGGTAGAGATGGTGAGGGTTGGAAAAGATGTCTTCAGTAAAGGCAGTTGTGTCATTTATTAGAAATGTCTGTAAAAGTTTGTGCAAAAAAAAAGAAAAATCAGCCCTCATCCTCGCATCCCTCAGTAATAATGAGTATGAATATTTGGGGGCAGGGTGTGGGTAGGATGAGACAGTAGCATGTGTGTTATTTATTTATTTATTTATTTATTTATTTTATTTTATTTTTTTATTTTTTATTTTAAACACTAGTTTAATTTGAGACTCTGGATGATGTTATAATTTTTTTAAAAATTTTATTATGTCAATATACATTCTTGCTGATTATTGCTCCCCATCACCAAAACCTCCCTCCCTCCCCCCCAACAATGTCCTTTCTGTTTGCTTGTCATATCAACTTCAAGTAATTGTGGTTGTTATATCTTCTCCCCCCCCCCTCGGTTTTGTGTGTGTGTGTGTGTGTGAATTATATATTAATTTTTAGCTCCCACCAATAAGTGAGAACATGTGGTATTTTTCTTTCTGTGCCTGACTTGTTTCACTTAATATAATTCTCTCAAGGTTCATCCATGTTGTTGCAAATGGCAGTATTTTTTTTTTTTTTTTTTTTGTGAGCCAAATAAACTTCTTTATTTTTTATTTATTTATTTATTTATTTTATTTTTTTTTTAAATTTTATTTTGTCGATATACATTGTAGCTGATTAATGCTCCCCATCACCAAAACCTCCCTCCCTTCTCCCTCCCCCCCTCCCCCCCAACCATGTCCTTTCTGTTTGTTTGTTGTATCAACTTCAAATAATTGTGGTTGTTATATCTTCTTCCCCCCCCCCCCCGGTTTGTGTGTGTATGTGTGTATGTGTGTGTGTGAATTTATATATTAATTTTTAGCTCCCACCAATAAGTGAGAACATGTGGTATTTCTCTTTCTGTGCCTGACTTGTTTCACTTAATATAATTCTCTCGAGTCCATCCATGTTGTTGCAAATGGCAGTATTTCATTCGTTTTTATAGCTGAGTAGTATTCCATTGTGTAGATGTACCACATTTTCCGTATCCACTCATCTGATGATGGACATTTGGGCTGGTTCCAACTCTTGGCTATTGTAAAGAGTGCTGCGATGAACATTGGGGAACAGGTATACCTTCGACTTGATGATTTCCATTCCTCTGGGTATATTCCCAACACTGGGATGGCTGGGTCGTATGGTAGATCTATTTGCAATTGTTTAAGGAACCTCCATACCATTTTCCATAGAGGCTGCACCATTTTGCAGTCCCACCAACAATGTACGAGAGTTCCTTTTTCTCCGCAGCCTCGCCAGCATTTATCGTTCATAGTCTTTTGGATTTTAGCCATCCTAACTGGGGTTAGATGGTATCTCAGTGTGGTTTTGATTTGCATTTCCCGGATGCTGAGTGATGTTGAGCATTTTTTCATATGTCTGTTGGCCAGCAAATGGCAGTATTTCATTCGTTTTTATAGCTGAGTAGTATTCCATTGTGTAGATGTACCACAGTTTTCATATCCACTCATCTGATGATGGACATTTGGGCTGGTTCCAACTCTTGGCTATTGTAAAGAGTGCTGCGATGAACATTGGGGAACAGGTATACCTTCGACTTGATGATTTCCAGCATGTGTGTTTTGACAGAACATTTGCAGGGTCTCATACTCACCTCCCACAGCAGGGAGTATCATGCAAGGGATATAAGCCCATGTTTTAGAGCCATATTGAACTAAATCCAAATTCAACTCTGGTATTGACTGGCTGATATAGAGCAATTACTTGACTTTAATGAGCATCACTTTGCTCATTCATAAGAGAAAATTACAATAGTACTAGTCACCCAGATTTGCTGTAAGGATTTAATGAGATAATATATTATTTATTTGTTTGTTTAAGCCCTGCCATGTCCCAGGCAGCAGTTAGGGCAGCCAACAAAGATGTATAGGCATAATTGTAGTGAGAGTGATGGGGGGCGGGCAAAGCAAAATAAGGTGTGATGTTGCTGCTCGTGTGTACACGTAGTTAGGTGAAAAATTATAGTACCTTCACGGATGGCACCAGAATCTTCTTGGGGAAGAGGAATGCCTTTGCTGGACGAGATACTTTGAAGATGCCGTTGGGGTAGAAAGAGAGCCCCTTGATGGTGCTGTGGTGCTCTGAGGGTGAAATGCTACTGAGCCAACTAGAATGGGGGAGAAAAGGAGAGGTTAGAAGAGAGGAAGTGGGGAAGATGCCCAGGGAAGGCTGAGAACTGTGTGTTTATACCGTAAACATATCCCTCCCCAGCGACAGAGAGAGACAGAGAGCGAGCGAGCGAGAGAGAGAGAGAGAGAGAGAGAGAGAACGCTAATGTATGTACCTCTTCAAGCCTCAGGAGAGCTTGAAGTTCTTCTAGTGGTGGTGGTATGTGAATCATAAAGGATCTGTGTTGTGTTGGCAGAAGAGGTCAATAAGCCCTGCCCCAGGAAATTATCAGAAATCTGGAGGTGAGTTTTGGAGTCTTACTGGTCATAAAATTGGGAAATTCAAATCAATTTTGTCTAGATCACAAGGGAGGCAGAGAGCCCTCCACCCTCTAAGAATTGAGTGGGCCATGAAGTCCAAGGGTATGCGACATGGAATATAAAGTGCACGCTAAGCTTCCTAGGAGCCAGTGTAAATCAGGAAGCTTAAATACAAATCCCAGCATTCATTAGGTAGAAACAACTCACTGGTTCAGGAGAAGCACACCTACTTCTGATACTAAGATCAGAAGGAAATTTGTCCTAAGGCTGTGCATAAAGAGGAAAGAGATATATAAAAACCATAGCACCTTATATACTTAAGGTGGTTGATAGACTTTGGCTCCCCTCTTGTCTCCTTCTTCACAAAGTTTTATGAATTTCTAGTATATATGAAAGATGTTTGAAAGTTGTAAATACTGTTGTTAGTTCATAGTCAAAAGAAAGCCCATGTACCAGGATTCATTAGAATCTATTAAATATTATTGAAGATATAGAGGTGTTCATAGAAGGAGAATCTGAATTAAAAATGTGTTTCTTAAGAAAAAGAAAATGCTGTCTTGCCAAATTACTGTTTCGAAGTCAAAGCACAGCATTTTTACATACATTGGACCCTCTTATAGCCCATTGTAGCAATAGGTTTTAGAATCCTGAGTCCTGTGCCATTTGTAATGACAAAAGTAGTACAGGGTGAGACAAACTTGTGTGACTTTTAAGGAGACCTGAATCTTAGAGGCAAATGTTCTTAAGTCTGTACATGGACTTACGTTGTATAAGAGTAGAAGCTTAAGTCGAACTTCTCAGCAAGGCTGCTCCCAGTGGGATCTATCATTTCACAAGACTGATTCCCTATGCTTGAAGTTTCAAGCACAAATTCAATTGATAGGGAAAATAAGAACTATGAAAATGATTATAAAAGGAAAAGCAGTATGGAAAGAGGATGCAGACAAATGCCAAGGCTACTGGAATTTATGAAATCCTTTACATTTATTAGGCCAGGTCAAATAAGCTGTTTTTTCAGGAATGTGCGATATGCTGTTATCTCTTTCTCTTTTAAAACAACCCCTTTGGTATTAAAACAAAACAAACAAATGACAACAAAACCCCCAAAAACAAATAAAGAACAATAGCAAAAACTACTACATGAAACAAAAACAAATACAGTTCGAGAATACTGAATATAAAGGCTCAGTGCATTTTTCCATTTTCCCATTGTTTCTTTTTCCCAGCTAGATGAATTGGCTATTTCATGCTGGTATTAAAAATTTGATTCCAGTACTAGAATAGTCAAATGGCTGTTTGATTTGGCTATGAGTAAAAGATGTTTGATTGACAGATGAGTCCATCTGTATCAAACAGCTTTACGTTAAGAAAAACCACTACTTTGAAAGCATTAACACATCAAAAGAATTTTGAAGATTATGGCCACTTCTCCGTCCCCAACCACCGACCCCCTACTCTGCAGTCTATTTTTATTCAGTCTCATCATGAGCGTCATCTTTGGGTAATCCGAGTTGCGTGATTTCCCCACTATTTCTGTATCCTCGGCTTCTTCAGAGCTTCAATCAAGACAGACAAAAGAGAAAAGAAAAAAAAAAAGTTTCATTTTCAAGGAAATGGCTTTTCAGTACCTGATTCTTCACGCCAATTCATCACTGATAAGTGCTCCCAAACTGCTGAGTACAGTATTCAGAAAGCAACCAGTACATCAGCCTGCGTCTGTTGTTCTGAAACTGAGGTCCCCAGCGCCTTTTGCAAACGTGCTTTACATCAACAAAATGACGTGTTTAGGAATCTTTATGTCTAGCATGGAGAAGAATCACCTGCATTCCCATATTACCTTAAAAAAAATCTCAAACCAAAATACTTACTTTCTTATATTATATGTTATGGTGCTTATGAAGAGTAGAAATGAGTATTTATTTCCTGGGTATATATATATAGATATGAATTAGTCTGTAAAATAATCAGCACCACTTCTCTTGTAAGGAACTAAAAATTAGATATTTTAATGTGTTTCCTTTTCCTTTGCTAATTTATTCAAATGTAATCCTGACTAATCTATTATTTTGTTAACATGTCTATTTGATTAATATGTTTTTCTTCTCCTCTGATTCTGATCTCCAAATTCTATAGTTGTTAATTGTATTATTTAATCTAAGTCCACTAAAGATAAACTTCCTGAGATTAACATTATTCATTTTTGTCGATTAAAGATACTAATATCACTGAGTTAGCTTAGTTCAGGTAGAAATTTGACTAGCAGTCATTACTTGATTCTTTTTCTTGGAGATTTGTAACTTTTTTTTTTTTGCGTACTTATCAGTGTCATATATTCCTGAAAGCATTAATGTTTAAAATATCTCTATTTTGACTAAGATAGATATCTCTACTGACTGTAGAATTGATGGAACTGAAATAGATTGATCGATAACAGGACTTTAAGAGAGCATTTCAGACATCTCTTATCTGCATTGTCATTTTGTTCCAGCACAGTTTTCACAATTTACAAATGAAATTTTATATTACTTTACGAATTTTCTATAAAGATTAGAAAAATATATCCTATGGCACCTGAATTTTAAAATATTCTTGAATTATTAATTGGTTAATTTTGTATGACATCCTTATTAGACAGGCAGTAATATTTCTCATGGGAATATACGTATTTTAAGATGTCCAGAAAATACCAGGAGATTAAATACTGAAATTAAAAGAGTACTCTCTTCCCACCATTATGTTCAGTTTTGAATCTACCGCTGTGTAGCTAGAACAAACAAAAAATGTGGTGGTTTTTTTTTAGAATAAAGGAAAGCTAGAAGGTGTACCATTCTGAGGGAACCTCTGGTTGTGTCATTACAGGAGGGCTGTCATATATTAAATACACAAAGCCTCTGGGAAGCCAAGTATGATATTCACAAGCAAATAGTAATGTGCTAAGCTCATTCACAGGAATCACAGATAATGGAGTATTTGTATCTGCCATATGGTTTTGAAGGTAGAATATGGAATTTATTTTAGAGATTTCACATAACATCTTGCACCACATTTATAGAACTAGAATGACCCAAAATAAAGGGGTAGTGAGTGCACTTGACCCTGTATCATTCAGACCTCAGCTGGAGCATTGTGCTCTCTTCTGGGCTGCAGACAAAGTGAAGAGGACTCTACGGAGAGTGACAGGGAGGAAGCAAACTGACGCCTTGTCACATATAAAGTGGTTGAAGGACTGCGATTGTTAAAGAGAGAAAATGATGTAGTAATGGAAGGACTGGTACTTGGAGGAGGCTGGTTCTTTGTGGCTGCTAATCTGAAATATAATTAGTGGGTGCATCTGCAGTAGTAGAGATTAAGCCAGCCCCAGAGTGGGTCTGGATGTTCCAGCAGTCAGAACAGGCATTTCATGTGACATGGCCTGCCTGGGTCCAGGTGGGGAAGGAAGGATATACAAAAATGATAACATCTTATCAGTTTGCTACAATTTATCTTTTTTCTGATTGGTTTAAAACCGTATATTTCTAACTTAGTTTGCCGACTGTATTTTCTGTCTTGGAACACTAAGCTACTCTTGATCCTTTCTTTGTTGTCTTAAAAATAGTGTCTGTAAAGAAAATGCGTGTCTCGTGTAAATTGCTTCCTGTCTTTTAGTAAACTTTTCTGAAAGTGAGTCATACGTTTAGTAATTCCCTAACATCCTAACCTGGTTTAATTGATGATGTATAGCATGATCTACTATTTTCTAAAGAAATGTAGAGAAAGCAAATGGTCATAGAGTTTAACATATGAAGGATACTATGTCTTTTTCTTGTAGAGAATTAAATATTGGTTTACATCAGTAAGATTAGACCTTACTGTTCAATTGTACCAGTTTAAATTAAATTTCTAGATTTTTAGGGTTTTTTGAAAATAAACTTTTTCCTTTAAAACAGTTTTAGATTTACAGAAAAATTGTAAATATGGTACAGGAAGGTTTCCATATACCCTCATACCCACTTTTCTCACTTATTAACGTTTTATATGAGTATAATACTTTTGTAACAATTAAGGAACCAATATTGATACATTATTGTTAACTAAAGTCCATACTCATTCATATATCCTCAGTATTACTTAATGTTCTTTTTCTATTCAAAGGTCCCATCAAGGATATCACATTACATTCAGTTTTCATGTTTCCTTAGACTCCTTGTGGCTATAGCAGTTTCTCAGATTTTCCTTGTTTTTGATGACTTTGACAGTTTTGAGGAGTACTGGTCTATTGTTTCATAGAATGTCCTCAATTGGGATTTTCTGATGCTTTTCTCATGATTAGACTGGAGTCACATGTTTTGGGGAGGAAGACCACAGAGGGAAGAGTGCCATTTTTTCATCACACTATCAACATGAGCTATTGATAAAGATGTCAGCCTTGATCACCTGGATGAGGTGGTTTTGGTCAGGTTTTTCTACTGTAAATTTATCCTTTTTCCTTTTTTAAAATTATTTTCATACTTCACTCTTTGGAAGGAAGTCACTGTGAAAAACACACATAAGGAAGAGGAAGTTATTTTCCACCACCTGCAGGTGGAGTATCTACGTAAAATATTTGGAATTCTTTTCCATGGAAGGTTTGCTTTTTCTCCCTCAATGACTTAGTTATGTATCCAGTCACTTATATACATCAGTAAAGACTCATGGATATCTATTTTATACTTAACTTTAGGTAATAATCCAACCCAGCTTTGGCCATCGGGAGCTCTTTCAGTTTTTTCTTGTGTCCCTTTGACATATTCCCATAATTGTGTTTTTTTGTTTTCTACTTTTTAATTTTGTTTTTTTTTGTTGTTGTTGTTGTAGAGTACTTTCTTACTTTTTGGCATTACAAGATCCTTGAGGCTTATCAACAGAGTTCCTTCCCCATCCTAGAGTCAGCCATTTCCCCAGGGAGCCCTGATTCCCATCATTGGAAAATGGTGTTCGAAACCAGGACTTGAGTGCTGGGTGTGCTATTGCTATTGAAGGGCTGTTTTTTCTAGGCCTTCTTGGCTGACAGAGCAAGGACATATATGCATGTATATAATCTGTGTGTCTACAAATCTGTGTATCTATATAAATATTTATGTATGTAACCATCAATAGATAGATAGATAGATAGATAGATAAGGGTGAATTCATACTGATGTTTCTAACTCTCATCCATTATCACCGCATGGATTATTCTAGTTTCTTCCTCCTGCTTATCTGTAACTTTCCACTCCAACAGTGAGAAATCTGGCTCCCAACATCCTCTGTTTGCTTACTTAGTTATTCAATTCCAGTGAGGTTGTTCCATTTATCCTGACTGAAGTCAAAATACATAAATAGAAGCTGAATTTTTCTCAAAGCCCTAGAAAACTTCAGTAGTATTTTTTCCCAAGGAATGTTTTTTACCCTGCAAACTCTTATGACTTCAAAATGTATTTGGGTCCCAGATATATTTCTGTACATAAAAACTGGTATAGTCAACTTTATATTGTTCACAGCAATTTAGCACATGGATAATGAAAACATTCAGTTATTTTCACAACATAAGTTTTTCTATTCCTTTCACCTTCTTTTCTAATCAGCATGCTTCCCACATAACAACTACACCTGTAATAAGAAAATTCACTAATTTGACTTTTACCTTCCTTATTTATAAATCTCTGCACTTTCTGGAGAGATACCAAAGAACTGCATGTTGATTATCTCCTGCTGATAGCTGAAGGAGAAGAGTAACTTATAGGATCCACCTTTAGCAATCAGACATTGGCTATACTCTGATTTATCAAGAGTCATTATAATGTAATCACAAAGGAAAGCAAGGATTTGGCTTTGGACATAAAAGCAACTCTTTTCGAGGTGGCTAGATGGTTGGAAACATACTGAAGAATAGATGTTCAGTAATGAGCTTTCAGTGAATGTCCTGAGGAAAACAATGTTAAGATCTTGCCCAAAATAGTTGATATGCTTCCAACTCACATTTAATTTTTATATTAGGTTGAAAGCTAATATAGAAAAGCTGTAATGTAAAAATTATAGGACTCAGAATATACTCATTTCCCTTTGGGCACTAATAATAGTATGCTACCCAGCAGTGCCTTTGTTTGTAGTCTAAGATTTTAGGAAACTTAAAAAAAAGAAAAAAAAAATCCCTAAACCCAAAATCTTAGTTTCCCACTTAGTCCAGAAAGCAGAAATATAGTGTGGACATAATACTTAGGATAGGCAAAATGGTCAGTAGAGTAAGTTGACTTTGGCACCCTTTTCAGCTGCAGTTCCTTCCACTTTTTACCACACACTGCCCTCACCCGCCATGGCCACACATATGTATTGCCATTTGCCATTCATTTGTAGGTGTTGAGGGCACAATGGTGTACAAGATCACAGATGGTTCTTGCCCACATGGAGTTTACAGTCAAGTGGGGCAGGCAAGCATCAATCAAATTCTCTCTGTCTGTCTGTCTGTCTCTCTCACTCTCTCTCTGTCTCTGTCTCTCTCACACACACACGCACACACACACACACACACATGCACGCACGCACGCACACCTGTAACTGGGACAGAGCTACGGAAGAGAGGAGCACAGAGTTCAAAGGGTCTATGGGGTTGTATTTGACCTGATCAGGGAGATCAGAAATGGCTTCCCTGAGGAAGTGTTTAAGCTGTGGTTTGAAGGATCATGAGAATTACCCACAAGAAAGACAAGAGAGAACCTTATGTGGTGAATGAACAAGTGGTTGATATAAAGGAAGCCAGAAGAGCCAGGGTAGAGGCAGGCTCCAACGTGGGAAATGAGGTAAGCAGATGTGCGGGCCAGCACATCCAGGCCTTGGCGACCACGCTAAACATCCTTATGTTGTCCAGAAAGTGACAGACAGTCACTGCCTTTCCAAGATCAAGAACACACTTCCCATCCACATTCCTGCGAAAGTCAGAATATGACCCATCTTTCAAAGGGGACAATCCAGTGTTTCCCAATCTGATTGGAAAAGATCATTCTGGCTAAGAGGGGTTAGGTATAGTTATTTAATCCACCACACATATACACGTGTTTGTATTTTTATATGAAATCTTATTTTCATGCTTCATTTTCCTAGCGGCATCAGCAAAAGCACTACCTGTCTCCTCGAGTCTCTTTTTAAGTTGCATTTTTCATCTCCTTCTGTCTCTTCATTGTCCTCTGCTGCCTTGGCCAGCTCCCCACTACTCATGCACTCCAATTCCCTGTCTCACTTCTGAGATTGGGGAAGGTATCCCAAGGGCGGAGAAGGACACTTCAGCAGAAGATAGGAGAGAGAAAACAAGAGCAAGGCACGTCTGCACTAGGGTGTTCCAAAGCTGTGATCATCCGGAGCCTCTGTCTAGGGCCTTCCACTACCCCATCACTTGTCCATCTTTACTTGGTGCTCAGGAGAGTCAGGTGCTTCACCTGTCCTCATTACGCGGATGGCACAACTGTTTCATCTCTCAGTGACACTGCAGCTATTTCTCACCTGGGCTCCATGCAGCAACTTTCTAAATAGCATACAGTCCTCCAGTCTTGACATCCACCCCATTTTCTTCTCTCATTTTCCACAAGGAACTCTCTAAGGAGCAAAGCTGAGCTCATCTCTCTCCTACACATTCTTCCATCATCTTTAGTCCATGATTTCACAACCTCATGTGCTGCCCCCCCCCCACACACACACCTTGTTAGTGGAAAGTGTTTTGCAACTCCTTAAATATGTTGTCCTGCTTCATTGGTCAGTTCTTGCCCATGCTGCTCCTTAAGACCAGAATGTCTCCCCCAATGCCATCTGCTTGGTAAGAACTACCACCTCCTTCCAGACACGTCTGAAAGCTTATCTCTTCTTAGAAGGCTTCAACACCCCACCCCTGAGTTGCGTCCCAAGTCTATGTGCACTCTCTGCAGCCTGTGTGTTGCTTTTTGTTTTTCAAATACCACTTCTCAGACAGGGTTGTGCATGCTGCTTTCTTGTCTGTCTGCCTCACTAGAATGAGAGTTTCCTGGGGGCTCCTTGTCAAGTTTACCTGTTTCATTGTTTACCCTGACACCCAACAGAGAGCCTGCCACCCACTTGGTACCTGACAAATGTTTATTTGATTAATGGATTAATCTCTATTTTCTCTTCTTCTGGTCAATCATTCCAAATTCTCTGTACTCATTTAGATGAGCAGAGCTCTAACTGGTGAAAGTGTCCTCCAGGCCAGACTGTCCCACCACAAATAGAATAGGTTTTTCTGATTCAGTGTCTCTATCTCTTTCCCGCCACTCATGGAGCTGCACCAAATGCATAATACCTATTGACTGAAAAGACCACATGGCAGCTACTCATGGCATTGAGACCCCTTAATGACCATTCAAGGGAGCTTCTCTCTCACTTCCAAGCTCATGCCAGACACTTAACCCATTCGAACAGCTTGAACTGAGGTGATAGAAACTCTGTTTCTTGCTTTTACAGATTCATTTCACGTGCTGTTCTCCTCATTTGAAATCCTCTTCATATCTCCCCCCAACTGGATAATAATAAAAATATTAAGTGTTTTCCTAGTACCAAGTACTATGTTAGGACCTGTACCTAACTAATTTTGCTTAATCTTCATGAATACCTTTGAAATAGGTTTTACTATCCCTGCATATAGGAAAACTAAAGCACAAAGGACTAAGTAACTTACCTAAGCTCGCATGACTTGTAAGTGGCAGAGTGGGGATTTGAACCTAGGCCCCTGTGAGGCTGAAGCCTACATGTGCTCCCTTCCTCCACTGGCCCTACATGTTCACATCCAACTTGAGAATCCACTTTCTAAGTTTTTTGTTTCTTCTGACCTATTCTGCAATGGACCTCTTAATGCTTTCTATGTTCTTGTCTCCAGTATCTTTTCATGCATGTAACTTGTGTCTCCTCTTGGAAGCAAAGACTGGGAATTACCTTTCTCTGAGGGATGGCAAAGGTTGGTGGTTAAAAGTATGGGTTATAGAAGTAGGTTTCTTAGTTTTATATTCCAACTCTTCCCTGCCCGAGCTATATCAACTTGGGCAAGTTTCTTCACTTTTCTATGCTTCCATTTGTTTATATGTGCAATAGGGCACATAATAATACCTCAGAGGATGGTTGTGAAGATTGACCGTGTTAATGCCCTAAAAATGCTTACAACCATGTCTGATACATAATGACCACTTAGTAGAGGTCATTTATCATGGTTCCTTCACAGCCCGTAGGGGTCCTTTCCACCCAGGTGATATCCCCACATCTCACTTAAGTGATTGTTTCAGGATATCTTTTCATGCATTACTGTAGCTGCAGGAAATTACATTCTTATATGAGAGTTATGTTAACTAACATGGGCTTTTATTTGCTTCTCTCTTTCTATCAGTGAGTCCTGCTGCTCCAACCTCGGGTAACTGAAATGTTGTGAAACCTTTTTCCACTCAAATTCCTCTGGGGTAGCCATGTTCACATGGTAACCTTTCTCTTCTGTCCTCAGGCCTGCTGAGATCATCCTTTCTGCAGCTTGTCTGACACCTGTTGCCATCACATCCAGACACTTCCTCAGTGACCTGGCAATGCCCAGAGGGGCATGCCAGCTTGGATCCCTCTGGCAACAGTTTGGAATCAGCCACCTGACAGTTCCTTTCTCCATATTTGGTGTTGAATCACATGCACGTTTATATTTGTCAGTAACTAAACACCACAGAAAAGGAAATGAGAAAGAACCTCTGGGTAAATCACTATTTCTGATTTTATACTATAGTTTAGCCATGTGTAAAATATTTCACGATAACATGCCCTATTGTCCTTAGGATTTAACTTTACTGAGATGTATTTGCAATGTGAAAAAGTGAGTAATAGGTTTTCTTTCACCCTCTAGTACACAGAAGATAGAAAATAAGATGCTTTCCTGGGCCACCAACATCTGTTTCATGTTAAGGTTCTGCTTTGTTTAGTGTTTTTCTTTAAAATAATATGAAACAACAACAAAAATCTCTAAGAATTTTTCCTAACACAGGACTCAAACTTACCTCAATAAATACACTTTATTTTCAAGTGCACATATTTGAAATAATTGTGACAAAGAAAAACATAGTTTATAAAAATTAGCTGTTATTCTAATGATTTGCATCCCAGTCGTTTATTTAGAGATGAATTTCCATTCACAACATCTTCATTTGTCTTCTGATTTTCATGCAATTTGAAAGGGTTAGGTTCCTTACCCAAGGGATCATCCTGGCCAAATCTCAAAAAACTGGCTAAAGCGTTCTGATTTTACAGGCAAATTTACATCCTATTTCAGGAAGTGCTTCCTTCCCTACTATCTTTGTTTAAAATACCTTATTTGTTTAAAATATGGACATAGTATATTCCTCCCTGGAGACCTAATCCATGTGCTATTTTAGGTCAGATAAATGATCTGATTTTATAAGTGTAAGAATAAGTGATTTCCCTTTTGTGACACTAATATGAAATATCACCAGCTGGTAATATTCTCTTCCTGCTGGTAGAGAAGGTTTAAAAGCATGTCCAAAGAATGGCCCATCCACAAATTCTCCCATTTTATAGGGAGATGTTTAGATGCATCTCTGAGAAAGAAGACTTCTGGTCTCTTCTGCCTTCTCCAACATTTCCAAACATTTGTTGGCATATGAGTTAGAGACAGTGTGAGGATGTAGGCAGTGAGCAAGCAGCTGTCAGAAAATACCAGAAATAAAATGAATATAAACATAAGCAGCATTTACTGTTAGGAGTTAAACTATTTATCCTTTTAAATTATAATAATACTTATCCCATATTACTGATGTACTGCTTCTTTCTAAAGTTTATTAAAATAAATGCACACCCTCTTCTTGTACGCCGTGTTTTTCAAATTTCCAAAAACAAAAGCTAATTATAAGCACATAAATTAGGAAAAGGTCTATTAATTACCACTTCAAAAATCTGGAAGGGGTGATTTGACTTACCTTGGTAAGAAACATACTTTAGACAGGTGAGCAGTTTTAAGAAGGAACATACTTAACTTGTTTTAATTGAACAAATTACAAATCAGAGCTAGTAATTGTTAATTATAAGAATATCCCCATCACCTGGGAAGGTGTATTAGTCAGGGTATGTCGTTATACTGCAATAACAGGTGAGTCCACTGTGAATCTGGGGACTCTGCTGGCCAGAAGTCTCCATGTGATCCCTAAGAGCCACACCTCCACATAAGCCACAGGTGCCTACTGTCCCCATGACAGAAGAAAGGGTTAGAGATCCAAGCAGTAGCAATTAAATGCTTCAACCCAGAAAAAAAATGAGTCATATTTCATTTTTCAAAGCAATTGCAACTGTGTTAACATCAAGAAGACAGGGAAGTACAATTCTTGTACAGGGTCAGAAGGAGAAGAAAACTGGAAATTGGTCAACAGTTTAAATGTCTGCCATAATTTGTAAGTGAGGATCATAGTTTATCTTACACTGGCATGTTTTTCAAAACTTTTGGATTGAAATTTTTCGATGGCTTCCCAGAGCCCTGAAGATAAAATACAAACACTTCAGCAGAGCCTTTTGACTGTCAGGAACGCAGCGCCTGCCTCTCACTGTTTGCCGTGTCCAGTCAGACTCTCTCCAGGACAATGAACTTATTGTTCCCTGTTTCCTGCTTGCTCTTCCCTACCTTTGCACAGACTGCTTCATCTGCTGGGATCGCTATTCCCTAACCAGCCCCACCCACTGTCTCCTTTGGCAGTTCTTCCACATGCCGTCCTGCCTCCTGCAGACCCCAGACCCGAGGACTGGTCTGTTGCTTTGGCTCCTCCTCTGATCCTCTTCAGCATCCTGTGCAAACTTTCACGTAATTCTTACTAAGTTATAAGTAGCTGTTTACCTGTCTCTCCTCCCCACTAAAGATGAAAAACACCAGAGAATAAGAACCGGATCTCACTTACATTGTTATCACTAAAAGAGTATCTAACCCAGAATAGGGGCTCAATACATACTTGGATGAATGAATGAATGAGTAAATGTGTTTTACCTGCCTTAGTTCATCTGATTGTTTGTATTCTTCAAGGCAGTATTCTTTTCTTACATCTTTGTACATTCTATAGGAACTAAAGTGGATAATTCATGGAGCAGGATACAATACATGTTTAAATGAATTGAATTTATCTACAGTTTTATCACTAGGAGGAGATTTCTGATCTCTATCACATTTAGACTTTGTACACTAGGCTATGTTTGAGTCACTTATGAACCACATCTGGGGACTGATTTTCAGGGATTTATTAAACTTTACCTTTTTTTGTAGTATCCATTGCCAAGGCCTCTAGTGCTATATCCTAAGTCAAATATTTAAGAAACATTTTGAAACAAAGCTGCCCTTATACTTTGGAACACTTTCAAATGATATGCCATCCCTTTCCCCTTGAATCTATTAAAGACTTAAAATTGTGGCAGTGCATTGGAATATGTCAAGAAACTGATATTTTAAAAGGATGGCATGCTTCTGTATTCATATATAAATTATTCCCATGTGCTTTGAATAATGGAAATTTTGTGAATGTACTTAGCTCCTAAAGAACACAACTGGTTCTTTATGATATTATTCCAGAAAACAACAAACAAACAAAAACTCTTGAGTATTTAAGCAACTTCTCAAAATTTCCAGTATAATCCCAGGAAAACTTTTTAGACTTCCTAATCAGAAAGTCTTTAAAGTGTATTTTACCAAAATATTTGGTATTGTGAGAACCAGCTCACAATACCAAATACGACTAATACTCACTGAGCTATCAGTTTCAGTTGACCTTTGACATTACAGGTGAAACGTTTTCAGACCAGGAAGTTTCCAGTGGAACAACGAGCGTCATTCTCACTCATATCTACAGCTCATATCCCAGAGGCCACTGGGTGCTTTGAAGATAATAGCATGAAACAACTCCAAAACAAACTTTTAAATTTTTTCTATTTAGTTTCCTTAAATAAAGTTCATATAATAAATAAAAACATCTCTTTTGAATAACGTTATAATGAATCACACATACTAATGGGCTCAAAATTACTAAGATTCATAATATGGCTCATGTGTATTAAGAATTCTATTATTTTCATTAAAAAGAATTTTAAAGCTATAATAATAAATAGCATAAGAAGCACATATATTCACACTTTTTTTCAATGAATGGTTTTCCTTAAAAAATGTTAAACCATTAAATAGTCTTATAAGATGAAGGGTGAACAGACTCTGTGTGAAGAATTTTAAATATACTATTGTTAATAGATTCATTTAATAAATGAAGTAACTGAGGTTAAGCAGTTCCTTATGACCTCAGAGCACAAAGCCATAATTTGATTTAAATACGGGTATTTCTGGCTGATGCTCTTTCTCTTTTCATTTATTGCTATCAGTCAAGGCTGCATTTACTTTGAAAACAAAACAAAACAAAACAGTGACTAGCTTGCATTTCGGAGGATCACCCTCTCCCCCAACACACACACACAGCTTTTATTGATTTTCTCACCTCACATGGCTTAGGACTATGTAAAATACATGTGCTTTGTTTACTGCTTCTGAGATTGGACACTCATATTGTGTTGTGTTTTGCTTATGGTATAAACACAGTGAACATTAGTATCCTTTAATTCCCCTGAACCCAGTCATCACCCTAATGTGACTGTCCCAGCAACCAGAAGAGAGATTCTCTGACTCTTCCACTGGAACTTTTCATGCCCAAAGACATTGAACATGTACTCCTGGCCACTGGGAGAGTAGCCTGGAGTTATAGTATCAGATGCAAATTTTTTTAACACCTCCAGTTTTATCTTAAAAATCTATGTCTTCATTCCCTTACTTTTCTATATTTGTTTCAACATAAAAATGTTGTTTTTCCTCAAATTTTTGGCATTGGCTCCTCTCCTACAATTCTCTGCTGTTCCTTGAGAGGTATAGTCTTAGAGTATAGAAAATACTTCCCCCTCCCTCAGCACATTTATACCCAAATGAGAAAATGGTATGCTTTTCCCCAGATATCTGCATGGCTCACTGCCTTCATGTCTTCACCCAAAAGTACCTCAAATCAGATTGTGAACTGTGGTCTCCACCCCTTACTCCCACTCTGTAGACTCTCCTGCTAAAATTTTCTCTATTGTGTGTATCACTTTCTAATATACCTTATAGTTTACCTATTTATTTTGTTTAATATTTGTATCCCTCCAACTTAGAATATGAAATCCATGAGAAAAGGAGTTTGGTCTGTTTTGTTTCCTATTGTAACCCCAGAGCCTAGAATCGCACTTAGTATTTAGTAGATGCTCAATAAAGATTTGTAGGAAGAAAAATAGAAAAATGGTTTGCAGTAAATCTGCAAACATGTGTTGTTTAGTAGTATTACTAAAGCTTGTGGTTCCCGCACCACCAGGTGTATGCTTTCTAGAGCCACCAATAATATTCCATATTAAATGTTCATCATTTTATAAAGAGATGAATGTTAATGATAGATCACTGTCACTAGACCTTTCCAACTGGAAAAGCTAAATCCAGGTACTTCCACTGGTTCTCATTTTTTCTGAGGCATCCATTGCCTTGTCCATTTAGACTTTCTTCCCTTCATTTGCTGACTTCATTCGCAAATATAGCAATGCTGACCTTTGTTTAGCATTGTGTGGCTTCAGTGTTTATTTTCTGTATTTCCACATTGCTGTTTCAGCTCACTCTTTAATAAATAAAGTGCCTTGTTCTCTCAGGATATTAGCAACTAAAATAAAGGTAGACTGCCTATGACACTGAGTGTACAATGATTATATTAACTAACAGGACTTATATTAACAGACATAAACCTACTAACAAAATTATTTCTAAAGTATATTATACAAACCATCATTGTATTTTAAACATCTGACAAAATGAAAGTGGCTGGCCGTAATCTCTAGCGCTGCTCAGTGTCTCGATGGCTTTTGGACACCTAGCCAGCTAATCACCAAAGATGGCAGGGCTGGCAAATAAAGATTCCAGATCTCAAGATGCCAGTATGGCCAGGAAATTAAACTCACCATGTGATATCACTAGAGCAAGTGTCTACAAATGTAAGGGACGAAAAAGGATTATATAAATTGCAAATTTATGTAAAATCAGAGCATGTGACAATTTCTTTCTTTTTCTTTTCTTTTCTTTCTTTCTTTTTTTTTTTTCTTTTTGGTTGGTGGAGATGCCAGGGATTGGAAACATGTATTTTCAATAGTTATTACAACTTAGAATAGTATAGATGGCCTTATGGATAAAAGTATAAGTCACAGTCATACAAAGTTTAATTTTAGAATAGTCTGTATTTTAAGACTGTATTTAGCAAAAATCCTTGTGGTATATGTATATTCTTGAAGAACCTTAAGATGTAGTGAACAAGAATCATTATATCAATGACTTCTCTGCCTTCAGAAAGTTCATTTATTTTAGTATTCTGTTCTTTATTTCTTTTATTATTTGACAAAACTTTATATAAAGGATTTTTAGAGATGGCATTTTATTCAGGTTTTGATTATTAGAAAAGAAACTTTAAAAATATAAATGGAAAAAGTCATTTTGTATGTTTGTCTTCTTCCTTCCTTCCTTCCTTCCTTCCTTCCTTCCTTCCTTCCTTCCTTCCCTCCCTCCCTCCCTCCCTCCTTCCTTCCTTCCGTCTGTCCTTTATTCATGCCCTGCCTATTTACAAAAAGGATTTGCAGTGCCTTACAAAAAGTACAAAGGCAATAAGGTATTTTTTCCCCAGAATTTTAAAAAGAGAAAATTGGATGAAGAGAAAGTGGATATTCTAATAATATGTGTCATCGTGCTTCCTCTGAAGGAGCCTCAAATCTACCTCATAGTTATATGGTGACCAAACTTAGCAGAGAAACAAGAGAACTGTTAGATGAGAACACAACAGGGAAGTTTTCCTTGTACAGACCCCTGAAATGTATTTCCTTGTGGGATACTATTTGGACATAAAAGTATTCTATCTCAGGTGCGCAGGCCACTAATAGTGTGATGTGACACTCACTGCCCTCCAGCAGAACTTGGCGTAGTCAGAGAAGTGAAGAAATAGCATACCTTTTACGTTATATTCTGTGGGAAGATTATTTTAAATGTTGATCAAGGACAGGGTCCACAAACTCTGAAAACCAGCCAGAAAGTACATAAGACAGTACGATAAGTTTAGAAAAATGAAGGAACCTGAGCTGTATATTCACCTGAAATAGGACCTTTCCACCTCCTTCAGGAAATAACTTGAGGTGACCAAAGTCCCACAGAGCACAGACTGTCACATTCTAATGAAGCTGTGACTCAAAAAACACTGATTGGAAACAAGGGCAGGGAGCTTCATAATGACGTCCTTTTATAGGAGGGGTGTGGATCAGGGACTGGGATAACAAGGGAGGAAGTGGGAAGGGATTAATTTGCATACCCAGTTTAGAATCCAAGCATGTCAGTGGCGCCAGGGACTCCTTTTGCTTGGGTCCCCAAAGGGTTGACTGGAAAGAGATGACCAGATACAGAGTTCACAGAGGGTCAATAATCTTGGTTTTCCAAAAGTTGGGGATAAAGGGTGAGGAGGAGGACAGACCTTAAGCAAAGAGTTACACTTGTTGCCAGGGAATGGTGTTAACTTTGCTCTTTTTCCTATACTTTTCCACCAATAAATTTACCTTTGCCTTGTGTGTTTCATCTTCTCACCTTCCATCCCCTCAGAAGATTAGAATGGAAATGCATTTATTCAGATGGTTATTTATCGTTCATTTTTCTTTTTTCTGCATCTGCTTCATTCTAAATGACTGTGTTGAACGTAGAAACAGGATCCTAAAGTCTTTGTAGTCAAGCATGACTGACCTCTCTTGGTAAAGTGAGCCCTGCTTCTGACGCCAATGCCTGCAGTTGTTCCAGGGATAACTTTCCAGTCACAGTTTCAATGGTGTTTCATTTAGGGTCCTGCCCCAGTGAAGATTTCAAATAGGTGACCTCTAAGGAAAATTGCCTATCGTAGCATTAGAAATCATAGCTTTCTCTTCTGAATGCTTTTATTCAGATTCCTTTAGACTTCTCTTGTAGATATTATTCCCCCAATTCAGCCATCTTTATTGGTGGAAAATTCTGAAAGTGTAGTGATTAAATGCTTAGAGTCTGGAGTTAAATAGTTTGAATGCGTAGTCTGGCCCTGTCACTGACCATCTGTGCAGCCTTGGGCGGGTCAACCTCTCTAAGCCTTCATTTCCTTCTCTATAAAATAGAGGGGAAGATGGGCAGTCATGGTACTTACTTCATAAGGTTGCTGTGACGATTCAAGGAGAAGATGACATATAAAGCACTTAGAACAGTGCCTGGTATATTGTAAGCCATTAGTGAAAGTTAGCCATTCTTGGTACAAGGTCAAGAGCATGGACTATGCCTTATTAATTATCACTTGCTAGCTGTATGGCCTTAGGATCTGGGACTCAGTTTCCTCATCTCCAAAATGGGGACAATAGCAACTGTTCTGCAAGATGTTTGTGAAAATGTGATGAGATGATTCCTGCACACTCACCCATCCTGGCGCCTGGCATTTGGGGTGTATGCAATGTCCTCTCCCCTTAGCTCTGCCTCCACAGGACTGTCATGAGGAGTGAAGCTCATTTGTACAACATCCAGCATTATGCCAGCCTTGTGGCCAGGGCTCAAGAAACCATAGCTATTATTAATGTCTATACTTTCCTCTGTTTGTTATAAACTCAGTAAATGACAGAATGCTCCGTGAGGGTCTGCTGAAGGGAAAGTTTATTTCAGAAGCTTTACTTCCTCCAGGTTTCACTTTGTCATGCCAGTCATGCATTTTATTTATTAAACAATAGTTTACTACTCTGGTTCCTAATATATTAAGTATAGCTTATTGTGTTCTGTTAGTCTTTCTCAGTTAGTGGCATGAAATAATTTAATTGTCTCTTTGAAAAGTCTTATTAAGCATTCATTTAAATGTTGCTCAAAATGTTATATGATGTGAAAAAGTACATGTTCTTGCAGAAATTGGTCCCGAAGAACTTTCTGTGTCCAGAGCCAGGCTGTGAGAAAGAAGACAAACAGTTGAGAGGCGTTTCTGTTGTAAATCTTACTATTGTTTTTCAGTTTTATGAAATACCTATTAAATTGCTTAGCAGCTAGATTGTGAGGAAGTTGAGCCCTGCTCACTCTTTTAAAGTTAAAAGTGGAAAGTTAATCCACGGTGGTTAGGAAAAATGATCACAGAGGACTGCATGGTTGGCATGGAGACCCCAAGTGTTTCTCTTGGGGGATGGGGAAAACTTGAGAGAGGATGCTTTATTTCTCACCTCCTAACATTTCTTTCCCAGTTTTCTGTGGTGAGAGAAAATGAGGCATCAGCCATATATAACAGCTGTGAAACAGTTATGTGGGGTGGGGGAAAGAGAGTCAGAAAGATATGTGTGAAAAGAGAGAGAGAGAGAAGAGAGAAACATGATTAAATTATGCCTTTCTACAAAAAAAATTAGTGTACTTTCAAAGTTCATGGAAAAATGGAATTGAAAGATTATACAAATCTTTTCATGAAATTTTTGAAGTACCCTTCTGTATCTCCAAAATTGACATACATTGAAGTATATAACCTCAATAGAGCAGTATCTGTTGGAAAAAAATTGGAAAAATTTCTTTAAACAAACAGCCCTCCAAAGGTCATCAGGCCCAGAGAATTTCTGAGAAAACGTTGCCAAACTTTTAAGGAACAAATAATATGGTATTTAAAATTTTCTAGAGTTTATGAAAAGAAGGTCAATTTTACAATATATTTATGAAGTAGACCTAACTGCAGTAGAAAATCCATCAGTCAATCTTATTATAAAATACAGAGAAGAAATCCTAAATACAATGTTGATAAATTAAATCCTGCATTTTGTGAAAATATTCATGCTCACGTCAAATAAGGTTGATTCTGTCAATTTACACATAGTTCATTGTGAGGGAATCTGCTCACAGAACCCATCATATCGATAGGTTAAAAGAAGGAACAATAGGCTTGTAATGACAGATGCCAGAGTGGCATTTGACCAAAATTTAATATCCATTCATCATTTTTTTAAAGGACACAGTGAAATAGTAGCAGAAGAATATAGTGTCTATTTCAATAGCCCAAGAGATTTTTAAGTGTGAGTCATTTCTCTTGAAGTAAATTTAATTATAAGCACTAGGATATAATATATGATTTTTATGCAATATTTATTTGGGAAGTTATAGTGAGTACAATAATTTGAAATATAAAATGTAAAGTGACTTTATAACTACTTGGGTATTTACTTGGAAGAGCCAAAGGAAATAGTTAAAAGATTACTGGAAATCATGTGGAGGGAGATTCAGTAAGGTGGCCAAGCACAAAATACATATAAGTAAACCGTTAGCCTTTCATAAAAAAGTAACAATCAGTCAGAAATTATAACAGAAAAAAATAAAACACCTTTCCAAATAGCACAAGATTGCAGTCACAAAAACATACTGTATCTATACCTGCGAATTAAAATAATATGAAATTAGAAGGTGGTTTTTTCCAAAGAAAACTATAGAACTTAACTAAAGACAAATAATCCTTACTAATTAAACTACAATATTTATTCAGTTATGGTCAATACCAATGAGATTTTTTTTTTGACTGGTGAAATTTTTCAAAAGTTCATCTAAGGAATGAAAAAAATCAACAAAAACTTTAAAAAAGCACAATGGATAAAAAGGTGGGAGTGATGTAGAATATACCATTCAGAAATCATGTTATAAGAACTGTAACAGTTAGGACGGTGGTTCAGATGAAGGATTAGATAAAGGTCATCTGAAAAGACTATAGATTTCAAATAAGACCCATGTCTGTCTGTATGTGTTTGTGTGTGTGTGTGTATATATATACATTTGTGTGTGTGTATACAGTACTTCAAAAAGTTAATAGAAAAATAGAATTAAAAGATAATACAAATCTTTACATGAACTTTTTGAAGTGATCCTCATATATATAATCATAAATATATATGATTAAGATAGCACTTTATATTGCAACAACATGGATGGACCTTGAGAGAATTATATTAAGTGAAACAAGTCAGGCACAGAAAGAGAAATACCACATGTTCTCACTTATTGGAGGGAGCTAAAAATTAATATATAAATTCACACACACACACACACACACACACACACACACACACACACACACAAACCGGGGGGGGGGGGAAGAAGATATAACAACCACAATTATTTGAAGTTGATATGACAAGCAAACAGAAAGGACATTGTTGGGGGGGGGAGGGAGAAGGGAGGGAGGTTTTGGTGATGGGGAGCAATAATCAGCTACAATGTATATCGACAAAATAAAATTTAAAAAATAAAAAAAAAAGATAGCACTTTATTCAATGAAAAAAGGGATGATTATTCAATAAATGTCGAGGAAATAGCTCATCATTTGGGGAAACAATATAAACTTAGATTTCTTTCTTCACCTTATGTAAATATATGTATTGGATAGGCTTTAATCAAAATAAAATACTATTTTATTAATATATAATATACAATATTAGTAATATGAACACCTAAAAAGTAATTTAGTTAAAATTACTAAAATAAAATATAAGTGAATATTTATTTAAATTTCAAGGTAGGGAAAGTATTTCTAAGCATATCACCAGAGCTAGAAAGTATGAGTAAAATGTCTGATATGTATACATTAAAAAAATCAAGTATTTCTACACTTCAAAAACACCATAAATAAAATGAAAAGACAAATGACCAACCAGAGAATAACTTTCCAATGTTGCTAAAGGGGCATTAACTTTAATGTCAATTAACTTTGAAATCAATAAGGAAAAAAAAGTGACCATCCTTACAGAAAAATCAGCATAATCAATTAATAAGAAGAGAAACACAATTTGTCAGTAACATGAATAAAAGGCCAAACTTACAGAAATTCATATTGAACAACAGTGTGCAACATTTTTTAAAAATCAGACTGTCAAAGAATAAAAATGCCAAATCTAGATAACAAATACTGATTCAAGTCAGAACATTCTTCATTATTAGCAGTGTAAGTGAAAATATGGATAGCCTTTCTAGAAGATAATTTAATAATAATTTCCAAAAAACTTAAGAAAATCACTCTATGAACCAGCAATTTCACTTCTAAGAATTTATTCTAAGGAAATAATTAAGAATGTGTGAAAAGATTTAATTACATCATTGTTTATTATAGTGGAAATTGAAAATAAGCCAAAAAAAAGAAAGTAAGCCAAGTATCCAGCAATGGGGATTAATTTACTACATCAAGGTAAATGCGTATGATAGAATACTGATACATAAAGATGATTTTTAACATGGTGGATAGTCACGCTATGTTCAATGAAAATGTATTTTAAAAATATGTAGAATGAGATCCCTTTAAAAAAAATAAGAAATGTATTTATATAGTAATTCATAGGAAAACTCTTGGAAGAATATCCCAAAATACTAAGAGGAGCTATGTCTCAAGGTATTATACTTAATTTTTATATTTCTAGTGAAGTGACCTCTTTGAGACTTGGTTTCTTCATCTGTGAAATAAAGGAGTCATACTAGATTAATTCTAAAGACTTTCAGCAGAAGTGTTTCATAATTCTGTGAGCAGTGATGGTTAATAACTTGGAAAAATGGTTATTTTTTTTTCCATTGAACTTTGGAGTTAATAGACTAAAACCAGGATTATCCTGTCACTTGTTTTAGGTAAAATTTAATTCCTATTTATAGGAATATTTGTTAGGATATTTGTTTATAAATTGTGTGTGTGTGTGCGCATATATATATATATATATGCGCACACACACACACATATGTGAAGTGCGATGGGGTAGGTAAAGAGTTGCATTGAAATTAGGTAAATTTCTCTATAGAATTCTTAGAAAAACAAAGGAATCTTTTTTTTTTTTTTTCTGTCTTTTTCGTGACTCAGCCAGTGAGTGCACCGGCCATTCCCATATAGGATCCGAACCCGCGGAGGGAGTGTCGCCACTCTCCCGAGTGCGCCACGGGCTTGGCCCATTGCTAATGTATTATATATATTTGAGTGTTTCATTTACCATTTGGAACTCTATAAACTATTCCTGTTTTTGGTAAGTTTATTTAATCAAAACTCACATTGAGAAACTGTAAGAGATGCAATGCTTGAAAAAGTCCTTATGCCAAATAGAGATTTGTACGTGCCCTAAAAATTGGTGGAAAATGGTTCTGCTTTTATTATCTAATGAATGTCACTCTACTCTTATTTCTGACTAATAGTTACACTGCCTGCAAAATGATAAAGTACAATATCTCAAGTAGTTATCCAGTACCTTGTTGTGACAGTAAAATTAAAAACATGCTCAGTTTTAACTTGCTATTAAATACTTGACATTTCCCAGTGGTTGTTTTGAGGCTACATACAATGGCAGCAAAAGTGGCTTTCTAAAAATGCTTTGCCTCATTCTTGCCTGACCTGGCAGACGTCATGAACTTCCAAGAGGGAACATATTTTATTTGCCTTACACCACCAGAGGATTTGGCCAATTATTGTTATTTGTTTAATGTTGGTGTTGACACAGTGCCTGTGCCCTGAGGAGTTCCAGGTGCTGTATAAAATTAGTCAGCAATTCACATCACAGCCTTTATGCCTGAAAGTGCACACTGAAAATAATAATGATTCGTGAAACCTACAGCCATCCCTAACTCATATTTCTGTTTGACCAGTGAAACAAAACAAATACGCTCAGTTGTCTCAGAGACATAGCAGCAAAAAGTTCTAGTGGGCCATCAATGGGATTTTCTCTCTTGTGTAACTGGGTAAACTGTTGGGAGAAAATCTGCAATACCCCCTACCGAGCTGAAACTCACCAAACTGTGTGCTAAGACTCATGAGTTCCTCAATAAGAAACTCACATATTTCAGGTCTTTGCTTGAATATCACTGTCTTAATAAGACCTTCCCTGACCATCTATTTATAAAAACAACAAAGCCCATGTCAAGCCCAGACATCTGTATTCTCTTTCCTGCATTATTTTTCTCTATAGCACGTGCAGCTATCCAACATACTTACATGGTTTATCTCCTATGTATTAATTAATAGTAAACTTCCTCCCACCAGACTATAAATTTTATGAAGGTAGACCATTTGTCTATAGTGTTCAGTTACAAATCTTTAACACCTAGAGGGATGCCTGGCACATAATAGGTGTGCAGTAAGCATTTGTTGAATGAATGAGTAAATGAATGGAAATAAATTTGCCTTAATGATGCAACAAGAAACAGCTGGATCCCTTTACCGTCAATCAAATACAGAAGCAGCAAAGAATAAGTAAGCAAGATTGGACTTGTGTCATATCAAGATTTCTATTTCATTCCTTAACATTGAAAAAAGATCCATGTGGTGAACAGAATATTAGAGTTATCTCCCCATTAGCTGCGGGTAGTAGAAACCAAATTTAAACTGATTTAAACAAACAGAGAGGCAGTTCACAGGATCTTGAGACTGGAATATCTAAAATGTGCAGCTGTTTTTAATGGTAGCAAGGTTTGTTCCAGGCCCACTCATGGTGTAATTAGAACATTAGACTCTTTCTCTCTCTCCCCCTCCCTCTGCATCTCCATCTTTCTCAGACTTTCCTGATGTGGTGGCAAAGAAAGCTAAGGCAGCACCAGGCTGCCGATAGTGATTCCAATTCTGCCTATAGTGATTCCAATGATACGAAAGCATCCATTTCCCAAAAGGTCCAAGGATGACTCAGGGCTGATTTGAAATGAGTGGACTTGGATAAACGCTAGCCTTGAATCAATTGCGACTGACCAAGCCTCTGTGCGTCGCAGCTGTGGGGGTCTGTTGCATCAGTTGGAGAGTGATTCTCTAAAGGAAAATTTGGGTTCTGTTATTATAATAAGAGGGAAAAATGCATGACAAAATGCACTGTAACCAGGGCCGAGCCCGTGGTGCACTCGGAAGAGTGTGGCGCTGGGAGCGCAGCGACGCTCCCACCGCGGGTTCGGATCCTATATAGGAATGGCCGGTGCGCTCACTGGCTGAGTGCCGGTCACGAAAAAGACAAAAAAAACAAAAAAACAAAAACAAAAAAAAAAAAATGCACTGTAACCAGAAAAATGTCATATTTGAAGAATAGCTCGCAGTGAGGCAAAATGCAGTTCTAAATGTTTTAAAGTTCTACTTTTTTATAATAGGAAGTGACTTATTAAACAGCCTAGTTATTCAAATTATATTTTGAAAGGAAAAAAATAAACTTTTGCCTTATTTTCCAGTGGTGGATCTTCTCTATTGGTCTACCTACATGATAAGTGAGATATTATTCCTTATTTAGTGATATGGAGATATAAATGTAAAAAAAGGTCTAAATTTTAACCATGAAAAAAGTGACTGTTTACTTAAGGTTATTATTACTTCTTTTTATATATATATATAATTTATACAAGTCTATCTTATTAAGACTTATTAATGTAGGCAAGGTGCTAAATTCTAATTTTATTTCATATTTTTAAAAAGAGACTATTTAGAATAAGCTAGAAATCCTAAAACTTTCTGTTCCGAATACTGGAATTTGAATTGCTTATATACTACCATTTCTCTTTCCTATTAAAAACTGATAGACAGTCATAGATAAATACAATTCATGGATAATACTAAAACTTCATTTAACCATTATTTCCTGCCTGTCTCCATACCAAGAGATACTTAACAAAGACTCCAAAATTGAAGGTATTTGATTTCCACTTCTTATCACGTACTCTGTACTCCACTGAATAGTGAGAACTAGAGTAAGAATGAAATAATATAGTAAAGTCAGTCAAAATCCTATTAATGGATGAACATAGAACTAACTCACAGGCAGAGCAGTCACGAAATCCAAGTATGGCTTGGATGGCATGGAAATTCAGTCAAAGTCTGGCTTGGTTGGAAAGTCTGGCTTGGATGGCTTAGATGGCGTGGAAAAAGTATGGCTTGGATGGCATGGCAGTCAGGAAGTCAAAGTATGGCTTAGATGGCGTGGAAAAAATGTGAACCAATGTTGCTAGTTGTGCTGTGCTGTATGAGAAAGGCGTTCTTAATATCAACTTCAATACCATCCGTTTTACTAACTGAGCACTCACTCAGTTTGGGTTGCTAATTCAGTACTAACTCAGTAATTTGATATGACTACATACCAAGGTATACATCTGGATTCAGGAATTACTCAATTGAATAAGCTAATTCAGCATTAAAGGAAAAAAGCTTTGTGAGTAAGATTTTCTAAATCGGTGTTTTTATTAAGGTACAATATTGTTGTAGTTTTGTCTTTTTGTTATGGTTGTTCCTCTGAAATTGTGATTATTTCTAAATTGTCGCCTTCCAAGTAACAGATGTGAGATAGGAAAAGGGAAGCTTTCTTAGGAAATCCTTTTCTTTCATCGCCCAGTTAAATTGGATTTGTGATTAACATCTATTGATATCCTATTCATACCCAATCCAATTGATAAGAATTTCCAATCTTTTTCATGGCACTGGTTTTGGTGGGAAGAGAGAAGAAATAAAAAGGCCTTTAATATTACCATGCTCCTAGCATTCCAACAAATAATAATGCCATAACAAATTCATAAAGATTAAAAATAGCATAGCTCAAGGCCGTACTATGACTTTCGTGGGCCCTATGCACTTTTGGCTTTGTGGGTCCCTTCCTCCATGAAAAAAAATACAAAAGTTTTATTTTACAACTGTATTGATATGAAGATAAATAAAATTTAAACTGTGTTATATTTTTCTTCTGATTTTAAAAGAAATTTAAACATTATCATGATCTCCTAAAAGTATTAGGGGTCCTGGGCATGGTGCCTACTGTGTTACTGGATAAGCTAAGCTGGTCTTGTCACGGCTAAATTGGTTACATTTGAAGCTGTGAACTAGGGGAAATTGGGTAAGCCAAACAACTGTTTTCTGCTATTGTTCATCTTTCTAGTTTAAATGTGTTTTTCTTATTAACATTCACTGCTACAAGTGGAGTGGGAGGAGGTGGAATCAGGGTTTGGAAAGGGAGCTGGTATAAGTGGGTATTTGACTTCATCAGCAAAGCTAAATCTGAAAATCCTCAGGTTTTGTGTCTGTAGCCTTTTCAGAGAACTTAAAGCTATTTATTTTAGTTTGTCAAAAATTCTTGTTATTCAAAGGCTTATTTTTTGTGTGTTTTAATTTTTTTAATTTTTAAAATTTTTTTGTGACTGGTAAGGGGATCGCAACCCTTGGTTTGGTGTCGCCCGCACCACGCTCAACCAGTGAGCGCACCGGCCATCCCTATATAGGATCCAAACCCGCGGCTGCAGCGCTCCCAGCGCCACACTCTCCAGAGTGAGTCATGGGGTCAGCCCCTAAGATTTATATTTTTAAATGACTAATGCTGGAAAAGAAAATGTCATTATGATTATATTTACATTGTGGATTTTTACAGTAAGGAAACACTAGAATTTTTCATGCAGAGAGCCCTTACGTTTTACTCAATATCGTTCTTCAAAGTAAAATTGATGTTGGAGTATTTTTCCTGTAATCTAGGTGAAAAGCCAACCTATGTTTAACAAAGTAACTCATTCATGCTTAATAAAAACCTCTGTTTCTTCCATTGAGGTTGACTTTTATCTAAATTTTTAGTTCCCAGTTATCTGTGGTTTTGGAAAACAGAACTAACTGGGATGCATGAATTTTGTCAATAAAGTCTTTCTTGAGAACTTCCTGGTTGTGAACTACCTAGAATGAAACTAATTTCAACACCCCTTCTTCTGCCAAATATCACTGATAAAACGCAACATTTTTTTTTACCTGGAAAGTGTTGGAATTAGACATTTCTGAATTGAAAACCTAGCACAGTTGCTTACTGTCTGCATGGCTTACATTAACTCCTCACATTGCTGACTGTCCACCAGGTGCCAGGCACTGTTCTAGGCCCTGAGGATGAAAAAGTGAATAAGATTCAGTTCCCACCTTTAAGGAAATTGCAGTTTAAAAGGAGGATGGGCAAGTGAAAAGTTATCAAAAAAAAAAAAAAAATGATAAGATGCAGGGTAAAACTAAGGCATAGTGATGTTTTAGCTTGTCTCTTTACCTCTAAGCTTCCTTTGCTTTACGTATGATTGGATATTAACCTCAGAAGACTGTTAGGTTTATTTTTGTTTGTTTGTTTTTTTTTTGTTTGTTTGTTTGTTTTTGTAGTTTTTTCGTGACCGGCACTCAGCCAGTGAGTGCACTGGTCAGTCCTATATAGGACCCGAACCCGCGGCGGGAGCGTCGCCGCGCTCCCAGCGCAGCACTCTACCAAGTGCACCACGGACTCGGCCCAAGACTGTTAGGTTTAAAGACAAGAATGTGTAAAACTTACCTAATGTAGGGCCTGGGATATGCTGATTGCACAACAAATTCCAATTCCATCACTTCTTTTTTCTGATCAAGAGCAAATTAAGTAGATAATTGGTTCCTAAATGAAAGGAATAAGACTACATATAAATACATCGGTATTTCCCTAAGCAAGTCTGTTAATATATCTGTATGTATCATTTAGCCCAGGTCTGGGGATAGAGGCTCTGTCTGCTCCGTAACAAAGACTGCAAAATCAATACAAAGCAATAGGCTTTTTTACACAATATTTTGATTAATGATCAAAATTTTCTGTTTCTATCTGCACATTTGGGTGTTATATGGAGAGTGCTAGGAAATAAAGTGCTTCATGTTAAATGAATCAGTTTATTGAAAGATGTAAACTAATACTTGAGAAACGTTGTCATGCAATCTCTTATCTAGAGATTGTGCCAATATTCTGGCTATAAAGTGATGACTTGGGAGGGGCTTACATTTAAGGCACACACTGACATTGCATGTGACATTTGAAAAGCACTTGCTAATTCAACTTCCTAACAGCTCACCTCCCCCCCCAGTATTCACTGTGGAGATAGCTTCAGTTAACAGCTTGGGATCTCCCAGACAAATCAACTGCTGATGGAACAGGGTGCTATGTGGTTGTAGAAATTTCTTCCTGTTGCTCTGAATGTAACTAATCGTGATGGGTTTCTTGTTTTGCTGTCTCCCCTCTGTTTTACCAGCAGCAAAGACTGTTCTTATCAGGCTCACATGGCCAAATTGGGTTTATGTTTCGTGCTGACAGATTTAAAGGGTCAAATCCTGGGAACACTGTCCCCTTAGTCCTTCTCTGAAATTGATGTGTGAATGGGAGTGCTCATTACCAGACTTGGTGAGGAGCCCTTTTTCCAGCCCTTCTCTATTCAAAGCAACTGTGGCCTTTGGCAGTCTTGTAACTTTTGCCCTCCGGCATGGGTAGAACTAGCATCAAGTGGGTAATTCAATCCTTGAGCTCCTTCCTCTATGAATGAGAGAACCCAGGAATCTGCTGCTGGTTGCCTGTCCTTGTGGCCAGTTTTCTTTAGTTGCAGGGTGCTGAATGATGGTCCATTTCCGCACGTCCCCTCCTGCCACGATAGGATTTATGGTCTACGTGCCCCAGTTAGGAAACTGATGTGTAGCATTTTGTTGCCACAGCCCTGTGAATGTTTAGAATTGTGTGTTTATATTTCCAGGGCTACAGTTTGAAAATTGAAGGAGCAAACAGATAGCAAACAATTCACAGGTCAAACTGCTACCACCTCCTCATTTGGAGAGCTTGTTTATGTCTGTATATCCCACACTTAGATTCCCATGTAGCTTCTGTTTTTATGACCTTCATTGCTTTAGTTAGATGCTTTTCAGTGGATTTTTCTCTAAGAACTCTCTATAGAAGAGCTGTTTACATGAAGTGGTGGGCGAGTGAAGTTTGCCTGACATGGAACCTCAGAAGCTTTCCCGTAATGAAAAGGTCTGGCCTGTGGGTGGGTGGGCGCGCTTCCATCCAGACAGACGGAATGTGGTTAGACAGCAGGGAGACACATGGACTTGTGACCACCGGAGCAGACACCTAGAGAAAAAAGTCTCTGCAGCTGGGCCTGTTAATCTTTTCTGAATAAACTAGCAGGCATTTGACCTCTCTACACCTATCCTGGATTCCTTTTATGTCATTGAGGGTCATCTTTTTTTCCCCCTCAGAAATCCCCCCACACGGATACCCTTAGTAAAGCCGTTTTTGCTCACTCCCGCTTCACCATGTGAGTTGAATATGAATATGGATTTCACTGATCAATGAAAGAAATCAACATGACCTTGATGAGGCTATTTCTACTCCTCCCTTCTAAGAATTTGTTCATTCGAACAAGTGTTTGAGCCTAAATGGATCATTTGGACATTTTAGCCATTAGCATGAACTCAGTATCCTTAAAATGATTACTAAAATATGCTCATACAACAGCATAATTGACTGTCCCTCTCCCTCCCCCAACTTTTGGGTGGATTAATTAACTTCATCATGCTAGCACCTGGCTACAGAATAATTTATTTCTGTGTCACTTCATGACGAAAACTTGGCTGGCATTAGCTCAAATTATGCAGCTGGCTATTAATTGAAGAAAACTCCTCTGTCACTCCTCAGTCAAACACGATCTGATTCAGCAGATCTTTTTCACTCTCATCCCTTCTATTATACCAGAAGAACAAACATAAATAACTCTGACTTGGTCTTGCTTGTCATGGATTGTGAATTAGCTGACAGCATGCAGACTGATTGCATTAATGCTTCTGGGCTGCTCTTCTCAAATGATTGTTATTTCTAGAAGAGGTTTGGCCTTTCCATTCCTGAGGCTTTAATGTTGTCCAGTAGAAGGAAATATTGTAGCTTGCCTTTGTTCTTCTATGCTGCATAACTTATTTTCAAACTAATTTCAACAGAATTTCAAACTATAGCATCTGTAGGGCAGGTTCTGGTCTTCTGTGAGTTGATTGTCGGTTTTTCTATCATACTTGACTGTGCTTGTCGTTGCATTTTTAAACCTCCAGAGAGAGTTGTTCAGGATTTTAAAAATGTATAAATATGTAATTCATAGCACATGGTGTACCAAAAAATTTTGATGAGTGCATGCTATGATTCGTAAAAATGGAACTACTTGGTGTGAGGGCATGAGATAGTATGTTAAAAATTGTAAAATTTTTCCATAAAATAAAATTCTGTGCAGAAATGAGGTAGGAGAATTCTTGTGGGAGTGCTAAAATAGTACATCAATTTGGTTCTCATTGGATATGACAATTCAGCAATTATATTATTCTGTGAAAATATGTTTCAGTATGAAGGCCTCTTCCATGCCCTTCCTCCATCCCAATTTCTGAACTCTCTGTACAATGTGCTGAATAACTAGTCATTATCATACGCTGAGCTCTGAAAATGAAATTAAGAGAGCAGAATCATACCTTGCCAAGACTTAGGGTGTCTGATGGGATTTCAGCAACATGGACTGGGAAAGTTATCAGAACTCTGCAGAAAAAATAGCACTAGGATACAAGTAGAGACCTGGGAGAATTAGCTAGTCCCTAGAGGTTGGTCTTGTGAGTTATTAGAGGGATAGTATCCAAAGAGCTTAGAGAGCCTGGCTTGGATTAGACTGCCATAGGTAACAGGAGACCCAAAGCTAGAAGGGGCAACAGAGCATTCTGATATGGGGCTGTTCTAATTTGAATGTCCAAAGTAAAGTCTAGTGTCCATAAAGTAGACCTCAAGAACTGGGTGACCTGGGAAGAAGAGCAGATCCAGCAGTCACCACTAGATTCAGATCTGAGTGTCATGACCTAGTTGTAGATAAAGTTCTTATAACGGGTCCCTGTCTGGCACAATTCTTTCATGAACTCAGATAGATTGAGCTTGCAGTGAGTAGATTCAGCTGAAGGGCTGTGTAGAACTATAAGTTGATAGAACTGCATAATAAAGAAGAGGCTTTTAGGAAACCATTAATGTTAAAAAGAAATAGCAATCACATTTGTCAGCCTAATAATTATATACCTTTCCTACACAATTGTGAGAAAATATTTGGCCAAAACTTTATTCCCTATATAAAGAGGGGAGTGGTTGGTGTCCCATTGGGAATTCCTTCCCATATATAAACTGGCAAACAGTTTAAGTGAAAATATTTTACTCATATGGGCATTGTCTGAGTATAAAACCAGGGATTTAAGTCCTGAAATGGAAATGTCTGTTTATTTCAAATATTTACCAGAAATCTGGTAGTAGGTATGTTTGTAGACCTAATGGTTAGAGGAAATTAAATTCTAAAAACATATTTTCTGATTAATTTCCTTCATTTCTGGAAACAATTTCTATTTTAGTAATATTTAATTTATAAACTTTGGTGTCATATCACACTTTTAAAATTTTTATTGTGCATTTCCTATAATGCTTACAGTGAGAGCCAGTCAGTGAGAGCAATAAATGTTATATATTGAGTGCATTCTGTTTTCTGAGCACTATTCTAAATTTTATGGATAAAGCAGTGAAAAAAACAGAGTTCCCACCCTAAAAGAACCTACCAGAAGAGTGGGAACTTTGTAATAACTTGTAGTGGTCTTAGCATGGTGTGCCTGATTTCTTTAGATGCTGTTCCTAAGGGCATCACTTTCTTTAAATTTTGAGACCTCCTATTTGACTCAGCTTATGTCAGAACCGATAAGAATTAGAACTTTCTAAGGCCTTCCTTCTTCCTCAGAAGAAGATTGAAATAAGTCTTTATGAAAAAAAGAACCCTCTTTACCAAGCCCAACTCAAGACTAGATTTTCAACTTGCTCTTCTCAGCACAGTGTTACAACAGAGGAACACAGAGATTAATGAAAAGCCTTTGGAGCAGAAGAGATTTCCAAACCACCAGTGTGTTAGTAGACTTGATGATCAGTTCTGCAAAGTGTTTAAAGAGGATTACTTAAGATGGCTTCTATAAATTAAGGTTATAAATGGTTTAAATGGGGGAGGATGTGACAGGATTGAAAAATTTCCCCTACCATTATGGCAATGAGAATTCACAATGAACAACAAGGAGAGAGAAGAAACTAGACCTTCGAATGAGCTTATGTGTGGGCCCTCATTGTTCCAGGCCTTACAGAAGGATATGCTATCATCATATTAAACAAATGGCTCCTACTCCTTGTGCCAGCTTAATTGCCAGCTTGGCTCCTGAACAAAGCAATCACAATTGAGGCAAAACATGTTGTTGTTGAAGGCAAACCCCCCTTAGAGTGATTTTAGAGTGGTTTTTCGGTTTAATTTTGTAGAAATGTGTAGACCTCTTTCTTTTCTTTTACTTCTTTTTAAGAAAATAATGTACCCTTGTGCTGTTAAGTGTCATCATGGAGAACATGCATCATATGTTTACAGGGCAGTGCTGAGTTAGACAAAAGGGAGGGGTGAGAGGTGACCGAAAAGACAACCGGGAGGGGAGAGAGGGATAGCACATGTGCAAATGCCATGCTGTAACTGCACAGACAGCAACAAGGTGTGCTTCTCTACCGTAAGTTGCATGGATAAGTCACATCTCAAAGCGTGTTCCCCAAACCAGCAGCATCTACATCACCTGGGAACTTGTTAGAAATACAGATTCTCTGGTCCCATCCCATGCCTAATGAATCAGAAACTCTGAGGGTGGGGTCAGCAACCTGCATTTTAAAGAGACCTCTAGAAGATTCTGATATGTGCTAGTCTGAGATCCAGTGGTGCAAAGAACACCACAGGGCACATGCACACTAACTAAATTGGTTCTGCTTCTCTTAAAATGAATTTAACAATATTTAGAAACTTGGGGAAGAATGTAAAAATCCATAGTGTGTGTGTGTTTTTGTGAGTATGTGTGTGTCAGCAGAATTCTATATTAGGAAATATGGGTTAGACTTTCTTTTACCTAGAATTTTTTTTTTTTAATTAAGGAGTGAGCAGAGAGGTACAATGAGCTACTTCTGTAATTTGATAGGAATAATGGAGTTTGTTCTAGCAGAAAAGGATATCTCATGGAAAAACTGCTAATATTCTGTCTAGACATATATTCTTTTTTGAGGCAGGAAATACAAAAGAAAATTGGCTTCTTCATCAAATTCAAGGAAATGGTGTTTTAATTCTGTAGAGAAGTAATTTCATTTTCTTGGAGAAATGGGTAGACCGATATTAGAAATTTAATTCTCTTCTTAAATATAATGACGGTTGCTACAGTTCCTAACATGCTGAAAGAAATAGAGTCCACTATATTTAAATCTCGCTAGTATTTGGAATATTTTTTTGGAGAGGGTATGTAACTGTATAGCAGGGAGGTACTTTGTAGAAAGCCGACAGCTAATAATCATGTACTGTGCCCTAAAGTACTTTGACCAGATAGCTAAAGGCATAAACAGAAATCTGAACTCTTTGGCCTTTGAGCGTAACTGCATCCGAATTCATTCACTTAATAAATATTTGTGGAGAGCCTCCCATGGATTTCTCACTATGATGGTTCAGTATTGTGTAAGTGAGCAAGACCTCACAGCCACAGTTCCTGTGAAGCCAGGGTTCCAACGGGAGGGCTGGATGAGTAAATAAACAACTACGAAGAAGTGTAATAACTTTCAAGATGAGGCAGAGTATAGGATACTATGTGAACAACCCTCTGGATCTGAGGGCATGGGGATGGGGGTATCAGGAATGGTTCATGGAAGAGGCGCTAAAGCCTACAGGCTGAGTAGAAATTAGCCAGATGACGGACAAGGCAGGAGAGAGCAGGCACATGCCAAGTTCAAAGGTAGTGAGTTAGAGACACCTTCACGTGACCGAACATGGCTCCATGTGTTGAAACTTGAGGGGCAGGTGGCAATTGCACAGAGTCTGGAGAATGATAGGAGAGGAGGCTGAGAAGGATGCAGGGAACAGAAAACAGTAAGCCTCACTAGCCATGTTAAGAATTCTGATCTTTATTCTAACAAAAGGGGAAGCCTTTGCAGTTGTGGGATTCGGCTGCCCTGCAGAGGCTGGATTGGAGAAGCACAGAGCCAGAGAAGGCAGATCAGTGAGGACGCTGTTGTAATAATTCAGACAAGTATTTAGAGCTTGAACCAGCAGCAAGGTGGGAATGAAAAGAAGTGAAAAGACTTAGGAAAAAGCTATTAGGAAATAGATATAGTGGAACCTGGTTATTCATTAGATGTGGAATTGGGCAACTAGGTGAATAGTGGGCAATTCACTGAGCTTGGGGGCCTAGGAAGGGGAGCAGGTTTGGGGTGAAATTAGGTGTTCTATTTGGACAAGCAGGGTCTGAGAAGTCTGTGGATGTCCAAGCAGAAATGTCTGATAAATATTGTTGGAAATGCAATGCCAGCCTGGAGCTCAGATGATCTGGGCTCTTCCTTTAAGCCTCTCTGTCCTCATAAATACTTTCCATGCTTTTTCAAAGCAGAGGCTAAAGCCAAAGAACTTTCTTTACAGTCCTTGATTACTCTAATAGTGATTGGGCACTACTCTTGATGCCAGTTTTTAAGTGCTAAGTAAATTACAGAGCTGCAAGATTTTTCTGCAAAAAATCCTGAAAGCAATTTAGTTTATTCAATGAAACCTACCTACAAACTAACAAGACCAATTATTATTCAGTTAGAATTTTATTCCATTAATGGAAAATACAAGACTGGGATAGTCTAACCCCAATTGAGCGCTCTCTCCTTATTTTTATTAGGGATCGTTTCTCTGTAATAGTAAAATGTAAATGTATTGGTGAGAGTAACACTAAAAAATGAGTAGGTGAATATAATAGCTGAAGCATAAAATAAGTGTTCCCATTTTGAGGAAGAATGACTATGTTTATCACACAACTCTTCTTAATTTTATAGTGATGTCACAGCAGTGCATTTTCAAAAAAAAATATTTAAATTGGATTTTGTACACTTTCTTTTATCATGTCAAAGAAGTTGAAGCCCACCTATTTACTGAACAATTACATGTACGAGTGATAGTTGTCAAAAACTAGAGAAAAAAATCATATAAATTATGAATTATTCTGTAATGTTTTATGTAAAATTTTCATCATAATTAGGAAACTTCTTAAGTTATTTTACTCTTAAGAAACTACTAATGATTAGGAAAATTAATATACAGGCATGTCAATTACAACTAGGCTTTTGGAATAAAGAGAGCAAGAATTGTCATCAGCACAATTTAGAATGATCAGATCCCACAAAAAAAGCCTTCAAATTACAAAATTAGAAAAGTTAGGAAGCACAAATAATTTATGTCTGATGACATATTCTTTTTAAAACCTGTCTTACTTTGGTCTTTTAAGTGGGCAATTAAACCTACTCATGTGACAATACTACATGTAAACTTTTTTCTAGTTAATAATTGGGAGGCTTCTATTTGAGATACAAACTTCCTGCTTGTATATAATGTAGATGATAACTGGATAGCTTGGGAGTTGGTCAAATCTGTGCAAGCTTGCCTTCTGGAAGTTTCATCTTCTTATCCTGTGCTCCTTGTCCTAGTTCAGGTCCTCAGAACCTTATTTTCTCTAAGAAATGCTTTATTCCAGCCAACACAGTGTTTAGCTTCATGTATGACTATGGCTTTTGTCTTAACCACCTAGTAAAATGTGTGTGTGGGGCCGGCCCTGTGGCGCACTCGGGTGAGTGCAGCGCTTGGGAGCGCAGCGGCGCTCCTGCCGCGGGTTCGGATCCTATATAGGAATGGCCGGTGCGCTCACTGGCTGAGTGCGGTGCAGGCGACACCAAGCCAAGGGTTGCGATCCCCTTACCGGTAACAAAAAGACAAAAAAAAAAATGTGTGTCTGTATGTGTATGAATACTCACACAGGCACATGCGCATATATTTAAACGTCCAGTAAACTATATTACATTTTCTGTAAACTTCAGATAAGCCTGCTTAAATTTGCTTAAATTGTAGCAAACCAAATAGTCCATGCACTATGTATATATTTGTCATAATATGTAAACCAGTATTATATTTAAAACTGAGATCTTACTTCATGTAAAATGTACAAAATTTATCATGGTAAACATTAGATTCAGCTCATTCACAAAGAACACAGAAATACAGATTATCTGTGTTTTTCTATAGTGTCATTCAGTGTGGTAGATACACAATAAATCTCACATTAAAGAGGAAAGTACATTTTAAAAAGCCTGTACGGGTGAGTTGAATAAAAGCCTTAGACATGTACCACAAAAGCTGTAATCTAAGAGATTCGGAAAAAATGGGAGGAATTAAATATTGTAAATGTATACAGCTAAGAAATATTAATTGGAGCTAGACCTGTGTAGTTCCAACATTCATGCTGAAAAGCTTTAATAAAAGTAGCTAAAACCTATTCTTTCTAATCACACCTTACAGATCTGTTCCTTTTTCTTTTCTCCTTATTATTTCAAAATATAATCTACTTAGCTCTTTATTTTGATATTTCTTTTGTTATATTTGCTTGTTTTGACTCCCAACTTTTTTTTTTCTTCTTTTTTTCTACGGCTTCTTTCTCCTCATAATTTTTAAAATTATATTTACATATGTGCCCTAAAAAATACTTTCATTCTTTGTTTTAGACATATTACGCATTTCGGAACACTTTAGTTAGATGTCTGCCCAGATTTTCCTGAGGCTGAGTTCCAGTCACTCTTCTTTATGGCTTTGAAGAGATCAACCCCTTCAGCCCAACGCAGACCAAACGATGTGATATTAACAGGACACGTGCTGATGTTCTTTAGACATTTACAGAATCTTTATTAAATATCAAGTATGTGCAAGGAAAGTCAACTTAAGCATTTTAGGATTTTCAGGATCTGCCATTTTATAAGCTTTTATGAAAAAAAAAATTAAACCCTCCCAAAATGAGTGTTGATATCAGTTTTCATTTACAGTCCCTCTGATGCCTTTTAAAAAACTATATCTGCCCATCTTATGTTAATAAAAAAGGATATATTTGTTATAAGTTAATGTCTATGTTAAACACGTAGTGTTTATGACAATTTTACAGCCTCCATGTTAAAGGTAAAGTGAAGAATGATATTACCTTGTGTTTTTCCAGTGATTTATGCTTGTATAACTATTTGCTCTCTATAGGAAAAATTTGAAATACTGGTGCTTATAATAGAGCCCAAATAAGTATCGGTTCAGTGTACTTTCACACATATTATCTCATTTGTTTTTGCATCATCTCTAGGAGGTAGATATATATAACACTTTAGTTTCATTAGCATTTCAACAGATTATTAGGTAAATCAACAGAATGAAATTTAAAGCCACACTATCAAATTGAAAAAGCCTTCACTTACATTTTCATGTAGTAATTCTCACCCACTTTAAACCATCTGGGGAACTTTTAAAAATCTGATGCCGAGGCCAGACACTCAGACCAATGACATCAGAGTTTCTGGGGACAGGGCCCAGATGACCATATGTTTTTCATGTCTCCCTTGACTCCACTGCTCAAGGAGGCTCGCCAATCTCCACCTGTAGAAGTGCTGGTTAAGAAAAGCATCCACAATTACTCTTATGCCTCCCAGGGAAACCACTTCATACCCATTTGTATCATTTTGAAAAATGATCAGTTGAACCAGCTAAATACATCATAGAGCCCCAACGCCGAATCTAAACACAAAAGCTGCATTTAACCTTCAATTGTTTGTATGAATAACTAATGCAAAATAAGTATCACATCCAGTATTCAGAAATACTTAATAAGAAGCCCAAGATTCTACTTCATTTCTTGTTTTCCCTTCAACCATCACATCATTCACTTTTTCGTATTTGCTGGAGAATACATGAAAAACTTTACCACTGTTTCATTTCCACCATATTCAAAGAATATGAATTCTTAAAATACCTTAAAATTTGGCCAAAGCAAACAACTAGGGACATTTAGACTGAGTCCTTTTGGACCATCTATCCAACGTCATTATCAATCAAAAGCTTATAGCACTGCAAAGGGATTTAGACTATATTTCATCCTGAATTGTTGCTATCATAAATTTAGTGTTGGGGGGAAAAAGCTATTTTATTATCAGAGACTGACTTGCATATGCTAAATAAATAAAAGTAAAATTAAACTTCTAATTCAATGCAACATTCACCATTAATCTTGATGAAATTGTCTATTGACACTTCCAAGTAATCTGGTTGAGGCCAAGTCAGTGGTTTTCTATGGACATGCTCTTAAGTGCCTACAAAAAAAAAAAAAAAAAAAAAAAAAAAAAATGGCTGCCTTATTTTTTTTAAGTTTTATTATATTAAATATTTTAATTTTCAAAGAAAGGAGAATAGACATTCTGTGATCTGTGTTAGTAAACTTGTTAATATATAAAGCAAAGAAATGCCTTGGTAATTACTGGTATAGTAATAAGCAGTCTACAATAATGCTTCATGGGAAATATACCTTACCATGCTACTCAAAATGTGATCCATAAACCAGCAGTATTCATATTATCCAGGAGCTCGGTAGAAATGCAGATTCTTGGACCTCATCACAGACTTACTGTGTCAGTCTTCATTTGAACAAGATCCCAGGTGATTCATACCTGTATTTGGTGTGAGAAGCATTGCAGCAAGGCAATAGCTGGGACTCTCATTGTGAATCATGCCACCAAGTATTTTATATTCCTTAGATCTTGACAGGTCCATATGAACTCACATTATTCTGAAAGAGTGCTCTAGAAGATCATGTTTTGAGATGCTGTTTTCATCAAGGGAACTTAGTGACTCATGCCTCAGGAGATAACTACAGGGAAGTAGGTAGTGTTACGCTTTTGAGAGTTTACCAAACTTTTTGGCCATGTATTGTTTATATTTCAAAACCTTAAATTGGTCAACATATTTTTAAAGATGTAATAGTGTAAGTTGAGGGATGAAGGGTACAGAAGTTTAATTAGTTCAAAAGAAGGCAAATTGGGTATTCAGGAGAAGACAAAGAAGGCAAACTTCTTGTTGAATCAGAATTTTTGAGTTGAAAGAAGACACTGAGGCCCTCTGGTTCAGGGCTAATGCAGGCTATGGCGTGACCCCTCAGAGGCCCATGCTTGCTCCCCCGTGACTGCTCACATGGAGAGCTCTCTGTTTTCCCAGCAGCTTTTAGGTGTTATGTGTCATTGGCCTGGTCTTGCTTTCACTGGATCAATTTCTGCCTCCAGTAAGTCCCTAGTAGCATTGCTCCTACTTGTAAAGCTTGGAAACACATGGGGCAAGTGGAATTCCATTTTCACTTGACACTCTTACATTTGTAACCATCAGGTCTGTTTCCTATATTTCCTATTCATTAAGTTAACTGCCCTTATACTATCATGTCTATCTTTTTTTGTCCTAGAGACTCTCCTTTAAACTAGCTCTTATCTCATAACATTCTTTTGTAAGTTTGTGGCCCAGAGATAAGCAAATTCCAAACATGTTACATGTGACCCAACTAGCTCAGAGCATAAGAGACTGTTTTTTTGCCTTATCCTGGACATTATTTGTCAATAAATGTGACTTTAGATTACAAACTCTTTGGCTGCCACATCCTACTGTAGTCACATCATGCGCTTAACTACAAGTGTTCAGCTTATGCACCATCTCCTTCCCCCTTGGAAGCTGCTCAATTCGATGTTTTTGTTCTGACCAAAGGGCAGGACTTCAAGTGTTAACTCCATCTTGTTAGATTTGGCCCCTTAAGCTCTTTTTATATCCTGATTTGGTCATTGATAGCTTTTATAAGCTATCCTTCCCAACTTGAAGTCATCTTATTCTTTCCCCACACCATACTCCTTTGCTAATAAAGTTTGTCACTGCTCCCTCAATCCTTTTTAAGCAAGCTTTTTCATAAGTCTGATAGGACCGCTATAGCTGATTTTACTAAGTATACATTTGTTCGCTAGCACACATGTATGTGTTCCTTCTCAGTTACTTAGTCATAGTCCCCTATTAGAGTACAAATTCCTGTTAACAAGAGCCTTCTGTTCTCTCTGTACAGTTTCGCTCACCTTTCAGTATACAGTTCATATGATTGATGTTAACTGCGTCATGTTTGATGGCTGATGGCCAACTGTTCAGAAAAAAAGAGGAGCTGAGGACTTGGTGTTTCAGATATAACAGAAAGATGCTTAAGAAATGCCTTTTTATACATAAAACACCAACATTTGTTAGCAAAATAGAAGATTAAAATGCAAGTAGGGGCACATCAAAGAAGGCTATAATTGGTTTATTCTTTATGTTCCTAGCCCCTGGTGATTGTATGTGAGCCAAGTATCTTGCATTTGATTTACAAATTAGACTCAGAAATGAGTGACTCAAAAAAATTGTAGACAAACCCCTTGATACAGCAGTTCCTTTTAAATAAATATCTGAGTCGACAGAATCAAAACAGGAGGAATTGACATACAATTTAGAAGCAAGGCCACAAATTTATTCTTTTCAGCTGGAAAAAACCTTAATTCCTTAAAGCATATAACATTTTTGGAGGAACAAGAACGGGTCTTACTTTACTTTGTAATGAGGGCTTGAGATATTTGAAGGTAGATTTCACTCTATCGTTAGAATCAAGTATAGCAAGCCTCATCCATTCCAGTCTTTCTCAAATGTCAGGGGGATGACTTTCAACTAAACATCTTTGCCTGCTACTATATTCTTTGGTGGTTTTTCAAAAATGAATACTTTGTGAATATAGTGCTAGAAAATGGATAAAGTTTTAAATAACTTAAAAGCCTTACAGGATTCTTTATTTTTTTTTAAATTTAATTTTATTTTGTAAATATACAATGTGGTTGATTATCATGGCCCATTACCGAAACCTCCTTTCCTCCTCCTCCTCCCCCCTTCCTCTCAACAACCTCATATCTGTTCGCTTGTTGTATCAACTTCGAGGAATTGTAATTGTTGTGTCTTCTCCCCTCCCCAGTTTATTTCTGTATTTATTTATTTTTAGCTCCCACCAATAAGCGAGAACATGTGATATTTCTCTTTCTGTGCCTGACTTGTTTCACTTAATATAATTCTCTCTAGGTCCACCCATGTTGTTGCAAATGGCAGTATTTCGTTCTTTTTTATAGCAGAGTAGTATTCCATTGTGTGGATATACCATATTTTCCATATCCACTCATCTGATGATGGACATTTGGGCTGGTTCCAACTCTTAGCTATTGTAAATAGTGCTGCGATGAACATTGGAGAACAAGTATACCTTCAACTTGATGATTTCCATTGCTCCGGGATTACAGACTTCTTTAAAAAAGCATAGTATAAAAGCATGTTTGGTACCATCACAATTTTATAAATTTATGCATTTGCTTATTCCATTTATATACAATTTACATATGTAAACTTTAAATGTACATATATGTATATTTTAGGTTTACATGTTTGCAAAATTTAAATTTACATATATATAAAAATTTTAATTTACATATATGCTTATACTCAAAGAGAAAAGGATAAATTTATGAACACAGTCACGCACACACAAACACACACACACTACCACCACCACCACCAAACCATTCAGTGATTATTTCAAAGTAAATAGGATTGCAGATACTTTTACATATTCACATTTTCACTTGTCTGTATTTTCTAAGCTTTTATTTTGACATAAGAAAAAACATTTTTAATTAAAAATTTTCCCAAAAGCATTCTTTGTAATAATGAAAAATGGAAATGAACAAAATGTCTATCAATAGGGGAATGGCTACATACACAAAAAAGACAAGTAGGCAATAGAATTAAGCAATGGGAAAAGATTTCCGATGCTATTTTAAAAGTTGATCAATATTCACATTTCCTGTGCTCTTAGATAACAAGACAAGCTAACTTCCTGAAACAGTCATTGTTATAAACACTAAAAACATATGAGTTTAGCTTTCCCTAACTTTAAAATAAAATTGGAAAGAAAACATGCTTTGAAGCAAGCGTACATTTATTTTTTTAATTGTATCTTCCAGTTTTAATGTTCCCCAGTCAAACCGTCAAGAGAATGGCAGACAGCAGACAACCTCAGTCCATGTCTCCTCCCACACGGTCCCTTAGCTGTCCCTGATGGGTTCCTGCAAAGAACCATGGAGAGATTTGAGGGCTTAGAGGAAAGACTCTGATATTGAGAGTGGTCATAAGCTTCTCCTCACTGCCTTGCCTCATTTTGGTTTGTACATCGGGCTGTGGCACATCCTTTTTCGAAGCTGTGAAGCCTGCTTCCATAGGACTGTTTGCTCTGTACTGTTATTTGAGAACGTTTACCTAGCAACGAGTACCGCAGTGCCTTAGATTGCTCAGCAAGCTCCACTGCTCAGCTCAGGGCACAAGAAGCAATGATATGACATTTTTGCTTGCACATCTATTTTTGATGGTGCTTAGAAAGTGAAAATGTTTATGACTGCAAAAGTTTGTTCTTGGTAAAAGTGTATCTTTAAAAAATTTTTTTAACAAAGCAGCTTATTAAAGTTGTTAAGTAATTTACAGAAAGGCAGACTTTTTCTACGTTCTTTGTGAGTTAACCTATATGACCCTAATAAAACTGAGATCTCCCAAGAAAGAATATAGCATGGAATAAGGTACGCCATCTAATGCTGTAAGAAATCTTGTGCAATGAACCAACGCCAGGACAGATAAGGAGCTCTCAGAAGCTGTATAAGAAACCCAGTGTGAAATTTTAATGGGAACAGACAACTCTATTTAGAGTTCAGTTTTCATAAAAATCCCAGGAATGTTTTCATGGTTCAAAACGGATATTTGATAACTGTATAAATTTTTAGATTATCTCTAAACATTCACAAAATGTGTCTGATAATCTTCAGGTACCCTAGTGTGGATATTAAGTTCTGGGTGGACCACAGGGCTTCTGCCTTCTGCTTTTGCAGATGTTCCTTGATTCAGTGCGGGGTGGGGGGTGGGGGAAGAGGAGAGGATGGGGAATGGAGGGGATATGTGTCTGTGTGTGAGAGAAGGGTGTGACTAAGGTGCGTGGGAAAGAAAGGTGACAGAGAGAAGCAGAAGATAGAGAGCCACTGACAGTGAATGGTGTTGGTTGGCATCCATTTCAAAAGCCAACTATCCCAATTTAGAGGATTTACATTTAGGACTAATTAAATTATAAGCTACTTGGTCAGGGACTGAGTTATGCATACTGATAGTGCCTCATAAATATTCTTATTAACAATGATAGAAGATGTTCTGTTCCAAGGCTAAAAGCTTTTTCCAAATTGTGTGATGCCTTATGAGTCGTGGAAAGCCAATGTTGTTCTATTGCTAAGCTTCTCTGTTTCTTTGAAGGATAAATCTTACTCAGGTTCACTGAAACACATTCCTGCAGCGGTAGGGTCCCTCTGTAAATTGAAGAGGCTCTCGAAGTGTAATGCTCTGAAAATGGCAGGCATTCAGAATCACATCCTGTAGATTGTTAATGTGAAATGACATAAGTGATTTCCCTCCCTCACAAGATTTCTTGCCCGGAATTCACACTTTAATAAGAGCAAGCATTAAACATTGTTGGCAATTTCTTCAGCTCTCTTGGAAATAAAAGGATCTTCTCAAATTATAGCTTTGACGCATTAAGAGTTATTCTGGTGGCCTAAATGAGTTAATGTGCAGTTTAAACATCTGACACACACCCAGAAGTATCTCAGGCCTGGGGAAATCACCCTTTCTTTCTACTCGATTGCCATTTGTGTAAAACAGTGGACATTGATGCTGTTTGTATGTGGCTAGCAACTGTCTCTAAGTCTTGGGTTTATAGGAGAATAAAGTACATTCCAATCCCACGAACATACTTATACGAATATTTACTTTGATTCATAGGACTTGCTTTAAAACTGCACTCCAAATAAACACCCCTTTTAACTTTAATTTTTCTCATATTTCTACATGGTTATTCTTACTTCAAGAGCAAATATCGAAATGATAGCATCCAGGTAAATCAGAATTTTTTTTTGTCTAGGTAGCTAAATTGGTTCTCAAATATATTTTTCTGTGGACTCTGTTTTGGTTAAATGGCAGTGTTTTTATTTTTTAAGTTTGTGAATTCATTAGATTATACAATGTTTTATAATAATTCCAAGCCTGAGTTTTCCTTTCTTTTAGGCTCAATTCAGCACTCTTTTTAATGTGTCTGAGAGCCAGCTGCACTTTATTTGAAATGTATATTAATGTAAAAAGCATTTACATTCTTAATAAATGATCAGATGCTGTCTCCTTAGCTTCATGTTTATCAATAGTCAACATTCAATCTTCCGCAGTTAACAAATATTTAAGTGCTTACTAGGTACCAGGGACTTCTCTACATTCTGGAGAAGATAGATAAAATTAAGAATACATTAAATATTATAATAGAGAGGTGAAACGTGCCTGAGGATCGAAGAGGAAGACATAAACATAATTGTGGGAGGGGGTGGAGTCAGGCGATGGTGTCAGGATAGGTAACTTTTCAAGAATTGACCAGGAAGTTGTGCAATTTGGGGTGTTTGAAGTGGGAAAGAGGGTCTGGAAATGAGGTAGAACCAGATAATATAGGATCTGGTATTTACTCATGAGAGCTCAGAGGCCATGTGCTGGCTGGTGAAGACTGGGGTGCGGAGGGGCTAGTGTGCTTGTACAAGGCCATTGGAAGGCCCTGCCTGCAAGTGAGGGCAAGAAATGGGGTGACCTGGATTAGGAAACAAAAACATTGTCTTTTACTTGCAAAAATCACTGTTGGCTCTGTCTCCTCTCCAAGCCAGGCTTGGCATCTCCATGTTACAACAAGAGAATGGACAGTCACACATCTATTTCCACTTTTATTCTCACTTGGCTGCTTGAAGCAAGATGGGCAAGTCTCCCACACATGGCATCGGGAATTCATTTAGGTAAAGACAAGACACCATTTTTTCCCTCCAGCCACTTTTTGCCCCCATCCCCCTGCCTCAATTCTTCTTCCTCCATTCTCAGCTGCACATTATTCTCTCTTGCTGTCCCAGTCCTGCCTTAGTTTCCTCTTGGTTTTATTTTGCACTGGAGATTTATTTTTGTAGTGATCCCTATTGTTTCTTTGGCTCCTTTCAAATATACCTAGTAAACCGTGGTAGACCTTCATGGTGCCAGCATGTCTCTTCATCTCAGGAGCATAAAGGTTCCTTGTGCATCTAAAGGAACAATTCCATCCAGTCTTTAAAACTGAGGAGTTCTCAGATGCATACATATTTTCATCGATTACAAACAGCTCTTTCTAATCTCTTAAGGGCAGCAAAATAATTACAACATTGACATTATTGGTAGTTCAAATTTAAGGTCTTAAGAAGGTTTTACTAGTTTAAAAATAAAAAGCTATGTAGTAAATCCTAAGCCCTTTTATAACTCTTACCCATTGCATTTTTCTTTCAATAAAAGTTGCATGAAACTCGGCCTCTTTCCTATCATCTTAAATCTACTTTCCTTTGAAGATCTCTTCGTTCTCCTTCTCTCATGTGAAACATGTTCTACCAGGAGCCTCGATTTCTCTGAGAAGCACTTCTGCCCAATGCTCATGCCCTTTCTGCTCTTCCCACATGGGTCTTCTTGTCCTGAATATCTACAGCGAGCCTTCTTGCCTCCGGGCCTTCCATTATTCCACTCATTGGGAATTCAGTCCCATAAACCTTTTATGCACCTTTGTCAGGCACCGTGGTCATTACTAAGGACTGCAAATGAATAAGGCATGACTGCTGTTGCTGGCAGCAAATGTGGGGAGAGAACAGCCCCATTTATGAACAGAAATACTTCTGTATTTATAAATACAGAAGTGCTGAAATAGAGGTATGTTTTTTATGTAATGAGGGTGGGGGTGGAGAGTGGGTGTGCATTGCCCAAGAAATCCAGTATTTCTGATTACCTCCCATGCTTCTCCTAGGATGAAATACTTTATCATCTCCGTCTTAGGTTATTGCAATGTCCTCCTACTGTTTTCTTACTTATACTCTTGTTCCCTCCAATCTAACCTCCACATAACAGAGTTATCCTACAAAAACTGTAACTAGGTCACTTTGCCTTGCGCTCTGTTCAAAGCCATTCAGTGGCTTCCCATCTCACTTAGAGTCTAAGTCAGATTCTTGCTGTGTCTTTTAAACATTGTCATCTGGTCCCCACCACCTGCCTTGACTACGTCTCAAGCCACGCTCCTGCTCACCCACTTGCTTCCTCCCCTCTGTCTTCACTGCTGCTCCTCAAACGTGTCACGCATGTCCTGCATCACAACTTTGCACTTGCTGTACCCAAGGCTGGGACATCTCTTCCTCTAAATTTCTGCATGGCAGGTTCCCTGCTGCCCTTCAGATTGCTGATCTTCAGTCACTTTATCTGTGACCCTTCCCTGTCCGTGCTTTTCCCTCTACTCTGATGCTCCGTGCTGTATTTTTCATCATAACATTATGACCTCCACTATATCAGCTCTGATTTCGTTTATTGACTGTCTTCCTCCAACAGGAATAAAAGGTCTGTGAGGGCAGTAGCTTTTGTCTATATCTTCACTGTTGCATCCCCAGTGCCTAGCATGGTACCTGGCACATAACAGGTGCTCAACAAATGTTTGTGAAAGGAAGGAAGAAAGGAGGAAGGGAAAGAGAGAGGGATGTGGAGGGGGGATGGAGGAAGCGAGGAAGGAAGAAGGTTGGCAAGAAGGAAGGAAGGGAGGACAGGAGGAAGGATGAAGGACAGGAGAAAGTCTCATGTTAGAGTTACTAAGTCTCTAACACTTATTAATACCTGCTTAATATCTCTTTTAAGCAAAGACAAAACTGGCCTATAGTCCCATAGTCATTGGAAGGCAACATTATCTGGATAGACATTAATAAGGTTGTTCTGTTTACACCGTATTTATTTTCAGACCTTTCCCTTTTATATGGCAAGTGGTACTGACTTTCCATTTATAGTAGTGCTATATGGTTTCCGCTTTAAATAAAGGAATTTTGGTTTTTATCAAAGTAATCTCAGAATTTTAAAAATAAATAATAGTATAGAGAGAACTTAGATACAGCAAAAATCATGAAGCTAGTGGTCTAATGCCTGAATTGGGGGTAATCGACCTACAGAAATTCTACTTTTTCTTTAAGGTCCATGGCAATTCTGACTTCAGCCATGAAACATGCCCTGACTGCTCCAAACCTCCTTCTCTCTTATTCTTATTAAACTCCTGTACACTATGTGTACTCCTGTACACATAAATTGACCTGAAACTATCTGGTATTGCTCATGGTTGTTTTGTGTCTTTCAGTTCTGTCTTCTGAAATTGATGTAAGATCCTTGATGTGAGTGATCATGTCCTGCTCTCCCTCCCCTTAGGCAACCGCCACAATGCACAACCCAGCACTGACCTAACAGAAAATTAATAATACAGATTTGCTGTTTTTGTCATGACTCATCTACATAATAAGGGATGGGGTCAAAGAGTCTTTGGACAGCCCAAAATACTGAACACACTTTATTAATGCTTGGGGTTTTTTTAGCTAAAGAAAGATGATAGAGAGCAAACATCATTTGGACTTGCAAAACTGAAATCACTGTTTTGCCACGACTATAAATAATATGCACATTTATTCAGTCTTGTCACAGAAATTAATTACCAGGGCAAAATCATCAGTGAATAGAAGCCAAATTTCAGCACATCCAATTTGAATGTTTGAGAATTAGAAGTTGCTAAAAATACTGACCAGATTAGGAAGCCATTCATAAAACTATTAGTTAGGAACATCTTAATGGAGGTGGGAAACAATGAATAATACATTTCTTTAACTAATGCATTTAGATATTCTAATTGTCAGGGAAGATCTTTGTTCCCCGTTTTACTATTGTAAATGGCATTAGCATTATATTTTAACTGGACACCTTAAAGATATAAAATACTATCAAGAGCAAAAGCTAGTTAAGATCGTCTGAAATGACTGTTGAGTTGACATCATTTTCTGCAGCATGATCTACTATGAAAGGTGAACACAGTGCATAACAAGAGCTAACACTGCTGGATCACTTGCCACGAACCAGGCACTGCTCTAAGCACTTTAAGTGTCTTAACTAAAATAACTGCTACAACCCTATGAGGTATATGCTTCTTTGAGCCTCACTTTACTAGTGAGGAAACCAAAGCTCGGTGAGGCTCAGTTACTTACCCAAGATCACACAGCTAGTAATTGGCTGAGCTGGTGTTGACTCCAGTGATCTGGCATCCAACTTCATAGGCACAACCTTGAATGCTGCACTGTACCTTACAAAGCTGTGGTGCAAGTAAACACAGCTACAGCAAATGAATCTCAGGGGCTAAATCAAAGTTTGAAAGGTGACTGTAAAAGTAAGCAGTTGATCCTTGAAAACTAAGTGGATTTGACCTGTCCTTCTTGATGGCATTTGCAATCGTTGCATTTATTATAATTTACATTAAAATTCTAATATTTCTTTTACAAAAGAAAAAGAGCTTCAAAGAGTATGCATGTATTTTATATAAGGTTAAGGAACTTTTTAATGATGGGCTGGTATAATGGGGGTGAAATACCTTTTCTATGATACATTTTTAATTAATGTAATATTAAAATAAGATGATCTTGTGGCTATCTTTTTTTTAATAAACAATATTAACTGTATTAAATTTAAAACGTTAGTTTTTCTCATTTCTCAATAGCCATTAAGTTTAAACATTGAAGAAGAGTTCATTTTCCATGAAGAATCCAAAGACAATAATTTTTAAGTGATTTGAAAAATGTTTACTATATTTTAACTGGGAATGGCTGTGTGTGTATATGCATGTGCATGTGTGTGTACATGTCTGTAAAATTTAATGATTCTCAGCGAGTGTTGGAGCAAGTGGGATGTGTGGTTATGCGTAGTTTGTAAAAGCTCTCTTTAGTGGCTCTTTCCTTGTCAGACAAATACTTTTTGATCTCGTGGTTATAGAATGAAACTAATTTTTATATTAGTTTAAATTTCCCTGATAACTGAGTTTGAGCATTAAAAATATAATCATTGGTTATCAATGTTTCTTTCCCTATAAAAATTGTGCCCAAGTCTTGCCCATTTTTCTTCCATGCTCTCTTTTTCTGATTAACTTTTAGAAACTCTTTATGTATTCTTCAATTTTTTTGTTGATCATAAGTGTTAGAAATATCTCCTCCTAATAAAAGGAATGATTTTTAAAACACCCTACTCCGATAGGGTTTTCTACTAAAAAACTAGAAGTGGCCTTTGACAGGAATTTTCTTCTAAAAAGTTTTCAAGTTTTACCTTTGACATCGAAGTCATTTTTACATGTGGAATTGAATTCTGTGTGGGGTGTGAGAAGGGGATCCAATTTTACAAGTTTTCCATGTGGCTAAGCAGTTATCTCAGCACCATTGGTCAACTACTCCGCCCTTCATCTTCCCACTGACCGGTAGTGCCACCTTTGACATGCATTGAGTTTCTTAGTGCTGTTGGTCTATTTCTAAGGTTTTTATTTTGTTCCCTTTGCCTACATTATGTCTCTGTCCCAAACCCACATGGTCTTAATTTTTGTAGCATTATAACAATCAATATCCAGTGAGGAGTTACCGCTTCCTGACCTTGATTTTTTTTCAGTTGTGTCTTGACTATTCTCTGTCTTTATTACCTCCATAATTTTTGTTTTAAAAAATAGCTTAGTTCCCTTAAAATAAACTATCATGGTATTGATTGAAATTCATTGAATTTATACATCAGTTTAAGAAAAAGTGATATATTCAGGATATTATCTTTCTATCTATAATAACAGCATATTTTTTTCTCTTTTGGTGTTTTTCAATACATTTTACGTTTCATTATAAAGCTTTTCCTCATCTTTTATTTATATGCACTATATATTTTGTTGCACTTCCAAAATGGCAAATAATTTTCAAAGTTACGTTTTCTAAATGCTTACTGCAATCATATACAAATTCAATAATTTTTTATATTGTTCAAACACCCACAAAACTAGGCAAACTTTGTTGTTCTTTCAATGTTTTTTCTTCTAATTCTTTTAGGCCTTCTATTTATTTATTTGTTTGCTTATTTATTTATTTGTTTGTTTGTGTGTTTGTTTATTTATAATATACAACGTGATTGATTACTGTGGCCCATCACTGAAACCTCGCTCCCTCCTTCCTCTCCCTCTACCTCCGAACAACCTCCTTTCTGTTCACTTGTCGTATCAACTTGAAGGAATTGTAATTGTTGTGTCTCTTTCCTCCCCCCCACTCCAGTTTTTTGTGTATTTATTTATTTATTTTTAGCTCCCACAAATAAGTGAAAACATGTGATATTTCTCTTTCTGTGCCTGACTTGTTTCACTTAATATAATTCTCTCTAGGTCCATCCGTGTCATTGCAAATGACAGTATTTCATTCTTTTTTATAGCAGAGTAGTATTCTATCGTGTAGATGTACCACAATTTCTGTATCCACTCATCTGAAGATGGACATTTGGGCTGGTTCCAACTCTTAGCTATAATAGTGCTGCGATGAACATCGGGGAACAGGTATACCTTCAACTTGATGATTTCCATTCCTCTGGGTATATTCCCAGCAGGGGGATAGCTGGGTCATATGGCAGATCTATCTGCAATTGTTTGAGGAACCTCCATACCAGTTTCCATAGAGGCTGCACCATTTTGCAGTCCCACCAACAATGTATGAGAGTTCCTTTTTCTTCGCAACCTCACCAGCATTTATCATTCACAGTCTTTTGGATATTAGCCATCCTAACTGGGGTGAGATGGTATCTCAGTGGGGTTTTGATTTGCATTTCCCGAATGCTGAGTGATGTTGAGCTTTTTTTCACGTGTCTGTTGGCCATTTGTATATCTTCCTTAGAGAAATGCCTACTTAGCTCTTTTGCCCATTTTTTAATTGGGTTGCTTGTTTGTTCTTCTAAAGTTGTTTGAGTGCCTTGTATATTCTGGATATTAATCCTTTGTCAGATGTATATTTTGCAAATACTTTCTCCCATTCTGTTGGTTGTCTTTTAACTCTGTTAATTGTTCCTTTTGCTGTGCAGAAGCTTTTTAGTTTGATATAATCCCATTTGTTTATTTTTCCTTTGGTTGCCCGTGCTTTTGGGGTTGTATTCATGAAGTCTGTGTTAGTCCTACTTCCTGAAGTGTTTCTCCTATGTTTTCTTTAAGAAGTTTTATTGTTTCAAGGTGTATATTTAATTCTTTAATCCATTTTGAGTTGAGTTTAGTGTATGGTGAAAGGTATGGGTCTAGTTTCATTCTCCTGCATATTGATATCCAGTTCTCCCAGCATCATTTGCTGAAGAGGCAGTCTCTTCCCCAGTGTATCAGCTTGGTGCCTTTATCAAAGATTTGATGACTGTAGGTGTGTGGGTTGATTTCTGGATTCCCTATTCTAGTCCATTGATCAGTGTGTCTGTTTTTATGCCAGCACCATGCTGTTTTGGTTATTGTAGCTTTGTAGTATAGTTAAAGTCAGGTAGTGTTATGCCTCCAACTTTATTTTTTTTTGCTCAGCATTGCTTTGGCTATTCGTGGTCTTTTGTTATTCCATATAAATGTCTGGATAGTTCTTACCATTGCTGATAAAAATGTCATTGGAATTTTGATAGGGATTGCATCGAATTTGTATTTCACTTTGGGTAGTATGGACATTTTCACAATGTTGATTCTTCCAATCCAAGAGCATGGGATATCTTTCCATCTTCTTGTATCCTCTCGAATTTCTCTCAGCAGTGGTTTGTAGTTCTCATTATAGAGATTTTTCACCTCCTTGGTTAACTCAATTCCTAAGTATTTTATTTTTTTGGTGGCTATTGTAAATGGGCAAGCTTTCTTGATTTCTCATTCTGCGTGTTCACTATTGGAGAATAGAAATGCTACTGATTTTTGTGTGTTGATTTTGTATCCTGCTGCTTTGCTGAAATCCTTTATCAACTCCAAGAGTTTTTTTGTAGAGACTTTAGGCTGTTCGATATATAGGATCATGTCATCTGCCAACAGGGACAGTTTGACTTCATCTTTTCCAATCTGGATGCCCTTTATTTCCTTCACTTCTCTGATTGCTCTGGCTAGTACTTCCAACACTATGTTGAATAGGAGTGGTGAGAGCGGGCATCCTTGTCTTGTTCCTGTTGTTAAAGGAAAATTTTTGAGCTTTTCCCCATTCAGGATGATATTGGCAGTGGGTTTGGCATATATGGCTTTAATTATGTTGAGATACTTTCCGTCTATACCTAACTTATAGAGGGTCTTTGTCATGAATGAGTGCTGAATTTTATCAAATGCCTTTTCAGCATCTATAGAGATGATCATATGGTCCTTGTGTTTGACTTTATTAATATGGTGTATCACATTTATTGATTTGCGTATGTTGAACCAACCTTGCATCCCTGGGATGAATCCCACTTGATCGTGATGAATAATTTTACGTATGTGTTGCTGTATTCTGTTTGCTAGTATTTTAGTGAGGATTTTTGCATCTATATTCATCAAGGATATTGGCCTGTAGTTTTCTTTTTTGGTTATATCTTTACCTGGTTTTGGTATCAGGATGATGTTTGCTTCATAGAATGAGTTTGGGAAATTTGCCTCTGTTTCACTCTTTTGGAACAGGTTGTAAAGAATTGGTGTCAATTCCTCTTTGAATGTTTGGTAAAATTCTGCTATGAACATGTGGTCCTGGGCTTTTCTTTGTTGGGAACCTTCTGATAACAGCTTCAATCTCCTTTATTGTTATTGGTCTGTTCAGATTTTCTACATCTTCTTGGCTCAGTTTTGGTAGCTTGTGTGTGTCCAGAAATTTATCCATTTCCACCAGATTTTCAAATTTGTTGGCATATAGTTGTTTATAGTAGTCTCGAATGATTCCTTATATTTTAGATGTATCAGTTATAATATCACCTTTTTCATTTCTAATTTTTGTTATTTGGATCTTCTCTCTTCTTTTTATAGTTAGTCATGCTAATGGTTTGTCAATTTTATTTATCTTTTCAAAAAACCAACTTTTTGATTCATTGATCTTTTGTATTGTTTTTTGGGTTTCAATTTCATTCAGTTCTGCTCTGATCTTAATGATTTCTTTCAATCTGCTAACTTTGGGTTTGGATTGTTCTTGTTTTTCTAGTTCTTTAAGGTGAAGTGTTAGATTGTTCCCTTGCCATCTTTCCATTCTTCTGAAGTAAGCACTTAATGTGATAAATTTCCCCCTTAGTACTGCTTTTGCAGTATCCCACTGGTTTTGGTATGATGTATCATTATTTTCATTAGTTTCAAGAAATTTCTTGATTTCCTGTTTGATTTCATCTTGGATCCATATGTCATTAAGTAGAATGCTGTTTAATTTCCATGTGTTTGTATTGTTTCCAGAATTTTGTTTGTTATTGATTTCTAATTTTAAACCATTGTGGTCTGAGAAAATACATGGGATAATTCCAATTTTTTTTGAATTTGTTGAGACTTGATTTATAACCTAACATTTGATCTGTCCTGGAGGCTGATCCATGTGCTGATGAGAAGAATGAATATTCTGAGGTTTTTAGATAGAATGTTCTGTAGATATCTGCCAATTCCAATTGGTCTAGTGTGTTGTTTAGATATTGTGTTTCTCTGCTGATTCTTTGCCTAGATGTTCTATCCAATATTGACAGTGGGGTGTTCAGGTCCCCTGCTATTATGGTATTAGTGTCTATTTCCTTCTTTAGGTCTAATAGAGTTTGTTTTATAAATCTGGCTGCTCCAATATTGGGTGCATATATATTTATGATTGTTATGTCTTCTTGATGGATCAATCCTTTTATCATTACGTAGTGGCCCTCATCATCTCCTTTTATGGTTTTTCGTTTAAAGTCTATTTTATCAGATATAAGAAAAGCTACTCCAGCTCATTTTTCATTTCTGTTTGCATGGTAAATCTTTTTCCATCCTTTCATTTTTAGTCTATTTGAGTCTTTATGGGTGAGATGGGTCTCTTGAAGGAAGCATATAGTTGAGTTCTCCTTTTTAATCCAGTCATCCAGTCTGTGTCTTTTGATTGGGGAATTTAAGCCTTTTACATTGAGTTGTTATTGAAAAGTGTTGATTTAATCCTAGCATTTTATTGATTTTTGTTTGGATGTCTTAAATGTCTTTTGTTCCTTTCTTTCTGATTTACTGTTTGTTTTCTGTATCTGTTGGTTCCTTGGGTTGTAGATAGCCTTTTTTGTTTGTTTGTTTGTTTTCTCTTCATAGATGCCATTTTTATTATACTAGTGGGTTTTGATTTTTCTTGGGTTTTTCTGGCCATGGAAGTTATTTTTCAGGTACCAAATCCAGTACTCCCTTGAGAATTTCTTGTAAGGCTGGTCATGTGGTAGTGAACTCCTGCAGTTTTTGTTTGTCTGAGAAATATACTATTTGCCCTTCATTTCAGAAGGATGGCCTTGCAGGGTAGAGTATTCTTGGCTGATAATCTCTGTCTTTTAGTATTTTGAATATATCATCCCATTCCTTTCTGGCTTTTAGGGTTTGTGATGAAAAGTCTGATGTTAGTCTGATTGGGGCTCCCTTATGGGTGATTTGATGCTTCTCTCTTGCAGCTTTTAAGATTCTCTCTTTGTCTTTGAATTTTGCCAATTTGACTATAATGTGTTTTGGAGAAGACTTTTTGGGATGAATACATTTGGGGATCTTTGAGTTTCCTGAATCTGAAGATCTGTGTCTTTTCCAATAACTGGGAAGTTTTCTGCCACTATATTGTTGAATATGTTTTGAATGCAATCTTCTTTTTCCTCCCCTTCTGTAATACCCATGACTCAGATATTTGAGTGCTTAAGGTTGTCTGAAATCTCTCTTAGATTTTCTTCAATGCTTTTAATTCTTTTTTCTTTTTCTTTCTTTCTTTCTTTCTTTTTTTTTTTTTTTGGTCTGCCTGTGTTATTTCAAACAGCCCATCTTCAAGGTCAGAAGTTCTCTCTTCTGCTTCTGCAAGCCTGCTGATTAAACTCTCTGTTGTGTTTTTTATTTGGTTGAATGAATTCTTCAGCTCAGCAAGCTCTCCTACATTCTTTTTCAGGGCATTGATTTCCTTTTACATTTCTTCTTTCAGGTCCTGTATACTTTTCCTTCTTTCGTCATGTTGTCCAGCTGAGTTTTCTTGTATCTCATTCAGTTTCCTTAGAATTATCACTCAAAATTCCTTGTCAGACATTTCAAGGGCTTCTTGTTCTATCGTATCTAGAACTTGAAAGTTATTACCCTTTGGTGGTGTGCTTTCTTGATTTTTTATATTTCTGGTATCTTTCCTTTGATGTTTAGTCATTGTGGCAGGGGTGTCACAGTCTAGTGGTTGGACATGATTGTCTGGCTAGGATGTTGCTTGGGTTGCCAATTTGGTATGGCTACCTCAGTGTCTGCTTGGTTGTCCACTAGTGCCTTGTGTGTATGGTTGCCTTGTATCTTGGACCTTTCCAGGGAGCCGCTTCTCTGATCAGCATGCACTTGGCCAGGCTTCTGGGTCAGTCGCCGGCACCATAGGGCATGTGGTCTCTGTGGAGCTTCTAACTCCCCTACTGGACATCCCTGCTCCACGTGCACTCGGCTGGGCTGCTAGGTTGGGCGCCGGCACCGCAGGGCATGTGGTCTCTGCCGAGCTTCCACCTCCCCTGCTAGACGTCTCCCTGCTTGGCCTGCCTCTTTTAGGTATTCTGAGTAGTCAGTCATATCATCTGTGAGTAATAAAAAGATTTGTTTCTTCCATTCCAGTTTTTATAATCTACATTTTATACCACTTTAAAAAATTATTTGCTGTCTTGCTACACTAATTAGGTCAATGCTTTCTAAACTTGAAAATACGAGGGGTCTTCAAAAAGTTCATGGAAAGATTTGTATGATCTTTTAATTCTGTTTTTCCACAGACTTCTGGTGGTATCACATTAAAATGAAGATCCTGGTTCAGTAGCTTACAGTTCATTGAAATGGGGAATCCAATATTAAACCTTTTAATAAAGGTGAAGCCTACAACCGTGTGTCTAGAATTTTGGTCAGTTCAGTGGGGTTGGACATTCTCGAAGTGAAATTAGAGACACATTTCAAAACTTTTAGTTCATATTTATTCATCTATTCGTCTTCACTTTAATTAGATCTGGTTGAAAAATAGCTTTTGTTGATTGGCAGTAGATTCTTGGAATACATGACTCTGAGACACTGCAGAGAAGAGTATGTTGATAGATAAATTATTCTGTATTAAACATGCATGATGTGAGTTTGATATCACTGACTCAAAGAGGAACATAGCCCTAATGGAAAGAGAGGCAGAGAGAAGATCTTCAGGAGACTTGGTCTAGCCTGCTCCTTATAGGATATAATAAGTAGCCACATTATCCAAAAGGGGGTTGTCTATAAATATTTTTAGAATCCCTAAAGATGGGATGTTATAAGCTGGTATGAAATAGCAGAACTTAATTTTTCTTTTTTCTCACTTAACACTGAGTCACTAAAATTTGAGACATTTTCTACGAATCTAAGGAGTTGGGCATACAAACCAGATAAATGTTAAGATTGGATACAGTCAAGAGTTTAGACATCTGCACCCATGTTATGTTTTGTTTATATCCTGGAGCACTGAACTTTCTTCCATATTTGAACTCAATTCAGACCTCAAATTACTACATTTTTAAAACGCCTTTTTAGAAATGTGTCATGAAGTGCTGCTAAGTGCATGGAACAGAAATCCAATGTTTTTATATTGTCAATGAGAACATCATGTGGAAAAGTTTCTGAAGTCATACTGCCCAACTGATTCTAAATTTGTCTGTTATTGTATCATCTAAGGAAACTGAATTCATTGGATGCTGTTTGTTCTTTATGAAGTCACATGAGATAATTCCTACTAACCTGTGCTCATATTTTGAAAATTACTATTTGTTTTCATATTTAAGTGGAACTGGAAAGCATTATAATTTTTTTACTTTAGACATAATTTTAAAGAATTTTATATTTATTTTCTAGTTTTCTGAATTTCCTGTGAGTTTACAAAAATAATAATTAGTGGTCTGTCCCTACTACTACTGTGCATGTTAGTCAACAGTTACAAGTGAAATATAAAATATTTGTGTGAGTTCCCAAATATATATATACACAATATAGATTTTAAAAATCACTTAGCCATAATTCTACCATCAAGATACAACTATTTTTATTTCTTCTTTTTCTTCCAAATGTTAAAAGTTGGTATGTATATTTTATGTAGCTGTAATAATTATACATGATTTTTGCCCTACTTTTTAAACCTCACCCTATTCTTTAAACACTTATCTGACACCATTTTCACATATATTTTGATTGTTACATAATATTCTGACTTGATTGAAATTTTTTGTGTTTTTGATGTTCAAGCTTTTCCCCTCATCTACTACTATTAGAAATAATGGTTCTAGAAACATCTTTGGAAGTTTTCTTCATCTTTTAAGCTATTAGGATAAATTCTCAGTGGTGGAATTACTAGGTCAAATTCTGCAATCATATTCATGTCTCCTTCCATTTTGGAGCCATACAAATGCTGTTTGTAAGACTTGCTTGATAATGTATTTTTTAACCTTATTTTGTCTTCCATCACAAATGAGTCAAATTCTATCTTTCTCTAATTAAATCTTATTATCACTGGTAAATACTTAGATTTAAGTTTTACAGTAAAACAGGAAGAACAAAGAAAGAGTTAGATAATAGAAGTTACAGGTGTATTCTCAGATCTCCTTGCCATGTTTGTAGGAAAAATGCTGCCACTCTTCATGGGTCCTCCTTTTGCCTAACTTAACTGAACAGTTCCACTAAGACCTTAGGATTTCTCCAAGATGCATCACATTTTCCTTCTTTTTCCATATACATGTAAAATGGTTTTCTCATTTGCATTTTCTGTTTCTATATTTTTCCAGGTAATCATGCCTCCTTTAAATTTTTCCTATTTTTATCTATTCATCTCTGCCTCTGTCTATTTTGTTCATTATTTTTCTTTTATCTTTCTTTTTTTAAAAAAATGTTTCTGTTTCCTCTCTTTCTCTCTTTCTCTATCTCTTCTTTGTCAATTTTCTGTACTACTTTGTTAGTCTATTCAAATAGCTTTTCCATTTTTAAATTTCTATTTTTGTATTTTCAATGTTATTAGTGTCTATTCCTACCATCATTATTTTCTTCCTTACTTTTTTTGGGTCTATTTTGCTAATTTGTTTTTTAGGTTCTTAAGTAAGTTGCTTTGTACATTAATTTTTAGTCTTTATTACAAATGTAGTGATTTAATTCTAATGCTTTACTTGCAAATTTCACATATTTTATACATAATATATTTATTATTCAGTTTTAAGTGTTTTCTGAATTGTTATTATGTCTTCCCTCACTCAAGTGTTATTTAGAAGTGCTCTTAAAATTTTTTTCCAAAGGTAAGGGTTTTTTATATTTATACCATTATTATTAAATTCTAACTTTGTTCCACTGTTCTCAGAAGATATCTGTATAATATGTATTCTCTTGCATTTGTTGAAACTACCTTTAACTAAAAATATTAGTTATATGAACACGGGTTAATTATAATTATAATATTCAAAAATATTATTTTAGGCTTTCTATTTATCCTGATTTTTAATGTTTGTCTTCTTTTTTTTTTTTTTTTTTGTCGTTTTTTCGTGACCGGCACTCAGCCAGTGAGTGCACCGGTCAGTCCTATATAGGATCCGAACCCGCGGCGGGAGCGTCGCCGCGCTGCCAGCGCAGCACTCTACCAAGTGCGCCACGGGCTCGGCCCAATGTTTGTCTTCTTTTCACTTTTCTTTTCTTGCATTATTTTGGATCAAAGTGACTTCCTCCTTTTTCACATTCTTTTCCCTTCCAGTGTTAAGTTTTAAGCTCTATTATTTTAGTAATAACCCTAAGAATTTTTTTTCTGAATATTTAACTTAAAAAGGGCTAGAATTAAACAATATCTTTATCTTTTTGTGTATACAAGTAAACTTTGCTGTTCGGTATGTAGCCAGAAGTGGAATTGCCTGATTATGAGGCATGTGTTTTTTAACACCACAGGTTTTCCCAAGTATTTTTTCCAATTTAGATCCCAACCAAAAATGTATCAGTTTTCTGGTTGCTCCACATTCTTGTCAACACTTGATATTATCTTTCTTTTTCATTTTAACCATTCTAGTGGTCAGTAGTGGTATTTTGTTGTAGTTTTAATTTGCATTTTCCTGATGTCTAGTGATTTTGTGCATTAGAAAAACAAAAACAAACAAACAAACAAAACCTGGCCTCTTAAAGTGTTCTGTTGAGGAAGATATTTCTCTTTCCTTAGTGAAGCTAGCTATTTTGCTGGGAATTAGTGTCTAAAATATCATCTAATCATTTTACTGTGTGTCTCTATTCTTAACTTTCTCTTTCTTTTCCTCAAAACTGCATGAAAATAAGTTTTTCAGTACTCTTGAAGTCAACCTTTAATTTGTCCCAACTGTCTTTGAGCTCCCTCTGCTGTTTCCAAATTAAATTATATATCTGTTGATTATACATAATTAACTTTAAAATAATGGATTCTTAGATTATAATCTATTTTAAACACAGCATTTTCTTTTTTCAAAGACTGAGGGTGTCAAATCAATTTAGAGACTAACTCAGGAAAAAAGAAATATTAAAATTAAATAAAAAAGAGTACATTATGTATGGGAAATCTATGCACCTTCTCAAGTTCACTGTGAACATACAACTGCTCTAAACAATAAAGTCTTTTAAAAAATAGTACTTAAAAAGCCTTATCTTACTTGTAACACAAAACCATTTATATTAATGTAGTGAATTAAAAATAACACTTCATATGTCAAAAACTAGACAAACTACTGAGTCATATGTTACCTTCTCCAGCAAATTTTAATCATGTGAAGTCAACAACATGACTTTTACCTCTTTGTATTTCCTTGCAGTTCCCAGAATATTACTTTCACAAAATTCAGTACTTAGCTAGTGAAAAAAATCTAAAACCATTTATCCCATTGTCTTGTTACATCTAAATTTGTGGTGTACATTTCTTGTGGGCAGTGAACTGATGTGAGGAAAGCATATCATGCAATGTTTTTGTATGTTTCATCTATCGGCTGTGACAGATAATGTCTCCTTACATTCCAGTAGAAAAAAGGTGCTCCTTTTTCAAGGTTTCCAGCTAATTAGCTTTATAAAGGCCTATTATACTTTCAAAAATTATCAGGAAGCCAGAAAATTGATAGCCTTAACAATGTAGATTTGAAGCCAAAGAATGAGCACATCAGAGTGTGGACTTGCAATAAGTCTGAGTTTAAATTCTATCTCTGACTGTTGCTGGCTATACAGTCTGTTTTTGGTTTTTGTCAGTAAAATGGCGATGCTATTTAATCTGTAAGATTAATATAATGATAAATGCAATAATGTGTGTAAAATGCTTAGCACAATGTTTGGCGCAAAGTAAGTTCTAAGCTTATTTTAGACAATTATTTTGTTATGAATAAGCCATAGGTTGGCATTTTTCCTCTTGAGAATGTGCTGTTTAAATGCTGAAAATATGCTTTTCCCCTATCCATGTTAATTTCCTTAACACTGGTTTTGGAAATGGTACCACATACCCTTATATTAATGCACTGCAAGAGGCCAATCACACGTAAGTGTAGAAAGAGTAATTTCCTGCTCTTCTCAGCACCTTCTGCTAATAAAGCTGTTTGAACATATTCTAGAAAGACTGTTGGTGCCCGAGCCAATTCAGAATTAGGCTGTTGGATGTTTTCAACTTCTGCTAATAATACTATCACTTCCACAGTCTCCCCTATGCTCTTCTTACTGGGTTAAAGCAGCAGTTCCCTTAGGGCTTCTGTATGTGACCTGAAAACACATATTTTAGCTTTTTATTTTCCTCCTAAGGAGAGGAGCAGAGGAAAATAACCAAATTACCAAGATCTTGGAGATTAGACTGTTTTCACCACTGTGCAGATTCAGATGAACCCCTATCCCAAATGTGATTTGAATGTTGAGTCTAATGACTGTTAAGTCTGGAGAGATCGGGGCAGTCCTTCCAAGAAGGACTGAAATGGCTTGAAAGACCAGGGAAAGGTGACTGTCTTGGGGATTTTATGGTTTTTTAGGGGTTGGAGCCATGCTGATAGTTCTGCATGGCAGCAGCTTGTGTGGTTGGAATCTCCCACTAGCACCAAAGAAAATGTGGACTTTGTTATCAGTTTGCCCAGATGTAGGGCAGAGGGGAAAGGTGAGGCTTAAAAGCTGTCACCACCAAATATCAAAAAATGAAGTGAGACTCCTTATTACAAAGCCCAAGATGTAGGAGAAGAGAAATGAGCCACAGTGCTACACAGCCAGTGCTTCCTAAGAATGAGAACTAGAGTAGCTTTTTAAAAGCATGAGTTTGTATTGGTTGGCACACACTATTTAACCACATTTAACTAAGTCGGGATGTTGGGTTTTCCCTTTGAAACTCAGTTATACAAGTAGGAAGAATCTTGTTTGCCTTAAATTACTTAAAATAATACACTCTTTCTCATTAACAAATGCAAAATGGATGTGGTCAAATGTGTATATGTATATAACTGATACTTAGTCCAATTATATTATGAAATAATGTAGTATGTAACTTTCTTAAATAAACAGGATGATGATAAGTTTTAGGATTTGAAGGGGCCCTATATTATCCTGTATAGCTCATGGCCCAATGTCAAGTCTGGTACATACTTGTATTGCACCTAGCAGATGACATTATATATATTTATTGCTTATTTTTTAATTTATTATATCTTTTGTTCACTCAACAAGTATTTTACTGTTCCCCAAATCCACTCCAAACCCAATATATAAAAATAAATAACATTTTGTTCACATCATCTTAAGTAGTCCACAGTAATTTGTGAAAATGGGAATACAGAATAATTAACAGATATACAATATTATAAGGTAAGTTCGCTAGTAGAAAAATGTGTTTAATATCCTGAGTCAGTTGCTTTAGATTTCCAGAACCTTTACAAATAAATACATTTTAACAGGATAGATGCATCATGATGGTGAGAAAAATAATCAATTCCAGATTTGTCTCTTGTTTTATCTTCTATCACATTACTGTTCTGGACAGTTGTGACCCAAAGAAAACATTTGTTCATATCAAGACAGTAAACCACCTTCTTTTTCAGGTGGGCTTACCCACCACACCCAGGGCCACATTACTGCCCCAACTCACTGAAAAGTCATAATCCAGGATGAAGACAAGCTTGCAAATCACAGTGAAACATAGTAGAGAAATTCCGAAAACATTTATTCTAAGGTTTTTAGAAAGTGAGGAAATAAAACTTCAAGTTAATTGAACATGGACTAGACCCTACTATGAGCAGTCCATTTCTACCTAGCAATCATCATTTATAGACAGCTGTGGATTGTATCACTTAAGTACTTTAGACTAGATATCTTTATCTACTTATCATAATTGCAGGATATCCCTGGGAAGACAGCACCACCATTGATTGTACTGTGCAATCTTGGTGTTCATGGGAACCTTTGCCAAGTACAATAGTGAGCACACTTGAACCTGCCTCTGGAGGTTTTTTTTACTGTTTTCCTTTGCCTTTTACTTGAAAGCACAAGTTTCTGAGGACCTATTTCCATTTTCTACCATATTCCTCCAGGAGTGGTCATAGATGACAGACCTATTGAACTTTGATCACGTTGGCATACTCTGTAAAATTACCTAAGAGCTCCAGAGCATGAAATTTACATTCAAGAATACTCTGGGCCTAACCTCCCTTTTTTCTACTCTGAATGATATTGAACTGAGTGGTCTTCCACAGCAGAACCTCTCAAAATTACACTTTCAGATGCTTTACATGAGGCTATATATTCATCTTTAGATCCTTCTAGATTCTTTTCTTCTAATACAGAACATAAATCACATTTAAATGACAATTAAAAGATTGTGATCAATTCTTCAAAAGCAATCAAATAAAAGAAACTTCAGCCAATAAATAAATAAATAAATAAGCTCTTTTTAATCTGCTGTGAAACACCTCCATCCCATCAAGGTATTGTGACTGAGAATTAGAAATAGTGTGGAATCAGATGTTAGCTTGACCTTTCCACTGGACTTTCTCCATGCTTTAGTTTCTGTATCAATGTAAAGAAAAACAATTCTTGCAGTATTCCCTAAGGAGAGTCTTACAGGGAAAAATAAATAACACCTTTAGGAATAAAGAAATTATCTAAATAGAAAATAATTGTGCCTTCAGTTTTCCTAATTGAATTAAAATAATTATCCAAGTCTTAATCATCTTGTTCCCAGAGTAGATAGAATGTTTCTATCTTTTCAATATTTGCTCCAGGTTTCAATTAGATGGAAGTATGTGGAAGAAACTCCTATTGCTCAGCTGTCGTGTTTACAGCTTTCTGAATCTGAGCCATATTACTGGAGACACAACTGACACTTCCACAGGTTGGAGGTGATTAAACAGAGATCTGTTCTTTTAAGCACCTATTTGGGTGTCTCACCTCTGAAACTCATGTCATAAATACCTGACCTCTTTCTCTTTGTTTTGAGTTATAGTCTCAGATGGATTTATTTATTAATGGAACATGTGCATTTAGTTATTTTGTTGTCCTCTGGTATTCCACATAAGTTTAATCTACCCATTAGTTATGTTATATGCTCATGCTTATAAGGACCTTTTATTTTAATTAACATTTATTAAGTGAGTGTTCTCTTCTAAGAGTAATGCACTACGTTAGGAGACATGAGTGAGATAGAGATGAAGAAACCACAGCCAGAATCCTCAGGGAGATTATGATTTAGAGGAACACCAGTGAAAGGAGACAGAGGGATCAACAGAACGAGACAACTTCTCTGACTCTCTAAAGGTACTTTAAAATTTCTCAGGGAAACTGTATGTAAGTTCAGAATTTTAGCTGTCAGGAACTTGCTCATATGTCTTTAGGTTTTACCTCCATCCCTACATTCTCCCTTAAAATTTAGGCTCTCTACTTTCTATTCCACTTGACATTCCAATTAGAAATTCAATCTCAACCTATCAGAATCTGAATTCACATCACTTCCCTGACCTCTTGCTGTGCCAGTATTTCCCTAGTGTAGTTAGGGAGCACATCCAGTCACCCAGATGTGCTGATTTTTATATTCTGAATATTTAAGTCCGTCCCTTCTTAGCAATTTTATTTTGACTGCACTACTAATTTAGGTCCGCATTACCTCTCATCCAACCATTATAACAGTTTCCTAATTTGTTTCCTTTTCCCTAATTTTATCTCCATCATAGCCACTGGAGAAACCTATCAAAGCATAAACCTAACTAGGTAACACCAGCTTAAAACTCTTCAGTGATTTCCAGAAACTACAGGATAAGGTCTCCAAAATACAGGGAGGTCTGCAATAACTTCTCCAAACTCGTTTCTTCTATATTTTTTCTTTGAATTACTCTTAATATGATTTTATTTATTGTTGAAACAGAGACCTATTGAAAGTAAATGAGGGAGTTCTTAGTTATGCTGGGAATGCAGATTCAAAAGATAGTTGAGCATATACCTTACTCTTTTTTTGTGTCTAAGTGCTTTCATCTTCTCGTACACAATCTGCTGGCTGTTTTGTTTGTTTGTTTGTTTGTTTGTTTTGCTTTTTTGTTGTTGTTGTTTTGCTCTGTCTAGAACATCTATTTCCCTCCTTCCTCCCCAGCTGCCTTTTTCCAAACTTTTGACATTTAACTCAAGCTCCATCTGCCTCTATGCATTCCCTTGTTTTCCTGTCCTCCAAAGTGCATTTAATACCTCCCTCTGTGCTCTCATACGCTGATATATCTCTCTCATTGTACTTGCTATGTAATATTCAAATTATTTGCTTATGTGTTGTTCTCCAAAAATTGCAAGCTCCTTAAGGTCAGGGTTATTTTTTACATGTCCACTCTGCCTAAAGTAGTCATGTTTAATAAATGTTTGTTGAAGTGAACAGATTTGAACTCAAAATTCATCTATGTAATCACTATGTCCCAGCACAGGTAAAGGATATACTACTAAACAGTTTTTATTGAAAAGAAAAGGCTGAAAGATTAGACTACCCAAAAACTAAAAATAAAGAAAAATATCAAATTGATTAAATGTGATCAAATTAAAAGGCAAATTAGACCAAGGAAAATATGTATAACAAGTATTCAAAATATCATTTTGTTATTATTGGGAAGAGTACAATAATGGAAAGAGGGTTTGGGTTTCACAAGGTGGGACTTTTGACAACCAAGTATAGGAGATTCAAACATGCTAATGTGAATATGATCAGAACATTTAATTTTGAAATCTAAACTAAATAAGAAATAAAATTAGTAGGTCTAGGAGGTGAGGCTATAAAATGGACAACAGGATAGGACTACAGTACTGAAAGTGACAATGTGGAAACAGAGATCAGAAAGGATGAATAAAAGGATTAATGAGGAGTTAGAATTCATGAACTTCATCATAAGAAGTGACATAGTGACCAGTCATGTCAGGGTAGTAGAGGCATCTATATTTCTGAAGGATAAAAATGGAATGGAGATATGGAGATGGAGGATTTGTGATGAGGCTTGTTGAAGTTCGATGATAAATGCCACGCAGAAAGTTAGAAATGGGTCCAGAGTTTGATAAATGAGAGATACAGAGAAAAAGGTGTAAGCAGATGTGGTGGGCTTGCAAAAAAAAGAAACCTTGTTGAAGAGATAGAGGTAAGCTGATGGGCTACAAGAAGCATGCAGGCAAGGAGACAACTTCTGATAGCAAACATTTTGCAAGTTAGTGCCGTCAGGGGAAAGCCTGATTTCAGTAAGGTTCAGTTACTGAACAAGTTGTTCTTAGAAGTGATCAAGGAAAAAAAAAAAAGAGAGAAAAGAAGTGATCAAGGATGTGTGTGAGTTTGCTCATAGTATCACAAAGGCTAGAGGAGACCCAAAGAAGTCTCCTAGGGAGGTAATTGTTGGTGGGGGAGACAAAACTGAGCTGGATAAGGTAGAAAGAACGTACTGACAAAAATAGCAGCCCGAGGGCTTTCTGCCTTACCTAAAGATTGCAGAGAGTAGTCTGAAGGGGATTCGAATATGTGAGGCTGGGTTAGAAACTAGCTTTTGTTGGAGCAATTTGTAGAACAAATCCGTTCAGTCCAAGGCTCCAAGTGAGGAATGAGGTTTAGGCACACATCGAAGTCTTGCCCAATCACAGAGTAGTATTTTTTCTGTGCATGTTGTTGGGGGAGGCTGGCTGCTGGTGGGATGGCTGGTGGGGCTGCTTCAAAGTCCTAATACAGATGCATAGGGTCTGTTGCTAGACGTGTAGAACTTTCTATGATCTTTTGGAAGATGGAGATTAGGGGTAGTTTGTAATAGTTTAAAAGATGATTGTTCAACCTGGTCACATTTCTTTGCAGTAACTAATGAAAATCAGAAGAAAAAAAAAATTTGCAAAAGCCTGCACATAGTAGAATGTAAAGCACTGAAAATAAATTAACACTATGACAACATTTCAACTTTCTCTCGATGTCTCACTTTTGGTAAGAGTTTATGTGAACCAGGAAAGAAGTCTCCAGGTTTTTTGCTTAGGTTGACAGATCTGATTTTCATGTCAAATTAGCACACTGACTTTTCTTAACAGATGTTCAGGAGCTGAATTTGTATCCTGAGTCTAGCTTGTATTTATTTTTGAGATCTATAATCCATTATTATACTAACATGGCAGTGCCTCAGGAGTGTAATGGCTGTACAGCTTCTGGAAAGCTTCTTCAGTAAGTGCATGACATGTTGCAATATTCACCAATGGAACACAAACAATTTTGGCAGCTTAGATGTCTGCTTTTCCTACTGTTGTTGGTCTGAAGTCACCAAGTAGCAACACTCAGAAAATTACATTCTGTGTCTCCCTGGTTGCCTTGCATTTTTGATATCACACCAAGGACTATTAAAGGAAGTATTTCTTTAACTTTAAATTGAGTCACTAGGGTCAGAGCCAAATTTACAAAGCTCTTGTTTCTAATCTTACTGCCATGCATATGTATAAAAAAATGTTTTAATTTTTAAAACAATTTTTATTATAACTTGGAAAAAAAGGCATTTTGTAATGTGGTCAAATAAGATCAGATCACTGTTTTATGCCCAGACACATGTTCAACCTTTTTCCATAATGTTCTGATACCTTGGTATTGTTTACATCCTTTTGGGATTGTATGGCTCCATAAATTTAACTAAAACAATAATGTATTTTCACAAATAAATAGATCAATCTTTCCACCTATCATGTTGATGCTAAAATACCATGCCACATCAATCTCTAGGTATTCATTCAGTTTCTGTCTTAGTGATTTACTTACACATTAAAATATTGCAATTATATATTCAAATCACCAAGACACTTATCATGGTCTCTGGAACTAAGTTGCTGTTTCTTAGAGAAAAAGATATTTAATTTCCATTTTTAACTGGATGAGATTCTGGTCATTTTATAGGCAATTTAACTTGAGAATCAGAGATGATGGGGAAAAATGAGGCCTTATCATTTTTGAAAAACTTTACATTAGTTTTTGAATCCCAACAAAATATTTCAGCCACCTGTAAAAGAAAAGTCTTCTATTCTTTCAGAATGGTCTGTTTTTTTTCTGAGTTCCTAATGTATATTTTGCCAAAATGCTTGAAATAAATTATTGAAGTAAAAATTTATAGTTTAGTAACAATCTGACAATAAAATTTTTTTAAAGTCTTCATGGAGATATAAACACTATTAGCTTATGGAAACCTCTCATTGAACTGAATATAAAGGTGCGTCAATTCCCTGCACAAATAAACTGGCATGGTATTATTTTCACAGTGCATGGACACCTGCAAATTGGTCTAGATAATAAAACCGATATTCTCACATTAATTTGAGGTTTTAATCTGACTGGACACCTTGTTTGTTTTTGGTGCACTGAAGGAAAATTATAGTTTGTGAGATCTGCTCAACCTCCTTCTGGCTCTTAAACCACTAATGTCATTTGCAATCAACTTGTAGAATAGACAAACTCAGGTGCCTGATAGATGCACCATTGGTTCATTCATTTGTACATTCAATAATTTATTAATTCATTATTCATAAATGATTTTGTGCAAACATTTTATAGTAAGATTTTCTGGATAAACAGAATAATGTTTTTTTATGTGCTTACATTAGACTATCCTAAAAGAGAGAACAACATCGGTATGTACTAGCACAAGTAAAATGTAGAAATGTGGTCAGGTCTCAGTGTAGGCCATTTCATCTTCACTAATTAGACAGTATTTCTTATATCATTTTTGAATTAATATATTGTAGGAGGCATTACTGATGAATGGATTCTCTAGTGACCTAAACGTGTGAATGCTCTTTGTAGTTTATTGTCAGGGAAAGTACAAGGGGGATCATCCCAGTAAATTTTTGTAGAAACTATATCCATGTTCAGGGTCACGGACACTTATACTGAGGGTCTTCAAAGTCATCCCTGGAAGAAAGAGGCAATGCAATGTGCTGTAGGTCATGTTCTCTGGAAAACAGACTTGAAGGCAGAGATTTATGTGCAGGAAATTTGTTAGGGGTTTCTCTCAGTATCCACACCTGCGGATGAATAAAGGAAATAAGATTTAGCTCCCTTCTGCTGAAGGCAGTTCCAGAAGACGGACTTAGCTGAGAGCTGTCAGCTGCCCACACTCCCAGAAACTGGGGGAATAAGTGCTTCAGTCCTGAATGGGGGTCAGCATTGCACTTTTGAGCATCCTCTAGAAAGTGCCGTCACTGTGGTGAATAAAGCCGCAGCTGTTTCTTATTTCGCATGTCCCACTTGCCTGCGCAACCTAAAATCCACCTGCTATCTTCCGCTGTCTCACTAAGAACATAGTAATAAAGATCAAGTTCTGTTTTTTATCCATAATATTTAACTACAGCATCTATCGTTGAATTAGGTAGTTAAAGTAAGAAATAAGGTACCCAAGATCCTTTTGGATCTGTGTGAATATGCATACATTTAAACGGTGATATTAAAAGTGCTGTAAAATTTTATATCATCTTTCTAGAGAAATGCTGAGAAAAATACTTGAATTTCACATAATCTGGGTATCAGTTTCTATTCAAAATGAGAGTACAAAAGAGGTTTTCTAAACATTTGAAATGAATTTTACTTTCAACGTTATGTGATTTCCCAGTGTAGCAGAGACTTAATTAGCATTTCATCAGTCACTGCTGACATCAAATATAGTCACTTACCTCCCTGGAAAGTCACTGCTCAATCTCATGAATGAAATTGGTGAGCTAGAAGGTAATGGTGTATTGCCAAGAAAATAACTAAAAGAGGAGAAGGGATCTAATATTTGAGAGGTACCTACTGTGTGTTTTCCACTTTATGTATGATATCTGATTTAAAGTTTATCTCAGCCTGGCCCCTAGAAGTAACTATTACTGAACTATCATGCTATTTATTTATTCATTTTATTTTTTTAAAGAATATGAGTTATTTTAAATATGAAAAGTGGAGAGAGCAACATAAAATTACATGTATACTCAGCATCCAAAAGTAACTGTTAGCCATCTCATAAAGCAAATTTGTTTCAGATAATTTTTTAAATAAATAAAATATTATAAATACATTTGAAATACCTTTCAGCCCTCACATGTTCAAGCTGAGGAAAGGTAAGTTCAGAGGCAGATGAACTTAGCCAGTGTCACTTGGCTGGTAAGTACAGCCAAGATTTGATCCTCCATTGGTGGGCTCTAGGGCTCAATTTTTCCCCTCCACTATGCAGACTTCCTCTGTACTCCCTAATTGACTTACAGTCTGGATTGGGCTATATTTGTAGAGTTGCTTTATGACGGGGAAAATGATTGAGACTTTTACTTTTATGTCACCATATCAATTGCCAATTAATTTTGGCGCATAAGTATTATAAGTTTGCCTGTTTAATTATTTTCTGCACCACATCAAGAGAACAAGATAATTTGGTTTTAATAGTTTAATTTGCTTCCATTTAATATTATTAGTTATTACAATGCACACATGTAGGTGTATAAAGAAATGCACAAAAATGATAAGTGCAAAATGTAACAAATGAGCAGTACTGCAGTTCCTTTTTTTTTTTTTTTTTGGTAGCAGCTGGCCATTAAGGGGATCCATACCCTTGACCTTGGTGTTGTCAGCACCACGCTCTCCCAAGTGAGCTAATTGACAAGCCCCTGAACTTCCAAGTGGTTTAAATTCTGTGCATGAACATGTATTCTCTGAATGGAATTTTTTTAAAGTTCAGAAAATATTTTTAGTTGATTTTATTTCTTTTCTACATTTGTTATTTATCTCTCCAGCGTTGTCTAAAAGTGGGGATCATAATCTGTATTTCATAAGACTCATATAAGGAAATTAGATGGTGTATGTGTGAAAGCATTTGATAGAGTGATTGGCATAAAGGAGATACTCAACATTTATTTGTTTTGGTCACCTGAAAAAAAAAAAAGAAACTTTTTTATGTGTGGTGGGATTGGGAAACAACCAATATATTAGATTTTTTAAATATTTTTATTCAACTAAGTTCAAACAGCTGTGATTTAGAAAATTATTTAACATATGGAGACCTCCTTTAAGATGATACTGACTTCATGGCTGCTTTAGAAAAGAGAAAAAAGAATAATTTACCTTACTTGTAAGGGTATCTCATTTTTGTGGGCATATGAGAGAGAGTCCAAGGAGGTAAGCAAATATTTGAGAAATGATATTGCTACTACACTGGCAGTAATAACCAATTAAAATGTTATTGTTATTTTATTAAAGCAATGCTGTTATAATTTCATTGTCTCTAGAGAAATTCTAGGGATTTTATTAAACACATACTTTTTAAAAGTTGAAGTCTCAGATAGCGATCATTAATATATATGTGAGAAAACAACTGCATGGGGACAGATATGTTCCTTAGAAAACTGGTAGGTTATTAAAATATAAAGAAATAGCGAGAAAACTGAGAATTGCATGATATTATCAAGTTTCCCTTGACGCTCAACCATGAAACAGTCCTTTCATTTTAAGTTTCCTTTCTCATTAGTGAGTCTTTTTGGGCACAAGAAAATGAGTAAGAATTCATCCATACTGCTAAGGTACACTAAATCTTATTAATTAAACTATTGAAAGTATTGAAGCCATAAAAAATTAAAAGAAATACTGTATCACCATATATCTGTTTTCATTAAAATAACAAATATCTTAGATTCTTACACCAAACAACTCTGTATTTTCTAAGTGGGCTTTTTAAGATATGAATTTTAAACACTGTAATGTGATTTTCCCTAGAAATATGTAGGTTGAAAAAAACAAATTAATTCCATTTATCAACTTAAATTGCATTTAATTAAAGAATAGTTCTGACATATCGAGAGAGAGACTAATTAATATTTTCTAGAGGCTTGTGTTTTTGTGAGAAACAAAAGAGCCCAGGTAAGTAGACGTCTCAGGAGGAGAGCAGTATTACAGAGCAGCATAGCAACAGTTCTTACTAATATTAAAACGAAGAAATTGGCTTGGACTAGAAAACAGTTCAAAGCTCATTAATCACAGAAGTTTTCATTTTTCTCCTTTTTGTGACTCATCTCAAGGAAAGCACAGATGTTTTCTGCATCAGCCTTTCTCCCACTCATTCTTAAATTTTACTTACCAGCTAAACCGTCAATCCTAATACATCCAAAAATATGTCATCATGGTTATACATTCAACTATTGTATTTCAATGCATACAAATTTCTTGAAATCGTGGAATATTCCAACTGTTCTTTGAATGCCCTCTGAACAACCCCCCTGCAGGAAAAAAGAAAGGAAAAAGATTGTCCCCAGTGGTTATATTTCATTAAAAAATTTATTGTTCTTTTGACTGTATATCTAGAATATATATCTAGTTCTTTCTCACATGAATGGATATCCTGGCATTAAGTAACTGTTTGCTAAGCACAGTGTTTGGAGCTATGTGCACAGTAATGTCATCATTGCCAATTTTCTTTAAAAAACCACAATACAGAGCAAAGAGAAGAAGAGATGTTCCCATTAATGGTATTTCAACTGCATATTTCAATAGCTAATCTACTCTACACTCATTTCCTGTAGATTAAATAGCTGTATTCCAAATCTTACAAGATGCACATCTCTTGCTCTTTTTTTCTCAGCTTGTATCAGCTGAATAGCTCAAATTATTTGGTACCAGCATAGCATGAAAATGTGAGATAAAAAGGAAAAGAAAGCTATAGACTGGGTGGCCTACATGCCTTAGAAATTGCAGCACTTTTAAATCCATTATATTTTACTTTGCTTCAACTGTGAAACTTTTGTTTGCTCTTTCTGATGTCTCAAGATTTATCTGGGCTGTCTGTCCACTGGTAAACAGCCACCTGGGTGAAACCTGAGAGAACCAGGGAGACCCCAGAGTCCAGCTAAGTAATTAATCAGTTTAAGAATCTTTCCAGCCGTGTGTGGTGGAAGGGTGGTGTTCCCTGTGTGTGGACACCCGGCGTGTCTGATGTGCAGAAGATGAAGAAGGCAGGGAAAAAGTGGAGTGGCAGAAGGTGCCTTGTGGCTGTTCTTAAAAGGGACCACCTTGGCAGGCCTCCTGCCTTACCAGTTTCTGTGCTACGTGCTGTTGCCTAGAGCAGAGGAGGGAGAAGGAAATTAACATTTGTTACACATGGGATCTCACTTGATCCTTACAAGGCTAGGAGGCAGGTATTTCTCCTCTTGAGTCATGTAAGTCACCAGGTTTCATTTGTTTGATGGTTGCTTTAAAGCTCAGAGCCAAGTTCATAGCCAAGGAATAAATCTTCATGATGTGCCCTTTTTGTATGAGCCTCATTTCTGGTGCTTCTTTGTGTTCCTCTTCCTGATCACTTTTTGTTAATGTTATCTTAGCTTCTGTGTCCATGTAAAGTGCATCTCTTATCAGACTCAGCTTTGCCTATCAATATGGAAGTTTCTTTCTTCCCCATCTGCATACTGACTAGGATTTCGTTTCTTTGTTTTAGTTTAGATCACAGGTACTAAACAGATGATCTTAGGATTTGAAATGATGGATTTAAAATTATCTTACTTCTTCTAAGCATTCCTGAATTAGACAGTTCTTATGCTGGAAACTGAAACGTAACTATTTTTGCAAAATAAAACTATATTTATAGAGTTAAGTTCTTGATGCAGGGAACAAACATTTTATTTCTCACTACAATATAAGCATGTCAAGTATTGACCTACAATAAATGCCTAGCAATCACCTACTGTTTTTAGGATAGTGACCAAGGCATTGTATATGTAATGCTTTAAATGTTCATAGGCCTTTTCTCTTATGTACTTTTTATGCTCAGAAGAGGAAGCAATATGTATATACTAATGGTTAAGAACATGGACATTTTAACCTGACTACATGTTTAAACCTCAGCTCCACCACTTGCAAGCTATGGGACACTAGTCATTTAACAGCTGTAGGCCTGTATTTCTTCACCTGTGAAATGGGGACCATAATAATAACATCTATTTCATAAAGGTGCTGTGAGTATTGAATGAAATAAGACATGTGTATAAAGTGTGCAATAGGGCACATGGTTAGTACTTTATAACTGTTAGCTATTATTATTAATTTGTAAAGAAAAACATATATTGTAACTAAGATGAAAAATTTACAACTATTAGAGGAAAATAATTAAGATGATATTTATTTCAAATATTTGAAATTTCTGAAGGGCAACCATGGAAAGTCTATGATGACATTAGATGGTGATGTAGAGAAAAGGCTGGGGAGGGGGGGGATGGGAGGTGGGAGATGGAAGTGGGTGAGCAAAGGAATCAAATAGTATGGTTTCCTAGGCAACACTGTTTTCAGAAGCCCAGCGGGTGCACATGCATTACGGAGTCTGCAACCAAAACATATTCATCAACCTGTATGAGCTAAACTTTAGCAGAGTGCAGGTTGTCTTTTACCATATGTCAAACTATAGAGTCCAGAATACATATTTGATATCGTGAAAGCAATCATAAATGAAAGGAATCGGGAAGAGTCGATCATTTTCTACAGGCTTACTATTGTGGGGCAGTTAAAGCATTCAAAAAAGCTGAAACACTTTTGCCAATGTTTCAAAATAACTTTGATGGTATTCAGATGGCAACCTCATTTTAAAGAGAATTGGATTTTCACAGAACCTGGGAGAATCAAGCAGCTGGCATAGCAAGTTATCTGAATTTGATCTGAATTGACGTCAGGGAGCTGGGAATGCCCAAGGCAATCCTGCGTTCCGCCTTTTGTGCAGTGTTTTGACAGTAGTGAGAATGCCTGAGTGTTAATCATTTTCTGACAGTGTTGGCTCTGATCTTATGCAAAATGAAAACATTTAGAAACTTTACCTTCTTGGTTTTCAATCAGGGAATCTCTTCTAGAAAAGTTATTCTGCCATAAGATTGTGTATAGCTATTCAATAAATATATTTACTGTATGATAAACCTAAAAATATATATCTGCAAAGTTTGGTAGAAGGCTTGCTTCAAAGCATCATTCTTGGGAAGAAAGGTTATTTAGTAAGAAAATTATTGGTAGAGACTTAAATCTAAAAAAAAAAATAGAAAAAGAACAAAATAAAACCAGACTTTTATGTCCAAGTATGACTGCTAATTTCCTGATTATATCTTTTTTAAAACTTGCGGTGTGGGTATGTAAGCAGGGCCAGATGTCTGTGTGTTAATCATTCATATTCTTTAATAAATAACAATGGCATACAGTTAAAATAAAGCCCAGATGGTTGACAAATCGCACAAATCATTGGATGTACTATGTAGTCCATTTCTTAATTTCCTGAATTCTAATGCGTAATAGAGTGTTCATCTTTTTATCTCTCTCTCAATCAAATAAGTTTCTACTATATCTTCTATAAACCACTGTACTAGTGACTAGGTGGGTAATAAAAACCCACCAGATATTGCCAGATATTACCATAATATAATTGGCTTTTTTCTGTACTATTTTTAGGATTTATCTTCTAATCTTCCCTAGGAGACTCTGAGGTTTCTTGGAATTTTTTTAAGAAGTGATTCAAAACCAGAGCTGATTTTGCCACGGTGATTGCTTAACTAATTGATTGATTAGCTTGTGTTGCATGCATCATGGTGAATATTACTGGATGTCAAGTGGTGATTGGCGAATCATAGGATCATAGAATTTTGGAATTTTCAGAGAAATTCAGGGCTGACCCAAGTAACATTTTATACATGAGAAAATGTGAAACAAGTGACTAAGTGGTTTTCACCAGTGCCAGGCAACTAGTTAGTGTCAGAACTTAAAGTACAGGCTGCTAATTTGTAGTCTCCTGCTCTTTCTAGTATATATGTTACCTCATCTCAGAAATGTAGTGAAATTAAGCGTAGTAAGATTTAAAGTGGTATCACGGCAATGAGGGTGCAGTAACTTTGGTTTTGCTGCTGCCATTGACTGAGGATGAGATGGAGGAAGGGACACAGAAATCATTAGTGTATCTACTTCATTTATTTGTTCTAGAAGGAACCTGATGGGGGTGTAGAAAATAAGGAAATAAGATGTGGCTGACATAATGTCTCAGTGGGGGTTCTGACTGGTCTGAGATTACCTAGAATTTATCAAAGTACAGAACTGCACAGACCCAGAGTCTTGAATGATAGGGAAGTCAAGTATACACAAAGATAAAATAGAACATTTACAGAGCCAACCTGGAAAGATAAAGGTATGCTAAGTGGTTGGCTTTCGACAACCACAGTCTATTACATGTTGGGCATAAAAAGTAGTATTCATCAGATACTAAATCACCAGTAACACTGGTATTAAGATGAAAACATTTGGCCTGGAATGCACAGATGAGAAGTCCCTGGATAACCATAGCTTTGATATGCTTTCTAAGAACTTGCCCATTATGGGGAATCCTGGACCCCAGTGGAATTCCCCAGAGTGGTTTACACAATTGGGATTATCAGTTGTTAATGGTGTTGGGAAACAAAGCACAGCCAGAGAAGACAGAACTGAGTCAGTACTGCCCCATCGATGAAGAGGCCAGAGTGAAAACCATTCTGTGCCTGTCCCTAATCTTCAAAAATTGTATCGGGTTAAAATATAGTTATAGTGTCCTTGAACAGAGATCATCATAATCTTTGCTACATTGGTTCAGTTTCAGTGTTTATATTACTGAGGTTTGTCCATTTAGTTAATGATCGTTAAGATTATTTCTAATAAGGAAGAAGAGGCTGTAATTCTTTCTAGAAATATAAAAATCAGCTTTACAGGAAGGAAATGGCAGGAGAATCACTAAAAAGCATTTTGCATTCTGAGCACTATGTGAGTAGAGGTCACTGTTGCCAGGCAACCAGCCTTAGCAGGTCAATACATGCAAATAAGCTTTATATGGAGTCATTGTAAGGGCCGGCCCCGTAGCTCACTTGGGAGAGTGTGGTGCAGATATGGAGTTATTGTAGCACCACCTAGAGCCCCCTCTTGCTCTCCTGCCCCTCTCTCACCACCTCCAGCCCCTAGTTGTAATGAGCCACTCAAAACAAAGGAGCAAGGGCAAGGGTGATTGCCTTAATACCAGCAATTCTGGAAGAGTTCTGCTAGTAGCTTCTCCCAGAAACACACGCACAAGCACACACACACAAAATGACATTGTAAGAAAAAATTGTAAAAAAAGAAGAGGAAAATGTTGGTCTGCTTGCCTTGGGCAGGTCCTTGGAAGAGTAAAAGATTTTAAAGACTGTGAGTATTTTTTCCTATGGAATTCCAGAGAAGGGGATGGGCTCAAGTTTATGTGCGTGACATACTTACATATTTTCTTGTTTAAAAGATTTAAAATTTTATCTCCATGTGTATTAGTCAGGGTTCTCCAGAGAACAAAATCAACAAGATGTGTGTGTGTGTGTGTGTGTGTGTGTGTGTGTGTGTGTCTGTGTATACATACACACATATATACATACATAAAAAGAGATTTATTTTAAGGAATTTGCTCACACAATTATAAAGGCTGAGAAGTCCCAAGACCCAGGAGAGCCAATGGTATAAGTTCCAGTCCAAAAGCTGGCAAGCTTAATACCCATGAAGAACCAATGTTTCAGTTCACATACAAAAGCAGGAAAAAACCCAATGTCTCAGCTCAAGCAGTCAGGCAGGAGGAATCCCCTCTTACATATGGGAGGGTCAGCCTTTATGTTCTATTCAGGCTTTCAACTCATTGGATAAGGGCTGCCCAAATTATGGACAGCAATCTTCCTTACTCAGTCTATCAATTCAGATGCTAATCTCATCCAAAAACACCCTCACAGACACAACCAGAATAATTTTTAACCAAATATCTGGGCACCCAGTGACCCAATCAAATTAAAATGTAAAATTAACCATCACACCATGTATATTTATTCATGTGTAAAGCAGTGAATTTATATAGGATTTGAAAAAATGATTGTCATTATTAGAGAGGAGCATAAGAAGATAATCTGTGATCAGGAGGACATTGTTGCTGATAAATATTAAGCAAGAGTCAAAAAAGTTTTCACTGTTAGAAGAATATATATTTTATTCTAAAAAGAGTCATTTCCTCAGGCATGACAAACACCTCTGTGGTTCTATTTCAGAAACAGCAAAGGAGAATCAATTTTTTTCTTTTATTTCTTTGAGTTATGTTGATATTTTTATGAAAAATCTTGAATTTCCAAGGGCATATTCTTTTATTACTACAGGGATGATGTGAAATGCCATTGAAAAATCAAATGATTTCCTTTAGTGCTTACCACTGGTAGAAGAAGCTCATTCTAAAGGGAGTATTTTAAAGAATGATGTCAAAATAAACGGCTCAGCTCTTTGCTCTTACATTCTTTCCCTAGAGAGCAATGACCAATGGACAGTGGTTGAGCCAGGATGTTTCAACAAACACATCATTGCTCTATTAACTGAAGCAACTTTTCAAAATTATTTTTCTTAAGAAATTAAAACGTTCCATGTTGTAGAGTATAAGAAGCTTCAGATAAGTCCAACCATGAGAAAATGTCATTTTGTTAGTTGACAGACTGGAGAGAGTATGAGTATTAAGGGGGTGTTGGAGACTAGAGTCTGATCTATGGACTTAAAATGGGAGAGTCAAAATTTGGGGGCAATTATTTTTTCCTACTTCAGTTTTGTATGCAAAAAGACATAAAAAGAAAATTATACCTGCAAGCTGAGGAATGGTTTCAACAAACAGGGCATGGTTAGTAGTGACAATGATGGGAATACCAAAGCGACCAAAAGGGCCTTAGTTCCAAGAAAAGTCAAATCATAGAATCTTAATGTTGGGAGAGAAGGTTCAGGGATTTTACAACTGTGCCTATGGGACACCCATTTCCTACCCCCACCCAAATGCACCCACAGAGCGGAGAAGAGGGGTCAGAAATTATAGAGACTTCCATTCGAAGGATTCAAGGGGCTTAATTCAACTCCCATTTTAGAGATGGAGTAGCTGAGTCTCAGAGGGGTTAATGATATATTCAGAGACACACAGCTAGTTGGTAACGAATCACAGACTAGACTTTCTGATTCATACATTTTCTTTTGAACTACATTATATTATTACTCCTCAATCTATTTCAAAGTATAACCACCATTTTGAACAAACAGGACTCATAGAATGCAGTCAGAAAACATTTGTCTTTTCCTCCTTTGCCATTAAAAGAGATGGAACTTAGCAAGCTAACAACTCTCTCAAAACAAATTTTCTCTTGAGTTTCTTTTCTCTCCTTTATTATTCCCTCTGGCCTCTTCTAAAAGCTGCATGTGTGATATCAGTGTAAGTTCAGAAAAGCTGCACCTTTGCAAGTCCTATGAGGTGGTCTAGCAACTCCAGGGTAGGGAATTATTTGCCATCTACTGTTTTGTCTTTGACCTTCATAGGACCTCTGTTGAAACTGCACAGAAAGAGCCCCTAGGGACATCATGCTATGCAAATGTTCACTGAGTTCAAGCACACCATGTGCATGATGCTGCCCTGGTCACCGTGCCCTGGTTACTCTCCAAACACTAAAGCCTATGGCCTTGACTTTAAGTCCATTTCAAGGGAGGAGAATAAAATAAATTCTTTTGATCAGGGAAAATTGGATTATAAGGAAGTGGACTTCATACAGGAAGGGGCTACACTGCCATGTTGGTTATTATTACCTATCTGATCCACAGTAGGCACTCAACGAGTGAATGAGTGAGCAGAAACTTATTAAAATGAGCTCAAGTAAAAAGAGATTTATTGGAAGGATACAAAGTAATTGAAATGAAATGACTTGCTGAAAAGTAATGACTGGTTTCACAGGTTGCTCCCATCCTGGCATGTTGGATCCATTAACCTGTCTGCTGATGAAGATCAGTGTGCCCTGATGAGGCAACTCCAGTGCCCATCATGAATAAAGAAACGTGGAAGCATTCTTGACTAGCCTGGACTGGACCAGAACCTGGGTGTCGGGTGATGCTGGGAAATTAGATAAGGAAGGTAGTCTGTGACATTGGTAGATAATGTTTTTATTAAATCTCAGATCATTCAGAGTGTATGTGGGAACAATATCTCCATTGTTACACTCTACAGCCTTGAAAAGGTAGTTTTTCAAAGAGAAATAAGTACTTCCCATGTACACGGACAATAATTTTGCCAAAAGAAACATAATTTTTTCTTTTGTAAGTCATTCTACCCCTTTTGATAACTTTGAAACTAAAAACTATCACTGTATAGTTTGAATTTTAAAAATCATAAGCTTTTGAGTACTAGAATATTTACAAACAAAAGTCTTAGAGAATTTCTTCTTTAATGAAGTTATTGAAGTGTTCACACCTATAAAATTTGTCAGTATTGAAAAAAAGAACTAAAAATACCTGCAAAAATGTCTCCTGTAAGTAGAAAGACCAATCTGTATGCCATAAAGTATTAGTAAAATATTTAGAGAAAGAGACCAGAAAATCCTTACCAGTAGAAGTTAGAAATTAGTTTGCAAGCCCTCCCCACCCCAGTCTGCATTTACAGGGCATATTACAAGATTTCTTATGAGGTTCAGTACTGTTTTGATTATAATTATGACTGGATACACTTTTATTCTTCATGACATTATAGAAGTTTATCAGTTTTCTGACACTGAGAAAAAGGTAAACAGTCAGAATTGGCCGTGAGCCCAGCAATCTACCGCTGAAATACATTTTGTTTTACTACTCAGCATATATATTCACATACATATATTTCTGTGTATTTAACTGAGACAGAGGATCACAAAATCCTGCTTACTCTTACTACATATGATAATCTCTAATATATTTTATTCTGTTAGTTTTAAAGTTTGTCACAACCTATGAAATTTGTTTCACAATTTTCTTATTAGTCAGGAGCCCGCAATTTGAAATATGCTGACTCAAAGTAAAAACGTTAATGGGAAATTTGGAATTATTTTCCAGGATGGAAAGGATAATAAGTAGAAAATTTATATTATTTCACCTTTGTTTCCTTTGAGGGCAGATAAAATGTAACTAGTCTAAAATGTAGTTAGTTCTTTATCTGGAATTGTTTAGACCTAACCGTGGCTAGTCTGGGCAGACTATGAACTTAGTGTAGCATTTTCCTAAGAGTACTTGTGGCCTGGGTCTCCCAACCTTGACAGTGTTTTGGAATCACCAACATTGTGAAAATGCAGAAGTCCTGGCAACTCCAGGCCAATTGAACCAGAATCTCTGAGCACAGGACCTGGGCATCAGTACTTTTAAGGTAATTCCCATAGACAGCTCAGGTCCAAATCGTCACTGACAACTCTGAGTCCATGCTTTTGCCTTATGTGTTGAATACTTTTGTCAACTTACAATTCTTTCTTATGTCATATTTTACAAGATGCTTCATGTTTTTTAATACCCATGAGCCATAGGTATTAAAAAAATAATTAAGGTTATGTTGAACAAACAATTATGCCCAAAGTTGAACCTTACATTTGAAGATACTTACTACTAGAGTATTATAGCTATAATTTGTTTATTAAAATCTTATGAAGAATACATTGACAGGAACAAGTTATATGTTAAGTATTACTTTGCTAGTTGACTGTGGCTCAAGAGAAACCTAATTAATTAATTAAGTCAAATGGATAATTTTGAATACTTACATTTAATCAAACAATATGTTTAATTCTGTTATTTATCTATTGTCTTTCAAAAACAAAAATGAATTCTATAATTTTGTCATAGATTTTAATTAAAATTGATGCACCAACACAAGCTGTAGCTTTAGTATCAGTGATATGTAATTGCTGAACTGTTTTCCAAAAGTGTCTTAAACATTTAGTAAAATAATTTAGATATTTAAAATATTGGCAAGTAGAGGATCTTTCTGTACCCAATTTAATAAGATAAAATGATTTGTAGTTAGCATATCCATTTTCCCCATATAAATAGACACTTCAGAAGTCCTTAAAAACAGGTTGTTCTTTTAGATAATTGCAACATTTCCTCTGCAATCTTATTTCTAAATTTAGTTTAGATGTTTTTAATCTATCTGAAAAAAAAGTAATGTAGCTATAAACCTCAATTCTGTGCTTATGCAGCGTATTATCATCTCTAATTGGATAATACCCTGGCAAAATTACTAACGCCTGAAAGAATAAGATATGAATATTCCCATATGATGATAATTACTAAATGTTTCAAATAAAGTCAGTATTTTAAAATTTGTTGAGTTTGTTACCTGAATCTAACCAATTAAATTACATATACTTTTATTTTAGCCTTTATTGATTTATTTTATTGGCTATATAAGTGAGCATCTTTCTTATAAAGAGGTCTTTAATGCCTTTACAACATTAATAATATGTCCCTTTATTTTTTTTTAAGAATGACATATATAAATCACGTGACTATTATTATCTTATAGGGTAAAATCAATTTAATAACCACTGCTGCACAGTCAGTGAAATTAAACATGTGATAGAAATGTTTATCTCAGTATCACTATCAAGTTCTTTTTCTTCAAAGGCAGAATTAATATTCTCATTTTAATTTTCTGTAGGTGGTTTCTACAATTGCCTTAAAATATTCTCTGTCATTGTGAAGAGAAATTCAAATTATTGAATTTGATAATTGTGTCATTTTTGCATTCCGTAGCTCATATTTGTAGTCTGCTGGTTCTATTGTTTTTTTTTTTCATGTGTTACTATTATCTCTAAATATTGGCTGTAAATTGTTGAAATTTATTATGAGATTTAATTCAATTACCTTCTAAAATGGTTTATTGTTACTTTGTGTAATGCTATTAAGAAGTGTGATTTGCAAGCAGTATTTCAAAGTTTTATCTACTTAAAGTGCAGGATGTTTATTTTGTAATTACAGGCCAGATAAATTAGAAAATTTCCTCCTTTCTCCCATCATGGAACAGATAAATTGAGTTACAGTAGTGTGGGGGAGATGGCTATTTGGCCACATGCAATGCAGTTTTCCAAAGTATATAACCCAAAACTTGGTGAATGTAGTGCTAAAGGGGCACTGCTTTGCTCAAGATAGCGCTTCTCATGAACTTGCCAGCCAGAGAAGATTCCATCTGCAGCTAGTGCTTATACACAACTGCCAGAAGAGAATAACTCCAATGGGAGTAAATTTGGACAGATTCAGAAGAATGTCCAAAAGTTAAGGCTCTCAGAGAAAATGTACATATGCTTGCATTTTGCAAATGCTGTATCTCTAGACATTCACCAGGACTACTAAAATCAGTTAGCATTTTTTAAAGATAAATATGTTCTTGAAATATAACCTGAATAGAGAAAAGTACCCAAAGTATAAGTGTGTAGCTTGATCAATTTCCACAAAATGAACAAATCCACGAAACCATCCAGATCAAGAAATCAACATTACCAAGTCTCCCAGAAGCCCCTGGGGCCACGCTCCAATCATTTCCACCTCATCATGTTAGATTAGGTTTTATCTGTTTTGGGGTTTTTTAATTGATTGTGTGTGTGTGTGTGTGTGTGTGTGTGTGTTCTTGGTGGGAGTGTTACATTTCTGTAAGCTATTTTGTTGTAGCCAGGAAAAGAATCAGTTAAATTTTAATGTCACCATTTTCTTCATGAAATGGAGGGAAGGAAGGAGGGACAGTTTGGGGGGAAGAAACCCCAGTTCCTCATTCTTTTCCCAGACTATGATCAACATAAGTGAGCATGCTCTAAGAATCTTGCTTTGTGTCTTTTTGTGACGTGCTTCGTGAAGTTTTTGAAAACATCTAGTTTGGGTTCTTTACGTATTCATCATATAACTTTATTTTGTATGGTTTTAATAATTAAATGGAAATAACTAGAAATGTTGGGGGGGGGAGTGGAAGAGTGATTTTTTTTCCAGCCTGCCCTCTAATTTCCTTTTGGGTGTAGGTGACCAGTGGGAACACCCTGGGAGCTAGGGGACATTGAGGTCTACAGCAGTCAGCAAGCCTGAGCCCTACAGCAATTAAATCTGAAAATCTTAGACTCTGACAGCCTTAAAAAGCACTGTGTAGGAGGCTAAGCCAATCTTTCTTTGTTAGTCTTTTCAGAGGGGAGACAAGAGTAGACCTTAGGGATAGGGTAAAAAACTGAGAACCCCTAGCACCTCTAGGAGATTTTCTCTAAACCCTTTGAAGTCAACTCTAACAAACCTCCTGGTTAGAATTCAAATTAGGGTTCCTGCTTTGCAAAGCTAATTTGTAGTTTGAGTGGTAGAAGTAAAAATTCTTGCCATGGCCCACATTGAGGGTGAAAGCAAAGCTGTAGATGTGCTGTCCCTATGAGAGTTGTAGAAAAACACTGAGATCAGGCTTTACAATTCCCTGTTTTAAGTAGGGCTAATATCTAACCATGGTTCTTAGCCTTTTGGGGGGTTAGAGACTCCTGTGAGAATCTGAGTAAAGCTATAGGCTTTTTGTTCTGAAAGTTGTTCATAGGCACACACAAATTAGCTACTGGCTTAGTCAGTTCACAGACCCCCTCAGCTGATTCTTGAATCCCTGTAGGAATTCCTGAGCCTTATTCTAAAGTTCATATTCTAAATTCTAAAATTCTGAAGTTCACCAGTGGAAACCATCTGGAACTGATGGAGGTATGTCCCTTATTACAATTATCTAGGGAAAGAGACTACGCAGCCTGCATCCTTTACCCCTGCCATGTTTTCATCCTCTTCCTTCATGACCTGAAGATATTTTTTATTTTCTCTTACTTCCAACCCCAAATTATCCTAGTTCAAGATAGTTTCCTCTTGTTAATATGTTTGTATATTTGTTAATTACTTGGAAAATGGTAAACTCCTTTCTAGTAGGAAGAAAAAACAAGCCCTGTTTCTATACTTGAAGACAGCAGTAAGTCAACCCTTCATTGTTTTCATTTTTGAACTGTGCATGATTAACATATTTTTTTGGCATAAAACTCTTCATGGCTTCAGTTATTAACATTTATTATTTTGGTCACTCCTTGTACAAATCAGGATAGGCTAGATTATTCTGCAGTAACTCAAAATCTCAATGGCTTCATATAACAAAAGTTTATTTCTTGTATTTCTTCCTTCATACCCAAGATGGATTGGCAAGAGACTCTACTTATTGTAGCCAATTTGGGACCCAGTGTGGCTGATGCTTTATCTCAACTCAGGCTTTCTCAACAGGGAAAAAGAATGTAATGTATCAGTCACAGCTTGTTGAAGTCTTCACCCAGAAGTGACATATCACTTTTACATAAATGCATGGGTCAAAGTCTATCACATGCTCATGCCTGATATCAAAGGGGAGAGGAAGGACAATCCTACCATGTGTCTAGAAAAAGGACAGCTAAGAGTAGTTGGCAGACATATTAATCATTATTTCAGTCTTTTCTGAACTCCTCTCTGAGTTCTCCTAACTTTTTGGAGAGTTGATTGAAATTAAGCAGGAAAAAGGGCTTAAGTCATATTTTTGGTGGAAAAAATACTCTGGGTTAACTATGTCATATAATGTCTCTGAATTTAAAATAAATGGGTACATAATGGCATAGAGTAAATTTAAAAGAAATAAAATACATGTAGGAATTTTTAAAAACCTGAGCATAACACTGAATCACTCTTATTAGTCTTAAATCACCATAGATTTATCTAGAGTCTAGCCCTTGTAATAACACATGCACTATGATTTCAAGTACATAGCAATATGCCTCTCTCTGAGACCTTTAAAATTCTTAGTCAAGAACAACTCTTATAGCAAAAATGAATTGAGTGAGTGCAATACCCATAATACATTCCGGTTTGTCTGTATTCTAAGCTAAGTTTTCTGTGGGAACTGTCAAAGGCACAATTGCAACGGTGCTCCATTTTTTATTCAGCAGAACTGACTCCTGTTGTCCCACATGGCGTGACATGTCGAGTGATAAGAGACTTACTTGGCAAATCTCCTCAGTCGTTTTCTTCTAGCAGTTCTCTTTAGGGCATCCTTAGTGGTCTGCACCGTTCTTTCAGCACGGTCATCTGCTCGAGGGTGATGAAGAGAGATGATGACAAGTTAGATGAGCTCTGGCTTCACAGATTTCTTAAACACACTTGAAATAAATGCAGATCCATTGTCACGAACAATAACATCTGGAAATCTGGAAATTGAAAATCACTGGTACGGAGCTGTTATTGTAGAAGCAGAGGTACCACGTGGCATTTTGAGAAGGTAGCTGTGACAAACAAGAAATTCTCCTTGCAAACTAAATAAGAATTCTTCAGGTATTTTGGCCATTTTCTAAAGGAAGGAAAGGTGCTGTTGGTGGATTATATGGAGTGGTCTGGCATTGGCTACAGTCTCTTAAATAACACCATTAATTACAGGCTTTAGATATTAGATATTTGTTAAGGTATATATCATGATGCAAAAACTTCTAGGTGAATTGCTTATATTATTGTTGTAATTATGTGATGAATTATATGATGTTTATTTTGGCCACTGGAAATTAAGGATCGAAGCTTTGATTAGAAATTAGAGTCTAAACTGTATATTTGGGAAACATTAGCATAGTTGAAACTATGAAAGTATATTGGCTTACTGAGCTAGTTCATGTGAGAAAACAAAAGACTAGAATATATTTTATTCAGTAGGTATTGTATTCTAGGCTTTCTTCTAGGTCATTCTTTCTATATTTCTTTCTTTTTTTGTGAGAAAGTAGAATGATTCAAACTGGGTATAGCTGCATTAAGGGACATGAACCTATATTTATCTGACAATAAAATCCATGCCCTTGTTACTAGATTAAACTTCCTCCTTATTTACACTGTCTGATGGGATTAAAGAGGTAGAATCTCATGTAAGTAAGGCAGCAACTGTCTTCCTACAACCTGCGATTAGTCCTTACTTTCCTCTTATGTTGAGAGCACTTCTAGTCAGTTTTTTTTTAAAGCTGTTAAACAGGTAGTATTCAATCTAAAGTAACTTTTCAATTCCTTTGTGAAATATTAGCTCTTTAATTAGGCCTCCTATAATTAGCCAGCACTCTTCAGCTTAGATTTTAGGTAGGCATTAGTGTGATAACATGGAACTGGTTTACAACCTTAATTTCAAAACATATTGGAAGGCAAGTTTTATGAATAGTGTTGAGAGACTTACATGACCATCAAATCAATTTGTATAATTTCTATTTTGAAGGGGAAATTAAAAGTCAGGGTGATGGAAAGCTTATATTCATGCATTTGCAATAGATGAATGACATAGATAAGATGTCTTTGGAAGCTAATGAGAAAGTTACTTGCCAGGCAAGTTGCTTAGGAAAAACGTCAGCAAGTGAAATGTGTTGCTGTCTTTGGGGAAATGATTTATGGTGTATACGAACAATAAAAACCAACCTGGTTTAGGAGCATGGTTGATTGTGGTACATCTCTCTCTGGCTTTTTGCCTCTCCCTCTTTTTGTGTCCAGCATAAAATCAGCCTTTGCTTACAAAAAATACTGTCCAAACCTGGCTTGCAGTTATGTATATACTTATGACTTTAAAGCATAAGATCGTCATTGGATGCTTTGATAAACAGGCATATTTACTTTAGGTTTGTATTTACTTACTTTTTGTAGTTAAACTGGCTAAACTCAAGCAAAGTCTGCATAATTTAACCCTAATAAAATGTTGCACTTTCAAAGATGGTGTGCAGGATTAGAAGAATATGCGATTCCTGTTTTTGAAAAAATTAGCCGTTTCCATCTCTTTTCCTATGTTTTTCTCGTCTCTGCTGTCATGTATACTCTGACCAGCCTCTGGCAGGGATATTTATGTCGTATTCCTAGTTATTATATATATTTAAAGCATTTTAATGTGGACTAAAGCAAGTATACTTTTTTTGTGTGTGTTTGTTTTGTTTTGTTTTTTTACTTTTTTCCATAAATAAAAAATGAAATCTATATACTGTAAACAACTTCTGTTAGTCACAGAGTAAGCTATCTCTGGAAGCTTAGCTAGTTGGTTTGGGGCTGTCATATATTATACTACCACCCTAAAAATGAGGAAAATAAAGACAACACTCTATGTGCTATCAGGGAAAGGCCACCATCAGAGCTAAACTGCGTGTCACTTTATATTCTTCAGGGATTTTTAAGCATATTCCTTCCTGATGATGCATTTTGTACCTGTTGTCACTTGTGCAGTAGGAAAGAGAAAAGGAAACGAATAATATGATTTGAATGGGTGTAGAGGGATGTGAGTCTTATGATTATCCTTAGGATTTGTGGAAACCTTTAAAACTGTTGTGCTGCTTTGGGATGCTTTGTGCCCTGTGTCAGTTAATATTTCATTTTTACTCTATTTTTATGCTCCGAGATAGAGAAGGTGTTTCAAAATCATTGTAATGATCGCCTTTGTTGTTGCTATTTTTCTTTTTCTGTTTTCTTTTTTTTTTCTAATGAGCTTCTTCTCCCCAGCTCCTGCTCTAAGTCTTCTAGCTTGTGGCCAACACTGTTAGTTCCTTTGCTTTAATCTTCACAGTCCTCTCACTTGAGAAACACAAAATGAATACTGTTCTGTCAAGACAGATACCTAGATTAAAATGGTAATACAGATTCACCTGCAAATATGAAACATAAAGGCATTTCCATTTAGTCTCGATGAATATAAATATTATTAATATTGAGGTCAGTTCACAGTTGCTGATATTATGACTAATTTTTTAAAAGTTATATTTCACTGAGTAGTGGAGCAACTTTTTCTGGAAAAAATATCTCTTTGTATGTAATATTAAATTTGATATACTTCTGTGGAGCGCTTTTTCATGCTTTTAAAAATGCCCTGATATCCTGGAAGTGAAATGAAGATTTCTAAATGTGTTAAGCAAAGAAATATTAGACTATAATCAAAACATTTTCTGAGAAAACAAAATAAATCAATTTCTTATTTTGCATTATTCACGTAAAAAAAATCTCAAGAACTAGCTAAGCGGGATTAGTAGAAATGAAGGAATCATAGGTCAAGAGATGCCAGAAATTAAAGTCAATCCAGGTTCATCAGAATTTGCACTGAGGGCCGAGCCCGTGGTGCACTCGGGAGAGTGCGGCGCTGGGAGTGCGGTGACGCTCCCACCACGGGTTCGGATCCTACATAGGAATGGCCGGTGCACTCACTGGCTGAGTGCCGGTCATGAAAAAGACAAAAAAATTTAAAAAAAAAAAAAAGAATTTGCACTGAAAAGATTCTACTATATACTCTGTTATATTCAAAAGTATTACTAGGCTTAATTTACTGATGAAATTATGGGCTTCTCATTTGTTTGTTTGTTATTTTTATTATCAATTACCTGAAGCAGAATGAACTAATAAGAAAACAGTACTTTCTGTGAGTGAGAGTGCAGAATGCCTCTTATTAACAAGAATCAGAGTATGACAAGTGTCCCTCAGCATCTGTCCCTCAGCATAAGCATCTCCTCTCTGCTTTAAGTCTTCTCTAGATTACTTATAATACCTAATAAAATGTAAATGCTATATAAAAAGTTGCTATACTGTATTTTTTGATTTGGATTATGTTTATTGTTGTGTTTTATTTATTTATTTGTTCTTAATATTTTCAATCCATAGTTAGTTGAATCCATGGATATGGAACCTGTGGATATGGAGGGCCAGCTATTCAAGGGTACTTCAAAAAGTTCGTGGAAAGATTCATATTTTCTTCTAATTCTATTTTTCCACAAACTTTTTAAAGTACCCTCATATGATAGGAATGAAAAACAGCATTGATTGGTGGCCCAGGCCAATTAACATAATACATTTTATGTGAGGTTTATTTTGTTGTTATCAGCAGTTCGTTGGTGAGGAAGAATTAAATGAGAAAGAGGAACGCACGTTCTCTATCTCTATCCCTGATGTTTCACTAAATCCTGATGTTTTATTAAATTCTGACATGACGATGAAGCTCAGCCTCCTCAGAGAATGATCTCTGACAAGCAGTACTTAAAAAAGGAGAGAGCTCATATCTTCTAGTATGTGGTTCTTAAAACCCTATGTGCAACCTGGTGCCCAGTTAGCTACATAAAATTCACCAGGGGTGCATATTAAAAATAGAAATCCCAAAATCTCACCTCCAGAGAGAGATGCTGATTCAGTAGGTCCGGGTGGCCCTGAGAATACCAGTGTGACACTGCACTCGTGCCTCTTTGCGCCTCTGCCCTTTGTGTTGGTTTTCCCAGCCAGCACCAGCTGAGGCCGTCCCGCATGTTGCTGTCATTGCCACATGGATGTTCTCTCCTCTTCCTAAATGGGAGCCCTTCTATTCCTGTCCCTGCAGTCCCATTTTCTCTTGGGACTCTTTCTCTGGTTGGGCTCTTGCCTGTCAAGGATGAAATGAGAAAATAATTTCTTCTGAAGGAACTTTTTCTTTGGCTTTTGATAATGGAGAGAGCAAACAGCTTTCTCCACTTGGAATGTCCTGGGCCTTCTATTCCAAACTGTCACTCACTAGAGCTATGTCAAGGCCTTTTCCTGCCTTCCCTGTATAAAGGGCTTTCTGGGATTAGCATACTGTCAAAGACATCCTACCTCACACAGCTGACACATTGATGAAAACCATGACATTTGCCATTTATGATTTTTCCTAGGGAACTCATACATTGTTGGTGGGGATGTAAATTAATACAGTTATTATGGAAAACAGTATGGAGGTTCCTCAAAAAACTAAAAAGAGAACCACCAGATGAGCCAGCAATCCCGCTACTGGGTATATATGCAAAGAAAATAAAATCAGTATATCAAAGAGACACCTGCACTCCCATGTTCATTGCAGTACTATTCACAATGGCCCGGAGATGGAATCATCTAAATGCCCATCAACAGATGAATGAATTTTTTAAAAATGTGGTATTTATACACAATGGAATGCTATTCATCTATGAAAAATGAAATTCTGTCACTTGCAGCAGCATGGATAGAACTAGAGACCATCATGTTAAATGAAGTAAGCCAGGCACAGAAAGACAAGTACATCATTATCTTACTCATATGTGGAATCTAAAAAAAAAAAAGGAAAGAAGTGGTCCTCATAGAAGTAGAGAGTAAAATAATAGTTACCAGAGTCTGGGAAGGGAAGGAAAGGGAAGAGGAGTAAGAGATGGGGGATGGGAAGAAAAAGGGGTGGATTAATGAGTACAAAGCTATAGGTAGATAAGGAAGAATAAATTCTGATGTTCTAGAGTAACTACAGCCAATAATATTATATATTTCTAAATCACTAGAAAAGAGGATCTTGACTATAATCACCACAATGAAAAAATAAATGCTTAGGTGGTGGATTTGCTAAATACCCTAAGCAAGTCGTCGTACAATATATGCATGCATTGAAACCACACACTGTACCCCATAAATATGTACCACTAAAAATAAAATTAAAATTAAAAAAGTAAACATAAGGTTTTCTAAATGTGTATAAAAATTGCTTTTCACTTTTTTATGCTACATCTGATTATGTGTTTTAACGTTGATGTCGTCTGTGTTTGTAGTGACTGAAGGTCTCAGAAAGTGGACCCTTACATCGACATTAAAACGTCGCATATTAAAGGAGGCCTATGCCCTCATAGTCAGGAAGACAGCTGTTTACAAAGCCTTTGTTTCTCTCTTAACTTACCAGTGTCTGGCATGTTGCTGTTTTCTCTTCATGAAGCTGGTGGAAGACATAGCATTTAAGCTCTGATTTAGAGGAGATGTAAAGTCTAGAATCAACATCTTCTGAATTATAATGATGGAAACATTATTGAAGGCAGTTAACAAAACCTGTTAAAGTACAGAGAAAAATGATGAATTAGACTTCCCAGGATGGAGTTTGTGATAATGTAAGATGTTGAGAAACTTGAAAAGAAAATCAGATCAAAACTTTGCTTCACCTGTTCATTTTTAAAAGTAGATACATCACACCCCTTTGCTGTCTGGACTTCCACAAAAGCATCCATCTCATATGGGCACTCCTCTGCACGCTTCACGTGCTTTATTTGCCATGTGGTGCAGCACCTGTAGGTGTTTTTGTCTTCACCTCAGTGCTTTGTCAAGTAATCAAGTGCGCCCATGAATTTACTTTAATCCTTCCCTTTTTGTGTTTTGTTTTTTAGGTAAGTACTTTTGGTGTTCCTCTTCCTTAATGTTGAAAGAAAATGCACCTGCCTGCTGCAGAACGAATGGCTTTTAAAAACAAAAACCATAAGATAAAAAATAATGTGAACAATAAAGAATGACACACTACCTGATATCGGTAAGAATTTTAAGTGGCGTCAAATACACACCTCTTTTTTCTAAGGGAGAGGACTTACAGTACAGGAAGATGGGGTGATGGGAGGGGTTATCTCTGTGCAAGTAGAAGAGAAGACTACAGTGAATATTCATGAAATATTCCCACCTGCTTATCGGTTAAATGAACAGCCTGCGGTTCTGAGCCAGCTCAACATTTCCAGGCTGGAAATTATTCACTTAATGCAGCTTTTAAACATTTTCTGAAAATCCGAAGTGGAAACAGATGTGAGCAATGTTTTATTTATTTATTTATTGTCTGTCAGTTTGTTTCTAAAAGAGTGTTAAAAATAGGAAAAATAATATTTTTGATATTTAATTTTCATTTTTATAGCTATGAAGCTGTATTCTTAAATGCCTCAGTAACATATGATCATGAATATATGTATAAACTTCACCCAGAAAAATTCTTAAAGCTTTTGATAATAAACGTGTATAATCTTGATAAATGAGAGAACTAAAAATGAACTCCAACATAATTTATTCTGTTTTGTGGATATCCTCTCTTTCTCATTTTACATGTACAGCTCCTGTGTACCTATGAAAAAATATAATTGTTTTTATAATGATTCAGTGGTATATATTCACAGTTATTTCTTATATGGCTATGGATTTCAAGATTTAAACACGTATGGTAAATAGTATGTTCATGTGAATGTCAGTGCACCCCTTTTAATAATAGTACATTAAGTTTAACATAGATTGAGATTATCTATTCAATGTAAGCGAATAAATATATCATTAGAACTACATTAACATGTTAATATGAACAAATTGCAAAGGTTCAGGGATTTTAGAGACTGTTGCCAGGGTCTAAATTATTTTCTCTCCTGATTATTATGCGCACCTCATTGAGTTTTCTGCTCTTCTGGAATATCATTCCTCTCTGCCTTCTCCTTCAGACTGTACTCAACTCAGACCCCATGTCGTGCACAAAGACTTCCTCAGGTGTTCCAGCAACGTACTGGTTTATCCTTGCCCTACAATTATTCTTCAACAGAGTCCATGTATTAATGTGCTGGGGCTGCCATAACAAAGTACCACAGACTGGCAGCTTAAACCGTAGAAATTTATTTCCTCCCCATTCTGGAGGCTAGAAGTCTGAGATCAAGATGTCAGCCGAGTTGGTTTCTTCTGAAGCCTCTGTTTTTGGCTTATGGGTGACCATCCTCTCCCTGTACCTTCATGTGGTCTTTCCTCTGTGTGCATGTGTGTCCTACTCTTCTTTTCTTATAAGGGCACCAGTCATATTGGATTAGGACTCACCCTAATGACCTCATTTTAACTTAATTTCCTCTTTAAAGACCTGATCTCCAAATATAGTCACTTTCTGAGATATGAGGGGTACTTTTATGAATTTGGGGGGTACACTGTTCAGCCCATAACAATCTCTATTGCAGTTTCTCAATTATTCTCCAGTCATTCAATGTATATTAGTTCTGTCTTCCCCAGTTAGAACACAAGTCCATCAAAATAACGACTGATCATATTTTTAAAATTTTATTTACTACATTCATAGTATCTAGAGGGCTGGGCACAGAATAGTCCAGAGAATCTTAATTACCAAATGACTCTATTTTATAGTGTCCCTTAAGAAATTGAGTTTCAAAACTGTGTCCAAAAGCACCTAGGCAGTTATAATTTTTTAATGTTTATTTTCTTTTTTCCTGGTTATGTAAATATTATAACCTTTTGTAAAAAATCCAAGCACTGCAGAAATATAAGACTTAGATAAAGTGCATGTTTATTATCTTTCCTTCCCTACCCTTAGATGAGTATTTCTAAGGGTTTTTGAATGCATATTTAGATGTTTGGTACATGGGAAGATATATAATATTTAGTTGAAATGGAAATTTACCAAATGAATTTCAACAAACGTTTTTAACAATTTATTTTATTTTCAGTTGAGGTTACTTCAGTTAATATAAAATTTCTTATCTATTTATATCAGTCAATATATGTTCCTCAATCTACGAAGTTGTAAACAGAACAAAGACTCCCCAAGAGGAGCCCTAGATGCTTGCGAGTAGCCCATAATGGTAGGGTACATTTGTGCCTGGCTTTGCTGGAGGACACTAACCTCCTCCCCATCCCACCTTGAGGAGGGTAAGTGTGTTTCTTATGGTTGCCATGTATCTTGATAGAGCTCACGTGCCACCACAGCACACACTGTGGGGTTAAGGAACAGTCTTTGAGTGACTTACTAATCAGATGTTGGCAACAGGAGAGGAGGCCTATGGCCCCTGGCCCTGCATCATCCCTCGTGCTTTCCCTCTTCTTGGGCCATATGGAGGAGGAATCTTCTCTGTCGGGGTACAGACAGACCTCTCGGTTGCCAGACTGCATGGGTTTAGATGCCAGCTCTTTAGAAGAGCTGTCTAGGAAAGCCAGCTGCCCAACACTGGGCACTTTAGGGACTCACAGGAAAGTGCAGCCCCTTTTGCCAGGAAAAGGTAGTCACCAGTCTCCCAGGAAGCTGAGTTTGGGGGAGGGTGTCGCCAACAGTTAGCTCATTGTCCAGACAACCCAATATGAGCTATCCAGGTCATTTTTGGACAAGAGCACTTACGGCGTTCTCCTGGTTAAGTCATTATGCCTGGGTAGGCTTGAATAGTAACAAAACTGATATCTTGGCATCACCTTGTGGTTGGGTGACCTCTGTCTAATTTTTGAACACAGTTGATTTCTGTGTAACTTCTTCCAAGAAATTTCGTGTTGTCTTGTCCTACTGTGTCTTCCACAAAGGCAAGATAATAAAAATCATCCTTTTAATTAGCATAATACTTGTCTATTTAAATTTGTTATATAGAAAATTTGTTATATTATTAAGATAGTTTCATAATAAAATTTTAATTCTTTTTCCTATGGATTTTTATTTTTATATTTCTTTACAATTTACATCATATAACATACATATTAAATCAAGGTGTACACGTAATTCTGTTCTGTTCTTTTTTCACTTAAACACTTCTATATTACTTCCACATTGTCATCATTTTCCTCTTTTAATCCTTTCTTTACTTTATAAAGCATCTCTGTTAGGAGGCTTTTATACTGATTTGAAGGCTGTCTGATTTTAAGTCAGTCAGTGTTCTTAGTTTTGTGCTTTTGCAAGGCATCTCCTCTTTTTGTCTTAGAGAAATTGATGTCTGGCTTTACATGGTCTGGGGACACTGTGAAATTATACGTAAAATTTTATAGAAATGTTCGGTATCCTGGGGATTGTGTCCCTAGCTTTGTCAGATGGTTAGAAATCTGTGATTAGTTAAGAACCACATAGGATTGAGTTAATTCCCTTTAATAGCTAAAAGAGTTGAATAGATTGAATTGGGTAAGTGGCTGCCTAATTAGGCCCATAAAGTTAATTACATTTAGAGTCAGAATCTAATCCAGGGCTCTGGACTACTAGTACTTGGTAGCTACCTTTGGTGTGATTTCAGTATCATTAATTTCTTATATTGAAACCTTGGCTGTATATTTGTTTCACCTGGGTAATGTTAACATACTGTTGTTTGGCCCCCACCTGGTGAGATTTTGATTTTATTAAATTGTGGGTTGGGATTCAAGCCAAGGTGCAGCCAGAGTTGGGAACTACTGGATTTAAAGCCTGAATGAATAGAACATGAGACAGGTCAGCACTGTTGGAACTGTCTAGATAGAAAAAATTCCGGACACTCACCTCTGCCTCTATTGTGAGAATATTTTGCCTACCAGAAAGATGCTCCCCAAATGAATACTTTTAAAAATTAACTTTATTTTTAAACTACATTGTTTAAACTTTAACACAATTTCCTCTCAAAATACTTAGGAATGAAGTAAACAATGGTTCTGCTTTGAAAACTGAAATGAAAGGGAGTCCAATCAAGGGGGTCGTTAGAGAAGAGTTTTTATTCTAAAAGAATAAGTTAAGCATTGAATATTTATTAATTATACATTCAACTATGAAGGAAAATATATTGTTATTTCTACTAAGAAAAACAAATTTATATTAGCAAGCAAGTTTACAGTTAATTTTTCTAATTTACTTTTCACATGTAATGCAAATTATGTCTTTTCACATTGACCATAAAATTTAAGATTGACAGAGGATGCTGTCATCTCTATGAGAAAGTTTCGTGTAAGTAAAAGAAATCAGATTTCACTGCAGATTTAGAGTATTAAAACAGACAGAACTGGCAGTTCCTGTTACAGAATTTTCTGCATTGTTTTTTTGCATTGCCCTTTTATTTTGACAAAAGAGAGATTAAGGATTTACCTTGTCCAAAAATGATTATAGATTAACAAGATACCAATGTGTTTTTGTTTTTATTCTTGTTATTTCTTTGCCTAATCAATTGAATAATTATTTCCCCAAATGTATTTTTTTTTAAGTATGCAAAACAGTTCAACAAGGATGGAAGGCGTAGGGATCTCAACCAAAGACAGAACCTGAGAGAATGAACAAACCAGTCTGAGTTCAGGAAGCAGCACATAATGCCTACTTTTTGTCAGTAATAATGTCCTCTAGAGTTCAAAATCCTTCAGTATCTCAATTAATCTGTAGACCCTTTCCAGTGAAGTTTCATTGTGAGTTTCATCCTTAATGCCAAGAGCTCTCTTTCTGCATCTTAACCAAGTAGTGTCATTTAAAACTTACTTATGCAATAACTCATTCACCAAATATATATTTAAGGCCTATTATGCTTATCACGTGCAAAGCATGTCCCAGGTTCTGGTAATAGGATAACAAGCAAAATTGGTAGTTTCTTTCCACACAGTTTTCAATTTCGTCAAACTTATTAGATGCTTAATAAATGTTTGTTGAGTGGATAAATGGCTGTGTAAAACAATGAAAGAAAATCTCAGCAGTATGTGTCACAACCACCCTAGAATGCTATGTGTGTTTTTTAATCAGTTTATTATGAGAAATTGCATCAGGTAGCAAAATAATAAAAAAGCAGATGCTGAAGTCAATATGGTACAGTAACAAGAGTGTGGACTCAGATAGACCAGACAAATTAGAGGCTCGCCTCTTCCTGGCTGTGGCGGTCATTTGCCCTCTGGACCTCATCCTCCCAATCTGAGAACGTGAACTATGGCATTGTGTTCACTTACTCATTCAGCCAATTTTCGCTGAGTGTCTCTTAAGCATCAGTTATTTTGCTATTTAAAGGGGGAAACTTGACAAACCAGACAGACCATAGTTCTTTTCTCGTGGATCTCACAGTTTGGAGTGGAAGGACAATTTTAGTAAGTGGTAACATTAAATGTGATGAATGTTTCTGTGCTGGCCTTTTGCCTGTTTATTCTCAGATCCACCTCCTGCCCTTCCTCGCTGCCCTTTTTTTGCCAGAAGCTAGTCCTGGTAGGCTGTGGTTTCCAGGCTTCCCTGCCCATTGATTGTTAGATGGATTCAGCACATCGGGGGCTCTGGTATGCATTTGGAGACAAGGAGAAAGAGAGAAGCCAGAGTGTTTTCCTCTCTTTGTCTGAGGCAACATCTCAGGCAGTCACTGTGTCTCCTGCATAGCTCCAGCCTCAGCCAGGTGGCCCCAAGCCCTGGAAACATCAGCCCTCCTTTTTTCTTTTATCTCCAGACCAACGGTAGTAGTGGCTTCCAGTTGTTTCTAATCTCTAGGTTGGCTCATCTCCACTCTTCCATCACCAGTGTAACAGATTAAATCTATTAAATTCACTGCTTTTGAAATACATAGAATGTTTATTTTTTCTTGATTGGATCCTGTTTGATAAAGCCTTGATAAGAGTGGTAAAGGTACACCCTATGTTAGAAGTAGTCAATAAAGATTTACCCGAGAAATTAAAATGTAGGCTAAAACCTCAAGTATGAATAGAAAACTGTCAATGGAGAAAGGAAAGAATATTCTAAGTCATGTGCAAAGGGAGAGAATATGAGGATCTAAAGACATGGATAACTGAAATGTGAGGTACAAGAGAGAGGAAGGAAGGAAGGAATATTAGAGGGCCCTTCAGCTTTAAAGATTTTGAATCAAAGCCAGTTGGAAGACATTTCAATGGAATGATGTGGACATTTGTGTTTTCTAAAGTCAGTGGCTGCATCATATAGAATTGTTTGGAAAGCAGGCAGAGAGCCATTTAGAAGACTGTTGCAGATGGTGATGCTGGGTGGAGCAGAATAATGGCACAGGCAATGGGGAAAAGTGAGCCAATTTGAGAGAAAGAGATAAGAGGCAGAGTTTGCATGTCTTGGTAATTGATAGGCTCTAAGAGACAAGATTGAGGAAGGAGTTAGGATTATTCCCAGGATTCAAAATAGGGCAGCTGGGTAAATTGGACACAGCAAGAGGGAATACCGAAGGAGGAAGAGTTTTAAGGTTGAGCTTGAGGTATGTGTGGGGCATCTGCAGGTGGAGCTGTCCAGGAGCCAGGTGTGCTCCAAGTGCCTGGAGCTCAGGAGGCAGATCTGAACTAGAGAAACTGGTTGGGAGCTGTTCATCCACAGATAATCATGAAAGTTACATGAGTCAATAAGATCAGCTAAGGGTGTGTGAGTTAGGAGAACAAGAGAGCCCTGTCTCAGCCCTGAGAAATGCCAATGATTGAAGGGGACGGTAGAGGAAGAGGCTGAAAAAGAAACAAAGTGAACACAAAAATAAGCAGAAAGCCCTAAATATTAGGTGTTACAGAAGCCAAGAGAAAGGAGTTTTGGAAATGTTCATTGGATATAATGAAACATAAGTCAGTTGGTGACCTGATGAGAGAAATTTCCATAGGTGTGGGAGCAGAAACCAGACTGAAGTGGGTTGACATGTGACTATGAAAGGAGAATCAAGATAGTGGGCATAAAATTATTTCAAGAAATGAGGCTCAGAGAGATGGGGAGGTAAGAAGTAGGAATTGAGGAGAATTTTATTTGCACTGGAAAATAATTGGTCTCATTTGAATTCTTATGAAAAGCATTTGGTAATGAGGGAGAAAAGAGTAAGCGGATGATAGATAAAGCTGAGTTTCTGAGAATATAAGAAAGATCAAGAGCCAAAGTCCAGGTGGAAGAATTTGCCTGAGGTGGTAACAGGAGGGAAAGTAGAAATGATAAATGTGGGCGTAGAATTTGTCACGTTGGTGACTGGACATGGAGAACGTTCCTTCTTGATGGTTACTATTTTCTCTTTGAGTGGGAATATCATCTGCTGTGTGTGGGAAGTGGGGACGCAAGCATGTGAGAAGAAAGAAGGGACATTTGCTCTAGTCTTTGGGGAAGATGGGAGAGAAAACTGATAAATAGTTGCTAGGATTTAGAAATGTACGCATGGTGCTTGGGTTATGGTTGTTTAAGAAGTAGCATTCCCCTGCCTCCTTCCTTGTGCAGGTGCACTTCTCTAGAGTGCACGGTCACTTCTGACCACTAGATGGAAACAGAGTGCTCTGTGCTGAAATGCTGACCTGCCTGTGCCTTTTGTTACCAGCCCAAACTGACAGATTGGTGGATGGAACAGTGAAATTCTTGATGTGAACTAAGACTTTTTTAAGGAAAAAATCCTAAATAACACTTTCCTCAATTTTACATAGATTCTATAAGGCAGAGAAAGATTGTGGTGCCACAAAAACCTTAGCAAGTATATGATTTGCTTTCACACTAAATGTAATATGCATAACATACCATATTGTCTAAATTCTTTGCCTTAAAAATGCTAATCAGTTGGCACTAGGAGATCATTTACACAGTCAGAATAGACCTTCTGGTTTAGCATTTTATCTTGAAATATATGAGAAATTCAATTGCTCTGGTTGTCAGTATGGTACATATGACTAGAATGCTGGAAAAAATAACTGCTAAATGGCAAATGCCACATGGAAACTGAATTCTATTAGTCAGCTGCCATTTGATGAGGACATGTGTGCCCCTGAGTAACTGCAGTGCTAGATATTAGTCCACACCTTTGCTTTTTAAAATCCTGCAAGTAGTGTTGTATAAATTGAAGCGATTCAGGAAATCAAGGCATTCTGTGGAGTTTCTTCCCTGTTTTCTAGTGAAGATTGGGAAAGGGGCGGATCATAAAGTGGGAACCTTTGTCATGTGCCCTACCATCCCCCCAAACATGAGATGTAAGACAGAAAATCTATACAATTTCACAAAGTTAAGAATATAGACATTTACAAAGGACTGAAAAGAAAGTTACTTTTTTGAATCTTAAACCCCAATCAATTTATCCGTTTCTCTGTCCTTTGAAGGAAGCCACGAATGCTACGAGTAAAAGAGTTTGTGACAGGGAAGAGAAGGAGGTAAGCAGGGGAGTTCAATATGAATAACAAATAGAAAGCTCCAAGGTTAAGTCAGGAATACTTTTGTACAGTGAGTTCAAGATTTTGTTGGGTAGGATATTTCAAAAGTTCTTTTCTTTTTTAATAGCAATTTCAAAGGGATAGACTTGAAGGGATAACTGTACAAGCCTAGTGTGAGACAGCATGGTGTAAAATTCTTTGCACACACTTCCTGGGCCTAAATGTTTATTGGTGATGAACCCGATTTGGAGTGACTAAATAATTAATTTACTGTTCAAAAGTAAAAAGGGACTATTAAACTATTAACAATTGCACAGGAAAAGAGGAGTAAACCCAGCAACAGGTGCAAAGCAGGACTATCTTGCATAAACCAAAGAGGTCTAGGCCAAGCATCCTGGATGAAGGAGCATTAAAGCTATTCACAGTTGAGCATGGGACTGCAAATGGTATTAGCACGTGTATGTTTTGGTGCATCAAAAGCATTGCTTTTCGATCAGTAATCTTGTGCATCTGTGAAGCAGGGCCTTTCAGCCTGCATGTGGGGTCAGGAGGCAACTTCTGGGTGGGAGCTGGAGGGTTCAAACAGACTCACCTGGGGAAGGCCTTTGCTGTTGTTGATGTTCCCAAACTACCACATTTCTCCCTTTGCTGACTGTGTTGGCTCAGAATAAAGCACATTTGGAGCTCACCACTACAATGATTCTTCTTTGAATTGTGGTTGCAATTACTTCCATTGTAAATTTTAGTGTATTATTGTTAGAATGATACAGGAAACAATACCCTGATATAGTGAAAATGCTAGAAGCTTCATTCTCCACTCTGCTGGCACTTCCCAATCCCAAGCTCTACTTACTAGTGAAGCAACACCAGGGAGAGGCAGTTGAGAGATGAAGGCCCAGAGCACAGGGAAAGAAACACGTAGAAGGGAAACAGGAAAAACTTGTTGTCAGTGTGACTGAAGGAGTACTGGGACGTGGCACAGAGATTCCCACCTGAAATGGCAGCCAGAGAATCTTCTTAATGTTTATTGTCAAAAAACTCATGAAAAGTTAGAGAAGCTATCATTGTGTTTTACAAACTTCCTTGATCTTGATCAACTCAGAATCCGTTTGTCAGCTGCTTTGAATATAGAAAACACAAATGTCTTCCCCCAATCTGTTCCCGACTACTGTGAACTTCTTTGTTTCAGCCTGTTCAGACTAGTTATACTCAGGTAACAAGCCACCCTGATAATTCAGTGGCTACAACCGCAGCTTTATTTCTTACTGTTGTTCCATGTCCTCGGCTAGTCATGTTGCCCTGTTCCTTATCTTTTTCATTCTGGAATCAAGCCTGAAGGAACATCTTGAGACCTGCCCATACTGAGGAGGCAGAAGAAATGAGGAGATGGCAGGGACACACAATGGTTTGTAAAACTTCTGCTCAGAAATGCCACAGTCCTCTTCCACTCACACGGCCAAGCTTGGCATCCATGTGGCAGGAAGTATAATCCTTGCACGGGAATGGGTTCAGAAAGCCATTAAATATTTTGACAATAGCACAATCTATCATATTCTTTCAAATTAATTGCAAAAACTACTTAAAGTTTTTAACACATATTCCATGTACTGCCTTCAATGCTCTTCCTTTTTTTGTTTTGCTTTGTTTTGTTTTGTGACTGGTAAGGGGATCGCAACCCTTGGTGTGGTGTTGCCCGCACCACGCTCAGCCAGTGAGCGAACCAGCCATCCCTATATAGGATCCGAACCCACGGCCTCAGTGCTCCCAGCACCACTGCGCTCCCAGCGCTGCACTGTCCCGAGTGAGCCACGGGGTCGGCCCTCCAATGCCCTTCCTAATGTTACTTCCTCACTCTGACAAATTACTATTCCTTTTCTTCTTAGCTGTGTTTCCAAACTCACACATTGGTGCAGTAGTGCTTTGCACACTGTGTTGTGCTTGATTTTCTCGTCTCTCCCCTTCATTCCACTGTGGGCCTTTTGAGGGTAGGAGTAATATGGTATTCACCTGTGAGTCCCTCATGTGTGGCTGGCACATAACAGACACCCTAATAAGTATTAATTGACTGTTATAAATTAATTATTAATTGAGGGAATGTGCTTTGCCTTTCCCACCTTCACATGTCACTCCATTCCAATCAATCTTACAAGAAGAGTAGAAATCACAGGGAAATCTTGAAGCATGATTAGTAGCTTGCTAGATAGAAAAGTACAGGGAGGTGAATTTAGGGAAGGAGACACTGATGGATTCTGCTGAAGTCTTTTCAAGTGAAGGAAAATTCTTGAATTTTGCATTCTATACACGAGAGTCCAGATATCATCAGGTTCAGCCACTGCCAAGTCTGAGCCATCTCACAGCACCGGGAACTGGGGGAGTGAACATGGCTTGACAAGTCTGACCCTCTTTAGGTTTCCCAAAAAACGAGTCTTTAGTCCACCTGCACAGATGATGCAAAGTCACTAAAGGAATGTGTAAAGCAGTAACTGTTATCATTTCTGATGTGATGTTTTGATTGTTTACTTGTTAATTAAAATCTGCCCCACCAAAAAACCTAAATAGAGCATGACCATCTGACATTGACTCTGGAAATTACACAGATCTTGCTTAACTATTTTTATAGCAGGTATGTTTTCTTTTCTTTTCTTTTCTTTTTCCATCTGCTGGCCATAAGGGCATCCAACCCTTAACCTTGGTGTTGTCAGCACCATGCTCTTCCAGTGAGCTACCGGTCAGTCCCTTAAAACACACATGAGGAGAAAAGAGGGAGAAAGATTGACTGGGACACAGCAGAACTTGCATATTGATCTCATGGAGTGTGAGCCTTCCTGATGATGCCTGTGGAAAGCCCTGCTCTAGCAATATCTTCTAGGGATATGGTTCACGTGTTTCAGGGACTGCCTCTTAGCATTTCCCTTCAGAGCCTTTGTTACTCATGCTTTCCTAATTCATTGATAGCAATTCTCCATCTGCTGAAGGTAGATTTGGTTATATGAAACTGCCAAAAGTCCTTTGGCATTAAGTCTGATGATTAAAGTAGATGATCCAGTTAGCTAATGCTATTTGGGGTCAAAATAGGAAGTAACTATAAAATCAAAAGGCTGTTTTCTTATGCACACTGGAAACGGCCTGTAATGATAATTCCAAATGCATATTCCAAAAATGTCTTCAGTCCTAGTAGCCTTCACTTAGTTATTTATTCAGCAAGCAAGTTATTTATACATTGAAATAAATAATTTAGGAAACACTAATTTAAATTTGCATATGATATGTATGTTTGAAAAATCACTCATGTTCCTTGAAGGTAACATGATTATCAAGGTAGTTACTTAGTAATTACTTAAAATGAATGTAAATAAAATGATCTGTAGATTATACGTGATGTCTATATAGTATTTTTATACATGAAGGATTGTTATATAATACATATGTATATACAGACATAGCACAATGACCAAATTAGTTTTATAGCTACTTTCAATAAAAAATTTTTATATTATGCTTTTAAGCAAATGCATTTGTTATATCAGAAACCAAAACTGTCAAATTATACTTGCTCAGTTATATTGTTACTGGGGATTCTATCTTTAAATCAATCGTGGGTATTTATTTATACCTAGTCAACACTTAGCTATGTATGACCATGTCGATGAAGATCCTCAGCGACAAAAGACTGCTTTAAAATCATTGCTGTGTATCAGACTTTCTGCACTTCTTTAGTATATCTAGCCATTGAAAATAAATTATACTGTATTGTGAGGCAGAAGGAGGCATTATATTTTTCTAAAGTGATTTAGGTCTGCTTTTCACATATATGTAAATAAATAAATATATACACGCACATATAAGCACATAATGTAATTCTCAAACTACAAAATTTTCTCTATTGAACCTAAAGCATTTGACTGAGACTGGTTTTAAGCTATGCCTACATGTTGCATGAAAGTATTTGAAAAATTATAATTTGTCTAGTGTGTTATTTTGGCTGCATAATGTCAAATAATTTTGACAAAACCAATTGGTATTATCAAGGTCAGGTGGGCAGTCTTCTTAAATTCTCATTAAATAGCTGATTTTCTTTACAACTACAGGCAAATTGCAACAGGATCTATATATTCAGGCAGTTTAGTCTGCATAGGGTCAATTTAATGGCATATAAATATTGGGAATGGAATTATCAGAAACTTCAGACATATCACCATAAACCAGAGCAACAATACATGTCAGTACCATTGGGAAAGTATTTCCTGGCATAAATTCAATATATATTTCTTGAGTGTATGAAAAATGTGCTATTGAATGATTATTCCTTCACTAAAATTGACTATGTTTATTGATCTTGGTTTAAATACAGGACTGTATTGATTAATAAAACCTTTTTTAATATAATAGAGAATTGTTGATGCATAACAAATGAGGTAATTACAGAGCAATTGGAGTTCAAGTTAAGTGCTTTCAAGAGTTGAAAATAGTGCCTGAAAATGGTAGGTAAACCGTGGTGGGAAGGCCAGGAGGTACTCTAGTGAAGGTGCTAATATTTTTATTGGAATTTGACCAAGTGATAGTAGATTTATCTTTCCCAACTCAGAGTTTCACTTGAAATGTCTTCAAGTCAAATGCTTACAGAAGCCAAGAGGGAAATGTGTCTGAGTTGAGGTACCTTGGGTAGCGATTGTCAAGCTGGGGATGCCTGCCCTGGCTAACGGTCATAGCTGATGCTCTACTCCCATTTCAACTCACTATGTAGGAAGGGGAGGGGCTCTATATTTTACACCTTGTTAATTTTCAAAAGGAGCCCAAATCTCAATTTTATGTGAAATTTTCTGTGTGTTTTAAATGTTGGATCAAAAGAAAAAAAAAGTTAACAGTATGTTGGGCAAACTCAGGCCTGCTGGCCATACGTGATTCAAAGGGATTAATTCATCCTCTTCGTCGTATACCTCTTTCCGGCCATAGCATTTCCTTTTGTTTCCCTTCTGTGTTAGTATCAGTTTATTCATAGCTATGAGAAGGGCCCAAAGTCTGTAGCCAGGCCCTGGGTTTGCCTCTCATGTCTTCAGAAAACACCTGCAGGAGCTCTCTTGTTTTTCTCACTCTGACCAAAGCAAAAGGACGAGAACCCTGGCTATTATGAGCTTCTAACCAATAACATCACTTGCTAAAATCATTTGTGCCATGTGAGGAGGGTGTCATTAAAGAAAGACACTAGACAGTGGGCTTAGGTACTTTCCTATATGATCTCAAATAGTTTAGTTCTTAGTAACTTGCTAAGACCGCCACCTTAGTGTTGCCCTATCGTACCACCGAAGAAAAGTTACATATTTTCTCTTGTTTCTCTGTTTTTATTTTAATCTCCTTACTAAATTCTGTGATATTTTCCCCATTACCTGTTTTCTATCATCTTCATATCTAAAACGTCAAGAGAAAGAAAAAGACATTTCTCAGTTGGCTAGGGTTATCTTTTAGAAAATATGAGGGCAAAATGATGAGCAAGGGTTAAAATACCAAATGTATCTACTCTGCTAATACATATTTGTGCTTTAAAAAGCACACTTCATTGAATAATTTAAAATATGCTTGTACCATCTGTTCTTTTAGGGATTAACATTGTCCATGATAGCAGAATAATCATATGTTAAATAAATTCTAGATACCACACTCTATTATTCATAACAGCAATGACGTTGGTAATTCAGAGTACCTAGCCTCTCTTCATGTAGTTACATTATTGATTTTCCAGTATTGGAAAAGAGAACAACAGGGTACATGCTTTTTCTTAAATAGAACATGAAGTTCAGGAATTCTGCCATCTCGTTATGGAAATAAAAAATAAAGTGCAAACGTATGACATCTTTGAAGGTAACGTGATGTAAGCCTTCAGATGTAATATTTGCTGCCTTTATCTCCTTTGTGTCAATGCCTAAGAGAAATCGTCGGATTGTCATATTCATATTGTAGAAACCATACAGTCCATTTTTTTCCAGGGATTCTGTTGTCTGCCTGGTTGATACAGTGCAAGAGTCTCTACATAATCTGAGTGATTTTACTTCAGGGTGGATATTGATTTTGCTTTCCCTGAGCTCTTATAACATAGTGTTTGAACCACACGCTGTGTACTGTCTCATGTTGGCTGTAAATTTATTCATGTGCTGAAGTCTTTTCTTCTCTAAAATATTATAAGCTTTGTGAAGGCAAATGCCATCGTATTCTCCTTTTGGGGTTTTGTAAGGGTAAAATAAATAATGATTAAATGATTGATTTTTTTGTAGTGTAAAATAGTGAAAAAAGGTGAAAAAAAGGTTGCTTTTGGTAGCACGTGTTCAAGATGGTATGAAGCAATGACTTTTACACACACCTAATTCAAGTGTATAAATTGTCTAATCTTAGTTTGGGCTGTTCCTCTGTGACCTTCTAAGGCAGTAGGGTGTGGATAGAAAGGCCCCTGAGGACATTTTCAAAGTTTTCCTAAAAAATTGCCAGTGTTTCCACATGTATTACCTCTGCTTCCCTTGAAAATCACACCTTTCCTTATTTTCTAAGGCAGGATGGAATGCAGCAGGTATTATTATTCTTTGCAGAAAGTCTCCAAAATATGTCATTAAATCACCCCTGTCTTCTAATCTCCAGGCAAAATGGTACCAATTTATTTGAACATTGGTACTCAGTCACATTATATTCTCCTGTGAAGTTTCTCTGAGTGCCACTTTTCACTCTGAGTGTGGGCTCTGGTTTAATCAAGGAGTCTATACAGAGAGAATGAGCTCAAAGACCCTACTGGCAATTTGACCTTGCTTTTGTAGTAAGCTGTTAACTCACCTGTTATGTACGCTTGATGCTGGGGAACCACGTGTTCATTCCCCAATTTGTGTTCACTATTGGATGTTCCCCACAAGTTACACTGCCTTGGTTTCAACTAAATGGGTTTTTCATATCACAAAATCAATTCAATATCTGAGTGATCTTCCAAGGTACTGCCTGCCGTTCCTTTTACTTCTCTGTCACAAAGCATTCAGTGTCATTAATAAAAATGTCTATTCCCAAAGCTTTTTATTATCATTTGCATTTCCCAATTTACACAAAATTAATTATGATCACCATCATTTGTCTGGTAAATTAGGGAGGTGCTGTAGAAATAGTATATTTTTATTTTGGTAAGATATTTGAAAAAAGTTTCTCATGGTATAATTGTAAATATAGTGGATATATGGGCTGGATGAAAATGCAGTTAAATATGTTTGTTACCAGTTGAACAACATAAGTGAAGAATACTGAATAAAGAATAAATGTTTGCTTGGATGGAAGATTATTTTTCCAATCAATCAAATATACAGAAACATGGACTTCAGTGGGATAGTAAATACACCCGAATGCAAAGTCAGCATCAACAGTTACTTATGTTTGCTAATGAAAATGACAACAATTTCAAGTTCAAAATTAATCTGAGTTGGATATTGGAGGCCTGAGCGAGATGGTACATGAGTTAAGAATTCTGTCTCGAGCCTCAACCATAGATGCATAGTGAAAAGAGAAATGACGCTGACTGTCTCTCTCTGCCCTGTAATAGTCATCACATCTGGGGCATTGGATTAATTTCAGATACCATTCTTTAAGAGGAATCCACAAGCAGGAATCAGTCCACAAACACGTTGCCAGGATGGTGGAGCATCTAGAAATCATGCCATATTAGGAATAATGAAAACAAATGAGACTATGTGGCCTGAAAAAGGGAGGACCTTGAAAAGCTCTCTTTAGATCATCACAGGCTATCATATAAAAAAAGAATCAGGCTTGTTTTTGAATGACTCCAGGTCTAGGATCAAAGGTAGCACTTTTAGAAAGGTGAAATTTACTTTGGTACAAAAAGCTGTTCAATATTTAGATCTGCTCAAAGGTGAGCATGCTGCCTCATGAAGCAGAGGTTCCTCATGCCAGAACCAGATGCTCACCTCTCCCCAGGGTGTTGACACATTAGAGGAAGATTACATTTCCAATTGCATCCAATAAACCTTTCAACTGTAAGACTCTACTGCATGAAAAATTCTTAGCATAATGCTTGGTGGCAACAAGTAAATATTCAATAAATATTAGCCATAACTGTTACCAGTAATAACTATTCATACATTTGTAACTCATTATTTGTCTGAGGGGAATAAGTAAAGTTTTAAAACTGTTTGAAATTTTAGTACCAGCTTCTGTTGCTAAGTAAATAAGATATTTAATAAGGTCTTAAGCTACTCATAACTGACTCAATTTACTACCACTTTATGTTTTCTGTAATTGCCTTTACATTCTATGTTACCTGGAATTGGGATTAATTCATCAAATTTAACAGGAAATCTCTAAGTAGCTGCTAAATCACAGTTGTTTATATTAAGTTATTTAGTTACTAACATAGCAATAGTCCACCAATAAAGGAATGAATCATGACAGAAAAAAGTGGATCTCTTTCATTAATTAAAAGTAATGTTTCAGTTTAGGGACCTGTAGAATCTTAATAACGTATCAGTTCTAGGTCATGTTAGCATCATTGGGTTTTTTCCTCAGGTGATAGATTTGCTGTCTCTTAGGATTACAGCTAGTATCTGTTGAAGGCATTCATTCATTCATTCACTTACTTATAAAATATTCAACAAATATTTTACCGAGCACTGCCTACGTCTGCACCTGCCTCCTCACCTCTTTGTAGTCCAAGTTTCCTTTTATCCCTTTTTGAATTAGGCATTGCAGGAAGACCTCAATCATCCCATGTCATCCAGACCCTAACCCCAAGTCCTCCGTGGCAGTGAGGCATTCCCTCTCCTCAACCCTGTCTCTGAACTCCTAGTGCCCCTTCCCTGCTGTATTTTTCTCCATATCAGTTATCATCTCTCTGATATTGTGTATTTTATTTACTTATATGTCCATCTACCTATCTGTACTGGGATGTCAGTTCCATGAAGGCAGGAATATGTGTCTGTTTTGTTTGCTCCTGGGTTTTCAACACCTACAATAGTAACTTGATAAATCTTTGTTGAACGAGTAAATAAAGCTTAAGTGTCATGGAAACAGATACTAGAAAGGTGTATCGCTCCTTGACATTTTGGTTCTTCTCTAGATTGATTTATCATGAGTTTCTCTACTATCTGTTATTTTTTCTTGGGTAATCAATGCAGACCCTAGAAGATGTGGGAAACAGAGATAGATCTGGAGAAGCAGTAATAAGTAAGGCTCAATCTCTGCCTTTGAGGTGCTTTCAGCCAAGTGGCTGAGGAAATCTTGTAAATGTGCATTTCCAGAGCCAGACAATATCCAGATGATTTATAATCCAAACAGTGATACTTTTGAGAGTAAAAGGAGGCACTGGTTAGTAATCGTTCCAGGACAAAAGCTGTACACTATTCATACAAACTGAAACGTAGAGTTCCCTAGTTTAAAAAGTCAATGAGGATAAAATATGGTTGTGAGTCTTTTTTGTAAGTATTTACTGAGCACCTACTATGTGCAGAGAAATATACCAGGCACTGTGGCAGTTAATGTGGAGCAATACGCTAAGCACCCTGGAGAATTTAAAGATAAAGAAGCATGGCCCTGCCCACCTTGTGATTTATAGTCCACTTTAGGAGAGAGAACATTAAATATACAATATAAGGCAGTAAATGATGGTGTAAGTTGAATATAAGTTTGATGTGATATTAGCCAATGATGAGGTTTCAGATAGGATCACTGATGCTATGCCACCTTTTATTTCTACCTCATAGTGTTGTCAATTGAAATGAGTCCTGTCATGATGCATGGTTTGGGTATCAAATGAATTATATGATTTATTTTTCCTAGATTGGACTTATGCCATCCATTTTCTGTGTGTATTATATAGTAGATGCTCAACTAATGCTGGCTGGCTAGCTGGGTTAGAAGAATACATTAACATTAAAATTCATCTGGCAACCAAATATAGACCAGTGTTTGCCAAAGACACCTACTCTTTGCTCAGCCAGCTAGTTGACAGAGTAAGAACTTACAGCATGATTCTTTTTGTTCTTGCAATTTTATGATACGAGACGTTTTGGTTATTTGGAAATAAGCTTAAAGTGTTTTAATTCTTCCTACTCTTTTCTACTGTTAAAAATTCTTTTGCAGCCGAACATTGGCAACAGTTTATATCTTGGCAAGTAGACTGTGCCTTTTAAGGATAAAAGTGTGGGAAGTAGCATAGACATCTGTTGAAGAAGTCATGTTGTCAAAGTCTGTTGTGTATATTAAACTCATTTGTTTCCATTTCCATACATTCTAAAGCAAAATGTCAGTCCATTTAACGTTCAAACAGCTTATAAAGAGCTTGGAGATGTGAATCGTGTGGGCCTATCTGAAACTTCAATGAATGAGCATCATTTTATTCAGTCGATTTTATTGCTACTGTAGTTCAGCCTAAACTTTGGATAAATAATAGGTTTGTTGAGATAAGATTATCAGTAGTCTTTGGCTTTTGTAGAATGTGAGAACTGAAACCAAAATAATTAATTTCCTGTCCCCGTTAAATGGTCCTGGAACCAAGTCTACTGTGTTTAACAAAACTCAGAACAAACAAAACTTAGCAACCTGCTTCACTAACGTCCCCTTCTAAGGCTTTTAAGACTTTGTCCCCTTATTGCAGTAGGTTTAATGAACTTAACCTTGTGTGATCAACAGGTTTCTGCTGGGATTATGAGGAATTGACAGTTAACAGATAAGACAAAATTCTGAGAGAAATTCCTCTCAAGAGAGTTCATTAGATGGAGAATAGAGCTTTTTAAAAGAAGATGAGCCAACAAAACGAAACAAAAATAAAAATGAGAACCTACAGTTCAGTTATCCTAAACTTGCCTTTTTATATAACTGACGCAGTTCATTGATTTAATCAAAAATCATGTTTGTCATAAAGTTGAGTTAGGCCCGCTGATAGCTGAGTTATGGGTCTTTATGTTCTTTAAGTTCTAAAAAGCATGCAATTCATTCTCAATGGTTTCTACAACCTGAAGGATTGAGTCATGCTAATAAAATTCCCGAGACTATTTATACATCAGAGTGTTAACATCTCCCACCAGAGTAGTATATTTGTTTCAGTTGATGAAGATTTTTGTGTGGACATAAGTTTTCAACTGCTTTGGGTAAATACCAAGGGAAGTTTTTCAATATCATTTTAATGGATTCATGACATTCACATTGATTGGATATTCCATATTTTATTTAAGCATTTGGACATTAAGAATATTTATATCTTTTTAATGTTGTAGAAAACACTGTGACACAACCTTCATGGTAGTTAAATCTTCATCTGCACTGATGGTATTTTCTTTTAACTGTAGCCATTGTGTGCAAGATTGTGTGAAGTTTTATATGCGTGCTGTTTAAGAAGTGGATTATCAGAATAAAGCCTAACGTATGAACATAAGCAGCTGACCCTTCACAGAAGCAGATTGATTAACTAATTAATTTTGAATTTGCTAGCATGTTCTCAAAACATAGAACATGATTAAATAAAGGCATAATACTGTGCTTATTCAAGTGTTTGATCATTTTTATTTATTGAACTGAAACTTAGCCCAGGCAGGCACATCTCTGTTGCCTCTAGTTAAAACCCATACATGAGGATACTTCAAAAAGTTCATGGAAAAATAGAACGAAAAGATAATGTGAATCTTTCTATGAACATTTAGAAGTTACCCTCCTGCCTCCCTCGCTCCCAGAGAAAAGACATTGGTCTGAAGTTCCTGAGGGTACTCTTGGCAAAATATGTCTTTTTTGAGAGCATGTACCAGAGGGCTTCACTTTCCCCCATGTATGTCAATAGTTAATATTTTTTATTATTATTATGGGGAGGGTAACCGAGGAGGGAGTTAAGGGGGGAGTTAAGAGAAGAGCAGGTCTTCAGAACACCTCACAGTTTCAGCTTCCTTATTTAGTAAGTAAGTGTCATTTTAGGTGCTGGAATCACAAAGTCAAATAAGGCAGAACTCCTGCCTTCAAGAAACTCTGGTGCCACATGGAAGAGTTATAAATGTGGGAACAGCTATGAAACAGTTTGTTCGAGTCGTAGGCAGATTGGAACGTAGATGAGACATCTAAATACAACTGAGGAATGGAGAATGTTTTTTGGAAGAGATGACACTTTAAAGGAGTTAGCCAGCCAGAGAAGAGAGAGAAAAGTGTTCTGGCGAGAGGGCTTATCATCCATGAGGGCCCAGTGGTGTGCAGGAGCAGGCTGTGCACAGTAAGGACACAGCCAGCTTGTACTTGTGACAGACCCAAGAGAGGGAGAGCAAGACCAGAGTGCATCTGTGCTGAGTTTCAGAATTTAAATTTGGAACTTCATCACTACAGTAATGGGTAGCCATTGAATGACTCCAAGAAAGATACAAGTTCTGATTGCCATTTTAAGATGATCATGGCAGTCAAGTAAAGGATAGATTTGAGGAGGAAACACTGAAAAACTGTTAACTCTAGGCAAAATATAGGGGACAAAAAGATAAATAAGAGAGATATTAAGGAAAGTATAAGTGTAGAGAGGCAAAGCATACAGCCGGCCTCTGGGGCCAGATTAACAGCTTCCTACCTGTGACTCCACCACTTACACTGTGTGACCAGGGGTATGTGTCTTAACCCCTCAGTGCTTTGTTTTTCTCACCTGAAAAATGACTATAACAATAATGTCCAACTCAGATGGTTCTATGAGGATTAAAAAAGTTAATTCCTGTCAACGACAGTGCCTAGCACATAGAAAGCATCTGATTAGAGTTAGCCATTATCTGTGATTACTATTAATATTATTCATGTCTCTATCTAGGATCTGTGGCGTGATTAGCAGTGATTGTCAGATCTTTGGTGATTGGGGGTAGTGCCAAGAATACAGGAAGAAATGCGTTTTGGGGGGTAGGGAAAGAGAGTTGATGTGAACTACATTATAAATGCTCAAATGAGGTATCTGTGGGACTTCCAAGTACAATTCTCTCATGAGCAGTTGATGATGAGAAAGATGTGGACTCTGGATAAAGATGTAGGAGTTTTTTAGTACACAGAGATATTTAAAACCACTTGATGGGATGCGTTGACCAGGAAGTGTGGAGGCTAGAACCAAGAAGTTCCTGGAGAGTTGGGGGCAGATTTGAACCCCAGCAGCATTGCTCTCCAGTCCAGATGTGGGCAAAGTACACCAGATTTGGGGTGGGGTGGGGGTAAGGACAGAGTCCTTCCAAGCCACAAACCAGGGAAAATGCTTCCATCAATTCCTGTGCTCTGATATGGTCATGAACAGATGATACCCTTGTGTGCTAAAGTTTCTCCAGCTTTTCCAATTGCCAGACTCAGGCCAAGGTAGAGCTAAAGGCCAAAAGAATTTTCTTTAATAAATATTAGTACAATTATTAAAAGAAAAGTCCTATGGCCTCAAGTTGCTACTTGCTAGCAGTGGTTTTTAATTGCTGTACAGGACATTACTAACATTGCAAACTCTAGTATACTGAAGAAAATTGATGTCCCGGATACATTAATGGGATTTCTGACTTGATTTTAATGTTCTCAAGAACTTAGAATCATGGGGATCAGTGAGACTTGTGCTAGACCCCATGCCTGTCTGCCACGGAAATCCCAGTACACAAAAACAAACAGATGTGCGTAAGCTTGCCCAGTTTTTAGTGAGATTTGAGCCCTATTTTGCGGTAAACCTGTTACTGACTGTGGTTCTAAACTTTAGATGACATTAAGCTCTCCAGTGAGTTTTTATTTTCCCAAAGTTAAAGTCCCCAACTACCTCTGTTCAGCCACAGAGAAAGGGAATTGTTGAAGGTAGAAAGATTTCATTTTTCCATACAGGCCACTAATTGGCTAGAGTTCTAACAGATTCTGAATTCTTGTCAGGTTGAGTTTTAGCAGTACTTCTCATCCCAGTTTAAGTACAAGTAATCACCAGGAACCCTTGCCAGGTTCTTGGTAAATCATTGCCCAGCTACAAGCAAAAATGCCCCTGCTAAGAAAACCGTGGAATTTTATCCATCAGAGGTCACATATTTCTCTTCCATAGAGATTTATGTCTTACCCTTCAGTTTCCGATTGTTACTCCTCCTAGGAAATTCCGATGTGAAAAAGCTCTTATCCTCTGCTATTAGACAAAGAATCCTAAATTAGCTGGCAGGTAAAAATGCTTTATTGTGCTTTTGTTCTTAGGACACTGAAATAGGGGAGTAGGTCCAAAGAACCTCTTAAACTCAAAAACTATAAATTATGCACAGTTGTACATCACAATTAGTTGGCAGTCATTAGGCATTGCCTCCATGATGTTTCCCCAAATTGTGCAATATTATCCTGATTAAGAAAAATATACTGAAGAGTGAAAACATAGCAGGAACTCCCTCCATATTTAATTTCCCCTTAATTATGCAAATTAAGCACACATTATTTATTAACTATGCTTTGCTTAAAGTATTCTCTTATTTTGATGAGACTCCAGACTTTTGCCTTTGCGTATCTAGGCAAAGCCTTTGTAAACTATTTCTTTATGTCCCCGTATTTTTCAGTTCAGGTAATCTGCCTTTACCTTTTAGGCACCTTAATGACAGTTTCATTTTAGCAAGGAACTATATGCAATCACTGGGCATTTTGGAGAGTTGGTTACCATATTTTTATGCTGTAAAGAAATGAACTTGAAAACCAATAAAGTGTTGTCAAGACTGTGGGGAAACTGACATCTTCCTGTGTAACTTATGGGAGTGTGAACTGCCATAGCCTATTAAAAGGAAAAATGCACACAATTTGTGATCTAGCAACCCATTTTCGGAAATAAAAACACCAATTGGCAATAATATATTAATAAATGTGTTTATTGTTTATGGAAGTCCAAAATTATATGTCCATCAATAAAGTAATGCTATGGAATCTTATTTTACTCTTAAAAAGAACACGCAAGATCTCCATACACTGACTGACAAATTGTTCGTGATTTCTTTTAAGTACAAAAATATTTATAGAGGATTAGGTATAGTATGAAACTACTTTACAAAAAGAGGAAGGAGAAGCCCTATATATGTGTGAGTGTGCGTGTGTATTTTGTGCATGTATTTATATATATATACACACACGTATATATGACTATATAATATATTTGGTAGAAGAAATATAAAGAAAAAGGGTGAGATTAATGGGAAGGAAAACACCATAAGCTTTTTTGTTTATGCCTCTCTGTATTATTTGACATGTTAAAATGAGCATGTATTATTTTGTAATTAAAAATATATATAAAAAATTGATAGGAATGTTTATTGCCAAGTGAACAATTATCTACACTTTCAAACTTAAAATTTCTGAATTTAAACTGTGTCTGTTCTTTAAACCTAAACAGTGTCTGAATTTGAACACTTTAGAATAAAATAAAGCTTTCTTTCAATACACTTTGTGTTTGCCCAGGTCTCAGAACTCTTAAATAAGTTGGTTGTATATATTCCAATTCTGGATAAGGAATCATTTTTCAGATATAAAACTTACCACTCACAGTACTCTGAACACCTGATATCCGAGGGCTACACACAAGGGCCTCAGTGATTTTGTGCTACAACTCTAGAAAATGGAGTGAGAATTACCAACTGTAGGCTAATTAAAGCTGTAACCTTTTTTTGAGATTCTTTTGCCTTAGGCAGAATTATTTGGTATTATTTCTAATTTCTCCATTTTGTTTTTCACTGTTATGAAAAATCAGCTTACAAAGAATTAGTAAAGCATTTGCTATCAATTTTTCAATAGATCTTCATCCAAAGGTCAGGTAGAGGATGTATTTCTGAGAAAATATTAATAATGAAGAAAAAAAGTCAAAATGTCAGTACACAAAGGCCTTTGCTCACAATTTAATGTTCCTGAGAGGCTGGGTTCAGTTCTACTGTGAACAGTCATTTATGAACAAGGACCCACAATTTTTTGACCAGAAAATTGGAAATACACCCATAATCATTTCCATGTGCCCATCTTATTTTCTAAGTATCTATAATCAGTTTAGCAAACAATTTTCCCTCTGAAAAAAAGAGCAAATAATTGATTATGTCCTTCCTATCAGCTGCATGCTTGGTGTATAGGTAAATAACTGTGATTACTCAACCACTATTACATTAGGTTGACATTCTTTAGACAGACAAAAATGGATTAAACCGTGCTGCCTACTCAGAAATTTGGTCTAACTGGAAATAGGCTTTTACGGAGCTACAGAAATTTCTACTTCATCTGTTCAGCCAGTAATTGGTCAGAACACAATTCTGGTTAGAAATAAGCAACAAGCTTCCCGTATCTATGAACAGAAAACAAGGTAGGCATGTAGCCTCTGAGAAACACACGTTTACTTCTGAGGAGAAGCAGTACCGGGCAACCAGTGAGCAGCATATGTCTGAAATCCAGTATCTGACGCGTTCTTTCCAGCCTTCCCAGGAATGCTGGTCTGACTACAGAGATTTGCTTTTACTTCCTGCCTTTTGGATAAAATGAGTTTGCCAGCCAGTTGTGAGTACCTAACGCTGGGGATGGTGGCCAGGTTCCGAAGCGCCTATGTCCATGGATCGCCTTATGCAATCAACAAGCCCATTGATATTAAGCCACAGAGGAGACGGTAACTGCTTTCCTTTCCTGTAGTCGTTTGTCAGTGAAAATGTGTTTTGTCACCCTTTGCTGACTGCTTTGGAGGTCTGCTGAGCTGGAAGGGTCAGGGTGAGAGGTTAGTTTTTAAATTCAGCATACTGGATAGTCAGGAAAAAATTAACCGAAGAGGAAAGCTGGAGAATATTCTTAGTTTAGCTATTTAGCAAAAGCCAATCCAGTTTCAAGGTCTGTAGATTTTAAGAATTTGAGAGATTGTTAGTGCTTGTATCACCCTCAGAATCATCCATGATGAGAATTTGAAAGAAGATTAGACAAACAATGGATATATTTATTAACAACTCTTAGTACCAGATGTCTAGATAATCTGTATGTAACATTCCTTAATGCCAACGTGCAATAAATGTGTTATAATTGTACAAAAAGCATTCATTTTAATGTGGTTACTAGGGAAGCCAGAAGACGGTTACATGTTTTTTCTATAAAGAAGCTGTCATTTCTGATCAGTGTACGAGAATTCTACTAACCCACAGTGTCCAACCCCCCCCCCCCCACACACACACACCGCACAGGCAAACTCTTGTTGTGTAATTAATTTCAAAGTTGATCTCAGTGTTTTTGTTACAGAGAAAGTAGGGTGTGTGCTGTGCAGACCTTTTTATGCAGTATCAGAATAGCGATAATATGTTTGACTAATCTGTCCAAAAGTCATTCCTCAATTTTGGTTTTATATAAAGTCATTTTATTCAGCACTTAACAATGAACTTCAGAAGCATTTTATAAAGATGTTCTATTCTCTCTGTGAAAATGCCAGTTCTCCTGAATTTTATGAATTCCCAGAATAAAAACTCAAAATTCTAAAAGCAATGTATTTTACTTGAAAACTATCATTATCATCCTACTCTTCTACTTTTCTTTTTCTAATTACACACACACAAACTCACATACAAAGCATACATTTGGCCAGATTTGACCTTACTATAAGCATAAAGGAGCATTTAGACATTCGAGTGATTAAAAAAAAAGTCTCCAAATCTTCAGAAATGCCTTGGGCTTAGTTTTTCAGTTATAAAATATTTTCTATTTTCTTTCTTTTTTTCGTTTTTCATTTGATGGCAATGAGCTTTTTGAGTTTTGTGAAGGATGATTGTTTTTCTTTTCCCCAGAGTATCAAGGCTTTTCTGTACAGCTCTAGCATCATCTGAATTTATAACAAACTAGCAGTGATGAACAACTATTTTAAGATACATTCTGGAAAATGTGTCCCAAATGGCTCAGTTGCTGTCAGTTTACTCCCCTAGTTAGCGGGGATGATACTACAAACACATGCAAATCGCCAAATCCACATGTATATGCTCTGTGTCTATTCATGTTACCTTAGTTTTTCTGCTTAAATTAGTCAACTTTCTGTATGTCAGTTGAATTATGTTTTTATGTAAGCTGACATGTATATACATGTACCCAGGAAATTTCAGACTTATCCCCAATTAGTTTTAAAATTCAGCATTACAATGTATTTTGCAAGCAAATACTTTTGAAAGCCATTTTACAATAACTAGTATTTTATAGCATAGAAGTTGTAATTTGTAAAAATAACAGATCCAATTTTTCTTTTAGTATAACACATTGCTCATATCCAGCAAGTAAATTAATGAAGTGCCTTTTTGTGTAAATTATTCGTAACTTAAATCAGATCGTGAGCTTTTATTCCATGGAAGTATAAACATGACAACAAACATAATGAAAACAGTGATCAGAGGGGTTAGATGAGTGATTAAAAGAACATCTAAATTATAGAGGATTTAAAAAATTTTTGCAACTCATTTTCTTAAGTCGTAAATTTTTAAACTTCTAAATTTTTTTTCATCTATTGGGAAACGATACACCTAGAGTGAAGGTGACTCATTATCTGAGGTTCACTAAAATCTCCCCAAAATTAAATGCGTTAGTTTCTAGGATGTTTGCTAGGGCTGATGTGAGATTTTTCTAAAGCAGCATGTTTATGTTTATTTTCATATAGTCATGGCTGTGCTCTTTGGCAGAAAAGAAACTGCTGTTCTAATTATTTTTTAAAAAGTGTGAGGAGGGAAAAAAGGAGGAGGAAGGGAAGGAGGGAGGGAAAGAAAGAAAAAAAACATAAAGAAGAGGAGCTATATTTTGATGTCTTAACCTCCCCAATGAAGCACAAGATTGAGGTAGTAAGAAATCTGGCTTTTCACTGAAATCCATGGGGAAAATAAAGCAAGAAATCTAACATGTAAATGCAAAATATACCTCAGTGTAAATCCAAGTATATTCTTGTGAAGTAATGACTTACTGAAAGAACAGTGTGTTTGTCTTAGAACACAGGGAAATAATTTCCACATTGAAAATTAGCTATATTAGAAGCATGACCACATGTCATTTAACAGTTCTCATTTTTATTTCAAGAGTGGCAATGAAGACATTAACAAAAGAGTTACCACTGCTAAATCTTAATTAAGCTCAGTGTTGAAGAGAATGACAGCCCTGCCATCTGTGATTATGATTTTCTATATTTGTGATGTTTAAAATTTTGTTTTTTAATTTTTTGTAGCCTCTACAACTTCTCTTTTGACTCTTGCAAGGAACATAATTTCCTTTTAGCTTTATATAACTTCGATTTCTAAATTTTAATACATAGAGACTGAAAAATCAGATTTAATATAGCTCTTCTACTCCTTCCTCACCCAATTGGGGTGTAAAGTTTTAGAGTGTGTGGGTCATGTCTTCTTTGTTGTTGCTTTCCCAGTGCCCAGCATAGAGCCCAGCACAGATTAAACAATATATGTTTGGTAAATACATGGTTACAAAGTGCATGTTACATATTTTGTCACAGGCATATATATCACTTCCTTGGATGCCACCTTCCACTCCATAGGTGGAGTCTTTGGCAAGATTTTTGCTTCTGCTGTTCTCTTGGATCACTTGAATCCCCCCTCCTTATTTCCTTATAGAAGGTGCATGTTACGCTGACTTCAGACCACTGGCTTAAGTGATTAGGAATCTGGAGTTTTGTTATTACCACGTCAGCAAAGCAGAATCTGAAATTCGCTTCTGTATTCTGTGTGTGTGTGTGTGTGTGCGTGTGTGTGTGTGTGTGTATACTCCAAGTAGTAGAAAAGAGGAGAAAAAGTCACTGTGGGAGGGCGCAGAGGAGGAGTTCCTAGAGAAAAATAATATTGCAACTTAAAAAGTATGATAGAAGCACAAAAGTTCATAAAACCAGTTACAAAAATTGTGAAATGTAAGCCTTAGTTCTGTTTGTCCTGTTATTACATATAACTCACAAATATTATAAAAAATCAAAATAGAGAATAAAAACTAGGAGCAGCGAAAGAGGTGAGGCAGAAGCCACTGGCACCCCAAGGGTGCTTTTCACAGCCAGACATAGTGCTTTGTCCTGCCACCTGCCCACCCCCCCCATGTTTCTGTGGCTCCACACCTGGTGGCTGTGGTTGGCAGGCCCATAAAGAGGAGGTACAAAGTCTGATCCATGAGGAGGTACATTGCACCCCAAAAGAACTACTTGAGTTTTCTAATTCATACAAGCAGAAATCTGCAGAACATGTATGGGAATGTATATTAAGGGTGTGGGATAATGGTGGAAGGAACGTAAAATTGGATAAGGCCGAATTTATTGATATGGGCCCGCTAAGCAGAGATTCTGCATTTAATGTTGTAGCTCCCTGCTCTGGGCTCCCTCTTACTAATGAGATGACGCTTCTCTCATATGTTCTCTGGCCTTTGTGTTCCTGGATCCTACAGGTAGGCTTCTCCGTGTTATCTCTGGGATCAGAAAAAAACAGAGTACAAAGAGCCACAAGGCAGAAACAAATACAGTGAGTCTGAGTATATGTTAACCAGCCTGGTTTCTCCTTGGGAAAAGATAATAAAGTTGTGCACTTAGATTTCTGATCAATCACAAAGCTATTCATTTACTCAAATGGTGTTTTGAGTTGCTAGGGCTACCATAACAAAATACTACAGCCTGGGTGGCTTAAACAACAGAAATTAATTGTCTCATATTTCTGGAGGCTGCAAGTCCAAGATCAAAGTGTCAGCAGGTTTGGTTTTTCTGGAGGTTTCTCTGGTTATTTTGCAGATAATCACCTTCTCATTCTGTCCTTACATGGTCTTTCCTCTCTGCGCAAGCATCCTTGCTGTCTCTTTGTGTGTCCAAATTTCCTCCTATTACAAGGACATCAGTCATATTGGGTTGGGACCCATCCTAATGACTTTCATTTTAACTTAATCACCTCTTTAAAGGCCCTATCTTCAAATATAGTCACATTCTGAGGTACAGGGGTTAGGACTTCAGTATATGGATTTTGGGGGAGACACAATACAGCCCATAACAAATTGTTTCCATAAAAATGATTTGCTAGCAATGACTATGGAGGGACATAGGAATTGAGCTATGATTTCTGAATAACTGGTGACCTCGTGTTCATAAAAATAGATTCAATCGGTGAGGGTGAACCTGCAAGAGAGAGGCATTGCAGAGTGCAGAAGAGTCCTTCCCACAAAGGAAAACAAGTACACACTGCAAACAGTAAATCTTCAAATGTAACCACTTTGATTTGGACTCTCTGTATCATTTGAACTGAGCCAAAACCGACATTTGCTTTTGTACCATCTTTCTGGCATTAAATTAATTATCCAGGTAACCTTGGTTCTTAAGTGGGGTGATTTTACCCTTCACCCCTCACCCAGGGGACATTTGGTGGCAATGTCGAGGCACATTTTTGATTGTCATGAGTGAAGGAGTGGCTAATACTATTAAGTACGTAGAAGACAGGGATGTTGTTAAATATCCTATAATACACAAGACAGCCGCCTACAATAAAGAATTATTTGACCCAAAATGTCAATAGTGCTGTGGTTGAGAAGCCTTATATAAAAAAATTGCATTGGAGAGTATTTTGTAGCTCTTTAAAGACCTTTATTTTTATACAGAAAACTGGCATTTTTATGTATTCATGAAAATACTTTCTCTTATCTTTCTCTTGGTAATCCGTAGATAACACTTCCTTAGCCTGGTTAAAAATTGGCAACAGTCACCTTTTCAAAATAATCTAAAATATTCAGTAATTCAAAGTGTGCTGTCTTCTGATTTGTCTGAATTATCAGCTTGATTGCATTTTCAAGGCTTATTATTCATTCAGTAGAGGTACTACTAAGATTTCATTAAAGAAAACAGAATAAATGATCTAATACATTCTTGAAGCTCCAGGCTACGTGGTAAACATTGATCTGCTTTTCAGGGAGAGGTGAAAAATACTAGACAAAATTACACAGAAGATAACAAGTATTAAGTGGTCATCTCATTGGCCTTGTGTGTGAAACTCTGCTGCACTCTTGCCACCTGTCCCCAGCCCTACATGCGTGGGCCCACTGATGGTGAGTGTGTGAGCCACAGTGTGTTTTCATCTTAACCAGCTGAGCCTAACAGCAGACAGCAAGTTTCGTAAGGGGAAAACTCTTCTGTGATGAGAGGCTCTTCTTTTCACTTTAAATAATACTTCTAATTATCCTCAGAATTTCTTCTCATCCTCCCTGCGTCTGGGTAAAAATTATTGGCAGTAACAGTTCTAAGTAGAATGTGTATCTCCAGCTCCCCGTGCTCCCCTGGATGCCAGAGCTGTCTATCCAACTGCTTGTCACCTAAATGTTCTCCTGAGAACTCAAATCCAATATATTTGAAGCTGAAATCACCCAGGGACCCTTCCCATCTCCCCTGTCATCGGTGGTCTGTGCCAGTGAAGGACTCTGAAGCCCTCCTAAAGGTGTCCCCTCCCTGAGCCGGAGCCTCTACCACCATCTGGTTGCGGGACCTTCTTCCTCCTTTACCTCGCTCTTTGTTGCCGTCCCCACTGCCACCAGCTTCGGTCAAGTCCTCCTCTTCTCTTGCCTGAGTGACTGGTAGCCTCATAACTCTTCTCTTTATTCCACTGTCATCCTCTTCCTGACTGTCAGCCACAGACCCATTTGCTAAATCGTCACCATGACGCTTCCATGTTTACAACACTAGTGTTTCATTGTCTACCAAAAAAAGCCACATAATCTACTTCCAAATAGAAGTGCCTCCTTCAGAGGGCTCCTTTCCTTTTCTTACACTTGTATATCAGCCACAGCATCACATAATTTTCAATTAATTGTATTTCCTATCTTTCCTCCTCTTTAAGAGTGGCATGATGGAAATCGTTGTTTTAGGAAGAAAAATTTGGCAGTGGCATGCATTGTAAACTGGAGTGAGAAAGAATAAAGCCCTGTACCAGCAGAAGCAAGCAGTGTGAAGTCCTGACCGGAACAATGTCATTATAATTATAAAATACATAAATATGTGATGACAATTGTGAAAACTGCTCAAAAGGAGACAAGAGCCATAAAAAAGGATGTCAGTAGGTACCTAACATCATTTGAACGTGTGGAGAATGCTTCCCTGGGGATGGTGAGGCCTCAGGAGTAATGACCCGCTGTGCTGAGAAGCAGGTGAATGAAGCCCCTGATGAGAAAAGAGCTAAAAGATGAGGTGTCTGAAACGTAACAAGGGAGGGCAGGACGAAAATAAAGTGAAGTTAGGCAAGGGGAATGTTCTTTTTTAAAAGTGAATTAACCAAATAATTCTTCATTTCATTTTGGAGAGAAACATTATTTGGTTTTTTAATGTATTCATTGGCAATGCAATTTAAAAACATTCATTGTGTCTTATTTATCACTGAGGATTTTAAGATACTGAAATAAACAGTAGGTGATATTTTCCAACTGAAGTTTTAAAAAAGTCAGTTTTTCAATCCATTCCTAACTGCTAGGGATTAATAAAAACAGTCATAAACGTTAACCTTTGTTCTGCCTCAGTTCAGCATTCACCCGTCACCTAAGTGAGAAGGAAGGAGATAGTTTTGCCAACGGTGAAATAGAGAAGTGCCCTGAAGAGAGGAAATAGGATGAGAAGGATGTTACAGGTGTCCAAGGGAAAGATAATCAGCTTCTCAGACAAGATGGAATGTGCTCTGAATTTCAAAAGATGGTCAAGGTCAAAGGGTTTTCAGTACACCGTGTTGTTACCCATTCGTAGCTTTCATAATCCTCTGAGAAACATTCTGTAAATGCTCAGACTATATTAAGTACCTATTTATTTACCTTTATTGGGCCCATGTCTCCTTTTGAGCAGCTTTCACAATTATAATCACATATTTGTGTATTTTGTTGGCCTAAGAGCCTCCTTCCACATTCAATCCTATGACCATGAAACAGGGTCAAAGCCTGTGTGTTAAACCACAATGTGTCCAGTGCTTTGTACAGGATCTGGTACATAATAGGCATTCAGCAAATTCTTGTGACATTTATTTTATCAACTGAAAATAAGAAAGTAATCAGAGGCAGTAAATAAATGTGTACCCTTTTGGAGAAACATTAAATTCATTCCAGCAACTTCCAAATGGATATCTCAAGCCCTGACCATTCTTCCTCTTTGAACTTGTATCATACATACTCCTTGAGAATTTTAGCACTTGTTCTCATGGCCAGAATTGAATTCATCATCTTACTCATAAAATCTGTTCTCTTTCTTCTGTTCCTCGGTCTGATTGATTGCTATCCAGTTATCTAAACCAGCAATGTGGGCGTGACCTTAGTTGCCCCCTTTTATCTTAATTTCCTTCCTCAAGTCTTCTTTTATTTATTGAATTCTTTTATCAGTCTCTTCCACTCTGTCTTTATTAATACTGCCAATTAATGTGAACTACTGTCAGAGCCTCTTAAGTGATCTCTACATTGATGGATTCTACATAACCCACCCAAAAGGGCTTTATGTTTGTTTGTCGATTTGCTTTCATTGCTATAGTGATATTCACATTTCTGTAGTACTAGCTAATTATACCAAAACTATTACTTTTGCCTCTTGGTAGTGGGTACTCAGTTCTAAAGCACGAAATACAAATTCTACCCTTGTAATATTTCTTTCTGAGAAATGGCTTAGTCAGAAAAAAAAAATGGATTTGCCTAATTTTCATGATGAAAACATTCAAAATTTTCCTAAGATTTCTTGAAGTCTGAGTTTATGATTGTATGAGAATTCACAGTGAACCAGTTCACAAAATGCATAGCCTTCAGTTTGTCATTATCTACGGGGGATTACTGTAAATATGTGGCATTTAGTCACTGATTTTTAATCTAGGCAAAAGTTGGAAATACTCACACACACAGAAGTCTCAAAGTCTGTAGAACAATTATAAATTATTCAACTCACCCCTTATAATGGGTATATAGTTTCCATAAATTTTTCATTTCCCTCCTGCCCCTTGCTGCTCTGACTAAAAATATGTGCTCTTGTTTGCACTGTTATTTCTGAACAATGTTTGCTGGTATCTGATGTAAGAGAGTCATGTGATAATGGTGTTACCATGGTGATCCATCCTGTATATAACAAGAACGTTATGAATACCAGCAGCTCTCTATTTTCTTTCAGTTTCTATTTTCTTTTCTTTTTCTTTCTTTGTGTGTTAGTAATCCAGTGCCTATGACACAAAGGGTAACACAATCCAGTTTTCCCTTTTTGCTGCTTGTGGCAGGATTCATACTCTGCTAGCAGGGGAGTTCTTGGTCATTTTAACTTGCAAGAGATTTTGCTTCTGCCTGATATTTTATTTCTTTTTGTCAGCAAAGTCTTCTCTTGTCTTGGGGAAAACTCATTTGACTCCTTTTGCAGATAGATGCCAGGAATTCAGTAGGATGGGTCCTGTGGAAGCAAGACACTCCAGCCTTGGGGGTGTCTTTGTCTCTGACTTCAGCATATGTTCAAAATCACCTCAAAACAAAGTAGAAAGATGAAAGTTAACTTTCGCATGACTGTTAGTTTTTAAAAGCTAAATTGTCATTTTGGTTATAGCATTCTTCATGTCAGCCTAGGACTTAAGTTACGGGAGATCATTGGGGATAAGTTACTCTAGGGATAATGAGGTTCATACATACTTATTAATCTTTCCAAGCTATTGAGAGATTTTTCCACAGACTGTGACTAAGGAGGACCTAATTGATACCATAAAAAGAGAATTAAACAGAGTTGCATTGTCCAAGCACTTAATGATGCAAATGCAAATATATGCTAAAGAATACGGGTGAGATGGAGGAGAGAGAAATAGCAATTTCGTTAGAGCAATTCCACTTGCTCCACCTGCCGCCACATGCAGTGGAACTATATCCACTAGTCAGTGTGAGGAAGAGGTGTGAATCTACCAATCCCATCCCATATCAGTTTCCATGGCCCGGTCACAGTGTGAACATCTTGCCTTACATTTAGGTGATTTAAGGGATTCTCCGTGGTAATAGTAATGACAGTAGATTTTTGCCACAAGAGCTGATGTTAGAACTTAACCTAAATGACACATGACCCCACTGAAGTTTATGTTAGTGTGCCATCAAAAGATGTATCTATGTTTATATATATTCTTTACTCAATTTGAGAAGAAAATCTAATGTCAATAGTAAATATTTAGCATCATTTGCAGAGTTAAACAAATATTAAGATTGCATACACACCAGAAATAAAACTATCTTACAGGAAAGCTCTATGAACGGGAGCATGCAGTGCATGACCTGGCTTAGCTATCTTTTTCTCTTCAACTTTCTGTAAGCGTTTATTCCATATCATGTGCATGGAACTGCACGTATACAAAGATAGATCACACAAAGAACCTGCCCTCATGGAGCTTACAGTCTAGAGAGAGATGAGAACTATTAACCATAAATAACTGTTCAACAAGATCCAGATATCAATAAATTTATTCATTTATTTATCTATTCACTTTTGTCTTTTCTTGTTCAACATTTGCTGAACAGAAACTGAGTTCAAAGTTCTCTGCTAGGAATTCAAAACTGAGAAAGACAAATTCCCAGCCTTCAACAAGATCACAGTCTAACTGCTCAGGTAAAAATTCAAAGATAAAAAGAAATAACTATATAAAGACTTTAGTAGTCCTCAAAGAGCACATAAAACCAAACATCTCCACCATCTGGGCTATTTGGGATAAGTCATTCAAATTAGATAACAAAAGAAGATGAAGCATTCTTCTGAAGGGTAACACCAAAGAACAGACAACGAACAGAGAATGAACCTACATTACACAGCACTTTGTATTTTGCAAAATAGGTTTTCATATATTGTATCCTTTGAGCATCACATCAGCCGATGAGAAAACTGAGACCTGGAGGTTAAATCATTGATTTGGGACCTGAGCCCCAGTCGTCTGTCTCTAAGTTTTGTACTCTGTGTTCTATTAAGTACCGTAGAGAAAGCAGAAGTAGAGTAAAATGTGTTGGGCAGCTCTGAGAAGGGAGAATTTATTTCCAATTGTGAATATCATAGAACGCTTCATGGGCAAAGTGGCATTTGGTCCTGAGGTTTGCATTTAGTTAGCAGAGTAGAGGATTTCAGGCTGGAAGAACACTCTGGCAAAGGTACAGATGTGGGAAAACAAGTGAACATTTACAGGGAAAAAGTTGAGCATAGTCAGAACTTAAACTTGAGAAGCAATTATGGGAAATAAAATTGGGAAGGGAGAATCAAACTGTATTTTTAGGGTCATGAAAATGAAGCTAAGGAATATTTTCTAAGCCAAGGTGAGCTATTGAAGATTTTTGAATAGGGGAGTCCTGTGATCTTAGCTTTGCTTCAGAAAGAATAAAGTGGCAGCAATTAAGAGACATAACTTGGAACGGCAGGAGACTAGAGTAAGGAGATTAGTTGTGGGGACTTAGAGCAATAATCTACTCTAGAAGTAACAAGGTGGTGACTAACACAAGATGATGGATTGCAGTATTAATTTTTGTTACTCTTTTTGTTATTCTATATTTACTTCAATGACTGTATAAAAAATTATCAAGAAAAGTAAAGGGTTTTTTGTTTTCGTTTTTAAAGAAAGCAGGTAATTAGGGCCTGACATGGCATAGTGTATGATAGTAAGGAGATGGATGAAAGAGAGTATATTCTAGAGACTTTATAAAGAAAGGATTGACAAGACATGAAAACTTGTGTAAGAAGGGAAAGAGAACGCTACTTCCATGATGATACGTGGACACTATGATGGGTCTGGGATTTCTGGTAGAAGAGTTGCACAATTAACAGAAGTAAAGATTAGGAAGAGAGCAGAAGATTTGAGAGTGAAAACAGTGACTTATTAATGGATAGACTGACCTTGAAAATTTGGTAGGACAAATAAATGGAAATGAGCAGACAAATATCAAAGAGTAAAAAGAGGTTGGCCTGGAAATATGAAAACATAAGAGAGCCGTTCTTAGAGAACATCTACACTAGTAGGTTAGATATAGGTTTAACAGTCAAAGCTTAATGCTTTTCAAAGTCACAATTTCTTTTTTGTTTGTTTGTTTTCGATTCAGAACATTACTTTCACCCTGAGCCATGTTGTGCAGACTTTTCAGTGAAGCTTGAATAGAAGATAATTTACAAAAAAGTCCAAAATGCATCAGACTTAATTCCTAAATATTTTATTACAGAAATCACTCAGATTTGGGGTAAACTGTAAGATACATAAATTGCAAAATGTGAAATGGCACTCATTTTTAAACTGACCGTTAATTTTTAATAAAAAAACCATCGTTGGTCCTGGTATTAAATCCTGAACTTAACCAGTAAAGGCTTACAAGAAGTAGATAGTAACAGATGGATGTGATCCAATAGTGATCTGCTCTACTATTACATTCTCAGCAATAAATATGAATGTTTAAGTGGTCTAATCGCCAGAAATCAACCCAAATTATAGTAATAATTAGAGATTTGTTGACTATGGATAGAACTACATAATTTTGGAATTATAGAGGAGAAAAGAGAAGAAACCAATAATAAAAAGGCAATATTACCCAGTCACTGGAAAGAAGTATGTTTATGTTTGTGGTTACACAGTGAAAATTAGCCATGAAAATGACTGTTCAATCAATTATTCTCTATGTAGTTTGTTTAAAAAAAAAAAAAAAAGTTAAAATAGCATTTTTTTTTTAACCAAACATTTCTTACTGGAAGTTCAATAGGCACATGGTTGTCTTGTTTGGTTAGATGTGGATATTTGTATGTTATTCCATTTTATTAGTTCTGAAAACAGCTTTATCAGTAGTTAGATACATTATTTTCCTGGGAGCCTGGGTATTTTATTGGGGCTGTTTCAAATGCATTTAATGTCCTGTCTAATGGACTTGTTTATCTTTTCCCCAATGCTCTTGACCAGGGAAGTCACTTTTCATTTGCCTTATAAATGTGAGGACCTCATTGCTATAATCTATAGATTATGGCATTTTAGTATTTCATATGTACTTTTAATATGATATATGCCACATTTACATATAATTTGTAAAGAAAATTTTCTAGAGAAATTATTGCTTAAGATCGCTTTTAAAGAGAATTGTTACAGAGGATGTGCAGTCAGTAAGTTAAAATAATAAGTAGAAATTTTAAAAAGAGCCAGCCCAGCAGCGATCACCAAACTGCTGCAGGATGTACCCCGGACTCTCCCGAGCTAGGGTGGTAGGGGCCTGAGGGTCTCGGCCATGCCCCCACAACATGCACAGAAAGCCCAGTGATGACCCAAGCCACAGCAAGAAGGGCCCCGGGTTCCTGAGCCGGGATGGTGGGGGGTAAGGGCTTTTGCCACACCCCCAACATCTGCACCCAGCGTGGCAATGACCAAGCCATGGCTGGAAGCCCCCCCAGTCGCCCCTGTGGGAATGAGGGGGGTGCCAAGGGCCTTAATCCCACTCCTCCTCTTTCCTCCTCCTTCCTTCCCATTTCCTTCCCTTTTCCCCTCTCCCCCTCCCTCCCAGCTGCTCCACAGCAACACCCTAGAGTGAAAAAGAAAAAGTAAGAAAATTACATTTTCTTAAAAACTTTAAAGAGAAATAATGAAGATGACTTCTATAACTTAAAAAATAACTTTAAAAAGAGTAAAGTAGATCAGTTTATCTGTAGTACTAAGGCTCTATGTACAATATTCTCAGAAGTTGGAGTATCTCTTGGAGGGTGAAATATTTCCCATGTAGTTGACCTCCCATTTATGTTTCTCAATATTTAGACCAACACTAGCCTATAGAAATATTATGTGAACCGTATCTACAATTTAAAATTTTCTAGTACCACATTTAAAAAGGGGGAAAGAAAACCACATAGAATTCATTTCAAAAACATTTTATTTAACTAACTATATAAAAATATTATTATTTCAACGTGTACTCAATATATACAATTATTTTTAACGTTTACTTATACAGATTTGTAGGGTATAGTGTGTTGTTTCAATACATTGCATATACCATGCCATGATTCACTTAGGGTAGATAGCATAGTTTTGTACCCATTAGTCAACCATATTCCTTCCCCTCCCTCCCCCAGCATCTGGTAACCATTATTCTACTCCCTACTTCGATAAGAAACACTTTTTTTAAAAAAAGATTTTACATATCGGTGACACCATGTTGTATTTGTCTTTCTGTGCCTGACTCACTTCACTTAACATAATGGTTTCCAGCTCCCTCCACGTTGCTGCAAAGGGTAGGATGTCATTTCTTATTTATAGCTAAATAGTATTCCATTATGTATATATACCACAGTTTTTTTAAATTCGTTAATTGATTGATGGTCATTTAGGTTGATTTCATCTCTTGGCTATTGTGAATAGTGTTGCCATGAACATGGGAGTTCAGGTGTCTTTTTGATATATTGATTTCATTTCTTTTGGGTATATATCCAGTAGTGGGATAAGTGGGTTGTAGGGTAGATACATTTTTGGTTCCCTGAAGAAACTCCATACTGTTTTACACAGTTGCTGTACCAATTTACATTGCCACTAACAATTTAGGAGAATTCCTTTTTTTCCACATCCTCACCAGTGTTTGTTATTTTCTGTCTTATTGATAATAGCCATTTTAGCTGGGGTGAGATGGTATCTCGTTGTGGTTTTAATTTGCATTTCCCTGATGGTTAGTGATGTTGAGCGTTTCTTCATGTGCTTTTTGACCATTTGTATGTCTTTTTTGAGAAATGTCTATTCAGATCCTTTGCCCATTTTTTAATTGGGTTGCTTTTTGCTGTTGAGTGCTTTAAATTCCTTATATATTCCGGATTTTAGCCCCTTGTCCAATGGGTAGTTTGCAAACACATTCTCCCCTTCTGCAGGTTGTCTCTTCACTTTGTTGATATTGTCTCTTGCTATGCAGAAGCTTTTCAGTTTGATGTAGTCCCATTTCTGTATTTTTGCTTTAGTTGCCTGTACCTTTGTGATCTTGTTCAAAGAAACGCTGCCAACTCCCATTTCGTGTAGCATTTCTCCTATGTTTTCTTTCAGTAGTTTCATAGTTTGGGGTCTTAAATTAGGTCTTTGATCCATTTGAGTTGATTTTTTTAATGGTGATAGATAATATTCTAGTTTTAATGTTCTGCATGTGGATATCCAGTTTCCCCAGCATCGTTTATTGAAGAGGCTGTTCTTTCCCCAATGTATATTCTTGGCATCTTTGTCGAAAGTCAGTTGGCTATAAGTGAGTTTGTTTCTGGGACCTCTATTCTTTTCCATTGGTCTATTTGTCTGTTTTTATGCTACTGTGCTGTTTTGGTTACTATAACTTTATAGTATATTTTGAGTCAGGAGATGTGATGCCTCCAACTTTGTCCTTTTTGTTTAAGATTGTTTTCTCTGTACAGGATCTTTTGTGGTTCCATACCAATTTTAAGATTGTTTTTTATTTCTGTGAAGATTGTCAATGGTATTTTGAAAGGGATTGCATTTATCATATAGATTGCTTTGAGTAATGTGGACATTTTGATGATGTTAATTCTTCTAACCCATGAACCTGGGATGTCTTTCCTTTTATTTGTGTCCTCTCCAATTTTTTTTCACCAGTGTTTTACAGTTTTCATCATGAAGGTTTTTCATCTCCTTGGTTAAATTTACTCCTAGGTATTTTATTTTTTTGGTAGCTGCTGTGAATGGGATTACTTTCTTGACTTCTTCTTCAACTATTTGTTCTTGGTATATAGGAAGGCTATTGCTTTTTGTGTGTTGATTTTGTATCCTCCCACTATACTGAATTCATGTATTAGTTGTAGTAATATTTTGGTGGAGACTTTAGGATTTTCTATGTATGTGATCGTGTCATCTGCAAATAGGAGTAGTTTGATTTCCTCCTTTCCAATTTGGATGCCCTTTATTGCTTTCTCTGGCCTTATTGCATTGGCTAGAACTTCCAATACTATGTTGAATAAGAGCAGGGGAAGTGCACCCTTGTCTTGTTTCAGATCTTAGAGAAAAGCCTCCAATTTTTGATCATTCAGTATGTTATTAGCTGTGGTTTGTTGTATATGGCCTTTACTATGTTGAGGTACATTCGTTCTATATCTAATTTGTTAAATGTTTTTATCATGACATGGTGGCTTTTATTAAGTGCTTTTTCTGCATCTATTGATTGTTGTTTTTCCTTTATTCTTTTGATGTGCTGTATCACGTTTATTGATTTGTGTATGTAGACCTATTCTTGCATCCCTGGGATGAATTCCACTTGATCATCATGAATGATCTTTGTAATATGTTGTTGGATTCTGTTTGCTGGTATTTTGTTGAGCATCTTTGCATCTATGTTCATTAATTGTTAATGAAATATTCAACATTCTTGATACTAAGTCTTTGAAATTCTGCATGTATTTTATGCTAACACTACATATTAATTTGGATGCTAAATTTTCCTTGATTGTATTTGATATGTATTTAGATTTCATTAAATTTTCAATTAGAAATGTATATTCACTTACTCAGGTTGTTCCAAGCATACATAAAAATTTTCCAATAACTGAACCAACTATTGGTTTTTAAAAATTGAATTTTAATTGCTAAAAATTAAGTAAAACAAAAAATTTATTTCTTTAGTTGTACTCACCCCTTTTCAAATGCTCCTCATGTGGCTGGGGCTGCCATATTGGACAGTTCATATTTAGGTTATCTGGGGTTGAATTCAGAGTCTGCCACTCACTGTGCTATCTCAGGCAAGTTGTTTTCTTTTTCTGTGCCTCAGTATCTTCATCTGTAAAATGGACGTAATCATAGGACTCATGTCATAAAGTTATTATAAAGAATAAATGAAATAATACCAATAATACATATAAAACACTTAGCACAGTGCCTATTACATAATGAGCCTTCAACAAATATTAGCCTTTATTATTAATGTTTTTATTGTTATCATGAATCTGCTTTTATATTTTGTCCCATTGTCATCTCTGAGTGTCTGGCAGAAGTAAACTTCTCATCTTTGGTGTTATAAAGCAGAGAGATGCTGGACAAGATGCAGAGATGTGAGTTCTTCCTGCTCCAGATCTGTATGTCTAATGGCCAAGATATCCTACGGTCGAAGCGACACCCTGGCTCACCTGAACTCAACAATCTCCTTGAAACAGCTCTCCTGAACAGAACACACATATTTCTCTTCAGGACAATGCTATTTTTCCTTTTACCTAAATTCAGAACCTTGGAGTCATCACTGCATCCTCCTCTCCCTCATCACCCTTGTCTGCCATCAAGACAAGTCCTTTGAAATTTTCACTGTACGTTCCCATGCTTTTCTACCTCTTCATGTTCATCATTACCACCCCCTCCTCTTACCTGGACAGCTGCAATGACCCCTGTCTAATTAGCCTCAATCTCCAGGTTCTACTTATCACCACATGTTGTGCCTGCTGTTGAATTAATCTCCTGAAAATGCTATTTTTTTTATCATATATCTTAACTGTTCAAACTGTCTCTTCACTGCTGATCACTTCCAGGGTAAGTCCATCTCCTCTGTGAAGCCTTCCTTAACAACTTCTATGCCAGGTCCCAATAACAACACCCTTCTTGTGCTGCCACGAACCCACACAGCCATCTACCGTAGCTCTAGAACAGCAGTCCATGTAAGACAGAGATTATTTTGTTGTTGTTATTTTTTGTTTGGTGGTTTGTTTGTTTTATGTCTTGATATCCCTGTAATGCAGCACAGTGGTTCCTCGATAAATTCTCATTTTCCGTATGAGCTAGTGAATGATATTCCTTTGTCTGGCATTCAAGGCCTCTAAATTTAGCCCCAGTTGACTTTTCTGGCTCTGTTTCATGCTTTTATCCATAAAGATCCTCTGCTCTAGACAAACTGGTTTATCCCTATCTCACAGATATGCCTTCTATGTTTCCATCTCCATGGCTTGGCTCATGTCATCTCCTCTCCTGACGAGTCCCCACTTTCTTTTCAAGCGGCCCAATTCTACTCATTCTTCAAGGTTTAGTTCATCCCTCCACTGTGATGAAGACCACAGAGCATGATGCAGTCCTCCATGCTGCAGAGTCAGAATTGCATGGCCTGATGGAAGGAGGCCAGGCTTGGGGCCCAAGTGAATTTGTTTGTTTCCCTGTTCTCCTGACCTAGTTTCATACCCTCTCTGAGATGCATATTCTTCATCTATGTAATTAGTGTAAGAAAATCTAAGTTGCAGGTTGTTTTGGGTATTGATAATAATATGTACTGGCATTTGGTGAGGGTTTAGATAGAGTGCATGATATTTTCACTACAGTCATAGAGCATTTAATCATGTCATTTGAAACATTTTTTCATTGTAAGATCTTATGTCATCTGGATCACTACGCAATATATGCTTGTTTTCCAAACTAGACTACAAGTGTTTGGTCTGCATCTAACATTCAGTTGAATTGTGAGCACACATACACAAATACATATATGTGTGTGTGTGTATATTTGGAGGTATCAAAAGAGAGAAAGGCACATTAATGTGTATTGACTCATTTAATTCCCATAAGAAAGCACCGTTCTTTGAGAAAGTTGATAATGTTATTATTTTATCCATGAAGAACTGAGACTTGAAGAGTTTGAGTTCCTCCTGAACTGATCTACATCTTTAAGTGCAAATGGCAGGAAATTTGAACAATGTTTACACATCTTCCCCAAATCTGTTTGATTTTATTCTTTCTCACATTTCACATCTATGAAATTCTCTGCCTAAATCAATATGTATGCTAACCACCTGTCTGTTTTTATCTACAGGCAATTGCACCCAGACTTGGGATGGTGGGAGGGAGGGTGGGGAGATGGCTGTAAGAAGGATACTGCATCTCATGGGAGGCCAATCAAGGATGCTTCCAACAAGACAACCATGTCTTTTTGTTAGACTGCTCAACATTGGTGTCAGGATTGACAAATGACACTTGAATTCCTTTTTCCTGAAATAGAGCAAGAACAGTCTATGAATAAATACACATGATATGTAACAAGTTTTTGCTGCAGGTGACAGTGTTCTGATTGTCGGAGATAATGGAGATAATTTTCCTCCAATGCTCTCTAGCATCAGGCAGACAAGTTTAAATTTGGCTGAATTTTGTATACAAACCATAGTGCAGCACCAGCCATGCCAAAATATAGAAAATTTCATATGAAAAACACAGAGTAAAGAACACATTGGATAAATTATCTTACCAAGCTTAACCTTATTCTCATAGAAAGTTCCCGATGGCAAATGGAGGAAAGGGAGTTATATGCACAGAAAGAACGTTGTAGGGATAGCAGGTTATGACTTTTCAAAGTCCCGGGTTACAGAGAAATGGGTCCTCATACTTTGGTGAAAGACTAGGTTAGCTTACCAATAAATGAAATGACTATTTACTTTTTGCTTTATACTCATTCATTCTGCATGTGATTTGTGTAGATGGTCAAGTCAAAAACTGCCAGTACAAAGTAACAACCTCTTATTGTATTGTTTAAGTATAGGTTAATCATTAATGTTTTTCCATGGATCAATACCCTGTAGAAGCAGGAGCTGTAGCAGTGCTCTTCAATCCCATGTGTCTTCCAGCTGAGAACAGCCAAGGGCCAGATCCGTTGGAGTGTTGTCACATGTAGCAAACCCTTAGCTCTTCTCTGTGAGCATTTCCTCCCTGACCCCAGTACTCCAAACTTGACCTAAGGAGAGGATGAACGTGGCTGTGTAAGAGTAACAGAGGGGAAAATCCTTTTAATGTTATTCAATTCTTTACTTTCTGTTCTTCTTCAACTGAAAGTTGAGCTATTATGTCCCCTGAAATGAAATTGTGCCAAGCAGAAGTAACACAAGGCAACCTTTATATTTGCCTCAATTCTGGGTAACAAAAGTGATTTAAAGAAAAATAAGAGTGAAAAATATTGCATTTACGGTAAAAAATGAGCTACGTTATCCCCTTGAAAATATTCTTTCAAGTTTTTTCAAAAGAATCACCATTAAGGACTTGACAAATATTTTATGTTTTAAAGCAGCCCATAAAAAGGATAAGCCTCCTGCTCTTATCCTTCTCAATGAAACCCTCTTGTAAACAAAGACTGGTGTTATTTACTTTTGTATCCCTTGTGCTGCTAAACCAAGAGCCTTGCAAAAATGGGTGCTTAATAACTGTGATTTAATGAGTGAGAGAATGAATTGGTGAAAGGTATGCTACTTCTCAGAGAACACTGTTAATTTGAGTAGATGAGACTGCTGTCATTAAGTAAAAGGATAGAGAATACTTTCAGTATGCTTGGAGTAGTGTCAAGCATTTTTTTTTTTATGTTGTAAACATGACCTTTGTTAAGGGTTGAATTTTCCCCCAAAATTCATACATCGAAGTCCTAACCCAGTGTCTCAGAATGTAACTATACTTGGAGATAAGGTCTTCAAAGAGATGATTAAATTAAAATAAGAGCTTAGGGTGGGTCAATCTGACTGGCATCCTTACAAGAGAGGGAAATTTGGAAACACAAAGAGAGACCCTAGACGTGCAAACACAGAGACAAAATCATGCTAACACATAGTGAGAAGGCAGACATCCGAAAGCCAAGTAGAGTGGCCTCAGAAGAAACCAAACCTGCCGACACCTTGATCTCTGACTTCTAATCTCCAGAACACTGAGAAAATAAATTTCTGTTGTTTAGGCCATGCAATCTGTGGTTATTTTGTTATGGCAGCACTAGCAAATTAATACAAACTTTTTCACTTGGTACCCTTAAAAGTCCTCTGTTAAAATAATGGTAAGGAAATAGAAGACTCTAAACTCCCAAGAATAGAAGGATAAAAGAGGAGACAACTGGAGATATGTGAGGATTACAAGTATTTTAGAAAATGGAAAGGAAAGAAAGAAATCAGTAAAATTGAGAATGCTAATTGCAAAGTACCCACAAAGGAGGCACAAATGATTTCCTTTGTGGAAATCTGGAAAGACCTGGGAATTGAGTAACCAAGTTTGCTTAAAAGTAGGAAAGATGGATGGAAAATCTGCGTATGAAGTGGGCTCACCACACAGGTCCTTTTCTCCCCCTTTTCAGCGAATAGACAAATTCCACTTCATGCTTATCAGAAAAATGGAAATTTATTCTATGAAATAGCTAAGGTACCAGTGTGGAAGGTGGAAGTATGCCAACTGAACTGTGAAATTCTGGTTTCTCTAGTAGCAGTTGGGGTCAAGAACTCTGTCAGTTAAGCTTGTGACACCGAGGCAAGAGGTAGACAAATCCTTCTCTAGAAAAATGGAATCACTGCTCAGAGAGGAGAACTATAGTTACTAACATTAGATGGTTGCCTACTGAAAAGGACAAGGTCCTTTTTTCCTCAATCACCCTGTAGTGTGTCCCAAGACTCCACAAGCCCAGCTTAGTGATATAAAACTCCCAGTAAGCATTTTAGTGTCTCTCTCTTTAATATGAGTGGGCAGCCAAGGTTTCACTATCCAACATAAGTCTAAAACAAACAAATGAAAATAATAATAACAATAATAGTGATTAGAGAGAAATAGAAACAATTCACGAAACAAATAGAAGTCTCAGAAAAAATATAATGTTCACAGAGAGATAAGTTACTGCTTTAATGAAACAAGGATACTATACAAAATTAACAAGTAAGAACAAAAAATGAGTTATTAGGATTTAAAATAATGATAGATAAAATTAAAAATTCAATGGAAGAGCTGAAAGAGAAAGTTTTAGAAATCTATCTACCAGCAAATAAAACAAATAAAGAGATGGACAACTGGAGGTAAGAAAATTAGAAAAACAATTCTATGGCTAATATCTGACTGCTAGGAGGTTGAGAAAGACAAAAGAGAGAGGGAGAAAATCAAGGGAAAGAACTAATCAAAGAAAGAACACAAAAATTTCATCAAATTGAAGGACAGATTTTTCTACACTAAAAAGGCAAATAGTGCCAAGCACAATAAAGGAAAACAGACCCATACCAAAGACATATCATGACATTTCAGAGTACCAGATACAAATACAATAGAAGGTCCTAAAAGCTTCCAAAGAAGAAAAAAGGCCACAGACTACATTTCCAATCAGGGTTTATGTGGTATTGATTCATCCTCTCAAAAGGACGTTGGTGCTTAGAAGACAATGGAGCAATGTATTCTAAATTCTAAGTGAAAATGATTTCCAAACCAGCTAAAACATCATTCAACTGTGAGGATAAAACAATGGATGTGTTTGATTGAGGCAGAAAATATTTTACAAAGGAATTTTAAAAATTATCTTAGAGAGCTCTGGAAGGACTAATGATAATGCTGCATAAAAGCAAGCAAATAAAAAAGGAAGGCAATTTATAACTCCAGAAAAAACAAAAGGTTGTTTTAATAAATGAAGCATGATTATGGCACACAATTTGGCTTATCAGTAACCATTACTTAATAGGGTTAACAACATGAAACATGAGTATACATTTAACCAGTAATTGTTATGTAACTATAGTGAGAGGATTAAAGGAGGAAAGTAGAGGAGTAAGATGGTGGAAGAGTGTGAAATCTTCATCATCCATAATGAGAAGTCAATTATAAATATGAAGTTAAAAAAAGAGTTTAAGAATCTCATGGAGAGGGGTGGCACAAAAGTCTTCTCTAAGCCTTGTATAGTAGTACAATTTGGAAGAAAATTAGTTTAATAATTCTTTTGTAAACTTAAAAGGAATCAAAGAAACCAAATTTCTAAATATGATAAATCTCTTCTGTATATTAGCATGATTATAGTTAAATATATTAGATTGGGATTGACATTTGAATGGAATATTCAATTTTCTCTTTAATATATGATAGGTTTAACATTGTCACTAACTGTAGAGCAGGGACTGGTAGTGCTCTTTATTGTCAGAGGTGACCTTTCAGGAGAGAGAGGAGGAATGTACACCTGGCCAGTCAGACAGCACAGCAGATTCAGTGCTGGTCATGGGTGAGGCTGCCAATGTTGAAGGCAGTTTGTGCTATTCAGGTATTAAATTGCTCCTATTTCATCTCTCACTCTAAAGATGATTTATAACTCATACTCTCCACCTCCACTCTTTTCACTAGTAAGCAGGATACTTATGTAAAATAATTAGTATAGAAAGAAGTCACTATATTGCTGTAATGGGTTGTTGAATTCACACTTGAACTGGGATAATAATCCTTAGGAAGAGTAGAATAAAACCAATGATTTTCATGTTATTGTTGACTCTACTTGAGTGAAACAGTAGTGTAAAGAAGTTGTTTTTCTCTGCACAGCTTGTAGAATATATATATCTCTTTATAGTCACACCTTGTCTCTCAGAATTACCATGACTCAAGCTGTTTCTTGCAGGTTTAGAATTCCCTTTTCCTCAAAAGCATCCAGAAAATCTTCTTGACCTTCAGGTGATTGGCAGAACACATGCTGTGAGGGCTCCTCAACTTGGCAGAAAAGCCCTGTGCTTTGTCCAAAGGAAGGGCTTTCCAGTGTGAGAGTTTATTCAACTTGCTGGACTGCCAGGCCTCCTGAAAGACAGGTGTGTGGGAAGCCGAGTAAACAATCTCAGAATGCTCAGGTTTTTCCCTCTATGGCACAGTTACCTTGCTCAGCAGCAACAGCCCATGCTCTCATGCTGTTCCCTGTCCCTTTTCTGTTAACTGAGAAAACCAATAGCTTCTAGAGCAACATCAGCACAGCTCAATGTAAATGGAGTTCAATACAAGGAGACAAATAGCCCGATGAGAACATGGAATATTTCAGTGTAATACTCCAGAGTTCTACACCATATTCTTAGTATTCCAGTGGAGCATTCATCTCTCATTTGTCCCCCACCCCCAACTCTGCCCATCTCATTCATTCTTTTGCATTATTCATGGAGTAATCTCCCCTACAAGATCACAAGTTTTCAGGATACTCAAGTAACCTGTATATTACCTCTATCTTTGCATTTTTTTCACTGCTTAGTACACAGCCTTGCACATAGTGGGCCCTCAGAAAACAGATGTTAAATTGTATTTTCCAACTAATGCAATACATTGTAAAACATACTTCACTCTGTATTAACTCCTTGTGGTCACAACTTGTCTCTCTTACACCTGTGTTTTCAGAATGTATTGCCTGTGATCTAGCACACTGGTGAAGGGGCCAGGTTTTGGACTCAGTATCTGAGTTAAAAACCCAGGCCCCACTTATTGGTTATTTGTTCTTGAATTCTTAGAGTTTCATCATCTCTAAAACCAGGATGATAATGACAACGTCTGTGGAGAGTAAGTGAGATAATGTCTATAATTGCTGGTGTATATTAAATTCACAATGTTAGCTGTTATTACTTTTATTAGTATTTTTCATTATTGCTATTATTAGTTTCCTCATTTCTAAATGAGAATGATAATGCCAAACTCACAGGGCTGTTGGGAGAATTAAAAGAGTTAAGATATATATAACCTATATATACAAGTATATATGCATGGATATGTATATACATATACCTATACACACATATAAGCACATATACATACATTTATATAGCATACATATATATAATAGTACTGAACACATAGTAAACACTCCCATGTTAGCTATTACTACTGTTAGTATTACTATTTATGAATAATAACTATTATTATAGTTTTCTCTTGTATCTAAAATGAGGTTAGTAATGCTAAGCTCATAAGGTTGTTGTGAAGATTTAAAATGTTAATAGACTTTAAAGCCTTAGAACTGTGCTTTGTATATGGTAAACCATATAAAAGCATTTGCTTTCATTATTTATGCCGATCGTAATTTACGAAAGCATGATTGTATAGTGCAGTAAACCTGTAATACAGCATATGCTCAATAAATTAATTCACTTTTGTGTTCATTTCCTACCACATCAAAATCACTAAGGAAATTAATATTAATGGCAATGCATGCCTGAGTGGTAATACTAATTATTTTTCTACACACCAGGCAAAAAAAATTTCCAGGCTGGTAAAACATCTTGGCCCAGAAACCTGCCTTTGGCAAAAAGACAAGATGTGAATGAGAACATGCCAGCCAGCAGGAATCGTGAGGGTGGCATTTTGCCTACTATGTATAGTGATTTGCCAATTTCCCTTTCACCAGCTATGACAGTGACGTTGATGCTAGATGAACAACCTGAATAACGCTTCAGGGGCACGTCCCTTCTTCTAAAGCTGCAGGCCAGCCGAGGAGACAGGATGCAGGCTCCGTTCCTCTGCTGTCATTTGTCTGCCAGTACACATAGCAGGCTTCTGTGAGTATGTTTGGTAGCCACAACGGCAGACTGTATTTCAGCAACTCAAGGGGAACCATTTCAGAACATTAAAGGTGGAAAACACCTTACACCTTGAATCCAAGGAAACAAGTATCCAAAATCTGAAACATGAGGTCCTGCAAGGCAATGGCCCTAAATTACAGACTAAAAATGCTTCCAACCCTTATAGACTGGACTTCCTTTAAAGAACTCAAAACATACTTATCACATTTATCTTCCACTTTTAATTAAAGTGCATATTTAGTTTTATTCAAGTTTCAGAGGAAAGGAAAGGAAAGGAAGGGAGATTACCTGTTACATTCTTGGTGCTGTGCCTGGCACCTGCCCTTTGTAGAAGAAGGCGAGTCTTGCATGATGTCTGAATTAAAAATATGCAGTCTTTTATGATGATGATGATGATGATGATTATAATAAAAACCAGCAGATTGAGCTATTGTCTGTTTACTGAGAGGTATCCACGGAGTATGTATGGTTTGGAAATACAACATAAGGAAAGGAAAATGTGGGAACCTCTCCAAATACCAGTGGTGCCATTTATAATTTAAGCCTTCCCTAAAGTGAGGTTACCTTAGATATAGAATGGGGAAAGGTGAAATATACACGGATTGTGTAAGCAGCCAGTTTCAACACACTAAATCATAAACACTTGTGTTTGTGTAGGCGTATGTACTTTTTGGTGGAGGGAAGAGAGGAATTTTGCCTTTCAATCTCATTTCAACCACATGACCTGTAATTGGGAATCTTGTCTTTCATCCCCTGTTTTTATCCCTTCTTCCATGTATTCTGTTTGTGTGATGACCTTCAGCATAAGGTGCCTTGTCATAGGCAGTATATAAACAATATGCAAAACCGAATCCTCATCTCTAGCATTGATCTCAAAGGCCTTTTTTTGTTATCAAATACCTTTAAATCTGTGTCTTCAAACTCCAGTTACATTCATTCAGATCAGTATATTTCTTTCCATGTATAGGTCTTCTGATTTCTGTCCTAGGTTGACTCTTTCCCAAATTCTCTTTTTACATCAGGAATTACCATTCTCCAGATTAACCAGTCTAGAAATTAGTCATCATTACTCTTTCTTTTCTTTCATTTTCAATATTCAGTCCATCCTTAAGTTTACTTATGGCCCACCTCCTTAACTCTGGTTTCCTCTCTGAGGATGTCTCTCTTCCTCTGGTGATTATAAACTGGGATTTAGGGCGGCATTTAGGAAATCCCAGCCTACTCAACCTATCCAAATATAGAACCACAATTCAAATACTCTGCTAAGAGGCACATACATATGTTTTCAAGGTGGGGGGTGGGGTTTTATCATTTAATCACAGCATGAGTTGTGATATGTCCTCAATAAATACTAATTATAGAATGACTTTCAACACTCTCTGTAACTCCCCTAGCTTTATCTATAGGGAGGTCATTTGGTTGCATGCCATGATCACATAATTCCAAGCTATTTCTTGTACTATTTGCCCTTTCTAAAATATCTTCCCCTTCACAAACCTTGCAGTTCTTCACAGATCAAACCAACTCACAAGGTCTTTTGCCTAACTGAACTCCACATTCATGTCTTTTCTTCTTTGTACATCTATAATATGTTTATACCAATCATTTTTCACTGAAATATACTCTAAAAATTTGGGATATGAAAATCTTATCTTCCTGAAGGATAGGAACCATGATTTGCTCTTTAAATTTTAACTCTTTTGTTTTTCTTTTTGTTTGCAAATCCTCTACCACATAGTGCTGGGCTATGCAGGTAGCCAAAATTTAGTAAGTAATCTGTGAATGTCTGTTAAGTCCCTCCATTAATCCACATACTCAGAAAATATTAACATATACTTTGTCAGGCTTTACTAGATGTTCAAGCATGGAAGTAAAGCAATGGTAGAGAATTATTTATTGCGAATATGTTATTTTTAGGGAAGAGGATATTAGAAATAGCTTTTTGAAAAATTGGTTTGGGAAATTCACATATCCAAGGTTATAGAGAGCCATCTTGTGGGCAAGTGAGTTTCTCACTCAAGTAAGACCTTTAGATAAACTGGCTCTCTTTGCCTTAGCCACAGAATAGAAAAAGTATTTTAAAACTTTATATAACTAGGGACATTTAACCAATTTCTGTAAACTAATTGTAGACTTTACAATGTCTTTTAGATTTCTTGAATGTCTGAGAATGAAGATCTTTGCAAATAAATTACTAAATATCATAAATATGACTATGGCACCTTCCTAGGAAATCTTATGAAACTGTAATCAGAAAGGAAAGATTGTCTTTAGAGACTCTCTCTTAAAAAGAGCTATCATTTGGGGGCAGTCCTCAGGGTGCTTTGAAAGTCTGGTTAAATCTATAGTTGTGCTGTCTTGAAAAATGCAAATATACACACAATTTTGCATATCATTTCAGGGGCTTTGCCAGCTCCCCTGCAGTTCACTCATAAGCCCATTTGTGGACTTCATATTTTAAATCTCTACATTTACATAATACACAATGAAGGTCTAGAAGGTTTTAGGGTAAAAACTAAGATTTGATCCTATTATCTCTTCATCTCCCAAACTTCATGCTCACACAGTTTTGTAGAATAAATAGATAAATAAAATCATGGTGAAATATTTTAGCTATATTGTTTGAGTCCCTAAGCTGAATTTTAATATTTATAGTTTTTAGGCTCTTAACATTGCTGACATCAACAAAGATACAATTTTTATATTAGGGCCCTGTCATTCATGGTGCACCTGTCACAATGATCCTTGATGTTTATTCTCTCTAAAATAAAGATGTATTTTAGATCTCCTTTTTAAAGGCTGAATAGTATCACACACACACACACACACATATGTATATATGTATAAATATGTATATGTACACCATATTTCTTTATTCATTCATCAGTTGATGGACATTTAGATTGATTCCATTGCTTGGCTACTGTGTATAGTGCTGTGATGAACATAGGAGTGCAGGTGTCTCTTCAACATACTTATTTCCTTTTCTTTGGATATACACATAGTAATGGGATTGCTGGATCATAAGGTAGTTCAATTTTTAATTTTGAGGAAACTCCATGCTGTTTTCCATAATGGCTGTACTAACTTACATTCCCACCAGTAGTTCCCTTTTCTCCACATCCTCACCAACACTTTTTACCTTTTGTCTTTTTGGTAATAACCATTCTAACAGGTACGAGGTGATACCTCATTGTGGTTTTAATTTGCATTTCCTTTATGTTTATTGATGCTGAGCAACAGAACTACTAGTTCTCTGTTTCTTTTTTCTTATTGATAAATCGAAAATATCACCTCTCTTGGTCAGGAACATTGGAGCTCTTTTTTTCTTCTGTTAACATTTACAATAGTTTATGTTTTCTTCATCTCTTGCCATTAATACCTAGGTTAGTATTTTTCCAAGTAGGTTCTGTGGAATGCTAGTTCCACATGATCTCCGTAGGTGCTACATGCAAAATGATTGCATGGTCAAGTAAGCTGAGCTTCACAAAATTAGACCGATACATTACTGGAAGATTATCAGAGTTTTTAACAAGCTAAATAAATATTTTAAGTGAAAGGAGATACTATCTGTGAAATATCCTAATCTTTATTAAACATGGAATTTTTTGTTTTCACAGTAATGGGGTTGGTGCTCCATAGAGAACATTTTGGCACATGCTGAATTAGAGATACAAAGATAGATTTAGAACTATGTACAGATTGCTTGAACAAATTTCAGGGTGGTGAGAAATTGACTTCGAGTGTAGAATATTCTGGGAAAGGAAATTTTTTACATTAAATGATCATAATTCAAATATTATGATTAGTTTTAATTTAGCAGGCAATTTGATGTAATGGAGAAAGCACTCACCTACAAGTAAGTTAACATGTTTTATTTCTCAGTATAGTCATGCTGTTTTTCAAGTGATTAGCAATTCATTTTACCTCTCCAGCTAAGATAAAGGAATTCTTGTAGGAGTAATAGAGACACTGTGATTAGTATAAAACTTAGCTAAAGATGCTTTGTGCAACAATTCCCAAGTCATATTCTGAAAGATGGCTTACTCTGATATTAATTCATGTCTAGGGAGGAATGGTTCAATTACTCTGCAAATGCTCTCCACCTTCTAGAATAGTCATATTGCAGTTAGTACATTCAAAGCTTTTCCAAGTCCTATAATAAATGTTTTTCTTTAAAATTGTCAAGCCAATGTTTTCCAAATTATTTGACTGTCTAGTCTTTTATTATTTTTATTATTCAATTAGTCTCAACATCTTAAAAACTAGTATTTCATGCAACAGTTTGGGAAATTTTCTTATGCCTTTTTTTTTTTTTTTTTTGCTTTTAACAGATAAAATTGTCTTTAATCCATGCTAATAGAGACAAATGATTGCATCAATAATCTAAAAAGTGTGAACTTCTATTTCATTGTGGTAAATTGACCTGTGTTCATATTATTTCTAATTAAATAGAGGGACTTAAAAGGAGAGGCATGGGGATAAGAAAAAAGATACCTCCCCCTACCTCACTACGGGCCCCCATTCCCATCTGCAGCCCCTTCCACAGAAATGCCCAAGCTTTATTTTCTAGAGAAATGGTACTGGAGAGGCTCAGGACTCTGAGAGAGCAGATATAGCACACTGTGGGATTGAGATGTGGGGCTGAAGCAAAGGATGGGGGAATACCTGTGTTGCAGGTCTAGTTCCCTGGGAAGCAATCTCTGAGATAGAGATTGGTGTACAGGATGTTGATGAGGAAGTGCTCTCAGGAAATCCTCTTCTGGGGGAAGGGGAGGAGGAGAATTAAAAGCTCAGTAGAGGCCTCAGCTGACTTTATGGGAGCTTCTAAAACTGAGGGGAAGGGCTTAGGCCCTTATACTACGTCCTTCGCTCCATAAACTACCCATTGCCTGCAGGCTGCTCTGTTTTAGGAGGCATGTTCCTGGGTAAGAGCAGTACACCTTCTTCTGAAGAATTACATGCCGAAGGGGATCTGGGAAGTGCATTTCAGCATCCAGTACAGTCTGCGTCATGAATGCTGAAACCTCAGCTTCCTCCCCAACCTTCCACCTAAAATGAAAGCACCACAGGCTAATGATTACAAGGTTTCTCTCTGGAAAATTAAGTCTACCTCAGTGAAAAGGTAAAGACATGCTGATATTTCCAATAAGTTTCCAATGAAATGCTAGATCCTCATCCAATCACCCAAAATTGAATTCCAACAGGCAATTAACCCCGCCATGCTGTTTTTTGCCTCAATTCAAATGTGAGTGGCTAGCGCAGCATCATCATAAATTTGAGAAAAACCACTAATGTAAAAGAGACCAAAGCACATAGCTAGAAAAAATGAAACCCAGAGGAAAGAAACCATGTAATGGAAGGAAAAAAAAATGCTTAAAAGCCAAACAAGAACCAACCAATCAAATAATAACATCCTCAAAAAGAAAAGAAAATATTATAACCATGAAACAGAACAAGATGCTATGAAAAAGGTAAAAGTGAAAGAATAAAAAATGACTCTTGGACATTGCCAGAACGACACATCAATTTTAGAAAGAAGGTTAAAAAAAAAAAAACTATCAGAAAGAAAAGACAGAGATGAAAAATAGGAGAGAAAATATTAGCTAGGAAGATAATTGATCTAAGAGGCAACATTAGACAATGAAGACAGAAAATTATTTTAAATAAACATATGAATAAAGCAAAAAAACTTCTTATAACTGGAATAAATAAATTTTTTCAAAAATGAGCCTTGGGCGCTCAGCACAGAGAATGTGAAAAAAGACCCACAAAAGGCTCGTGTTCAGAAAATTCCACAACACCGAACATATAGAGAGCCTAAAACCTTAAAAAAAAAAAAAAACAGGAAAGAAAAAAGACATCACATTCAAGATAATGAGAATCAAATTTATGACAAATTACTAAAAAACCACCATAGATGCTAGAATTCAGTGGATCCATGACTTCAATACTTTGAAGGAGTTTTATTTTCAACATAGACTTTTATAACAATTCAAACCATCAGCAATGTAAAGAGACAATAAGGCCATCTTTAGTCATGAAAGATCTGAACAAAGTTAAATACTATTCACTTTTTTGCCACTCAAGTTTCTGTAAAATGTGATCCACCAGAAACAGGGAACTGTTAAGAAGAAAGTCATAGGATCTAGTCATCAACACTGAAGACAACAGAGAGAACGTTTAGGATGTCGAGTTTCTAGAAGGCCTAGAATGCAACTAGCCCAGAAGTACAGATTGAAGCAAAAGAGTAGAGAGCCCTGAGGAGGAGGTCTGAGAGAAGAAAATGTAACTGATAAATTTTCCAGTTCTGTATATCAAATTTGATAGATCATCTGACAGATATGAGCTACCATTTGGGGAAAAAAACAAGGCAGTTATTAACGATAAGCAAAACAAAAGTTGTGCCATAAAGCAAATATAAACATATTACATATATAGTAAATATGATTTATATAGTAAAAATATGTATACAGTGATTGTAAATTCAACTAAAAATTATTATGTAATTAGGTTAAAGAGGGAGAAAGGAGATCAGTATACGAAAATGAAATCTTTATAGAGCTGGCCCGTGGCTCACTCAGGAGAGTGTGGTGCTGATAACACCAAGGCCACAGGTTCGGATCCTAAATAGGGATGGCCGGTTCTCTCACTGGCTGAGCGTGGTGCTGACAACACCAAGTCAAGGGTTAAGATCCCCTTACTGGTCATCTTTAAAAAAAAAAAAGAAAGAAAGAAAGAAAATTAAATCTTTATCTATTACAACAAGAAATAGATAGAAAATGGCTAAAAATTTCCAAATCAAGAAAAGACAATATAAACGATAAAAAACAATAATATTATTTAATAAGTACCAGTAGAAACAAAATTATTTGAGAAAGTGCATTCAGATTGAGTACATATAATGCAGTTTTTTATTTTGGCTTTAAACAAGACTTTCAGTATAATTTTTAAATTATATGTGTATAATTATTTCTCACAATGAGTGACTTAAGTCACCTGAACAACTTCCAAAAATGAAACAACACAGGTTATTTTTTGTTTTGTTTTTTATTCTCATGTTACATGTCATCACCTGGGAGCTATGCCCTACAGTCTTCTCACTCCTGTATGGAAACTGACAGTTATCATCGTGGGCTTTGCTGGTCCCTCTGGTAGAAGGAGAGAGGGGAAGGGGTCTCACACCAGCAATTCAGTGCTTGGCTACACATGAGTCATTGGCCAGAACTAGTCACAGGTTCCTCTCAACCACGGGAGGCTACCCAATAGGTGGAGAGATGGAATGATTGAGCCAGCAGCTCTAATGACTATCACAATTTCGCTCATAAAAATTAAGAATAAGTAAAATAATTTACTCCTAACTAAAAATTTAATTAAATATTAAATATTCATATAGGTAATAAATATGAAGGTACTTCAAAAAGTTCATGGAAAGATAGAATTAAAAGGTAATATGAATAGGGCTGAGCCCGTGGCGCACTCGGGAGAGTGCAGCGCTGGGAGCGCCGTGACGCTCCCGCTGCGGGTTCGGATCCTATATAGGAATGACCGGTGCACTCACTGGCTGAGTGCCGGTCACGAAAAAGACAAAAAAAAAAAAAAGGTAATATGAATATTTCCCTGAACTTTTTGATGCCCTCTTGTATATAAATATTTATATAATAAATATGTATTTATGTAAATAAATACATATTTTATATAACTATATATAAATAAAATACATTACAAATGTATAATTTATATTTTATGTTCAGCTGTTTTATGCATACATAATTTATTCCTTAAACAAATGCTTTTTGAATACCTTTTACTTAACCAGGCATTGTTGCAGGTCCTGGGTATTCAATAGTGAACAGAATGGACAGAGACCCCTGTTTTTGTGTAGCTTACATAGGGTGGTAGGAGCAAGGAGACTCAGTAAACATAATAAATAAATACATTGTGCAACATGTTAGAAGGCTGTAGGTGCTGGGGGAAAATAGTGCAAAGGAAGGGAGGTTAAACGCAGAGGCTGAGAGTATGGGTTGGGTTGTCAAGAGGGAGGTCGGGTTAGTCCTAACCGACAAGGGGCCATCTGAGCAAGGCTTGAAGAGGACAAGGGGTGAGTAGTGTGTCTTGCTGGGCTGAGAGCAGCGAAGGCAAACACCCTGAGGCTAGAGCATCCTCGCTATTTTCCAGGAATGGCTAGAAGGGTAGTGAGGCTGCAGGGAGAGCCTGAGGGGACATAGTAAGGGGACTTAGTGTGAACAAATGGGACATAGAGGCTATGCTGAAGACTGCTACACTCTCCTTTAATTCCTTGAACTTTTAGTGAAATGCTTGAACTCACCCTGGAAAGTATATAGTTGCCCAGTATTTAGAAGATGACTAATATTTCATATAAACCAACTTGGTCATACTATAAAGAAGACAGGGAAATGTAGAACTTATTTATCTTTTCTATCCACTTTAAATTGCTCCAAGCTCTTCCACGTTTCATATACTGGACTAAACATCTATCTTTCAGCAAAGTATTGGCATAAAATAAATCTTACAGGAAAGCAACTAGTATTTGTTGAGCTTCTTCAACATGTCACAAAATGACCTCATTTAATGCTGATGATAATCCAATTGAGTAAATAAAATGTTCCCATTTTACAGAAGAGAATACTGAGGCTCAAGGGATATAAAATGACTTGAATTATCAAACACGTAGTAGAACTAGGACTTAAATCCAGGTTTGTCTAAGTCTAAAACCTTTTCTTTTTCCATTGTTTATTATTTGCCTCCCAAAAGTATGTCTTATGGGCCGAGCCTGTGGCGCACTTGGTAGAGTGCTGCGCTGGGAGCGCGGCAACGCTCCCGCCGCGGGTTCGGATCCTATATAAGAATGACTGGTGCACTCACTGGCTGAGTGCCGGTCAAGGAAAAATGACAAAAAAAAAAAAAAAAAAAAAAAAAAGTATGTCTTATAATGCACAGATTTCCTGGGTCCAGGGAACTGTTTTAAAAAGTTTTTGTTCTAAAAGTACTCCTACTAACAGGCTGCATATTGAAAAGAACCCTATGCATAGTGAGAATTGGCCTTTAGAGAGTATCACTGCCAGCCCTGTTGGCATCTACAAGAACTAAAAAGCATTATTTACAGAGAATGATACACAGTGATAAATAAGAATTAAGTATGTTTATGATAACAATTTGCCTAATTTACTACTGAAAAGAATTAAAATGCGTTCTGTTTTGAGATTTATCGCTCTTCTCTTCTTTTGCAGGTAAGTTTGGAATTTTCTTTTTTCTTTTGCTTATGGAATAGAGGTATGGAGTCTCTTTTGCCTGAGTTTGATCTTAATTGCTTTTAACATTGAGCATGAAAGGTGATGTGTTTCACCATGCATTTTGCTGTTGTTTTTACTGAATGTATTTGAAAAGTAACATTTTGGGCTTAAGTTACTTAATTCAGAAGTTTTAAATATGTGATTCCATAAAGTTAGACTATGCAATGTTTGTATATTGGTTTGTGTTTAAGTGGTTTCTGTGTCAAGCAAGTACAATAAAAAAGTTTGTATTGGAGGGCAGGGAAGGTGGATATACAGAGGGGAGTGAAGAATATGCATGCAATGAAACACTGAGAAAGCTGAGAATGCCAGCATCCTCCAGCTCCAGGCTTATAATGTACAGTGGCCATTAATACATGTCTCAAGATGCCCTTTTATGCGCAAAAGAATCAACTGAAGGCTTTCTTCATTCACTTTTCTAAGCTTGTGATTTTGTGTTTTCTCCTATTATTGTGCAAAGTGTCTGGCCAGGCTATTGCTAATGTGTATCTTTGAAAAAAGAATGGTTGTAGCCATTCTGAAACAGAAGTCAAATTTTAAGCTAGAAAACAGTAAAATAGAATCACTTCCTGGAAGCCATATTAAAAAAAAGCTCTAATGTATGATATACCAAACATTTCAGGTAAGGAGTGAGAAATTTCAAAAAGCTTCCAGATACACAAAAGAGAGGATAAAATATCAGGAGGGCTTAGAAAAATGTGAGATTTGTACTGGTGAAGGAAGGTAACATGTTAAATTGTCTACATAGGACTATGGTCTTACACTGTGTACTGTGTACATAAAAGAAGTGATTGTGTGAGATTTGAATCAAGCATGAACTTGTTGATTATAAAGGGTATATTTACTTTATTCCAGAAAGACTGTCTGTGTTTCTAAAAGTAACTGCAAGCTTTATTATTCAATGTATAAAATTAAAGAAGAATGGGGGTACTAATCTGCTCCTCATTTAAGTTTTAGCTAATAAATAAGAGATGAGGTAGCAAAGGAGTTTAAAAAGTTCTTCTATTCCTGGTCTTGATGTTAAACACCTTTGATTTCATTGTACACTCACTGATATAATCATATCAATGTCAAAGTCATCAAGATGAAGTCAATATTATCACACTGAATCGATATTACAAAATCAAGGAAAGAAAATGCAGTTATGCACAAATAATATGTAATGAATGAGCACAGTGTGTTAAACTTTATTTACAAAAATCAAACTAACACCCAGGTGCTGAGAGGGATTTGTTCTGTGGTGTTTTCCCATACCCTGCTCTAGCTCCCTTTGAAATGAAAAATTTTTAGTAAACTTCAAAAATTTTGGACCAACATGTATATTATCCACCTTTGGATATGGATAAACACTTGGTTTAAATAGGAATGAGATGGTGTTCAAACTGCAGTTTAGAAGTAAGATGCTAACTTCTCAGAAGTTTTGATGAATTTAAACACTAGAGTACATAAAAGGATATTTTAAAGTCAAGGACCTTTTGTAAACAGAACACTACAATTATAAAAAAGCTGCCTCAAGTAGAGCGATGAGACCTGAATGTGCATAATTTGTCTGAAATGTCGGCCTGCAGCTCCTGTGACCTCACTGGCCACAAGAACTTGAAGTGGTTGACCAACTTTGTGTTGCTATAATAACAGCCGTATGTCTTTCTCTTTTTTAAATTGCTTTTGGCCTTTTCACAAAATATAGCCAAAAGTAAGTATTTATATAGTTAGATGTTTTTTCCATCTTATAAGAGAACAATTATTTTTTCATTGCTCTAGATTCTGACTAATTTTCATGTGATGAGATTCTTCTTTGTAAAAACTAACAAGTTAATTTGAATTATGTTTTGCTAATCTTTAAAAAAGTAATAAAATAATGTATATAAATAAAGTCTGTACATTGATTTTAGAACTAATTTGGGGGTTTACTTCAGAAAAATGATTAAAAATAACCAGGAACCTCAAGACTCAAAAATATTCCTGCCCTTTAATCCAGTAATTCTACTTATAAATATTTGGATTATGGAAGTCATTTGAGATATTAAAAAGATTTATGTTCATAGATATTCATTGTAAAAGTTCTTTATATTGAAAGCCTAGATACAGTCTAAATCTTCCACATAAACTAATGTTTCAATAAATTTTCATATTAGACCCTGCCAATAGAATCTTATCAACCATTAAAAATATTTTCAAATAACATTAAATGATATGGGAAACTGTTTATAGTAAAACGTGAAATGCAAAGCAGAATCCAAAATCATATACATTAAAATCTCAATTAAATGTTAAAATTAGATGCATAAATATATGTCTATGCATATATAAATAAAGAAGGAAATGAGCCAGATTTACAAGTTGTCTTGGGGTATAGGTGATTTTTTTCTTTTCTTCTTTTTACTTTTCTGCATTTAAAAAATTATCTGTCATGAACATTCATTTGTATAGTTATAAAAAGTAACTGTTATTCAAACAAAACTATTTCAGCATTCTGACAGCACTTTTTTGGGTATGATTCTTAGGTCAATACTAGTAAAAGTCAGCAGGTTATAAGAAAATTATATTATTTTATGCATCAGAAAATCCAATTAAATAAATTATTGATTGTTAGGCAGACACATTGTTAGAGTCACCTTCTTTACCCTGGCATGGAGTGATTTGTGTCGGTTCTGTGTTATGACTGAGTTGCCTTGCACTGGGCAGGAAGAGGGGCACGGAGGCCAGGGAAAAGCCCAGGGAAGCAAGGTCCTGCTGGAAAGGCCTGCAGGGCTGATATTTAACACAGAACTTCCCTGTGAGCTCACTGGACTGTGGTATGTGGTAAAGCAGGACACCTCTCTCTCTCTCTCTCGTCTTACCCTTCTTTTCTCCTCCAAAATCTGCCTCTGCCTTTCCCTATAAATGGATGTGTGTGGAGAGGAGCTAGAAATAGGCAGTACAAGACTGAAGGATGCTAAACTGGACTTTGCCCTGAGCACAGAATTCCTTAAGAATGGCCTTGCATGAAATACTTGGAAGAAATCCCATGAGTAATATTGGCAGAAATGCCACAATAATGTGGCACAAAGCAAAAGCTTTTTTTTTTTTTTTTTTGTAAAAAGCTATCTAAAATGGTGAATTTAGCACAAATAAAGGCACAGAGTTGGAGCTATAAGGAATCATATTTTCTTAATACACTGTATTTTCTAAGCAGTTTCCTTAGAGCTTTTAATTCCTAGTATCTAGAAGATGGAGAGCTGTGTACACACGCTTACTCGACAAATAACTTCATGAACTGAGTGAAAAGACAGAATTGAGACTACCTAATTCCATCAGACAACCCTTAGTACTTAAAATCTTCTTTATACAATTCCTCTTCATTTAAAAATTTTGAACCAAGTTGGCTTAAATCATAAATTAACAGATTCAGTTAGTCATTTGGAATTGATTACAAAGACATATTTGACATTCTAAAGTTTACTAGTTTATATTCTCAAATAAGAATTGCTGGTTTATGTATATAGAACGTTCTCACACATATCAAGGTACAAATAAAGCTGTGAGAAAGGTAAGCATCAGCTATTGTCCATTGGGTAGGTGGGGAATGAATGACTTAGCTTATCTAAGCTAATTAGCAAAGGAAATAGAGAAGCCTTAAATCCTTTCTGGAACAAAACAGAATTAAATATTCATTACATGAAGAAAAGTAGAATTTAGAGCAAAATAATGAAATTTCCCGGAGTCTGTCTTCTAAAAGTTTGAGAGAATCATTTAACATACATTTTTGTAGCTCCTGTTGTGCTAGACAGTCCTACAATATATAACCCCAGGAAATTCAAAGCCTAGTAGAATGCTGAGCATATAACACTCTTTTTCTTTGCAACAGTTCTTCAGAAAAAAAGAAGGCTGTAATATACATTAAACCCTAGATAAACAAATCACAGATGTAAAGAATCCTTGCTAGTCCCTACAGATGCCTTTGGCATGTTTATTCCCAATTACTCATACCTATATCTCACCAGATAACCCATGGCATATTCACGCCCAGCCTTATCATCTCTTAATACTTTACTTATTAGTCCTCAGATAACCTGAAGGAGAATGGATCTGTGCTTTTCACACCTGTAGTAGGTTCACTTTCGATTTCAGAGAAACCATAGACAGACCTTATTTTAGCTAAACAAAGTATGTCGGTAAACATCCACCATAAGGTCAAAAAACTGCTTAAGTATGAAAAATATGTAATGATACAGTAGTCTAAAAACTATGTTGGAAATATGCAAGCAGTATTTTATATGCCAGTGTCTTGTATATTGAGAAGGAGGATTTGGGGTTGTGGGGGGAATTGGTGATATCATCTCCCTGCCTCCAGTCTTCCCTGCTCAAGCCCCTGTGAACAGAATCAAAATATTGTTCTGAAATTTTGCTTTCATTGTATCACTCCCTTGCTCAGAAATCATTGATGACTTTTCACTGCTAAATGGAGCAAAGGCCCCACTCCTAATGCAGCATTCAGAGTTCTTTGCAATCCAGTCTCAACCTTTCCTCCCTTTTCCGAACTACCACTATTTATAATAATCTCCCCTCTGAACTTCGATGATTTCACCGTGCCTTGGATATCATGCTTCTGAAGAACAGTGGCTGCATATACTTCTTTTAGTAGAATACAAGTAGGTCACAGTGTTTAGTAAATGTTTGATTAATACATATCAATATTTATCTCATATGGCTCTCAGACCAGTGAATTAATTCACTTAGCAAATACTTGTATATATTGAACTCTTACCACTATCAGGCCCTGCTCTAGTTGCTGTGAATAGAGCAGAGTCTCTCCTCTAAAGGAACTTAACTTTTGTGGAGAAGATTAACAGTACAAATATTCAAAATACACAAACCTATACAAAATATACTATGTCGTGATAAGTTCTATGAAGAAAAATAATGCAGGGTAAAGAAGTAGTGATGGGAACATGGTTTTAAACTGAATAGACAGAATAGATAGCACTTTCTGTTAAACTGACATTTAAATCTTAAAATGAATGAATCATACAGTTGTCTGAAGGGAGAGTATTGCAGGAAGAAGAAATAACAAGTGCCAAGGTCCTGAGGTAGGAGCAGGCACATTGTGTTCAAGGAACAGGAAAAGACCGGTGTGTCTGGAACTGGGTGAGCAAGGGAGTGAGGAAAAGGAAAAGAGGGGGAGGAGGGGGTTTGAAAGCCATGATAGGGAGTTTGGATTTTAATCCTAAGTTAAGTGGGAAACAATTAGAGGGTCTTGAGCAGAGAAATGATGTACATTTTCAAAGGAGATCACGCTGAGTGCTCTGTGAAGACTTGGCTCAAGGGTGGAAGCCAAGAAAATGGTTAAAGAGCCACTGCAAGTCTTGGCAAGAGACAGTGGTGACTTGGACCAAGGTGGTGGCATGGGGGTGCTGAGAAGTGACAAGATTCTGGCTACCTTTTAAAGACAGAGCTGACGGTATGTGATGATGGAATTTTACATGAGGTGAGAGGGAAAGAGATGAGTTGAAGATTATTCAAGGGCTTTGGCCTGAGCAAAGAGAAAACTTGTGTTTTTATTTCCTGAGCTGGGGGAAGATAAGAGAGGAGTAGGTTTAGTGTGGGGTCATGAATCAAAAGTTTAGCTGGCACATTGTGTTAGTTTGTTTTCTGTTGCTATAACAGGATACCTGAAACTGGGTGATTTGTCAAGAAAATAGAATTTATTTCTTACAGTTTGAGAAGCTGGGAAGTTCAAGATCAAGGAAGCACATCTGGTGAGGGTCTTCTTGGTAGAAACTCTGCAGAGTTCTGAGGCACAGCAGAGCTTCACATGGTGAGGGCTGAGCAAGAGCCTGTCCACATGCTTTCGTCCTCTCCTTATGAAGCCTCCAGTCTACTCCCTGATAACCCATTAAACCACTAACCCATTAATCCATGAACGAATTAATTTATTCATATGATCATAGTCCTCACTATCCAATCACCTCTTAAAGGCCCTCCTGCCTTTCAAATACTGTAGTCAGATTTCCAACCTTCTTGATGTTGTTACATTAGGGAACAGACTTCCACATGAGCTCCGGAGAGGACAAACACTCAGGCCATAGCAGGCATCTTAAGTCTGAGAGACCTATTTGTGGCAAAGGCTTTGAGCCTCACCTCATTTCTCCTCAGCCCTCCCCAGAGTTCGCCTGCAGCCCTGGTGCGCAGTTCCTGTGTGCTCAGCTTCCCATCTCAGACAGCTGGGGGCTTGCTCCAGTACAAAGGAGCTTGCTTAGACTCTGTGAGGGGTTTAACACTCGCAGAGGCAACCTTCAAACGCTGAAGGACTGGAGTCGGTGCTCATAAGCCCAGATTCCATATTCTTCAGTGGGACAATCCTGAGGCATATGTACATGATCCCTCAAAGGGTCTCCAGAAAGATTGAGTCCCACTTGCCCAGAGTGCTTATTAATGCACACTCTATTGACTTTTCTCCCTTCCCTGTCCCACTTGCCCAACCCCTAACTTGCACTTCCTAGAATTACCTCCACACCTCTTCCTCCAAGGAACTACCCACACCAAGAGTTGTAGGGCCTGCCTGAGAGGAATTCAACCTAACATTTTAAATACTCAAATGTCAATGCCCAAGAAGAAGGTGGATATATACTCTTCTGTAAACCAGGGAAAATGTCAGGGATGAAGATGTACTTGGGAAGCATTATAAGTCTTTTATAAGCCTATGTGAAAGTACACTGCACAAGACCTGAATATTGTGTTACCCTTCCCACATGAACATAATGAATAGCCTGAACTTTCAGCAGAGGCCACCGTAGAATTTCTAGGTAGTAGTACTTTGAGAAGTGATGACAATTTGATTAGAAGGAAGGGGATTTCGAGGACTTATTTTGAATCTTCATTTGTGTAGAAAGCACGTTGTTTTTCTTTCAATATATGTTTATTTGGGGTGGTTTTGGAAAAACTAGTGGAGATTATGGAGTGGCACCTCAAGCCATCCTTTGGTGTTGTCACTGCTTCTTAATAATGGTTTGTGCTAAGCCACACTTTTTCACTTGCTTGGCTCAGGGTTCAGAGCATGTATGATGACTTGAGCAGGGAAGTGAGCAGAGATGAATGAGACCCTCATTAACGAGGTAGTGCAGCCAGCAACAGGCAAAGGGAAGACTGTACTCACTTCCAAATCAGTTGTTCAACTGAATGTGAGAGCAAATCATGTTGCCTCCTTTTGAGTTGGAATATCAGATAAAGCATAACTCTTCTTGCATACATTGTATCATATTCCATAGTAATTTTCCCTTTGTAGGAAGCATCCAGAATTTGGGTTTTCCTGCTGAGCAGTTATCCAGATAACTGTAGATTGGTGGAATCACTTATGTGAATCAAGATTTTTATTCTAATTAAAGCACTAATTCAAGCACATAACAATGCCCCTAACTCTCACGTTATTTAAACAGTAATATTTTTGTCAGTGGCTATTATATGAAATTTCAGGTATACTCATAAGCATACTAACATTTCATAAATAAATGTCTCCATATTTTTAAGAAGAATGGACAATATTTGATTTTAATATAGTCCCCGATATTCAATATTCAATTTTCTTTTGTCAGATGGGGAAACAGCATTCATGAGAGCAAAAGAACAAGTTTCACAAGTAGTGGGGACAAACCTGGATACTGATTTCCTATATTAGGCAGCTCTTTTTAAAGTATTATCATTAAGAAACACAACTATGAATATTTATGTACACATTTAATAAAAGAGAAATAGGATATCAAATCTGTGCATGGCCCATACCCACACATGCATCCTTTATAAGGCTTGGAAGTCAGTCATCTGCTGATGAATGCGAAGGGAATGACCTGGACTGCTTTGCTAGTTGAAGCTCTTGGCTTTTTCTTGGGGTGAAGGTACAGTTGTGAAAACCTCTCTTCACCAGGGGGCGCTGTGCAAACATCGATCTCCTTTCACAAAAGAGAATTTCCTTACAGAGTGGCACAAAGTGAGTTTCTTCAAATCTATGAAGAGCTCAGCTTCTTTTTGCTTTTTCCTGACCATGTCTCTTCTTCCACCTCTGGAAGGCAGACTGCTCTGTCCTCTCTAGATATGCTTCTGAAGATGGCATCATGCTTCTTCTGATTTGATTTTAAAAGGCATTTCATCATAGGTGTTAAGTAATGGGTGTGCTTATCTGGCTTTCCCACACTTCTCTCTCTGACTCTTTAACATCTCAGCAATGTGTAAAATATCTATGAGACATGATTAACTTAATATGAATTCAAAAGTCTCTATTCATGACCTCTGGTTGAAATCTAATAAATTAAAAATCTAAAACACCTGAGGGGGGGGCAGGGGGAAACTCAAAACGACTATGAAGTTTTTTAGTAATATGTATTTAGTTTTATTTGATTATAAAAGTAATCTTTATTTGTTGTAGAAAATATGAACATTACAGAAAAGAAAGTTATAAAATGCCTATGATTTTATTATCCAGAAATAACATTGTCAACATTTTGGTGTATATTTTAATTAATCGGCTTTAATGAATAAATGCTTTTCAGAAGTAATTAGATTCTACTTAGTACTGGCAATTTTATAACACACTTTTTAACATAGCATTAACACTAACATCTTCTCAAAAATGCCTCTGTGCCGTTTATAGCTATATTGACTCTTTTCACTGGATTTCGCTTTAATGAGGTTGCACTAGAGTTGCAAATACACATCCGTAACTGTATCTGAGAAGTCGATTGCCTGAATCTGAGATGCACAGCCCTCAGAGCACCTGAGAGCACACTGGCTCTTCCAGGACTCTCTGCTGTGCCTACTCTTTCTTGACTGGATTCCTTTTCAAGTACACAACTTCAAACATGGGTTGAGAGTGTTCAGTATTCATTTGTGTGAGTTCTTCAATTTCATGGAGACTAAAATTAGGTTTCCTCTGTCACTCTTGTGATGTCATCTGACCTTGACCTGCATTTCAAATTGTTGAGAAGGGAGCAAGGTGACTTTCACATCAGAAATAATAGATGAAAAATAGAGTCATTGATGTTGGGATTTTTTTTTTTTTTCATTTATTAGAAAAGTAGAATCTCTTGTCCTTAACAAACTAGGCCTTACATTTAAATAATGCTCATTAAAAAATGTAACGAAGAGAAACAAAAAAGTAAAACACACAGAAAAAAAATTCTAATTTGTTGAAACAACTCTTGATTTATAAATTTTATAGGATATTTTGTAAAATATCAACAACTATGGAAAATTCCCACTCATCCCATTCCTAAACACGTGACTGACAAAATTTACCAAGAATTTCACAATTCAGAAAACCTATTACCTAGGACTAAACTGGAGTAAAAACCTCATGGTTGACAGCTTTTATTACTTAAATGGATATCTATTTTCGTTATTCATAATCTTTGAGCATATTTTTAACATTTGTTTTTTATCATTAATTTATTTTTGTTAGTAAGATCTAGGAATTCAAATTTATGTTGTGCTTCACGTGACATAGAAAAAACACATTGTCTTTGCCTGTATAAGGTCCATCCTTTAAAATAGGCTCAACAAAAAAATATAGAGACTTTATTAATTTAGGTTCAACATAAGGCACAGTCCACAAATATTCAGATGACTCTCACTATAACAGTACAGTTCTTATTGCTCAAGTCCAGTATGATAATCACCTGTGAAGCAGCAAGCTCTTAAATGTTACTGGTAGAATCTAAGTAAGTGGTAGATACATAGATGTTCGGTGTAAAATTTTTTCAACATTTCTGCATTTTTGAAAATGTTCATAATACTACTTGGAAAAAAATCTCTGAATTTTCTGAAACAACAAAAAAATTTGTGAAACAAGTTTTATATGCCCCATCAATTTTGTGGGGTTTTTTTTAGACATCTGTAATCCAACTCGTTCTGAACTATTCCGGGGCTGATTGCTCTACTTACAGCATGCATATTTTTTTCTCTATTTGTTAAAGAAAGATTCTGAGGGACAATTTGTCAGTTTTACTGATATGTTTTACAGAGAAAAAGTTTACTATCACAGGTTCCATAGATACTTTTCTGAGGTGAGATTCTTTGTGGGTTGCAAGCGTCCCATCCTTCTTTTTGTTTGTTTTGGTTTTGGTTGTTTTTATTAACATTTTATAATTGTACATATTTATGGGGTACAAGTGATAATTTGATACATGTAGGCACTGTGTAATGATCAAATCGGGGTAATGTACCCTCAGGCACCTAGCACTGATTTAGCTCACTTTGCCGTAATGTTAAGAATCGATTGATGGAGGGAGGACAAGGTCTACTAAAAGTGTTTTGCCAAAAAATATCTGACTTGATTTGTTTTTAATGTTGATAATCTAAAATATCACCTGCTTCTTAATTATACACATTTTTTCATAAATAAGAGTTCAAATCATTTTCCATTTCTATGAATATTTTATATCCTTTCTCTTCCTCCTGCTCTGATACTTTTTAAAAATATAAGCCCAGTCCAATTTCTTTTAGGCCTTGAGTTTCAGTTTTTGGCTCATTCAGCTCTAAGCTCCTTTTGGGCATAAATTGAGTTCACCATTGATCACCATCATGCATGGCACGTGGCACAGAGCACATACTTAATATATATTTGTGAGTGGAATGGAAGGCAGAAGGGAAATGGAGGGAGGGAGGGAAGGAAGGAAAGAAGGATGGATTCACTGTTGAACAAAATTCCATACAGAAACTAGCTTACTAGGCTATATTTTTTAGTTCTGTTCATCTCAAAGAATTTTATGATTTAGTATCTTAGAATATCTAGTACTCTTAGAATATCTAGAAAAATACATGCTGCCCCAAACATTTCAATTCCTAATGTCCAATCGTGCCTAAAAATCCAGTTACGGTTTTGTTTCTTTGACAATTCATTTTATTTTCAAATGTAAGTTCAATTCCTAAGAGTCGTCTATAATTTATATATCAGACCAAAATAAGTTCAGTCTAAATCAGAATCTTGCTATAAATGATTCTACTTGATATCATCTAAGCAATGAGATAACAACTGTGTCTTCTTAAATTTATTTCTACATTTTTAAGAGAGTAAATTTAATAAAGGAAGTCCCTAATATGGAAATGGCTTATTCTCTAAAATTTAGAAGTAAACTATATTTTTAATCAAACCTCATTAATTACCACTTAGCAAACTTGGGAAAGTCCACTGAACAAAGAGAAATGAAATGAGTGGTAGTATTGGAAGCAAAAACCAGAACTTACCCTATTGCTTTGTTAATGGCCTAGTTGTCTAAATGTCTATTATAAATTGCTCGGGTGGTTTCAAGAGATAACTAGAAAATGGCACCTTAAGTTTCATGGATTCTGTTACAAAACAAACACAAATACCAAAAATAAGCTGTTTTCTTTCACTGTTACAAACCCAGATTTCTATTTTAGACCATAGTGAACTGCCAGGGTTGGTTGGATGAACTGAAAAGTATTTATATTTTTCTTCTATGTAGAAAATTCAGAGGGGAACATTCAGGGTAATGCACAGCACATGGAAACACTGACATTGTCACTCAGCTGACCTGTAGCTCCACCCCAGGCTCACAGACCAATCTTGTCCCTGGAATTAGGAATCTAAAGAGCTTGGGTAAGCCAGTTACAATGGTGACAAGATTCAGGAACGGGCAGAACTGACTTGGACTCACACCTCTGTCAAGTATTAGCTTTGTGATGTCAGCCAAGTTACTTCATCTCTCTGAATCTCAGATTTCTCACCTACAAAGTGGAGATAATGATGTCTATCTGTGATAAATCCAGCTCCTCACCAGCAAATGCAGTCCTCACCCACTGTTCTGCCCTCTGAAAGGAGTCCACCAAACAGCACCACTAGCTTAGCCACTACTCATTGAGGAAAGCCACTGTCAAGGGGAGATGACACCGAGGGAGGTCGTCGGTGTGCTGGATGAAGATCTTCCTAAAACATGAAGTATTTCCGTGTTTTCTTAAAGCAGATCATGAACATAATTTACCCTCTTCTTGATGGCTTTTCTCCTTTTATTTGCTTTGTCTTTGTTAATGGCATCATCCATTAGCCATCTACAGCAGAGGACTGGGAATCACCCCAACCCCTGTACACTCACGTGTGTGCACCACCACCCCAAAAAGTCTATCTGCCAGTCAGTAGATTAAATAAGATCATGTAACTCTTATACCTGACATCCTTTTCTTTTCCTGTGAAAATCCTGACCTTTCTTCATGACTTAACTCTCCAAAGAGAGGGACCTGACTTCCTGCATTCCTTTATTCACTTATATTCTAGACACATACTGGTTAAGATAATAGTTTTGTAATCAGAGGAATCTCAATTTTAACGTCAAATCGGCCACTAATTGGCTGTGTATAGGATCATAGGGGCAAGTTTCTTCAACTTTGTAAGCCTCCAATTTTTCAGTCGTAAAACAGAATAATAATAAGATGAAGCTTATACATATACCATTGTGGGGATAATATAACATGCTGTGCCCTTATCACAGAATAAGTACCAAATAAATGGTTGATATCATCCTAGTAAAATGAAGAATTAGAAAAGTTACCTTGACCTTCAGTGATGTTTGGTTCACAAACTCAGTCAATGAACAGGAAGTTTCAGTATAAGGAATGGCGTCTGAGGTAGACACATCAGCAATAAGTTCCCAGGAATGGGAAAGTTTATGACTATTGGTGCCAACAAGTGGATATCCAGATTTAGCGAGATATTGAACACTGTTATGGAAAAAATTTATGGCACCAAAATTGAATGCATGAGATTGTTGTTATTCAGGGATTCTTGGTATTTGGGGTCTTTTTTTTTTTCTCCCCAGGGAGTGATTTTGTTTTTCAGTCTGGTAATTCCATCACTAGTTTTTGCTTCTTAACATAGTTCTAAAAAGCTGGAAGAAGCCATTTCTGTCCTTATTTGGTGTGTGGTCAACAATGAGAGCAGCATGTGTTGGAGTCAGTGTTGCAAATGCTTTTCCAATTAAACAACCTGTCTTCAGGATCCCATAAATTAAAAAAAAAAAGAAAATGGAAATGTTTCTTTATTTAGGAAAAGCCCAGGATTTTGAACAATCAGGAAAAATTCCATCAGCTAATTTTACTAAAATTCCTTGCAACTTAATTTTTTTGTTGTTGTTCTTGTGGACAAAACCCATAGAGCATTTTAATGCTGCAAATAAAAATTAAGATTTTGTTATAGGATTGACATTTGTAATATAACAGCGGATATTCTATCCTTATAGACTTAGGATAAAAAGATTTCAAATAGAGAAAAAAAGCTACCCATCAAAAAGATTGATCATCTTTTTGACAACCATTAAATGGTATGACCACTTATTGTGCTCATGAGATAACCAATTTTAGAAATCAATTTTTAAAACTGAAATTATTTCTAACAGTGTAAGAATAGTTTTCCTACCTCACCAAAAAGTTTACAAACATTATCAGTAGGAGTGCCTAAAATTTTGTGTGGAATTTTCTGAATGCTTTCATATAAATTACCCTATTTGGTCCTATCAAAAACTCTTTGCAGTACTTCTCAAATGAGAACCAAATGGATAAGACAATGAAATTCAGCAAGGTCAAGCAACAGTAATCAAGGTCACATGAGAAGTTCATGGTATAACTGTGGCTCTAATCCAGTGTTGCCCAGAGTATTTGACCAATGGTACTTCATTTAAACAAACAAACAAACAAACAAAAAACAGTTTTGGGGACAGGCAGGTAAGTCATTTGGTCATTAACAGTGACAGTGTTTTATTCTGGTTTTGTCAGAGCATCGAAGAAAAAAGAAATTAAATAAGGCCTACCTAAATTAACTGTGGCGAATTTTTTTTTTTTTTTGCCCCTATTTAGGAATGTAAAAGAATATGATGCAAGTGATGCATCTTATTTTCATAAAGCCCTGAGGATGTTGGTTTGTCCATTTATTAAACAAACATAATTGTAACTTTTATTTTTCTAGGCCATTTCCTAAGCCCTAGAGATCCAGGGAGAAAGCAGATGTGATCCATGTCCTTATAGCGTTTAGGTCTATTAAGGAAGCAAGACACTGAAAAAGTAATTACAAATGTGTTGATGCTGATGAAGTGCGGGTGCAGTGGAGACATCACCAGGTCTGGGGAAACAGGGAAGGCTTCCAGAGGAAAGGGCTTTCAAGATGAGATCCTGTATCTACCCTTTCACTCACTGGTCAATAACTGAGCAGGAATTTTTTTTTTTCAGACGGTGTTCATGAATACAATATTGGAAAGAAAGAATTTTTCTGACATTAAATTTTCATAGACAGAAAACTGGACAATTAGATAGTGGCTGACCCCAGATGACTATTACATTAAAAAAATTATGCTTAGCTCCATATTTCAAGTCGTTAGCCTATATTCATTTCAAAATTTTAAAAAGAATTTGGTTTTAGAAATATCTCCTGTTGAATAGTTAGAAAAATCTCCTAAGACTTTGTCAATCACTTAGAAGATAATAACATAAAGTTTATTTTTCTTCCCTCCCATTTCTTCTCCCCTGATTTTTTTCCTTCAGCTCCATTTATCCAAGTATTTAGTTGCATTGGATAGAAATGGCTTGACTTAATTATCTTCCAAATTGCGAGAACATTTCTAAAAATACTCTAATGAAGATGAAAACCTTAAGTGTAAAAAACAAAACATTTTGAATCACTATCCATAGTTTATTGATTGTTTAGTTTTACATTTAAGCACGCCTCTTGCCAATTGTTTTATTCCGTTTTAATTATTTTAGCTGTTTAATTCTGTTTGTGTCCTGAGGCATAAATGAGTAAAGGATGTATCTGTAGAAGCTTAAAACCAGAGCATGCTTTCCTAATGCTCTAAAGACTGTGGAATACCTTCAATTCTGTTAGCATTCTACTGCATTCCCTCTTATAAAATAATTGTCCCCCACTTCAGAACATAGAAAAATTGTCCTCTAAATCAAATAGAGTTATATAAGGTTTAGAATGAATATCTGAGAGCAATTAAATTAAAATACATTATTGTGTGGCACTTCCATTTGGAGAAATAATTTATAGTTGATTATGATAATAAATTAAAATAATAAAAAGCCTTTTTAAAACAATTACTTGTACTAAATGAACATTTGTTTTAAGGAGTGCACAAGTCCAATTGTCAAAGTTCCTTTTGTCACACTTTTTTGCAATGGATTGCTCTGAAATTAGAATTATTACAATGACACTCTCATCAGAAATAGCTGATAAGTAACAGTCTGTTATTTTCTTCCACATTAACTTCTACTGGCTTTGAGTCTGTGATCAGCAACTATTTCAAAATACAACACTATCCTGAAACCCGTCTATCCACCTGCTCTGGTTTCCTGAGGCAACGTATTTCAACATAATGCAACCCCACTAATGTAACTCTTTATTTCTCTGAAGTTTAGCTCCCCCCCCCCCCACCGACTCTCCCTGTAGCTGTTAACCAGTGACTTGGTGTGTAAGTAAATGAATGCCTATGTGGGTTTATGTTTAAATTCTCTCAGTTGTAAATTTGGGAGTTTCAATTTGATTCATAGTAGCTATCTCCTATAAAGGAAATTCTGAGTTTCTGTTTTAGACACCAAAACCCAAATTTGCCATTTGTAACATCTGGAATCTTGGAAGCAAAATCCCAGAAATATTCAAGAGGCAAAGAATATGCCTTATTTAGAGCTCCCCAGAACATAAGATCTAAGTTATTGGCAGGAGGTGGTCATTTTGTTGAGATTTCAATGGGGTTAGGAATTATGTGGATGACGATTGGATGAGCAATGTTCTGATTTCAAAATCTAACTTTTCCTGGGATATAAGATTTAATTTTCAACTTATAAAAGAAGAATTTGTCTCAGGGATGGAACATTTTTCCTTGCCATTCAGTCATGCTTTTGCTAAAATTCTTCTTGAACAATAAACTCTTAATAATGTGACAGTAGTTAAAATATTCAAAATATTTATACTTTATCCTCTTCTACCCTTTGGTACCCATGAAGTAAGAGTTATTATAAACACCTGGTTGGAATATAAATGACAGCAGAAGTTCATCCTAGAAAATATCTTATTCGCTTTTCTTTTCTTTTTCCAATTGTCTAAATTCTATGTCTGTGAAGTACTAGCCAGTCCCTCAAAACAATATCGACATTTATATTTGAAATCAAGGCTTAACTCTGCTCATGATTAATCTCAGAAATAAAGGCCTGGTACCCTAAGAGAGATTATGTGTAACTGTACAAAAGAAATGAGAAAGTGGCAGTAAGTAACTACTTAAGGAAAAAAATGACATTCACATTGGCAGACACTTCTTAAGGTCTTTATCTGACTTCACATTAGAAAAAAGGTCCAAAGTTTCCATCTTCCTGTTTATAATTTCACATTTATAGTCCCACTGATTTTATCTTGCTTAACTATTCTAGATATCTGCTTTCAAGAAGCAGGGGGAAAAAAGAAGAAAGAAATATTTTAGTCAATAATGAAAAAGATAACTTTTCTTCTTCCTTGTACATTTTTGGAAAAGTTAGACATCCTATTGTAGCTTCATTCTGGATTATTATTATGTCCTTATATTTTATTAATTAGGTGTCAATTAACAGAACACTTTTAAAAACATAATTGATAAGTAAACAAAGACAATTAATGATTAGTGAACATGTCTTTGGTGGCTTTAGCCTGGATGGGAAGATAGTGTTTATCTTGCCATAAGTAAAATTGGGATAACAATGAAAGTAATATTTTTCTGCTTTCAAAGCTGTATATGTGGACTGTAGCTTTCATTATCAGAATTCAGTGATGCTGTTTCACCTACAAGCTTTACAACACGGACGGATAGAATGAGAGCTTTGTACTGTGTGCGAGGTGAAGGAAACCGATCTTTGCCAGTACCATCCCTTCTGCTGTCTTGCTTGTCACACCACCCCACCCCGCCCCATCAGCTGTCAGGGACTCCTCCCCTCCTTACCCAGATGACCAGTTCTCTTAGTCTCTTACACCGTCTGCGTTTAGTCTCAGATAAAGCCATTCTGCTGAGCGCCAAGTTGTTCAGCTGTGTTAACTCTGCCAGGAATATTTGCATTTCCTAAGAGCCACCTCAACGTGGAAATTAAATAGTATAAATGGTAATAAGGGAATTTCACACAATAGACAGGCATACTGGCATAGTATAGGCAAGGTGACTACCTATTTTGCTCATGTGAAATGCATATCACTATACAAAGGCACAAAGGCAGTTTGTCAAGCATTAAGATATTCCAAGTTGATTCAGAGAGAATGTGTTTATTTTTGAATGCTCAGCTTTCCAAGGCTGCTGCTGTTCAGGGCATCTATCACTCACCCACTCTCTTTGAGTTCATATGTCAGATAACAAAGAGGTGAAAGAAACTGTAAAAATGTTTTCTATTACTCATCCCCAAAGCTGATATGGACCCTGTAGCATTTCAAGAACCCTTGGTGTGCTGGATGGTGTTGTAAAGATAAGCATCATGTTTAATATCTTGAGCTTTCAAGGAAATTACATGAATATTTCAGACCCATTTATTGTTTAAGAGATAGATTGGGCTTTAGGGGTCTCAAAATCTGGCAGATGTGGTTTTGTTCATGGAGCTCAACTCTAGGTCAATTTTGTCCAGTTCAGAGTGGGTTAAATTCACTCTTGGGCACTCCAAGCCTCTCTAATCTTATCCTGGAGAAGTGGAGCTCTGCCTTGGTTTACAGTTGAGGTCAGCCTCGGGGCAGTGTTTGGACAGGGACTGATGGAATTATGCTGCATTGTTAACATTAAATACCACGCGGTGGTGAGGACCGATGACGGCATTGGGGTCCTTTGACTCCTTGAGTACAAAATCTGGAAATATATGCCTTGCCAGAATGTACTGGACTCATAAAGTATGAGAAGAGCTCTATTTGGCTTTCATCATTTATTTAATTTGAAATAAAGTTGTTTTAAGGGATTTATCAGAGAGTTAAGAAGTGTTTCTAGGGAATAGAAATAGACAAGAGAATTGATCTTTGTTGTCAAAGTCATGCGTTATAATTCACTCTCCAAGGTGACGCAGCATCTCCTTGAGGGAAAAGTGCCAAAAACTTTGAAAATGATCTGTCTGTTTTCTTCTCACACTGACTTGCACAGAGGCACTGGTATTTTTGTGATGATTAAATCCTTTGGAATCTTTGCTAAAAATGACGCCCATCCATGTCTCTATGAAAAGTTGAAATAAGGAAAATGATATTTGGCAGCTAGCTTTGTGAAATTTAGTAGTAATCCGTGTCGAATTTTCCAGTCATGGGCATGTATTTACTTTTTTTTAAAAAAAACGAACCTCTCTCTTTACTTTTTTTAACATTTACACTTGATATAAAACGTCACCCACTTCAATCATACCTCCACTCTGTGTGTGTGTGTGTGTGTGTTGTGCTTTTCAGGAGTGGCATGTGACTATGCTGTTTAAGCAGGGCTGTTATTTAAAAACAAATTTGCGAGGGAGCGTTTCTCACATTAATAATGAGATAAGGTCTGAGTGAAGCAAGCTCTGTCGCAAAGGGCAAGTGTCACGCAGCAGGAAGCCCTGGCCATCCCTTCCAGCCCTGCCTCAGCCAGCCTGCCATCGCTCTGTCAGCGCACACCGCCACACAGAGGAAATGCCCTCACTCAGCCACAAGTGCCTCCTGCTCTTCATGGGGCCCATGGGCCCCAGGGCCCTGCACCCCCTCTGAATTCTCACTCTTCCCATCGATCTTGACATCGTCTTTACCAATGGCTTTTGTTTGGGATCCTCTGGGAGCCACAGTGCCAGGACCACCTCCAAGAACCAAATCAAGATTGCGTTTCTCGAAGTCCTACAGGTATTGCTCTTTCCTTTTGTACCTGGGAAGGATTTCTTTTTCATCTGCCTTAGGCCCTTTGCACATAAGCCTTTGGCCTATGTTGATATGTTTAACTCATAATGTTGACTAAATTGACAGTATATGAAGTAAAAGCTAAGGCAGCGTGAACCTTGAAATAGTCAGGGGTATGTGGGAACCTGCAGAAGTGGAAGGAAGTTGACTAACTCTAAAACATAATTCTGAGAGTTAAATGGTGAACTTAAAAAAGCATTCGTATTACTGCCATCTGGAAAACCAATGTATTAACTTGCCTAATGGATTAATATAGCCAAAATTGTCCATACCAACTTTCAGTTAACTCTCTAAATGCTAGGAAAGGGTTCTTCTTTGATTAAATAAGCAACAACAAAAAATGTTTCAGTGTTGTTTATAAGTATTTCAGAGCACTTTCATGTGGAACAGTTGAAACGATCTGTATGGTATACGTGGTAATTTGCAGTTTTCATCTTGTCCAGCAGAATTAGATACCATGGATTCAAAGTAAATATTTTATTAATCTTTTATTTCTAAAGATTTCTCTAGAAATTCATACAAGAAACCTTGACCTCATGACCTCACTAAATTGTCAGTGACTTTGTTTTACATTAAAGTTAGCCTGCTTTAATTAACTAGGAAAAAAAACCAGAAAAATCTTAAATTTTTCTTCTTCACTTGAGTGTCCCAGATATTTACAAGGAAAAGATTGATTCTTCACAATTTTTTGCTTCTGATTGATTGCAGTTTAAAGCAATTTCAGCAATAGTAAATAGAAGTAAAATTGTTTGCAAAATAGTAAGGTTTTTCTTGTTTAGACCAAATGCAACATATCTGAAAGTTGCCAGGACTATATAGAAATATGTACTAACTCTTGATTAAAATGTATTCTGATTTGCCTGCATAGAAAACCTTCGAAATTTGGATTAAAATAATTCACAAGAACTATTTATTTGCTTTAGACAGTATGAAAGATAATGCCTTCAGAATTTTTTTAGGGAAGTTTAAAATCAGAGAAATCAAATTATAAAATTCACTAGTAACAGTGCATAAGCAAACTTTGACAAGGGCTAAGTGTAAGTTGCCAGCTACAGGTTTAAGTAGTACTTTCATTTGTTTCTATTTCAAAGCAAAATAACTACCATTTATTTTTATTAATTATATCAATTTGTTATGGCCCTGAAATTTGGTTGAACATTAAAAATTTTATGCCTTCTATATGTTTTGCATTCTCCTGAACATGATTCTCATGCTTATTATTTGTATCTCATGCTTGTTATGTGTCAAATTGTATGCTCAGAACTTACCACCATTGATTTGTAGATCTTACTGTGCATATTTCCAAGAGATGGTGGCTTCTAGGCTCTCTTTATTACTGAGATCTGATAACAAGTTCCTTAATATCATAAATATCTAACTGCTGGGTCGAGTAAAAGCAACAGTTTGATGGACTACAGAATTGGAGAAATCTCATGAAGTACAGAGTTTAAGCTTTACTGTATGATTTGCAAATATATTATGATCCTCACCTTCTGGGTCTGACAAAGATATTTTCATTTTCATTTGGTCAAGTTCTGGCCCTTTTCAAAATACAAGCACTGGCAAAATTAAGGATGAGTTTGCATGTATTTAAATGTCCCACGTTTGTAGTTCTAACAAGCTTCATTTGTAAAAAGCTTACAAGGTAAGAAAGCCATCTCAGATAGCCATCATGATCTCCTTTGAACTTTGAAAGGCCCTGTGACTCATTTATTTCCTCTTAATTTGAATATTAATTGCCCACATAATAATTAATTCAATCATTTATGTGTACTATTTTTATTATTCTCGGGTCCTATTTTGTCTTCCCAGTTGGACTGCAAATTTTCTGAGACCAGAGGCTCCCTTACATACAACTGGAGTGTCACTAATGCCTATTTGATGGAGCATCCTGCTATACTGTCTTATTTGGTATCATCCCATGACATGTTTATTGGCATAACCAACTTACTGATATGATCATACCTATCTCAGGTCAAGCGTTGAGTTAGGGTTTGGAAGATAGGAGGACAGTTGACCACATGGTCTCACATTTCCAGAGGTCTTTTACCTCTCCAGAAGAGATTATGCATTCAGCCACAGAGATATACTGACAACAATTTAAAAAAAAGATGTTTATCATATAGCTTTAAATTTTTACCAGACCATACCACCTAAAATGGACCACGAGTCAGCATATATATGTATGTGCACACACACACATGTGCACACACAATTAAATGCTATAATTATCTTCTGAATAGTACAGTTTTATTGCATAGCATTCCTGGACTTAAAGGTGTTAAGCTGTTTAATGTAAACATTTAAAATGTTTCATAATTTTACAACTTTGTTTTGCATTTCTTTGTTTCTTTTTAATTTTTTTATGTTTATTTTTTAATTTCTTCTAAGCCTGCTTTTTCTTCTCTGATCTACCTTCCTTCTTTTTTTTTTTTTTTGTTTTTGGTTTTTGGTTTTTGGTTTTTGGTGGCTGGCTGGTATGGGGATGTGAAACCTTAACTTTGGTGTTATTAGCACCATACTCTCCCAAGTGAGCCACCAGTCAGCCTCATTTTTAATTTTTTTTATTTATCATTATACAATGTAATCAATTTACATGAAAGTAACTTAAGCTTATCTTGACCTTTAAGAGGCTTTGGATATGATTCCACTCATGAAGCAACTGAACAAACTGGACATTAAACATTTCCTCTTTGAATTTCTCTCTTAAAAGGTTGTTTGCTTAAGAATGATATATTATGTAAAATCTTCACATGTGACTAGTTTAGTGTCATTGTTTTTCTTTGAATATCAAATGGAGATTAAAAAAAGGATACTGGCAGTGCACTTAGCTTTAAGCTGGAATACTTTCCTTTGGCATTGTTCTCTCTTCCTGGTAACATTCAGGCTTTAAAAGAAAAAAGCCAAGTCTACTAGTAGAAGATGTGAAATTCAGCTGGAGTCTTATTTATTAAAGTAATAGCAAATCATATACATTTGACGAGCGTTGGCTCCTGAATATACAATCTTAGACAGTTATGTAATGCTCAAAATAGATTTTCAGCAATGACAAGTTTTTGTCTTTTGGGGGTAAAAGTACATTTTTTAAAAAAGCCCAATATGATTAATATATAATCATATATAACTTATTTAACTAAGTTTGATTTGAGGCAGAAAGAGGGAAGGGAAAGGAAGTGGAAAGGGGGATAGAGAGAGGACAAGGTTGGGGGAGAGGGGAGAGAGACGGGAGAGCTGGGTGAGTGGAGCTTATATAATGAGGAAGCTCATTTTCCTCTGCAGACCCAGAACTGAATGCCAACCACGTTTTTGTTTGTTTGTTTTCTTTTCTTTTTTTTGTCTTTTTCGTGACCACTCAGCCAGTGAGTGCACCGGCCAGTCCTATATAGGATCCCAACACGCGGCGGGAGCGTCGCCGCGCTCCCAGCTTCGCACTCTCCCGAGTGCGCCACGGGCTCGGCCCTGTTTTAATTCTTTTAAAGAAATTTTAAAAATTGAAACATGATTGATTATACATATGTGTGGGGTACAAAGTTGACTATCGGTATTTGTGTACAATATGTGACGATCAAATCAGGATAATTAGCATATCCATCATTGCAAAATGTAATCATTCTTTGTATCCATTAACCAATTTCTCCCTAACCTCTTCCCTCTCTCTCATTGCCACCTCTAGTAACCACAGTTCTGTTCTCTCTGGAGGTTCAATGTATCCAACTATTTTAAGTAATGGTATCCGTGTTAGCATTAGGGTACTGTTTACCAAGGTGAGTGCTATTTTGAAGGGCAAAGCACTGATTTGTCACCTTAGGTCCTGGCATATTTGTGAAGATCCACCTCATTATTTGAGAGTGAAACCTCTCACATCTGTTATAGAGAAAAGACAAGGGGAATGATGTGCTCTTATTAGATCTGAGAAAATAAGCAAGTGAGTGAATTTACGTTGGGGGTTTAAATATAGTACTGGGAAGAAAAATGATTTGAGAAGCAAAGAAAGAATCAAGGAGCTAAGACTTAGCAGGCTTGTGGACTCTGACGACTCCAGTAAGAGAACACTAGGAAATTTTGTGTTTTTAAAAGTATTGTTTATAATTACAGTAAGTAATTACAGAAAGTCACTCTTCTAGAGATGGTCATGTCTTTCAACCAGAACAAATCACAACACTTTCTGCTTTCTGTCTTCTCAAAAAAGGGATGTTAAAGGGAACGTTGTATGTGGTGACTATGGGGTTCATAGAAGAGAAAACCATCCAGGGTACATGTACATGGCGGGCAGAGATTATTCCACAACATCCCAGAGCCCAGAAACAGAAAGTATCTCTTAGTTCTCCTGCCCCTTATACTCACAGGGGTCGTGGGACACACTACATAATTGAAATTCTCAGAAAATCTCCAACTCTCATTTTTGCCAATAGTTTCCACATCTTTCCCTCCCCAGGATTTTAGCAGAGCTAAACCCAATAGGTGACTAATTAAACACATCTGAGCATACTTGTAGCTCTTGTAGAAGGGCTAATGAGTAAATTTGTTTAATGTGATATAAACAGAGCAGAAGTAAGGATTGTCAATCAGATCAGGCTATGAAATGATAAAGCAATATTTGCTAAAACAAGAAGACCTAGATTACTTGAAATCATCCCCTGTACTCTTTCACAGTTGTGTTCAAATCTGTAACTTTGATCTGGAGATTTTATACTAGTCGATACAAGCAGGGATCATAGAAGAATATGGTCTCATAGCTACTCTCTGCTACTACCGAAACTTAAGTAGTGGTACATCAGTGGTTGTCAAGTCAAACCTTACAATGTCCAGGAGACGATGCTGGCTGGAGCCCACATCTTAGAAAGGGAATGAGTGTCACCAACAAGTCAATACACCAGCATGTAACTTTCTAAGGGCCACATAAATACCTCCTGTTGTATTTTCTATTTTTCAAAACTTTTCAGATGTAACACATATGATGACTATTGTTTTTAGTGTCTCCCAACTTACTTCATTTAATTCCTTAGGATAAATGAAGAAGATGAGCATAATTACCACAAATAATAGAAGAATTGGAGATGCAGGGACCAGAGACCACACACACATGTGGTCAGAAAGTCTGGAGTAAGAATAATAAGAGCTAATTTGTACCGGGTGCCTACTATGAACCAGGCACTGTTCCCAGTGTTGTATATGCATTATTTCTTGCAAGTCACCCTCCAGAACAGCTCCATTACCTTTATTTTATAAATGAAACTATTCAGGGAGAGTTTAAGAAAGTTGCCCAAGTATGAGCCCTGCAGTCTGTCCTAGAACCTGGACTCCTGAATAGTCACTCTGCCACCTACAGTTTCCTGGCCAGATCCTCTTATCACCACATGAGGAGGAATTCCATAATGAGAAGAGTGATTCTAATAAGCGTACTGTCTTTCTCTGCTCAACTCAGAATCTTTCTCTGAAGAAAGAACACCTTATAATTTGATATAGAATAAATTTTTGTGATCAATTAAAATATAAACCATTAAATAATATCTAAACTGTCCATTAGCTTGATTGATATTGGTTTAAAGTAGTGTTAAGCAAAAGCATTAAGAGAAAAATATTCCTAATATAAATTTTTTTTAAAAAAGGAAACTAATCAGTGATTTTATGTGGTCTCCTTTTATTCCCTCCGTAGGTTTTGCTTCATAGGCTTCCATCTGGCTCATTTCATCTGGCCAAAAACATTGGTCATGTGGTTGTATTTTACTGCCAAAATATTGCTCCTTAGCCAGCTGCTTAGAGGAGCCAGAAGATTTTTTGAGCTAGAGGTTAACTTTATCCTATGCTGTGCCTAGTTATTCTACTGGCATTGTCTTGACTATTAAATTAGCCTTCTGAATAATATTCAAAATTGTGAATAATATTGCCTAAATTGACAATGAAAAAATAATTACCCTATAGGCAACATTTCTACCTAAGAATGACAATAATGTTAAAAGTTATTGCACATTGTGGGGAGAGAGCATGGAGAGTAGGAGAAACTACTTTGGCTTTAGAGCCAAACGGACCAACTGGGTGGTTTCCCTCCCTAACCTCCATGTGCCATATCCATGTTTATAAATGGAAAATAAAAATTACTTGTTTTATAGGATCATTGTGCAGTTTGAATGAAAGTAGGTGCAAAAAGGTACGACTGCCTACCACCTCTTTTATAGCATCTTCCAAATTTTTCTTATCATTTCACGAATTTTGTGAAACTTCTTTTATGAAATACATTTAGAGATTAACCGTCATTGCTGGGACCACTCTTGGTTACAGAATAGTACTGTACAGCTGGTTTATAAACAGTTACCTTATAAGCAACTTGCAAACAGGCTCACCTTGGAAAGGAGGTGTGCAGTAATGGTTGAGAGCTCACTGGCTAGAGAGCCACATTGCAGAGGCTTACATTTCCACATTGGGCAAGTTACTCAACTTCATGTGCCTCAGATTTTTCATCTGTAAAATGGGTGTTGTTAGGATTGTGTTTTAGCCATGTAAAGTGCCTGGCACACAGCACTAAAATAAGTGTTAACTATTATTCATACTAGAATAGAAGCAATTTTCATCTATTTTTTTCAACCTCTGTATGGCCAACGCTTGGAAGTGTGTCTGGCACCTAGTAGGAGCTTGATGTATGTGTATTGAATAAATTAACCTATTAGCAAATGTTTTTAGACTCCTGACAATTACGAGGACAGTCTACTTCTTTTTTGCGTATTTATGGGAACACAGGGTAAGAGCTAAAGAGGCCAGAGGGTTCACCTGCTCAAACCCATTCATCGTACACAGAAGAATTTGAAGACCCTTACAAGGCCCTGAGGTCATGCGACTTGATAGTGCCATTGCCAGAGCTGGAACCCATGGCTCTGTGTGTTCTCTGAACATCTGTGCTCCAGCGTCGCACCCCCCACTGCAATAAAATCCCATCCAATTCAATGCCTTCAGTAAGCAGCAAGGGAAATTACTTGGGACCCACTTTTTGCAATCGGGAGAATATGTTTCATAATTGGGCAACAGCCATGGAAGATCAGACTTCTGAATAATAGAAAGATTCTTCCTTTAAAACTAAGCTCACACATTTTACCTACAAGTCTAAAAATCACTTCCAACAGCTACAATAGGGTTTTTGTAGGGAGGGATCACTTTGTAAACCTTTTTGCAGGAGGCATTGTCTGCATTTTTCTAAATTGAAGGAAAACCACATCTCCACCATTCAAAAAAAAAAACCTCTACAATGATCCATGTAGACCAGGAACAGAGGAAGAGAGGGGAAATACAGTTTGTGAGTTCTCTGTACTGTGAAGATGGCACGTGGAACAACCACAGACAGAAAGATGAAAAACTATGCAATTAGTATAAAAGTACTAATGCCACAAGGTGGCCAGTGGGCTATAGAGCAGCACAGAGCACTGCCAAATGTGAACTGGCAGGGGAAATAAAAAATTAAGGTGGCAAAAGAAGAAAGATATTCCCCTCTGCTGAGGGTTTATAATGATTGTTGTGGATATTTCTGATCGTCAACATGAGAGCCACATTCTGTTAAAACTATATCATTATCAAATGCATAATAGGTGGAGTATTTATGTATAATTGGCAGTTCATGAAATTTATATTATTCATTCTCATAATGTTGATTTTCTGATTTTCAACTAGTACATTTTCATCTTTAAGTCATGAATTTAATGAATTTAAGAGATGGGGAATTCTGTGTGGGGAAGTCAGGGATGCCTTCATAAAGAAAATGACAATTTATCTGCATATAAATTGAAACTTGTCCATTCCATACATCCGTGGGTACATTTGCAGTTCTAGGTGGACTGTCTGTAACTCAGAATTGCACCAAGTCAACAGAGCCTAATGGATGGTGATCTCATTACTGACTTTGTGTTCAGTTAGTTCAGACTTCAATCTCTTGAGTGAATTTGACTTTGCCTCTCCTGCATGGTAAAAAATACAAGCAGGAGGAGGAAGAAGAAAAGGGGGATGTGAAAAGAAGTTTACATATACTTTCTATTACATTACTTAACACAATCTTCAAATAATTTCATATGTAGGAAATATCAAAATAAAAAAATTGGAAGTTAAAAATCAATGGCATCAGTATACCCTATAGTAGTACCTTTTTTTTTTTTTTGCTTGCTACATCTGTTTATGTCTGCCTGCAAAACATAGGTGTCATTAGCTAAGAGTAATTATGTGATGAATTTTTGATTTTCAAAAGTAATAATACAGATTTTAAATATTGCACTGGAAGATAAACTAGCCAGCCTGAACTTTTCTCTGACACATAAATTTTTAGGACGGTGCCTGTATTATGCTTCTAATGCTTGTTACTTGATCCCTTTTGTAATTAACTTGCCTTTAATTGATTTGTGGATTATCTACTAGAAGTTGCTGTGCATAAAGGAATGTTATGGTAGAGTTTGTTTATGTAAGGTAATAAAATAGATCAGCTGGGAGGAGAGGCTTAACACTGTAAAATATCCTTGGTTTTTAGGAATTTTTCTTTTCATGTAATGGCAGTGTTTAGATAGAGAATGAAACATTAGCTGAATCTGAATAGTGTTCTCATCCAAAGATTTATGTCCTGTTTAAGAATCACTTTCATTTAATGATGTAAGTGCATTCTCTAGTGAAAGGGTGGTCACTTTAGGGGAGAGAAAAACATAACAAAAACCCTCTTTTGCCATCTTTAGGTTGTACTTGACAAAAGGCTCTCATCCATGAGCTCCATTAAGTACCACTGCCCTGATCTCAGATGAATTAGAAGACGAAAACATTTCATTGCTCAGATAACTGTTTTATTTCATGTCTTACTAGTTCCTAGAAAAAGACTAGATATTTTTCCACCATAACTTTCCTTAGCTCCTTGTTATAAAGTTGAAAATGGCTTGAGCAAGCATGGTCGAGAGGTTGCCAGTGGCACTGCCACTGGTGAGCACATTTTTGTCCTCTGTCCTCCCTTGTCAAAGAGGACAGGAATGGCTTTGCACAACTCCTGTTGCATGTGCTGATTTCTAAACCCTTGGTTGACATACTCAGGAACAAGAAACATCAGGTTTCCATTCCAAAAGCAAATTCATGAGGATTGAGTCAACATAAACATCAGGGAGATATGACTTGCAGAAATGCCAAGAAAGGGAAAAAAATTATTGGCTGGGGAGACAAATTATTTAGTATTTTGAAGTGAATTAACAAGGCTTAAAAAAAAAAAAACAAGGCTTAATGTTTGTTTTAGCTCTATATGACTTTTTTAAAAAAGTATCTTGCCTTCCAGTGTTGATTTAAAGGGAAAGGACTCTCTTTCTTTGTTATTTACATGTAACCCTTAGCATTCAGTGAGAATCTAATTCGTATAAAATGATCATTGTGAATGTGCCATTGAGTGAGAAAAAAATGCTTAGCTATTTTTACTCATGTAATCAATACCTACATCAAGAAACAAAAACATTATCAGCTTACAAGGAGACCCCTTTCTGCTCCCTTCCAGTCTCTACGTACCTATAGATAATCACTATCCTGACTTCCAAGAGACTGTTTTGCCCACTTTTGAACTTTATACAAATGAACTTTATACAAACTTTATGCAATATAAACTCTTTTATTTTGGCTTCTTTCAGTCAACTTTGTGTTTGTGAGATTCATCCATATTGTTTTATGTGGTTGTAGATTCTTCAGGCTCATTGTGATAGTATTGCACTGAGTGAATATGCCACAATTTACTTATTCATTCTGCTGTTGATGGATTTTGGGGTATTCCAGTTTGAGTCATTATGAATAGAGCTGCTATGAACATTGTAGGATATGTCACTTGGTAAACAAATGTGCATGTAGTGCGTGTAGGCTTTTGTGCATAAATACAGGTTGAGTATTTTCCAAGGAGTGAAATTTCAAAGTTGTAGGTTATGCATGTGTTTTTAGGTACTGTCAAATATGTTTCCAAACTGGTTGCACCATTATATAGCTCCCAAAGCAGTGTTGCAGTTTTCTACATTCTTGTCAAAGTGTAGGTCATCTAGATATTCCATTTTCAATGACAGCATCTTAATAAATGATTGCCTAGTAATAATGATGCCATTATGGTTTTTATTTATGGAGCTGGATCTTCTGATCTATAGGACTTGTTTTTCCAGGAATCATGAATCATAGTGAGCCATTCATACTTTGTCTGTTTCTGCTCATGACAAATAATACTTATCTGTGAAATAAGGGACTACAATAAGAAACTTGGTTTGATATGCAGAAATAGAATTTCCCTTTATTTGGCCCATATTCAGTTTAAATATATGATTTTATTCTTACATTTTATCTGGATTCATTTTCCAACCCAACAATACTCAGTATTAGCAAAACTAATCTTTTATTCTATTTTAAAATTTCCATCTCCTACGTTTAGTGCTAGCTCAATTCTGTGCTCACTTTAATCAGGCTTTCTCTTCCATAAATTATTTCTTGGAAATGGGGTTTTGGACTTCTTCTAAACCACCTTAACCTGTTTAAAAACACTAGCAAATACATAGGCCATGTAAGTCATGACACCATAAACAGATATTGCTTTTTTAGAGATTTTATTACCCATACATATAAAGCAATATTTCCTTTATTCTCTTTCTTCTTTCTTTGTCATTATTGTCTTTATTTTTTTTAATGTCAAGATTCCAGTGATATATGAGTATAATTCTCTTTTGTGTGTCACCTCCTCTAAAGTTCATCATAAATTGATTGATGATCTCAGTCTGGCTCTGGTACAGCAAGTAAGTTGACCTGAGTTCAGTTTGTGCTATGTCAAAATGTGATCATTAATTTCTAGATGAAGTCTGGAGAAATTCAGCATGTGTGATAATTGTGGGTCCTATTTCTTGAAACTTTGAAATCCAGTCCTATAGCTCTCTAATTTGTGGCATGTTAGAAAACACAAAGGAACGTCAAAGCAAGATAAATGTCTTCCCCAGGTTTCATGACATGAAGCAGTATATAACTTTATTACCAGACAAATAATTCAAATCATGAAATTTGAAAAGGTACACAGTTTCTACATGAAAGTCATCTGATTTGGAAATTGAAAAATGAGTTAAGGATTTATTGTGTTCCCGTTTAAAGTTTAATCTCTACTTCAGTGAGCTCTATTACATTTTAGTTTTACTTTTAGATTCCTCAGAAATTAGGTTTTCCTAAAAATATAATCCTCAAGACTAATATTTCTCAGTGCCTAACTAATTCCCTGGGCCCAGCTGAAAGTCATATTCATTCTTTAATGTTACTAAAATATTGTTTCTAATATATAGCAAATAGCAGTTTAGAAGAGCTCACTGTTTTGCCAATGATAAATACAGCCTGGTGTATTTAAATCCACATAATTCATTTTAACCAATATTTTCAAACTATCAAATCTTTTAGCAAACCTACTTAAAAAAGTAGAAGGGCTTATCTTTGTTTTCAACTCCTTTTTGTTGTGCCTGTCATGCCTGCTGCCAGGTAAGATAACAAGATGTGAAATATCCCAATTCAGACAGAAAGGGAATAGCTAGGACAGGGACCATTCTCTAAGTAAATCATTAGCCCTGTGTCAGTGAATGCAGATTGACGCACTTGGCATGAAAGAGTTTGACCTCCATAGGGGGAATGTATTCTTAGATGGTGCTTTATGGAAGAATCTGACAGTGAATTAAAACTTTGGAAAATAGAGCAAAATAAAGGACATGGTATTTTTCAAGCTTTTGGGAAGATCTCTCCTTTCTTCTTTTTCAAACATTTTACTTTATTTGAATGAATATCTAGCTTAGGCCCACCTCCAGAAGCTGAAGAGAAATTTACACTTTTGCTGAAAAGAGCAAGTCATTTTATAAACAAACATTGAATTCTGTGGCTTAGGCCAGTGCCTCTCAAATTTGAATGTGCACACGGGTCTCCTGGGGCTCTTGTGAAAATGCAAATTCTGATTGAGTGAATCTAGGGCAGGATCTGAGATTCTGCATCGCTAACAAGCTCCAAGATGTGCTGCTGCTGCTGCTGCTCCTTGGACCACAGTTTGAGTAGCAAGGGTTTAGTATATAGGTGTTAGAGTGAATTCTTCAGGTAGAGTAAATTTTGCAAATAAAATACAAGTGACTGGTTCTATGTGAGATTAGTCAAAAATTAATTGCATCCTTTTAGTGGAGTCCAAAAGTAATCTTAATTCCTATTAGTATAGTAGAGACTTCATAATATAATACACTAATGCACTAACAAAATACCTAAACACTAAAAACAAATCTGTTTAGCAAATGCTTAAAATAAATATCTATAGATCTTAATGGTTTATTTCTGGTACAATTGACAGAAACAGTCTTAAGAAAACAGTATTGAGAGGGAAGATGAGTATTAAAAAAAAGAGAATATAAGCTAGTTTTTTGTCTGAGACGTTCATAATGAGGTTGCTGAAATATCTGCTTTTGCATCAAACGGTTAGTCAATGAATCTTAGTTTTCCATGAATGATTTAAGCCACTGAAGCAGACCCCTGAGACACCTACAGTAAGAATTTAAGAGATTTCATTTGAATCCTGTACCCATTTCTTAAAGTAAGAATTTAGATGAAGTTTCTTAAATTCTTACTTGGGGTGTCTGCCTAAATACTGCCTCCATTCTCAAAGAAGAATTTGTCATACTTCTGAGGAAGCTATCGTCCTATACCACCCGAGATATCATGAAGTTTGTGTTAAAAATAGAATCTGTGATCAGGGGCCACTTTTCAAGCATTTTCACTTACCCCTTACTATTGTGACAGTGAACTATAGGGACAGGGGAAGGCATGGGCCAGTACATCTTAGTTTTCATTGGTTTACAATTACTGCTAAGGAATGACTAAATAGATGGAAAGTATTTTTATGTCAACCCTGTGAAAAAGTCTTTCCCACAAACCATTTTGTATAATGTATGAAGGCATAATATAATTTTTAATATTCAAATCCAATTTAAGACTTTTTTTACTTACCACTTATTGTATGTCACCATGCAAAATATAATTTCTTATTCCTAATGTAAAGTTTCTTTATTGTAATAAATAGAGTCCCAGCATAAAACATTTCTTTAGGTTAGTTATAATATGAACTATACTGGTTTTTGCATGGAAGAGCAGCAGCAAGCTTAATTAGATTTCCACTCTTATTTTGGCTCATTATACAACACCAGGCAAGTTTCTTAACATCTCAGGGCCTCAGCGTTCTCATTTAAAATTGAGTGTATAGACTATATAATGACAATATCCCTGAAAGCTTATAAAAATAGCATTATGAAGATATAAGAAAACTATAAATGCCCCAGGATATGTGCCTTAATATTTCTCCATATGTCAAGCATGCACTCATGAAATCAACGCCAAGCCTAGGAAAGATCAAAGAAAGGTTCAATGTCCCTATGAACTTATATGCAATTCAGTCATTCATTCAACAAATGAATATTGAGTACATATAATCTGCTAGAGATTTGAATCGCCAAACTTTATGCTTTAGTCTCTGATATATGTTGTTTAAATCAGGAGGTTGGCAGACTTCCAAAAGTGACTCCCTTGCTAACATTGTTCTTCTGACTGAATGTTAGTAAGTATAAGACAGAGGGGGTGTGTGCATGATCTCGCTTATATGTGGAATCTAAAAAGGTCAAACTCATAGAAGCAGAGAATAGAATGGTGGTTACCAAAGGATGGGGGCAAAGTTGAGGAGATGTCGGTCAAAGGATACAAAATTTCAGTCAGACAGGAGGAATAACTTTAAGAAATATATTGTGCAACATGGTGATTATAATTAATAACAATGTATTGTATATTTGAAAATTACTGCCAGAGTGGATTTTAAGTGTTCTTGCCACAAGAAAAAATAAGGGAGGTAGTACAGATGTTCCTTAGCTGGATGAAGCCGTCCCACAATGTGACGTATTTCAAAACATCATGTTGAACACCATAAATGTATACAATTTTTATTTATCAATTAAATATTTTTAAAATACATTTTAAGAAAAGAGAAGTGGTGTGAAAATGGAGACTAGTTCCTACTTTATGTTGTATATCTGGAGCTCCAAGGAAAAGACCTCCCTGATGCCTCGTCTCAAATGGATTAATGAGAAATTAATGGGCTATTTACTTGCTCAGTTGATTCAACTGGTTTATGTGAACCTATTAGTAATTTAAACTCTGTCACATTACCAAAACATATATTTAGATACTATTAAAATATATACTCAATCATTTTAAAGTTTTAATTTATACATGAGAGAAATAAAAAAGATTAGTAAAAATTATAGGAAGAAGGAAGTCCAAAATATGGTTATTTAGAGTTCAAAGGAAAAAAGGTATTTGTCACCTCTTGAGAGTCTCTAGACTACAAAAAAATTGACGTTAAAGATGAACGCAAGCAGTGGAGGAAATGATGCAGTTAAGAGGCACCGTATGTTGTAGATTTGGGTATTTGTCAGATAAGGAATGATGCTGAGTTTTTTCATGGATGGGTCTACAAATAAAATAAAATGAGAGGTTATGCTAAGTATAAAACCGTGTTCTTACAAGTTCTTTCCCAGTAAGATCTTCAGAGATATTTAAAGTCATAGGAAATATGGGAATTGCTTCTAAATACCTAATTCAGGTTAGCTAACAAATCATCATCCAAAAAGAGAGTGTTTAGAACATCATGCATTTAAAGTGAGTAGTTTAGCCTCATGATTGAGCAGAGATTCCTGAGTTCAAATTGTGGCTCTTCCATTTGTGGCTTTTATGACATTTATTAAATTTCTTTATTGTACTCTCTTTCATTTGCCTCTGCACCTACATCATTAGGGTGCTGTGAAAATTAAGTGAGATAATATATGTATAGCCCTTAGACCAGCGCCTGGCATATAGTAAGCAGTCAATTCATTTTAAATATTATTTGCAAGAATAGGCTATACATTTCTTTCCATCAAAGATAAGCATAAGTAGAAATAGAAAGTTTGTTTATGGAACAAGGCTGAATTTCTGCTTTTCTATAGTGCCCAATATTTAAAAAAAAAAAAAAAAGGAAATAATCACCAGCCAACTGACTCTCTAAAATAGATGGGATTCATGCCATACATACATACATATCTGTATATATGTGTATATTTAGCTATATACATAAGGATATATATGTGTGTATTTGTATAAGTATGCATATATGGGGTACTTTTAAAAGTTTATGGAAAGATTCGTATTATCTTTCAATTCCATTTTTCAAAAAGTTCATGGAAAGATATGAATTATATTTTAATTCCATTTTCTTATGAACTTTTTGAAGTACTCTTGCATGCATACATATATATCTTTGTCAGAAAAATTGGATTTCTCATTATCTAGTAACCATTCCAAAGTGCCAAGACCTAGCCAAGTGTCATGTACACAATTGATATTTAACATATATTTACAAAATTTAATTTTAAAATAAAATTTCAAATCATTGTTATTGCTTTTTCTACTTGCAAAACAGTTACAATAACCCCTTGGCTTTTGTGGTTTGGGCTATTATGAGGGACTCAGGTGCTTCATGGCAGGTGGTAATTTGAGCTCTTGCATGGGTTTAAGTTACTTAACTATTGAATGAGCCTGTAGATCACCCAGTAGCCACATCACAATAAGGTTTCCTTATTTTCTATTCTCCCTTGCATATGTAGTACCTCTGCGTGATAAACACATGGTATCTGTGTAGAAAAATTGCCCCCAGAACAAAGCTGACTGCTAATCTGGACCTGCACTGTCCAACAAGATGTCCACTAGCCACAGAGCACTTGAACTGTGATTAATCCAAATGTAAAATGCACAGAAGATTTTAAATACTAGAATGAACAAAAGTGAAAAATATCCCATTAGTAATTTCTATATTGATTACATGTTTAAATAGTATATGTGTATATAGGGTTAAATAAACAAATAGTATATGTATGTATAGGGTTAAATAAATTATATGTGTATATAGGGTTAAATAAACAAAATATTTAAATTAATTTCACCTGATTTTTTTTTTTAAAAAAAAACTCTGTAATGTGACTTTTAGAAAATTTAAAGATACATTTGTGGCCCCCATTTGTGGTTCACATTATGTTTCTTCTGGACAGTGTTGATCTAGACAGTAGAAGTGAAAAGAAAAAAAAATAAGAAAACAATAATTTTGTATTCTTAGAAAAATGGTGAAAAGTATGAAATTTAAAGTGATAAATAAGATGAAATTCTATGAACAAGTCCACTGTAGTCCAGCATATGCTTGTTTCTAGAAAAAAGAGAAAAAGATTTGAAATTTTTCATAGAGTCTTCCAGTCAGTGCAAAAGTGCTCACTGAGTGAGGATTAAAACTTCAGCAAACAGGGGCTGTTGATGGAAATGAGATTCTAGAGAAGGCAAGAAGATTTGCACACATTTCTGTAAAGTAGCAGGTATCAAAGGACCAATGAGGGTTTTATTTTTGGTTTTGTTTTACTAAATTTTCTAAGGGAAAAGAATATGCTATAGCAATATTAGTGAAGTGTTTCAATTACTCTGTCAAGGTCACACAGCTCTTCTGAGCTGTAACAGAAATTCAGTTCTATGTGGCTCCTAAAATCCTGTGACCCACTGTGTGCCCATGAAACTCTAGTCCCTACAACTCTGCAAAATAACAGTTCTACAATGAAGTAGTTTTAAGAAAAACTGCATATGTCTGCTTCCCCCTTTAACATTCTCCTCTCATTATCATATTGAAGGCACTGAGAATTACTGAAAAACTGTTTAACTTTGTTAAATCTTTTCCCAAACTTGTTTTACCAGAGAACACCTCCTTCCTTTCACATACATCTGCCATATGTCACCTATTATATGCTGGAATTAATCATCTGTAGAATACTATTTAGAAATGCTGAAATATATTCAACTGTCTCCTAACATCTCTCATTATTGATTACTAGGGAAAACGACTTCCAGAAAATATAAAATATTCAGGAAAATATAAAATTTGATGTTCAGAGGGCTCACTTTCAGCTTGATCACAGAAATCAAACCTAGGATTTACAACTGTACTTGGATGTATGTCTTGTTATTCTTATATCCATAGTGTGTGGTCCAAAGGGATTCATAGAAACTTAGATCGAGGCTGATCACTGTAGGACTTTGTTTGCATTAGACAAAGAGCAGGGCTTGCCTTCTAGTTGAAGCTATGGTTCTAAGTAAGGATTTGGGATCTGGAAAAGCAGTGTCAAGATAACAATTAGATTATTACCATCAGAAACCTTACTTGTTGCTGGTTACATCACAGACAAAAGTTTCATAACATATTTCTTAGTTTACATTATTTTTTATTTTTTGAGGTTTTTTTCCTATAAAATATACTAAATAATGCCATTCAGATTTCAATTGTTGCTCTAGCAGTTAAGTATAAAAGTAAAATGTTATTAAGTCGTTCTGTTCAAATCAGGTATTTCTCAGGGACACTTCTATCCTCAATCTGTTCCCTGGGGACTTAGAAACTGCATACATGAGCTGGAGTTTCTGACTAGTGTCCTAATCACACCCCTTTTACGTCTACCATACTTAGATTATCTTGGAATCCTCTGCCTTCCTCATAGAAAGAAACAATTCAGGAACATGACCTCAAAGAGTTCCAAGGCTAATGACATGCCTTCTGTCAGCGCTGCTTAAGCAGACACTCTTCAGACAACCAGCTCCTTTAGATTTGACATGGAAATGATTCCTAACGTACACTAAACAAGAATGAGACTGCTGAGCCCTTGGTTTTCCTGTGCAAAATTCAGTTCACTGAGAAGACTGTTTTCACTAAGAAATCCATAGACTTTATATAGCAGAAGGCTTTTGTATTGATGAAAGTGCTTTTTGGCTGGGATTAAGGACTGACCTAGATGCTAGTTTGGGGTTCTGTTTCTGCTGTGCCATATAGCTCTGATCCCCCACTTTTGCCTCTAACTATAGCAGGGCTATTGTTATTTCCCTAATCACCTCACAAGTTGGCTGTGAGAGTCAAATGAGATATGTTATTTGTGAAATAATATAGGAATGTAAGATATTATCATGGGAGGAAACATTTTTTTTGGATGCCGTAGATTAATGGAATCTCAAAGAATTCTTGAGAGTTTGTCTTCAATATGTACATGAAACCATATATGAAACCAATTGTTCTTGTGTTTTTAGCCTGTGAACTTTCCCAAGTCTCTTCTCCACAACAGCTCTCCCCAGTACCAAAGAAAAGCAGTTTTCAGTCATGTGTTTTGTAAAAGTCTTAAATGGGAGTGAAAGTGGTAAGTGAGAGGGTTCACAACATGGCGAAGGCTTCTCATGCCATTTGTAGCCTTAAGCCCCTATGACCTCTTAAAATTTCCCCATGCCTACTCAAAATTCCCCAAGACTCACTTTGGAGAAAAAAAAAATGACCTTATGAAATCATAATGTATTTTCTTGTAGAACCGTGTCAGGTCCCATTGAGTTCAGCTGCTCCCACCAGAGAGCATATAGTGCTGGGCTCTGGAGTCAGACCAGATGGGTCCATTGCCTGCTAGCTGATTCTGTTCTCTGCCTCCATGTCCAATCTGTAAATTGAAATAATAATAATACCCAAGTCATATAGTGTTTGTGGGGATTAAGTGAGATAATCATGTAAAATACTTAGCATGCTGCCTGGCACATGGTAAATACTAATATTAATACTACCATTTGCAACTATCATCATTAAAGAGGGAAATTTATGAATGCCTTTCACTTGTCCTAATTTCTATCTTTAAAAATGTTTTTTTAAAATGTTCTAAAAAAATACGAAAAGCTAACTTAATAATTTAAGAAGCACTAAGGCTTGATTTACTGAAAAACTGGCAAGTTCAATAGAGTGACTGATGTTGGAAGCTTGCATTTTGAGACCTTTGTCCATCTCCCCTTCTTGTATCTACACCCCTTTTCTCCTTAAAGCCAAAGCCTTTGTTCTTTCCATATTCCCCTTCATAGCATTTGCTCATGGTAAATTGTAAACAATGAAGAAGAGCTAAAAATGTGAATAAGCAATTAGACATGGGTTGATGCTTTCTTCCCTGCCCCCTCCAAGGAATATTTGCATTCTAACAGGAACTGAGCATTGAGTACATAGAGTAACTTCCTAATGGGGCTGTGTCTTATGTTTTGGTGTTCAGGGGGCTTGGCAGGAGCCCCAGGTAACCATCTAATCCTTGGAAGATGGAGAAGAGAGGAGAAAAAGGGAGGGCCAAAAAAGAGAGAAAAGAATAAGATTTAGATTTATTGAGTTTGTACTACAGGTTTGGCCTTGTGCTAGGCATTTTCTGTGGTAATTTGGTTAATCCTCACGACAATTCTGAGAGGTGAGCATTATTATCACTGCCCCCCATTTTTTTTAACAGCTGTGAAAACAGAGGTCACATGGGCAAAAAGCAGCTTGCTGAAGGTTTTATGGCTCCGAAGTAACTAATAAGCTGAGACTTGAACCCTGGGCTGTCTAGCTCCACAGCTAAATGTTTATTAACTGTACCTGCTTCTAACAACAACAACAACAAATTCCAAAAATTTGATAATAATAAATAGGAATAAAGAAAAACAATCCAAAAATAGCTCTCTTGAGGTTACTGATGGGATAGGGAGAGGGAAATGTGAATTTTTTTCTAGAAAGAGTTCCCTCTGAGGATCATTTCCCCTGGTCGTCTGGCCTTTGTGAAATTATACCTTCCCTAATGGCTTTGAGCTGAGTGTGTCCTTCTTTCTGTCAAGGGCAGCTAAAAGTTCATGGAATAGTTTATTTGAAGCTTGTGGGTACAAATTCCAGGCAGCAAGATACTACTTTCAGAGATTAAATTAGCTTCTCCAGAGGCACAGCAAAAAGCAATACAACTAAATTGATTACCTTAAAGTGCCTGCCTGACAGAAGGTTTTTTTTTTTTTTAATTTCTTGAGCCAATTTGTTCTCTCAGTGATGTCACTGTTACCAAAGTTGGCCTATTCTGTATTCTTAGTTTATGAATAGGAATCTTCTGATTATAGTCATAGATATTTAGCCTAGATCGTTTTTCTCAGAATTACAAAGATGGGGAAAACTCCAAACCATACTTATTCCAGATGGCTAGGAATGGCGTAGGAACCTATTTTGGGAGTCTTTTGAACAATTTTATTTATATATGAATATATTTATTACTGCCACTGATGGTAGCAAGCTTCTATCTGTTCATTGATAGGGTGTGGGAAGTTTGTGATAAACCAAGGCAGTCCGCTGCCATCTAGCTTTTCCTGTCTCTGTCTTCAGGAGTTTCCCCTATCATTTTACAAAAAGTATTTTTTAAATGAGCAGTTCTTTTATCCCTGAGAGGGAGACACTTGTAAAGGTACTGTAGAATATTTTTTTTTAAAGGCCTTCATCATTATTTTACTTGTGTCTGTCTTTATTTTAGTCAGTTCTTGGGTAAAAATGATGAATATATTCTGTGTAGTTCAAACCCATTGCTATGACTAAGCATTACCCATGTATAGGGGCCAAAAAATATTTTTTCAGTGGCAAATGTTAATAGTCAGCACCATGACCCTGAACATCACTGTGAAATAGATGCAATTCTTCTTTACCATCATCCCTTTTCCCAGATTCTAGACACCTTCCAATCTTTACATCTGTCTCCTCTGCAAAATGGGTGTATTATTGTCTGGAGGTTCCTACGGTGGCTGCTCTTCAGGGCTGATTCCCATGCTCTGAGCCCAGGAAGGCAATATGAGATCTTCACTACTGATTTTCTTGAGCCCCTGTGCTGTGCCAGGACTGGTCTGGGCTCTGAGGACACAGCAGTGAACATAAAAGACATGGTTCCTGACCTCATGAGCCTTGCAAAGAAGTAGGGGAGAAAAACATTAAACATGTCCACCTACGATTAAATGCATCATTAGATAAAGGGCATTGAAGAAGTAAAGATCCCAAACAGGGGAGAACAATTAATATGGAACTCAGAAAACAAAGCTTTGGGGAGGTAATAATACAAGGGTATTTTAAAATGTTCATGGGAAGATTCCTATTATGTTTTAATTCCATTTTTCCACAAACTTTTTGAATTCTCGTATATAAGCTAAAAAAATGAAGGATGAATAGGAATTAACTAAGTGAAAAGCAGAGGAAAGAGTGTTTCGGGAAGAGCGAAAAATATGTACAAGTAATTCAAGAAGAGATGGGAAGAAACAGACGATTTCCATCATTCTTACTAAGGAGCGACAGACTGATAGTTTTATCTCTTCCATGCAAGATAGAAATAGAATGTAATTAATTAATAGAGTATAAGAAGACTTTTTTTCCAGGAGTGAGGAAGTAAGGAGGAGGCCTGCTTAAAGTTATGTTCCCATGTTGACGAGGTTCTGCTTTCCCTGAAAACCTAACTAAAATAATGTTGGTACCAAGGGGTGATTGGGAGGCATTGGTTTATTGGTTTTTCCAGTACACTCAAAACTAACATAAAACCTAAATATAGTGTAACCAGTATTCTTACGGTGCAAACACAGCTTCAAATAAAGTCCTCTAGATCCTCTCCTCCAATTTGCTTTTCCTAATTTCTTCCCTTAGAGCTGCATTTGTCAGACAAGTCGCCGATCCTACAGAGGCTGTCAGACTTCTGTAGAAAGAACACTGTTAAATATGGAACCACTCAGAGACATAATGATTCTTTCTTATTTTATGAGTAAAATTTATCCCTAAAAACGAGACCTGTAACTTTTAGCAGTACACATATGAAAATATCTGTTGTTCAAATAAACAGCAATATTATTCTGCGTAAGGACTTTTCCAGCTTTGGATAAAGAAGACCTGCAGCATAAACAAGACCTGCAGGTTTAAAGATGTGCTTACATCCTTTAACAATGTATTGTTTTTATTATAATATATAACGTACAATTTTGAATTTACTTAATGAGATTACTATCCTGGGGTTTCGGGATATGTATAAAATACAATTCGGACATTAAAATTCAAGATAAATTATCCCCACCAGAAATAATCCTAGCAGGTTATTTACTAAAGAATCTTGAATCCAGCAGATCAAGGAAAAACTCCCCAAAGAGTCTTTAATTAGAACTCTTTAGGACTTGGCAGGACTGGAACCAAAATCCCTTGGTAAAAGTGAATCATGCCTGGGGCTACGTAAATTACAAAATCTGAAGCCCTAAAAGCAGTCATTACCACAGCTGATTTTAATTGCTCTGATAGTGAGCTGGAGAAAGGCACACTATGCTTCCTGAATTTCTGTTGGAAATGAATGGGATTCTTGCTCAAATACGAATCACAGTTATGAGGTATTCTGCATAGGGAATATCAAAAAAGAAGCAGGTGGAGCGCAACATCCTGTGTCTACATTCATGAGAAGCACATTACAATAATCTTCAAGTGAAGGCTATGATTGAATTTACCACGAAATCCCTCCTTTCCATCCAATTTTTAATGTAACTGTCTTTCTCCTTAACATATGCAGGAAACGGTTAATAATAATCCCTGAGGGAAAAGAAAAAGACTCTTCTTCCTCTCTAAAGAAAGAGGTTACAGAGGTCCCATAGAGGTGAGTGATTTTTGTGAAAACAGCCAACTCATTCCCCTTTGCTCGTTTTGGCCTAGAGAACTAGATTTGTGAATTTGTAACTGGATTTTGATTAGGAAATATGTTCTATGGCCATAGAAGAGTTTTTCTTTCTGGAAAACGCAAATTTGTCAACTGATATTTTTGGTATACCATTTTTAAATGCTCTCAACTGTAAGTTAACAAGAAACCTGGACTTACAATAGCTTAAACAAACAGGGATTACTTGTAAGTAGGTGGCCACTGGAGGTGTTTCAGCTGTTGTATGATGATAATTCACCATTTGCAGAGTGCCAGCATCTGTGCCATTTTCTTGGCCTTTTCCTTATGATGACAAATGGCTACTGCAGCTGCAGACATCAAGTCTGCATTACACAGTGACGGGGAAGGAGGAAAGGCAGAAAGCAGAAGGGCAGCTCTAGTTGTATCTACGCCACTTACCAGAAACACAAAAGCCTTCCCCAAAGCCCACCAAGGACTTCAGCTTACAGTTTATTGGCGAGAAGGGAGGGAGGTTTTGGTGATGGGGAGCAATAATCAGCCACAATGTATATCGACAAAATAAAAAAAAATAAAAATTAAAAAAAAAAAAAAAAAAAAAAAGCCAGTAATAGAAAACACCAACCCTGCTGATGCCTTGATCTCAGACTTCCAGCCTCCAGAACTGTGGGAAAATAAATTTCTGTTGTTTAAGCCACCCACTCTGTGATATTTTGTTATGGCAGCCCTAGAGGAATAATACAATGAGCAACTATTATTTTTATTATTTTGTTTTTATTTGAAAAGTAAGGAGATCATAAATATGTGGAGATAAAAATAGAAAAAAGGTAGCTTCCAGATGCATTGTGTAGGTGTAACACAGTTGAAATTTGCAACAACTGCAATGGTGGGAGGAGACGGAAGGGTCAGTGATGACTGAGCTCTCCAGACAGGAACTGGGTGATCTGGAGGGACAGGGGATTGGGGGCAGAAAATGATGAGCGTGGGCCATGAGTGGGTTGGGGTCGTGTTCCCGCTGAGGAAGTGCTGGTTCTCAGGGTAGAGGCATCCATCGGGAAGTCAGAAATGTGTGTCAGATATGAAGTCATGTTGAGGTGGCCACGGAAGCCAATGGTGAGCACAAAGTGCTGCAGCCTGAACAAGCAAAATGAATTGTGTGGTTCCTTTTAAGTAGCTGAAACAATATGACGATATTGGGAGATTTAGTCTGCATACATAATTTCAATGTCAAAGAGAGGCCTTTTATCTCAAAACCAAATAAACAAACTAAAAGGTATTATCTTCCCTTAAAATTTCTTTTGAGAAAGAATAAAATATAGTTGTGTGTGTGTGTGTGTGTGTGTGTGTGTGTGTGTGTGTGTGTGAGTGCGCGTGCATGTGTTTTAACATGGAATTAAGATCAAAAAGGCAAATACCTTAATTCCTTAGGGGAAGGTAAAATGGATGATTTGAATTAATATGAGTGTGAATATCTGAAATTAGATTCTTTCCTGAGAACAAATTTTGACTCACATCAGTGTGGAGTAAGGAGCATGAAGGTATTCGCCTTCCCTCTGTAGGAGAGAATGGTGCAGGAGGAGGTGGTGAGAATGCCCGGAAGAGCAGGTTGCCTGAGGACAGTTTGGGGACATGGTCCAAGCCATCTTACAGTAGTGAAAAGATCATATTTACCTTACCAAGGGAAAGCCGGCTTCAATTATGTATTTCACTTCTGTGCCACATTTTGCTTAAACACTACTCTTAGAAAAAAAAATCAAGAAATTTAGAATGAGTTTTTTAAATCAAGAGAGTGTTCCTTGCTTTTAGCTCTTGTTACTGAAGTGTTTCCCTGGTCCCCAAGAGTAATGCTTGGCTGAGGTGCTTGCATGAATTGTTTATATTGTTTATTAATAAATGTAAATGTTTTAAAAATAGGACTCCCAGTTTTCATCCTGAGGGCTTACACATAATAGCAACAACCTTTAGAAAAGTACTGCATTATTTATGTATAGAATGGCTTTGACTCATTTAATAATGCTCTGTAATTAATTTGTGGTATACTTTTTGACTTTTTACAATTATAATTTAACATTATATTCATGCAAAAGAAAACATTTTGCTGTTGCTAATATTGATCAATTTCCCTTAATGTATTTGAGACTATTATGTCTATAGATACACAAAAAGTGTTAGTGTGGTTAAAATGACCCAAACGTCTCAGATATTCATTGATTCATTAACATTTTCGAATACCTACTATGTTTCAGGCACTGATCTGGGTTTTCAATAAATAGACAAGGAGAACCTGTCCTCAGGTTTTTATATTCTCTCACACTCTATTTAACCCTTACTCTATTTACATCCAAATTATAGGAGGAAAAAAACAAAATCAGAGAACACAAGATGATGAATTTTTAAAATCATCTTGTTTCATCCTATAGTGAACACAAATGTGCTCAATTTTATACATTTTCATACCTGAAGTATCATCATAATTCAAATCATGACCTTCAGACATTACACTATGCTTATTGATTAAAGATTAACCTGTGTTTAGTATATTTCTTTGTCATAAAATATTTAAGTATTTAAGTAAGTGTTTAGATGAAAGAGATAAAATTGATCAGACAATGTAACTTCTGAGAATAATTGTTTCCTGGAGCAATTAGATTTAACCAGGGCCTCATAAAAAAGCATATACCCGTGCTTTTTGCTAGGGGGGTTTCCAAGCAAGTGACTCCATGAAAACATTTGCATGAAATTCCTATTACCATATTTGCCTGATTTGGGACTCTGAATCAACAATGCTGATGTAATAGTTGAATGAATTAGATAAGAAACAGCCCCAAACTTTCCTTTCCAGTAGGTGTAGTCTCATGGAAAATCACCTTTGAATCCAACAATTGGAATGATGCAATTACCCTATGGGAAAATCCTACAGGAAGTTTCCAACTAGTCAGTCTCCTTCTCTACCACACATCCTTGAATTCCTTGGTGAAGCAACCAAAACAGCCTTCTTGTCAGGGAGGATGCAGTCAGTGATGTGGAAGGCATGGCCCCTGCTGTAACAGGTGAGGTCTGCTGAGCAGGTGAGTCACTTCCGTGGGCCTTCCAGGCCTGCAGTTGGCTCAGATGAAAAGCTCAGCCTTATGAGTGCCAGAAAGTATTTGGCAAATAGCCTACCTTTTTTCTCGAGTACAAATATTCAATTGACTTGATTCCTCAAAGAGATATGTGAGGGTGAAAGTAAGTCCATTGTTCACCTTTAATGGCCCTGTACTTCTAATGAGAGAATGGAAATAGAACTGATTTTTGAAAAAAAATACAAGGCACTTTTAGTTGTTATTTCAGTACCTGAGAAAAATGTAGAAATGAAGAGAACCACACATGTACCCAGGTCCCACGTGAGTGTAGTTTCACTATTTTAGTCCTCTGAGAAGTGTAGCTCATCTAAGCTATCCTTTTGTGAACTATATACTGAAAGTTGCTTTTCTTTGCTCTCTTAGCATGCACTTGTGATACTCCAACATCTGACGTGTGCATGGGAAATCCATGCTATTTTTCGAACAAGATAAAACAAAGGCTAGCCAGGAGGTTAGCCAAGAATTTAAAGCATCATAGAATGCACTTCCAAACAACAGCTACACTTTAATAATACCTAGTATGTGCCAGTACATCCTCGTGTTTTATATATATTAAGTAGTTTAATCCTCACAACAAACGTGAGGGATATACTGTTACCTGCCCCCCCCCCATTTTATAGATATGAATACTGAAGTATATAGAGGTGAAGTGATAGACTCCAAAACAGATTCCTAGTAAATGGCAGTCAGCCTCATATCCTACTTAGTCTGTGTCCAGAGTCTGTATAAATTAATTACTGCATCTTATGCTTTAAAATATTAGTTTTATGGATATTATGCTATGTCTAATTAAAGATGTAATATTTTTGTTATATATGTTTCTTCTTAGTTTTCTCTTTTAGATCTAGGACCACATGTAATATTACCAGATTTCAGCTCATAAAAGACTTCTCTGATGGTTAGGTGTAATATACTTTACATTTGTAGAACATTTATTTACTGTTAACGTTTTTCCTTATCGTCATCTGATTAGAAGTTCTTACCAACCGTTAGAATACACAGAGTTTTATCCTCATTTTTCAGAGGAAGAAACAGACAAAAACATTAAACAACTTCCTTAATTTCACATCAGAAGTTTGTAGTTCTGAAACTGGAAACCAAATTTCCTGGCTCTTGGTCCAGTAGTTTTTCCAGTATATCAGACTATTTCCTCATTTCCTTCTTTTACAGTTTGGAAAGAAAACTGAAAAGAATTTTAAGAACTTCAGTAAAATTGGAGAAGTATTTTTGAGACACATTGAGAATAATTTTAGAAGTCCTCACTAAAGCAGAAGGTGAAAATGTGTTACATTAACAGTGGACTGTATTAAGTAAGCACACGCAGCTAGGCTCCTGATCAGCAATTTTCAGTTTCTCGTTTCGTGGCCTGCCTAATCTGAATGCTTTGACAGGACAGGTCTCAAGTGCTCTCTTGCTTTATGCTATTGCTTTTTGAAGATAGCTCATTTGCACTTGTTCGTCATTCTCTTCCTTTGCACAGTCCCAGAAGCTGCTTTGCTAATTATTGACCCAGACAAGCCTCAAAGAGAACAAAGGCAGCTAAAATTGGAATGCTCTTTACTTAGAATCACAATGCCTTTTCCATTTTCCAGAAGGAGCAAAGCATTTTGGCTGCAGGGTTCAGAGACCATTCAGTTATATGGGCACTTGAGTTTCTGCTAAAGAATCACAACTCAATTAAAAAAAAATAAATAAATATGTGTGTGTGTGTGTGTGTGTGTGTGTGTGTGTGTGTGTGTGTGTGTGTGTATATATATATGTGTGTGTGTTGTTTCACTTATTGATTCCATTTATATGAAATGTCCCAAATAGGCAAATCTATAGAGACAGAAAGTAGGTTAGTGGTTGCCTAGGGCTAGGGGGTTTTGGAGAAAATGGAGGATGACTGCTAAAGAGAATAGGGTTTCTTTTTGGAGTATCAAACATGTTCCAAAATTGTGGCAGTGGTTGCATAATTCTGTAAATATGTTAAAAAATATAGTGCACTTTAAATGGGTAAATTACATCTCAATGAAGCTGCTACCAATAACAAAACAAAAACCCATAGCTGAAGCTCAGAGCTTTCCAGTATCTCCTCTGGGTCCTTGTTGAAGGGGAAAAGCAGCAGTTTGAAGGCTTGGGGTGGACAATTCTGCCTTGTAGCAGACATTCATGTTTTCTGACTACCTATTGCCTGAAGGCCCTTCCTGTGCTTGGGACTCTCTACCACTAATCTAAATAGAAAGCAGGGCCCACCTGCCACCATATAAAAGACTAGATGCTGGCTTTCCCAGGGCTCCCACTGCAGCCATGTAACCGAGGCTTGGTCAATCAGAGCAAAGCAGGAGGGAAAGTGGACAGTTTTGCTGGCAATGTGGTACCTTCATATCACCACTCTGGTTCTGAGGTAGGATTTAGAGTGCTTTTCATTGCTTAGACTTTATCCCTCCCCATCCCTTTCTCTCCAGCATTCTTAGAGATTCTGAGTCCAATAGTTAGATAAGGTTTTTTTTTTCTATTTTAACAGTCAGAATCTGTTCTTTGATTTTACAGTAGGTTTGACACATGTAACACTGGGGACCCGGTAGCCCAGGATCCCTCACTGTCCTGGCAAGGCAGCTACAATCGCCAGGGGAAGAGTATCTTATCCTTCATCTTCCGTTATGTTGCAGCTTCCATTTCTGTCCTAACTACATCTTTTCCCCACCCCAGAAGCATCAAGCAATAGATGTTGTAGCTTCTTATCCTACTTCTTTATTCTTTATGACTACTCTTAATTTGATAGGCTTTTGTTTTGTTTTGTTTTGGCTGCTGGCCAGTATAGGGACCCAAACCCTTGACTTTTTTGGTGTTATAACACCACATTTTAACCAACTGAGCTAATCAACGAGACCCTAAGATGACAGGCTTTCTAATGTTCTGTAGTTTTTATGATTTATGTAAAACTTTAAAAAAAAATCTTTTGGGGATTAACTAGGCTTCCTGATTCTTAAGGTTCATAAATTTCATCAATTCTATGAAATTCTCAGCCTCTTTAAAATATTCTCTCCCAGAATTTTTTTTTTTTTTTTAACCAGCGAAATTTAGCGGGGGGGGGGGGGGGGGGGAGGGGGATGCATATCAACTTTAGTGACACTAATGTTAAGTTCTGATAACCTACGTAATTCTGATTATGTGGGTCAAACCTTCTCTCTCTATCTTCTAGGTTTCTTTAACCTCTTTTCCTTAGTTTCTGTTTCTCTGTTTCTCTGTGCTCCATTTGTATAAATTCTTCAGATCTACTTCCAGTTCATTCTCCCTTTAGAGAGAAGTCTAATTTACTGTGTAATCATAAAGCTTCTAACTTCATGTAGTAATTTTTCACTTTTAAAAGTTTTACTTTTTAATCAAACAAGTCCCTTTTGATAGTCATTATTCATGCTTTAAATGTAAGTAAAACATTTCTATTGTGTATTTTATACTTCTAACATCTCAGTCTTTGCAGGTCTGATTCTATCGTCCATTGTTCCTAATGACTCTTGCTCATGGTGGTTTCTTTCCTTGTGTACTTTGTGTTTTAATTGTAAGCTCATGTTCCTTAAAATTTTATCTGAAAGAATTCTTCAAGGCCTGGGTTTAAAGAACAATCCTTAAGAGAGGATTGCATTTACTCCTGCCAGGTGCCTAGAGACACTACCAACCTGGGGCCACTTTATATATTTATTTTTTCTGAAACCACTTTAAACTAAGTTATCCACTTAAGGATTTTACAGGTCACATGGGTAATATAAAGTCTAGACTTAAACAGTACTGAAAGCCTGCTGAGTTTATATATTAGAGGGGAAACTTTTTGTCCCCACCTCCAATCTCCCTTTGCATCCAAAACCAAAACCAAGTAGGCGAGTTGTGGGATTGGTTCACCCTTTAAATGATTGTGTCATCTTTTGGGGACCCTGATTTAAGTAGGAGGGGTCTCTAATCTGATTTCCCACTTGGTAAATGCTTTAGGATTTGTTGTCTACCCCCAATATGTGGCCCACTAAAGCAGTAGTTCTAGACCACCCAGAAATCCCACAACAAAAGCAGAATAATAAAAATTAGTAACAAGAAAATTTATGAAGTGGCTCCTACATAAAGTCCCAGCCCTGGGAGCCATGAATAGACTACATGGCCTTCACTGGCTCCTTTTCTTTTGTATCAGAATCATCCATTTAAGGCAAGGATGGGAAAAAGAAATGGGGACATGATGAACCAGATCCAAGCAGAGGTAATGTGGCATGGCAGAAGGCTGAGCTGCTCCTTCTTGTCCAGCCCTAGGAGCAGTCTGAGAGCTCCCCAGTCTTCTCTCAGCCACCCTAGTGCTCCAAGGGTAAATGACCTTTTTTTAAAATTTTATTCGCAGCCAGTTTGGAGACAGTGTGTGTGTGTGTGTGTGTGTGTGTGTGTGTATGTGTGTGTGTGTGTGTGTGTGTGTGTGTGTAGATTTTTTCTTTCTACCTTAACATGCAAGACAGAGCAGAATAATAATGCATTAATTTACTCCATAGATATTTTTCAAAGAGTTGCCAAGAATAAAAGATAGTATGAAATACAGTGGAGCATGTTTAGATGTAAAACCACCTCATCATAGGAACTGGCACATGATAGAAGTTCCAGATGTATTTCTTAAATTGAAATGAGCTATCCACATGGACTCTATTTCCTGGCTTTGGAATCTACTGGGGAAATTGTGAAGTCATTAAATATATGAGAATTGGAAAGGCATTTAGGAATTATTTCATGAAGCCCTTTTATTTTAAGGATGAAGCAGTGGAGACCCAGAAAAGTCATGAGCCTTTTACAAGATCACACATCTATTTAGAAGGAGTATTTTTTTTTAGTCATAGGATGTGCTTCAGAGATTACACATATGTTAATATCTATAGTGCAGGGCATCATGTGAGAAGAGATGATGAATGCTTTAGAACAACGCTGCCCAATGGAAATATAATGCATAACCCATATGCAATTTAAATTTTTAGTAGCCACATTTTAGAAAGTTAAAAAAATAAGTAAAATTAATTTTTAAAATGCATTTTATTTAACTCAGTACACCCCAAATATTATAATTTTAATGTGTAATCAATATAAAGTTTGTTAGCAAGTTATCATATTATTTTTTTAAATCTAAGTCTTCAAAATCCAGAGTGTACATTACATTTTTGACACATCTCAATTTGGACTGGTCATGTTTCAAGTATTTAATAGTTACATGTGGCTTGGGGCCATCCTGTAGACAATATAGCTCTAAAATCATGGGGAAAAATGGTAATGCATTTTTAACATTTGATTTTAATGTGAAAGTACAAAAATAAAACTTAACCCAAACTGACTCACCAATATATATTTTTTTAAAAAGGCTAGAGTAGACCTATAGTTATTAAATACAATTTTATTTACAATTTTAGACACCCCCTCCCAACCCCAAATAAGTGAATAAACAAACCATCTGACTCAGATGGTTCTAATTACAACTTCTATCAAACTTCTAAGAAAGAGATAACTTCTACCTTATACCAATTGTCTCACTTTAAAAGTTACTGTCTACAAGGGAAAGGTAAGGGGCAAAATAGTGAAGAAACTGAATTAGTTCACCTTTCTAGAGGCTTCTGAATTTGTTACAGTCTAATCCCTGTCATCATTTTGTACCTAGTTTTTCAAGGGTATTATGTCGGGTCTGCCGCCAGCCGACCCAAACAGCCCTAGCCTCGTTCCGTTCCGCCGGCACCAACCAGCCCGGTTTAAAGGACACTCAGACTCGGCGGGGGTTCTGTCGAGCAGTTCCTTTTATTATCACACAAGCACTTGCTTTTAAAGGCAAATGGGGAAGGGAGGTTTTTTACATAATCTTATCAGCTTAAAGGTCAAGGGCATGCATCCTGTCTCAATGCCTAGCTATTGCAACCACGCAGTGTTCACAAGCGCAGAAGCATGTATTTGGCCAATAAGGGCTAAGGCAAGGTTCCCGCAGACACTCCCACCCTACTTCTTCCCGCGCCATCTTAGGCTGCCACGTTAATACGCCCTTGTGAGCCCATAATGGCGCCGCTTGTAATGTCACTTAAGGTGGCGTTAGTTTTTAAGGCCTGACAGTATTATAGTTTTATTTTATTCTCTGGCCCAGAGAAGAAAATCAGAAGACGTTTCCTTAAAAGCTGATTCTGATTTTAAGGCCATGTGACCTTCTAAGATTTTTTTTTTTTAATTCTTGGTTCTTTTACAGTTCTATCTCCAGCATAAATTCTTATTAATATCAGTGCAGTGGGAATATAGACACGTTAGTTAGAATGCTTGCAGCTATAACAGAAGACTGTAACTCACTCAACTGGCTTAAACCATAAGCAGTCCTAAGATGGGAAACTCAATGTCACTCAGTAACTCAGTGACATTTTCAAAGGCCTGAGTCCTTTCCATCTTTGTTTTGCCATCCTCAAGTGCTGGTGATTTTTCTGGCTTGTTCCCCATGATCTCAAGACACCCGTCAGTTTCAGCTATCACATGCAGATAACGATGACCAGTGGAAAAAGAAGGATCTTTTTTTTCTCTATGTCTTCTTTTAAGATACAGAAAAATCTTTCCCAGATAGACTCCCCCTGGCCAACTTCCCTTCAGTGCCTCATTGGGCAAAATTGCTTCACATGCCAGTGTCTTCACCAATCACTACCACAGAAATGGTACCTCCATGAGTAGTGAGACGATCAGGTTTCCCTCCTCAGGGCTGGGCTGAGGCCCACTACCTGAAAAGGTATGTGGATACTTGAATTACACTGAGGTTATAGTACAAAGGAAGAATGGCTCTTGGTTAGGCCACCTATAGAATCAACTACAAGTAAATCAGAAATTACAGTATAGTAAGTGCCACAGGGAAGCATGTAAGCACAGAATGCTGTAGAAATACACAAGGAAGGCACCTGGCCATGCTTGTCAGAGGAAAGCAGAGAATCAGAGTGGACTTCTACAGAAAGTGTGGTCTTCCCTGAGATGTAAAGGGCGTAGCCAAGAGAATGGTGATGGGGGGACAGAGAGGGTATCAGGTATCAGGTATCATGTGCCAATAATTGAGAATATGAGAGAACATAGTGGGTTTGGGGAGTGCAGAAAATTTAGTTTGCTTAGGGTATAGGACACAAGTTGGGTGATCAGTCAGAAGTAAAGCTAAGGAAGTAAACTATAGATAACAAAAACGTCTGATAAGTCTTATAGAAATTTGTACCTTATTCTGCTGCAATAAAATGCCAATGAAAAATTTTAAGCAGCAAATGACAAGCAGACATGCACTTCAAAAATTATCTTTGGCTGCTGTCGGAAACTGGATTGTATATGGTGAAGACCAGAGGTAGGTAGAACATGTGAGAATCAATTGCAATAATCCAAGAAAAAATGGTGAAGCCTTTAAGACAATGTCAGTGGAGCTGCAGAGAGACACATAGGTTTGATTGATATTTAGGAATTTTGACAAAATAGGACTTGGTAAATAAGTAGATGAGAGAATTAGGGATCAATAATCACTCAGATTTCTGGCTTGGGCAACTAGCAGAATGATGATGATATTTATTGAGTTAGGATATTCAGAGGAGAAGCAGATTTAAAGGGGAAGTGGATTAATTTAAATTATACCCAGTGAGTTTGAGGGGCCTATTCTGTCTGAAATTCAAGAGAGATTCCAGTCTTTAAAGCACTTTCATATGCTAAGGGATATGTTAACCAAAAAGTGGCATAGGATCGTACTAGGATACCATAATGTATTGTAGGAGGTGTTTTATTGTTCCTCGTGTTTCTTTTTCATCTTGGACCAACAGTTTCCCAGGGCATGTTCTTATCATGGCATAGTTGACAACTCCCAGAGGGGCAGGTGGAAACGTGATATCTTGCAAGGTATCAGCTTAGAACCTACAGTATCATTTGTGCCCACATTCTGTTGGTCAAAATATATAATATGACCAAGCTCAATATCATTGAGGAAGCAGGGAGAGAGGGAAAGAAGGACCATGAATATTTGCGGAACAATAGCCTAATACGTGACCCTAGGCTTAGATGGCATGGTATTTGAACCATCAACCATAAAGCTTTTGGAACACCAGGGTTCCCAACTCTGGAGTGCCCAGTGGGCTTCTTGACAAAATCAGGAGAGCAACTTCTATTTGAGTGACCTCCTTTTTGCTCTATACTTGTCTTTCCAAAGGGATGACATGGGCCCATAAACTGTTCACTGAGTTGATTGGTGAGAATAGAACCAGCTACTTCAGGACCATCTCATGGTCATGATTAGTTTCCTTTGGTCTCATGAAACAGTATCAGTCCATTCCTTTAGGATTAGTTAGAGGTTAGTGTTCCCTCCCCTGCACTACTTAGTGATAAAAACTAAAGCAATAAAAATAATTGTACTATTTTCCTTAATATGTAGTTTTTGGACATCTTCCAGAAATCTGGCACATTTATGAAAGCCAGACTAAGGCATTGTGCTGGTTATTGTACAAACAGTGTGTCTTAATTGACCCTGAGAAAATATATGGCCCATGGAAGTGACATAATTTTCCAATCATTGCACATCTGAGGTTCATACCTGAGACTTGAAGACATCTTCAAATTATGTTATCTCTTGCTGGTTGGTTATCTCAGCTGGTTAAAGGGCGGTGTTATAACACCAAAGTTAAGGGTTTGGATCCCTATGCTGGCCAGCCGCAAAAACAAAAACAAAAACTCAAATTATATTATCTCTAAATTTTTACCTAATTGCTATATATGTAAGCAAGAGCTTTATCCATCTTTTGAGTGAGAGGTTGGTTAATGGACACAAAACAGCTAGAGGAAAACAAGTTCTATTGGTATGTAGTCAAACTAAGCATCTATAATTAACAATAATTTACTGTGTGTTATCAAATGGCTAGAAGAGATCAAATATCCTCATCACAAAGAAATGATTAAGTTTTGTAAAGATGAGTATGCTGATTACCTGATTTGATCAGCACACATTTTGTACATGTATTGAAATATAACTCTGTACCCCACAAATATGTATAATCAATATGTTTCAATAAAAAATTTAAGAAATTAAAAAATTAATTCCTAAGTTGAAAACATATGACTAAGATTGCATTTAATCAATGTGTAAAGCCCAAGAAGACCCATGGTGCTGGGTTAGAGTCTATAGCGTGTGTGCACATGTACGTGGGCATGTGTATGTGGCCTGTTTTTAGAAGATCATCTTTTAATATGGATATCAGTGACATGGTCATATACTATGCCAGTGGAGCTCACTTACTGTTTCTGTATACTTCCCAAATTCCACTCAGCACTTTTTCTCATTTTATTCTGTGGTTTCTGTGCTGATGGCAATGACCAGTGACTCAGGAAGGCTGCATACAGTGAAGAGAGAGGGGGCCTTTCCAGGCTCAGTCAGTCCTGAGGCTCCTTTTCACACCATCCCATAGACATTTTACAGCAAAACTCTAGCTTCTCTTTTATGATTCCTTTTTCATTCCAAATTTCTTAATGTTGAAGGAGGCATTTGAGAGAAAGGGAAAAAGAACAGGGGGAACACAAAGTCAAGAAGATGAGCAAAAGGCCAGATTTTAAAAGTATATTCGTGTTTAATCCTTTACAAATTAAATCCTAGTATAAATATTATACAGAGACCCTTAAATATTAGCTATCACAGGGTATGTGCTTGAAAAATTTGATCCCAACACTGAGCATAAGTATCTTGTCCAGGTAGAGTGGTAGATTGGAGGATTCATCACTAAATATGCCATAAGAGGAGGATCCTGGTCAAGGCCAGTTTCCAGGAGTGCCCTCCCAGGGTGGGAGAGAAGACCATAGACTAGGTGACACTGCAGATGCATTGTGAGAACCCACAAGGGTGCCAAGTTGGAGGAGGAAGAGTAGAGGGGAAATCACAGGGAGGGAATGAAAGCTCATGAAATGCATAGTAAACTGAGACTTAACAAGGTGCAGATAGGGACACTTCAAGTTTAATATGAATGTCACTGGACCCCTGGGTGTTCCATCCCTGGGTTAAGTGCTTTCCTGATCTTAACCTGGGATGGGTCCTTAGAGCAACAGACTTTGGAAACTGAATAACTTTGAATTATTTTACTTGCTACAAACAAATTTAGTAATTGAAAAAATAGATTGCTTAATTGGTTCATCTTAATGAAAAAACAACACAAGCCTTCAATATATAATTGTTGCATGATTGGTTGGTGGGTTGGATGGTGAATAATAAAAAAGTGAAGGAAGGGAGGGAGAAAAGGAAAGAAGAAAGAAGGAAGGGAAGGAGAAAGCAAGGGGGGAGACTGGAAAGGGAAATATGTATGCTCTAATTTCACTATTTTTCTAAAGCCAATAATTATTAGTAAATTACATTCCCTTTTCAGATCTTTATACCACTTTTCTTTCAATCTTCACAACTCAGATTTGTCATACTTTGATGTGCTGTGTTCATAAAATGGTATTTGGATTTTAAAGAGATGATTAACAATGTTAGTAATGTACTTAAAGTTTCTTTAACAGGTTGCTGGAGACAAAATATGTATAAAAAATTATATCAAATAAATATAAGTAAATGCTTTTAAGTTAAAATTCAATAAGTTGTTGTGGTTAAAAATATTTCACCATATTTTCCTCCTCTGTAAAGGTTTCTCATAAATAATAGCTTATATTTATATGTAGGGTGTCCATCAACTCTGGAAACATAGATAATGTTTTATATCTTAATAGACTGAAGACGTCCTTTTCGATATTTTGTATAGTCAGCTATGTTTCCAAACTAAGTGCCAAGTACTGTTCTAAGTGCTTTTTCTAAGTGTATTTTTACGTGTATTAATTCATTTATGCTGCTAGGTTAGTATTTCTCTCACCTTATCATCACCTCACCCCTAATAAGTGAAGTCCCCCGGCACCACCACACACTTTTTTGTACTTGGAAGCCTGGCTGTTATGGAACTCTGGAACATAAGAGCATAAGATGAGCCACAGAGACTCAGAAAGGTGTGGCTGGGGATGTGACCAGGACTATCCTGGCATATATGGGTGTGGACTGGGCAGCTGCTCCACTGACCCCTGGCAGTAGTTTTGCTTCATTGCTTTAGAAATGGTGTGGAGAGTTTTATTTTATTTTACTTTTCAGTGTTTCTCTGGTCCCTGTAGGACTGGCTCAAGGTTTAGAAAGTATCCTCCCACCTGCGTTTGGAAAAATACATTTCTAAAACTTTTCCTAATATGGAGATTTTAAAGTCATTAAAAATTTCTTACTGCAGCATTTGTAGAAACAATTTCAGAACAGGGTACTTTATTGCTCTTCCCAACAGAGTTTTAGCTGTGCGTGTGTAAGTATTACAAATGCATAAAATATATAATTGGTGAATTGAAGAGGACAATTGTATCAGATACAGTAATTATAGGTCACCTTAAAGATATTAGTAATATCTTTTGTATAGACTCAGTTGATATTTCACCCACACAAAAGAATAAACACAGTATTATGGCTGAAGCTTATATAGGAGCAAACTAAAGCCAACCATAGCTATGTAATTTCCATGATTTTCTCCTCATCAATGGAAAATTATGGTTAGCTGAGCCAGCGTCTACAGACTGTGAGCAAATGTCTGCTTTCCGCAACTGAGTGTTGGAAACTTTTTTCAATCAGTGAAATTACCATTAAAGGTCAGAGATCCATTTTTCATGCATGATGGATTTCATTTGCTTTAAAAGTATTATACCAGGAGAGTATACTTTTTTTCCGACTTTAGAACCAAATTAGAATTCAAATATTCAGAGTTTTGAGTCAACTTTAACCCTTTTTGTGTTTGTTCGTTTATTTTTCCTTGACAAAATGATATTGTTTTAAGCAGGGAAGAAAAAAGGCTTCTGGAAAACACATACACACACACACACACACAAACACACACACACACACACACATTCTCTCATACTTGGAATTAGCATGTAATCTAAGAATACTGTAAACCAGCTCTATGATGAGCTTAATGTCCTTTATTAGATTATGAGCAGTTTGAAAGAAAGGACTTTGTTTTTTAAATAAATATCCTTCATGTTTGATAACCTGTTTTTTCAAACTGTGTGTGTTGTCTTAATTAATGACTGCTCAAAATGAACATAATGGGTGTGGTTGCCCTTTTCCTTTAGATAAAGAAGAGTCTCCCAACTCCTTGGATATAAAATAAAAGATCAGAAAAATTCATCTTTATATAGACTGAGCTAAAGTACTGCGACATCAACAGCCATCTGTACAAAAAGAGGCTGGGCTTACGTAGTTTATTCCTTTAACACACTGTGGTTAATTACCAAAAAAAAAAAAAAAAATCCATACATCCAGAAATTGTGGAAAAAAGTCTTGCCTGTTATTCTACTACAATAGCACAATTATGTTTAATATTTTTTCATATTCCTTTCTGTATTTTCTCTTTACATAAGTGTAATCGGTCTGTAAATGTGCTATTGTGCTCTGCTTCTTTGACAACAATAGAATATCACCCTCTTTCAGAACCTTTTTTTCTTTTTTAAAAGTGGCTTCTTTGGTATGTTTGAATTGCAGATATTCTATAAGTAGCTGCCCCTCTGAAAACAGAGATCTTTTTCTTTCAAAACTCAAGGAGAATGCAGAGAACTTTGCGATTTTAATTCATTCCTTCATGTCAAAAAAGTTCAGTCTCATGTGTGCCAATTAATAAGTATATGTCGCTAGCTATGTGACCTGAGCAAGTTATCCAGCTGTGCTCTCAGTTTTCTCATCTGTAACATGTGAGTAATACACAAGTCGGTAATAGCTAAATGCTGTATTTGACTTTTATATTATTTTTAGTCTAAAACTTCCTCTAATATGACAGAAAAGACCAATTAGAAACAATTCACTACGTTTGTCAACAACCTATGTTACATTTACAAAAATGCCTCCAATGTACCCAGACCTGAAGGAAGAATCCATGGCTTCTCCTCAAATATTTATTAGGCGTTCCTTCTCAAGATATATACCATCAGTGAACACAGAAATCCACCTCTTTCTTTGTCGTTTGTCAAAACTCAACCACTCCAGGCTTATTTTACATAGAGGAGAACTGTCTTTAAAGGAGGAAGTAAGGTCAGTGACGAACGAAATTCCCTAAGTTCTTCCATCTTACTGCCTTCCAGGAGGGTAAGATCAGAGAAGCCAGACATGCACGCGCTTTGGTTTGAAGAGCGATTGAGTCACCTGTCCTAACAGAAAGCCTGAACGTATCTGAAGTTAGAAGGAACAGATTCCAGTAAGCCAGTTCTTTGCTCTGAGAATATTCAGCTGGATAACCTCAAGGGAACTACATGGAAAAAATTCAGGGAAATGCTTTGGGCTTTAGAGCTTTTCATTTCCTATGAGCACTGCATCTCCAGCCCTGTCTCCCTGTCTCTCCATTGTCCTCGTGGAGTTTTCTTGCTGGTTCACTGTGTGCCTGGCGAGTCAGGCTCCTCCATGAGGGAGAGAGCTGTTTTAAGTCGTTTGTGAATAGAAAAAGCAGATTCAGTCTAACATAATTTGACTCTGTGTGCCTGTAGGGGCTGTGGCCCTTTGTTAGACTATTATGCCTGTAATTTGGAGTGACATTTTATGCTGCAGAGATGTAAAGTGGGATGGGCCTAAACTGTGTCTTCTAATAAAAAGGCTGTTCGGGAAGCCTGCTGGTCCCTGACTAGTTACTACTCCCTAAGCACAGCAATGCGTTAATAGATTCTGATAAAGCGTTGAAAAAATTGTTGACTGGCCTCCTCCCACTGACTGAAGAAGGCAGATAACACACGCATGTGGCCCTGTTTACCTCCTCTAGTGAGTGGTACGAGTGCAGCTGCTTCTGAAGGACTAGCATGTGGCCTTCTCCAAACCTTTCTTGGCTGGGGTTCTCCCTTCGTGCCAACTGGTGCCCTTCCCCCTCACCCCCCGCCCCAGCCAGTGGGCGCTCTCAACATCTAGGAAAGTGCCAGAAACGTCATCTTTAGCTCAGATGTGCACCGGCCTGCTACAGGCAGCTGGTATGTGGAGAGGGAATGTCACCAGCTGCTAGGTCTCAAATTATCAGTGTGGATTGACAGCTGAGGGAAGTGTTACTTGCCTGTAGCACTGAGGCTACGACCAACATCTCTTGAGTGACCACAGTCTCATCCCTAGAGCAGACTTGGAAATACTCCACTGAGACAGAAAGGCAGCACTTGAACCTGGTGCCAAGGTTTGGAGTTAAGTGTCTAAAGATGGGCTTCCTCATTTCTCCCCCTCGATCCGTGTGTAAGGTGGCAGATGTTTCCATAGTGCTGATGAGAGCAGGTGTCTAGTGGTTATTAGGGCATCTGTTCTCCTCAATCCAGTCTCTGTGCCAAGTGTCACAACCATTGTCAATTACATTTGGTGGCGATTGTTTCCTCCATCCACAACTGGAAGTGGCGCTAACCGCATTCTAGAATTCATTATGCAGGGCTGTATCTGTGGATAAGTTAATAGGTAGTTTTAAACAGTTAACTAGATATATAATCTTTTGTTCATCTGTGTAAGCCAGGGTGATTTCCCCATTTCTCCTTCTGCCCATCTGAGTACAGTTTATATACAATTCAACGGCAAGATGGACATTTATTGTGAGCTTTACGATGTTTCAACCTGCTGATGTATCTGATCCTTTATACATTTATTTTCTTCTTCCCCATTTCAAACCCAAGGTATAGCCACACTCACTTGCTTTAGAACATGATCATCAACTGTTGAAACTATCACTATAACATAAAGAAATATGTTCCATGTTCAAAGACTAAAGGAGCCCAGGTAATATCTTTTAAAAGGACTAGTTTTAGTTGTCATAAACATGTAAAGAAATAAGTCATTTTTAAAATTTCATAAACCTTATTGTTGTACTGATTCCAAATCCTGACCGAGATCCCCAGTCTGCCTCTGTGATTACAGAGCCCCATGGTTGAGAAACAGCACACATTCATGGGACAGGGGCTTGAGCTGTCGTCACACTCTTGATCAAATTGTTAAGTGACCATGAAAGGTATGGAAATGTTTTAACCCTTCTCAAAGGTTCTCTCATTTCTTCTCTCTCTCTCTGTCTCTCTCTCACCCTTTAAACTACCTCAAAACTCCTTCCTTTTCATACTCAGCAAAATGGAGGTCAAAGTCATACCAAAATGTCTCTTTCCTTGCCCCTGCATCCACATTTCACAGTGGGCTTCTTCCTTCCTGCAGATTTAGAAAGGTCCTTTACTGGCCTCAGACACTTGAAGGAAAAAGACATATTAAAATATTAATATGTTAAATATTTGGGGTTAAAATATTTGGAAATTCAGGAGCCATTCTGACATATCTCGCTTTTAAATAGTATTGATTAATGACCAACCTAATTTAAATCTATGAATCTCTGTTGGCTCAGATTTTTTTTTTACTTAAGACTATTGAAACTTGCTAGAAAGAGGATATGGCACAGATATTAACTCTGCATTTAGGATTTAGTATCAGTTGATTGACAGTATCTTTAATCTGTTGATATTATTAAGTGACATATATCAAGTGCTCACACACATATATAGGGGTGTGTGTGTGTGTGTGTGTGTGTGTGTGTGTGTGTGTGTGTGTGTATGCGTTCATTCACACTAACAGAAAATATACTGATTTCCAAGAAATACTGATTTAGGCTCATGCAAACAAATTAACATCTCCATTTCTAATAGAAATAACTCATTCATTTGACAACATATGATCTATCCATATGACCCCTTAACACACAAACACTGTATTTTTAGTTTATGTAGTAAGCACTGCGAAGCTGTAAGTATTCTTTTTTTTAAATTTCAGTGTTTCTCATTGACCTACCCCATGGCAACCTGTTTTGTGTTGATGTGTGTGTCAGAGACTGAAAAGGACAAAGGCAGAGAAGAGCAGGAATATGGAGAAAGAAAGGAGGAACTTGAGAAAACAATTTATTCAAATAAAATGACAGCATTTCAGTATTCGACAAAGAACAGACAAATAAATCTAACCATTTATCTCATTTTGATCAGCTTTCACATGTGGTTTCCAAGTCCTAATCAAAACTCTTCTTTGGTGTCCCCAAATAATGGAAGAAGTATGCGTGATGTTGGTTTAGGTCCCACAGAAGTAGACACTAAGACAAGGAGTTCAAATAGTTTTTTTAGGAAGTTTGAGAAAGATAAATAAAAGAATCGGAAAGTGACACAGGAAATAGAGGTACAAATAAAACATGCATCATTAAGCCAGTTCCACAGTTGGTAACTGGAGTTCATGCACACTGGGGGTTCTGGAACACAGTGTGGAACACACCTCAGTTATCTGAACTGTGGGAGGTGGAAGGTGGGGGGGCTTTTCCACCAACTCTCCCATCCATCCCCTATTTCTGGTGATCAATAACAATCCACCACTCTGGTTTACCTATGCATAGGCCAAGCATGTTACTGTGGCCAGAAAATAGCGCTTGGTATTAAAAAGCCTCCGGCAAGGTGGTGCAGGTTTTTGTAGTAACCAGCTTTGAGAAATGGATATTCAGAGAATATGGGCACCACTACCTCTCCCTAAGAGGGTCATTAACACTGACTTAATTTTGTTTACAGGTGTATACAGGTATTTTGAATCAAGGCTTCTCTTTGTTCTATGTGTTTGGAAAATTTAAACAAAACTATGATTGTTTTTGTATTGGTATTTAGGCATCTGAGTATTTAACATTAAAGTTGATCTTAATAAGCATAAAGCAAATTAATTTAGTTTATCATAAAATCAGATGTGTGGTCACACATTTAGTTGAAGTTTTCTGTAGACTACCATTTGAAATAAGAGCTTCCATAGGGTGATTTTTGAAGATTTTTTTCTTTAAGCTGTTTAATTATAATGTGCTTTTAAAATATTTTATCATATCATAAGCCTTCAAAACAAAATGATTAACCATCTTCTGAAAACTGCAGAAAATGTTTCTTAAATGTCACTCTCAATTACCACTTCTAGAGCTAAGTCATAATACAATTATTTCTCTACCAACTGAAATACGGTTTCACCAAATATGAGATAATCCTGTGGGTTAATCAAGCTTTCTCTTGATTTAGGAAGAAAAAGGCAAAGTTCCTAAATGGAACTTTTAATAAGATTTTAATAAGTTCTCCTAAATCACTGCAGCAACAAGGCCAATCCCAAGGTTGGAGAGAACTTTAAAAGTTCTACCCACACCTCAGACGTGACTGCTCACTATCATATTTTTGCTGTGTGATCTTCTACCCAAAGCTCCAGTACCTCTCCTCACAAAAGTCACCTCTCCCACCAACCCCCAAGAAAACCCATTCTCTCTGTGCTAAAGAGTTCTTATTTTCATAACCTCAAATGTCTTCATCAAGGTTTGCTGACAGAATCTCTCTTCACATTACCCCAACCATCTCTTCACCTTTGCCTGTCCTCTTTGCCCATGACATTCTTAAAAATGGCATTGCCTTCTTTTCCCACCAGCTTTCAAGGTCCCATCTAGGACCCCCTGTTTTTGAAATCTTCTGACTACCTAGTCCACAAAGATTTTTCCTTCTTACTTTCTCTTCCTTCATTCATTCATTTGCCCAATATTTATTGAGTGCTTCCTGTGGGCCACAAACTATTCTAGGTACTGGGGACATAGGAGGATAAAAGACAGGCAATTACTGTACCCATAGAAGTTCTGTTCTAGTAGGTGAGATCTACAGTGAAGAACCAAAAAATTTCAGATATGTATTAGTCTGTTTTCTGTTACTTAGAATACCTGAACCTGGGTAATTTATAAAGAAACGAAATTTATTTCTTACAGTTTTAGAGGCCAGGAAATCCACAGTCCAGAAAACACATCTGGTGAGGACCTTCTTCTTGGTGGGAACGCTACAGAATCCTATGGTGACCAGGGTATCACATAGTGAGAATGGCAGAGCCTCTCCTGTGACAACCCACTAAACCATTAACTCATTACTACATGAATGGATTAATCTGTTCATGAGCGCATGCTCCTCACAATCCATCATGTCTTAAAGGTCCCACCTTTCAGATACTATAGTCAGATTTTCCGCCCTCTTAACACTGTTACAATGGGGATCAAGCTTCAGTGAGTTTTGGGTGGACGTTCAATCCACAGCAAGACATAAAACCTATGAAGTGAACAAAACACAGTAATGTGGTGTTTTTCATGGGCATTATGTCTCTTACCACCCCTCCCCTCTTTTTATTGTAAACTCCAGAAAGCAAGTACTATCTCTTATTTGAATTTACCACAATGACCCTTTAATATTTATTGATCCATCTTCATAAGTATGTGATACTATTCTAAGTAGATAGTAGATTTAATCATTTGGGATATATGTGAAGTGGGATTAAGTTGATGATGCAGTAATTCCATTTGACATGGCATGGGAGGACACTTTTTCCCACTTATGGGAGCCTGAACAAATGTTACGATGTTGGTAGATTCCCCTCTAGGATGTTAACTCTCAAGCTGTAATAAACATGTAGGAGTTAGTTTCACTTTCATCTCTATACCTTTAACTCCTTTTGAAATCCAGATAGATTTTCCTAGTCCTTAATCTTCATCCAGTCACTGTGGACAACCTCCCACTCCACTCTCAACAGACCCCTATCTCTCCTTTAGAAGGATCTGAAGGATTAAGTCACCTACTTACATCTAATTACACTCAGCCCTGTGTTGTTTTTGTGTGATGGATACAAGGAAGTATGAGATCCCAGTTAATGTATGTACTGTCTACAGTGCCTAAGGATGACACATGATGACTCAATTAAAGTGAAAAAGTTTCAGAATTCTCTTTGAATTATCATATGGCAGCTAACCTTGCCTAACCTAGTGAGTTTTAACCATGTTTTTCAATGCTGATGTGTGTGTGTGTGGGGGGGAGGTGTATTACTGATTGCTAACTGTTCCAGCTACTGAATTAATATTTGGCAACATCAACATTCGTTGTATAATGGAAGAACATGGTTCAAAGGACTTAGGCATGACCTGTCCAAACAACAACTTACAGCTACAAAATAAGAAATAATTACAACTACTGTATTAGTCTGTTTTCCGTTGCTTTTAACAGAATGATTGAAATTGGGTAATTGATTTTAAAAAATGAAATTTATTTTTTATGGTTTTAGAGGCTGGGAAGTCCGAAGTCCATGGAACACATCTGGTGAGGGTCTTTTTTTTGGTGGTAACTCTCCTCAGCAATGCAGGATATCACATGGGAAGAAAGGGCTGAGCAAGAGTGAGTTAACCTCACCCACTCTCCTTATAGAGCCATCGTACCATGCCCATTACTCCATGAATGGGTCAATCCATTCAGGAGGGTACAGTCCTCACAATCTAATCACCTCCTAAAGGCCCTACTTTTCAAGTACCATAATAGTATTTTCCATCCTCTTAACACTGTTACAATGGAGATTAAATTTCCAACACATGAACTTTTGGGGAATACATTTAACCTATAGCAACTACCTTACAAGGTTTTGAACATTAGAATAAAAAAATATAGATAAAGCACCAAGTGGAGTGTAGGTGTTAAATAAATGTTAGTTTCTTTCTGCCTTATCTGGTTTACCTAACCAAATTACACATTTGACTAGTCACTCAGACTTAGGTTAATGATTAGCTAAAGAGTAACAATGCAGGATTTAAAAAAAAATCAAGTCCTCTGAGGTTGGTTTTTGTGCGTGGATGGAGTAGGCACTTGCCATTTCATCACAATTCATTCTCCAACTCAAAAATTTCCTCCCTGAAGGCCTGAAATGTTTACCATTGGAAATCTTTCTCACTGTGTTAAGTTATAGTTGTCTACTGTATCTACTATTAAAATTTAAAATATTAAAATATTAAATAAATATTACCCCACTGATGCATTGACCATTCTATATAAGTCTTTCTTAGAGATTAACAAAGCAGTAAATTTGGGTGTCCTAAACAGTGGTTAAAATCAACCCCCACCCCCACCCCAAATATTTTGTTTGGCTTTTACAGCACTGGCCAGACAGCGTTTTTAAAAATTTGAATTAGCACCACCATTTCAAATGGGAAGATCTCACATGGAATTCCACATTTCTCTTTACAAATGCAAATAGTCGGCTATGGTGGGATCTCATACCTGGGGGAAAGAGAAAGCTAAATAGCACCTGCCTCTTTTTAAAGTTTGTATTTTCAATATGCCCCAGCCCCACCAGTCCTTATTATCCTGACATTCAGGATAAATATGAGTTGCTGTTCATCATCGTTCTGAAGCTGTTTTTTTTCCTTCACTGTCTGCTTCACACCAGTCTGACTTCTGAAACAGAGGGAGGCTGAGGCAGTGAGGAAGGAAGCAGAGAAGGGAATGAACCTTCTCCAAAGAGCTGCCATTTTAACTGATCATGAAAGATAACATATTGAAAGGAGGGTTGCTAAATCTCTCATGAAAAGATACAAAAACAGACACACAGAGAAGGTAATTTGATTGTGACACCTTTTTCATATGGTCCTTAGCCTCTACAACCAACAGTCAAAGGCAAAGGTTCCTGCCTTAAGCCTGCTTGATGTTACAAACTGGTCAGCAGAGACAAAGGGCACCCTGGGCACCTGGAAAGCTACCTGGATGCCCTAGAGGCAGAGTGGAGGGGGGTATGGTTGAGGACAAGTCTATCAAACTACAAGCCTGTCAAGATGAGAAAGAGAAAGTCACACTTGTGACTTCACAGTTTGCCTTGGGCTGACACAGAGGACTCCGTCAACACCTAATACAACTTCTATACACTTCAGGTTTCCCTCATGTTTTTCTTGGGTTACTATTCCAGCGTTGAGAAAGTGAACCACCATATTTTATTAAAATAAAACTGGGTAATATTAGAAAATTAAATTGTCAGTAGTAAAAATCTATTTGGTTGGCTTTCTTAAAGAGTGGCTTTTTATGGATATCTGATTACCCCAATAAAAATCTTCAAATGGTTCAGTGAATTTTGTCATACTTTCAGTGCCACCTGAAAGAAAAAAAGACATGGAGGTGGGGATAACAGACCCAGCCCTAGCTCAACAAATAGTTTTGTAGTTTTTATTTAACATTCATTTTTGGAATGCCTATCCTTTTTTTATAAATATCTGAAAATTCCTAAATTTCCATGAGCCTTCAGTGATAAGTATATTTAAAAGAATCCAGAAGACACAAGCCCTACAAAAAAATCCTTTACATTCTTAATGACAGTCACAAAATTCTGTTTTTCATTTTTTCCAAGAGCATTCTGGTTAAAGTGTTCCTAGTTCTCAGCCTTAAAGGCAAATAGAAAATGTTTCCTCTGGAGCCATAAATATTCCTGAAACAGAATCATAATAATATAGCTGTGATCATTTTTCTTCATTCCAGAATTCTAACAATTGAACAAAAGGTAGACACTGTCTTCTTGAATAGTAAGAGTTAACATTTATTGAGTCCTTGACTGTGTGCACTGTTTTCAAGCATTTTACCTGCACTATCTAATTTAATTCTCCCAACCCCCCTGATTTCACCCATTTTATAATTGAGGAGACTGAGGCATAGAGAAATAAAGCAGTTTGGCTGGGGTACAGGGCGAAGTCGGGACTCATACCTTGGCAGTGTTACTCCAAGGTGTTCATAACCACTATCTGATAGTGCTTTCTCTGTATAGCCTGGAGTATTAGCCTCAGTGCTTCACCGTGAGCCTTTGGGATCTATTTAAAGATGGGGAATATAATTGCAATGTTTCACCATTTGAGAAGCAGAAAGACAGGGCCACCATTTTTCACAGTTCCCAAAGCACAATGCACATCATGGTATGTGTAAATGGTACTCCTGGAAGTTGTGCAATGTACTGCTGACACAGGCATAGGCGGTGGCCCTGCTAACATGATCCCTCGCACAAAAGGGTTTTACTCTTTATTCCTTTAAGTGGTTATTAGTGAGACTGACTGCCCCCCAAAACAGCTTCTGTTTGGGTCTTTCCTCATGCTAAGAATCAAAGATCAACATTAGGTTCCCACAATTAGTTTTCCATAATCCAAAGACTGCTATGCAGTTTCTCGGGGTGAATTAAACCCTCTACAGCCACTTCTGTTTCCATTTATGTCAAGGAATAGTTGAAGACCCATGTTCTCAGAAATGATCTCTAAGGAACTGGAGGCAGGTTACTTACAGATTTACTCCGCTGGGATAGGTGAGTGTGGTGGTGACCTATCCATGATGTTACAGAGCTTAGGATGAAATGGTGACTCACTGTCCTGCAGTGGAACACACAGGAACCCTGCAGCCAGCTTTTGACTCCCATTGAGTCAAGAGAATTGCTCAAGCATTGAAATGTGACCTCGTGGCCTACCTGTGCATGTACCCCAGTCCTCTACAGAATGGCAAGAATGTCTCTGCATTAATGAAGCCATATTATTTCCATTATAAGGCCTATTTAGGTAAGAACAACAATGAAGAAAAAATATTTGGTTATTCAGGCCTCTGTTGAATATCTGTGCTATTTGCAAAAAAATACGTTGCATTTATTCTTAGAAAACAAAGCTTATTTCAGAGAAAGTATTGACTATATCCACTGAGCAATTAAGCAGATTGGAGTAACAGTTTTAAACTCTCAAATAGCTATTTTACTTTGGGCTAACATCTTCTGTTTTTGTTTACAATTTCTCTCATTGGAACAGGATACTAACCCCAGTTCAAACTACATCCCTAGGACAGAGTGAAAAATAAATGCTCTTCCTGCTGTGGTGGCTGTTTTGTAAGGACTCTCATCCTGCTGGGACCACCAGCAACTCCATGTGCCTCAGACTCTATCTTAGTTCAGAAGTCACTAGCCAAGTATTTTAAAGCATGATCTTTAACAAAAACCAGACAACCATATTATTGTTTTAGTTTGATCATTCCCAAACCCTGGACTCATTATCCTGCAAACTCATGTGTTCAGTTATGATAGGGGGAAACCTTAAAGAGAATGGCAGTTTCTCAGCTAAACTATTAGGTCCTCAAAGATGGCAACCACAACTTATGCTTTCTTTTTTATCATCTGTGATATCAGGTATGAGCTGAATGACTAAGTCCCTGCACCGTGAATGCTTGATGCCTTACTTTACCTGAGTAGCGAAGTAAAGTAACTTGTAATTATCAAAGTAGTACAGGAAATAGCACACCATCTGTAAACATGAACTATGTCTCCTTTCGTGAATCACTTCTTACCAGATTCCCTTTCTTCCCAGCTCCCCCTCCAGGGCTCTCAAGTCCATGGCAGCACTGTGGTGCTCAGCACCTAGAGCCTAGGAGCTTTTTCATGGGCCTATGAAAGTATTTGAGAACTGAAAAGTGAAGTAATTGGCTCCAAAATATGAACACTGCAAAATCAATATTAAAGTTTAATTAAATGTTCAAAGCATAACATGTCTACTTCAATAATTGTCAGATGAGCATTCATAAAAATTTTATTATGTTTGAAAAGAAGTGCAGGCTGAATTTTTTTCATTTTCGAAGTATTTTCAAGCATGCTGGATAGTTGCAAAGACCAGAAAGAGCAATAAAAAGCAGTATTTTAAGTATCCTTTCCAGAATTTTATAGGAAAAATAATCTATAATATGGGAAGTGGGTCTGTTATAATATGTTGGATATGATGTGTGGGAGGCCTAGAAAGGTGTTAAAAGAGCCCCGCCTAGGCTACCACCCATTTGCAAGACTGTTATTTTTAAAATAGCTTGTATTTTTAAATTTTTATTAGTTTTTTTTTTATCATTGCACTTTGAATTAATTATAATTTATAGTTTCTATAGGGTAACTCTTAAAAAAAGGTTACCATCTGCAGAGAAGCCTGTGAGTCCACCAGGGAGTAATTTAGATCCTGGAGGAATATGACTCACTAAATCACTGTCAGCTGAATGAAGGCTTAAATTTCATGGACTTGGATGGGACAGATTTTTCATATTCTCTTCCTATATGGAATAACAATCTGCCTGGAAAATAGAGTATTTTGGCATTATCTCTTCTAACTCATTTGCCTTCAACTTTCCATGAAGCAGCTTCTGCCAAGTACCATACTTAATTCTCAACTTTTTTGCAGAAATACCAGACAAAACACTCTCTTTAAGAACACAGGGAATGTACTAGAGCAGTTCCTTTGAAAATCAAAGTTCTGTGTTGTTTTTGAGTATTATTTTTAGAGTTCACTGCATACCTGGAATGAACAGGTTGTTTTTCTCCCCAGAAGAGCACAGATTGATATACAAGGTCAAGTTATGTAGTAGCTAAGTCTGCTTTCCTATCCCTTACTTAGGATCTATTCCTTCTAAAACATTTTTTAGCTGCAAATACGGTACACCCATAGAAATTGTTTTTAAAAAAGGAAGGAAAATCAGTCCTCATTTCAAGAAAAGAATCAACATAGTAAAATAAAAATGCTTTTTTTCCCCAAAAAAGTTATTGTTGAATACCACATTTATGTATGCACTTGCACTGTGGTATCTAAATACTTGAAATATTTGAAAGTCTTAATTGCTAGAATGAAGACAATGATTAATTTTTAATGATTTCAGTGTTATGCCCACAAAACAACCTATGACCAGAGGTGATAAGTTTATCCATCCTACCATCTTTATCTAAGAATTGCTTAATCAAGTTAAAAAAAAAAAAAAAAAAAAAAAACAACCTCTCCTGTTGAGATGCTCCTTTCAATGCTATTTGTTTAGTTCTTGAGGACCTCATTTTCCCCATGTGATGCTTGGTTTTGGGAATCTGAGTTTAAGTCCTAACTTAAAACCTTGATCATGCTACTTAACCTCCATTAGAACTCAGTTTTCTCAACTGTTTGGTGGAGGAAATAATAGTACCTAGCTCATGTTTGTTTTAAATGTTAAATGAGAAAACATACACGGAGCATCTCACCCAGTGCCTGGCACATAGTGAGCACTTGATAAATCAAGGCTCTGCCTGTCATCTTCAGGTCCCCTCCTTCCAACCCAGAAGGCCTGACTTCTGACCTGGTTCATCCACTCTACTCGCTGAGCAGGTGCTCTGCTTGCTATACAAAGTCTCCATATGGTTGATATAAACACAAATGTGCCAATGTATAAAACACTTATTTGTGGCCCCAAAAAGGTTGTTAGAGGATTGGCTAGAATGCAGCCTTCCCATCCAGAGCAAGAGCCATCTCGTTCATAGATCGATTGGTGACAGACTTTTGCAGATTTTATGAGATGCCACAAGGACCCTCCCCATTGCTCTGCCAAGATGTGGGGAAACTCTTTCTGGAAAAGTCATTCCTTTGAATGGAGCTTCCAAAAGGCCCCTATTAGAATTCACATACTCTATCTGGGTCGAAAAGCATACATTGTATAATAGCTTCTCCAGATTAAGGCCAATTCTCTTAGATACTTATAAAGAATCTTGCCCTTCTTAATAATGCTGGGGTCAGCTCGGTGCCTGCCTTAGACTTCTCCTGGTGTATTTCCTTACCCCAAACAGATCCTTTTGGGGGGGAGAATATTGCTTATCATAAGGATATCATAGGAACTCTTATTTTGGCAAAGAAGGTACTGAAAGTAACTTTCAGGGATAGAGGCTTATGGAAAAGAAGACAGAGGCAAGCCTCAATTTTTGAAATCTAATTCCAATCATGAAGCAAATGCCACAAAAGGTCACAGATAAAATTTGTAAAAGGCTTATCTGCCACTGTTGACCCAGGATTTATTCTGTTGTTAAGCAAACACCGTTTGAGCCAGATATTGTGCTGGGTAGTCTGGACTTAAAGATGAATAAGCCCCATTCCCTGTTTTTAAGGAACTCACAGCATTTATGTAGGCCCAAGTGTCTATTCAGAGCCAGATCCTGGGATTACAAGGATAGTAAATCAATTTCTTCCCCTTTGGTTTCCAGTTGGTGGCTTACAGTTAGCCAAATGAAGAGAGGATCCCGATATGGTGTTGATAAATACTCTGAGAGGTATTAGCGTGGGAATCTAGAACTTTGCATGACTAGGCAGCTAAGTTAGATTGAAAAGCAGCAGGATTAGAGGAGTAGAACCTGAGTTAATTCCTGACTAAGAGAGAGGTAACAGGGAAGAAGGATAATCCTGCTGGAGAAGGATATACAAAGATCTGAAAGTGATCAAGAGTGTGGGGTTGCAGATTGGGCCATGTGCTTTCTCATTTAGTCCCAGAGGAACCCTAGGAGGATTATGGGTATGTATATTGTCCCCATTTCATAGACGAAAGTGTTGAACCTTCAAGAGAGAAAATGTTTTTGAAGGTCACACAGTCAAAATCTGTGGGTGAAATAACTGTGGACTCTCCTGCCCCTATGATTTCCACTGTGCATTGCCACACACTGTAAATACATCACACACAAAAAGTCATAATCATCATCAAACTAACTTAAGACATTCACAGATTGAATCAAGCCAAGGAGACCAAATTTCTGAGTTTGTCTTAAAGTTAGTCGGCCTTTACTGCTGCTTATGTTAGGTACTGAAAGCTGAGTGGGACGTACACTTAGCAGAGAAGGGGGAAAAAGGGGAAAGGTGCCCTAGGCAGGGGAGCAGCAGGAGCAGATATGGGGCAAGGCATTTAAGATTGTGTGGCTGGAAAGAGGGTAGAAAAGATTAGTTATCAAGGGTAATGCTGAATGATAGATTGCACCCAAATGGTGAAAGTTTTTATTGAATATACAAAAAAGGCTGGAATTGATTCCGTAAGGAAGAGGAAGCTGTTGAAAGTTTTTAATCAGAGAATTCAGCATTTTAAGGCTTGTGTCTTTGAAAGATAACCAAAGATAATATAGAGAATAAACCTTAGGTGTGTAAGATGAGAGGCAGGAAAACTGTATACAATCTATTGTGTAAGGGAGTCAGGTGATCAGATCTTTGATCTACGACGAAAAATGCAAAACAACTATTTTAAATCAGATATTAATATAGTATTAGTATCAAACAGTAACATCTACTTTTAAGTTTTAAAGCTGCTTTCTTTCATACCTCATCAATTTCTCTTTTAAGACTTATTTTTCATAGTAGGTATTATTTATTAAAACTTGACTATATGCCAGACACTTTGCTAAGGTTTTACATGTCTTTTTTAATTCTCACAAAACTCTGTTTTATCTCCATTTTGTAACTGAGGAAACTGAGGCTTGGTGAAGTTTAAGTAACTTGTTTGAAATCAAACAACTAGTGATTAGTGATTTGATTTGCACCTAGGCAGTTTGTCTCCAAAAGCCTACTTCTTAAACTGATCCTATATTCCATTCCTCATTATTAGGCATTGTCTCAAAAAGAAGAGCTTTAACTTTAAAGAAAACTTATTTGAAATGTGTGGTCAAGGAGAAATTGCCTGACTTGCCTGAGTTGTTTTGCTGTTACTTTATTATTTTTTTTTAATTTCAACATTTACTTGTATATATTTGTGGGGTTTCAATACAGGCATATACTGCACATATTGTGGTAGATAGCATAGTTTTATAACTTTTAGTCTACCACTCTTCTCTCCTTGCAAACCCCTCCCTCCCAGCTTCTGGTAACCATTATTCTACTCTCTACTTCTATACTTCTATGAGAACCTTTTTTTTTTAGATTTCACATATGAGTGAGATCATGCAGTATTTGTCTTTCTGTGCCTGACTTATTTCATTTATCGTGATGGTTTCCAGTTCCATCCATGTTGCTGCAAATGATAGGATATCATTTCTTTTTATAGCTTAATAGCATTTCATTGTGTATATATACCACAGTTTTTTGTTTGGTTTTTTTTTTTTTTTTCAACCCATTCATCTGTTGATGGGCATTTAGGTTGATTCCATCTCTTGGTTATCGTGAATAGAGTTGCCATGAACATGGGAGTGCACGTGTCTTTTTGATGTATTGATTTCATTTCCTTTAGTTATACACCCATTACTGGGATAGTTGGATCATAAGGTAGTTCTATTTTTAGTTCCCCGAGGAACCTCCATACTGTTTTCCACAACCACTGTACCAAATTATTTTGCCACCAGCAGTGTAGGAGGGTACCCTTTTCTCCACATCCTTGCCAGCATCTGTTATTTTCTGTCTTTTTGATAGTAACCATTGTAACCGGGGTGAGACAGTATATCATTGTGATTTTAATTTGCATTTTCCTGATGATTAGTGTGACTTTGAGCATTTTTTCATGTTCTTCTTGTATGTCTTCTTTTGGGAAATGTCTGTTCAGGTCCTTTGCCCATTTTTTTAATTGGGTTACTTGTTTTTTTGCTGTTGAGTTGTTTGAGTTCCTTATATATTCTGGATATTAGCCCCTTGTCTGATGTATAGTTGGCCAACACTTTCTCCCATTCTGTAGGTTGTCTCTTTACTTTGTTGATAGGGTCCTTTGCTGAGCAGAAGCTTTTCACTTTGATGTAGTACTATTTGTATATTTTTGCTTTAGTTGCCTGTGCCTTTGTAGTCTCACTCAAAAAAGCACTGCCCATTCCCATTTTGTATAATGTTTACCCTGTGTTTTCTTCCAATAGTTTCTGGTCTTAGATTTAGGTCTTTGATCCATTTTGAGTTGATTTTTGTGTATGGTGAGAGAGAGGGGTCTAGTTTCAATCTTCTGCACGTGGGTATCCAGTTTTCTCAGCACCATTTATTGAAGAGGCTGTCCTTTCCTCAATGTATATTCTTGGCACCTTTGTGGAAAATCAGTTGGCTGTAAGTATGTGGGTTTATTTCTGGACTCTCTGTTCTGTTCCGTTGGTCTATTTGTCTGTTTTTATGCCAGCACCATGATATTTTGGTTACTATAGCTTTATAGTATATTTTGAATTAAGGAAGTGTGATGCCTCCAGTTTCATTCCTTTTGTTGAAGATTGCTTTAGCCATACGGGTCTTTTGTGGTTCCACACAAATTTTAAGATTGTTTTTTCTATTTTTGTGAAAAACGTCATTGGTATTTTGATAGGAATTATGTTGAATATGTAGACTGCTTTGTGTAGTATGAAGATTTTGATGATGTTAATTCATCCAATCCAAGAACATGGAATATCTTTCCATTTATTTGTGTCCTCTTCAATTTTTTTCACCAATGTTTTATACTTTTCATTGTAGCAGTCTTTCACCTCTGTGGTTAAATTTATTCCTAGGCATTTTATTTTATTTGGTAGCTGTTGTAAATGGGATTACTTTATTTCTTCTTGAGCTATTTCATTATTGGTATTTAGTAAGGCTGTTGATTTTTGTGTGTTGATTTTGTATCTTGCTACTTTACTGAATTCATTTATTTTAGTAATTTTTTGGTGGAGTCTTTAGGGTTTTCTATGTATGTGATCATGTCATCTACAAACAGGGATAATTTGATTTCCTCTTCTTTTTTTTTTGTCATTTTTTCGTGACCGGCACTCAGCCAGTGAGTGCACTGGTCATTCCTATATAGGATCCGAACCCGCGGCGGGAGTGTCGCCGCGCTCCCAGCGCAGCACTCTACCTGATTTCCTCTTCTAATTTGAATGACCTTTATTGCTTTCTCTTGCCTTACTGCACTGGCTAGGACTTCCAGTACTATGTTGAATAATTGAGTGGGGAAAGTGCATGCTTGTCTTGTTCCAGATCTTGGAGGAAAAACCTCCAATTTTTATCCATTCAGTACGACATTAGCTGTGGAGTTGTCATATATTGCCTTTATTGTGTTGAGTTACATTCCTTCTATACCTAATTTATTGAAAGTTTTTATCATGAAGAGGTGTTGAATTTTATCAAATGCTTTTTGTGCATTTATTGAAATGATCATATGGGTTTTTTTTCCCCTTTATTCTGTTGATGTGATGTATTATGCTTATTGATTTTTATATGTTGAGCCATCTTGAATCCTTCGGATGAATCCCACTTGATCGTGGTGAATGCCCTGTTTAATATATTGTTGGATTCTGTTTTCTAGTATTTTATTGAGGATCCTTGCATCTGTGTTCATCACAGATATTGGTCTGTAGTTTTCTTTTTCTGTTGTGTCTTTTATCAGATTTAGTATGAGGTTAATGTTGACCTCATAGAATGAGTTTGGAAGTATTGCCTCCACCTCAGTTTTTTGGAAGAGTTCAAGAGGAATTGGTATTAGTTCTTTTTTAAATGTTTGGTAAAAATTGGCAGCGAAGCCCTCTGGTCCTAGGGTTTTCTTTGTTGGGAGACTTTTTATTACTCCTTTAGTCTCATTACTTACTGGTCTGTTTAGGTTTTCTAATTCTTCGTGATTCACCCTTGGTAAGTTGTATGTGTCCAGGAATTTATCCATTTCTTCTGGGTTTTCCAGTTTGTTTGCATATAGTTGTTCATGTTAGGCTCTTGTGATCCTTTGCATTTCTGTGATATCAGTTGTAATGTCTCCTTTTTCATTTCTGAGTTTTGTTTGAGTCTTCTTTCTTTTTTTCTTTGTTAGTCTAGCTAAGGGTTTATCAATTTTCTTTATCTATTGAAAAACCAACTGTTTATTTCATTGATGTTTTGTATTTTTTTAAATCTCTAATACACTTCTTTCTGCTTCGATATTTGTCATTTCTCTCCTACTGATTTGGGGTTTGGTTTGTTTTTGTTTTCTAGTTCCTTCAGGTGTAATGTTAGGTTGCTTATTTGAAGCCTTTTTTTTTTTTTTTTTTTTTTTTTTTGATGTAGGCATTTATTGGTGTAATCTTCCATCTTAGAACTGCTTTGTCTGTGTATGTTGTGTTTTCATTTTCATTTTCTCCAGGAATGTTTTAATTTCCTTTTTGATTTCTTCTTTGGCCCATTTATTGTTTAGGAGCATGTTGTTTAATTTCTTATGTATTTGTACAGTTTCTAATGTCTCTTTTGTTGTTGATTTTTAGTTTTATTCCACCGTGGTCAGACAAGTTAGCTTATATGATTTCAATTTTTAAAATTTGTTGAGGCTTGTTTTATGACCTAAAATATGACCTAGAAAATGTTCCATGCACTGCTGAGAAGAATGTGTATCCTGCAGTTGTTGGATGCAGTGTTCTATATGTCCGTTAGGTCCAATTGGCCTAGAGTAGAAATTAATTCTGATGTTTCCATTAATTTTCTGTCTAGATGCTTTGTCTTTTGCTGAATGTGAGGTGTTAGAGTCCTCAATGATTATTGTGTTGGAGTCCATTTCTCCTGTTAGGTGTAATAGTAATTGCTTTATATAACTGGCTGCTCTGGAGTTGGGTGTGTATATATTCAGAACTGTTATATCCTCTTGTTGAATTGATCCTTTTATCATTATATAATGACCTTCCTTATCTTTTTATCACTTTCTTTGGTTTGAAGTCTATTTTATCTGATATGTATAGCTATTCCTGCTCTTTTTTGGTTCCCATTTGCATGAAATATCTTTTTCTATCCCTTCATTTTCAGCTGGTATGTGTCTTTATAGATGAAGTGACTTTCTTGTAGGCAGCATACTGTTGGTTCTTGTTTTATAATCCCTTGAGCAACTCTGTGTCTTAATTGGGGCATTTAATCCATTTACATTTAGAGTTATTATTGATATATAGGGACTTGTTACTGCCATTTTTTTTCAGGTTGTTTTGTTGATCTTTTTTTTCCTTTTTTTCAATTATACCATCTTCCTTTGTGATTGAGTGGTTTTTTCCTAGCAATGTATTTTGATATCTCACTATTTATTTTTAGTATGTCTCTTACACATTTTTGTGTTATGGTTTACCATGAAGTTTATAAAAAATGTTATAGTTTTAACAGATTATTTTAGACTACTAATAATTCATCTTTGACAACTAAGAAAAAGAAAAAACAAAGCCAACTCTATGCTTTGGGATCATTCTTCCCTCCTTTTTTGACAATTTGTTAGTTCAAATTACATCTTTTAATACTACCTATCTCTTATATGGTTGTTGTATATGTGAGAGTGTCTTGTTAGGTTTGTTTATACTTAATACTAAGGATGTAAGTCGCTTATTCACCACCCTTATGACACTGGAATATTTTGAGGTTGTCTGTGAACTTACTTTACTAATAAATTATGTACCATCAAATGTTTTCTTGCTGCTTCTCAGTATTATCTTCTTTCAGACTGACAAAACTACTTTTAACATGTGCAGGGGGAAAATGTTATCAAACAGATGTAATTTAAATGACTCTGATGAAAGTTGCTTTTTAATAAATCAATTGTCTTCATCGTCTATTACACAGTGGTTAAATTGTTATTAAAACACATTCTGTGTGCATTTATTTTATACAGGTTATTTTTCAAATCATATGCTAATGAAAACCTTGATTTATCTCATTATGTTAAAAAACAAGGGCTTCATTTAGCAATGCGATTTTCCTTGTTGTTTTATCTCTTTCAAGAAAAGTATTTTAAAAATTATTTTCATTAATATAAATTAGTTTTAAAATTTTGCTTTATTCCTTGAGATACTTATCTAAAGTTAGGAACCACTTGATTAAACATAGGGGGCTATAATGAATTTGAAATAAGAACTAAAATTATAATATGACCAATCTGGATCTGAGCTGGTAAAATTTGTATATATTTAAACAAACGAGCAGTTGAAAGGATAATTTTTAAAAACACCCCAGATGTTAGTTAATTTTTGCTCTTGATTTTGTGAAAGTCAAGCAAATACTTTGAAATGATCTGTATGGCACATTGATTTCTCAGGGTGAGAATTGTTTTCTTCAAAATTTGTGCTTCCAGTTAAAAATGAGATATCTAGACCAAAACTGGCTATGAGATTCCAAATCTACCATTAAAAATTAATCTTTATGATTCCACTTATATAAAGTATCTAGAGTAGTCAAATTCATAGAAATAGAAAGTAGAATGGTGACTGATAGGGACTGGGAGAACAGAGAAATAGGAGGTTGCTGTTTAACAAGTGCAGGGTTTTGGTTTAGGAAGAATGAAAAGTCCTGGACATGGATGGCAGTGATAGCTGCACGACAGTGTGAATGTACATAATGCCACTGGACAGCACTCTTAGAAGGAATTAAAATGTAAATTTTATGTTATGTCTATTTTACCACAATAAAAAAATCTTAATATTTGTCCATGCTTAGAAAGAGTTGAAATATAGTCATTTGATAAAGAGAATTTTAAAATACTTATGCTTAGAGAGACACGGTAAATTCCTTTCTTTTAAAGCAAAACTTAGAGATTTCTAACTTTAACATGGTGAAGAAAAGACCTTCCTATCCCATTTTTTTCTCTAAGAACTTTACCCAAACCAATAATTAGTACAGAAAACAGAAAAGTATATTCCATCTTTGAGAAAACTTGGAGAGATCTGTAACTTCAAGCCACAAAATATAAAGGTAGAAGGTGGATGCAGAAATGGTGAATGACCTAACCAAATAAGGGGACAATGCTAAAGAGAAGCAAGCTGAGATGCCCCCAGTACCTCACAACACACCTTAGGAGATGAGTAAGTTCTAAAATTTGGGGGGGGGATATGAACATGTGCATAATGTATATTTACCCACAAGCTCTCACTCTTTCTCAGTATAGTCAGTACACCTCACATCCCTCCCTGTGGAAGAGAGAGATTCCAGATACTCGCAGAGGAGAGAGGGAGGGATAGCTGGGCAAACAGGAGGATTAAGTGAATGTCTGCAAAATGATCAGTTAGATCTTTGACTCCCTTCAACAGAACACTAACAAGCAGATTTATATCCTTCTCTAGAAAAATGTAACTATCCCAGAGGAAAAATCCTACAAATAAAATCATAAATAATGACATTTAGGGGAGCCAAAAAAAGGCCTGCTGGGCACCTTATGACACTGCAATAAAACTTCCAGTGCACAAGCCCCACTCATGCATCCAGAGCTCCCATCGCCTTTTGAGAGCCTCATCCTCTTATATGAGCTGGAGTCAGGGATGAGGATATTACTCTCATCGCTGTTTGATTAAACTAGTTGCATGTATTTTTAACAACATCTAAATATTTAATTCAAAATGAGGTTAAATGTGCAGGTGCATTTAAGTTTAGAATAAAGAACATAAAGGGTGAAAGAGGAGAAGAAAGGAGGTAGAATACAAAGGAAATACAGCCGTACTTAGAATATTTTTAATTAGACGATTCATTTGATACCTAGTGTTTTTTTCTTGAAATACAATATTGAATTAGTGCAAAATTTTTTAAGTCAATTATAAAATGCAATCCATGTCAACATTATTGATTCCATGCAGAAATGCTGCTACTAATTTTAAAATCTAGTTTTCTCTACCTTTTAATAATTTGTTGACAAATATTGAAATCTACACATCATCAGAGGTCTCACAGAGTGTTATCTTTTAAAATAATCATTTGTTAGCCAATATCACCTAGTGAGGCAATCAAAATGCCATCTGTTGTGTAAGCAACAGCAAACCACCACCGTTACTCATGTCTTCAGTATGGCCATAGACCTTAACACACTTCATGGCTAACAGACTCATGATATTGTCATATATACCCTCATCCTAGTGTTTATGCTTAAAAATTAGAAACAAGGACAGAGAAGTTAGATAGTTTAATCCTAGATATCTTGAAAGGCCAGAATTTGCTGGCTGTTAAATATATCCATAATTATACCAGTAACCAGTACAAACATAATTTCTGTCAGATATTCATATACTGCTACTGTCCAGCTGAAAAGAATGAATGGCTTTTAAAAATTCCAAGAATATAGTAGCACTTTCTCTCGCAATCTCTCTCTCTCTTTCTTTCTCTCTCTCTCTCTCTTAAATGAGATGCACCTGGGTCCAAAATTTTGAACAAATTATTAGCTTTTTTTATTTGTACAGTAAGTATTATCACATCTACCTTGCAGGGATGTTGTGATGAATACGTGAGATAGTATATATAGTGTACTTAGCACTTAGTAGGTGATTAATAAATAATACTGATTAGTATTATCCTAACCTGATATTTTATAAAAGAGGTAGGAAATCTGAAGGTAGGAAGCCTTCAAAATATAATACTCTGGACTTCTTCTTGGAAATTAAGAAAGTTAGCTCTAAGTGAGATTCATGCCAATGGGAAAGTCCCTGAATCCAGTTGTATACCTAGTGAGTGTAATAAGATAAAAGACTTCTAGAAATCTACTCAATATTCTCCTCCAGATTAGGAAAATACCACGATATTTCTCAGTAATGAGGAAAAGTTACAAGAGTTCAAAGTGACTTGTTCTCATTAATGTCAGAGTACAATGTAGAATACCAGGAAATTGTAAAAACTGCAGCCCATGGTCTTTTTTCCTAAGAAGTGATTTTGACATATCTGAAATCCTGAATTTAAACATGTTTGACAGGTCTGAATAGTTAATTTATAATATGGTTCTAACAAATCTGCCCATGACAGATTGGAAAGGGATCTGTTGTAATCTGAAAATAGGAGTTTACTTAGAGGACAAAAGATTTCATAGTAGGCAGAGTATTTCAAAGTAGTAGTGTCAGAGAAAATCTGGGTTGTATAGTAAAATCATCCTTTAACACCCCATTCAGTTGGTTTCAGTTAATGTTTTATGTTTACTTCATAGTTCTTGATAAATGTCGTTAGTTCCATGAATCATGCAGTCCATTGAATGACAAGAGAAAGGTAAATCACATTTTAGAGCACACCTAATCTGCCTGTATGCAATTGAAGCTTTCTAACTGAGCATTGCCCACATTGCATAGTTGGTACCATTTGGGCATGAGAGAGATTTTAGGTGGTATTTGCACTTATTTTTTCTATTAATACTTGTGTTTTGAAAATATATATATAATCAGCATATCAGACCCATTTACAGAATAAATATTAAGTTACCTCTTAAATTTAGTAAATAAACTTAAAAGTTTAAAAACGAAGTGAGTCAATGAAAAACATCGAGTAGTGGTATAGATGGAGTGCTAATATGGCAAAAATTCTGGAAGTAATATCCACTGATTGAAGTTTGAGAAATATCATGTTACATAGTGTTTCAATTCAACAAGGCATATACAGGTGGGTGACTCCATGAACTTAAATATCTGTGGGACAGTCCACTGAAATGTGGTGAGCACAGGCAAATAGAAAGACTACATGACATTATACAATTCAGTTCATCAGGAAAATGCTGAGAAATAATAGCAGCTTCTGGATCAAATGCGTGTTCTACAAAGACCTACAGGCGAGGGCTGCATGGTTCCTCAAGCCCAGTCTCCCTATATTCAGATATCTTGGTCAACCTGCACGCTGTCATATGCTTGTGTACTGACAGACATGTGGTGGGCAGTGCCATATCTGCTCCATTCTGAGAAGGTTTTCAGAGGAAAAACTACAAGACAGAGTACAGAACATTATTTCAGAAATGTTTGTGTGAAAAATTGCTTTAAATTGGAGAAGACGCTGTAATATTGAATAAGTACTATTAGTTTTTTTTTTTTTCATTCTGCCACTACCTTAAACATTAGAGGTAGAAGCAAAATTTAAATTTAAATCTGAATGGCCTGATAATATTGTGCATCTTTCTTTCTTTGTAATGGCAACCTCGATGTATCAATCCAAAAAGGTCTGAGTATTCTAGTTAGTTGCATATGTTGTCAGATTCCCCACTTAAACTTGTTTTCTTTGGAGATGGGAAGATGTGTTAGTCATTTTGAGACTGTTACACAGCATTTAGTAGATGGCCAGTAGGTGTGTTAGGAGTATCAGAGAAAGATTCTTGGAATACATGGAAATTTGAGGAAGTGAGTGAGTAACAGTATACAGGAGTGCACTGAGTGGCAGTGAACTAAGTAATCTCACCGGGACAAAGAACCTTCTGGGGGACAGTAGAACACCAGGCTGATTATTTCTGGAGAGTTTAACACACAACATTCACATGATACAGTCCTTGTTATTGTTATTTTCTTTCTGAAATGGCAACCATAGATATTTAGTAGACTTTACATGAAAGAGAACAGCATCTCAAATAAATAGTAGTGGATTAATTTTACTTAGTTTGCTTTTTTCTTTCTTTTCTCACATTAAAATTGCAAGGAGAAAGAAGTTAAACCTCTTCTCTTAAGCCCCGTCTCCCCCCAAAATGAGTAGTCTCACAAACTTTCTTAGGAATTTCTAAAAATGAGTGATTAGCTAACCTGCCTTAAAGTGCCAGCAATATACTAAACATGGGACAAGGTTAAGAAGGTGTAAATGTCCCTGAGCCGTTTTAGGAAAATTGGAAGTCTTATGAAGATAACTATGTGAAAAGCAATTTACTGGCATTTACCTTAGGAGACCTGAGAGTCACCGAAAGAAGACTAAATCAAAAATGCACTTTGGGGCCGAGCCCGTGGTGCACTCGGGAGAGTGCGGCGCTGGGAGCACGGCGACGCTCCCGCCGCGGGTTCGGATCCTATATAGGAATGGCCGGTGCACTCACTGGCTGAGTACCAGTCACGAAAAAGACAAAAAAAAAAAAAAAAAAAAAAATGCACCTTGAAGTGTGACTAAGGGAGGCGTTGAAGGGTTTGTTTTAATAAGCAGCTGGAGCCTCTGGCGGATGCCTTACTACATTAATTTTCCAAGTTGTTTGGGTGGGTCACAACTTCACTCCAACATCCTGCCTGCAAATGCTAAATAAATACCCAGTTCACGTCAGACTAAAGAACTAACGTACTAAGTAATGTCATTTAAGGAATCAGAATGCTTAAATTATTTTCACTTGATAATTCACGTCCAAAATAATTGAAGTTGGCACACCCAGAGGAATATATATTTTCCCTGTAAATGTTCAGATGGGCGGGGTAGTCAAATGTTTCTTCTGTTAGAACCCATTGGAATCTGCTTAGATTATATCTACTATAACAGAACCGTTTTTATTTCAGATGTAGAAAGTGGGGCAGGTTTTGGTCTTTGAAATAATGAGACACTGACATGATATAAAGCTTAATTTCCTACTGATGAGCTCTTAAGAATTAGCAAACCCAGAGTCTTTGTGTATAGAAATGAATGAAATTTGCATATCATTTTTTTAAAAAAGAAAATTTAGAAAACATTGTGCAAGGGAACAGCCTCAGTACGTGTAGCCACTTGTCTGGCAATAACACATGAGATTTTTCACTTTAAACATTCCAGCACGACCTGATGCAGCAATGCCTGCTACACTGTGCTGAATGTTTAAGACGCAGCTTACATCGCTACTACCAACCCCAAATGTGACATTTCATTAAATCCGCTCAAAATGAACAGCTGCTAAGTCCTCAAGTCCTTTCAACCTTGCTTCTAAAGAGAAACTTTAGTTGTCAGTGCTTTGAGAAAATGACTTTTCTGTTTGTTTTTGGTAAACAAACAACTCACTGGCAAGGGGTGCGTTCCCTATAAAGGTGCTCATAGAATCTTACCATGAATTACACAGACACTTTATTTCCCAGAAGAGGAAGTGGTTTTATAAGTTTCGAGAGGTCTCCTGTCTGCTTGGCTGGTTTACAGTCCCGGTCTCCCCCTTTGTAAGTTTCAGCAATTGAGGCGGCCGGACCGGGCACTGGGTGGTTTTTTTTTTTTTTTTTTTTTTCATCTCACTGCCCTGCAATGTTTTGAACTGCCTTCTTACAGACGTCATACAGCCCTTGAGGAATAGTTTCCGCCTGGTGAGATTGAATGATAATTCTCATTCACAAAGGCTTGGATTCTAAGCAGGGGTCACACGGAAATCACATTCGCAGGTAATCCAGCCCCCCCACCGAAGTGTGGAGAGCTCTGTTCCTGCACTGACTTCTTTGCTCCACGGAGAAGAGTGTTTTCCTGTGGTCGCTCTGAAACGGAACTTCCTTCCTTGACAGCTCTCCTGCGTTGCAGTACCTCCCGGTCATTTTCTTTTCCTTTTTCTTGACCTGAGTACTTTTAGTGTTGGAAACGTTTAAACCTGTGATTACGGAGTTGCAAAAAAGAGGAGATGAAGTGACTCTTTCACTGTGCTGGTTTCTCTTGTGACCCAGATGAAGAATACATTCAAAATTCAGTTCCTCCCTTGGCAATGCAAGACAGAAAAGAAACTGTCACTTCCGAACAGCCTAGTATTGGAGTAAATTCAGTATGAAAGAGGAAAGCGCTCCTGCGTGTTAGAACCTTCCCTATGAGCTGGACTGAGGGCAGGAGGTGGACTCCGGGGAAAACAATTGCTTCAAGCAGCTTCCCTGGGAAACAGAATATATTAAAATTTTTCTTTGTACAAAGACAGCCGAAATGTATTAATCAGAATATTTGAAGGCTTTTTTTTTTTCTTTCTTTTCTTTTCTTTCTTTTTTTTTTTTTTTTCAAAATGAGCATTATTATGAAGCCAAGATCTCGGTCTACAAGTTCCCTAAGGACTACAGAGTCAGTTTGGTAATGTGCTTTTCTTTCATGCTTTTCCGCTTTTCCCTTTCAAGATTGACATAGTTCTTGACTATTTAGTAATTACTGACGAGGTGCGTGATGTTAAGGCTTTGTGAGAAACAACAGTATTGGTTACTCTTTTATTCTCGATTTCATTCCCAATGTTGTCTGCTCTAACCAAAGGGGTGCTCACATTTTTTTCTTAATTCCCTGTGGACTTTAGCAATTTATTTGATGATAATATTTAAAGGAGGAAAGAAACTTGCAAATATATTGGGAGTTTTGAAAATGAAAACTTGTCAGTTTCTCTGTCTTATTTGGTTGCTTGTTTCCTTATCTTTTTGCTTTCTGCAAACAGACTGGTATTCTTTAGAATACCTTGGCTTTTAGCACAGATGTGTTAGAAATTAATAATATTATGTATCTTTAATCATATACGTGAAACCATGAATTTAACTGTGTGGCTAAATATATATTAAGTTGCTTATCATTCAGTCATATCTTAGATTTTATTTTGTTAGTAATGTTCCCCAGTGATTACGAGGGGTCTTCAAAAAGTTCGTGGAAAGATTCATACTATCTTATAATTCTATTTTTTCCATGAACTTTTTGAAGTAACCACGTACACTTCTTGGTAATTTTAATGTTTTAACCCTAATAAAAAGTATGTTCATTTCAATTTACTGTAATATTTATTCTACTGTTTCCCCATTACTGATTTGGTAGGCTCATAAGCATATGTGCCTTAAGTAATATTTTCCCAACAAAGTAACTTCGGTGTCTAGAATAGCTATTTACAGAATACTTTTATGGCTATTTCAGAGATTAATCTTATTATGTTTATTTTAGTGATTGTATATAAATCACTAAGCTCACCTCTTTGAAATGGAAATAATCGTGCTTCAAGTAGGAGAAATAAAAGCCATGGTTGAGGGCAGGTGGTTGGAGATAGGAAGGAAACAGGAAAGTAAAATGTACTATGCGTTATGTAAGCAGGCAAACACACCCATAAATACTCAAATTATTTGCATGAGGAATTCAGCCCACGTTTGTGTGGATGGGTTATTGTTTGCTGTCGTTGTGCTAGTGTTCTATAGTGGACTGAAAGCAAACATTGCACCTTCAGTAGTATTTCTGTGAGTTTTAATAAATTACAGATGAAGATTTTGTCTCTTGTTACTTGCTATTCCTTATAAAAGAATACATGCAATAAATTCCTCCTTGAGTTTATTTAGAGAAAAGTTATCATCTGCAAATACATTTGTAAGGTCCTTTTTTGCCAAACAATAAACACTGAGAAATACTTAAAATCCTTTTATGAATTACCATAGCTAATGTAAATCTCTGACTTGGGTAATCAGAGTTTATAAAGAAAGTGAATTGTACTCATTTTTGGTTTATATCCTGTCTACGTGACAAGAGGATCTGATACTCAAACCAACAGCATTTTAACAAATGATTTCTCTTTTTGCCTAAACTGTCGGGAGACTTATTTTCAAATTCAGGGATCAATTGACAACAATTACTTCATTTCAGGAGACTAGTAATATTGACACCTTTTAGTCCTCTGAGATTGTCATAGTCTATTTCTATCCACATATTTTGTTTTATTATTTTAAATCGATGAGGTATTTTCATAAATAAATAGGGCCACAACTCAAAATACATTTTAAGAAGTATTGATTTGTTAATTTGTATCATGTTCCATTAAACTTTAAATATTCTGCGTAGTATTTGGGGTCGGAATGATTTTTACATGTCTGTCTTTATGGTAATGATTTCTGTTTTTAACTGCACACTTCAGAAACCTCTGCAGTTAATAATCTTACATCTGACTTAATAATCTAACTGCTTGGGTTTATCTCTGTGGCTTCCAAATAATTTGGGCTGAGGTTGTAATGGGGCTGTAATTACAGTTTTACCATTTTATTATCCTTTTTTATCATTCAAATACTATGCACCCATATTAGGTTTATTTATTTATATTTATGAAAGGCAAAATTGATATAGGGGATAGATTAGGTATATAGAGAAAAGATACACCCACACATATTTACTCAACTATCAAAAACAAAGCAAAAAAAAAAAAAAAAGCAGGCATTTCTTCCTGCGCCTCTGCACATAAATGAGTCCCCAGGCCTCAGAGAGCCCAGTGGACAATGTCTTCTCCTCAGTGGTGGTCCTTTTCTAACTTCTCAACCCCCACCCTCTACCCCACCTCCATTCTCTTTCCAACACCAAAGCTTACTTTATCCTCTTTAACAGTTGACTTCCTTCCCATGAGAGAGAAATGCTGATTTCCCATTTATCCCCTTTTCACATTTTTCCACCTCATTCTGATCTTCAGAATACTTTGTTCTTGGGGACCCATCTTTTGGTTTGACCATCTTAATTCTGGTTATGTAAATCTATTTTTTGTTTCACTGGTCCACTTTTTCCAAATCCGTCTACGTTTTCTTGGGATGCCCCTAAACCAAACACTACCTTTGGAAAAATTTTTATCTGCCTTCTGCAAGAATACAGTGCTTTTGATTACTTCTTTACCTTTTCCTATCTGTTTCTCTCCAACAGGTACCATAAAAAGCATTCCACACTAACTTGATCTTCATAGCCTTACTTAAATCCCTATGAGATAGTCACATTTTAAAAGAGATTTCATGGCAAATTTATAATGATATTTTATATCCTATCTCTTATTTCACCTACTTAAAAGGCCAGCTTTTCTTGTAATTAAAATTTTACGAATTTCAAAGAGAAAAAAAGAAATAAAAGTAAATTTGAAATTAATCTATTTGTTTCCTTGTAGTACAGATGTCACAAATTTAGAGTTTATATGAGGGTATATACTACATTGCATTTATTTATTCAACAGCTATTTATGGAGTACCTGTTATATGCCAGGTTCTAGCAGAAAGTGATTATGGTATTTATTCTTAAGCGTTCCTTTAAAACATTTGCTTGTGTGAAATTGAGAAAAACCTAATACATGCATTTTATTATGCTCATAAAGTCAATAAAATTAGCAAATTCATTGATTGGGGTCTTGTTTGCCTTTCTATTTCAGTTGTTTCAGTAACAATATTCTACCTTCAGATCTTATATAAGAACACAAAGACAGCTACAGTTCCATAAATATTTGAATTTTACATGCCTTAAATTCAAATTTAGCAAGCAGTTATATATTATAATATTACCTTATATATTTCTTGATATCTTGATACATTTTACCATTTACAAACATATCATAGGAATACTTCTCATTAATCTAATTAAGAGTTATGTGATTTAGTTTAAATAAAAAATTGTTAGCCTTTTCAAATATAAATATAAACAGAACTTTGCTCAATAAATCTGGACTTTGTTCTTTCCTTCTGTCAGAACATTCAGTGTTTAGGATTTACATGCTATATTTAAGATCATTCGTTATGTAATCTGAAAAAAAAGAGATGTTACACTCCTAAATATGACTGTGGTTTTCTTAAAGGAAATTTGAAAATTGGTTATTGAATATGTAAAAATATACTCAAGTTTATAGACATAGAAAAAAGTCTGGAAGGCTCTGTTATAAACATTTAGTAGTGGTTACCTTTATGGATAATAATGGTAGGAATGAGGTAGGAAAGACACTGTTTTTTTAACTGTATTTCTATACTATATGAGTTTTTTCATCAAGAAAGTATAATACCAGCGAAATGCATTACATCAATGAAAGTTTAAATTATTAAAAATATAACTATTATGTGCATTAGCAAGCTCATCTATATATGTGTAAATATCTACGTATCCATTGAACACCAGTTTGCTCAGTTTCTAAAATATGGCAAATAAGCATTCAATACTGGTCAGATACAATTTTCTGAATCATGTTGCAGCTCAGACCAATAAGAGATTGCTTTTTTGTTGTTCTGTCCTCTTAAGATTATAAAAATCCAGGCTGGCTGAGCATTCTTATTTTGGCTCCACGATCACGGGGAACTCATTTGCAAAGCTAAAATGACTAGCTTTAAAATTGAGAGTAAAAAATATGTAACAACATTGATTAACATGTTGGAGGGAAAATTACTCATAACTCATGTATCCCATCCCCGACTATTCTCATTTTCAACCTAACTTAAATATGTTAAATATTTAAGTACATGGTGTTCTGTACTCTGCTCTTCATTTAACATCTCAGTATTTTTCTGTTTTCCTAAATAATACTTCCAGCTTCTATTTTATTGAATAACTTTTATAATGAGAACCCTGCAGAGAATTTTACATACATTATTTATTTATAACAACATTGAAAGGAAGGAGTTGTGAATCTAAATTTTACAGATGAAAAAATAGTCTATGAGACAAAATAACTTGGGCAAGGCCATATAATGAGCAACTGCCTGGGAAGTTGGGGTTTAAACACTAGTGTGTCTGCTCCAAAAACAGCCCTTTTTATACTTCAGCATGTTGCCTCTCTTCCGTATCTACATAATTATTATTTCTAATGACTGTGAAATAGTCTATCTTGCGAATATATGTAAATGCACTGTAATATTTGGAAGTTGTCTTTTTGAGGTATGTTAGCCTATGAAGTTTATGGTTGATGTTGGGTGTTGAAAACTGGCTATTTGAAGGACACTTATAGTTGTAGCCTTGAGGCTATTATATACTCAACTAGTAGCAAATAAGGTCTTCTCTTCCCTATAGTAGACAATAAAGAGAAAAAGGCCAATGCCTCCCAGTTTTGAATAGATCATCTTTCCAATTATGTTAACTTTTGCTCTTTTCTCTGTAAGAGCTATAAGTCTTCAGGGTAGAAACAAGTACTCTGTTTCAGACTTTGTATGAAGTTTCATACTGTTTTAGGTTAGCTTTAAAAATGGTACAGAATCTTCTTATATCTTCCATTTTAGAAGCTTTTGTAAATGGGAAAACAACTGGAATTTGCATACTTTCTGCCTGTCCAATATATATTGTGATTTGGCTTAGGTAAGTGAGTCCTGACAACACTGGTTCAGAGTTTTGGCCATACAATAAACCATTTGGATCTTATTATCTAAGTTAGTGTTGACTCTGTTATACAATAGACCTAGGTACACAGAGCTTTCAGAAGTGATTAAGATACCTTGAGTATTATTTAAAACATAATTAGGGAAACAGAGTGGATCACAGATAGGTTTACTCTTTAAAGTCATAAATTATGAGATTCCCTAAAAAAAACCGTTTGTCCCTTCTACTTCTAATATGCTCTGTGTCCCTGGAGAAGCCACTTAGTCCTTTTATAGCTAAATCTATTCACCTGTAAAATGAAAGGGACGAGCTAGATCAGTGAACTTCAAACATGATTTTTGATGTTTGAATGGAACATTTTTAATATTGAAATGTGATTTGAAGTCAATATGAATAAGTATGTGTGTGTATATATGTACTATAAATAAAAGATATGAAATTATATGTATATTTTATACATTGATATAAAATTTTAAAACATAGGTATGCATGAAATATACTAGTAAAAATATATAAACATACATAAAACAATAAAACAGCCACTGATTTTGCACCTTTACCCCCAGTCCAAAGACAATCCCTGTTCTTCCAGTACTTCTAAAGAGCTCTAGGGTTGCGAGGAATATTGTTTGAAAAGCACAAAGCTAGTAACTGCTAAGATCATTTATAGTTCCACTCTCTGTAGTGCTACCTTACTACTGGAGAGTCATTTGTGTTGTCTGTATCATTGTATGTACTGGGGTAAGCTTGCAGGTAACTGAACTTCCTGGGAAGGTCAAATACCAAAAGTTCATGTATCTCTGCCTTACAATATCTTAAAGTTATGAGACATTTCTCAAGTCTGAGAAATCACAGAAGAGTTATAATTATAATAGTTAAGATTCATCAATTTTATTTAGCATTTTACTTGTTACTAATTTATTTTAGACTTGTCTGGAATGAGGAAATCATTTCTCATTCAGGAATTCAGCATGGTGGTTGGTAGAGAAATGCTGAATTGGTATCGAATTTTTCAGAAGAAAGGTGCTTCTGGGTATTTCAACATGATGTTCTCACCCTCTTCTTCTGTCATGTGACTGGTGAATAAAATTTATAGGTAATATGCCTCATGCAATACTCTCCTCAGTGACATTGCATCCTGTAGGCTCTACATTAATAAAACTGGCTGCAGTTAAATGTACAGCAATACTTAGTCCTTACTGTAACTCTACTGTTTTCTTCTCCATCGATCTGGGGCATGCCATGGCTTTGACCCTATCACTAAAGCTTGCCTTTCAGCAGAAGTAAAGGAATATCTCTCTGCCAATCATGCCAATCATGCCAATCATATAGTGAATTTTACTGAATCAGAAGGAATGAGCACATGAATGTAATCATGGGTGTAGGAATGGTTAGTCCTGGATCCACCCAACTATTATTAGCAAGACTGAAAAAGGTGGATTCTAAGATGAAGCTGAACAGGAAGAATATTAATGAGGTCTTCAAGGGGTTTTTCCACTTTCCTTAGGGAAAGATGCCCGATAGATTAGTACAAATATTCTGAATCATACTAATACTAAATATATAGAATTGTCCAAGCCTGGATAAAGGTAGAGAGAATGAGGCCTGGGTGATATCACTGGGGTTAACAAGGAAGATAGTCACAAAGAAGCACAGTCTTAAATCAAAAGATTTCTTAGGAGTCCTTCCAGAGATGATCCAGCTTCTTAAGAGATAATATAGTGGTTGAAGGTATATTAGAAAATGCACAGAAGTAAGGTATACTTCAGCTGAAAGCACCAAATCTCTGCAGGGATCAGGCACTACAGGAAGGGCTGGGGTACCACGGTGGCACCCAGCCAGTGAGCCTGGGTAGGGTACTGTTAAACGTTACTGTGCAGAGATAACTAATGGGAGCTGTGCCTGTGATGTGTCTTGGCTCTCAAATTGCCCAGCTCTGTGGTCAAATTTGGCCTCAACTAGGAAGTACTTCAAAAGAATGGAGAGTAGGGAGAATCCCAGACCCTATTAGTGTGACAGGGGAAAATAAATTAGAAGTATTTGTTATCCACTTTCAGCCTTCTAAGGAGTTTGGCTTTCTTAGGGTTTGGCTTTCTTAGAGCATCCTGGGTGATGGGTGAGGAGGTGAATTGGAGAAGCCAACAGACAGAAGGCTACACTGTTCTTCAGAATAAAAGTTAGAAAAATACAAGGGAGAGATGTCAAGAGAAGAGCTGGGGAAGTATGGCCAGAGAAGAGGAAAGATGACAGAGAGACCAGCGTGGAAGAACTCTAGCCAATTTTGAACCGGACATCTGCCATCCAGTGCCCTTCCTTGTTTAATCACACTGCCAAGTTTTGGGCAACAGCTGCCATGAATGGACTTGAATGCAGAGGACATTTTTTTCTCCTTATCTCAGCCTTAAGAACTTCTGCCAGAGGATAGAGGGAGTCAACTGAAAGTCCTTCCAGTTCTCTGCTACACATGAGGGAAAATTAGAAAACTAAAAACTAGGTGTAGAATGTATGCATGCTGGGGATTACAGCTTCCAAAGCTTCCTTATAGGAAGCAGTCCTGATGTTTTAAAGCCACAGGGTTAGGGAGATTTGTTTATATCTAATACTAATTCCCTTGCTTAAATTTTAACCCATTTCCTTCTAGTTATCAGTAGATACAACCGTAGTGAATCAATAGATAAGTAGATTCTCCTTTATGACACTTGAAAACTGATAGTGAGTGACTTCATAGTTATGTTTCATTTCATATTGCAAAACATTCATTCTGAATTGTAAAGTAGATGGCACCATTAAAGACATGTTTCATTAAACATTTTCAGCATGTGATTCCTTTCAGGCTTCCTACGGAAGAATGGTCTCATTGTACCTAATTCTCTTTCCTGTTTAAAATACATCCAAGATGAGTAATTTAATGTTTTATTAATTAATTTGCATGAAATATGTATATACAGAATACAGAAAATGAATCCTAACATCCACAATGTCATTTTATTGCAACATGACACAGAATTTTTAATTTGCGTCTGGAATTTATTTGACTGATACCATTTTAGTTAGGATGAATTACTGCAAAATGTGTCAACTCTTAACCAATGGCATTCTAACGTGGAATAAGGCACTGCTGCCTGCAATTTTTCCTCTGATACTGCAGCGTTGTCATAGAGCAGCAGGTAACTGATTGGCACCTGGATCACCAGCTAGCTAGGGACAGTAGCTCCCACATCTACAGTGATAGTTGGAGTAGTAACCTTAGTAATGATGATAGCTACAATGTGTTGTGTCTACTGTTGGTCAGATGCTGAACTTGACGCTGTACACAGTTGAGCTAATTTCATCCGCAAAGCAACTGAATGAAGTAAAACTGAAGTCTCATAGCTTGTAAAATCATCGTGCTGCAGAAAAACCCTGGTCTGTCTAATTCTAACTCCCACATTTATTGCTGGTTGTTTTTGTTCTTATTCTTGTCTTTTTGTTTGCTTTTCCCCACTCTCTAAACTGCTGTGGCCACACATGGCTCTGCCTCATGGTATTACAAAAAGTAGTCAGCAGGCTGCTACTTAAATCTTTCCTTCCTGTCCAACATTGTTCAAGTTTCTCTTTTTAACCTTGTGCATCTCAAGAACATGCTTACCTTTGGTGTTTGTCTGCCTTCTTTCCCAAGATTTGCATACAAGCCTTCAACCAGTGACTCTAGAGATGTGTCGAAAAATAGGAAGTGGACTTTGATACAGCACCATCCCTTGGAGATCCAGCTAATTCCTGTCTCGTTCAGCTTATTGACTCTGTCCCTCTGGTCAGACTATAAATTGCACTGTTTTCTTCCTCTGTGACATTTGGGTAGTTGGTAGAACCATAAAATCTTTGAAATTAAAGGGACCACAGAGAATAACCCATAATCTGTTTCTCCCCACACTTAACCCCATTGTGGAACTGGAAACATTTCTAGTCAAACAGGGTCAAGAAAAACTTTTAGAAACAACAGCAGTGTTTAAGTGGGAAAAGTATTTGTTGAAGAAATATGTTTTAAAAACTCAAAAATGAAATTTGAGGTCAAATAGCTGAAAATTAGTCTATCAAGCAAATCTGTAAAGCAGTTCTATTATAATTTGTATTGAACTTTAATGTAATGCTTAAACATATGTTTGCGAAATTAAGTAATGCCATAATAATTCTATCATAGCTTCTAAAAAACTTTGATTGGAGAGTCACGCAGATTGAGGCCTCAGCAATCTCCTTCCTGATGGGAATACAAGACATGGTTTTGACCAAGGCCCTCTACAGAAACTGAACTCTGATCATTAAACTTTTTGGAAGTCACACAGCTAACTAAGTAGTTATAATTCATCTCTTGAAATTCTAAATTCACTCTTCTCCTCCCAATATAGTCTTTAGCAGAAATAAAAATAATGGGAATTTTTATTTACTGAGTGCTTACTATGTGCCGGGCACTATGCTGTGCACTTGACAAGAATTGTCCCATTAGATCCTCATGATAAATCCCATGAGGCACCCATTATTTTTATTCATTGTTTTGCAGATGAAGGAACTAAGGCCTCATGAAGTAAAGTGACTTACCCAAAGTTGCATGGCAAATAAGAGAATTTTATGGATTCATATACTTTTTAAGATTATGAAATATTACCTTTAGTAATGATATAAATATTAAAATGTTAAATGAATAAATATGCCTAAAGTGCTCAGACAATGGCTGACTCCCTGTAAGTTCCTAGAAAATGTTAGCTCGTATTATGCATTTTTTAAGTTTGTATATTGTTTATGACTTTTGGAGTAATCAAGAACCACAAACGTGAAAACTGATTCAGTCTATAAAGGCTTCTTTTCCATAAGGCAGTCTTCCTGGGCACATCTCAGAATGGAGCATTTATATAGAACTAGGTTCTCTGGATGAATCACATTCACACTGTGATTCAAAGAAAGTACACCTCTGTTTAGGTGGGTCAAAAAATGTGGCAGAATAAGAAGTAGTTAATTGCAATCTAAACACCTCTGATTAGTTATTTAAAAATCAGTCAGAATCCTCTAGGGAAGCAGACTTAGGCATGAGTTTATTCTAAAAGGAAAGACCGGGTGCCTCGGCATTCTCCTTAGATGCATCTGTGTAAAGACTTTCTCCATGTAACCTTCCTTCTTGGGGCTGCCTGGTGGTTCACTTTTACTGTAATCACATGCCAGGCCCTTCCTACCTCTCCGAATCCCCTTCTCTCCTAGTCCTAAAGTGGCTGCTTGGTTGTGTAATTCACAGGTCATTATCTCCACAGATAATGGTCCTCTTCCCCATCAGACCACAGATTGGGTAGGACTCCTCCTTAGTTCACCTTGCCATCCAAACTCAGCAAAAAGGGCTTAAGCCTTTTTCTCCATCTGTTTCTAAAAAGATAACAGACGAAAAATAAGATCCAGTTAAATCTGTTCCTGCAGCCTGGAGTGTAACTTCAGGATGAGCTATACAACCGTAGGGGCTAGAAATGTCAAAAATGCAATAGATTGATGAGAGCAGGCAATTAACATTCCATGGTCTCTGTTATCTATTTTATTATGAGTAGTTACCAAAAAAAGTGTGTAAAAGCATTACCTTGTTATAACTAACAATCGTTCATTGGGTTAAGAGGTGTAATTGAGGGTGGAGTTAACCACACTGAGGGACAAAAATAGACCAATGAAGATTCCCTGAGACTTTTGCTTGAAAAAAAGTGGTTCCCGTTATTTATTGTTAAAATTATCTAATCATATATTAATCAGTAAGTGTTTCTAGGCTAATATGAAAGACACACAAAAAGTAAACTTGCTGTTAGCAAACATGCCTTTATAAGGGTGGCAGTATAATAGAGAAAATTATTTTACATATATAAGTATGAAATTATACCCTTACCTAGAAATACATGTGAAATTCCTCCATAATTGTAAGGTCTTTTTCATGTAAATAACAAAAGAATTAGAGAGCTCCCATTGTTTAAAAGCTAGGTGGCTAATCTTTTTCATTTATGGACAGCTTCTTATAATTAGTAGTAATGATATGGAATAATGTACTGAGAGCTGCATTGGACTCAGAGATAAAGCGCTGTGATCAATTGGTGATGTCCACCAGAGAGAAGGACATAGGTGGCTGCTTGCTATTTAAATGGTCCTGATGATCTCATAATAATTATATATATTTAAACTCTGCCATTAAATTTCATTCAAATAAAGTTGTTGCAGAAACAGATTTTACACATACATATAACTGTGTGTGTACAAGTTGTGACATGCTTTTGGTTATTTGTCATATATGAAAGACTTATTCTGTGTAAATATTGCAAACATGAAAACTCTGGATATTGCAAACCAAAAAAGAAAAAAAGAGAAATTAGTAATTCTAATTACTAAAGGCCACCCCTGTAATCATCCCCCAAATTAAAAATGGTGTTACCAGCAACCAGAAGTCACCTCTGTGCCTCTTTAATCCATTGCCCATCCCCACTAAAGGTAGCAGTGATCTTGATTTCAAAAATCACAAATTATGATTTTCTGCTTTTGAATTTTATATAAAAAGAATAACACAGTAAGCACTGTTTTCTGTTAGGCTGTTCCCCCCAGCCCCTTACAAAATAATGTTTGAGAGATCATCCAATGTTGATGTGTATGTAGTTCATTCATTCTCACTGACAAAGAATGAATTAAGCAAACGTTTGTCTGAGATATAAATTCAGGGTAAAACTTAGATGTGATAACTTTAAATCAGAATTTCGTATATAGGATGCTGTGAGCATTTACAACTGTTGTCATTTTACAATAATTGATTGAATACAATTTAATGTCTAAACTCTGTTGCTTAGATTCACCCCCAATGGACTCTTCCTCTGGGAAGGCTTTCTAGACCTCCCTGTTCAGAATTAAAACTCCCTTCTCTGTGCTCTCATGAAACCTTGTACATTTCTCTGTTGTAACTCTTGAAACATTGCAGTTATTGTCTGCTATCTCGCCTGCCTCTCCTGTGATTATGTTATAGGGTAGACTGGGTTTGTTCATCTTTGTATGGGGAGGAAGGAACCCCTGTTCCCAGCACAGAGCCTTCTCCATTGTGGGCATTCTACATCTGTTTGTTGCATGGAGAGTAGAACAGGGAGTTCCACATTACAAAGAATGATACAGTCTGTTCCAAATTTCCCTCAACATTTTCTCCTTGTTCCAGTGACTCTTCTCAGTATCATCAACTAGTAATACAATAGTGCATACAGAAATGCTAATAAGTCTGTTGCACATGTTAATCACCCAGCTAATATAGCTGACCTTCTGACTCTATCAATAGATGATTATTATGAGCAGCTGAGACCTTTTGGTGTTAAGTACTAAGACCAGCAATTCAACTACTCCAGCTTCATTGTGAGCATCATGAAGCCCAACACACCTGTCATGTCCAGGCAGATGCCACAGCTGGGGAGCTGAACCAAAGAGACAAGCTCGTCCTAGAGCCCTAAAAAAGGCAGTTGACTTATGGTTAGCATCTTGCTTGTATTGTGAACTTTCCCCATTATTAAGCCAGCTTTTAACTTTATCATACTTCTAGACTTAAATATTTTGGAATGCTAAGAAATTAAGGCTTAATCTCTAATAGAGGAAGTAATTTGTTCTAGTGCTGAACAAAAACATTTTTCTAGCTACTTGACCATTTAGTCTGATTCTGTAGCTTAAAATATACAGTCTTTAAAGAAAAGTTTCCTTTGTGTAGGTCTATTAGTTGCAAAAGTAAAGGTGCATCTATCCTTGCCTCATTTAACAGTACTTATTAAGCTGGTTCTGCCCCAGGCACCCTGCATAGCCCTCACCATCATAAAATTTACAGTCTAGTGACTTTCTAAAATATTCCTGTGGGTCAGAGGATTTTAGTTTTACCTACTACTACTGTATCCTTGGGATATTTTTTACATTCGTGACAGTAGAGTAAATTTATAGTTAAAAAGTGTTCTAGTTTTTTTTCAGAAATCCAGTGTGAACAGAATAATTTTAAAACCTCATTACTTGAATTTAGGGTGGGATAATATGAAACAAATCTAAAATATTTGATTTTTTAGACCAAAATATTTTTCTGAGCTAGAGAGATATTTTATTTATTGGGGGGGGGGGGTTTACGGGAAGAGGGGGAGATTGGAAATCCATGCTATTTTAAGAGGTATTTTCATTCTAAATAAATTATTTACTTAACCACCTCCTAACAAGTTTGTGTCAGCCAAGTGAAATATTTAAGTTTATTTTATTTAAATACATGTTAAAACCAACAAATTTCTTTCTTATTTACATGAATTTAGCTTTTAATTTTTCAAACATAAATTATATAAGCTAGGAAATTTTAAAATATGCATAGGAAGGGAACATGAGAAGGGCACATCAGGAAAAAATATCTGGAACGAAGTGAATTTAAGCAAAAATAACTCATTAAATAAATTTCTGATATAATTTAACTTGTCACCAAAATCTATCTTTACAGATAATCTCCAGGTGACCTTTATTTTTATAGGTCCTAGTTAAATTTTAAAAATATTTGAGGCTCACCCCCACAGAAATAACTGGTACCAGCTTGTTTGCTAACTCTTTAAATAAACTCATTTTACTTTGACCATGGTTGAGTGCAATCATGTTCCTTTATTATCATGCATAATCCATAGCTATAACTGCATTAATCTAAGTAAGACCATTTTATCAAATAGGGATCTAATGGAAAGTTTTAAAAGAACTTTTAAGGACTGGATTCCATGCAGGAAATCAAAGGAAAATGTCATTTATGTCTCACTGTATTTCAGTTAAAGGGTTTGACCTTACAGATCACAACTACCATATAAGGGCGCCATGCAACAATGGAAACCTGATTGCCAACAGAATATCAAATTATTATCAGACTTTCACAATGAACCACATTATTCCGTGACTCCCAGTCATACATCTGGACTACTAGCACTTTTGTGCAATTATAACTACTCTGGCTCTAGACAACTAATTTTGAACTCAGTTTGATTGACTTCAGAACCCATCACATTTCATATACCCTGCCTCTTCAGTGCCATTGTGAGCAATCCCATACATAACTATCATGAACTTTAGCCAGTAGTCAGGAAAAACTAATCAGATTTTGTTTATATACTTTATAAACTTTGTTTATAAGATTTTAACTGAATTTTTAATTAATTTCTAACTCAAACCTCCCCTTTCTCTAAACTTTATATCCTCAGTCATCCCTTCTTAAGTAATTGCTGTATGAATTTCTTTTTTCACTTTTGTTTCAGTTCTGTTGGTGATTTAGTTTTCTTTGTAAATTATTACTAATTTTGGACATAAAGCACAAAGTTTCAGTCCTTTAAAATTCACATGTCATTTCTTAATAGTAAAAAATTGGCTGAATTTCTAATACACAAAGAAAAGTTTTAGAAAATTTATTTCAATAAACTGGATAGTTTGTTCAAAGCACCAAACATATTTGCTTCCATAATTCATGCCATTTTTGTGTTATTGAATGTATACATAAGAGCTAGTAAAAGAATACAGAAGATGTAACTACACATGCAAACTTGACCTTCCCAAAATGGTTAAGTTAAAGTAACAAATTCCCTTGGTGTCAATCACCTTAAGCATTATATCTCCACTCAGTTGCTTCCTGAATATCACATAGGTGTAACTTACCCTATAAATTTTACGTTCACATGAAGAAGTTCTAACTTTCAAGGCAAGTCTTAATCGAATACCAACTGACTGCCTTAGTGTTTTCTGAAATATTTCTGAATAATAAATTGCTTTAAAATCTTCTTTGACTTTCTGTATTCATTAGTGCCCAAATTGAGAATGTGAACCTATTTCAGAAGAGAAAAGAAAAGACTTTCAGAACATTGTTTTTAAATGGGTGACAGGCAATCTGTTTTAACTAAAACAAAGTGGATTTAAGCAGTCAGATGAAAGGAGAGGTAGTGCCTAAAGTATAGGCTCATGCTGGAACTTGTGAATTCCTAATAAAGTTTGGTGGAAAAGGAACTTGAAGCCATGAAAACTTTTGTAGAGTTTAGTCATAATTCTAGCAATTTCTGATTTAGTATATCATCCTGAATAAATTCATCCATACAAGAGAGAAGGAATTATTCATTGTAATATGTGAGTTTCTGACTAATAGGAGGCATGGAAAATAGCTGGTACCTCATAATAATTCTGGTGATTTAAGAGAGGTTTGGAAAGAGACTCTGGGTAACCCTTGCTTTTAAGCCTGTTTTTGGTGGGTAGGTAGAATGTTAAGCTGTGTATAAGGATGTTTAATCTGGAATCCTCAAGAGAAAGCTAATTCTTTTTTCTCGGTTATCCAAGAAACCCTTTAACAATTCTAAAGAAAGAAAGAAATCCACTTAGAAAGTTTGCAGTAGTGTGCTTAAGCTTCCTGCACCAGGAGTAGGTCACATGGTTACGTTTTGTATAGTTTTGTAAATATTCCCTTTGTTCCATGTAAAAAGTTAATGCCTAGTTTTAAATTTGGTATCATTTTGAAGGCAGACCTTGTGTCCTTAACTTCATTCAAAGTATTTCTATGTCTTTGGCCCTAGGAAGATATCATAAAGCTAAGCTATGGAAATTCAAGGGCAGTTTGGAATTGCAACTACATGTGCAGGAGAGATGGGGGTGGGTTCTGAAGTGAGATTGAGTTCAGAACTAGGCTCCTCCACTTACAAGCTGGGTGATCTCAGACTGGGGGGAAGCTGCCCATGGGGTTCCTCTGCATGTTAAATGAAATCATACATGTGAAGTGCTTAATGCAATGCTGAGGACTCAACAAACCAAGTAAATATTAGCCAGTTTATTGTCATTAGTAGAGAGAAACTCCCATTAATATTTTCTTGTTTATGTTTTCATGTTAGTGTTGACACAAGCGACTATTTGAGGATGTAAGAATTTTAGCCATTTACAAAACGGTGTATCATACGACATGTATATGATCTTTCACAAGTGTAACAATAATGGAAAGTTTACTGAGCAAATGTCACAACAGCTTTATGTAAAACCTAATTATGGCTTAATTTAAAAATTGATACATGTGTGAATCTTGGTTTAATCTAAAATTATTATTCTGTCATATTTAAATGAATATAGAAAAAAATCAAAGTCACTTCTATATCTACACTGGGACCTTCTTTGACATGGCCTCCTTAAAAAGGTATATATTACTCATTAAATAGTATATTATCTAGAAATGTTACTTTATGTTCAGTTCTTAAACATGAATTTTGTTTATTTTAGCAGTAGCCTACAAAGATGCTATAAGATAAGAGATATAAATGCTTTGTATATAAAATAGTTTAACAAGGTATTTTTAGGGTAATTTTCTATTGTTTTGTATGGGATGGTTTCTATATAGACAAGTGTATATTTAGTTTCTTGTCTGTGCCAGGCTCTGGGGATGCAATGGTGCCTTATTCCCTTTAGGGAGCTTCTGAGCAAAAATAATTAAACAAATGAAATGATTCCAAATTGTGATTTAAGTGCAGTGAAGAGAACACAAGGAATTGAGTTAAACAATGTGTGTGCGCGCACGTCTGTGTATCCTGGAGATATACTTTAGTTGGAAAGGTCAGAGAAGCTGAAAACTGAAGGAACCAGTCAAGCAAACATTGGGGAAAAGAAGATTATAGCAGCTACAAAAGGCCTTGAATATCCAGCAGATAGGAGAAGCAGAAAAAAGGCGATCTTTTTCAATCATTTAAAAAAGAAAAGCAGTGAAAGATTGCTCTTAAGAACTTGTATTTACATGGCACTCACATACAGATTTCCAGTGAAAAGTTGGACATCCTAAAGTGATGGGTTCCCCACTGTCAGCTCTTTGTAGACATCTTTGTCTGGATTGTTTTCTGCATGTATCTGACCCTCTGTTGCTAGCCTGTGTTCCTGACAGCCCTGGTGAGACAAGGTCAGAGAGAGTGGACTTCACCTAGGAGAGAAGGCAAGCCTTATGTACTAAAAGTGACCTCGAGGGTGCTATGCTACTGCAAATCTCTCCTTTTTACAGTTTAAGACCCTCCCAAGTTGACATGCTAGACTTGAAAAGCATTTTTTTAGGCATAAGACCTCATGTTAATTGTAGGTAGCAAGTCACCCACGTGGCAACCCGTATTCTCTCTTGCCATGAATGCATAGATTTCAGTGTTCTAATGCCTTTATGGGCAGGTACGATTCGAGTTCAAAATGTAATTGGTTAGTAGATATATGTGCATAAAAAAATAGTTCTACCCACTAGTTGGATTAGTCTTCCCAAAGATGTAATGTTGGCCTTTAGCTGATTGTAGGGGTGCCTGCTGGACAACACAAATGGTACAAGGGACAGAAGTGAGCTACTGTTCCCCAAACTGGAGTAGGGATAAGTACAAAGGCACATATATCAAAGGCCAGGCACTGATACTCTCACTGGCAAGACTGTTCAGGATGTAATGTGGTGTTCTTTTTCCCGGACACCCGTAAGTCGTTTATGAATGGGTTCTATCGGCTTCAAACGGCAAACACACTTTTGGCCTGGATGAAGGGACACCCATCACAGCTCATTGCCACAGTCATCATGCTGTGCTCATCCTTCATGTTCTCAAGTATTTTCTTGATCATAAACCAAAATAATGACAAAAGCAGCAATAACAACTAAAATAACTAAATTAAGATTTTAGTAAGAAATATATATGATATTGCATTGTATTTCTTTCAACATCATAACATACATTGGAGATATAGTTATAACTCTCTATTATTCTATCAACCATACCATGTTGTTAGTTAATATCTACCATTCCTTGACTATCGTGAATAACAGGTTTTCTCTGCCCAGGTATGTCGTAAAGATGGCAATACAGCTAAATAGAATCATTCAAAAACAACTCCAAAATGAGCTAGAGAGAGTGGAAGGAAGAAAAAGGAGAAATACATCCAAACATAGCCCTGTGTTCCATGAATACTTAGTATATCTCCTTGCATCATCAAAGCTCCATGCAATTAAATTTTACCAAATTCACTGCTGTCCCTGATGCTTTCCTTTATATTATTATTATTATTTATTTATTTTATTTATTTATTTTTTTGGACAATGGTTCTGACTTCTTGAAATTCTAATAGTATAATTGGGTCCTGGTAGTTCATGTTTATCTTAATTGAAACAGATTCTCTTCATCCTTTTGCTCTGAGACGCCTACTTTGACTCTGAAAGGTCATTTTAAATGTGCGTAACATTTGGGAAAGCACATAATGATTTCAAATAAATTCATGCCCATTAAAAGGAGGCTTCTCTTTCTCAAGTTCCAAAGCTTACGTAGAGTAAACCATTTGGTTTTTGTCTGAATTTTGTATGAAAGGAACTCATTGTGCTTCTCCTTTAATGCTCTAATGACAGAGAATGGGAAAATCTTAGATTTTCATGTCATCTTTGTCAGAAAAAATGTATCGTGCTCAGTAATTGCAGTTGAACCCTAAACTGGTTTTATAGCGGATATGGTTGTCAACAAATTTAAGGGATATTCTTTGATTGCATTACTTTAAGGATTTCTTATATAGTCTTTCTTTATTCTAGCAACTCCACTTTTTAAAATTTATTCAACCTATACACTTGTGTACAGTATACAAAAATGTTCTGCAGCAGTTTTTGTAACAGAAAACTAGAAAAAGCCTAAATGTCAATCAATATGGGGATGATTGAACAATTTATGTACAATGGTAAAGGAGTACCGTGTCTCTGCGAGGAAGATCTCTCATGTACTGGTATGGAGCTATCTCCAGGTAATGTTTACTATTATTATTGTTATGATTTGAAAAGATGACACTCATTTATAGGTATCCAATTTCATTAGTCCTCTTTGTGTATCCCTTAGAGTTTTAAGAGAATATAAATTCTATTTGCTTCCCCCTTTTTACACAAAAAGAAGTATAATTTGCAAATTCACTATTCTGCAGTTTGCATTTTTCACTTGACAATATGACAATACCTAGAGAAGCTTCTTGTTCTTTTTTGGAAGAGCTTTATTGAGATATAATTCACATATTGCAGAAAGTGTGCAATTCATTAATTTTTGGTATGTTTACACAATGGTGCAACTATGAACACAATCAATTTTAGAATATTTTGTCACCAGTAGAAGAAACCCCTTACCCTGTAGCTGTCACCCTCCAATTCCCCCATTATTTGCACACACACGCAACTGCCCCCCACAGCCCGTGGCAACCACCAATCTACTTTTTTTCTCTATAGGTTTGTCTATTCTGAACCCTTTATATAAATGGAACCATAATGTGTGGTCTTTTGTGACTGGCTTTTTTCACTTAGTATAATGTTTTCAAGGCTCATCCATTTTGTAGCCTATAGTAGATTTCATTCCTTTTTATGGCTAAATAATATTCCATGGTATGGATGTACTACATTTTGTTTATTCACTCATCAGTTGATAGACATTTTGGTTGTTTCGCTTTTTTGGCTATTTTGAATTAAGCTTCTGTAAACATTTATGCAAATATTTTTGTGTGGGCATATTTTTCCATTTCTCTTGTGTGTCTACCCAGTACTGGATTGCTGGGTCAAATGGTATCTCTATGTTTAGTTTAACTTTTTGGCTGTTTTCTAAAGTGTCTGCATTCTCATCTTTTTTTTTTTTTTTTTAACAGCAGAAAGTTATTCTATTGAATTGCTGCATCATTATTAATTTAGTCCAGGTATATTTTTAAATGAAGGAGTTAAAGCACAATGTTCCCAATTATGTAAAAATACAAAGACTGTACATAAATAAATAGGAAACCATTTTCTGCACGTGCATTCAAGAAGATGGTAAAAGTTGCTAGCTTTGGAGAGGAAGTGGCTGCAGGCTTAGAATCTGAGGTGGAAGGGGGCTGAGTATTCATCATTTCGAATTCGGGGGATTTTTACTGTGTGCACTCAATTTTTCAATTGAAAATGTGACTCATGGATGTAAAAAAGCAGTAATGTATTTTCTTGGTACTCTTCTGACAAATGTTGGTCAGGCCAGGGGCTTCTTGACCTGTGCTTTGTTTCAGTCATCCTGCACTCTGAGATGCTTAGTGCCAAAAGCCTCTCTTCTAGACATCTGCCCACATTGACGTCATTTTTACTTGTTAGGGCAAAATGGTATGACTGCTTTTCTGTCTTTAAGAGCCAAGATATTGTTTCAAAAACAAACTTTGTTTAGTTCTTTTTCTAAAATAGAGTTTCTCAAATGTTTTATTCAGATCAATCCACATCAAAGGCAAAAAAAAAAAGAAAACAAAAAGTACTAGGGTGAACATCTGGGTGAACCCTGGTGTTGAGAAACGAGAGGACGGTGTGTGAGGCAAACATGAAAGACGCCTGTGCTGAAGAGCAAGACTGGGTAGTCTGGAGTCCTTCACAGTTCCTTGTACCTTCTTCTCTAAGTACATACTGTGTGTTGGTGACTGAAAGAAGGAATCGTTACTTTCTGCACGGCGTCCCTCCTGTAGCTCTGGAATGGCTTTGGGTTTGCTTTCATCTCTGCTTGAAAATCAGCTGTCTTAGTTTTTGGTTTTCTATTTATATAAGATGAAATCTATATTGGTCGTATGTGAAATATACCAGTAGATTCTGACTTCTGCCTTTGGTCAATTAGCTTGCCTGATGAAATGATAGGAAAGAGCCAAAATTCATTTGCTTTGTTGATTTGTTCATTGTCACATTCACTCATTTACTCATTAAGCATTTATTCATTCACAAGTCTTATGATACAACTCTCTTGGTGAGAGATGGTTCTTTTAATGGTTCCTTGGAGGGTATGACTTCTAGTTGGAGGAAGAACAATTTATTATCCTTTTTTCAATCGACACATAATAATTGTACATATTTTGAGGTACAGACTGATTTTTTTTTTAAAGCTCCTGCACCGCAAGGGAGACTTTGAACTTTATTTATATGGTTGCTGGCTGGTATGGGGATCCGAACCCATGACCTTGGCATTACAAGGCTGAGTTCTAACCAGCTGAGCCACCCAGCCAGCTCCCAGAGTGATATTTTGATACATGTATACAATGTGTATTGATTAGTATCCTTTTTAATGGTCAAAATCCATGTTTTTTCAGATACATTTACCAAATATGATTTTGAAAATAACATGACTTTGATTCACTTAGTCCTTCTATATAATGAAAAAAATAATGTCAGCAATCAATATGAGATTTGCTTAAAATACATCAAGACTATTGTGAAGAGATTCTATAAAAAATAAATGCTTAGGAATAATGTAAAATTATTTGGTTTTAGCAGAAATTTATAAGACAGGCTTTACTTAGGGCTAAAAACCCTTTTTTAGAGGAATGAAACCATGGGTGAAGAAATGAATACATTTTTCTTCAGTCATTGCCTACACCCTCCCCTACATGGGGAGCATCGTATGTGTGCAGACTGTTTGCGGGAGGAGGGAGTTGAGGAATGAAATTAACGAAGACTGTACCAGAACAAGTACTACATCTAAATAACTTGCCTATTAACAGTCTATTCTTGATGATTTCATTTATGAAGATGATTGTAACTAAAGAGAAGTCTGGTTATATTTCATTTTATTTAAATATGTAGATATCTTACATCATAAAGTGTGTTCCTTTCAAATCATTATACGTTTTCCCTCTGGCAGTACTATAGTTTACTTTTAGAGAAGACACTGATTAATCACAGCATTTTTCCAGAAATAAATAGAGATTCTGCTGCCATGAAGCCACTGGTAATTCATTCGCCAAATGTCAACAGAGTTAACAAAGAATTTTGTGTTGTAAAAACCTCACAGTTGCCTAGTTTACTCCCTCATCAAAAACAAAAGCGGGGAGCAGGGTGGCAAGAGTCTTACATTTTTATGAACAATGTGACTAGAGAATGTGACTCTATGGATGATCATGATCTAATTGCATTTGCTAAGGGCGAGGGCTGAGCTGGGACTGTGTTGTGCACATGGTTATGCTGAGGACCATAGGCACCTAGTAAAGAAAGCAACAGTGAGAGTATCACTTCGGTATTTATTTCTTATTCTATCAATTCCATACTATCACTTCTCCATTTAAAATCTAGATGGCAGGATTAATCATATTCAGTCATTATTGTTATTAGAAAATGAGACTGACAAGGTGTCCATGTATGGGAAAACAGTGACACCTGGTTAGTCGGGCTGAGGGCTGAGGGCTGAGGCTCACAGAGGTAGAATCACCTGCACACCATGCGGAGCGAGAACTCCACCCTAGGCTGCTGGACAACAAAGCCTGCACCCTGGAGCACTCTGCACTTTACTGTCTCTTGGACAACTTGCCTTATGGGAAACTGCCTTAATACAATTTTTTTTTAAAAGTATAGCAGAGTAGTATTTTGCCTTCATGTCAGATATGAACTATATAAATGTTTCACAGATTCTAATTACGTTCTATTGTTAGACTCCTGTGTATTTTTTCACATAGAAAAACATTATTAATCTTAAAATTCTTGTCATATGATCTGCAAAATATTTACATTCAAGGCACAATGACTACCACATAGCTTCTTTTATTAAAATAATTTTTTATTATAAAAGCAATTTATGTGCAGTCTAGGTTTGTTAAAAAATATATAGAAAGGATAAAAATGAAAATTACTCATTACTTCAGCACTCCCTAAAATAAACACTGCTAATTTTTTAGGTATTTTCTTCCAGTTTTTTCCTAAGCAGATATGTTACTAACAACAATCACATGGATTATACTGTTTTAATTCCCGCTTTTTTAAATTTAGCACTTTATTAGGAATATTTTCTGATAACATTGAATGTTATTTGAAACACGGTTTATATATATGCACAGTATTCCACCTTGAAAATATTCTGTAATTTAAACATCTGCCTATTGCTGGACATTTAGGCTGTTTCGAACTTTTACCAATTATTAAAAACGTCAGCAAGCAATATTTTTTACCTCAGACCATATCGTGTCTCTGATCATTTCTTTAGTAAAATAACTATGTCAAAGAATATGAATATTTTAAGACTACTAATGTATATTCCAAAAATACTTTTGTAAAGGTTATGGCAGGTTACACTCTGAGCAACACCATTTGGGAGTTCCCATCTTACCGCATTGCCGTCAGAATTTTTATAATTAAAAAATCTTTATCCACATATTAGTTTAAACTAATATTTCAATGTTATTTTACTTAACACGTTCAGACTACCAGTATGAATGAACATGTTTTTCATATGTTGGTAGCTATTTGTCTTCTGTCTATTTGCCTCTTAACTGTTTTTCTATTGGGATGGTATAGTTTTTCCTGCTGTTTGCAAATTTGTTCTTTACATAATAGATATGTGAGCTTTTTTTAATCTCGCATTTATTGTAATTGTATATTCCAGGTTTAGTTCCTCTTTTACTTTTGTTTATGATGTTTTATATAGTCAAATCTATTAATTTTTTTCTTTTGTAACTTTGCTTTAATAATTTGAGGTTTTTTCCTATCCTCAGAGTAAATAATTATTTAGCTACATTCTCTATATTTGTGGATTCATTTTTTTTACATAATTTTTTAATCTGCTTGGAATTTATTTATTTATTTATTTATTTATTTATTTATTCTGACTGGTAAGGGGATCACAACCCTCTGCACGGTGTGGTCTGCACCACGCTCGGCCAGTGAGCGCACCGGCCATCCCTATATAGGATTCGAACCCGCGGTCTTGGCGCTACCAGCGCCGCACTCTCCCGAGTGAGCCACGGGGCCAGCTCTGGAATTTATTTTTTAGTACAAGGTGAGGCTACAAGTTTATTCTTTCCCAAATAATGTTCCAGGGCCATTTGTTACATATCCCCTACTTATTGCTTTGTGTTACATATAAATTTTATGTATCATTTATCATGTGTCAGGTATAAAATTACACTTTAAAATAACATCACAATAGAAACCAGTAAAACACAAACACACACACACACACAAAAAATGAAGAACTCTGTGCAGTCCATTGACAGAAACTGATATTAATATTAAAATTATTGCTACTGTCAAACTGTATTTACATTTGCTTTCTAAACATTTATATTGCCTGTGCCCCCTGTAGAAACCTTCATCTTTTCTTACCCCAGACTTGATTAGCTAATTATATTTGCAAAAGGCCAAATGAGAGAGATTGGAACCTGGAATGAGCCTGTTCACTAGGATAAAGCAGAGGTTGGTGGGACCTGGTGGTAGGTGGATAGGGGTGGGAGATGGAGGCAAGAGCAGTGGGCCACCCAGTGGGCACTGGGAAGGTTCCATTTGGCCAGGGGTATTGGCAGTATCATCTCTGACAATATTTGGGGACAAAATGTCTGTCACAGTCTCCTAGCAAGAGGCTCAGAGCAGGTAATTCTTGGAAATATGTCTAGGGTGTAGACAGCTTATCGGTGTGTGGAAAGAAAATATTATATTTTTTTCTCATCCTCTCAAAATTTCTCTTTTTAGTGTATTTTATAAAGTAGATAATATTTTGGTATAATAGTGTGAGAGCATAACATAACCTATTAAAAAATAAATATCCATAATGGAGGTGTTTGCACTTGTATTAACTAATAGAAATCTGCTACCCAATAAGATTAGCTGTTGTTGGCCTATATCACGTGAACTCAGGAAGGTCGGTACACCAGCTTGTAGTTTAGAGGTGGGACAGAAACAGAGCAACTCAAGCCCATCTCCAAAAGCCACAGGAACTCCATCTCAGGGAAGACAGGCAGGCACAAGGAGTCATGGTAGAAGCCAGTAATCAGAGATTGCACATATGTTTAAGGTAACTGTGGCAGGGTGGTGTGATGCTGGGCTCTTAAATTTGCTCCTGCTTGTAGTTAAGATTATTTCTAGAGACCAGGGAAGATCCAGAGCAGCAGATGAGGTTTAAGTGATGACACTGGAGAGGAGAGCAGGTTGCAGAAATGGTGGCCCAGACCACCTGTTCAGACAGTTTTTATTTATCATTAAACAAGTGACTAGTATATAAACGAGTGAATCCTTGGCCAGTAATGTCTAAGGCCTACATTCCATTTCTATAAAGGAAGTCCACCTATAAACAGCTGTACAGCAAATTTTGTCAATGTAAAAATCCATTGTATTCAATCTGGTCAAACCATTCCCACCCCACCTTTCCTGGAGTGCCCATTGCTGAGGCTCTGGAAAATTGATGTTGCCCTTAGCCTTGAATGAACATGGGCAGGGCCTCTTATTTCTCTAAGTTACTCATTAAATGCAGGTTTCCTGTGCATTAAATGGTGCCAGCAAACATTGAAAACACTGGCACACCTCCTAAAAATCAGCACTTTACTGTGTGCCTTTTAATGTAAGGGTGTTTACTAATTTAACAAGCATTGCATGAAATGTGTCATTAATTAGCTCAGTGAGTGTGGTTGTGGAATAGATATTCTTATAAATCAACTGCTTTTACTGTCACTAACTGACTTAGTCTCATGGCAGAGGCATTTGTTTCGGTTATACTGTGGTTCCTGTATGAGCAAGTAAGACCAACTATGTAACAATTTTAAAAGCAGAATTATAATGGTGCATGGGGGTACATGTGTGTGGGGACAGGTAATTTACAGATAAAATGTGTAATACGGGCATAGGGCTTGTAACTGAAATAACTTTTAAAAAACCTAATTAGATTTTCATCCTATAATGTGTACATGCATGCACATGTATATACACACACACTGTGATAGGGTATTTATGTATTTAAGCATTGTAAGTATTTAGTTTTAGAGTTCTAACAGAGAAATAAAATAGTCTCACTTTATCTAGATAAGGATCAGCATCCGGAACTATAAAAATTACCATGATTCCAAATTGTTGAGCACTTTCATTGCATGTTTACTTTTTATTAGTATGTTGATATATGCATGTAGATCCAGCCTTCTTTTCAATGAGTAACAACCATGTAGAAGATTTCCATAAATGGTTACTCTTCCCTCAATAACAGCAACCGTATAAAAGTTATAGAATGATTAATCATTATGGTTGAAAGTACGACATAAGGATAATTTAGTTCTGATCTGGTGATATGTTTTTATATCAGATTCATTAAGGTCAGAGTTGGCTTTTACTAGAGTTATGACATTGACTGCTATTATTTAGTAAGAACTGGAAGACCTAATTGTTTATTTTTTTGGACATTTATGTGTTTTTATTAGGATAATGAGTACATAATTACCAACATCATTCTGTGTAGATTTTTTTGTTTTAAAAAATATCTGTAATGTCAGGCTCATTTTTATTTCATAACCTAACCACACACACAGACTACAGAGAAGCAAAACAGAGGTTGAAATGTGTTTATTGCCATTGGCTTTAAAGGAACCTCTGAGAGGTTTGCCTTAACATTTAAAAGAAAAAAAGGCCAGTACCTTTCTGAATAGATGTCATTGTGTCGTTCAAACAAAGCTGACTTTGTAGAAAAGAAATGGATGGGCTTGTCTTTCACCAGTGAGCATCTTCACCTGAACAGAACTCACCAGGGACAATGAAGGATTTCCAAAAGTTTGGTATTTGTTGTTTAAGCAGATACTAGTTATTATGCCAGCCTTAAATACATCATATATATCTATGTCCATATCTACATACTTCTTCTCACAAACACACACACACAGACATGAACGCACTTGTCTGACTACCTTCTCTATTCCTTGAAATACTTCTGTAGAGGCCTGAAATCATATTATTTATATAGTAGGAGGGGAAAGGAATCAAACTGACTTTTATTCAGTATTTACAATGTGCCTGGGATTATGTTCTGTACCTTAGTCGCATTTTCTCACCGAACCTCCAGAACGCTATGTGGCGTAATACTGTCTGTGTCTGCAGATGACAAAAGCAAGATGTAGAGAGGCTAAGAAATCTGCCTAAGAGCCCAAAGCTATTGGCAGATTAAAGGCCAAGTCTCAAGGTTCCAGTGCATACATACATACATACATACATATGTACTTCAATTGACAATAAAGTGTTAATGAGACTAGGTTTGACAGCTACATGATGAAAACAAGTTTTTTGCTAAGATGTTTCAGAACCTCCGAGGGTTTATTGCCAATTTAATTTTTCTCTTAAAGAAACATTTTCTCCCATTGCTGGCATGTACAGTTACAAAAATAAATTAGAGGTAAACAGATAACAGTTTCCTGGCTGCCTTCATGTCTGTGAGTCTGACACGGATCCCAGAAGGAAAAATATGCTGCAAGGAGGCTTATGTGATATTGCTTATTTAGTGATGCTTTGACCACTTATTTACAATATCTAGTTACAACCGCGTTACTTTCCTTTTTGGGCAAAAGCACACATTGGCTTGACCATTATGTTGGCAAAAACGGACATTGCCTGCCACTTCCAACATGTCCTTGTGTACCCAAGCTCATAATTGCGGCATTTGAGCTTGGAGCGCCACTGACAGCACAATTATCGCCAAATTTACCGTCAGTGGGAGCAGTGGTGAGGCCTGCCTCAGAGGCCTCTTTGTTAGCAAGGAGTGTATTGCAGACGTGCTTCACTTCGCATCATAAATGTATTTCCAGAAGTAGTTTCTGATCAAATTATTTTGTAATAATACATGTTTTTCTAACTACAAAATAAACATTTGTTCATTGTGGGAAAATTGAGAACTGCAGAAAATACATGTTATAAAATATAAATAACCTGTCATCGCAGCATCCACAGATAGCCATCATTAAATGTGTTGGTTTATTTTTTGCAGAACACTTTAAAACATGCACACGCACATACACACGGTATATGTATATTTATAAATAGAGATCTGGCAAAATTGGGTCACAGAAGTTGAACATTTCAAACATTTTTATTGCCATATATATTCTACTGTTGTGTGCCAGATGAACATCAGGACTGTACATATTGTTTTTCATTCTGCATTGTTCACTTATCATTTTCATAAGCATTTTCTCATATTAGGATTCTAGGAAAATCTGATATTCTAATGATGGCCTAGGAATCCACCTTAAAATGATTTATTTAGAAATTCTTTCACTATTGGGTATTTAAGGTTTTTTCTTTTTCTTTATTATTTATAATGGCTCATTGAACATCTTTATAAAAGAAATCTTAATCTGTGTGTCCGGTTAATTAGGCAAAATTCTTGGAAATGCTATTACTGGGTCAAAGAGTGTAAATGTTTATAAACTGCACAATATATACTATATTGCCAGATATTTATTAAAACGTATTTTAACCCCCTACAAGAAAATTGCTTTTAAATAGAATCTTCTAGTGAAGTCTCTTTTTTTTAAAAGAGCGATCATTTATAATCGGTATTTATTTAAATCTGCATTTTTATAAAATTTTGTCTAGTCAGACTCTTGTTTTACAGATGGGAAATTAAGGCCCAAGGTTCACATAAGACAAAGAGAAGCATGAAAATCTGTCTCTTATACCTGGCCAAAAGCTGTTACAACTCTTATCAATTCAGAAGAGAAACAGTCTGAGTTCTCTGTTGAAATAGTTTAAATAGTCGAGACAATTTTTTCAACGTTTCTTTTAAATGTTGTGATATATTTTGACTTTTATAGGTATGATCTCTACAGTAAAAACAAGAATCATTTAATCCAGTCTGGTCCATGTAACAATAGCATGCTACGAAATTCATGCTGCTTAGACTATGGTGTATGTAAGAAATGCTATGCCTGTGTTTTTAGAAATGCAGTCCTGAGCTTCATCCCTAAGACTCTGATTCAGTTGCTCTGAAGACAGAGAACAAGAACTATTCATTTTTAACAAGTACCTCAGTTAATTCTGAGGCAGGTAGTTCAAGACCACACTGTGAAAAATACCGGTATGATGATGCAGAACTCTGACATCGGTGCATTGAAACTAGGTCTGCGTCTGTCTGTCATTTAACTGCTCTCTGCCTCAGTTTCCTTATGTATAAAAAGGGGAGGGAAATAACAGTCTTCTTTACTTGGGATTGTGAGGATTAAATGAAATAAACTATGCAAAAGGATTTAACACAATTCTTAGCACAAAGTAAATACTCAGTAAATGCTAACTCCTTACTACTCTTGTCATTGGTATCATATCGACATCATTATTTCTGCACTGGAAAATTTAAATGCCTGATTTAAATGATTGGCATCGTTGGTGGATTATTGATTGTGATTTGTCCTATTGTCTTTTCTGACATGGTTAAATTCTATTTACTTAAATGTTTCCCCCTTATTTTTCTCTCATCCTCACTCATACATACCATTAGAGTTGAAATTGAGCTGAGATCAAAATCAGCAGGTACTACTCAAAGAGTCTGCTAATACCAGCTGAAAAAGCATCAGTGAAACTTTGTCGAAAATAAAATAATGATTACTGCTCACCTGCTTAAAGGACCCATTAGGAAGTGTGAGGTTCTCTAGGTCACTGTAGAGAGATAATCTGCACCTTGTTTCAGCCAGAGCTGGTGTTGCACAGTTAATTCCCCCTCACCTGGTTTAGCAATAGAACCTGTAAGAAACAGGGAGTTTTTAAAAGTTGATGTTGAAGTCTATATATAGCAAACTTATTCAATAAGTAGTTATGAAGTTTCTCTGCCAGGTGTCAGAACTATGTTAGGTGCTGGGAAAACGAAAATGAATATATTAAAGTCACTTAATTCATCTGTTTTCTATGAGAATCTGTCTAAACAAAACAACATGATACAGAGGCTTTAGGTACTATTCAATATGTGGCTACTTCCTACTAAAGATTAATGTATCTGAAATTGCAGGCAGCAAGATATTCCAGTCATTTCAAAATCTACTGATTTGAGTTAAAGAATTTACTTCAACTAAAATAGGATGCCTTAAAGCAGAAGTCAAATGCCTTAAGAGGGGGGCCGAGCCGTGGCGCACTCGGGAGAGTGCGGCTACTGGGAGCGCGGTGACGCTCCTGCAGCAGGTTCGGATCCTATATAGGAATGGCCGGTGCACTCACTGGCTGAGTGCCGGTCACGAAAAAGACACACACAAAAAAAAAAAAAAAAAAAAAAAAAAAATGCCTTAAGAGGAACTATCCTCACACCCACCAGCAAAATCTCTTCACAATCCCCAAAGAAAAGCCCTCTCAAAGGTCTACTTATTTCTAGCCATATTTAGTTAAACCCCATAACTTAGCCAGTCACCTGAGTGTCAGTGGAATTTCTCCCAGAGCTGTGACTTTGTCAAGCTGAATTGCCCTCCCTTCTGATTCCATGCAAAGAGACAGCATTTACTGAGAGTTTTTTGCGTGTCAGTCCTTAAGCTGGGCACTTAAAAAATATTCTCTAATTAAAGCCTACAACAGCCCTTCCTTACACCTGGAACCTTGTAAAGAATATGTCAGGAACAGGACAATAGCCTTATAAGGTTCAGGCAGCCAAGAAACTGCTTTCCTTTTCAGTCAAGTGCAGAAGGCAGCTATGGCTGCCAAGTTAACTGTGGCCGGCATAGGCGGGCGCAGCCCACAGCGCAATTGCTGCTCGCTAGAAAGAATGGGATGTGGCTGGACCCGTTGTCCTGCCGGCTCAGGGTAGCAGACCTAGTTGTTGAATGCCTCTCTATTGATAGTTATTTGACTGCCATAGGATTTTGTTTTTATGGGAGGCAGATTGTCCTTAATTGGTTTGAACTTTGTCCTTTTTTAATAGCAGGAATTATTAATCTGTGGCTCACAGATAAACACTGGGGATCTTTAACCTCCTTAAAATAGTAACAAAAATTTACAAAGCACTTATTAAGTGTCACACAATATGCTAAGTGCTTCACATATTTTATCTCCTTTAAGCCTCACAATGACCTCTTCGGATTGATACCGTTTTTATTTCCATCTTGAAGATGAGGAAAATGAAATGTAAAGAGGTTAAATAACTTGCAGAAGGTCACAGAACTATATAGCAGTAGACTCATGATTTTAAGCCAGGCTGTTTCTAAAGCCTTAGGCATACCATTGGGCAACACTGAACTTTCTGGAATTAGACCCAAAGGAGTCTGTGTGTATGAATTTTTCTGAAGGTTCACATTTCTGAAGATTTACAAGTCATGTGTTTCTTAAAGGGGTCTCTGACCTCCAAAGTTGGAAACCCTTTGCTACAGGAGGCTATGTGTGTGGACTTTTATTAGAATGACCTGAGTAGAAACAGTATGCTCCAGAGTCCAGGATAAGGTCTGTACCTGTTGGGATTCTATACATGTTGTACCCGTCAAACTACTTGGGTAGTTCACCAGGAAGATCTGCAAGTCTTGAGCTGAGAGCCTGGTGCTTCTCAGACAGGTGCCACTCATTCATTACCTATATCACTCATCAAATATCCGAAGAACTAGGAAAGCAGCAAGGAAATAAATAGTTGGCTCAGGAAGAAAGAAATCTTAAATTTGGAACATTCCATTTAGCTTTATCACCTCTTTCTAAAATTGGCATGTTATTCCAGGTGTCGATTGAAATATGCTATTCAATTAGAGTTTTCAGCTAGTCTATGGGAGGTAAATTACTTTTTTTTTTTTTTGAACCAGGATTAATGTCACATTCTCTCTCTTCTCTGACAAAGTCAAAGCCACACAAAGCCACATAAAATAAAAGTCATAGTCAAGTAACAGAATTTTGTTCTGATAGAAACTAAATATACGAACAGCTCCATTAAAAATGTATGTGGACTGTCTAAACTGAAAAAGTTGTATCTTAGCTGTTAGTTTCAATAACTGGAGGAGTTGACAGTGTTAATTTCATTAGTGCTTTCAAGATGCATGCAGTGAGCCAAATTAAGACTTAGAATTATCTTATTAAAATACCAAAGCAGTATATAGAAAATTCCAGTATATTTAAATGAGAGAGAATAAGAATGGGAATTAACATTTACTAAGCACGTACTACTTTCAGAACTCTGCTCTAGATGCTTTAATGTTCAGTAACACATTTTGGCTCTCGACGTGTGAGTGTTTTATCATCTCTTTTCAGCTAGTGTGGAAACTCAGGCTCAGAGAGGCTAAGTAGCTTTTCTTAAGGTCCTATAGCTGGCAAGGAACAGAGCCTGTTCAAATCCAGATCTGATTCCAGAGCCCATGTAGTTTCTGCTGTGACGTGATACTTTGGGGAACTAAATTGCATTTGGGGACCTGCTTTTAATGAATTGCCTTAGTATTTTAATAAGGGACCACTGGATTTCAGAGAGGCAATGAAATATAATGGATAAGAAAATGAACTTCAGGCAAATTATTTATCTGAGCACCATTTCTTTATCCAGTGCAGTAATAAAAATCGAACGAGTCAACGGATATGAAATGCTGAGGATAGTACATTTTCTGTTGTTGTTATTGTGCTACACTTGGAAAAAGGTCCATAGAACAGAGGCAGACACTAATGGACAGTGTGCCACCCACCTGAGGACTGGAATGGGTGGGCACACCTTTGGGGGCTGCTAGGACATCAGCTCTGATTCTCTCTGGGAATGCATGGGAGAGAGCAGGGTTGAGGAGAGTCTGACAGACAGTAAGGTCTCCAGTGAGGAGGCATTTCAAAGTGATCGGTGTTGCCAAAGTTATGAAAGACATTACAGAACACACTTTCTCAGGGACATCAGCCAAGGTTTGAAGCATTCGAGAGAAGGCACAGGTCTATCAACACACGGCAGTTACAGCACTGATACTTAGACCCCACGTGGTAGATTTAAATTATGATCCCCCAAAATTGTTTCCTCATTTTACTTTACTTTTTCCAGCAGGGGAAAACCCTTCTTTTTTGGCTCCTCTCCCATGTTTGTCATTGCTTAAGCAGTGTTTGTTTTGGTAAAAGGAATACCTGGCCTTCCACATGCAACGTAATCTCCACCATTCCAAAGATAACCTTTCTGAGGTCATCTCAAGATTATTTCTGTGCAATAAGTATTTCAGTTTTCTAGTTATTCCAAAGGACACTGATCTCACATTACTTATCATCTTAAAATCAAAAATACCTTTGCCCTTACCTCACACCATATACAAGGCTGAGGAATGGGAATTATTACATTTTGCTTGATATGTTATGGCATTACAGGTAGTATATATTTCTGATAAAGAAACTATTTCTAAAATATGGCACCTGTTTTTCTCCTACCAGTTCTTTCTGTTTAATAATGGGGTTGGAGAAAGGAAGAGGCAGAGGCAGTGTTTGTTATGTCAAATGAGAACTAAAAGGTAGTAAACCAAGCTGATCAAGAAGAGTCACATGACCTTTTTTCTCCTTCATTTATAAATAAATGAGAAATGATATTTCATCACACACACACCCCTTTATGAGAGCAATATTATTTAGCCATGGAATAAATGAAGAAATGGAAGCTCACACAGATTAAGTACATTGTCCAACATTGCCCAACTAGTAAATAGCAGATTTAAGATGCATGCAAAGACCAGAGACCATTACTTTCCACTACACCATAATGCCTCCTCTCACCAGTCATTAATTCACTTAATCATTTAATATGCATTTATTGAGCACCTGCTATCTACCAATACCTTGTTAGGCAGAATAAGAAAAGTACAAGATTTGAATTCGCAGGATGTAGGTTCAAATCTCAGCTCCATCATGAACCAGAAAGTCAGTAAACCTGTCTGGTTGTGGTTTCATCATCCATAAAATGTGGTGGCGATAATATTCATTTTACAGAAATGTTATGAAGAGCAAATAAAAATGGATTTGAAATATTTTGGTGAGTGGTAAAGCAAAGTGTAAATGTTAATTTTATGATGATGATTAAAGTAAATGGTATGTAGCCTCTCAACCTCCAAGAGATGCGAAGGGGCAGTTGATAAGGGGAGAGATGTGTCTAAAGCCAGTTGCAGTACCCCCAAATGATGCTTTACTGAGGGCATGAAGAAGATGTTTGGAATCACAGAGAGAAGAAATGGAAGGAATATTACACATTGGTCAACATATGTTGGTTTTTGACAAATAAGAAGGATTTCATGAGGCAGAGATTCATAGGGCTTGGCTGAAATTTCATCATCTTAAAATGTATTTCAGACAGTGGAAACAGTACAAGCAAAAGTGTCTTTGGAGGGGTCAGAGGTGAGATCTGAAGAGAATTAGGACCATATTTTAAAGTGGTTTAAATGCGGTGATGAAGAATTTTAATCCACTTTTATAGGCAAGAGTAGTTATTCAAGGAAGTGACGTAATCACATTTTCCCACCACCCCAAGCTATCTGCCTTTCCTTCTTTCCTTCTTCCTTTTCTTTCTTCCTCCCTCCCTCTCTCCCTTCATCTTTCATTTTCTTCTTCCCTTCCTCTCTTAGTTTCATTCAGTTATACACAAAATCCCAACAGCAGTGTAGAAAATAGTGTTGAAGAGTAGGACATGTGGGTAGGGATACCACCTAGGAAGCTGGTGTGATCATCTGGGTGAGGACAGCTTTGGCTTGCAACACCCTCCCTCCCAAGTGCATGTGGGGTAGAGGAATGTGAGCTGGGTTCAGTGCTGTCCAGTTGGAATCAGGAATGTTGCAGCTGGAAGGGACCTTAGAGATAAGCCAGTCTGGTGTTCCCAACCTAACAACACATCAAATTGTTCTGACAGTGCTTTAAAAATTCATATTCCTGGGTTCAGCCCCAGCTCTACTGACTCAGAGTATCCAAAAAGAGGCCTAATAACCTGTATTTTCAAAAGCCTTTCCAAAGCTATGGGCAAACCAATAATTGAGAATGTAATCAATCTCTTTATTTTATTGATGAAATGAGTAAGTTCCAGGGAAGTCAAGAGGCTTGCCAAATGGTGGTTTGTGATATCTTTGTTTCCTAAGTCTTCCTCCTAAGTATTATTAAATTTTTACCATATAAGGTGTTACACTATTAACAAAGATGATTAACAAGGTTACCAAAATGGGGGATCCTGGCTATAATCCCTTTCAACTTTTTTTCATTCTATTATTTAGAGACACGTAAACACATCCATTCATTTCAGCAAAAAGTCATGTTCTACCCAAATGTTTTGAGCATTGTGCTCAGCTAGAAAATGTGTCTGAGTTCTAAGAGGGGACCTTAAAATAAGAATTTGTCTTCTTTTCAAGCTTTATGAAATTAAAATTAATATAATTGTTCGATCTTCCATTTAAATCTTTAGTCCAAAAATCGGAAGATTTTGTTTTGAGACATAATCTGTCCACTTAAATCTATGAAACTCTGGCCATGGCCACAGGGCCTCGGATTCCTCTTCCAAAAAGCAGGATAATAATCCAGACCCCACCCCAGCGCCTGTTGCCCAGGATCGCTGTGTGAATTCCACTGAACAAAGGCTGTGAGATGGTTTTAGAAACAATGTGAGAAAAGGTGAGAGGCGCAGGAGGGAAAGGCCTTTCAGGGGAATACTTTGTCTCCCCCAGGACAGGCTATCAGGCCATCAAGGGCACATGGCAAAGGAAATGATATTCACGTGGAATGCAGGGCCACAGACATTCGTGGGGATTAGTGGCCTACATGATATTTAAACTCATAATTCCATTTCAGGTTTAAAGGACAGCTAGGCAGAAAGAAGCCAAGAGCAGAATAAGCATAGATGTGGTTTGGATTCTTTTTTCTCCTGTCAGATTTAAATTTCAGTTCTGACTTTTATAGAAAAAGAAGGGTAAAGCAGTCATATTTTAAGATTTTTAAAAGGTTTAATGATACGAAAAAAGCAAAGATGATACCAACTATGAATGCTTATGAAAACAATGGTTTGGATTTTACGAAGTACAAGCATCTGCTCAGTCTGTAATTCTCAAGGCCTATTTTCAAAATTTCGTCAAAATTAAATATCAGAGGTCAGCAAAATATGTAATCATGTTTGGTTGTTTTTTTTTTTTATCCCCCTGACTTAAGTTTAAAAAACTGACACCTATTCTTTTTTAGACTTTCTCAGTTTAATGTATGAAGAAAGAATAGAATTTATTTTACAACATATATTTTCTGTAAAAGTAAGCACATTTGAGATTAAATTATCCATCATTGGTATTCATTTTAAATAAGCAGGCTGGAGATTGAGGTTCTATTTACATATTTACACTATGGAGGTACAATGTAGTACTAAATATTTTACAGGCCAAGAGTCAAAACGATTATAATTGCTGTTAAGGAACACTAAATCTGAGGATTCTAGCATGACCATCTATAGCCAGCAAGAGAAACCTTTTCTGGATTGAAAGTCTGTCTCATTACAGATGGCCTTGTTTACACTGTACTTAGAGTTGCATGTACGATTTTGGACTCGTTAAAACATCATAAGTCATTTTTTAAAAGGAATATAAGTGGGAAATAAAATGGGAGCCGGGACTACACAGAATAAATTCTAAAAAGAAGAGAAAAGAACAAGTTACACACAGTGGAATATCATAATCACCAGAAAATAGGTGAAGTTGGCACAGAATGGATGAATATATTCAAATATTTGAGATATAACATTGCATGAAAACAAACAGGAATTTTAATGGCTGAAGAAGTAAACCTTGATTCTTTTTTTTTTAAACATAGTTAATGTCAAAGAGGGTCAACAATGGACATTGCTTCTCAACTTGAGATGATTAGAAGGGAGGTCAAATGCATTTGGAAAACAGCTGTGCATTTCTCTTGGCTATGAACTTGGCAAGTCAATAGGATTTATGAACAGTCTTACCATAAATTTTGTTGTCCTGAGGGAAAGAAATTCCAGTTTAATTTAGAATTAGAAGCTCAATGCAACTACTACAGTACTAACATCTTGTCAATGAACTTCATTCCTCCTCCCAGTCTGGCAATAGTAGGTAGTTGATGAATATTTGCAGAATGGATGGATGATTATTTTATGTGGCCTACTCTGTCACCTTCAGGATGTATTGACTATTTGAGTTTGATCTCTAAGGTGGTAATAAAGCGTTCTCTACACCAAAAATGCATTGAGACTCGGTGAAAGAAAGCTCAAATTCTGCACCGCTCCATTATTTCAGGAGTCATATAGCCAAGAGGATGTCCCAAATAACTTCCTTTTGTTCCCTAGAGATGCACATTCGGCTCTAGAAGGGCATTTAAGTCTATGGGTTTAGAACAGAAAGGGCCTTAGGCATCTGATTCAACCTACAACATTCCCAAACTGAAGACAGCTCAACTCTTGATTCCATTGCAAATGAGCTAGACAACAGTGAAGAGTGGTTCTGTTCTAGATTTGGATAAACTGAGATATTTCTAGAATTTTCCAGACTTTTACCCACATCCCCAGAAATGTGCACATTCAGAATGTCATTTTGGAATCTCATTCCACATTCTGGAATCTCATTCTGAATAAGACAAGTCTACTTTTATCTGCTACTTTGAAACCTCAGTGGCTCAAGTGAAGCATGGATCCAACTCCTGGCCCTGTATCTGTACTATAATCCAGAGACAAGTTCATGCTTGAGCTGATCCTCTATAACTTGACAGATTGTCATCAAGGCAGAACAGAAGTGGGCTGGCTTTCACTCTACAGAACAATCACAACTGTATGTGATGATTATATACTTATACTCTTAACACCTCTTAAGCACTTGGATAATAAGGACCGTCTTAATGAAAATATGTGTAACCAAGGAAGATGGGGGTGGCGTGGGGTGGGGAAAAACCTGAACCAAGTGTGAAAATGGTAGAAGTAAGGTGATAGTTGATTCTGCTCGGGCCAGAGGTAGATGGAGTGTGAAATGTTTGAAAGTTGAACGTACTTTCAGTACTGCCAGGTTGGTGTAATGTAGAACATTGAGTGTTCTTGTGCTGACAGATAAGCCCCCGATATTAAATGACTTAAGAATTAAGTTTATTCTTCATCAAGTAACTTTCCAGGGTGGTTATTAGGAGGACAAGACAGCTCTCTTTGCTTTCAGTCCAGGACCAGGATTCTCTGATCTCATGTTTCCACCACCCTTCATGCTTCAGCATCTTCACCGTCCAGCTGGCAGGAGGAGGAACACCGAAACGAGCATGTGGGAGTGATGAACCAGCCCTGAAAGTGGCATGCATGGTTCTGCTCACTGCCAGTCACATGGCCAAATCTAATTGCAAGGGAGGCCTAGAAACGAGGACTTGTATGCCCAGGAACAAGCGGAGAATTGAATCTGGCAGACCACATGCAGAATTCGCCACATTCATGGTCCTGATTATTGAAGTCTATGCTTTTCCAAGATCGTATGGTCTTTAGTCAGAATTATGCACAAAACCATTTCAAGAAAACTTGGAGATGTTTCTTTCCTCTTCAAAATCATTGTTGAAGTAGATACCACAGCCTCTCCGGCCCATCCCAACGTTTTAAAACCTTTAAAAGATAACTTGTAACCACGTATAATTCACCCAATATATGAAATCACGAGGGAAAGCTAATCTCAGTGTCCTGCCACATGATGAGACGCATGCTCTCTGGTGTGAGCATTTATATCTTTTTTATTCTCTCCATGACATATTTTAAAGAATTGCACAAGACAGTGATTGTTTATGACCATCATAATATAATATTCTCATGACTGCTTTACCATGGTGAGATTGAAGAAAGGGTGTCCAATTCAGGCCACACAACTCTCTGAAGTCCTTCCCTGTTCTCTTCTACCCCCCATTAAAGAGAAAACCCATCTGTTTGGATCGTTGAGGTTGGAAACTGAGTAATATTTCCAAAATAGATTTAATAGTAGGGCTGGTGAACCGTTTCCTGACCTGTTTGAGAGAGAGTCCAGCCCCAGAGAAAAACATGGTGTGTGAGTTTTCATATCCATTAGTGGAAAAGAATCAGACTTAGGTTATATTTTTAAAGGCAAAATAAGAGAACTATTATAGATTTTGTTTTTAATTATAATCTTAACTAGACTTATTTAATCTACTTAAGATATAATATTTTAATGGTAAGTATTTTCAGAAGGGGTTAATAATAATTCTTATTCATTAAATTAAGCCTTTTGGAAATTAATTTTAATAAGTCTAAATACATGAATAACCAGGGATGCCGTCGAGAATCACATTGTAAAAACCCGCCCCTCAAAAAGATAATCATAATCTCTGGAGAGAGAGGTATGGTTTAAAGATCATCCATCTTTAGACCTTCAAAGTTATTCTAATATCTTAACTAGTACAATCACACCCCACTCTTCCAGAATCAGCTGATAATTACTGATCTGGAAGAATAAACATGTGCAAATAGTTAAAAAAAAAAAAAAAAAAAAAAAAGAACCCTGAAAAATATGAGAAAGCTTTGGAAATTTGAGCTATCGAAGAAAGAAAGAAGTAGAAAAAGAGGATTGAAGAAAAAAATTAACCTCAATAAAATTCATTTTTTAAGAAAAAATAGCGTCCACATTTTCATTTTCAGCCATTCCATTGCTTTTCTTGTCCTTTCCTGCTCTGTAATTGCCTCAGATGCAGATTTACTGTGAAACTAGTGAGGATCAAACTCAGAGTCCCTCAGTGGCCTGGGTCCCTTCCAAGTTCCAGGAGGGAGGGGTACAAGCAGCTGCACACAGTTACAGGGTTTTTTTTAATTTGAAAAAGAATTTTTTGTATTTTTCTTAAAGCAAAATTGTATAACCTTCATGTACCACAAAACCTGGATCCCACTTCAATTGTATGACTGATTGATGATCAAACAGGAGAATATTCAAAACAACCCCCACTCCAGCCTTCTAAGTGCCTTTCCAGATTATTTCTTCAAATGAACTAATCAATCTCTTTAGTTGATAGTACTTTTTCTTTAAATTAGCGACTGATTTCTAGCCAAATTAAAAAATAATAAGCAAGTTAATTTGAAGTAGAGCCACACAGATAACCATCGTAAGTGATAACCAGGACATGGTAAGTAATGCTGCACCTAAAGATATTCATGCATTCACAATACAAATATTTATTGATCAACTACTATGTGCAAGGCATAAGTAAGTGCTGAGGGCATATTAATGAATAAAGTAGATAAAAACTTCTGTAGTTGTGGAGTTTACATCCTGATGAGGAGAATAAGATAATAAACAAAATAAGTAAAAAGTAAAGTTTGTCAGAGGCTGATAAATGCCGTGGAGAAAAATAAAAAATAAAAAGGAAGGAAAGTTTTAAAAAAAAGGCTAGGAGTTAGGGGTGGCAATTTTAAGTAGGGCAGTATTGGAATACCTCATCGTGAAGGTGACAGTGAGCTGATACCTGGGGGAAGAGTACTCCAGGCAGAGAGAAGGGCAGAAGCAGAGTGAGCAAGAGGAAGGCACAAGATGAGATCAGAGAGTCGCCTGGAGTTCGTAAGCCACTGTGAGGACATTGTATTTACTGTGAATAAAGTAGCATGCCATCGGGGGATGGTGAGCAGGAACTTGCAGGGATCTGATTTACATTTTAGCAAGATCACTCTGTCTGCAGTATAAAGAATAAATGTGTGGGGGTGGAAAGGAGTAGGGGGGGCTCACCTTTAAAATATCAGTGTTCCAATGTGGGCTTATTCATGTGATTTTAGTTGCTCTACATCACAGAAAAAATAAATGCAGAAACACTCCTTTCAGTCCCACATTGTGCATAACACTGGTCTAATAAACATTTTTTAGAAAAATTGGCCTTTCACTGTATCATTCGGCAAAAACCTACTAAGGAAGTCCAGCTTGTTTCCTCTTGTTTCCCCTCCAAACATTAAACTCATGCCATCATTTCATCCTGAATCCCTTTATTGCCCTATGGTTTCTTGGGAGTGTCACCTACTAGCCGGAAACAGATATTGTATGTTTCCAGAGATCACCTGAAATTTTTTTTTCGTAACCTTGTGATATTGATAACAATAGGTAAAATATTTAATATTATAAAGAGAAAAAAACATTTTTAAGTAATCATCCAGGTCCAGTTTGAGGGCAAGGCCTCCTCTCCCCAAGTGGCAAAGCACCAAAATGGATTCCGTTGTATAGCTGACAGCATGGGCTACAATACACAGGAGAGTCTGGGCTCAGGAAAATAAACAGCAATGGAACTGTACCCGAGGCCCCCATGGTACACCCTGTGTCAGGAGACCTGAAGTCTGAAGGACTGGTTCTGCTTATTATATTCAACGGGAGCCCCACCCAGGCTGTTGAGACCTCCCAGCCTTCCATGTTTCCTAGCAGGAAACTGTTCTTTCTCCTGAGTGAGGAATATCTAGAGAAAAATCAACAGTCTCCACCCTCTCTCTGGATGTTATCACACGGGAACTATGGAGTGAGGCGGCCACGTAAAAGTTGCTGAGGTGGTAAGAGTAATCTGGCTCCAGCATCTGTCACCTTATTGTTTGGCCATGCCTGACTCAAACGATTGGGCCCTCAGTCCTGTCCCTTGTCTCTCCATTAAGGTTCTTGTCAATTTCAAGTAAAGAGAATGACTCGGGTAAACAGAATGACCTAGATGAGAAGATCCCCCTGGAAGATAAAGAGTAATAAAATTAAAACAGTAGCTACTAAGTATTGGGAATGTTTCTTGGCAATGTGGTAAATGCTTTCCAAATATGTTCCCTTCTAATTATAATGGCCCTAGATCTAGGTATGGCAATTATCCTTATCAGGAAATGGAGGCTTAGAAATGTACCCAAAAGCATGCAACTAGAAAGTGGCAGAACTGAAATTTGAGATTTAACCCATGTGTTCTAACTCCCAAGTGAACATCCTAATAGGAGACTTTTTGATAGATCTGTATTGCCAACAGCCACTGTTCTCAATACCCAGCAGCAGCACAGCTGTCAGATGCGCCTGGCATTAGTGGAGGTTCCCAGGGTCCCCAGCAGCATTCAGCAAGGTCTTGCAGGTGGGAGCACTTCATAGATGCTTTGGTACTGGGGACTGCTGCTGATAGGGACTCCTAACAGCTGCTGCGGTAGGGTCCCCATTGTATCTCGCCTCCTTCAGACTCTGTACTTAGGGGGTCAGTGTGGAGCAGAAGGTCCTGAGTGCGAGGCTAGATGAGAAGAGCTATTTACCCAGGACAGTAGCAGAGCCCTGGCTCAAGGGAGAGCCCAAATCACAGTCAAGAAGAGATACAAAGTGTTTAAACTAGGGAAGAAGGGACTAGCATCAGTCCAAAGGATGAGAAATAACCCTTGGCAGAAGAATAATTACGAGGTCAGTAGACTTGACATATGGGAGCAGTGGAGGAAGCTGATGGAAGGTGGATCGGGACTGGATTAGCATCTAGTAATTCCAATGAAATGGACCAGTGTGGAGAGCTGGGAGCAGTTTTGTTGGTTGGTCAGTTTGTGTGATTTCTGTTTGTTTCCTTTGGGGGGCTGGTTTCACAGGAAGGGAAGGGGCTGTGGAGTGAACGGTCCTGACTAGTGCTAGCCACACACAGCCTTCAACAGTTCTGAACGTAACAGGCCGTCTAATCATTACTCTTGCTGCCCCTTATAGGGGACCATATACAGACGCAGCATTGCTTCTCCACAACTGCCTTCTGGTAGATGTCAACTCTTTAAGGAATGCATGCATCCTTAAATTGCATGGAGGGAAGCAAACGTGGAACAGTAGAGCATCTCACTTAGTTCCATTTGCTAAGGCCTTTCACAGACTCCTCGACCGTCCCTTAATTCTAAATGAAATCTCAAGGTCTATAAGGAAACCCACCAAATTGATTATAGCAGAGACTCTTCTGCACCCTACCATTGTGTTCAGAATTGTAAGAATCAGGGGACTTGTCAAATTCCAAAATGTTGGGTCATGTAAAAGCCTAGTCACAGAAACAGCCGTGGCATGAGTGACCTATGAGTTAATCAGAGTATTTCAAAGAGTTAGCACTTGAAGTTCCACCCAGGAGAGGAAGCTAAGAGATGTTCTTGTATTTTTTTAATGGTTAATGGGAGACTTTGTAATATAGATGTAAACACATCCTAAGCTCTGGAATCAGACAGCTTGAATTTAAAACCCACTCACAAGCTGTATAGCCTTGAACACGTTGCTTAGCATAGATCCTCTTCTCCATGCTTCAGATGCCTCATTGGTCAAATGAAAATGATAGCGCCTACTTCAATGGATCATTGTGAGAATTTAATGAGATAATGTATATAAAGCATAGTGCCTGGTACATGAAAAGTGCTCCAAATTATTATTATTATTATCATTATCATTATTGTCACCATCATTATTATATTTTTACTCTCCCCTATTCTTTAGTTACTTTCTCAAGCTCCTGCTAATCTTATGCTTGGGCTCCATCTGATTGGCAATGAATCAAAAGACAATCCACCATATTTAAGTGTTTGCTAAATAATGTGGGAAGTTCACAACTGAAACCTTTGGTACCAGCATCTAAGGTTAGAGCTAAATTACCCTTCTTTGCCTTCTCAATTTATTAATAATACCATGACATGAACTGTGTATAAAGTTTTGTTTCAAAATTAAGTAGCTTATTTGAAGCTAGTGATATTTTCAGCCTCAATGAACTCTCAGTCAAATTAGGCTGTCTTTCAGAGAGTAAAGCTAAGTGGTTAAGTGTCTAATTGTCAGTTAATTTACTACCCACTGAGTGAAAAAGTACTGCCCTTTTTTTTTTTTTTTAACCCAAAACTAACTTCTCCCATGTCATGCACCCTAGTTTTAATATTTGAAAGATTTAATGAACAAGCCTGTTTTTTGGGGGGGGAGAGGGGAGTCTCCCTTTGGTTTATTTTTCTACTTTATTGTTTTCTGCTTTCCTTTTAATTGTAAAAATGATACGTTTATTTTAACAAATCAAACAGTATAAAAGTTTATAACTGAAAAGTTAGTAGTTTTCCACATCTCATTCCCCTGAGATATCAGTATTAAAAGTTGATGTGTCTTTTCGCATATTTCTTTATAACAAGCATCTGCTGACACTCCTTGGCCTAGCTTTCCATAAACGTACCCAGCCCCACCTATTGATTAAACCATACAAAACTGCCATTTTGATGGGTCCCCACTATTCTTTAATACCAAACCTCGGATTGACCAGACACTAAATTTTCTGTTGTATACACACGCCTTACTCATTCCTTCTTGGGTTTGCTTTGGCTTCTCCACTTTTGCTGGATCCCTTCCATCCCCACTCCAACTCGACAGCCTGGAACATTTTTTACCTGCCCGTCAAAGATGCACATCCTTCATCTTCTCAAACTTCAATTACATTCATTGTCTAAATCACATTTTCTGATTGCCTATATAACACAATTTAGTATTTTACTGTTCATGTACTCTTTAATACAGATGTAATATGTTTTGTTTTTTTCTCTAATTGCCACATATTCTGTTGCCTTAACTAGACTTCAGCGCCTTGCAGAGAAGTGCTGTGTTTAATATTTCTGCATTTGTTCAAGTGCTAACCTAAGGACATAGGAGAAACAAAAGTTTGATCATTGAATCTTTTATAATACAAAGTCTCTTTTTCTATAAGGTCACTCACCAGTACTGACATTTGCTAATGCTTCAGACTAGGGATTTTTAGTATTATTACTTTTTCTTGATAGTAAACTTTGGTTATAGGAGCATTTAATATAATGGAAATCAACCATACAGATAACCTCATACCCTAGGGCCACCTTCCAAAACAAACTATATGCTGAGAAAACTTGTATTACCAGAATTTAGAGTAATTCCGAGACCACTAATGATACTCTTGTTACCTTGCTCCAACATAACAAGTATTCTGTGATTTGTTATGGAAAGTCAATTAAGTCTTCTTGAGTTTTTTATTTTTCTTTTTTCTTTTAAGTAAGAGTAAAAGTGTAATAAAATATCAGTGACCACTTTTAGATCTTCATTCTCAATCTGTAAAGCTAATATTACAAACATTCTTTGATTAATGTAATTTTATTATTTGTAGTCACTTCCTATAGATTGCCAGGTTTTTTTTTTTAGATGATATTTAAGAGGTTATTTTCATGAATTTTTAACAAATAGATAATTTAGGGCTTCTGGTTTATTTAAAATAAGTTTTCCTTATTTAAGAAAATGATCTCCATCTAGTGGACACATTTTTATATTACAGCCTACAAAGAAAAACCTCAAAGGCCCTAAAGTATTACATATCAAGTATTTTCCGACCTATTAATAAAAGTTTTGGATTTAATAAGTAATATTATGGCAAAAAAGTTAAATATTTTATGATATTTAGCAATATTTGTTTCAAAATTTATACCGGAGTGTCTCTATAAGTTAAAACTTGCTTAATTAAATTGGAAAAATTATAATAAAAAATACAAATTACTAATTTTTTTGGTTTTGTGATAGTTACTCAATTGAACTGAAAAAAAATTAAACCAAAAATCACACTCTTATATCTTCTGTATTTTTGTTCAAGCATAGCAAGGAGAGAGTATTTCCTTTATTATTTTTTTCTTTTCCTAACAGTTAAAGAATCTTAATATTAAAGAGAAGTCAGCATAAACTTTTTTGTATGTGTTCACATTATTGGTCCTTCTCATGCTGAAAAGCTTCTGTGACTATTTTCTTAGATAAGAAGAAATCTGCTCCTATGATCCTTCTATTTAGAAGTCTTTAATGTCTTCCCTCTGTATATTAAATACCTTCAACAGCCCTTTTTAAATACTCCTTTATGAAGATTTCTCAAATATCTCAGCCTGAGTTAATCTTATCTTCATTATTTTTGTATCCCAGTGTGTCCATAGTAGATGCTTAATAAGTGCTTGTTTAATTAAGCATATCCAAGAAGAGCTTGCCTGAGATCCCTAATATGTCTATTTATTGATTAGAGACCCCCTTTCTCCTTCGGGTCTTCCTCAGGATTGCCAAAGTCCCACATACATAAGTGCCTACCTTATCTGGGTAAAACATATGCCCCTTGTTTGGATGTCACAGTTGCTGACATATAATCATGGTTTATATAATTATGCAATAGAGCTGGGAGGACTTTAGCAACAATAGATGATTAAATCCAGTTATCTCAGTGACTTTGGTCATTTAACTTTTTTAGGACCTGGAATCCTGGTCTGTAAAATGAGTCTGTTCAACTAGATAATCTTTCATTGCCCTTCCAGGAACAAATAAATAAGTGTATGAAGTGACACAGTTCTTAAAACCTTTTAAACTGAAAAACATGTTTATGACTGGTCAAGCTAGATTTTGAGTTTTTTCTCTTATTTTTACTCAATGATTGATTTGGAATCAAAGTTTTTTGGTCATAGATTCATAGGTGATCCATGAAGCATCGATCCCCTGGCTTATCCTTCTACTTTGGCTTCCAATCTTTGGGTTATAACACTATTTATTAATAACTACAGTAAAGAAAATTTTTAAATGTTTTAAAATTAGCTGGTTGATAGTTTAGGTAAAGATTCTAATGGGGAAAATGTTGGGGATAACTAAACGTGAATTCATTTATTTATTTACTCTTTCAACAATTTTTTTTAAGCCACGTACCTACTGGGCTATTGAGCTATCACCTTTCTCTCCTAAGAACACATGAAAGCTGACTTTATTTTAATGTTTGATGTTTCTCTATAAAAGTTATTGTGGAAAGTTGATCTGAATTATAAGGACTGTGACATTAAGAACTGTGCATATGTGGTTCTTTCTTTCTCCAACTCTAAAATCTATATTATCAAGCACAGTGCCTTTCATTCATTTAATCATTCATTTAAAATCATTCATTCTTTCAAAGGGAAGGTTTTTAAAGTGCCATGTGAAGTGCTAAGAATACTCCAAGTCTTCATTCTCAGAGAGCTCACAGTCTAGGGATGGAGAATGGGTGGTAAATATTTTCAATTCACTGTAAATTCTGTCAATAGAAAGTGGGAAGGTGTCTCGGAAGCATAGAGAAAGGGCATTTTATAAAGCTCTGGGGTATCAGGGCAGCCTTTCAGGTGAAGACTAAGTCCCCAAGGATGAATAACAATTAGGCAGGACCTAGGAGTGCTGAGTAGTGAGGGAAGCAGGAGGTTAGGTAGTGATAGCCTGTGACAAGGAGGTGGTGGTTTAGTATGAATGGAGAGTGAAGGACCCGATGGAAGAGGGTAGGTGATTCATTGTAACTGAGAGCAGATTGCTAAGACCTTTAGTCTAGCCAAGAAATGTGGACTTCATCTTGAGGGCAATATGTGAGTTACTGAAGAGTTTTGAGCTGAAGAATGACATAGTCAGACTTGCCTTTTAAGAACCACACTTGGTACAGGGTGGAAAATGGATTCAAGAGACTAATAGAAAGGCTACTATAATATAGATAAGAGTTGATGGAATCCTGAATTTAAAGTATTGGTAGTGGGGGATGTAAGGAGGTAGATACAACAGAAATTAGTGATTGGATAGGTGTAGTGGGGAGGGAGAGAAGCTCAGGTTTGGGGAGCATCAGTGTTAGGCACTCAATGGGCACTTGTTGAATTGAACTCAAATATTTAGTAAATTACTACGTATTTGTTCTTTCCCAAAAAGGAATTCTGTTCTTAGAAAAATTATCGTTTGCACAATGTTTCCTTTCTAACAGAGGTTGAGTTTACAAAGACCTGTGTCTGATGTCTGATCAGTTAACAACAGTATCCAAAAGTTTAGGGAAACAAGATTGTGAAGTCAGTGTGTTTTTTACTTTTGTGTATTTCAGTGTTATCTTTTCTTAACAACAGGAGACAGTTGTAAATTTTCTCACTGTCAATTCCTAAACTGAAGTTAACTCTTTGCTTAACTATCAACATGCGAGTGTTCATAGCAACATGATTTCTTCTCCTTCTTTCACAGTTTTGATGTGGACAATGGCACATCTGCGGGACGGAGTCCCCTGGATCCCATGACCAGCCCAGGGTCTGGGCTAATTCTCCAAGCAAATTTCGTCCACAGTCAACGCCGGGAGTCCTTCTTATATAGATCCGACAGCGATTATGACCTCTCTCCAAAGTCTATGTCCCGGAACTCTTCCATTGCCAGTGATATGTGAGTATCAAGGTGGCAAAGAGAAAAGGGGCTCCTATAGGAAATCTCGTAAATTTATCTCCAGAGTTGACGGCGTAATAAAACCAATGATTTTTGTTCAACTGCATCACTCTCCTCTAATACAGAACGAATAATGAGTAAAATTATAGAAGCTGAAAATGAATGGTAGATTTAACTCGTGTATACTGTCACTCTTGATAAAAAGCATTTATTTTCCCAGAAAATACATTGTCTAAGAAAAGTGAGAATTAAAGTTTTGATGGAAAATTACACTTATAACATCAGCTTATATTCATGTGGGATGAATTTTAGCTACTCAGCCACATGAATATTTTCTAATATTTTGAAAATCTTTAAACTCAGTTTGAAAATCCCTGTGATATTAGAGTGGATAGCCTTTTGAATATGTCTCAGTTGATGTACCAACAGATCTTACCACTGGTTTGAGAGATCATTTGAGAGATTTTCATTGGTTTTCTTCCAAAGTCAATCAATTTTTAAATATGAATTACTAGGGTAAGCACAGAACACATTAAACAGACTTGAATAGACTTTAAGACATGGCGCAGCTTGGGAAATGATTAACATTGAAAAACAGGTTTACAGATCATATACTCTCATTAGCTTATTTTCTTAGCACTTTCCATTCTTATGTTTACTGTAGTGTTAATGTTGTTTTCTGTTCAGAAGGCTTCTAAATAGGTTCTTGCTGTCACTCAGTACCTACAGTGTCATTTGTGGTAACTCTGCCTCTTCCTATAATTGGTTCTCAGTTTTCTCCTGGATGTACACATTTGTCCAATAACACTCACCATCTTCTCATGACATCATCTCAAAAATGCATAACAGACTGTAATTCATCTTGTAGGAAATAGGCTATATGGGGCCCCTGAGGGTCTAGTGTTATTCTTGCTATCCTAACAGATTATCAGGGTATCAGGATGGGTCTAGATAGGGTTCTAGAAATGAAGTTGTGCTTTACTGATTTTTACAACCTGTAGTTCCTGGTTGCTAATTTAACAGTTATATTAATAATGCTAACTCTTCTTCATCTCTGAACAACTTCCTTTTCCCAGTGGCCCTATTTCTATGTTATTTCTTATCCCACTTTCCTAGGTTTGAAATGAAAGACATTTATTTATTCATTCACACATAATGAAAACACTTCTTGAGCAGCTATGGTGTATTCAAAGCTCCCAATCAGTGGGGTGGTGGAGGTCTGGCATTTTAGACCATAGTATTAAAATATGGGGAACACCATCCTGCAGGTATTAACAAAGTCCTACAAGAGCATAGAGAGGAGAGTTTTCCATCAAAGGGAAGGGTGCAGAATATACCAGGCTAAGGAAAGAATATTTGCAAAATGTGAAGCATGGAAAATCACAGCTCAATTAAGGAATGATAGGCATCTGCTTGGTCTGAGTAGCAAAATGTGGCAAGAGAGAAAGAGGATTCAAATGCAGTCTATGGAACCTGAGAGCCGCAGAGGCTTTTAGCAGGAGTTTGGCATGATCCTATTCTTGTTCTTATTGCAGTCTGATCAGTCTATTGTTGAATGATTGCATAGTAAAGTTACTACAGGGAAGTGGTTCATGTCAAAATTCACAGCACAAAGCACGCTAAATATGATGAAGTCCTGGATCAAGGGAGTGGCTGTGAAACAAAGAGGTCGGTCCAGACGCAAGAGACAAGAAGCTTATACAATGCTGTGTGCATGTGTGTATTTGTGTGTTTGTCGGGGTGGGGAGTGTTGAGGGATAGTAGTGAGGAAAGAAAATAAAAAAGAAGCTAAGGTTTTGACCTTGAATAAGTAAATAAATTGTGATGTTGACATGAGGATCCAAGGACAGAGAGTGGGCAACATAATGGCTGATAGTAGGTAATGAATCCTTTACATGATGAGGATAGGAGAAACAAGACAACAGTTAAAGGACAAAGACAGTGAACAGAAATAACAGTCCAGAGGACCAGGAGAAATTAGGAGAATCGGTCACCTTCTATAATGACCAGGTCTTTGGATGACAATCGAGTGAAGCATCTCAGTCAGGTAATAGGAATAGAAGCCCAGTGGGTTGAGGAGTGAATTTGAAGTGGAGATATGAGCAGCGTAGGAATCTTTTTAGAAGGTGGTGAGTAAAGTAGGGAGAGAACTAAGGCTGCTTAAGGGAGAATTAATTTCGAGGGAATTTTTTTTTTTTTAATTCAGGACACTTGAGCTGAGGGAAGGTTCTAGAAGATAGAAAGAAACTAAAAATTCAAGGGAGAAAAGAGATTAAAGACGAAGCTGTAGTTGCTGACAAAAACACGATCGGGAGCTCAGCTGAAGAGACTATCCTTGGAAAAGCAGTAGAGACAAGTACCAATTCTCTAGGAAGAACAAAGAAGAAAGAACCAAGTGAAGAGGGGAATATAAATTTGGGGCTGGAGAGGTAAAACGTTCAGAGGATTTATGGCTGATGATCCCTACTTTTTCATTCAAGTGGAAGGTATAGCCATCAATAACCGAAGGAAAGAGGGATGGGGGAGCTTGAGAAGAAGGGGAAAGTCTTGAAAGAGCCACTATGCAGATCAAAAAGGAGAACAGGGCCCGGCCCCGTGGCTCACTCGGGAGAGTGCGGCGCTGGCAGCGGGGAGGCCACGGGTTCGGATCCTGCATAGGGATGGCCGGTGCGCTCACTGGCTAAGCGTGGTGCAGACCACACTGTGCCGAGGGCTGCGATCCCCTTACCAGTCAGAACAAAAAAAAAAAGAACAAAATAGAGGTGAGTAGAACACTGAACAGCCCCATTGATCATAATAAGTAATGCTGAAGGAATGAATGACTACGAGGAAACTCATGCAGTACAACTTCATCAAAGTGAAACAACTTTAGATTGGATAGAGGCCAGCGAAGACCCATAGTAAGTTAGTGGACTCTGCTTATACAGTTATGTGTTCTATTTTCTAAATTAGTAAGTTGATCTTGGGTACCAGTGCATGGATTGTTTCTTTCCTACCCTCTACTTAAGTTAGTAGAGATTAAATATGCACACACATTTTTTGAAAAGCCTATAATATTTCATATTTAAATAGTGCTTTTTTCCCAAAGAAGACTTACAAGGATGAGCTCCGTTTGCCCTGTACCAACTCAAGTGTTTCTTTATCTGATCAGACTCAGGTAGGAGTGAGACATTTCATTAGATCATGGGGCAACTCTATGCGTTGTTGAGAAATGACGTGTTCAGCTTGGCCAGTCCTCCTGGACATTTACATTGGAGCAATAAGGTTTTCCTTTGACACTAAATGACGCCTGGAAAGCATTCTTTCTACTAGGGAAGTGAAGTTTTTGTGGGAAGAAAGGAATAAATAAAATAAATAATTCATATTTTAGTATTAAGTCTCATAGTACACACATCTTCTACACATGAAGGATTATGCCTTCTCTTCATTTGACTTCTTATGTGACCATATGTAAGCCTCGATTTTCTTACCTTATCAAGTTCACAATAATACTATGAAGAATGTCCAGTAGGGCTTTTTATTACAGTACATTTTAATCACTTAATGATTTCATATTTATTATTCTATTTAAGTTTATCTACTGAGAAAATCTCATAGAAATTCTTAGAAATTTCAGATACAAACAGGCCAATGAAGGTTTGTGACTTGAGTAAAATATTTTGGAAAACGTTTAAATGCTGTTTAAGTTTAAATATATTGTGGGGGGATGGTTAGCGAGAAATTGGTAAAAGGGTCACAAAGAATGATTAGATCGTGTAATGATGAGTATACTAATTATTCTGATTTGATCACCACATGTTGTACACAGATATTGGTATTCAACTTTGTACCCCAAAAAGATGTATAATAAAGAATTGATAAGTTATGTTTCAATAAAAAAATTTAAATAAATAAATAAATAAATGATTTGATATTTTGGGAAAATGAGAAGGAAAAATAATCACTTCCTAGTAGATAGGATGTTATCATCTTATCTTCAATAAATAGCTACTAGAAACAGGTGAAGCACAAAGAGAAAATAAGACCGGTAATGGTAGTAATAATCATAGCACACATCCTGTCTGTATATCACCCCTCACTTTTCCAAGTATTTTCATAGAAGCTATCTCTCATTTGCTACTTTTACAGTCCTTTCATCTTAGGAACATTATTATGTCATTTTACAGATAAGAGATCCAAGGTCCAGCGAGCTTAATCTTTTTTAAAAACATTTTGATCATTTCTAGGAAAACTATTTCAATCATGCTGTTGTGAACAAGGTGCTGTGAAGGACTATAGCAAAAACTGCTGAGAAACAGAAGGACCCGTTGACCAAGTTCATTAGGCCAAATGAGTCCAAATGAATTACTCAGCACTATGAAAATTTGGTCAAGAATAAAATAAGATAAAAGCTCAAATCGGTCAGAGAAGTAATAAAGCAAATATTCAACTGACTCAGAAAATATGTGCAAGTTTACAGGACAAGGCTAAACTCAGGATCTAAAAAATAAGCTTAGATGAGTATAAGTCAGGAGAGAAGTTCCTAGCATCTTCTGCTCAGAGACTGTCACACAGTTCATTAAATACAGATTATGCAGTAGCAACTTTATTCTTAAGAAAAATGAAAAAGAGAAAAGTGTTAAATATTAGCGTGAGCACAGTAAAAAAAATACATAAAAAATAAAATACATAAAAAAACTTTAAATTTAAATCTAAAGTAATTAATAGTAAAAGGTTTTTTTATAACAGCAGAAACAGCTAGATAACAGATGGTTGTGCAGGTAATGTCATGAAGAAACATGACAAAAATTACAGAATAAGATAATTACATTTTTTCCTCTTAATATTTTAGCCTCTGAATAACAGGTGCTTCCGTTGTTACACATCATTCAATAATATAATGTCGTGTGTATTTGAAAACATACAAAGATATGATACATTGCAGATTAACAGGAGAATTAGCAGTGACAAGACAGGTAGAAGTTAGTCATAAAATTATAAATGTATTGAATATAAGCTACTTGTCAAACCACTTAAGTTAAAAAAAATCAATTCACCTGGATAACTGACCCTCTATTCCCCATCCTCTATTGAATAAACACTAACATACAGAATCCATAGCTGATCCTAGTAGCTCTTTAGTCATTCTTACATACTTTCTGCTACATGCAGAATATGGCGTGGGGGATGAGTACAGAAGGGGCCAGGAGAGAGAGGCGAGTGGACTCAGGATACCATAAAAAGCTGGGGCACTTTTTGCGGTCCAGCTAAATTGTTCCCATGCACCATACAGATGTTTAGGACCTCACTGATCAGGCCTTTGGAGTTCCCCATGTGGGCATTCTCTCAGCTAGTGGACAATATACCCCACCCCATATCTCAATCTGCTACCCTTTCTTTAGCAGTTACCAAGTCCCTTCCTACTTCTTTGGCCTCTAATAGGGGTTTTCAGTTAGAGTCATTCCTCCCACTATTTTGCCTACTGAGTAGAAGGGTGGTATTACCTCTACTCCTGAGTTTCAAAAAGGCAAAATTGCCTATGTGCCTATTCCTATCTTTTCTTCCAGGTTACATTATTTTTCCTTGGTCTTACTAGGGTATCTCTAAAAAGAAAAATAAAAAAGACATGTTGCATTACAAATGTTCTAGTCCTCACTGGGTCTACATGAAAAATTTGTAGCCCTCTCCCAGCTAGACTGCAGGTCTAATTATACTTACATACATTTCAAAAGCAAATTAGTTTGCCAAATGAAAGCCTTCTTCCATTAACTAAACACAAAAGTACCATGGCCAAATCATCCCTTCCCCGATTCCTGAATTTTTCCAAGTGAGGGGATACCCTTGCCCCTCACCTCTCACTCTATGGCATAGGAGTAATGGGGTCAGGGTTCCTTGAGGCACCCTGAGGTAATGAGAGAATTCACATGGATGCAAGGAGTATTTTAAATTTTCAAGGGAAACACAGAGACATCTGTCAGTTGCCTGGAAAACTAATAGCTTGAAACAGTTTCAACTTTAGATGGTGACACTCATTTCTGTGACATATCTTTGTAAAACTGGGTTTTTGGTGGTTGCTGGACAAGTATTGAGCAAAAACTGATGTGGAACAAGAAATGAAGAAGGTAGTGTCCAATCTCATTCCAAAGTGAGAATCTGTGTAGTGCTGAGCAAGTGCTGAATTATTAGAACAAAGCCTTGTTAAATTCTTTGGACCTAACTATTGAATTATTGTCACTATTATTTCTTTTGGCCAATGGGGTGATGCAAAAAAAAAAAAAAAAACTAGTGAGATGTTAAGGGTGCCATGAACTGAGAAAATTTGAGAATCTCTGAATTAGGTGTTTATTCATCTTCTTAGCATTGGAGCTAAATCAAATCTCTGTGGGAAGAGAAATTTTGTTAAGAGAAAGAGAAAGAACTCAATGGGTTCAAAGCTATGAACTTTCTAACAAGCTCTAGAGAATTTATCTTGTTTTTATTTCTGTTAGGACCTCAGGTAGCCAAAGTTTTTTACTATAAAAATGATATTATTTTGGCAATGATCTAGTTCAGACTTTTTCTTCCATTCCTGAGAGGGGGCCACTGTTACTATTATTATTGTGGAATATCAATGCAGACACTAACAATATCTATTAAATCCCAAGAAGTCTATCGGCAGAATATTCTAAGGTCATCTGCTACCAGAATATTTGCTACCTTTTTTCTTTTTCTTCTCTTTTCTTTTTTTTTTTTTGGATTCTGCTTCTTTACCCTTTATTCAAACACTGGAATTATTTCATTACTGACTCAAAAAGAAATAGGAGTTCTATGAGTGGTAAAGTAATACTTATGAATTAAACATGCTTCTTCAGTCCTTGAATTAAGGAATTTAAAATACCAGCCAAAACCACACTTCATATTTCTAATATCATACTTTACAAAAAATCATAAAAAGAAAATTCTAATGTTTTGATTTTTTGACTGGTCATGTTTTTAATACCACAGGGTAAAAACAAAGAGTTGATTTTAAAGCATTGCTACAGTGAGATGTTGTCACCATGTCTAGGTGTCATTGCATTGTGTTCCAATCTTTTAAAATAACAAATTAATTGATCTATGTGTACTGATATCCCATGATTTTCACTGAAAAGTAATGGATATACCCAGAAGTCTAAGAGATATGGAGAGAGAAATATTAGTCATGGATAGTTCTTAAGCAGAGGGGAAAAAAGAAATGGAGAGTGACCAAACATTAGTGATTCATTATTTCTAAGATAAGACTATTACTATTCTACTCCATCTTTAGGAAAATCTGGTCTAATATTTAGAATATAATTTTCTTTTCTTGATCTTCATACCCAGTATGCTCCTTGGTTTTTGGATTGTACTTTTAATTGTGAAAAAAGATAAAACTAAGAAAAAGTAGTTACCTGAGTCATCTTCAACTCCTCTGTGTAAGAGAAACAGGCAGTGTGAAGATAAATTATTTAAGCTTATAAATATTTGATTGTGTTGTTATGATTTTACCTAAGACTTATTACTTTGCAAAAGGTAACATCTGCTTTTCTTAAAATGTGAGGACAAGGCGCGGTTTAATAAAGTGATTATCCCACCATCCTTTGAGATAACAGATTCCAGCGAGAGAGCAAATTTGAACAGGCCTTGGTCAAGAAAGAGCTGGCCTATTTTTCAGTATATACCAAAACAACACAATCTCTAAGAGCAATTTATGAGTAAAATAAACTAACTAAAATTAGGAAAGTTTGAAAACCATCTTCAAAGAAAAAAGCTAGCCTGGTAACTTGGATAATGCTTCAGTGCAACGTGGCCCTAGATGAATGAACCATAGTTAAAAACTATTGTCTCTTCCTGCCTCTTGAAATCATGAGGGGCAACTGGCCATGACAAAAGAGGCTCTGGTTCAACCATCTGTGGCTATTGTACCTGGTGTCTCTCACTTGCTTTCTTATCTCAACCCTCTTTCTTCTATGTATTAAAGACTAAAATCAAAGTTCAGTATAGTATAAAATAAAAATTTTCTGAATTCTAACTCGATAGTGGGTGGTGGGAGTAGGGCAGGTGGCAGTCTGAGAGAAAGAAGAAAGCTAATTTCTACTGGAAGTAACCCATATGCATCTTCCATTACATTCTACGTAAAGGAGGGTACTAAGTGGCTGGTGTTTTTGAATGAGTGTCATTCTGATATTCATTCAGCATGTATCAATAGCACCTACTCCATGCCAGGGTATTGTTTGAAGACACTATACATCCATGAAAATAAGACAAAAAAAAAAAGTTGTTTGGAGCATGCAATCCTGTCTTTTTTTTTTTTTTTTTTTCTTTTCTTTTTTAAAATTCTAGATAGAAAAGTAGACTTACCCGGTCAATATTGGGACTCCTGTATAAATACGTGTTTTCACTTACACATCAATCACTTTAAATATTTATTTTGCTTATCAGTCTTTGTTCCTTAGTGAATTGTCAGTGTCTCCTGCACTGTTTTCTGGGCCATGTAAGGAAAAATAATCACACTGCTGGAACATTTATGCGATGTGTTTCTTGAGATAAAATGTACTAGGGAGTAAAATCATTCTCTCTAAATCTTGCAATATAAAACATTCAAAAATATGCTATTACATATATAGAGAAAGGAAGCCTTGACCAGACCCATGGTTTTTCTTCAGAAAAACCAAATCAGGAAGACAGACACTGGGCTTTGCTCTCAGATTCCTGGCTCTTTAAGGTGTGGTTCAGGTCAGGTTCAATGAAGAAACATCCCCAATTATTGCATCTGCCCACTGCAGTTCATCTAGGACTTGGCATCAGCTTTCTGTTAATTGTCTTGGGACTTTAGGGTTTTTCCTAACCTTGGGTTAAGAAAAAATTGTCATCATTGAATACTGGACAGTTGTGTATAAACACATAGGAGGCATCGATTCCTGCAACCTTCTCATTAGAAGCAGACAAGTTAGAAGCAGAAAGAGAAAGAACAGCCGCTCACCCCTATACAAATGGGGGAGGTTATGATGAGACAGGAGATCATTTAAGCAATTCAGCAAATGACATTGTCTCCCAGTAAATGTCATGAATGATCCCAAGACCAAAACCTTTTAACTTATTGTTTTACTCCCAGGGAGAACAAGGCTGCATGCAGATCTTATATTTCCGTTTCTTAAAATTCCTTCCTCCTTTGGTACTTATAGAACTTCAAACTGAATTAGTTATAAACACCGAGGCTGCTTTCATTTGTTTGGCTGATTGTTTTTTGTTTGTCTGTTTGTGGCTGGTGGATACCTTATTATATAGCACAGATAGAGAATATTTCCCTGACTGCATAGATTTCTATTGGACAGTGCTATTCTAGAGTGTAGAATATTTACTTCTCTGGGGCTTCAGTATAGTCTGGATCCATTTCAGCATATATAAAGCTGCATGGTAGGGAAAAAAACAGTGTTTTAAAGCCTGGGTCCAATAGGCTACACTATACCTTTCCATGCCTTGGGATTTCACAACCCAGCAAAATGTCAGAACACTCTGGGAAACTGACCTAGGGTGACTAAATCCTTACTTGCCAGGTAAAAGACATTAACAAAAAAATTTCCATCAATAAATACCATCATTTTATTTTTAAGAAACATCTTTAAAAATTTCAATAAAAAAGAAAGAACATAATCTCAGAGTGTAAGAGAGTTTTCCAAAGGAATTACGCTTAGCTTTTTAAAAACCTCACTCCATGGTCCTCACTGTTTGACAAGGACCAGGGAGCATTCTGTTGGGCAAGCACCAGGTTTCAGACTGGCATTTGGAAGCCACTGAACTCTGCCACCTGCCAAAGGCGTGGCCAACAATGAATTACTTTAGTTCTCAGAGCCTAGTTCCTTACCTTAGAATGGGAATATGATCATGCATTTAATGCAGAGTGGTGAGAATTAAATACTTTGTGTTGGTAGAGCGCGGTGTCCAGCACACTGTAGGCAAACTCAGAACATATCGCTTTCCTCTCTATTCCATCAAGCCCTTCCTTTCAGTCTACTGACTGTTTTTACCACAGGTCGACTTTTAAAATTGTTGCACTAGGTACCCAAATATCTTTCTCCCAGGAATCTATCCTGGAGAAAAACCAAGAAGGCAGGGCCACTGACATTAAGAACAGGACTGTCAAACGAGATAAACTGTGAAAGAAGAGCCTGTTCCTGAAACACCGGAGAGGGCATTTGAGAACACCGGCCGCATGCACAGCCCTGTCCACCTTCCTTCTTCCCCTCTGTGCAAGTCAGACTCAGCCCAGCACTCAAAGCTGCTGACGGCAATTAGTGACATCAACACTCCTGGAAAAATCCCTCCATTGTATTGCTTTTTATTAAACAAAGAAACCTAATATGCTTAGTGAACATATTTACACGTATTTTCTAAAGACTTTTTAAGTTACTGAAATTGGCAACATTTTTGATATATAATTTTGAAGCACTGATTGTCTTTTGTGCCATCACATAACTTACAATTTGAGAGTGTTTATTGGCATCATGTATTTTCTCTAACATAGCCTAAATTTTTGTCTTATGACAGATAAAGAGATTCCATTTCAGACTGGAGAATTTTTTTCTCATGTTGCGTAACCTCCACTTCTTTGCTTTCTCATCGGTGTACGTCCTTCGCAAGTGATGTGAACACACATGGACCAAAAACAAGGGTTTTTGTTTTAAGAATGTTCTTGGTTGAATATCAGGCCAGGCCTTCATTCTTTTTTAAAAATTTTTTTAATTGATGAATGACAAATTGTATATCTTTATAGTGTATAATGTAATGTTCTTTTTTTTTTTTTTAAAGATGACCAGTAAGGGGATCTTAACACTTGACTTGGTGTTGTCAGCACCACGCTCACCCAGTGAGCAACTGGCCATCCCTATATGGGATCCGAACCCGTGGCCTTGGTGTTATCAGCACCGCACTCTCCCGAGTGAGCCACGGGCCGGCCCCGTAATGTTCTGATATATGTATACATTGTGGAATGATTAAATCAAGCTAATTAACATATCTATCACTTATACTTACCATTTTTCTGATGGGAGCATTTAAAATCTTCTCTCAACAATTTTCAAGTGTACTATACATTATTATAAATCATAGTCACCAGCCTGTACAATAGACCTCTTGAACTTACTCCTCCTGTCTGATTGAATCTTTGTACCCTTTAACCAACATCTCCCATCCCAACCCACCCCCCACCCCCCACCCCCCAGCCCCTGGCAACCACCATTCTACTCTCTGCTTCTATGAGTTCAATTATTTTTAGATTTCATAGACAAGGGTACTTCAGAAAGCTCATGAAAAAATAGAGTTAAAGAATAATATGAATCTCTCCATGAACTTTTTGAAGTACTCTCATATATGTGAGATCACACAGTATTTGTCTTTCTGTGCCTGGCTTATTTCATTAAGCATAATGTACTCCAGGTTCATTCATATTGTTGCAAATGGCAGTATTTCCTTGTTACTTAATGCTGAATAATATTCTGTTGTGTATATTTACTGTATTTTCTCTATCTGTTCATCCATTCATGGATACTTTAGGTTAATTCCTCATGTTGGCAATGGTGAATAATATCGCAATGAATATGGGAGTGCAAAAATATCTCTTCCACCTACTGATTTCATTTTCTCTGCATATACAGTATTCCCAGAAATGGAATTGCTGAATTATATGGTAGCTCTATTTTTAATTTTTTGGAGGAACCTTCATATTTTCCATAATGGCTGTACTAATTTACATTTCCACCAACAGTGTACAAGGGGCTCCCTTTTCTCCACATCCTCATCAACATTTGTAATCTTTTGTGTTTTTTTTATAAAAGCCATTCTTACAGGCATGGGGTGATGTCTCACTGAGGTTTTCATTTGCATTTCCCTGATGTTGAGCACCTTTTCTTATACCTGTTGCCCTTTTGCATGTCTTGTTTTGAGAAATGTATTTATTTCATTTGCCCATTTTTTGATTGGGTTGTTTTCTTGCTATTAAGTTGTTTCTTAATTCTTAAAATGTTAATAAGAAGTAACCAAATAGTTTAAGTTTTAGAAAGCTACATATCTTCTGAGGTCACATCCTTTTCTAAAGTTAAATATATTTTTTTAATCATATGAAATATAGCTTAAAATGTAATGTTTACAGAGCAGATGTTCTCTAAGAAGTTTTTACATGGAGTAGTATAAGTAAAATAATATAGTAAATTATCTTAATGCTAGAAAAAATTGTAGTGGGTTTTTTCCTGTACAATTTCTTTTTTCCTTCACACAGTATATTTTCTCCCCTCATTCTAAATACAGAAGGCAGAAAACTAAATGCTTATGTAAAAAAAAATGAGAGCCCACAAAATTTCCCTAGGATTATACACACACAATGTATATATACACACACACATAATATGCATATATATTTATATGTAAATGTGTATATACATATATGATATCTTCAAAAGCCTTTGATATGTATGTCTTATACATAGTCTTGCTACACTCTGAATATGGACACATGTTATTAAACTATCTGCCAGAATAATCCCTGGATGGTAAACCAAAAATTATTTTACTTATTACTTTATTTTAGGGTTGTGGAACATGAAAATCATTAGGTGAACTGAGCTTGTTTTGTTTTGTAAGTCATCAATGTGTTGTTTTGATTTTGAGGTCTGATTTTATTGTTTGGGTATTTTATTTTTGCATTTATCTGTAACTCTTCTACTTGTTGTCTTTATCATATCATCTACATGAAATAGAAAATGCACTAAAGAATAGGCATTGTGTTGAATTGTTTTGGCATTGAGAGATGCATTATAGATGCAGAATTGCATAGTGTTTGAGCAGAGCCCCAAAGTCATAAGGCCTATGAATATGAATTTGAATCCTGGCTCCATCGCTTCATGGGCATGCAATTTTGTGTCCTCCTTGGGTCTTCTTATTCTCGACTATAAAAAGAAATGAATAAGAAATAATCATTACAAGAGTGATTTGCATAGTGCGTGGCACATTGTAATCATTTGATAAATATTAGTTATCATTATTGTTTTATAATAATTATGATTATTTGGAATTATTAGCATTATTATTTACAATTTTGTTGAATATTTGTACTCTGACATTTCACATTGAAAGCCACTTTTAAGAAATAAAATATAATGGTAACATATTACAAAGGCTCCCAGTGCTGAAACCAGCATGGTGCCAAGTCACTTTGCTGGGCATCAGTGATAGAGACTTCAGGATAAGTTACCACTCAAATCTATTAGGAAATTTCAATTTGAAGGCCAAGAAAAGGTGAAAAGTACATAAGATAGGCTGTTTCCTCATAAAATTAAGCATTTAAATGGCCAGGTGTGTACTAATTCACTTATTTTTGTAGAATAGGGTGTTAGCTTAATTGTCTGTTAAAACTGAGGAAAGGCCTATAATTTGGTTTCTCCTTTTTGTGTGAGAATGGGATATAGATAGCAATGTGCTCTTCAAATGGGGGTAAACATTTCTACTCGATGACTGATAACTATATTTCGCATTATCAAAAAATCAGCAAAGCTGTGTATACAGAGACACATGTGGCTTGGAGTTTGACATTGAAAATTTTCAGTTTGGAAGATATTACCTCATGCAGTACCGAACAGCTTTAATTTTGCTCTTATACTAATTTACATTTTCTTGATTCTCGGTAAAATGTTGCTGGACATTCTTGCCAAAATGCAAATTTTGGTCGTTGTGACTTTTAATACAAGTTTTTGTGTTAAATGGATTTCTTTAATTCTAAGCAGCGATAGCTTCAAGGAGGAAAATCACATTTACTGATAACTGAGGTTGGCTTTGTTATACTTGAAACTTCATTCCTTAGAGTTTCATAACTAGAGTTACTACTTAACTTATTTTTAGCTAACAATGGAGCTAGTTCCAAATTGAAAGGCCAAGCAATACACAGGATCTATAAATGCAGGAAAATTAATATCAATGAGGCACAGGTTTTCATGTGTTTTTTCTTGTGTTTTGTTTTAGCAGTTTATTGATTAATACAGGTTTATCAAAAATCATAATGCCTTCTTCATAAGTAATTTTAAAGAGTTCATTATATTCTTAAATTTGACGTCTATTATTTGGTAGAGCGAACATATTTTTTTTTTAAATCACCTCTTTTAAATGATATCTATGGAAAATTATAATTTGGGTTTGCAAAATGTTCTTGGTAGTCCACTTTTCCTGAACACTTTTATTGTCTGAAACTTTAGTTTTATGATTCTAATTTAAAAGGGTAGCAACTTAAAATATTCAACATCCCCACAAATTCCCCATGAAGCCCAGTTTTTCATGTAGTATTTTGATATTCAGCTTTGTCTTATGATACATATATATATCATGTGCTATACAATAAGCATGTGTCCTTTAATAAGTAGATTTTAAAAGAATAAGTGAATGAATAAATGAACTAAAATGAAGCTCAGTAACATACAATTATTTCAAAAAAATTTTTTATTTTAAAATAAAATCAGTGCTTACATTTTAATACATTTGGATTGATAGCTACTTGAATATTTTAGAAATTACTGAACACAGGCTGGAATCATTAAAAATGTTTTCAAAGAATAAAGCCATGTGAAATTTTTCATGATTCAATAATGTTTAATGCTAAAATCAAGATATAAAATTGAATATATAGTATGCTTCTAATTCTGTAAGAAGTCATGTATTCCATAAAAGTCATGTATAACACGCATGTGCTCACATACACCCAGAAGGAAATGTTATCAATAGTTATCTTTGGGTGGTTCTTTAAGTGTTTTGGTATTTCCCAAAGTTTCTATTATATAGTAGTTATATAAGTTTCTACTATATATAGTTATATATATATATATATATAAAACTTTTAAATATATATATATATATAACTTTAAAAAAATCAAGCAGATTGAGTTATGCATTTATTTATTTGTTTTATATGTCTGTACTTCTGTGAACATGGAAGTAGAGAGTGGTGAGTAGACAGAGCTCCTCCTATGGCTAATTCTTGAGTGTTGTCAAATAGCCTAGACTTCCAGAAATGATTTAATGTACATATTAAAAATGAGGACATACTTGTTTCTCTGTAATTCTAAAAGAGGTGGATCAAGGGTGAATTGATAAATGGATGATAATTTTGAGTCCAAGGGGAAAATGACACTAGAATTTCAAAATACCTATTATCTGTATGTTTATCAACTCCTTAATCTTATTGGCAAACTTCAGAATAGAATATCTTTCTAGTTTTATAGCAAAATAGAGTGAAGCACAGTAGATCAAGAAGTTTACACAAGATTGGATTTGGAAAGTGAACCTCAACTGATGACTCTTCAGAGCACTCATTCATCTAACTAGCTGTCATGCTGAAATTTGCAACATGTGATATTCATAAGCTGTAGGTCTTACATGGCTGCTGATGCTTTTACTATAATAGGATTCGAGGTCTTCGCTCAATAAAGCATAAACTTTCTTCTCATTCACTGCATCTCCTTTTCCTTCTGGTTTGGTAACATTGAAATGGAGAAGGGTTACCACCTAGTGTGTTTCAACACAATCTTGAATTTGTTTATGAAATTATATTTTTGAGGTGCTCATGTTGATTGAACCTATTTTTTAAGATGACAATGGGCTTTTCCATATTTAAGTACTTAAATAATTTATGGATCCCAGTGAAGTTTCTGTAAGAGGGTTTGCTTTTGGACTTCTCTCTTTGAGTTTCTTGCCTATGTTTTTGGCTCCTTACTACAGAAAGAATGAAGGTAGAAAATAAATAGTAAATAATTCAGAAGTAGGGAAAAGATGGCAAATGGCATAGAGAGTAGGAGTTCTTGACTCTCTTGTCATTCCTCTTGTGGAAAAAAGAAAAGTGAACAGTGCACTTGAACTTTGGATTCATTCCCCTGCCTCCAGTAGCACTGGCTTAGGACTCAGCAAGTCCTTTGGAGAGAGGAGAGGCGGGGCTCCCTGGGGCTGGAGAAGGTGACTTGGTTCAGCCCTTGGTAACCAGGGCAGGTGACCAAGCATGCTGACTCAAGACCAGTGTGACACTGCCTCCCACAGTGAGCTGCAGTGGCTCATCCTGTCTGTACTAGAAATTTCTGCACTTGTACTCTGCTGTGACTATTACCTGGGTACCAATCTCCTATCACCCAAATACATACATACATACATACATACAATGTCAAAAATGAGCTTTCTTTTTGAGTCCCCCTAGCCCTCACTCTCTACCCCTCTGTCCCCTACAAATACTCCAGTTCTTAAAAAAAAAAAGCTATTTTTTTCCCGTAAAACAGATCCCAGTTACTTTTTGCTAAAGTTTGTTGTTATGTTTGTTTTTGTTTAAATGAAAGACAATAATATTATATAATCCTCCCTTAAAATTCATGTCACCGGGCCGAGCCCGTGGCGCACTCGGTGGAGTGCTGCGCTGGGAGCGCGGCGACGCTCCCGCCACAGGTTCGGATCCTATATAGGAATGACCAGTGCACTCACTGGCTGAGTGCCGGTCACGAAAAAATGACAAAAAAAAAAAAAAAAAAATTCATGTCACCAACAGGTACAATTTCAGGTCTCCAGAAAATACTCACTGTACAACTTTGATTCTAGCTTCTCGGTCAGTTGGTAAAGACCCTAAATCTCTTCCCATCTCAGGAAGCCCTAACTTACTATGTGGTGTTATAATCCCACCTAACCCCACTTCAGTTAGCTAAGGCACTTTAAAAAGTTCCTTGTTGGGAAAGTTGTTCAAGTGCAGAATTGCAGAATATTTTTATTTCATGGGCCTTTTTTGGTTTGTGTGATTATTCAATTCATTAAACACACATACTTTGAGCCAAATCATATATAATAACAAAATGAATCTTCTACTGAGCTTAACTACCAGATCTCTTTTTTAGTTATTGTGAGCAAATTATAGGACACAATTAAAGAATATTTGTAATATATTTTCTTCTAACCACCAGTAAAAGTGTATTTTACCTGCATCAATGTACCTGTGACAGTATGTCTGAAAAGACCTATTTTAATATTGAGTGGTGGACTTAGACCAAGATTTTAAAACTACATACTAGGTCTTCAAAGATAACTTAATATTATCTACTTTGAAAAGAAACGAATAGGATATCATCTGTCTTTTATTCAAGACATCTGCCACTGAAATGCTAAGAATCATTTTACTGTTACTAAAGAGACAGTCTTGAGATATTTGGCAGAAACAATTTCAGGGTAATTTAAAAAAGGGACGTATCTCCTTCACTAAAATTATAACTGTCTTTCTTTATTCTTTCACAGGGAAAGAAAGCAAGAAAAAAAAATTAGGGGACTTATTTCCATGGGTTAATTTCAGATTGATGATGTGCCTTGGTTAAAATGACTTAGTTCTTTGAAAATAAACTTTGCAGTTCAACGATTATAAAGAACAAAATAAAAGAAAAGACTATACCTTGGGATGCTATCTAGATTTCTTATTACTTGAATTTTGGCTATGCGAATGTCCTCTGTAACACTTGTAAGTAACACTCATAACATTTGTAAATGTGTGCATTTTACAAATACAATGTCTTCAGCATGGTTGTGTGTCAAAGCGAAGTAATAGCTTATTCGATTGCCAAATCTAGTAGACATATACTCAAATGGCGTCTTTTCTCCTTGTGTGATATACTTCGCGTCATGAAATACTGATGTCTAAATATTTTTTGTCTTAGGAACCACTGACATATCTTGAATGGGATATGTAGTGTATAAATCTATTGAAATTCTTTTGTTTTTGGACTTCTGAGTAAGCATAGGACACACAGTACACAGTTTCCTGATTTGCTCACCACTCGTAGGAATGTTTGGCTTCAAATAGACTATTCAGATGCCGCGTGCATGTATAAAAAGTTGTGAAATGCTAAAGTATGTAATCCTTTTTTAAAACTGGTACAATTGTAAGTATTTCTTGGTTGTTTTGTGAGTTAGGGCAGTGTTTCGAAAGGAGTACATAAGAGAAATTGTAGCCCTAAATTTTGCCTATAGTCAAAAGCCAGAAAACAATTTCAGGATGATGGTCCAAGAAGGAAATGTAGCTGGCCAGCCCTGGACATCATTTTGAAATCTGTCATTTAGTTTTGACTTCTCTTCTTCCACCAGATGTCTGTAGTGACTGCTCTCTCTTTTTTCTCCCGTTTTCCTAGAGCCTTGTTTTTAATCTGTTTTTAAGCTGTTCTGTAGGAGACAGCCAGTGAAACCCTAGGCATGGTTGTGCAGCTTACTGGCTGTGTGACTTTGTATTAAACCTCTTTAGCAATTTCAGCTTCAATTTTCTCATCTGCAAAATGGAAGTAATATCATCTACCTCACAACATTAATGTAACACTTATTGATATTGTATATATAATGCACCTACCATGATAACATGCTCCTTTCTTTTGTAAATGTTTGATATTTGCCATAATTTTTTTTTTTTTACAAAGCCCTTAAAGTTATTGTCTTTCCTCTCTCTTTCAACTACCACTGATTTAGATTAGGTTCTCACCTCCTTTATCCTCTAAACTTGTCTGCCTGCTTCCAGTTTTGCCCCTTCAAAGCCCTTCGTCATTTACAAACCTGACACAATGACTCAAGGGTTCTTCTTAACTAAGTATCTGTTTTCCAAGTCTTTGCAATTTCCTGACTGAGTAGGAAAGCAAAAGTCATTGTGACATAAAAATATTTACTACTCCTAATTATTAATACAGCTAATGTTTGTTGAACATTTACTACATGCTAAGCACATTTGTCAGCACTCAACATTATTAACTTAATCTCAAAACAACACTTAAGTGCATACTATTATCTTCTTTTTGTAGATGAAGAGACCGAGGGAAAGAGAGCTTTGACAACTTGCACAAGGCCACACCCCTAATATGTGGCAGAGCTGGAATCCCTACCCTAGCTTCCATCAGGGAGTAAAATCCAAGTTCTGCTATATGTCATTGCAAGGGCTCTGCCGCCTGGCTCACCACCAACCACTGTTCTTGCATTTCCCGCCTCTCAGGACATTCTCTAGAATCACTGAACTCCTCATCCGCATCTTGCTCTTTCTCACCAAGGTTTCTCCTCTGCCTCCTCGGCCTCGGCTCTTCTTTCTGGTTCTCTCCAGAACGGCTCCTTATCGCTTCAATACACCAGGCCTGTTCCCCCCATGGGCCATTTTTCTAGGAAACATCCTTTCCGGGCTCGGCCGCAGAAGACCTTTTCGATTGACTCCTGGCTCTGCCGTTTATTAGCTTTTCCACCTTATGGCCTCTTTGAACTTCAGTTGCCTCCTCTATAAAATGATCATAAAACTCCATGTCCAACCGTATAGTTTAAGATGCTATCAATAATCTCTACAAAGAACAAGTGCCCTCGAAAAATGTGATCCTGGAACGTGTTCTAAATACATGCTTCCTTTAAAAATGTGTTTTTACCTTTTTCTGCTTTTATTTTCCACATTTTTATTTCAAGATCTCTGCATGATTTGCATGATGACCATAACAACTGGTCTGATTATTGGTAACTGACATCCATATGCTCCTTGTGCTGCAGCATATTTCGTGAGTGTTGTCTTAGGTCACTTGGAACCTTTGTGGATTGTTCGCGGGTGAGCACACAGTTCAGTTGCACTGTTCTCAGTGGGAGTCATGTCCGGGAAACTTTCAGTGTAGAATAACTACGTTGACTTTTGATTTAAGAGCTTTGGCTAGCTAGATCAAGAAATAGCCCATGGAGATTCTGGAAATCCTCTTGAATTATTCATGCTAAGAAGAACCACAAAAGAACCCTGAGCCCCAGTTTCTTGCTTTCCTCCAAGTAGAATGTTGCACAATTTTCCTTGCCTTTCCCTGTCCTTCCAAGACACGTCATGCTGACACCTTGGTCCTGTATCCTGGGCACGGTGTAGCTGAGGTTGCTGTAGCAACAGCACACACGGGGTAACATTCCCCTGTAGCTACAGTGGCTGTGAAGTGAGTCAGTTGAAAGTTTCACTGGGTTTTTATTAGTTGATGATGCAGTCCCATGTCATCTACAGTTCCTAGCCTGTCCAGGACTTACACACGATGATGCGGAACACTCGTGCTAATCACCTTCAAATGTTAGACGGTGCAAGGTCTTCTCACTGAAGCCACTGCGGTTGCTGGTTCCTTCCACAGCTGCCCTTACTGATATCAACAACAAGAAGCCAAAAGTAAACCTCAGGCCCCACTACTGGAACTCTGTTTCTACCGTGCATATCTTGGATGCTTAAAAAGAAACAGTGACCTTGTTTGATGATCAAGAAGCCCTTCTTTTTACCCAGGGAGCTGGACAATGGTCAATATCCCAGAAGACATATTTTCAACTCAGTGGCTGGGAAGAACATGAGCAGAAAATAAGGATGGAATTACTGTAATTCTCTATGGGAATTTATGAAAGTGGAACTTACCGTTTAATATTGATCAAAAGTGGTCATAGAGTTGTTGCTGACTTCTAACATGGGATTTGGTTTATTTTTCAGACACGGAGATGACTTGATTGTGACCCCATTTGCTCAGGTAAGCACAGCTTGGTGAATGAGCAGGTTTCTCATGGATCTGAACATTTACTTTGGGAGATTACTTCTGGTTCTTAATTTAATTTTAAATCAAACATAAGTATAAATACAAATTCTGTGATTCATTCAAGTAGTTCAAAGGCATTGTTTGAGAATATAATTTGGTCATATTGATCTGTTTCCTCTAAACTCCTAAACCCAAAGAGTGTCTTTGCTTCAAATAACAAATTACCTAAGGGATACACTTAAACGGGCCTGTATTTCATTAACTGACATAAGCGCTAGGAGCAGAAGGCTATATCACAGATTAAATTACTTTTAGTATAATTAGATACATGATCAGTGCTTGAAATTCAATAATCTAATTCAACTTGATACCTTATTTACCCCCTTTTTACATATGTCATTACAAAGACTTAGCCGAGTGGTATGTTCATGTTTATTTGTTTCTTTTAGGCACACAAATCACGAAAATACATTACTCACGTGGCATAGATGCAAGGTGATAAAATGATCAAAAATGTTTTGGAATATATGTACAGGGGTAATAATTGGATGGACTTCTACACGTTATATGCTCCTAGAGAGCTCTTACCCCAATGCCTGGGCTGCACCCCTTGTCAATTAAATCCAAAAATCTGGGGGTGAGATCCAAGCATCTGTAGTTTTTAAGGCCTCAGTATTTTTCCAGTGTGCATGAGAAGTTGAGAGCCCCTGGTATAAGCAACTAGGGTCAGAATGAGATACCACTGACTTAACCTGGGGCAGAAAGCAGATTTAAAGCCAACAATGATAAGATATGTTAAATATTGAAATACAAGTAGTCCTGAGAGATTATTAAAATTATAATCAGGGGTATGTCATAAATAGCTGTAGTGCCTTGGGCAACACATTAAACTTCTCTGGGCTTTCTTTTCTCCAGTTGGTAAGATTAAGGGACTGGGCTGAATGAAGGACAGTCATGCCCATTTAAAACCCTTTCACCTCCTCTTACCCACTGAGTGGTCTTGAGCAAGTCATTGAACTGTTCCAAGCACAGTATCCTCCTCTATAAAATGACAATTCCAAAAGTACCTGCCTCATAGGGTTGTTAAGAAGTTGAAATAATACCTGGCTTGTAAAACTCTCAACACATTTATAGAAAATGTAATATTTAACAAATTTTAATTGTTATTGGTTTAATGGCATAGAGATAAAATTGCTCTTTCATCTCTAAAATGTCATAACAGGTATTGTTTTTTAAAAATGAATATAGCAGTGTTTGAATGTATAATTCCTCCTGAAATTTTGTTATTGCTATAATTTAGACCCAAAATTTAATCAATCCATAAATAATGTAAAATAGTGATATTTAAAAAATTAAGGCAGGCAAGTAAAAATAGAATGCGACCGCCATCCCTTTCAGATGGTAAAATGTCTTGTTTGCTTAAGGTTTTGCTGAAGATCATGAATTCTTTCTAGTACCTATATTTCTATGTCCAAAAAAATTTACCCTTATATGCTTTAATCATATTTTTGATAGCAAAGTCTTATAAAAATAAGGATTTTTAAGTGATTACTTTTGAGAACTTATCAGGCAAAACGCAAATAGTCATCACCAAATGTAGAACCAATCTCTTCAATTTGAGTTTACTTCGGTAGTTATTCTTACTTCTAACTAAAAGGCTGTAGGTATTGTTGTAAAAAAATATGTAAATTTATAGGAAAAAGTGAAAAAAAGTCTATATATGATAGTTTGTCTTCTTACTTCAAGTAGTAGTTATTAATCTATTTAGATTAATAAATTTGGCATGGGTCCTGCCATCAGTGCTCTTAAGTTCTAAGGAAATCTGTTCTTTTACGTAATTAGACATTTTCTGTAGCATACCTATAATCTCAAAAAAAATAATAATAATAGAATTCGTTACACTGGGTCACAAGTGTTTGTGTGTGTGTGTGTGTACACATATGTATGTAAAATATCATCCAGTCTGTTAGTAAGCCATTTAAATAAAAGAGGTAAGTCCTTAATACCTTGGAAATTGGAAATTTAAATATATACTGACTCTGTGTATGTAAGATACAATATATTTTATCCGGTAATATATTTAGAAGACTTTGCTTGTGATTTGCTGAGTGATTCATAACACCTTGTAGCGGATGGTCATTGCCCCTGAGGCTGCAGATTCATTTTAAGTAGCTTCATCACAGTTTTTACAAATGGTCTTTCACTGAGGTATAAGATCTGAAAAGCTCTACTGAAATTTAAAAAAAAAAAAAGTCCGTTAAACTCTGAATGAACAGTTTCACCACTGAGAGAGCATCCTTGGGGACGCACGTAAGACAAAGGCCCAGTTAGCATCAGTTCGTGGCCTTCTCTAAGCCCTGTTTTGGCACAACTAAGCATATTTTGTTGACCTAACCACTAACACCTCAAATTTTAAAAACACGCTTCCCATTCAATGGTAAATATTATAATGCTAAAAGTATAAGATGTTTATGTCACTTAAAGTGATACCAACATTATTTGGCCTGATATACCATAATTGCTTTCACCAATAGACAGAAAGAAAACAACTGATTTTAGACAAGTCATTCAGGAAAATGGTCAGCCAAGTAGACCAAATAATTATCCTCTTTTCCTAGCATACTTTGGGATTTGGGGTTTCACACTAAATTCCGGCGAAAAAGTTTAGAAAAATAAACAAAAGGAAGAAAACAAAAAGTTCCCATAATTCTAAACCCAAAAGTAACTATTATTGTTATTTTACTTTATATATTGAAAAGGTTTATATCCTAAAAAGGTTTAATTTTCTATGTGTATTTTCTGTCCTGTGACTTCTAAAAATGGCCCCCCACTGTCTAAAGTGGTCAAATGTCCTCACCCGAGCCCATCTTGTCTGCTGCCTTGACTGGAGAGCCCATTTCCTATGCCTGACGGCATCTCCAAAACATGAAAGGATCCCCCCCTGTTCTTTCCAATCCATGGTTTCCTGTGAAGCAAGGAGGATAGAACCCTAAATTACAAGAGAATTTAGGAAGTCATGCAAAGATATATTCCACTTTGTTGGGTGGGGGTGAAACTTAAAACATCTTGGATGGACATAATTTTCAGAAAGGATCCTATAATATACCTCCATAATCTATTCCAATGTCTAAAACACTGTCAGGCTTAGAAAGTCTTGCTAGTGTTTAACCTAAACTCTTTTCTACCTCCAGTTTCATATGCTTTACCCTATAGGCTCAGAATCCCTTTGATCCCCAGATAAAGTGGCAGCTTTAAGCATTTTGTATAATTCAAGTTTGAAATACTCTCCTATGGTTGTGTTGAAATCTTTTGGTGTGAATATTTCTTTAGTCATGAAGGCTAGGTGTCAAGAGGAGAGGAATCCCACTGCTGTGCCGCACCACGCCCCTCAGCAACTGGCCTTTTCCTCCCCAAGAGCATAAATAACAATTTGACCAGAATTCTTGGGAGCAAAAGAGCACTAAGGAGACACAACACTGCTGAAGTGCAGGAAACCCTTCTCTGGAGTCAGCTGCCTCTGGTCCCACTGGTCCCACTATTTGTGATATGACAACCTTGTTAATCTCTAAATCACCTAGAATTCTCATTTGGAAGGATGTAATATTAAAAGTGGAATTTTTGATGAAGGAAAAAACAGGAGACACCCAAACATTATCCTGGATCCCTGGAGAGACCCTCACATCATTCAGACTAATATGCCTGATTTGAAAATACAGTATTCTAACCAAAACACAGCTATTTGGAGACTGTTAGAAAAAATGTAGTAATATTCAACTTTTCTTAATGTACAAAAATAGCGATTTCATATCGTTTAAGCAACACATAACTTGGAAAGAGGTTTTCTTTTCAATCAAAATGACCCTTCTATCTTGTAAATATTCATAATTTGACTCCGTTTTTTTTTTTTTTTTTGGTTGTTGTTGTTGTTGTTGCTGTTGTTGTTGTTGTTGTTTTTTCCTGGAAGTAAAACCAAATCAAAGAATCCTTCCACCACCACCCTGCCAGTGGCAACTCATGGTCTGTGTTCTACCGCCATCTAGTGGCGTAAAGGGTATATGGAATAAAAAGCAGTTTTCAAAACCATTGCTCTTTTTCGTGTTATGTTCAGTTGTTTAACTGTTTAATGAAGCCCACATTTTCATGCTACTTTCAGTGAATCTTATTGGTTAATAAATGCTCAGGAGCACCTAAGAGAGTCTGAGTGTAGTGTGTGTAAATAACTTTTAACCCCTTCCCTTGATGCAACGTGAATCATCTCTGTCCATAATTTTTCTGGAGCACTATCAGTATTTCTTCCTTAAGGCATATATATTTCTCATTATTCTCAACGTATTTTTGGTTTTGATGGATCACACATTTGCTTGGAGGGGCAGAGGAGAACGAAATGACCTTACTTTTCTACCACTGAGTCATGTGGAAGAAAACTCAGGGACCTTTCTGGACAGCAAGCTTAAAATTAAGGAGTGAAGAAATTATAATTATAATTACACTCTGACTACAGTTCTTCACGAGTTGAATTCAGGAGGAGTGAGACCTGCTCTAGAACAAAAGCAAAAAATAATTGAACCTTAACTCAGAGGCTTCAGGAAAACTGTGTCCAGCTCTCCCCACAGCCCTTCTCCTTGCGTCTGCAAAGCAAGTGAGAACTTCAAAGACCGACACAGTGATGTTTGTGATGAAGACACCCAGAGTCACTCAGCTAGGCCTAGGGCAACCCCCCATGGCAGATTGTTCTGGAATATTATTTACACTCCTGCCTGTGTCACATCTGTTCATAATGCAGAAGACAGTAGTTCACACTTAATATGAAATTTATGAAATACAGTTTGTCCTACCACAAAAAAACAGTGATCTAATACTTGCATAGATAGAGAATGATGTATCTACAAGGCCATTTGCTGCAGCAGTGTTTGTAAAAGCAAACTTTGACAGACAACCTGAAAGTCAATTGGTAGTGGACAGGCAGCTGAGTGCTTGAAGGAGGGTCTCGGAGGGAGATTTATTTTTCCACTTTTTGTTTGAAATTATTTCATACATATAAGAGAATATATCTAGTGATTATGTAAAGTATAAAGAATGCTACTAAAATGAACAGTTTGAGAAACAGAACAGTACCAACATTTTTAATGCCTTCTGAGTGTCCCTGACCAATTTCATCTACTTGCCTCTTCCCAGAAATAACAATACTTTTGATTTTTGTCTCAGCTATTGAGAGGGAGAATTTTTGCTTTATACACTATTTTCTGTTTAAATTCTGCACATATGAAGTTATAGATTATACCAAAAAATTTTTTAATTAAAAACCAAAACAAAATCACATTAAATTAGATTATTATATTGAATATTTATTATAATAGAGGCAGCATGTCCACAGAATATTTTTCTTTCATGAACTAATGTTTCCTTTTATAAACTAATTTTTCAAACGAGCATAGAACATGAATTACCTGCCATACTATTTCTATTTACTCAGCTGTCAAGTGCAGTAAACTTAACTATTCTGTATTAGAATAAAATTCTCAGAATTCTGACGTTAAAATTTTTGCTTCGGAAAGGGATTGATTAGCTGGTATGATAACCTTATTTAAAATGCTTTATTAGTGTGTTTCATATTCATTTCTTAAACTATAAATTAAGCCTGCATGAATTGATGACAGTGGATTATTTATCTGATTTATTTCTGCCTCATTCAAGATTTCATGCCTAATGAAAGACATCGTGGTCTGATGTCAGCAGTTGGCTATTTAAATACTCCGTCATAGGCAGCGTGACCTTTCAGAGCCATGAGTTGTTTACATGTGACGATGAGCCATGTTTTTCCAGAACTGTGTTAATCATGGTTGGCTCCTTAGGAAGCACCGTTAACTCCTTCAGGGGAAAATGCTGTAGGTCACTTTTCCTACTTTTCCTGTAGGGCGTGAACAGCTCCCCATTGACTTACACGAATTAATGTCAATTTCAAAGAAAAAAAAATCTGAGACATTTTTGTTTTAGTAAAAAGTTCAAACTGACTTTAGTCGAGGTCAGTTCCAGATGAAAAAATTCTAGAACCTTTGGAGCAATACGAAATTTGAGAAATTTGAGGGCCCCCTTGTATTACCAATGACAGGTATTAAGTAAATTCTTCATGTGCATGCCGGTGGGCTAATATTCTCTGAGTGCTTTCTTTTTACCAGGTACTGTTTTGGGCATTTAACCTCTCATTTTATATAATCCTCACAACAATCTTATGAGGTAGATATCACTCTCAGTTTTGCAGATGAGGAGACTGAGATACGAGAGGTTATGTAATCTGTCCAAGTTCACACATGTAAAATGTAACAGAGCCAAGCAAACTGGGTTGTTATGCAGTGCCTACTAGGATATTTGAAATCCATGTTTTAGACAGCATTCTGGTTGTCACCCAGATCATCCATAATCTCACCTACCATAGATCCCCCCTGGGGAAAAGTGCCCTTTCCAGGAGAAAGTGAGGAGGTGGAAGGAGAGAGGATTCTTACAACTTCTCTCTCCTGGTCTCACTTCTAATTCTTTGGCTACTTTCTAGTTCCAACTGGAACTAGAAAAAGGAAGGGGTTATTGGAGATAGTCTCACCTATTGATCCTGCCTTGTCATGTGTGTGGACGTGTGTGTCTGTGTGTTTATTTATTCAGTACATTTTTTTGAGCATCTTCTGTGAGCCAGGAGCTGTGCATGTACGGAACAGTAGCACTGTATGTCAGAAATGTATCCCTGGGATGCCTTTTTTTTTTAAGGAATCTATTTATTTTTAATTGCAATGCATTGATGGTACATATTTATGGGGTACGGAGTTATATTTCAGTAATGCACACCATGAGTGATAATCAAATCAGGGTAATTAGCATATTCATCATCACAAAACTTTATCATTTCTTTGTAATAAGATCATTTGATTCCCTCTCTTCTAGCCATTTGATAACATACAATAAATTATTGTTAATTATAGATACCTAGCACTGCTCTACACCACTAGAATTTATTTTTTCTATCTAGCTGTAATTTTGTGTCCATTAACCAACCTGAGGACTTCTTGTAACCCACAATTCGGATGACCTTAACAAAGGAAAAGAAGGTCTGTTTATGAGCTAGAATAGCCATGTGGCAAAGGTGGAAAACAACGTAAAATTTACTTAGCTTGCTAACTTGAAGTTAAGGGATTCTTGGTGAATTTTGGAGGACAATTAAAGAGTAATTTCATTTTTTTTTTTTTTTTGTCTTTTTCGTGACCGGCACTCAGCCAGTGAGTGCACCGCCATGAGTGCACCGGCCAGTCCTATATAGGATCCAAACCCGCGGCGGCAGCGTCACTGCACTCCCAGCGCCGCACTCTCCTGAGTGCGCCACGGGCTTGGCCCAAGAGTAATTTCATTTTAGTTTTGACCCTTAAAATGAGACTTTACAAGTATTTTATGTTACACTATTTCAAATTTGCATAAATTACAACAGTGCGATATATATGTATATATATATGTGTGTGTGTGTGTGTATATATATATATATATATATATATATAGCCTATGATATTGTCTTGGTGGCTTGGGAATCCAGCAATACTGTGGAAACTGCTGCTGTCACCATATTCATAGACAGTAAGGAGAGATTTCTGGAAAATCCTTGCAGTCTGGCCTCTCTGGATTTCACATGGCAAACTTCACTAAGTGCTGGCAGATCCTTTAGTGGTATATGAAACTAAGCTGCAAGCAATATCATTTCCTCTTTGGGGGAGGTGCATTATTTATTTTCTTTTTTATGTATTTTTTTAGTTGAAGTATAATTGATTATACATATTTTGGGGGTGCTGCTTTGACTACCATCACCTGTGTAGAGCATGTGTTGATCAAATCAATATTATTAGCATATTCATTATTACAAATTGGTTTCTCTTATCAAACCATCTTTAATTGCATTTAAAATAGCCCTAGTTCAAGAAGTTTGAAGAATCTTTCTTTGCTGTAGGTCTTGGCCAGCCTGCGAACTGTACGAAACAACTTTGCTGCATTAACTAATTTGCAAGATCGAGCACCTAGCAAGTAAGTTATCCTTTTTTTCCCTCCTTCTTGCTAAACTTTTTAAATAGTGCTTTCTCAAAGTGACTAAATGTGAGGCAATATATTAAATTCTCTCGTTGCCATGTTGTCTAACCATGTACACTAAGTCATATGATGTTCTGTTAACTTTCTATAAATACTTGGTAGTGATGGTTCTAATATCAGAAATGAAGCAGTACGATAAATAAATATGATGATTCTATCTGTTAGAAAGCACCTGGCATGATTAGTCCTCTGCCCAGGTATTCACACCCAGGGGAACTTTATAGTTTTGGCTTACTTCATAAATTAACCATGGGCAAACAATCTCCTCAAGCCTGAAGTCAACTCAAAGTCATCCTCTTAAGACAGCGATTACTTGGAGAAACACCGTATCATAGTAACGATCTTTGATTCTCCTGCTGTTACTAACTCGCAGATCAGCAGCATTCATGGAGCAATTAATAAAATTGTAATTTATGTGACAACAGGGACAGTGTTTGAAAGAGGAAAAGCTGAAATGGGAAATAATTATAATTTGAGTCTTGATAAAGGTGAAAAATCTAAAAAGAGAAAGTTAATTTTCTAAGATTAAAGGAAAATTATTATTCAAATGCTCATTATTTTTTAAAAAATCTATTATTAATAATAATATTAAAACATCAATCCCAAAGAATTTTTCAGTAGGAAAAAAAAAAAAACATTTAAATCAATATTAAGACAGCAGTTAATAGAAATTTATTTGGAGCTATAACTTATCTAAGTGTGTAAAATTTCATCGTAGTTAATACTTAAAAAACATTTTAAAAAATCTGAACTTTTCATTCCATCATAATATAACGGACTGCCCAAATTCACATTACTTATTCAAGTACTTTCAGTGATAGAAAAAGGTTTTAAAAATCAGTGTAAGTGCCGCAACGCAAATATTGGAATGGGACTCAGAAGCTTCAGTTGATTGTCATGTTTTCATTTTTTTGCAGTCCTGTTTTCTTGCAGTCCCATTCCCTCATCCTAAACACATCCCATCTTCTTCCTCTCCTCATCCACTGGGTTAACTATTACTCTTTTTTTAGGTCACAGCTTAAATAAAATTTTTAAAAAATTAAAATTATCACCCCTGACAATACCCCGAATAGGCACACACCCATAAGCTCCAAATGAGATGATATGCCTTTCCATCTTCATCTGGTTGCATCCCATACTTAATTCCTATTTTAGCACATATTTCTCTGTGCTCCTGTTGGCTGTTTGCATGTCGGGATGCTCCTTAACAATGTCAGTTCTCAGTGAGCAGGGGTTGTATTTGGTTCACGTTTGTATTCCTGGTGCCTAGCAGAATACAGAGTAATCACTCTGCAAAGGCTTGTTGGCTGAAAGAGTAAAGCAGTTTTTCAGCATGTGAAACCTGAGCATGTGCTTTGAAGTATCCGTTCATAACCAGTCATGTCTTCCATGCAGCATGGTCATAGAGCACAGGCTAACCTCAACGGCCCCTTGGGGCTTTTGAAAATTGGTAGCTTATAGGTACAATCACCTCTCCTTTGGAAAGTCTCAGCTCTACAGGAGAAATGAAATTACTGGCCGACATTCCCAAGCTTTTTAACCTCCAGTTTTATCCAGGAAATTGAAGTTTTGTTCTTTAAAAGGTGACTAGGAAACTAACTTCCTTTATGTTTCCTTCATATATGGTTACCTGGGTACCAGCATTTAAACCTGTGGCAAGAAAACAGTTGATCAGATAGGTGTGACTCGCCCTTCTGCGTCTCAAGAGATGATCTGAGGCTCATTCTATGCAAGACAGAAGTTTTCAACTAATTTCCAGGAACAGAACAGATTGAAATGGAAAGGAGTAGCTAGAGGAAGATAGAAAATCATAGCTTACCCCTAAACTCTAGGCTTTCTTTGACCGATTCTACACTGCAGGGGTGACATCTAAGTAAGCAGTATTATCTGTTAGACTCTATGTGCCAGTCTGGTCTCCCTTTTGGCCAAGACAGATCAAACTAAACCAGCTTCCTCAGGGATCTGAATAGTAAGATTGAATTGACACACAAATAAGCTCTGCTCTGTTAGGTGACAGCAAAGTGGATATAAGCCTGGCTCATCACATAATGACCTGGAAGAATCAAAATCTTTCTTGGTGGGCACTCACAATGCCACTGGAACATTCCAAGCTTAGCCTTGGATTTTGTGAAAGTTGTGTGCTACCTTACACAATCCACCCTTTGTATTTGCTAAAGGAAAGGAGTGTAGGAAGAATGCATCCAAAGCCCAGCCCCGTGATGGGTGTTCAGGCTGCTTTCCTCATTTCCCCAGCCCTGCTAAGAGATTCATCATCTCAGCCAGGCAGATTTGAAGAGCCTGCTGCATCTGCACATACGTGTAGCTGTCCATCAAGCTTCCACAAAAGCATCCTAAAAATAAGGCAGCAAAGTAGAGTGCAGGCCATAGAATGATTATTTTAGTTCAAATCTCAGCTTTCTTACTTCAAACAAGGTTTTCAGCTTCCTAAAGCTTTGTTTTCCTAGTTGGTAACAGGAGAACAGTAAGACCACCTGCCTTAAAACTTGTGAAGATTAAAGAGAAACTTCATTTAAAGTGCTCATTTAGCACAGTGTCTGACACACAGTAAATGCTTATTAAGTGTTAGCCACTAGTGGAAGCACACACACACACACACACACACACACACACACACACACACACACCTCATATATTTTGCAGACATCTTTGAATGTATCTATTTTTAAAGTGTTTTTAAAGATTCTTATATTATAAAAGCTGCCAATTATAAGTAACAACTTTATCAAGTTATATTTCGGAAAATTTTAATGGCCATTCTATAAATAATATTCTTCTCAACATAATTTATTAAGCACTGATTGAATGCTGGATGCAGTGTGCTGGGCTCTGTAGGGAATACTTGTATAGGTTAACTATATAGCATGATTTTTTTTTTTACCTCAAGAGATTTATAGTCATCTTGTGGAACTTGGCAAACATCTGAGAGAAGAATAAAAGATATAATCTATTTAAGCACCTTTTATTTATAGTATTTCTGAAGAATCTTGAGCATCTATTTGGACAAGTCATTAAGATACCTCTCTAACAAATGTAGAGAAATGTTTCTCAATATAAGAAAATAGAAAGGAAAAAAAATTTTAAAGCTTCTCTAATTGTAAGATAGTTTACAAGTCATTCACTTCTGATACTGTACATGCAATCATGAGAATTGATGCCAAAAATAAAAGGTTTTTAACACTATATTAGGGAAACCAATCATAGGTTGACTACTTGTTCAAATTCATAGGGTCCGTGTTTGCTCTGTAAGCCCTGGCTTAATTGAGTGCAGTCAATCAATAAGACTTTTCCTCTTCTATCTATGTCCCTGTGACATTTACATCAGCTTCATTTACCCCAAAGTCTATCACTGTGGGATTTAAGTTTTCTTTTTTGACATGTGTGACTTCTGAGCCACAGTACAAAGGGCACCTAGAAACTTGACTGCCTAGTCTGAAAGAAATCTTCATTTGCATGTTCTAACTTAAAAATAAGCCTTTAAAGTAAAATGCCTTATCTGAAATGACTCAGAGAGTACTCAAATCAACAAGCACTGCATATTTACTGCTGTGTATTTTTCTCTTTTTGCCAGAAGATCACCCATGTGCAACCAACCATCCATCAACAAAGCCACCATAACAGGTAAGAATGATCTGGAAGCTTATTCTTCTCATGTCTAGAAAGAAACCATCTTCCAAAAGTCAACATAATACTAACTCCAACTTTATACTGTAATTCTAAAACTTTAAAGAAATGAATTCTTTATTCTCTATGTTATTATATCTAGCATTGATCTCACAAGTTGTCCATTTAAGCTGTTACTTGGAAAATCTTTACTGCGTTACCATTTTTTTTAATAACCATTTAACTTTGTGCATATACTCAGTTTAACATTGCTCTGGGCATTTGTATTTTGAGAGATAGCATTACTTTCAAAATGTTTACAATTTTGTTTCCATATGTATTATCAGCATAATGTTAACATGGGGTAGCTTAGTTTAATGAAGGTAAAAGCATAAATAAAAGGGTACCTTCTTGGTTAGTCAATATCCCAGTGGTGCATAGGAAGGAACATCATTTCAGTCATCCTTATTAGAACCCAGGGAGCCGAGAATAAATTCTGTTTGAGAGCAGAGAGAAGTTGTCATATGATATAGGAAAGTTCAATGAGATAAAAAGAAAGGGATTCACAGATGTTTGGGAAAGAAAAGTGGAAGAAAGAATGAGGGAAGTAAAGGGAATAAAAATAAAATTATCCCAATACCTATTAGTTTGTTTTAGACACAGAACTTGAGCTCACTGAACCAAAAACAGAATGAATGATTTCATTTTACTGAACCTGAAACCAAATTGAATTCATTTAATCATGTCTTGAAACCCCAATTGATTCATTAAAATAATTGTCCCAAAGAGAAAACCTATGTTTTCTAAAATTATTACCAGAAGAAAATTGACATATCCTCCAAACTAGACCAAAACTTCGTTTGATTTAAGTGTTTTCTGTGGACTCCAACTCATAATATGCTAAGGAGCTCTTTATTAGTTATTAATGAATACACTTTGCTTGAAATTTAACTTTATCATGTGCAATCAACTGGTTGCCTTTGTGGTCACTACGTCAGAGTTGATTCTGGAACAGTTGCTAATGCTGTATTCTTTGCTGAATGACTGTCAAATGGAACTTGCATTTCAATGAATATTAAATTAGTGGTTCTCGTTTCCCTGTTTCTCTCTCAAGATCTTACTGATTTTCATGATTGATTTTCATGATCTCATGATTTTCAATTGCCGTTTTATAATATACACGTGGTTCACCAGTTTTGTTCTTGACATCGATCAAGAGAGCAATAAAAATTCTATATACCAAAATAAATTCTTTGAGCAATAAATTTCTTCAGAAACCCAGATTCAGTATAAAAGAGCCTAATATGGAAGAATAGAACTGGATCCTTCTGTTTCTATGCGCTTTCCTGAATATGTTGAGAGATGAACAAGCCCGCTTTTGTGAGCATGTGCCTTAGCCCTCTAATAAGAGAAACCACGTGGAACCTGGTCCCCAGCCCTCTGATGGCCATAAAGAAGGACTACTCTGCTGCCCCCACCTCCACCCCCACCATTTTTTGCAAGAAGCAAGACTGACATTGTGGTTTGAGCAGAATGTAGTGCTGTTTTGGTCCCTGCAAGCTTTTTTAGCTTGAGGTCACATATGACAGGATCCTCCCAGAGGAGCAGCTTCAGTTACCAGTGGAGACTGTTGTGTCCAACAAGAGGTGGTTGGATGCTCGGTCGTCAGGGCAGCTGCCCAGCCTCCCTGGCAAATGCTTGGCACAGATGAACAGGAGAGCAGCTGCACTGAGAGAGCATGGACTAGGTCTTAAGCACAAGTAAGAGACCTCATAGAAGTTCCCAGAAATGTTTAAATATTATTGCGGCCCTGGAGCAATACCAGAAGGAACTATGAACCACTGACATCAGAGAATTGAAGTTAATATGGCTTCATTTGTACCCACAAGTTCCTGATCTGAGGCCTGGGGACAGGAGGTCTACAGAAATATCTAGGAAGGGAAACTAATTAACTGTCATTAACTGTTAGTGCAGCTGGGCTCCTCACAAAGCATAACAGGAAACTGACTAGAGAATGGAAGTCTGTTTTCTTACCCAAGCACAGCAATCAAGGTGGGAACATGAGATGGGGTATGGGGCAACAGCAGGGAAAGGTTCCTCTCTCTGAGCCCATTCTGAAAAAGTGGGCCCTTAAAACCATAATAATAATAACAACAACAATAACAATAATAATAGTGGCTCGGACTTTGAGAGTAAGACGTGAGACACTCAGAAAAGGTGGTGCCTGGGTTTCCCCTCCTCGGCAGCTGACTGCTCAGGCCCTACCCCGCTGCTCCCCCCATGGTGTTAGATCTCGCCTGTACCTCTACTGTAGTCCTGGGAAGGGCAGAGAAGTGTTAAAAGTAGTCCATGGGGCACCCTTTAAGATGAGTATGGCCTCCTTAGAAATGCTGTTGAAGGTTGGAGGAGCAGTGTAGCCTAACAGTTAAGCTCATGGCCTGTCCACAAGGCTGCTGAGGTGCACAGCTCCCGGCATCCTGGAGGTCAGAAATGTAGAACATTACCAACACGACACCCTGTCTGCCCAGAACTCAAATCATGCTCTATCATGATAGCTATGTGGCCCTGGGCACGTTACATACCCTTTCTCTGCCTTGGTTTCTCCATCTTTGAGATGGTGATACTACTTCATGCAGTTATTGCTGTGTGTGACTCTTAGCATGGCACCTCACAGAGTCAGCACTCAATAAATCATTTTTTATTTTGTTTTGTTCTTTTTATTTGGTTTTGTTTCTAGGGCCCACTGCATACATAGAACTAGGGATATCTTGGTCAATACAGGCTGCTATAAAAAAGTGTCATAGACTGGGTAGCTTACAAACAGAAATTTATTTCTTACAGTTCTGGAAACTGGAAAGTCTGAGCTCAGGATGCCAGCACGGCAGGAGTTTTAGCAAGGGCTCTCTTTCAGGTTGCAGACTGCCATCTTCTTGTCGTGGCTTCTCATGGAGGAAAGAGGGCAAGAGGTTAGTCCCTTTATAAAGGCACTAATACCATTCATGAGGCCCTTATGACCCAATTACCTCCCAAAGGCCCGAACTCAAATACTATCACACTGGGGGTTAGGATTTCAATATGAATTTTAGGAGCACATGAACATTCAGTCCATAACAAGGGGTGATAGGAAGAACAGGCCAAAGAGATGAAAAAAAAACGGTAAGGAACGGTGAAAGAAAGACAGGCTTGCAGGATCGTAATAATAAAACCTGTGGATCCCCCAACATGGTCATAATGGACACACTTGCTTTGAGCTTGTCAACATGGTATTGCTCCCAGATGGCATCCTTTATTCTCATCACAGTCACGGCTGCTGGTGACTTAGTGATAGAGATGATAGACTACTCAGATTATTTCCAAAATCTAAGAACTTACTTTAGCGTCACAGTTTTTTGAAGGAAAAAAATTAATTCTCTATAACTTTTCCATAAGCCAACTCTTTAATTTTTAAAAAATAAGAGTTAAAAATTTCAACTGTCTACATATGCCATACCATACTTTCTAAGAATTTTTCCCATAGAACTTATAATACCCTTTTCCCCCCCTTTGAGGTTATTTCATTTGTCATGTATCAAAGCCAGGAAAGTTTGATTTTATGTCATTGGGGTTAATTAAAGCATGTTAGTCACTTGCCAGTTTTTATTTACATATAGAATAGGTAAGTATATGTATAATCTAAAATGACCTAACAATTCTTTTAAAATATGTCTTCTAAATGTGCGTCTATAAAGGAGACTTACTAGAAATAGCTATTTTGTTCTTTGGTGTGATATAACAAAAACATGGTGTGTGGCATTTGGAGCCTGGGTGCCAAACCTGTCTCTCTCTTACACTTTATATCCTCATTTGAAGAATGGGCATCTGAGTACCTAACTGTCAGGGCTGTTGCAAGAATTCAAGGAGATAAGTTATGTAAAAGATGGAGTTCAACAGGTGATGATTAACTCATCAAGTGTTTCTTCCCACAATCCTGCCCCATGGCTGATGTTTTTTTGTTCCTAAAGTTAATTTAAAAACTGAAGAGTAGAGAGGTTGCAGGGACGTTGGTAACGCATCAGCTTTTCTGGTACATTTCAGCTATGGTTTTGTTTCCACGCGGTAATGGCAGGCCATTTCTAGTAATGCCTCTATTCCTCAGAGGAAGGTTCACCTGCCCTGGTCCTTAGCTGCCCATGCATCCCAGAACTAAAAAGAGTGTGTCAAAACATGAGAGGGCAGCAGAGAGGCAGAGATGCCCCAGCCATATCCGTGCTGGGACAATGACTCCCTGCTTCTGGAATAGAGCCGTGTCACTCGGGGCACAATCAGTCCTTTTGAGCATTTTATTTTCAAAAGATGTTAAGAAAAGAGTTATGCAGCCACCCCACAAAACTTTGTCATGTCTTCACAATATCACTTTCACTATGTTTATGAATTTCCATATTTTCAACCTCTTTATTTAATAATCTTGGATTTGAAGCTTTTCAAGCAAGAATGTAACTCAGAGAGAAATCTACTCAAATTTACTTACTTTGAAGATGAGAAAACTGAGACCTAGTGAAAGGACATGCTACTTAGTGGCAAGGCCAGGAATAAACATTTGGTTCCTTTTTCAGAGTCCAGGGTCTTACATGCCTATAAAATAAAATAACCCATCAGATTAGGATAGCCTTCACACCCACACCCTTCAGAAGTATATGTTTTAGAGAAGTAAAAGAAGTATCAAAGAATATAAATTTTTGATTAATAGATGTAGCATTGGATTATTTGCACTTGACTTGAGCATTATAAAATATCTTGTCCCAACTTCTCACTGGGCATGACTTTATAATCAGAGCTATTCTGCTAATATCCACTGATTATATCCTAGAGGCAAAAAGATAGCAGCCTAAGGCAAAGGACTTCTGGCTTTTAACTTTAGAAAATAAAAGTTCTTCTATCCAAGTAATAAAACTGGACAACTGTCTACTCTTTACCTGTAGAGGAAGACACATGATATAGTGACAAGGTGACAAGCATAAAACAGCACAAAAATAGGTTTAGTCCAGAAAAAAATGTGGTGTAAGTCTCCACTCCACTTTGTATTTTTTCACCCTGAGCAGTCATGGCTCCATTAAAAAAAAAAAAAAGTGCATTCTAAATAGAATTTAGTAAATTGATAAGTAGAGAATTAAAAAGTAAACTATCCAAATAATACTAATCAGTCAAAATACAGTGAAAAGAATTTTAATCTTGTGTGTTTAGTATTCTCCTAAAGCACAAAGCGGATACTAAGATCTAATAAGGGGGAAAAAAACAACAAAGATATTTGACTGGAACAATGATTTTATTATCTGGGCTAATCATTTAATGCTTTGAGTTTATTAAAGGAAAAGAATCTGAGCAACTATTTCATGATGATAATGATCTAGCTACTTACTTAGCTCTACCTTTTAAGTCTATGTGTGTGGTAAAAACAAGTAGTATATATAATACAAAAAGAAAAGTATAAATAATAGTTGGGAGCAAGAGCCACATGAAGGCAGAGGGATCTACATGAGAGAAATACATAAATCCTGAGAAGACTCTGAACTAAAACATGTGTGAAGTCAGTGTGTGGGGAGGACGGGAGACCCAGCCCCTGCCTGAGGAGCCCATCTTTTCAGCAGCCACCAGCGGCACCAGCCTCATCATCTGGTGCTTTTTGTTTTTTTCTTTTAATCAGAGTATAGATTATGCAACACTTTAATAATTGCAGAGAGGGAGAGTTCAGTAGGCTTTTTGAGGAACGTGATTGAAAAATGCTGAAGATACTTTATGTTTAAAAGCTTTAATAAAAAATTAATAATGATTGTATCTGTTTGTACGCTGACTTGTTTGGAGTTTTTTGCTTGTTTTACTTTAGCACTTAATGCATCTAATGACTGTTGAGTGTTATAAATGTTTTAAGCTAGAGGAGCTTACTTTTACAAAAATCCACATGTGAAAAACTTTTCCAGGAAAAGCATTGAACTAAAAAATTTGCTTAAATGCATGGATATGACTATTTATTAAGATTATGATTTTTTAGAGCAATGAAAGTCTGTTTTCTTCCTTATAAATTGGCCAGTTTTGCCTTCTCATGCTTTTAGTTAGATAAGTACAGTTATGCCTCTTAACATATAAAAAGACTGGGTCTGGGCCTACCCCGAGGCTCACACTCGGGAGAGTGTGGCACTGGGAGCACAGTGGCACTCCGCTGAGGGTTCGGATCCTATATAGGGTTGGCCGGTGCGCACAATGGCTGAGCGTGGTGCGGACGACACCAAGCCAAGGATTGCAATCCCCTTACCGGTCACAAAAATAAAAATAAAAAATAAAAAAATAAAAAGACTGGGTCTGACACAGTGACTTTTTGACCAGTAATGAGTTGAAGTTATACTTGGTTTTTGAAACAGTGAAAACAAGTGATATGTCATAATCATGGGGGAAAATTACTTATTTAACTGTATCTCTATTGCCTGAATATCTGATTTGGATACTTTGTTATAATTTTAATTGAAATTATTAGAAGAGTCTGCATATTCATTTAGTCAGCACAGCAAAAAGGTTATGAGTCAAGCCATAACCCAGCTTCTCTCTTACTAGCTGTGTAATTTTGGTCAATTTACTTACATTCTCTAAGCTTTTGTTTTTTCATCGGGAAACTCTAAGTCAACGCTTAGCATTGTGTTGGGAAAATAGAACAATTTAATCAGGCCCCCTGGCCTTGGGGCAGGTTGGGCGTGGTGCAGCATTCTTTGCGGGCAGGTTGTGTGTGGGTGGAGTTTGTGCGCCTGCGCCAGGCATACTGTCTTGGGAGGGCCCGCGCCTGCAGCCAAGCTCTCCAACCTGTGACTTCCAGGGACCTGTTTGCCGGTTACCTAGCTCACAGACCTGCGTGTGAGGGGTCTGGGGATGTGAAGGGTTTGTGACCCAGTCTGTGAACGGGCTCGGGGGGTCTGTGAGCTCCAGACCCAGCCCTAGCTCGACAGTTGGCCCAGGTGGTAGGACTACAGGCAGGTAAAAGAGCTTGACTACTGGCGTGGTCGTGTAGCTTTACAACTGGTGCTTTGAACAGGATTACACATTATGCCAGCACTACACATTGAGTTTGGCACCCAGAATGCATTCAACAAAACGTTAGTTATCATTATTGCTGTAATTTTATTATTATTGTTATTTTCCATTTACTCAGCAGGTATTTTCTATGCACCCTGTATATGGAACACAACGAGGTGGGGTTGGAGGTAAAGACATGAGTAAAATGTGACAATGTGACTGCTGGCTCCAAGGGACTCATCTTCTAGGGTGGAAGGAGTTCTGGATAATTAAGGACTAGCTAAGTTCCGTGACTGCAGCCTCTTCAAATGTACTCGCATATATTTGAAGGAGGGGCCGAGTAGTTCTACCTAGGGAAAGCTCTGCTGAACTTTGAAGAATCTGGTGTTCTCCCTAAGGTTAGGGAAAGATTAACTCACACAGGGAGACCAGCACGAGTGAGATAGATCTGGAATGCCTGTCCAGATCAGCGGATGGGGAACTGTAAAGGGCAGACAAGTTTGAAAGTGTACACGAGCAACTGAGAATGAGGCTCCAAAATCCTACAGATTAAGGCAGTAGCAGTGGAGGCCTATATACATATATTGTGCTTTATCTTATGGGCAATGGAAGATTGCCCATCATTTTTAATCAGGAAAACAAATATGCATTGCAGAATGACAGCAATTGGAAGCAGTGTGGAAAACAGACTAAAAGGAGAAAAGACTGGAGGCAGCCCATCCTCCTTAGGAGGCTGTTACAGGCCTCGTGCATGATACAGATAACCAGGCTCTGAACTGGGGTGGGGTATGCGGGGTGGAGATGAGGGAACGGATTCACAACTCTCTTCAGAGATGGAGTTGAGAAGACTCGGGGGTTGGGGAGTAAGGAGAAGTAAAAAATGAAATTGTATATACAGATAGTCATCACAGTCTTGTGCGTATGCATAAAAGACTGAAAACAACCCAAGTGCTAAATGATATGTGAATCCTTTTAAGGCGTAAAATAACTCCTATAATAAAAGTTTTTAAAATTATTCATTGATGAGAAAATTTTAATGATGTAGAAAAATGTTTTTATTTGACAATACATGATAAAGTGCTATGTGGGCCACTGCCACACACTTAGTGCATTTTAATTGTGTATGTTGGATCCAATTTAAGACACTTTTAGATATTAACCAGTAACTAGCAAAGACAGATGGCTTTACCATTTTACATTAAAACTAGTGACAAACATGTAAGTATTTCTCAGGTCTCGGTTGTCAGTTTGCCTCTCCTCATCTAGAAGAGGTACTGGTGAGACACTGCCTAATGACACTTCAATATTAGGGTGCCACAGTTGAGCGTTAACTGTATTTTCAAATATTATCTCTTGAATACGGCAGCACTCTATTGACTACTGCCTATGACAAGACTGCCCTATTTTTCTCCAAGTGATCAGAAAAGCTACCATGTAAATAGAGACTAAATGTCCCCAAAGTCTACTGCTGCCAGTATCCCTTCTTCACTACCCTGATTTTAAAAAGGGCAAAACTTCCCAAACCTGCTTGATCAGAGGAATCCCCCAAGGGATACTTGAAAACAAACACAAAAAGACTGATTCTCAGATTTTCCAAAACATCATCTTTGAAATAACGCTCAGGATACAGATTATTAACAAGTGCTCTCAGGTAAATGATTCAATCAGCCAAATTTGGGAGAATAATGGAATACTGAATGAAGTGGATGGAGTGCTGCCTGTGAACAGTGTTGTCATTGAGTTGCTGGTATCTTGTAGGAAAATTCCTATCTTTCCGGAAAATGTGTGTAGTGACACTGACACCCCCACCTAACAAACAATGCAGTCTAGGATAAACAAGATAATGTGTGTGAAGTGCTCTGCGATTACTGGAAGGAAATACAAGGTGATATTATTATCTGTGCCATCCTCGTCATCATGGCGTCATCATCAGGGTCGTCATCTCTTTTATCTCTCAAAATGTTTACAAGATTTTAATTAGACCAGCTTGCTCCTGTGTGAGAAGAAACTGAAGTATCGTGTCCGTGTTTGTGTAAGGGGGTGGGAGTGAGTTTGGGAAAGGTTATGTTTAGTAACTGTACTCTTTTTGTCTTCTCAGACACAGTACCAAGTCTCCTTAAAAAAAAAAAAAAGAAAACCACAAAGGCTGCATTCTTAAGTCACTTCCTTTATCCACAAAGTGCTTCACACCCATTTACGCCTTAAAAAATATTCTAGGCGTACTCAGAAATGCAATGACTGTGGTGGGGCAAATCACTGCAAATTCCTTTAGAGCTAATTTCTCAAATTTTACTGGTTAAATGTTACACTGAATTGTTTAACTCTATGAATAAATAAGGAGTTCACTTACAGTGTCCTTTTTCTTCTCAAAAAATTCTTTAAAAATCAGTTGGATATATTATTAATACAAATAGTAATACAAGTTAACATCGGCTGACATTTGATATGGACTAAACAATGTACATGCATAATCTCTTTTTAAAACTTTACGATGTCGAGAGACGTAGACACTGTTGCTGTTCCTGCTGTATCAATGAGAAACTGGGCTAGAGAAGGTAAATAGTTTGATGAAGATACATAGCTAGCAAATGGCCAAGTATAGATTGTCTGACTCAGGGGCACAATGTTAAGTCCTCTGTCTCTTAAAATTTATTGACATATACACACAGACAATCTTCTCTATCTACTATTCTGTGAAAGTTATTCCCTAGGGATTTTTGTTTCTTTCTTTCCTTTCTTTCTTGTATTGTCTTTTCAGTTTTTTTGTTTTGTTTTTTGAGAGCAGAAAATAAACGTGTGCCATTTATTACTGAATGTATACGAGTGGAGAGTCGAACGGGAGGAGGAATAAGATCGATGGATGCAGAGAAACCCTTTGGGAAATCCTGAGAAATCAGTTATATCAGCTAAGGAAAGGCTTCCTGCCTGGGATGTAGAATTCCTCGAGCATTCTTCAATTCCTACAGTTCTCTTCCTGACTCTGCTGAAGTGCCTGTTGTCTCCAGAGCACCCAGGGCCAGAGCATCAACAAGGAAAGGCCCCAGATGTGTGTGACAGGGAGGCAGACAGAGGGTTTCAGAAGAATCGTGGTCAAGCAGTCTGAGCCTCAGCGCTGACCTTGCTTCTGGAATCATTCACTAGTAATCCCTGAAAGAACAGGCTCTACCAGAAAGGGATATTTACCTTCTCTTTGTGTGAAGCCTGCAACAGGCTCTTCGTGTTTGTTATCATCTTCTTGGGTCCCATTTCTAGGCATGAAATTCCCTAGCTCTCTATCTCCCAAATACATTCCTCTAGATATTTCTGATGCCTAAATAACCAGTGGTTTTTAGTGCTCTGCCTTCATTCTCTTTCTTGTGGTTCTTTGTCAGCACTCTTGGCCCTGTGGAAGTATCTCTAATGAATTCACTGTATTCTACATGCCTGGCAAAACAGATGGGTGTTTATGATATGCTTTTCCAGATATGTTTCTGATGTTTGCATATTTCACACTGAATTGTCCGCGTGCAGGACTTCATTTCTGTATCTTCCTGGATTTGCTCTTTCACTCAATCAGTCCCTAGTATCTGAAAGACCGTGCTTAGGCTCTGAGGACCCAATGAGACATAAAATACCTCTAGAGAGCTTGAGGACCATTACCCTAGAGGTCTGTGGATCTTAAAAAGATAAAATGCATTCTGTTGAGTGATAAAGAGCATGAAGTAAATAGAAACAGAGGGTTTATAAATGAATGGATAAATGAATAAAATGAAGAAGGGAGGAAGGAACAGAGGGAGGAAGAAATGGGACAGGTTAAGATCTTTTTCCTATAAAGCCAGGAAGCTGCTTACCGTGTTATTTAGCTTAGAGATTGAACAATGTTTGAGGAACCAATTCAGGAACTTAGGGAAAACTTAGAAGAAAGAAAAAGTAGAAGGCTGAGAGCAATAAAAGAAGAAATATTTTCCAAATAGTCAAGAAGGAAAGTAGAAAAGGACTGGTCGTGGAGATGAGACCTTAGAGTTGAGGAACAGGTAAGAATATCTAAGATGCCTCTGAAGTCACTGACTGCAGACTGATGGTGTGACTTGACTAAAATTGTTCATATTAGAAATAGACCTGGGTTTTCCCTTCCTATAGGCTTTTATGTTTTTAAAAAATTCCAAACCTTGGTGGGTTTTGTTTGTTTTGATATGCAAATCAAAATCTATGTGGAGGAGGAGTCAGAAACTCTGGGTTTCTTGGCTGGCTGTCTTGCTCACCTACTTTAACCTCAGACAAGTTACTCTACTGTCCTGAATCTTTTTGGTTAAAATGCAGTGAACATTAATGAGACATACCTAATTTTGAGGGACCATGTGAGATAATCCATGTAAAAAATTTGGACCAATGTCTGGTACTTAGTAAATGTTAGATCTTACTAAAAGGCGTATGGAAAGTACTTTATATATTGAAAAGCATTATAAACCATCAATAGACATTATTACATTTTTCAATTATTGTCAGTCCTCAAAGTAGTCACCTTTGGAAACTGTACACTTTGAGCCCTGCAGCCATTGCTGAAAGCATTTTGAAAATGGTTTTAGTGACAGTTTGCAGGCCATGCAAGAAAAATCCATCTCACTGGTTTACTGTCACACTTCACTTTTGACAAAAATATTATTTCTTTTTTTTTTTTTTTTTTTTTTTTGGTCGTTTTTTCGTGACCGGCACTCAGCCAGTGAGTGCACTGGTCAGTCCTATATAGGATCCGAACCCGCGGCGGGAGCGTTGCCGTGCTCCCAGCGCAGCACTCTACCAAGTGCGCCAAGGGCTCGGCCCAAAAATATTATTTCTAATATGATTACCAACTCTATTTACTAGACAGAACATACAGATTCCTTCAAATCTCATCCTCCAGCCTCCCCACTAATTCTCAGGGAATTGGGAATTCTTCCAATATTCTTCCTTCAAATATCTTCAAGGTAGCTTAGATGAGGCTAAGTCCAGAAAAGAGGCCATTCTCAAGGGATAAGACAGTTTGGACACACGTGGAAGAAAGATAACATAGACTCAAGGCAATGTCAAGACAGGAAGTCCTAAAATCTTTACAGTGATGACAGCGTATTAAATAAGTATACACAGGTTTTCCCAGGTGCCACTTTGAAGGAGAAAGTTTCATGTGAATTCTAGTCAGTTTGTGAGGGAATAAAAGCCATCTCTAGGAGATCTCTTTTTTATGTTTCGGCCACATGCCCCATAGTCCATGTCTCTACAGATCCTCACAGTGAGTTTCCATTTCCTGGAAACTGCTGAAGGTACTGGAAATAAAGGAGAAAGCCAATGTGTCTGAGCCCATTGGCCCAGAGAGGGGCCTGAGATCCCTTGTCATTTCCACAGGAAGGGCAAGCAGAGGAAATTATTCTGGCATTTTACCATGCCATTATTGCTCAGTGAGTCTATTAAATTATTGCTGGGCACTTACATTGCCTCCTCTTGTGCTTTGAGGATTCCACACAATTCTCCCCTTGGCTGGCTTATAACTTCCCCTTAGAGAATGGTGTATCAGCAATGATCCTTTGGTTGCAAGACAAAAACCAACTCTGCTAACTTATACAAAATGGAATTTAATGGAGGTATATTGGAAGAATTCCCAATTCCCTGAGAATTAGTGGAGAGGCTGGAGGGTGAGATTTGAAGGAATGAGTGCATCTTTAGAGTGCTAGAAAGCCACAAATCAAGGGGAAAGTTTCATAGCAGGAACAGTATAGTAAGTCTTGGCAACTGTTTTTAGTATCTTAGTTATTCTGTGTAAGAGTCCAACTGCAGTGAAGGGGTCTAATTGGTCTAGTTTGGGTCTTTGGCCTTGGCTAAAACAGAACAGGGCATCTGGCTTCAGTTCCACCAGACTGTAATATAATGTGGGAGTATGAGCCTGAGTTACAGGGCCAAATTTTATGGATTCAGATCCTAGCTCTGCCACTTACAGATGTCTCTCCTAAGACAATTCATTTCACTTTCTGAAGCCTCAAATCCCTCATTTCTGAAGTGAGCATAATACCAGTAATTACCTCACAGAGCATTTAGAAAAATTACTTGAGGTGATATTTATGAAAAGTAAAGCAAAATGCATGCACACAGTAAGCACTTGATGATTGTTGGCTATATTATTATTAAGATTATCCAATGGAAACACCAAGTAATTTCCTGAAAGAAATTAGAGTGCTCTTAGAAAGGGGAAATACATACTGGTGGGCCAAAAAATAAATATCAATTATATTGAGATAAGAGAATTGGCCTCAATGCACTATTTGTTAATTTATTTCTCAGTTAAACTGCTCTTTATGATACTCGGTTTCTTAGGGATGAGGGATGGCACCTGTTTATTTGGGAACCCAGTTCCTCTGAGGGCACAAAAATTATTTGACTGCCTGGGCATTGGATCGACATGGATTTATTGATGCCTCCTTTATGCTTAGTTCTATACAGGGTGCCATGACCAGTGGCTACTGGTTTACTTACGAGTATAGGAGCCAAAGCAAGAAATAATTCGCATTTCTATGACCCTTCCTTCATAATAATCTAAACAGACTGTTGTCTGTTAAATCACTTACTTCAAGGGATGGGGGATGATAGAAAGAGAATTATTTTCAATCCTCTCAACTTTCTGAGAACAACATGTAAGTAGACCCCCAGTACATGAATGAGTTGGGTTTCTAAATTCATCTGAAGGTCTGCTGTTTGAACTTTAGTGCCCAACACATGGGCACTTGTCAAAGGCTTCTTGGCAACAGCCTCCACCTCCATTCCAGGTAAGTGCAGTTTTCTCAAGGAGGAAGAATCAGAAGGAGAATTTGAGGTCACCTAGAAAGGCATTTAGGTTCATCAGTGGAATGAGACAGGTTTAAATCGCTCAAGACCAGACTGGCCAGTTAGCTCAGTGAGCTAGAGCGCGGTGTTATAAGACCTAGGTCAAGTGGATTGCCTTACTGGCCAGCCGCCAAAAATAAAAAATAAAAAAAATGGAAGCTTACCATAGAACACTGCACAACTTACCCACCTGTAAGGTCGAGTCATCATTAAGAAGGAAGCCCAACCCCATCTCTGGAGAGCAAGACTGAGTGTCATGTACCATGACAGAACCAGTCAGATAGAAGCTTGCTGTCCCCACAGCTGCTTTCTACAGAGCCACTGTGGCACTGAACTCTGACTGCATGATTCCCCCTGACCTCCACACTCTCCCATACCACACTCTGATCAAACTTCTGAAGCCACCCAGCCTGTAGTGGGTCCTGGCCTTTGTCTCTAAATCTATCATCTCAGCCCCAGCTTCTGTCTAGATTAGCCACATCCTACACATGGTCACTCACCTCACCTGGGCCCAATTGGGCCCGTCCACCAACCGCTGTATACCATATCATCCAACACTAGGAGGGCATTATTGACTAAAAAGTGGAAGTACAGCCACCCTTGGCGTAAGTTTTTGTGTTTTTTAAGGCACGTCTTTTTCCAAGGGAGCAGCTAATGTTGCAAGACGGTGGGCTTTGGATTCATTAAATAAGTACAGAGAATCCTGGCTGTGCCACTTCTTAGCCAAATGACTTTGGGAAAGTTATTCTCTGAGCCTTAATTTCTTATCTATAAAATTGGGATAACAGCAAACCTATATCAGAGGGTTAAATAAGAATCAGATGAGTAAGCATCAAGCCTAGTATCTGACACATGGTAGGAACTAAAAAAGAAATACTAATTCTTGAATAATTTTTTCTTGACTGTATTATGACACTTCCATCAATGAGCTTCAGAGGCAAATGAATAATCTTTAGAATTGGAGGCCCAATGTAAGCAAGGATAAAGTAAACAATTAAATTTCTCTTAAAGTTATTTTCCTTTACTTACTTGTCCTTTATTGTCTGTGTTCATAAGAAACAAGCTATGCCTGCAAAAATGTCTGCCTGTTTCTATGGCCAGTTTTTTTCTACATGTTTAAATTCCTAATTGTGCACACAATCTTAGTCACCATATTTTCATGTGAAAGCAATTAAGACTCATTTAACAGCCCTCTCTCTGGAAGGTTTTGTTCTCCATCTGCCACAAATCACATTTCCTAGGAACATGTTTGATTTTGAAACAATGTGAAAGTACTGTTCATTTTGTTCAAATTTCATTTATGTACCATTTTTTAAAGTGATGTAAATGGACAGCCACAAAAAGCTCACCAGCTGGTTAAAACAAGACATCAAAGAAACCATTGAAATGGTGTAAAAAAATTAAAGAAAACTAACGTACTGGGGCAAAGCCAAATAAAAACCATAGTCTGATAAACATTCCTCAAACACGTTTCACTCATAAAAACTATTTACAACAGATTTAAAATACAGGAAAATGGGAATACACCCGATTTCCCACTCTAAATCTTGCGCTCCGAAACCAGAAGAGGAAAACATGAAAAGATTAAATTTGTAAGGTTTTTTGAGAATCAGTACAATGCTAGACGTTTTAATAGTAATATCCTCAGAAGAATCCAACAGATTTGTGTGATGCATTGTTCATTTAAAAATCAATCAGATTGGGCTGGCCAGTTAGTTCAGTTGGTTAGAGCATGGTGCTGGTAACACCAAGGTCCAGGGTTCAATCCCCATACCAGCCAGCTGCCAAATATTAAAAAAAATCAATTAAATAAGTAATAATACTTTCTCACCACAGGGGAACTTCATTTCTATTTATTGGTTCAATAGGCTTCTTTAATTTAGAACTTGAAGTAGAAGCTAATCCTTGATCAAATTAAGGGAGAAAAAAGAATGACTAGGTTCTAAACACAAATAAGTATGAACTGGTAACTCTAGAATATAGCAAGATTTAAAAGAAGAGGAATGAGCTTTTCTTGAATATTTTGAAAATTATATATTACAATTCAGAAACATAGCTTGTGGAAATGGTACAGTTTTCTCTCTCCCATTGTTGGGGACAAATCACCAACCCAATTCATATGGTAAATCCCTATTTGTTTGTCAATTGGATATTTTGTCCACCAGCTTCCTAAGGCTTTTACAAGCTTTCCAAGCTGAACTATTTTGATATCATTGGATGAAAGGTTCTATAAAAGTTTAGAGTATAGTTGTTATTTTGGGCAGTTACATTTGCACGTTTAAAATGCCTTTGTGCAAAATGTAGCCCAATCTACCTTCAAATCAGACCTTCAAAGAAGGGTAGATTCATATGTGTGACAGATCCCCTTAGGTGCTCTTCTATGAAGCAAAGGAAAGCGAAGAGAGGCATCTCCACCCCACTCCCCCACCCTTTCTCTCTTTGTGCGTAAGCATCAAATGGCACTCTAAAAAGACAAGCAAGAGAAAACTTTGCTGGAGATGCAAAGCAAGATACAGTAGGTCTTCTGGAAGAAGTGGTGCCTAACAGCTCCAAAATAGTTGTTAAGTAGATGGAGGGGGGAAATGGAAACAGAGGAAACCATAGTTTTCACTAATAGTGAGTATTTATTAAAAGGCAAATATTTTTTAAGAGCAGCTAAGCTCAAAAATCACATACATGATGTCTGCCATTAAAAATGTTAGTTCCATTGTAAGGTGTAATTAAGAGTCAAATGAGCAGTGTGCTAAGCACTTAAGGTAGTGGTTCATAAACTTGTCTGTTCATTAGAATCACCTGGGGATCTTTTAAAAATTCCAGAGAGTAAAGGGGGTGGGGGACAACCAGAGGTTCAGAGACCAGTTAGACAGTAATGTCAAAGGGTAGGGTATATTAAGGCCCTACACTAGTGAAACAGATAGATAGTAGGAATATAAAGGAAGAAGTAGTTGCAAAAGATAAAAGAAGAACTGTGTAGGATTTAGTAACTTCTAATTGTATGATTTCACTGAGTAGATTGAAAATGCTTCTGACAATGTATGAAATCTTTTATTTCTTGATATTATATACAGGATAAAAATAGGTTAAGACCTGGATTCCAATGTAGAATTTAAGGCTGGTTTATCTCAGTGCTAGATTAACTACATTTTATTTAGGAGAAAATGTCTCGTATATTGAATATTCTAGAACAGACAGGTTCATAATCTTACTTTAACCATTTGGAGTGAAAATCTTTGAAAGGTATGCTCATTCTTAACCTCTTGAAGGAGTGCACTGAGTGTGATTAAATCATTTTTAGTGGCTCTGGTCATCATTATGAACATCGCCTTTTTTACTACTTTGTCATTATCAAATGCACTCAGGAGCTAATGATTTATGAAGGATTTTGGGGTTTTTGCCCCTACAGTAAAGAGCCCCATACCTTGTTGCACTTTAATTTCTCTTCCGCTGCTCCCTTATTGTCCGATGGTCACTTCTTGATGCTACTAGGCCTCGTCTTCTTGGCATCTTTTCTGATCTGCTTCTTTCTCCATGGCAGACCAGATTACCACTATTGCATTGATCATAAAATAGGAGAAAATCAATTCAAAGTAAAAGTGGGGTTTGGGGGCAATCCATCTCTAGAGCTCTAGGTTAGTGAATGCATATAGTGAATAAATTTTTTAATGCATTTAATTGACTTTTCTGGGTTCTTTTCACCTACTTAATGGGTTTGAATTGTATTCCTGGATAAGTAGGTTGTTACTGTACTTCTAGAGATAATAAAATTAATACTGATTTATCATCAACCAATCAACAAAAACATATTTAATTCTGTGCTCTGGGTTTCAGGGAAACAAAAATGAATAAGATATAGTCCCGCCCCCAAGGACTTGCCATAATTGTACATTTGGAAAAGAAACCAAGTATCTTAGTCTCAGAATTATGCCCTAAGAATTCTGAGGACGCAGAGATCAATCGAATTCGGATAACAAGCAATGAAGGTGTCCAGCAAACATGGTATTTCTGCTGGGCCTTGAACACTCCTCAAGGTACTTTAGACTTAGCTAAATGTGCCCTGTGGTCAGACTTTCTGTGATGGGAGCCTTAATAGATGATCGCCACCTAGCCATGGAGATTTAGGATTGCTACCAGTACCCAGCAAAGAGATCCTTTTCGTCCAGGACCATTTGCTATTATAAAAGAGAGATGATCACTTGCAATTTTTTTAAACATGCCTTTGTTTTGCATCTGGCACTACACTTCTGAAAGTTGTGGCAAGAGCAATGACCTCAGGGTTTGGGGACGACAGCTGTAATCCCAGCTCTGCCATTAGTTCCCTGTGTAACTTTTGGTCAGTAATTTAACCTGGTTTTTCCTCTACAAAATGAGGATATTAGAGTAAATAATATCTAAGGATCTAACTAGCTTTTCCTTAATATTTTATTTTTAAAAATGCATGCTTCCATTGTCTTTTTTTTTTTTTTTTTAGTATTTCCCTAAGAAGTGAATAAAAGATACGCCAAGTCAATGTGTGAATTCCACTTTTCCCAGTATGGATCTTTAGGGGATATCCTTCACACCATTTGCTATTTTGAGTTTTCAACAAAGAGTTAAAAGAAAATTCTGGCTCCTCTAGCTAGTAGTCATTCTCTCCAGTTGGCAGAAGTCTTCATGTGGACTTGATGGTTTCCCAGAGCAACAAAATATTAGGGACAGAAACATGTTCAGGGACTCGATTGTATAAGTGACTCAGAGCTGAGAGACCTTTTCCAGCTTGACTGGAGCCCATACTTAGCTAGAGTGGGTATTTGTCTATGCCTGTCTACAATACTCCTCTTACTTGGAGGTACCTATTATTTTGCTTGCTAAAATACAGAAGCCAACCTTGAAACCTGCAGAGAAGAGTTAAATGATCAGAAGGCAATCTTCTTCATTCAGCATGTCTCACACATGAAAGATCAGTGAATATAAACAAAATGAGGAGACTGTGGGCTTTGAAGAGCACATGCCAAGAACATTATGAGAACTCAATAAAAATTCAATGTAAGAGCTACCATTCAAAGCCAGTTATCTCTTTGAGTTAGAAGAACCCAATGGAGGAACCACTCACGCAAATCAATACCTTTTTCCTCCTCTCTGTTGAAGCTACGCATCTCTAACTATGTTTTGTATTAAAATGTGAACTTTTAAAAAAGTTTTCCTGTTCCTAATCTCCTTAAATCCTGAGGTCATCCCCTCTCTGTTCCACCAGTCTGGCTCCATGATACCAATTACTCCAGCTTGTTAAGGGGGTTATTAGCATCTGGGAGTCATGTCTTTTGCTTCTATTCAATGTTGCCTGGAACAGGAATTGGAGGGAGAAGTATTATCCAAGTTTCGTTACTTAAAATCCTCTCTCTTTAGCTGTTTAACCAGGTTTCATCTTAACTATGTGTTTGGTTGGTGGTGTTTTTCTACCCAGTACACATTCTTCTCACTTGCACATGAACAATATCATTATAGTGATTACATAATATTACTTTTTGGAGCAGGCCTATTAGCTCAGTTGGTTAGAGCATGGTGTTATAACATCAGGGTCGACAGTTCGGATCCCCATACTAGCCAGCCAGCAAAAAAATAAAATTTAAAAAATTAAAAAATATATATATATTGCTTTTTATGCTCATTGGATACTTATTGAGTGCCGTTATGATCAGAAACTGGTCTTCTTGGTTTGGACATTGTGATTTAAAATGAATATTCAAACATAGTCCTAAACTTAAGTGGTTTACAGTAGTAACTCTTATCAGAGTAACCATAGCAGCTGTTTGGAAACATGGCTTCAGATCACTTGTTTGCAAATGTCTTTTTCCCTACCATCCTGGATGAAATCGAACCCATATACGTTACTCAACATGTGAAACACATGTGACCCTGGCAGATGATTTGGCTGACCTTGAAAACTACAGCTGTTTAGCCACTTTGAAAACAACGCAATACAAGTGATTTACTAGGCTTGGGTTTTAACCATTTTATGCTGACTGATGGGAATTCTAACCCTTCAGGGAGAAAAAGAAATTATAAAACAATGGAAATGTATCATCCTAAGTATTAATGTTGTCATTAATTTTAATATATTTCCTTACAAAAAAATGCAAAGAAAACTTTGCTTGATGTTACAGGAAAAAAAAAAAAAAAAAAAAAACAGTATATGTTGGCTTTATTTTGCTTTATTTTTTACAAAATTAAGAAATCCAAGTTGATGTTTGTGTCCTCTCCACTGAAATCAAAAGCTGTCTATAATCTCCTACAAACACCAAAGCTTTTTTGCTTACTATAAAATATGTTCCTTGCGAAGGCATTACATAGTGGAAGGTTAATATTCTCTTCCAAGAAGGCTCTGTAGAGTGCCAGTTGCTATGTATATACACTTTTGTAGCTAGAATTTGACTCACCTAGAGTGAAAGAGACCTAAAGAATTTCCACTGTGTATATGTATATCAAAACATTATGTTGTACACCTTCAATATATACAATTTTTTAATTTAAAAAATTTTAAAGTGTACTTTAAGGCAGAAGTTCATTTCTCTTTCTGTGAAAGAATCCGAGAGTGGAAAGTCCAGGGTTGGCATGGTTGTTCTGTCATCAGGGACCTAAAACTTCTTTCAGATATTTCCTCCACCATACCTAGCTTATGGGTTTTGTCTTCATGGTCCAGGATGACTGCGAGAGCTCTAGCCATCACAACGAAGTTGCCAGCAGCATGACAGAGGAAGGGAGAAAGACTTGCACACCCCCGCTTTTTGGAAGAGATTTCCCAGAAATCCTACATAATGCTTCTACTTACATCTTCTGGATGCGAATTTAGTCACATGCCACACCTAGCTGCAAAGGAGACTGGGAAGGATTTTTTTTTTTTAGGATTTTTAAAGGATTTTTTTTCTGGCAGTCCCCTAATTGAGGGATTCCAATCTTTAAGCAGATGAGTCCTCTCCTAACCTGTCCTCCTTGCCTGCCCAGTATCTCTCAAATTCCTTGCCATTCTGTCCTCCTCCTTATTCTTCTTGGGAAAACCAAACTATCAATATCACAATCTGCCCTCATTTCTGTACCCGAACTCCTGGAAGAAAAAAAAGAAAAATCCCACATCACTTCAAGCTGGAATTCCAACAAAGTCCAGACCTCTTACCTCAGTGGACCCTCCATGCACTTGACACTTTGTCCTTGCTCTGCCCCCTCTCAGTCCCCTTGGTGCTTCTTCCAAACCTCCTCCTTCCACTCAAGCCTCCTGACTCAGCAGCTGCTCATCACCTTCCAGCAAATGACTTTACTTGTTGCTTTTTGAAGAAAGGCAGAGTGAAAGCATGAACTTCCTCAACTCCTGCATCCTCTGAGAACCACAGCCATTCCTTCCCTCCTTCTGGTTTCAGCAGATAACGTGTCCTTTCACCTTCCTGCACCCCTGCAACTGTGCCCTTGGTCCTCTTTCCTCCAGCTCCTCGCTTCACCTATTTTCCTTTCTTTTTCTTACATCTTCAGGTTTTTTCTTTTACTCCGGCTCCTTCCCTATTCTTGTCTCTCTCAATCTTAAAAACAATCCAAAGCAAAACAAGCGCAACATTCAGATATAGACTCTTATTGATCCTTTGGCTAGTTCTTTATCTTTCCTTTTTCAGGTAAGTTGCTCCACCTCCTAGTCCCCATTCGCTCCTCCGTCAATCTCAGTAGGACCTTCTCACATGTGCCTCTGCTCCAGCCTCACCATGGTTACCAATGAGCTCCCATTTGCCTTCTCAGTCCTTGCTTATTTCAGAGGCTTTCCTGTTAAACTCTCTCCTCAGTCATTTACTCAGTAAATATTTATTCCACGTGTTTCTGTGGGGAGCCATTCTGTCCCAGGTGATTCCAAGCTCCTCTTGCTGCTCTGAATACTCTTTCTCACCATCTGTCATGGCCTGTCTTCCTCCTCGCTTAAATGTGAGTATTCTAGAAGATTCTTTTTGACTCATTGCTTTTTTCACTCTGTACACTCTTTGATGCTTTCAAGTATTCAGTAGTTGTATTTCCCATCTTACAAAGGTGATTCCCAAAACTCTATATCTACTCAGACCTCTTCCCTTATTTTCAGACTCATTCATACAAAAGTCCAATGCCCACTGATATCCCACTGTTAGAATCCAATTATGTCCAAAACTGAACTCATATTTCTTGCCAAATCTGTTCTTCCTATCTCAGGCACTTTTTTTCCCAGGTTAAAACTTGGAAATTATATACCCCTCTGCCAAATCAATATGTTTCAATTTTATTTTCTAAATATTTCTAAAATTGGTGCTCCTCTTTAAACCACTAATAATTAAATTTATAATAGTACCTCCCTAATTCAGGCAATCATCAGCTCTCCCCTAAATTACAGTAGTAATGCTTGAAATAGTGTTTTTGAAACTGTCAGTTGCATTTAGCATCTTATAAAAAACATGATATAGAATTGAATAGAAAATAATAGAATATAAAACCACATCTATAATATTAAGGATAAGTATTGTTTTATAAAATTGTTGATACACACACAACCATTTTGCCATGAAAATGTATTTCTTACTATAAATCAAAAAATTAGAGAACCATTTTCTTAAATGGTCTGTTTCCATTTTCCTGTCTTTAGCTCTGCTTTCCACAGTGCCACCAAATTTATCTAGTTGAAAAATTAATCTGAAAATGTCACTCTCCTGCTTAAAACTCTTCATGCCTCCCCACCAGCCATGAGATAAAATCCAGTTCCTTGGTGCAGTACCCAAGGCCACTACCCAGCTATCGGCCACACCTCCTCTCCAGTGTGACTCTCTCAGTAGCAGATTTCTTCACCCACACACACCGGGTTTCACAGCTCTCATCATTTGCTTATTCTCTTCTCCCAATCAGCAACTCACTCTTCCCTCCTACCTGCCTGGCTCACTTCATCTTGTTCTTTGGGTTAGTGGATATGTAACATCGAAATCCTTCCTGCTTCCCCAAGTGAACCAGGCTCTTCTGTGTGTTTCCACACCTCCCAAACCTGCCTCTAGCATAACACTAATTAAGTTGTTCTAATAATTGTAGTTTGTGCCTCTTTATTCTCAAAAAGCATGCCCAATACTGTGTCAGTTCTTTTGTTGTATCTTCACTGTACTAGTGAGCTGGGATGGGACACCGTCATGCCCAGCTGACATGTGTGCAATAGTCCTGAAGTAGAGGTCACATTTGTCTCTACTCAGAACTTCTTGAAATGATTATTAAGTAGACAAAGGGCAGGAGAAACCAGCATGGAAAACCTTTTCTCCTGTATGGGAAGGAAACTGGATGAAAACATGTCTCTTAGCCCCTTTGACAGAGGGAATAATTGAAAGACATGAATAATAGATCACTTTCTACATACAGTCAGCCCTCTGAATCTGAATGAGGAAAACGTGAGAAGCAATGCCATGACTGTTTTTGTTTCATTGGCCAATATTTGAAATAACTCACATGGTCCTGCAAAAGGACATGTTTTTGTGAAAAGGACAAAATTCCTTTTGGTGTGGTCTGAGTGGCATTTGAGAGTAGCCTCACAGTGGACAGTAAAGGTTGGCCTTTTACTGCACTGCTATTGGTGAGTCTAGGAGAGCACTATTTATTCAGCTTCTTGGAGACACTAGGGAGTCGTATCTGTGATCTGACAAGTGTGCAGTTCCATGCCAGGAGCACAGAGTGCTGCTGTGATGAGTCTAAGAAGAGGTTTTTGTTTTTTTTTTTTCTTTTTCTTTTGGTTCCTTCCATTTTGTCTTTCCCTCCCTCCCGGATATCTCTCATACTTTAGCTGCCCTACTTTCCACTTTTCTTTCTCCCTTTCTCGAGAGTGGGAGAATGACTCGGTAGTGCCTTCCTTTTCTGCTTGGGCCAATTCTGTTGCGTTGTTTTATGGTCTTGGACTGAGAGCTGCCTCAGCACTCAACAGCAGCCCCGGACGGGAAGACTAATTGGAAAAGCAAAATGACTTCAAGTAAAAGGAAGTGGTTTGTGTTGTGGAGAGAAACTTGGAAAGAAATACCACCAAGAACATTAGGGGCTTTATTTTCTCCACTGTCTACAGCTGGGTTAACACATTTCAAAATAACCAGTCAATTTAGTTAATTCCATCAAACGGATAGTCAATACAGTAAAGGGGAAGAGAAAATAAACAAATGGTTTTTGGATGACGGGTTTAGCTTTGTGTAGCCTTGATCTTACTCATTTCTAGGGAATAATTTCAACTCTTAAGGAAATGTGAACATCTATTTTGCAAACTATTATACGCTGGTTTAATATAAAAATTCATTTACAAATGTTTTCATATTCAACACATATTTATTTTTCCCAAATGTCATTAAAACAAATAGAAATAATATAATAGGCATAGAAATCTGGATTATAATATGCGAAAAGGTTAAAATCATTGGCAGAAATTCATTTCTTTCTTTTTTACCCTTCCACTGTCTTAATACCTCTCCTTCCTACTTCCTCCATAGTATTCTTTTCTCTGCCCTTTTGCTTCTTTTGGGGGGGGGGGTGCGGCTGATGGGTACAGGGATGTTTCTCTTTTAACCTCAGTAACAAGGACGCTATGTGCCAAGCACTGTACTGAGATTTGAGTCACAAGACCACATTTAATTTTCACAACAACCCTTTGAGGTGGGTAGAATTATTATCCCCACTTTATAGAAGAAACTGAGGCTCCAAGAGTTTAGGAAAATTTCCCCTAATCCTTATTCTAGAAAGTGTGGGGCCGGGATTCAAACCTTGGCAGTTATGTTTCAGATTCCGCACCCTGCAAATAACATGCTACTGTTCCCCTCAAGTCTCAGTTCACTTTAGCTTCCTCCACATTCTTTCCTTTCTTGTGTTCTGCACTATACTCTCCCCTTTTTCCTTTCCTTATATCCTCTGCGTCTTCTTTTTCCACTCTTTTCTCTCACTCCTTCTCTGATTTGTCTGTATCTCCCATTCCTGTCTACATCCCTTTCCTTTTTTTAATGCCTCTTCATTCCTCACTGCGGCATCTCCCAGGTCCAGACTGTTCCATCTGTCATTCTTCACTTCTGCTTTCCTAACATCTCTCTCCCTCAGATAGCCGTGGTGCCCAGCTTTAAGCATAGGTCAAGGTGAGGTTATGTTCAAGTAGGAGAGCCCTATCCCTCCGCTCCCATACATAGGGGGCACCGTTAGTGATTACAAAGAGGAGTTTTGTTCCCACCAGAGATCCCACAAATTAGATTATTGTTGAGCTTCAAATGGTCTTTGGTGAGTAGGAAAAGATAATGCCTTTCTCTGTGGTCACTACCAGGAAGTGAGCTTTAGGTAGCAGATAGAAACAAACTGCAGAACTGTGGCATCCAAGCCAAGTACAATTTCTATGTATAATTCAATTGCAGTAAACATTGAGGGATACACTGGGATGTAGTACTTGAAACAAAATCGTATTTTACTCAGGTGACCATTTTTTCAACCTGCCAGTACAGGACAGAAGAGCTTCATTTCCTTGAATGAAAGCTATTTGGTGACTTTTCCTGGAAACACCTTAAACATTCCGGGAAAGGATTCCAGATTTCCAAGCTACTGCCAAAGAGTAAGCATCTTTCCTTCACATGGTAATTCACAAAGGTCTCTCATCGACATATGGTAACATCCTCATTGGATCACCTTGGTTACTAGAAATAACTAGATCAAAATAAATTTCATGCTTACGTGGATACAGGTGGACTAGGGTGTAAAAGTTTTGAGGAATCATCTCAGTTGTAGGGAACTGAAACTTCGTCTTTGGCTTGTAGGAAATAGTGTCCTTCTCAGCACTCCGCCCTTCGTTTGTATAGCTGGTCTGTTTTCGTTCTCTAGAGACAGTTCTCTGCTCCTGGTGTCTTATTTCCCATTGTACCAGTTTGCACATGGCTTGCCATAGCTTCTCTAGCCCCAATTTTACTTCAGGCCATCTATGGGTTTTTTGTTTTGTTTTGTTTTGTAATCCTTCTCCTGATACTAATTACTTTAGTTGCAATTTCTCATTTACAATTGCAATTAGAACTTACAAATTTACAAGTGCAATTAGATAACTTTCCATACGGGAGCAGATCCAGGCTCTTGGTCTATCCATGAAAAGAAAAATCTTTTCACAGGACCAGCAAAAGGAAGGAAAAGAGGGACAGAGAAACGGGACACGATAGGTCCTTATGCGCAAGCGAAGGCGCACACCGAGGAAGTGCACAGGCGTCTTCGTCAGAGGGACGCGTGCGCCCCCCCTTCGCCTTTCTCTGTCCCGGGTGGAAAACTCCTCATGGCCGGGCCCTCTGCCCATCCTGTTCCGCCTGGTGTGCCAGCACTGGCCGATACTTATGTCTGAATATTTATGAGCAGCCTCCTCGGGGCGTGTCCCTACTCTGGTTATTGGCTACTGGTAAGCCCGTGAATTGCCTGTCTTTGAGTTAGATATCCAGACTGGTCCATTTAACAATTTGGACAACATTCTTTTAACAAATAATGTCTTGAGAGTCCCCCACGTGCCACTAAGCAAGGCTCTTGGGATACAACGATGAACAAAAACAAGCATTATCCTTGTCCTTGGTCCCTATAATCTAAAGGCCAGGAGAGGAGAAATAGGTACTAAGCAAATAATCAGTACTAAATGTAAAATTCCAAATGAAATATAAGAAGGAAAAATCCTATGAGATTGGAAGACCAGTGGCCCAGTCTGCCCGTGCTCCTGGAATCTCGTGGGGAAAATAGATACTTCTGTCTGGCAGAATGGATCTTCTGAGAAAATTCTAGAGGGCTGTTGGCCACTGAAGGAAAATGAGCAAGTTGATGCCAAAAGCCATTTTTTTCCGTTGTTTTGCTTCTCTTGCAGAGCTTGAAAAGCAAGCACTTGGTTTCTCTTCCCCCGGTTCTCTCACCTAGAAAAGAATCCTCCTCCTCCTCCTCCTCCTCCTCCTCCTCCTCCTCCTCCTCCTCCTCCTCCTCCTCGTCCTCCTGCACTACCACCACCTCTTCTGAGGCTGCCACCACCACAACTGTAACATCTTTCTCTAAGCTCTAAGGCTCTGAATTTGAACCTCCCACATGGCGGACTCTAAATAACTAATCTATTAAGTCTGCTCTATTTCCAAAACATTCATTCACATTCAGAATGCCTGGGGCTTCTTTTGTAGCCATGGCTGTGCTAATTTCTGCACTTGCATTTTAAACCCCTAGAGCTAGAATTCCTAGAGGAATTCCAAATAATTGCTTAGATGGCACAATAAAGGCATCCAGGTTTTGGGTTTTTTTAAAATCTATGTTAATGAGTGTGTTGTTCCTTTGCAAGGCCGAGTGATAAGAGGCCTCCTCTTGGACAACTTTGCCAAGACATTCTGACTTAAAGTCAATGCTTGGTCTCAAATTTGTTAAGAAAAATTCAAGAAGGGAAAGAAGAAGATGAAGTTTACTCTTGTCTTTTAACTAACCTGAACAACCACAGAGAATCAGCCTTAGGAACCAACATGAAAATCTTAAGGATTGTTTTTTCAGATTCTGAAATTCTTCTAAATCCCCATCCCAGTATCATTCAAGCTCTTTACAACCCCTGTTTGTCCGTAGGCTGTAACTTGTGCCTGGAATTCCTAGTCCAAGGTTCCCTTGTGGTATTTTTAATGGTGTGTTTGATGCTGCAGCCAGCTTTTCTGCGGTTGGGAGTTAAATGGGATACAGCGGTGCGGTGTGCTGTAATAGCTCTTGGAGGAATGTTAGGACAAATTAAATTCCAAATAAGATAGCACCTGAAAGACCCTGGTCCTTTAGTGAAAGGGGGTAATACTGTAGAAAGCAGGACTTGGCTATTCCTTTTGACCCCTAAATAATAAAGAAGAAATATGGTACTGTTAATCAACGTGAGTTTGGGTTTGGTTTTGGACTCAAATGCAGAATATTCACTTTGATTCACTGGTCTTTGCCCACTTTCTTCTTCTGGCTTTGCTTTTCTGCCTAGTTAAGCCTGAGGATATGCATTAGTTTAAGAGAAAATGGTACCAAGGATGGAGGAAGGAGGGGAATAATTAACACCTTTGCTTAAAGTAACAAATCCTGTGAGCTGATGATTGCCAAATTCAGGTGATGATTACTACCACTGCTACCAAGTAGGTCTGGTTTCTCTTATTCAGATCTTGACACCTAGGCCCAAGCTGATCACAAGCACTGCAGGATTCCATAGGCTAATATTGGTCAGCTTGTCCTTTGAACAGTGGTTAAACATCATCAGTTTATTTGAATCGCGTGATTTTACAGTAATGGAAAGATTTTTTTTTTCTTCTGTTTAGAAGAAAACTAATTTTTAGAAATGTATGCACACATACATGTTTGGTTTTGTTAATAGTTTTATTTCCAGTATTTCTTTATTATAGGTCTATTGAATAACCTATCATCTATGGAGGTCTTTTTCAAAAGGAACAAGGTTATATGTAAAAATACAATTAACCAATTAAAATAATAACAAATAGCTTGTATCGAGTGCTTACCATTCCAGCTGCTGGAGTAAACTTTCTGTCTACATTATTATTTCACCTTCTCCGCACTGTGAGGTGCAGGTCTATTGTTATTGTCTCTGTGATACAGTCGAGATGAGATACAGATGAGAACACTGAAGAAGACTAATAATCACTTGAGGGTTTAGACAGTGTTTGAGCAGTTACAGTAAAAAGAAAAAAGAAAAATCTCCAGTTCAACAGAAAAGTCTTATAAGTGGTTTTCCCCCAACTTTTTAAATATAGTTTTTCTCTTCGACCCTCAACTAAGGTAGCACAGCCTGTACGTTGTAGAACCAGGACTCTAAAGTTACTGCCATCAAAATTTCAACAAAGTAAAAGTAAGAGATTTTAGAAAATACGTATTTTTTTCTAGTTGAGGGTGGGTTACTTCCACTACTGACATGACCAAATCACCAAGTTAAGATTATTGGCTTGAATACCTCTACTAAGAAAAAGAGGAAATAATTCAGATATAAATGATTCAAGGGGCTGCTGGATTAGTAAGAGGAAACTCCCCTCAGATCAAAAAAATCACACACTTATGGTCTAATATGATGTGGGAGATCTTCGTAACTGGTTCTTTTACTTGAAAGATTATGGAGATTAGAGAATGGGAAGCTCAGGAAAAAGCTATTCAAATGATGAGAGATTTTAATGTGAAAAATAACGTAATCAAATACCATGTTTCATTGGACTTTGATGGAGATAAACATGGAAATTTTGGCAAAAGAACCAGTGATAGGAAATACAGTTACTATGTTAAAGTTCTTACATTTACTTTACGAATATTTCTCAATCACTGGTGTGGGATTGTGGAGATAAAAACAGGACCATAAGAAATTCTAAATGCCATTTATTTAGAGAAGTGTTAAAAGAGAGGGGTTTAAACAATGTCTAAACTTGTGGTTTTCGTTGTTCAAACTCAAGGTGAATTTGCAGATCAGTCACCTGGGTCCCAATCTGGCCAGTCTGGTCGCACCACTGGCCATCTCAATGAAAAATGTAGTCACGTTTAACAAGCAATGAATTTTATCAATTTATTCAAAATTGAATCCATCTTAGGAATGTTTGAGTTAAGAAAAAGTCTCCTCCAATGCACATGAAAACTCTTATAGTATTTATTTTCCACCTTTCAAATATTATTGTCTTTGTCCTCTACCCTCAGCTATAGCATAAGAATTTGTTATTTTTTTGTTTATTGTAAGGAATATTTTAAACAGAAATTGTAAAAATGCTCAATTTTTAAAATTTACATGGAATTTCCATATACTCTGTTGGAGTTATGTTGGCCAGTGATGTGAAAAAGGAGTTCAGGGGGAGTATAATGCTAACTTTAATATACTCTGTTCAGCATTTCTATTTATTTCATTAAAGTAAATTTTTTACTCAGGAAATAAAGCTAGGTAATTGTTTTCTGCAGTTTCCCTGTAGGGAGCCTTATCCAATTATATTATCAATCTGAGTCCTACTGCTGTGTTCTCAACAGAATCTGAATAAGAAACTCCAAATCCAGTTTGGAAATAAAAGTACCAAAACCCCTTCAACAATTTGAACTGGCCTGCATTATTTGAATTGGAAGAAAATCAGTCACACTATTTCTATTTCTTGATGAAACAATTAACTCATTTAGTAACTTTAAAGAAATGGCTCTCTTCAGTGGCTTTGGAAGTATTACATTTCCATCCTACTTTGCCTGTAATAATTACCACTTGTGCCTAGAACTTTTTTGTAACTGAAAATATTTTTAATAGATAATAGATTCTCATGTTTCAAAATTCAAAATATGTCCCAGAAAAGATCTGTCATTAACAGCTTATTGCATATTATGTAAACACATGCATATATAAGCAAAACATTTTGTCTAGTGCCCTTTTAAAAACATAATAGGAAAGTGTTTAATATTACTATGTTAATATTTTGTAAGGTATCTATAGGGAAAGAAAAGAAAAGCTTCCTACAGTTATATGTACATTTTTTCAGTTTGTTTTTGAGAAAATGATTTTTTTAAGCCTATTAAACTTGTCTCCAGACATATATTTTAAATTTTGCTTAACTTTTTATAAATATATTTATATCCATTAGAAACACCACATAATTTGCCAGACATGAAATTACGTAAATGAATCAGCAGTTTTCAGGTAGGTCTTGATAATATTAGATATAGAATATCTTTTATAGCAGTCAAGCATACTTTTCAGGAATACCCTCGGCATCTCTGGGATACTATTTTTCCTGCTTAATTCAGTAGATTTCTTATATCTCTAGGAACGACCTGTACATTCATTGTAGGTAGATGTAAAATTGCATTTAAATTTCATTCATTGGGAATCCAATTTCTTGAAAAATCATACAGGAAGATGGATGTACATTCTGAGTGATCCAAACCGTTCGATAAATCACATAGAATTATTTTCTCATAATCTCTGTGTATCAGAGGTGAAAAGTTCCTGCCTCCTTTTCTCTCTCTGTAAGCAAAATTCTAGAGAAGCCCAGAGAATGAAAAGTATGAGTGGGAAGATCACAAGCTTTGCATCCTGCCAGACCTGGGTTTAATTCCACCTCCTCACATTATTTACTTGGTAAATTCAGGAAAATCATTGGACCTCCCTGGCCCTCATTTCTGTCACTGTCACATATATAATGGTGATAATACTGTGGATCATTACAAAGATCAAATTAGACTGTATGGAGAATGCCTAGGACACAAAAAGCACTCAACAAATACACCTTTGCACTTGAAAACGGTTGTTCTATTAAGTGCACCGTTTTTTACAAATGTCATTTGAATGAGATAATTATAAACAACACTAGAAGCACATGAATTAAATTACTGCTCGAATACTCATTTGCTTAATTAGGTAGGATATTGGAATGTCCTTTGCTTTATCACTTGCAATGATATGAGCAGTATGATATACTATGTCTCAGACACAGTCTAAGCCTTTTATGTACTTATTATCATTTAATATTCACAATTATGCTTGGCAATAGTGTTATCCCCCTTTTAATAAAAAGATGTGTGGCTTGCTTTAATTAACTCATGCAAAAACATACATAGGAAATGGTGCACAGCCATACTGGGTCAGGCTGACTCCATAGCCTCTTAATCCCCATGCTAAATTGATTTCTCTGCCTGTGCTATTTATCTATTTGATCCTTTAGATGGTTTATTGATGGTGACATTTAATTTTAGTTTTCTTCAAAGTGGAACTGTTACTGTAAAAGCCAGTCCAATGAACTGAAGTTCTCATGATTATAAGTTTAGAGATAACTGAGCTTTTAAGTATTCATGGAAGGAAGGACGGAAGGAAAGAAAGGGTAAAGGAAAAGAAAGCAAGGGAAAAATAACTTAGTGCCTCTATAGAACCTCTATTAATAAATGTTGTTTTTCATGAATATAAATTTTAGAGCACATTTCCCAGTGCTCCTTTATATTCCCACCTAACCTCCAAATAATCCATTACTTATAGATCATTTTTTGTTATCGTTATGGACTCCCTTTTAGTGGGAAAAAAATTTCTTCTGTGTTCCCCCCAAAAAATGCCTTTAGAGAACTCTGAATATCCCTGGTCAAGAAAATGACTTTAAGAAGTCTTATTCTGTGCAAGATCTTTTGATTGTAATGATTCCTGCAAAATATATTTTTTGTCTTTATAATTGGTGAAAAACATTATTTTTAAAGATAATCATTGAAGTGAGAATATAAATGATATAAAAGTGTTAATAGAAAATATTTTCTCAGATCCCACCAGGTTTGAGAACAACTACTTTTGTGTGGTTTCCACCTTTTGTGTGACTCCAGAAGGGGCCCACCTTTAGGCAAAATTTAGCAAGAAGTCAAGTCACTTAATCAGTAATTGCTTGAAGTCAGGTTTTCCAGAATAAAACTGTTAAGAGAACACAGTTTAGATTCGAAGATTACAATCTGACATTTGCTTTGAGATGGAAATAATACACAGTGTCTTGGACTGTTGTAAACCTAAGTGACCTGATTAGCAATTAGAATTGAAAGAGGAGGGAAAGTGAGACAGGAAAGAATGGGGGTTGGGGAGAAGGGAAACTAAGTTTGGAGCCTCTCACTGATAGGAAGGGATCTCAGAAATAAAATAGTAAACACAGGAGAAAAGGCAATCACAAAAATTTCTAAGAGGGCTAGTGAAGCACTAGAATGAACTTATTTACCTTTCTTAGATATCGGTGACTCTATTGCCTTGTAATTTCACCATTGTTATTTTTCTTACCTGTTATCTCTATTCCTGCAGTTATCAGCCTGGTATTCATTGGTTCATTTACCTGAATTTCAAGGCTTGTAATGATACAGCAGGGAGGGACCAGGTTAGCAGATTGTGTCCCCAGATTGGGAGTAGATGGATCAGGAAAAACTCAGGGCTGGCCTTAAGAGGTACAAGCTAACCATATCCCATGGGTCAGTGGAAAGAAAAAAAGGGATAATTAGAAACTGCCTGAGATTAGAAGGGAGCCCCTGGAGGTAGAACTACAAAAAGCTCCAGACCCTATTACCTTTAAAGCCCCTTTTAAACTAGATGCTGGGGAAAATTCCAAAATGAGTGGGACATAGTTCTGGCCTTCTAGAACATGTAGACTAGAAGATGTCAGGAACATCTTCTCTTTCACACGCCCAGTATATCAGCTTGGTCCACTGTGTACTCATTTAAAAATTTCATTTAGCAGAAAAGATCTTACTTCAACTAAATGTTATTCAAAAAGGAGCCCAGTATATAAGTTTCCATAACGTAACAGACCTACTTCAGATGGAGTGGGTGGGATGCTCGGGGCCTGGCTTGTTGTCTATTAACCACATTTGCTTTCCAGGAAAAGCCTCTCAGGAACTTCTTCAGAACCTCCAAAACACCAAGGAACAAAATCCTGAAATTGTCCACAGTCTTAACTTTGTTAATAACTTTGTGGCCTTGGAAAAATTGTTTCACTTCTCTGGGCCTCAACAATGAAACACATGTATGACCTAAACTACTTTTTTAAGATGGTTCTAGTTGTGAAGAGCCTAAAAACTGCTAAGACAACTTATTTGGGCAAACAGGTTGGCTACAGAAAAGGAACTAAAAGATTTAGACTGTGGTATAAATTACTCTCTGGAATATTTTTATTTTATAACTGCAAAGAAATGAATGTCTAACGGTGAATTTTCAGATAACATTTGTAGGAAATGAATTTTATAAGGAGTTAAAAAATCACCAAACAGGTTGCTATTTAGTCTATCAGTTACATTTTCTTCTCGCCTATGAATCCTGAAACCTGTGTAAGTTTTCTTCTGCCACATAAAATATCCATTAATAGTTTTTAGCTCTTCTCTTTGGCCCCTAGAAATAGAGGATTCTTCCTCATTTTACAAATGGAACATGTGTGTATGATTCCTGAGTTTGGCCAGTCATTTGAAGCCTTCAAAGGATCACTAACTCCTTGACCCTAAGATGTAAAGTTGTTCATCTTTTATGACAGAATCACATCAAGGAATATTACTTATTCACTACTTCCTGCAACCATATCTTTACTATAAGAATGTTTGCTTGCCATCTCAAAATCTGGCCCCTCTGATGCAAACACTTGTACCTACTAGAATACAGTTGTCTTGGTATTATTTCTGAAAAAGATCACACAGCAAGCTTTTCTTTTAAATATTTTTTTCCTAATTTTCTCAAAACTAGCCTCTAGCCTCTTTACTAGAGCTTACAATAAGGGAGTACTTAGTTTAAGACATCAGTGCTTCCTGGTTTTTGGTTTACCACTTTCAGTTGTGCAAAATGAATGTGTATGTAAGGATCTGTATTTCCAACCCAAAGAGACATTATAATAGCTATTAAATTTTCAATCCAAGGAGTAAATTAACTCCACCATCCCTGAGTGTATACCTCAATTCATCCCATCCCCCTCATTCCCGAGTTCTTTAATTAGACCCAATTTGCAGGACATGACTTGACTGAAATTTATAGCTACATTGAGACATGCAACTAAAGAAAGCTCCTAGCCCAGGCATCATCTCAAACTTTTAAAGTAATAGGCTCATTTGACACAGGTGTAACCTTCTGCAGTAATTATACAAGTGCAAGTTATAACTGCTTCATCTGCCCCCAGCATCTCTAGCTGTTACCTTTAACAAGAATGAATGCCTTCTAGCCAGCTTGGCTATTCATATGGGGCTGTATCTGCACAGATTTTAATTGTGTTTCTTAATTTTGGAAATGTAATATTATCTCACCCTTATGCCTCTCCCCAAATCCCACTTCCCTCTAAGGTGGATAAGAGTTTCTGGGATCCGTCATCTTTAATTTTGTAACTTACATTTCAGACTTGCATGTGTCTGGGCGTAAATGCAATTATGACAACATCAAGGCCTGAGGAAACCTAGACTTTTCTGTATATGCCAGTAGACACTGAAATTTGTTGCAGAAAAATATTTCTCTGCCCTCCTAGGAAAAGCCCTCAGTTCCTTCTTCTGCACATGACAGCCAGAGTAATTTTTTTCTGTGATGTAGCTCTGATCATGTCTCTGTGCTTACCTAGAAACAGTGTCCTGTGGTATAATGACCAGGATCTTTGGTATTAAATACACTTGGTCTCAAATACTGGGTCAGCCTAGGTGTAACCTTTCTCATCTTCTGTTTCCTTATCTGCATAATGGAGCAACAAACATGGTCAGGGGGTTATGGGAGTAGTCATATGAGATACCAAATGTAAAAAGCCTGGCACAAAATAAATACTCAGTAAGTATGGGTGTTCTTTCTTTTCCGTTCCCCTCACCATCTGGTCCCACTTAGCTTTTGAGGACTTTTCCTCACATGGGCCCTTCCTTCTGGAGCTCTCCATGATTCCTGCCTGCAGTTTGCCGCTTCCTGATCCTGCTGTGCGTGCTCTCCCACACTCCATAGCTTTTGCGTTTATCGTTCTGTCACCCAGCAAGTCTTCTCCACCCTCTCCTTTTATAGGAACTGCAGGGCACCTACTTGCCCCTTGAGATAACAGTTCTGAATCCCTCCTGAGTTGAAGCTTTCCTCTTCTCTACCTCCATATATCTTTCACACACCTTTCATCTTACAGTGTCATCATATTAGTTGGTTTTATCCATTTTCCCTAACTCCTGAGAGTCGACTCAGTGTCCTACTCAACTGTGAAACCCCAGTCCTACTCATTTCCTAGCAAATATTGGTCAAATGATTGAATAAATGGTCCAGAGGGCAAAAGAAATATGGTTTTGAAAATTGGGGCATAGCTGCTGATCTGTTGATGCAAAAAGCAACACACCCCCTTCTAAATGGGCAAAAATGTTGAAGGCAAGAGCCTAGATGGCTTGTGAATAATATTGAGGCTTGCTTTCTGTAGGAAGTCTTAGAAAATGTAATCAAGCCGAAACGGGTTCAGCTTCCCTTCAGTAAGTGGTGACTGCAGGGATATATGTGACATGAACACCGACACAGTTAGGAGGAACACAGGCATTGAACAGCTATGCTGCTGATGCTGTTCAAATCTGAAACGTCACCCCACTTCAGGGCCAAAAGTGAAGTATCGTGTTTCCCCAGTGCTTGGCTTCCCTCTTGCCATGGACACTGTAAACAATGAGATTCCCCAGGGACTTCTTTACCCTTGTGAGGATGGATGAGGGCGATTTACGCAGGCCACAGCACCGCACCTGCAACTGGGAATAGTTTAAGTTTTCGGCTGTTAGTCAGCTATTCCCATGAGAGTATTCTGGGTCATATGGAAAGTGTCAGGAGCATATGAACTACTGATGACATCTTCTAATACAGGAGCTTCTCAGGATTGATGTGTATTGTCTTGAAAGTTTTTCCCTAAAATGCCCCTGTTTTTAATCTAACTTAATTTTAAAGATACCATTTTAATTTTTCTAATTAATACTACTTTATTCCTTCCCATCCATACCATGGAGTTTTTCTTTGCTTTGAAAACCTCTCTGGATTTATTATTCATAGCCCTACAAATAATTTCTTTTCTCATATCCAAATTTCTTTCCTTCTAAGTTCTTTCACAATAGCTTCTTTTCTTCTTTAAAATCATACACAAACTCTAAAAAATCTTCAGTTTTAGAATTCCTAATTTGAAAGTTCATATCACCAAAGCAAACATAGAAATCCTTGCACCAAAGGATAGAGGTAGAAGGAAAGTCAGAGCTTTTGGCTGTGGAAGGTGGCAGGGGACCCTTTGGCATCTAGGCAGAGGCGCAGGGAAGCCAGGATATGTGCAAAAAAGAAAGACTTTCAGCTTCTCCTGTGCGCACAGTTAATGCATAAGTCTCTGCAGTAAATCCAAGGCAGGCTAGGGTGACCAGTTGTTCCAGTTTGCCTGGGACTGAGGGATTTCCTGGGATATGGAGCATTCAATACTAAATACTGGGAACATCCTGGGCATATTGGGATAAGTTGATCACCCTACCTTCCCCTTGCTGCTTCTCTCTCTCTCTGCTCTTTTTAAAATCCTCATTCCTTTGAAAAAAATGTACTGATCTTCCATACTTCCTGATTCAAGCTGTATACAAATATTTAAGTATCTTGAACCAGTGCATCTCTCAAGGAAAGTTCTACTTACACCGTAAATGTTGCCATGTGAGAGAGCAGGGTAGCACCTGAGCCAACTCTAATTGCTTGATCATGGCTGTCTGGAGTAAGGTGTTAATAGTTTCCTCCATATCAGAGAGTATTACAAATACTATTCTGCATCAAGCTCTTTTTAATTTAATAATATCTCTTGGTGCTCTTTTGTATGGGTTTGTATATAGATAATGATCTACCTCATTCTTATTACCTGAGACACAGTATTCCATTATGTTATGTGCAATAATCCGAGAAAATCTATGGGTAAACTTGTGGATCATAGTCAGTTTTTACTTCTACAAATAACATTGCAAAAATCCTCGTATCTGAGCATCTCAGTGTTTTTTTGTGAGTGTATTCATTGGATAAATTCTTAGCTGTGAAACTGAATTTAAAATTTTCATAGAGATTGCCAAGCTGTCTTCTAAAAGGACTACACCAAGTTACAATCCCACCATTAACATGAGGAAAGTTTGTATTCCCATACCCACTGACCCTGGGATACAAACAACATATTTTGCCAATCTATTGCAAGTAACATTGGCCATCCTTTTATACGTTTATTGGCCATTTTCCCCCAGCCCAGCCCCACACCCACCCCATTAAAGACTCATTAAATCAGTTATCTTTTGTGGGTTTTTAAAAATTTTTGTTAATACGTTAATGTCCTAGGTATAATAAAAAAATAGAAAATGAACCCCCTCCCCTTTTTTGTAAACTTTTTCTTTATTCTAATTTAACTTTTTTCAGGATTTCTGTTTTTTGGTTTTAACATTTAGGCTTTTAAAATATTTTTGTAGTTGAATTTATCTTTTTCAGATGGTTTCTGGACACTTTTTTTTTTTTTTTTTTTTTGTCCCTGCTTTCCTTGTAGTACTTATCACAAAGCAGATTCCCAGTATTTTTGGAATGGATGAACAATGAATGCATGAATAAGTGAATGATATTATTTGCTTCTTTTTATTCCTCCTCAGGATACATGGAGATTTGGAAAATGAATGCCAAGGCATATATTTCAACAGAATTTTATGGCACATTATCTTAGGGCATGGGTTTGCTATTTTGTTCAACATGATGTCCCTATCACCTAGTACAGTGCTAGCATACAGGAGACATATGTATTGAATGAATTAATAATCTATGGAGCATAGTGAGATAAATAGAACTTGGATTGTTTGGAGTTTATCCTCCAATGACAGACATTTCTGGAAGTGGTGGGCTGAAAATGAGTCCAGATCAGAGAGGGCTATACAATATCATTGAAGCCACATACTTATTTCCTTGGTTCCAGGTAAATTAAACAGAAGTGGCAAGAAAAAGGAAAAGGGCTATCACTATTAACCTAGGATCAGGGACCATGTTTAATTGAATTTATAATGTCCATAACATCTCTGCTGTGTTTGAAAGGTTAAAATTTTCCTAGAGAAAACAACTATTACTATTGCTTGCCAAAGTACTCATAAAATGGCCTGATTGCTGAGAACAGAAAACAAACCAAATCAAAATAAAAAGAACCAAATAGCAACAGGAAGAAATGTGCCTTAGTATAGTTGGATGATTACCAGATCTGCTTTCCACAGATCACCATCTGTCAGAGTAAGGGTACATCCCTCAGGATAAGTGCATCCTTGTCAGGGGACATTTGGGGTGAGGCGCAGTCCCTTCGGTGTGTCAGTTTCCTGGGTCATTTGGGGTCTTAGGAAAATCCTCTTGTTGGTGCACTGAATTGTACATGCATTATGTAACTCATTGCAACCCAATAGCTGAACCCATGGTTTCATAGCTATTAAAATATGCCACAAACCAAACCACCTGTGAGGCGCCAACTCAGCAAATGTGCCTATGCAAAAAGCCGTCATAAAAATACAGAAAATGAGGATAAAAGAAGCCTGAATAACAACCTAGAGCTTATTCATTTGATGTCATGAGGCATGAGAGGAAAAGTATTCCATGTAAGTTGAAGGAAGATGGCAGCCAGGGGCATTGGTGTTGAAGACCACCATCACAATGTAATAGGGTCACATCATGTGGAATGAATCAGAGTGACTACTGTGGGTCCACTGTTGGAAAAACTGCAATTAGGGATAATTATGTGCAAGCACTAGGAGAAATGCCAGACATTAGAACCTATGTTTAATGTGAAAATTGCATTTCGTTTTTCGCAGAACCTCAATATATAGCTTTCTCTATAAAATGTGGGCATATTTCTGAAGGAAAGAAAAATGTCAGGGTTGCATTTTAACATCCTGTTACATTTTAGCTGAATTCAAGTGAACATGACTTTTCAAAGAGAAAACTCTCTCTCATAAGACAGCATTAAGTGGTTCCAAACATGTTATCTTAGGTGATAATAGAAATTAGAGTCTGTGTGAATGAAGTGAATGATGTTTCGTCCTCAGAGGCCCCTTGTTCTGATTTTATCAGTTATTTCTTTTTAATAAGGTGGTAATGTAACCTTAAGAGCTTCCACTACTCTCTTGGGGGAATCCAAGGAATTATAGATAGTAGAAATGATTTTGCTTATTATAATTGTTTTCCTGTCTCATTCTTGTACTCTAGTTGCCTTATCCTTTTTCTAAATGTCACAGTCTTAGCCCAAATTCCTTAGAGATCGCTTACATGCTAACACTTTATCTGGGAGGTGAAATGGTGCAATCTCAAGGAAGCAAAAGAGGATCGGGGATGAAAGGAAGAGCAATAGGGAAGAAGAGAGCAATACGACAGAATGCACTACAGTGCATGTCATAGCTTCACACAAAACACAACTAGGTGCTAAGTGATGAGAGACATTGCTTGTGAAACCGTATAGAACAACTGTGTGTTAGAACATTCCACATGGGGGAGAAAGCATGAGCAATTTTTCTGCCACATGTCTTTTATCTGGTCAACATTTGCCAGAGCCTCTATGTATCTTATGTGTAGCAGGGTGGTTCCTGTGAAGTCAGAGACCATAACCCAGGCCAGGCCCTCCAGGATGGAGAGACAGAAAAGATGAGGTAATTGCAGTGAGGACCATGACTTCACAGGGGCTGCTGTGGCCAGGAAACTGGGAAAGTAGCCTCTGTCTCACTGGGGCCGTGAATGGGGCTCAGTGCACTCACCTACAGTTTAGTGGCAGAATCAGAAATGGAGCAGACCAGAGATTTATTAAATTAAGCTTTTCTAATGTCCTGATGTGATGCGCCGTAGTTCAGTGCTGTATCTCCTGTAGCTCGAGTGCCTAATTTGTACCAGGTGTTGTGCTAAATGCTTCAAATAAATTTACCTTGTTGAATCCTCACTACTCTATGGACTCCATTTCACAGAGGAGAAAACTGAGATTTAAAGAGGTTAAATAACCTGCCAATATTTACAAAGCTAGAAAGTGGCAGAGCTAGAATTTGAATCCAGGTCTTTCTACTTCTACTTTGGTCTTCTGCTCCATAGAATCAACATCCATTTCACTATTCCTGCTAGAAAAGCAGGAGTCCTAGCTACAAATAGTAGTGAGGAGGAAAGTTCTTTTCTGTTTCATGTTTACAACAAAATCTCTATCTTTTTTCTTTTTCAAACATGCATGTGACAAGATTTTCAGAGATTGTGTGTATTAGAAAGTATATATAGACTGTCTCTCACATACAGAGCAAAAAAATTTTTTTGAGGCAAATTTTTAAATTTTCCAAGTAATGAAAGAATGGAAAAACAATTGGATGAGCAGAATTTTTGATCCCAATGTATTCTTTGACATACACTGATCACAACACTGATTTTAGCAAAAGAAGTGGAGAAATCCCTGGTGCAATGGAATGATCTCCCTTCAGCTGCACAGTCTTGACTTGTTATCACTGTCAAGTCAGGCTGAATATGTTTAACAATGTGATCATTTCTACAGCTTGTGAGATTTGACTGACACAGGCATTTCTAGTATATCGTCTTGACATCAGGTTAATACTACTCTGAAAGAGAGCTGAAAATGAATGCCACCTCCCACAATCAAGTGGAAATGTTCATATTATCAAATGCCAGAAATGCCATGAAGCCCCATGCCTGTATATGTAACAGGAATAGCAATAGGAACTTTTCGTAGAGGGAAGATGAAGCAAGTGTTATCTTCTCGTGCTCTTTAATTGCATACTTCCCTTATGTGGACAATTTTAAAATACTGTACCTGAAAATGTTTTGCAATGGAATATGAAATTTGAAATATTATGTCGTTGAATAAGCTTCTCTAAATAACGTTAAGATTTAATATTCTTGATTTTAACTTGCATGTGTATTGAATCATGTAAAGGTTATTTACATCAGTACTTCCCAAAATTATTTCCTTCATGGCATACATCAATAATTAATATTTCTGATGAACACTATAGTAAATAAAGAATGTGGCTTGTGTTCAGTCTCCCACTCACTTGCTACAACGGCTGACGGAAATCAGTATTTTGGCTCATCTGTAATCCCAACTCCTTGGCACACCATTGGGAAATCTAATATGTGCAAGTAAAACTTAGTTACTCTTACCTTTAAAGGTTATACCTGTGATTATTCCACAGTGGGAGAGTATACCAGGCCCATTATTATAATATATATAATTAGAATTTTAAAATCTTAACATACTTTTCTTAAAGTAATATAAATTATGTTATGGCTTTGGGGTACACAGAATTGCACATTGATAATTATAAAGTTAGGAAATGGCACAGTCATGGGAAGTATCAGAAAAGGCAAAAGTAAGGATGGGGAAGTAAAAGAAGGAAGGATTGTAAATTAGAGCCACATGCAATTAGAAACTAAGACATGCATCCTAAAAACCCTCAAGTCTGTGTTCCGATGGGAAAATTCTGCTAGGTCAATGGTTCCCAGACTTTGGAATTTCAAAATAAAAAATTGTGGGGCCCAATATGGGATTCCCAACTATTCGTTTTTGCCAAATAAAGCAATTTTCAACAGAACAACTACCACATGCTGGAACCATGATTTCATATTGGGACATTTATGTCCTACATCCTATATAAATTTAATATCACAAAATAGTAAGGACATAAAGAGTGGTCGTCCTCCATAGGGGGCTGTAGAAACCTTTCATTAATGTGCGGGTATATTACATTAGCCTTATTATTATTTCAGTCTCACTAATGGTTAGTAAAAACTTTGTTTTGAAACACTGCATGCCCATGGTGTTTGGGAAAGACCATGATAAAGTCATTCATGAGGACATAGAGTCATTTCATATCTTCTCAAAAATAATTTCAAGTGTGAAACATAGCAACTGTTGAACATGACGCAACAACCTAACTTTGTATAACATTTTTTTTATTGATCAAGGGGTAAGTGTGTACCAGGCACTGTGATAGCAGTTGGGGATACAGAGATGAACTATATGGTCACAATTTCTACCTTACACTGAAATGCCTTAAGTGCCAGGAAGGCAAAAGTCAAGTTGCTGTGAGAGCATATAAGCAAATCAGAAATGAGTGTTATACTGAACCTTGACTGGACTGCCCCTGTGCCTTTTGTACATTTTAGGCACCTTTTGTATATATTAAAAAGACACAATCTCTGGGCAGATGGATTCCAAAGGGCCATCTTGGCTGGATGAATTAGAAAATGGAGCCCTTTCTCAGGCTGAAACAGCCTTGACTGCTCGGGGCATAGACAGGGGAGTGGAACATCACTATTGAATGAATGGTTTTTAACAACATGATCAAATTTGTTTTCCTTCTAAATAGTCTGGAGTAGTTAGATATAACTAAACCCTTTCTTTCTATTTGCTTGAATGAAGAAGAAGGAATATCATTTAAAATTGACTAAGATATTGATTGGGTGCAAAATCTTTATTCTGTGGCTAAGGTTGGACGATTCCATTAGAAATAAGAGCTGTTTTTCTCCAACACCTCAGGCAGAATTGGTTGGTCCAGAGCTAAATCACTGAGATGAATTCCCTCTTCTGAATCACACACCCTTTTGACATCTGGGTTTCCCTGATTCATATCCAGCCTAGAACTACGCAGATCATTCTAGTTTCACTTATGAAATTTGGGTCAGGCAATTTAAACAGGCATGGCTGTAATTTATTTCTGAGTTAAAATGCTGTTATTCTCTTATTTTAAGTTATTGATTTCTTCAAAGGGGAAGCAGTTTTTATTTAGATAAATTTTGTTATTAATAAAATGAACATAATTCTATAGTAACCTGGTCTACAATGAAAATATGCTTTACGGGACACTGTGGTTTATTTCACAAACGGACAGCCCAGCTTTCCAAAACCTTTGCGCCTTTAATGTGGATCTGCCTTTAAGGAATTGATTCAGCTTCTTATCTCAGCATACACAAAGCTACTTATCACCTAAATGAACATTGGCAGTTTGTCTCAAGGAGAAAAGAACCAGAAACTGTCTCAGCCTATAATCACTTACCTGTAAAGTAGCCCTCTCACAGATGAGTTTCAAAATCATCTTGGAAGAATTTTTAAGAGCACAATTAGGTTTTGTAGCTACTTGACATCCAATTGTAATCAGACACTCAGTGCAAAATGCATTCCACTGACATTTTATGGAAATTCATAATGCAGGCTGATACTCATGTATTTGGTTCAGATAATTAGTTTTTCACTAGAAAAAAAATTTAAAGAAATATTATCCTTCCAATTTCATTGGTACTGACGATGGTACTCTGGGGGGGAAATACTGTCTGTCCTTTGTCTGTTAGTTTTACTTTATTAGTTTTAACCAAGTTTATGACCCTTCTCACTTATTTTTTTAAAAATCATCATCAGTATCATTATCCTTTATTGAATTTCTCCTATGTGCCAGGCACTGTGATGGGAGCTTAGTAAACATCATCTCTAACTCTACAATAGCCTTGGTAAGGAGTCATTATTCCTATTTTACAGATAAGGAAACTGAGGCTTAGAGAAGTTAAGAAATGTTCTAAAATTATATAGCAGCAAGTGATTAACCCAGCTTTCTAACTCAGATTTGTCTGAGCCTAAAGCCAGCCTCTTTGAACCCTGCTCCATCTCTTCTCCATTCTGGACCAGAATGTGATGCCCATCATTCGAAAAGAGAGTATCAAAAGGTGACTTATAGAAGCAGTCACAGTCCTCGGAAGAGAAGGCAAAACTATTGGGAGTGGAGGGAAAGTAACTATAAAGATCATATCTATGTGGTCAAATATTAAGTCAGTGGCTTGAATGAAGCAGCAAGTAAATTATACTAGTGAACAATATTACAAACAGTGGTGGGAGCTGTGTTGTAAATGAGGCAGAATGATTGCCAGGCCCAGGGAGCTCATGTATTTGGAACCCAAGTAAATCTTTGCTCTTTCTTCCCAGAACCCATCATTACTATGTAAAAAAACCACCTGAATTTCATGCATTCCAACATGTATTATTTTGTTCCATTCTACTTAATAATCTTTTTACTAGTTGTGGAACTCACTGAAAACAAAAGAGGATTTTAATGGAACTCTGTTCATCTAAAAATTTCTGAAAATTCACTTTAATCAAGAAATTCAGAATTATTGTTCAGGTTTAAATGATAAATGAAAACTTCTTAGGCAAATGGGTTCAGGGCTCAGTCAATGTGTCATAGTGGAAACAGCATACCATTTAAAGTGAAACAGTTTGGGCTGGCCCCGTGGATCACTCGGGAGGGTGCGGTGCTGGTAGTGCCGAGGCTGGGGGTTCAGATCCTATATAGGGATGGCCCGTGCGCTCACTGGCTGAGCGTGGTGCGGACCGCACCGTGCCGAAAGTTGCGATCCCCTTACCGGTCAGAAAAAAAAAAGTGAAACAGCTTGAATTAGGCAGTCCTGCCACTTAATAGTTGTCTGACCTTGAGTGAATCACGAAATAACCTCTGGGCTTCAGTTTCCTCACCTGAAGGTGGAAGGGTTAAACCAGATGTAAGCTGATGTCTGTCTCTTCACTGAATAATTCTAAACAGTTCTAGATGGAATTGATAATTGTACATTTCATATGTTGTTAAACACCTTCTCTTCAGAACAGTTGCTACTAATAAGCTTACTATGAGTGGCTCAGTAATCTGTAAGAAGAATGATCATTATTTGGTTATTAGCTTATACCAAGATAATTCTGATTTGTCTGTGTTGAAGATTGGATAGACAGATGAAATCTAGCTAGACATGTTCTGTCACCATGCTAAATGAACTTGACTCTTTAAACATCTGATTTGAACTGTGGACATTCCTAAAATATTTTGGGGTAGATTTGGACCATAATAAACTCCACTGCAAATGGAGAAAGTTTCATTATCACCATAGTAGCTCCTCCCAAACTGTTGAGTAGGAAGCGAATAATGAATTTAGTATCTAGTCATTCCCCTGTAAATTCAGCCTTTGAGGTGAGGCCTCTTAAAAAGTCATGAGTATTTAGAGTAAAACGTCTAATTTTCAGTGACAGTTTTCATATTCAGCTATCATTATTATTCTTATTCAGCTATGATTAGTTCCCCTCTCTTCCCACCCTTCATTTTTTTCTTTATTCAAAAAGGAGAGGGGTGCTCGCTGCAGTATGAAGTGAATTTGCTTGATTTTTGGACCTGGGCTCTGGTCCTGACTTAAGAGCAAGTTAGAAGCACTTAAACTAGTGGATCTTGGGCCTTTGTATAGGGGAAATCACTTTGTATCAAAGGCTTAGTAAAACCTAAAGAATGATCAGAAGCAAGATCGACTAGTCTTCAGCTTTGGTGGAGAAACGCTAGCGCGAGTGCACGCAAACACACACACACACACACACACACACGTCTCTGAAAGCTCAGACATGGAGGAAGCTCTGTGATCCACTTAGCCCTGTCTTCTTCAGGTGGTCCTTGCAGGACACAACACTAGGGAGCAGGCTTAACTGGCAAGCTGCTGACAGAAGGAGGCCGTCTTGCTGAGCGCAGCGCTTGCTAGGAAAGAGGTGTCCTTTGCATTTGGGAACTCCGGTCCACGTTTTGCTGAGAGCCCAGGCACTGTGAATAAGAGGAGCCTCTGAGGGCTGGTTTCTGATGTCGCACTCGGCATGATAAGAATGCCATTGACGTCAGCAGAGTCATCATCAGGGAGAATGGCACCCCGGCTCTTGAAACCACACCAAGCAATTGCAGTGCTTTTGAAAATTAAAAGCCGGTGCTGGCGAGTGGGGGCGGGGAGGGACAGAAGTGAAGGGCAAAGCAGCGGCTCCAGCTGAGCTCGTCTTTCTTTATGCATTTCCTGTATTTTACAAAGGCAGGCACACGGCTCCCCGGGGCACACTCACTCACACACTCACACGCTGCCACCCCCGAAACTGAGGGAGGTGGGGGGGGAGAAGAGAAAGAAAGGAAGAAAGAATTCAACATTTCTGAATTCAGATAAAACAAACTGTGCCACCCAGGTGCTGGACAGAGGCCCTGAGCCGCAGGAGAAAAAAATACATCTCCCAGAATGAAATTGCTGAGCTAAAACTGATATGCTTTAAATGTGTGTTGATGAATAGTTTACAAGGAGGAATTAAACACTTCAAAGCAACAATCGCCCCCCTCCCCTCCCACAACACACACACACACACACACACACACACATAGTACTGTGGACTCTTGAGTGTTTGTGTGTCTGCCTGAGAAAATGACAAAGTTGTGGGTTTGGGAAGGGAACACTGCGGGCGCGTTGTGATGTCAGCTTTCAGAGGCAGCTCCAAGAACATCACCTCCAGCTACAATTCAAAGGTTACCTAAACTGGAAAATGTCTTAGAGGTTAGAAAGTCTTCGAAAACAATTCTTCAGGGTAAATTGTCCCCACTTTCAAGTTCCACAATTCATCTAATCCTTTTCGTTCTCTTCCCCACTCCCAATCATTCCGCCAGCTCCACCCTCAGTCCTCACCCCACCAGCCCCAGCAATATTAAAAGTACATAGAATAGAGCTGATACCAGCCATGTAACATGATTTATTTGCAGCATTGATTGGCAGCTTTCCAAGTCCATAAAATCTTTTGCTGATCCGATTTTAATATCCATATCCTTCAGTTATATCAGAAAGAATGATTTCTGAGCTGTGGAAATGTTAGCAGGGAAACAAAAGAACATATGCACATACAGCAAAATCTGGCAGAAAATGTGGATTTAATAAATTGGGTTATGTGAAACTCATGTTTAAAATGGTCTGGTACTAGAAGAGCAGCCACGTGAGAGACACGTAGTAATGGTTCATTTTCAAAGGGAGAACCACTGACAGCATCCCTCTGAAATATACAAATAGTCCTTGAGGTAGACCCCATCCCTCCCGTCCATTTGTTCTTAAAAAATAGTAAAGGATACATTAAGATGGACTTGTGACAGAGTAAATAAAAGGAGGAGTTTAGCAAAGCACATACTATGTAGACTTAACTTGTCCTGCTTAGTGTAATAAGGGAGAGAAAGATGGCTAATTATCCATGTGGGAATTTTGGTTGTATTCTCTGAAAAGATTCAGGAAATCTGTAACTTGGCTCATATCGGCTATTTTTGTTTTGTCTGAAGCTTATGAAAGGAATCTTTCCTTTTTTCCTTCCTTCCCTCTTTCCTCCCTCCTTCCCTTCCTTTCTTCCTTTCTTGATTTCTTTCTTTGATACAAAAAATAGAAGGATTCTGAAAATCAGTCCCAGGATCTGGTAGGAGATAGGGTCCCGGATTGCGCATCTGAGGATCAGAGCCTCTTGTTCCCAAGTGCATGAGCATGTGTGTGTGTTGGTATGTTGTGATGACAGATGAGGGGCAGTAGTGGGGACGATTAAGCAAGGTCAGAGTCTTGCACCAGGCTCCTTGCCCGCCCCAATCCCCAAGGAGAAAAAGCACTGACTGATGTTAACGCTATCAACACAATACAGACCAACTGCTTCCATTCCCGTCACCATTTCTGCTGTGTGCCTTGATTACAAGTTTCCTGACCTGCCTCCCTGAATTGTTCCTGTCGGCTGTGTCTGTCATCCCCCTCATCCCACCCCACCTCCCCCTTCTGTTCAATTATTAGCCTTTCAGATCATTTCCTCAAGTGAAAAGTAATGAAAGACTTTCTCCCTTCTTCCTACCGACACCTTCCTTTTGTCTCCTGATAGCCCTTCCTCCCGGCTGGACCACTCCCAGGCCACGGTCCATTGATCGTCCCCTGGTGATGTTTAGGCGCCCTTCACACCAGGCACCCCAGCAGGAAGCCCAGAAGCCCCTACAGTCTGGATTTGTTTTGGAGATCAGGCTCAGGTTCACTGAACACTAATTTGCAACAGGAAGTGCTTGTGCTCCGATGAGGGATGGGAATTAGCAAACAGGGCTGGCAGTCCACTGACAGAGGAAGCTTAAGGAAGGGGATCATTTAGAAAAGGAAAAGGAATGTAATCCTTTTCAGGTGGTTAATTTCCTTTACAGACAGAATTACCATGGACTTGGAGTACTGGAGACTTTTTTTAGTCTTTCTTTTCCTCAAGGTCTGCTTCTTTTCGCAGGGAGGGGGCAAGGATAAATGCAGTGAATTTGATTATGGACACCAGTCTAGCCCTAACCTAATGAGCCATGGAAACCAAATAGCTCAATCTCCTCTAACTGCCGTAATCCCACACTGGAAGCTTTGAGAGTGCCATAGCTTTGGGTACACGTGTTTCTCGTACAGGTCTTGCCTCAGCATTTGAACTCTTTAGCAAGGATCTAAAATTGCATAGTTCTTCTTGCAGCAGGTCTAAATCTTTTAGAATTAATTTGAAAAAAATTTACCCGGAAAGCGAGAGATCTAAAAATTTGTACCCATCATCTAGAATTAACATGTATTAACATTTGCCATAACTACCTCAGATATTTATAAAATAAAAGAAATTTTTAAAAAGATAAATTTGAAGACCCCATTTCCCCCCACCACCACCACCCAGCTCCATTTTTCTTTCATCCCTCCCTCTCTAGAACAACCTCTCCCATAAATTTGGGAAATAGTCATCCTGTCCATTTTCATCTTTTTACTATGTTTTTATTCATAAGCAATACATTGCAATTTTAAAACTCATCAATATCTTTTAGCCATTTTTTTTTAATCCAACATTGTTTGTTGGATTTTTTTTTTTCTCCTATTGCACCTTATAATTTCCATTAATTGACTGGTGGCAATAGATCAACAGTAGTAAAGTAACCAATATGGGAATGTTAGTAAAATAACCAGTTGAAGAAGGGATCTTAAGGAGAAAGGCTAGTTAGGCTATAAAGTTATCAGGACAAAATTCAGGGAGGTGGAAGTTGAAAGCAGCTTAGGGTCAGCCTGGGCCAAGATAAATGCACAGAGGAGCAGCAGCTGTGGGAGCTGAGAGCACATGGTCTACTCAGGTGGAAATCAAACTTGCTAGCAACCAGTTCAGGATGAGCTCTTGGGTTTGCAGCCAGCCTTTCTGTGTAACCTTGAGCAAACCACTGCCCACGATTGCCCCTCTCCTCAGTGGTCCTCATGTGCAAAATAAAACCTCAGAATCGCAGAGTCAAAATGCAAGTAATAGAACTCGCTCAACCTCCCGTAGTTTATAAATATGGAAGTGGAGACTTGGAAAGGTGTTAGGACTTACAGATAGCTGCCAGGGCAGAACCAGAAGCTGGGCTTTGGTAGGAAATGTTGTTTCTCCTGGATTACATCTTTCAAAAGTTATTCCTTTCCCGTAGTTTCTAAGGCAACATGTTGATTGAATTGACAGTTGTAGAAATACTAGAAAGTGGTGTAAAGACAAGACCATGTTCAGTAAACAATGCTGCCTTTTTACATCATACAGATGAGAAAGCCAGTGCTCAGAGAATTGAAGCAATCTGCTCAAGGTCATATAGCTTATAAGTACCAAGACTTACCAAGATTTGCCACGATTTGGACCTAAGTCTTTCTGACTTTCACAAACATGTTTTAAAACACTGCTGTGCTATGCTGCTCAGTATAGGCTCCTTCCAAAACAAGTTATTAACAATCTATCTCTGACAAGTAGACCTCCCTCCACACTCAAAAGTTTTCAGATTTACAATGACATACGTATTTTCTATCTGTAAGAGTTAGAGGGCAGGATGTCTGGAATGGAGTAGAACCTTAGAAATGAGGATAAAACATTTGTTGTTGTAATGCTAGGATTAAGAACTCCAAAGTCAAAAGCAGGAAATGACATTTAATGTTTTAAATGGACTAGAGAGATCCCAGGTATTGGAATCAGTACTTTAATGGCAAGACAATGGTGTAGGAACAAAGAATTGGATGTGTTTAGCAAAATTAAGAATTAAGAGGATGTGTAAACAGCAGATTATGAGAGGGAGACAAAAATTACCTGGAAAGAGTTTTGTTTTTTTAACCAACTGAATAACCTGAACTGGCAGAGAAAGTAAATATCAAAGAAGAATTTGCTGATAGAAAATTAAACAAAGAAGTAGCAGTGGAGATATGTTTAGAATCATCTGCGCTAGTGCTCATGGCTGAAGACAGAAAGAAAATTGTGTGTGATTTAAAGTCCTGGGACATGGGGATGAGAATTGTTCTTATTGATCTTTAGAAATTAGGTTTCATATTATCAGTACAACCACGCCTTAGCCACTGGACCAGAGGAAACATTTGCCAACTTTGGGAAATGAGAATCTGGAAAATTGATGAAAACTAAAAAAACCAAAACCAAAACAAAACAAGAAAAAAAATTAAAAATAAAGAATGCCTTTTTAAAAATCCTAAAATGGGAAGCTGAGTCTGATTTTATAAGGCTCGTTGACTTCAGTAATCTCAATTCCATTATTTAAGTGATTATAGGCATAGAAGAATTATTTTCAAATCTGTGTTTTAAATGAAAGCTTCCCACACATTGAATTTAAAAGTGGTCTTGGTCAGAGAAACTGCTTAATGGGTAAGGGGTTTTCCTTTGGAATGATGGAATGTTTGGAACTAGACAGAGCTGGTGGTAGTGCAACATTGTGAACATGCTAAATGCCACTGAATTCTTGACTTTAAAAATTTTAACTTTATGTCATGTGAATTTGACCTCAATAAATTAATTTTTCAAAAGAAAGGGAGAGAGAGAGAAAAAAAAAACTTGGCACTAAGAACATCAGAGTAGAGATTTACCAATTAAATAAGGTAAAAAAGTGGTCTTGGCTACCATAAACCTGTGATGGTCTCTGGAGCTTACATTGTATTTTATTGATAATGTTATTGTTGATACTCGAAGTGCCTGGCATGTAGATCTGATTCATATGTGCTCCATCAATGAATGAATGGATGGTTCTGACCACATCATCGTCAGTGAAGTGCACTTCATGGGGCTACTGCTTGACTATATATTGTGGGATATAACAAAGAAAGGTAGTAAATGACCCTGAATACAATGAAAGTTACCTTCAGCTTTTCTACTGGGTTGGTAGAGGGTAGTTAATATTTTCAGATTTTAGAGTGTTGTTGCTTTGATTTCAGTTTACATTTTTCCTCCTCAGCCTCTGTGGAACTTTAAGTTACAAGTAGTATTCTCATTTGTCCTGCTTTTGTCAAGGGCCCTTCATATTCGTTTCTCTGAATAAGAATGGTTGGGAAGGTAGTGGAATTGAAATGAATCATAGGATGTTTCCTCTACTAGAGAATCGTTATCCCATTTGGAGCATGACGAATGGCTAATGTTAATACGTACAGCAGAGCTCAGTGATTGAAAAATAGCCTTACTGAAATGAAAGTCACTATATTTTAAACTTTCATTATTATCGTCTTCTGTCATTTTCTTTGTCATATTCGCATCATTGAGAAAACACAAGTTGGAGGTGCGGTAGAAAAAGTAATGACAATTTATAAACAACAAAAAATCAAACTTTATGAAATTAGTCTATATCGTCTGCTAAGATGTTAGAATTTTTTTTTGCCTGAATTCACTAAATGATTATTTCAATTTCCCAAATAAATGTATTTCTGTAGACAGTCCATGTATTGGTAGCCCTTATATGCTATATAGAGAGCATAAGTTTCCTCTCCTCTCTTGGTATTTAAAATTGATTAGGGTTTTTCTAAAATGCATTTTATTTTTGTCTTGCTTGCCCCTCATTAGAAGGATTCCTAGATCTATAAACCAAAAAAATAAGATTTTGGCAATTTGGAAAAAAACTCACTTTTATGAATATAATACCGACTATCTTTTGAACCTTAAAGGAAGAGGCAGGAAGTAAGTTTGAATTAAGAATTTTGGAGTATTACTACCTCATTTTTTTCTCAGAAAAAGTTTTTTATTTCATCTTCTTCACCCCAGTTTATAAAATTTTGTCATGCCTTACTTCACTTTTATATCTTGTCTCCTTTTTTTCTTGCTTCTTTCATGCCTCCAAGACCTATGACCTAATTTTCATTTATTAATGAAATTAATAAATGTATCAAGCAGAGAACCATAGAACAGTGAAGACTTCCCAGGGATAAATAAGGTTTCCCTTGAATTGTGATGCATCTGCCATTGGTGCTGAAGAAGGAGAGAAAAAGGACACATGCATGCAGGCAAAAAAAGATGTCTACACTGGAAACATTAGACCTTGACCCTGAAGCAACAGGAAATAAGGACAGGCACACTGAAAAGTGCCTAGGAAGAAAGCAATACTTCAAGTAGCTCCTGAAGTTGTGAATAAATTCTCTCCTCTTTGAAATTCTTGCCCTGATGGTTGCTTTGGAGATTAAACTGTGTAGCAAAGTGAGCCCTGGGTGGGGAGACAGAAGCTGATTTTCCTGTGCTCTCACTCAGCAACAATCATCAACACAGAAGACCAACTTCTGTGACTGAGTATGTGGAGATTTCTCCACCAGCAAGCAAGCTAGCAGTTCCATAGTGGACACCAGCTGGGTGCCTTCCAATTCGTTTCTGATACCATCTACCTGGAGACAGCATCAGTTCCCTCAGGCTGAAGGCTGATTCCCCAACACTGCCCTCCTCCTTTCAGATGCCAGATGCAAGCCCCAGATTGTTGTACCTGAGCTTCTGAGCAAACTCCTCTTGGGTTCAATTAATTTGCTGAGCAGCTCACAGAACTCAGGAAAACATTTATTTCTGTTTACCAGTTTATTGGAAAAGATATTACAAAAGATAGAGATGAAGAGACATGCACAGGGTGAGGTGTGGGAGAAGAGGTGTGGAGCTACCCTGCCCTCTCCCGTGCACCAACCTCCATGAACCTCCACATATTCAGTTACCTGGAAGCTCTCTATATCCCACCCTCTTGGGTCTTTTATGTAGACCTCATTGGATAGGAGCGATTGAAGCATGAACAACCATGCAGAAACATGATTGGTCAAAAACAGGGTATGATATAATACTAATAGACTAAGTAGAAAACCCAGCAAGGCCTGTTTGTTCAGCTTCTCTTCAGCCTCTCTCTGCAGCATTCCTTCCTCCCAGGTATGGGGCAGGACCCTTTCTGGAATGGGGTCTTACGACAGACAGGTAGATGACAGAATTTCTTTACGGCCAGCTCCAGGTAAGAAAGGCAGACTTAATCTTTATGGCTGGCTTTGGGGAAAAAGGTGTTCTGGTTTCTATGACCTACCTTGGGGAAGAGTTTCTAGTTTCTATAGCTTGCCTCCAGGGGAAAAATAAGCAGGTAGAAGAAAGGCAGGAGAAGTTCAGAGAGAAAGCCTCTATTTTCTGAGGCCTGCTTCTGAGGCCTAAAATGCCCCAACATTATAACAAAAGAACATGGGCTGTAAGAGTTATGAGCCAGGAACTGTGGACGAACACCTATATATGTATATATATATACCATAACATCACATGAAGTCACTGAGGCCCATTCCTTAGAGTAACCAATGTTGTGGACAAGTGTCAAAGGAGACTTACCTTATATAAATTGCTTTATTCACTTACCTGAATTGCTGTAGTCACTATCAACAAATATTTATTGGAGCACCTTGGACCTGGGATTCACAGGTGGAAAAGATAGGACCTAACATTTAAGCAGTTTACTCTATAGTGGAGAAAGAGATAAATCAATAGACAGTTAAAATATAATGAGTTTAAGAGGAGGCTTGTTAAAGTCATGAGGGCTGCTTAGTGGAGGTAGGGCTTTAATCATCATGGACCAGCCAAGGCAGGGAAATAGCCTCTCCAAAGTTACAAGGTAAGAAATACCCAATATGTCTGAGGAACAACTCCAAGGTATAATAAGGCTAGAAGTTAAAGGGCAATGTGGAGCCCTGGAAACTAAGGCTAGAAAGGTTGAAGGATCTGCTTTTTAGTGTATACTGAGCTGGGCACCATGAAGAATACAAAATATAAAGGAGATTGAGCTAGCTATTATAGAGCCTACAATTTAATTTGCATATATAGACACATGTTCATGTTGGAATTTAATTCCTTGAGAGGGCCATGGATTACTTAGTCCTGGAAATATTTAAATATATACCGAAAAACTAGTAGGAAGTTAACAAAGTGTTTTAATTGTACTAAGCATAGTTGGATTAGAGGGTCTGTTGTGCGGTGTGCTGGCAAACCAGTTCTTCTTCCCCTCTACCTTCTCCCACAAAAACAAAAGAAAAAACCTGATCTGCAGTGTTTGCCTATTGCCATGGTGTAAATACTCCCACCATAACTGATTTCAAGCTATCACTGGTTAAACAGTTCTTTCACAAAATTCTTGGATATTTAACAATTGACAAGATCCAGCTCCAGTATACCACTGCAACAGCAATTTTTTAGTTCTTAATTTCAAATAAATAATAGAACCAGTAAATCACATAGGTAATACAAATAAGAAGAGATCTTTGAGAACTAGCTTAGTCAGGAAATGTTCCATGAAGGAGGTAAGGCTTCAATAAGAACTAATGGATAAAAAATTTAAATCGATAAAGAGGAGCAAGTCCCCCAAATGTGATGCACAGATGTTGAATTGTGTATGTGTGTTACAAGTGTGACCATCCTGTAGCAGAGGGTCCAGAGGAGTGAGGCTAGTTAGAAAGGAATTTAGGCTGTGAAAAGTTTGGCCAAATTAAGATGTTTTGGACTTTAGTAGACGGTCATTAATGGTTTTGAACACAGATAGCATGGCAATATTTGACAAAAGCAGTTTTTTAGGAAGATTTCTCTGAAAATAAGTTGAATAATTCATAGCAGTGATAACCTGGAATAAACTAATCGCAAATGAGACCAGTCTTGTATAAGTAAGAGTAATTTAACTCAGCAGCAATCTTGGAATTTTGTAGCTCCTATGTTGGGAAATTGTATCTCAGAGTGTTAGTTAAAGCCACTGTGAAGCCAGAGAAATAGTAGTGGCTAAATGTAGAGAAATTAACTTCAGATGAAGAAGTTGGCACCTTCAGTCACTGTGTACTGTAAAGTGTCTTTATTGGTATTTAGTCTTTCCATTATTGTTGCTAACGATTATATTGAATAATTGCCAGTTGTTAATTATTTAAAACCAGGTGCCTAAAGCAACTTCTCACTTTGCAGAAGGGTGTCTTCTTTCTCTGAACTTTTAAAATGCTTGTTTGAAACATGGAAGCTTGGAATAGGACATCTATCCCAGCAGCACGTCTGAAACCCTTCTCATTCTTGTTGCCTTTTCTGCCCTTTCACCTCCACTCTGTCACCACCCCTCACCCCTTGTGGTTCTGCCTGCCAGTCCAGCCTTCCAGTCATTCTCCCCACATCTTTCTTGGCTGCAGCGTCATCTTTCAAACAGCTCTGGGTTGGTATCTCCTTTCGCCAGAATTCCTGTAGCCGTGGAGTACGTGCAGAGCATCTTCCTTTTGACCCTCTTAAAACTCTGAGGGGTGTTTCCGACACACATCGCTTTGTAATTCAATAATAGGGTAGTTGTGGTTCTTTTTATTGCAGTTATGATGATTTTTAAATGCATTCAGAGTGAAAAAGAAAGGAAAGGTAGTAAAATACATGTACCTAGGTGGTCATTGAGCATGTTTGCACATGTTCATAGCAAATATTATTTCCAAAACCTGTCTGTGCTGGTCTGAGCTGTGTAAGTTTGGGAAATCAGGGTCAAAGGCAAAAAAAATTGGTTTGTATTCTCATCATACAATGTAAATCACGTATGGCATATACAAAAAAATATTCCTGAATTTTCATGAGCTTTATGAAAATAATTTCTTCTTGTTTACTCTGATTTTACAATGTGAAATTGTATGCTTTAAGCCATTGTGATTTCTCAAGTGTGCTTGCTCAAAAAAGTACATTATAAAACAGCTCAATACCAGATATGCTGAAAACAGTTTGCTGATGAATTTGGACAAAGATTCGCATTTTATTTCCTGCACCTTTACACATTTTTGGCTATATATTTATTAGTTAGCACTACAGCAAGCATTAATTCACCAACTCTCTGACATAAGAAATGTGTTTCCCCCAAATTTAAAATCTGCCAAAATATTGTGGGAGTTACATTGTTGGAGACCTAAACAAAACCAAAATCTTCACAGAGTTATTTTAAAACTATTGTTAATTATTTATGAAATCATAGATTTTTAGCTTGTAAAAGACTCTGATAAAATTGTTCAGCAAACTATGTAGGTTTTGTGGAAGAGCGGTGAAGCTTGATAAGTAAGAGTTATCAGAGCCTTTTCTCTTTGCATACGTTATGTGTTGGTAGAGCCCAATTATTAACAGCAGTGTACAACCTCACTATTGAGAATTCAGCCCTCAACCTCCACAGTGTTCTCTTTCTCCTAGAACAGCATCAGGAAGGAAGCAAAAGAGGCATCCGAGCACTCAAAATAGATGTTTACAATGTTTTCCCACTAAAGATAATGCACATCATTAGTCACAGAAATGTATGTCCGTATTTTAGTGATGATTCATACAAGCTCAATAATGTGGTTCCAAGCCTTTCATATCTGGATGAAGCAACTTGGAAAAGATTGGATAGGAGATTGCAGGGAAAGTCACAACCGATAGTAGCCAAGAGACAGCTGATGACCTGAAAACAAAAGAAGAAATAGAAATCTACAAAATCATCAAAAAAAACCCCCCAAAAAACAAAAAAAAAACCCCACAGCTGTTTGGGACTTTTTTGAAAGGAGCGATAAGCTCAACCTATCTTAGAAAACATTCAGAATATCTCTCTCTGGACAACTGAATATAACAATTGATGCTTAACTTGATGACCCCATGTCATGAGAAAAAGATGACAGTGAATTTTGCTCAGTCTATATTGCTCTTTTATATAATGTGATGGAAAGTTTTCTATTTAATGCATTAAAAATAAAAGGTCAGAATTCCCCAGACCTGACCCCACCCCTTCAGTACCTCCTCCTGGATGTTGCTCTGTCCCTTATCTCCTTTCTTTCATTCTCTCCCCTGCCCTTTGGTGGCTGCTTCTCCCTCACACTGGTTGAACTTCCTAAGGGACTCCCACCCCTTTGAGCCTGTGTCTCCCTCCAGTTATCACTCATATTTCTATTGATTGTCTCACCCAAACATCTAGAAAGAAGAGTTTACACTCACTACTTCTATTTTCTTTTTCTGCTATTTATTCTTCAGCCCTCTTGAAGTCAGCTTGCAGCCCCACAGCTCAGCTGCTACTACTGTGGTTCCCCGGGTCTTCCAGTTGTCCGATCTAGTAGGTATTGTTCAGCTCAATTCTTATCAAGTCTCTCCAAGGCAATTGTCAGTCTGTCTTCCTTGAAACTTGGTCCTTTCTTGCTTGAGGCCACACTCTTTCTGTCTCCCTTCTGGATTCCTCTTCCTCCACCCTCCCTTTGACATTGGTCTTCTCCTCCTCTGCATATCTTCCAGGATTGACTCATGAATTGTTATTTTAACCACCTCCTGTATGCTGCAAGCCCCCAAATTCATATAGAAATCCATCTTAACCTCTTTGACAAAGCTCAAAACCCCCGCTTGAGTGTCGCACAGGTTATCAAATTCTTCATATCTAAAACTAAATTTAGCTTCTTGTCTAATTTGTTCCTTTTTATGTATCCCGGTGATGGTACTCAGTCATTTGAGCACTTCCTACATGTTCAGAAAATAAAACAAAAATAAGTCATAGAAGGCATAGAAACTCTTCAAATCTATCTATGCAGAGACAATCACCACTAATATTTGCTTTATATCTTTCCAAATGTTTGTATACTTATACATGTATTTAATGGGATCGTACATTGGATCATTTACCACTGTAACACCGTCTTCCCCCACTTAACAAAAACCATGAAAATGTTTCTGCGCCAAAGTTTATTTTTTCAAAGTTGTTTTTGTAGCAGTTGAGGTTCTAGCATTTATTTAACCAATAGTGTTGAACATTTATATCATCTTTGTCAACTTTCTTTCCCTCCATGCTTTTTCCTTAAGAAAGAAAGACGATTGAAAATGAAAACAAAAAGAAAGAATACATAACATTAAATATAAAAATAAACTCCTGGGACCGGCCCGTGGCTCACTTGGGAGAGTGCGGTGCTGATAACACCAAGGCCACGGGTTTGGATCGCATATAGGGATGGTCAGTTAGCTCACTGGGTGAGCGTGGTGCTGACAACACCAAGTCAAGGGTTAAGATCCCCTTACCAGTCATCTTTTAAAAAATAAATAAATAAACTCCTGAAGGGGAGGGGAATGGAAAGAGATTGGATAAGGGGCATAAAGACTAAGTATGACTTGTAACAATGAATATGCTAATAAAAAATATAAATAAATAAATAAACTCATGAGAAGGGAGACAAAAATTCCCTAGCATATGATAGTAGCAGTAATAATAGCCTAATTGCACTGAGTATCTCAATAAATAATGCCATTTATTGATTGTTTACAGTGTGCTGCACTGTTCTACAGCTTTTGCATAATCCCCACCATAAATCCATGAGATTGAATTGTTCTTGTTTTATAGTTGTGGATACTGAGACACAGTGGGGTTAAATAACTAGCTCAGGGTCACATAAGTAATAAGAAACAGCAAGGAATTGAACTTGAGCTGTCTGTTTCAAAGACTGGCTTCCTTACACCATGCTAATCTACCTCTTGTGTAACCTAGGGCATCCTTTCTACCAGACTATACCACTTAGCTTTACATTTCTTAGAATAAAACCAATAAGTAATATAGTTAGTTAGCTGAGTTGCCAGAACCTTTAATAGATAATGGCTAGAGAAACAAAAATCACACCATTTCTATGAGATACTAATGAATGTTTCATTTATATCAGTGATTATTCCAGTTGGTTGGTTTGTTTTTTATGATATAGTAGGCAAAACAATATACCAACGATGTAACAACATAACCCTAATTTTAGAAGTAACGTGATTTTTGAAGTAGAATTGATGTGGAAGTGTTGATACATTTTCAAAATTAGGGTTAAAAAATGTGAATTATTCAAAGCTGCTAATAGCAGAATCTGAATTTTCAGGAGGGGAATAATAGAGTGTAGGAGGTCCCCTACCATCAATTTCACGTCTCTGCCCCATTTTGTCATTCAATTCTATTTGGTTGGGAGGATGCCTCGTGTCTGTTGTATCTCTAGGTATAATGTCTAGCATTTGTATGTGTGCACGAAAGGAAGGAAAGAAGGAAGTGAAGGAAGGTGGAAGAAAGAGAACAAGGAGGGAAGGAGGGAGGGAGGGAGAAAAGAAAGGAAGGGAGGGAAACAGGGCTGAACCCCAGATTTCTTCCCACACAGCTTGCTCTAACCATGTGCTTCCCCATCTTAGTTGCTCAGGCCAAAGTTTGGAGATATCCTCGTGTCCCCTCTTTCTATTACATCTCATTTCCAATCTATCAGAACTCCTGAAGCCTCTACTCTCAAAATATATCCAAAGCCCAGCCCAGGTCCTTCTCACCCTCTAGACACTTACAACCTATTGCAAGCCACCATCTTCTCCGGCTTGGAGGATTGCAATAGCCTTCTAATAGGTGGCCCTGCTTCTGCTTTTGCTCTCCAACAGTCTGTTCCAGACAGCAGTCAATGCAGATCCTGTCATGCCTCTGCTCCCAGCCTTGCAGTGGCTCCCTGTTTCCCTCAGAGGTAAAAGTGGTTACTGTGGTGAATAATGTCCAACCTGATTGGCGCTTGTTTCATTTCTGACTTTTCTCATTTTTCTCCCTTCGATCATTCAGCTGCAGCCACACCAGCCTCTTTGGCGATCCTCAAGCACATCAGGCACACTTCCATTTAAAAACCTTGGTGCTGCATGGAATGCTCTTTCTCTCAATATCTTCAGGCCAATTCCCTTGCTTTCCTCAAGTCCCTGCTCATGTCTCATCTTCTCCATGAGGCTATCTGTGACTGTCCCGTTTTTTATCTGCATCCCACATCACCCTCATTTCCAGTTCCTGCTCTGTTGTATGTATATATGTTTGTTTCATAGCATGGCTTTTCTTCTAACACATAACTTGCTATATTTATTATTATTGTCGCTCTCTCCTACTGAACTGTGAGCTACTTGTGGGCAAGGATCCTTTCTTGTTTTGTTCACTAATACATATATATATATGTATCACAGATAGATATAGATATAGATATCAGTGCCTCAGCTATGCTAAGTACTCAGTCTATTCTTGAATAAATGAATGATCATCCTATTCAATTTCTCTTACAGAGGTGATTTGGCTTCATTGGTTTCCCATTAAGAGCCTTTTCTCTTTGCCCAGCCCTCCTACCCTTCAAGAATTTCAGTTAGAAGATCAGGAACCTCAATGGCATCAGTCCTTTGGTCCCTGAAAGCTGTGGTCTTGGTCTCTGCCTAATTTCCTCTGGATTTAGAATAGAAAAATGTAGGTGGAGTACACATTCGAATATCCCACACTTAATAAGCATTTTAAAAGAAAGAAAGGATGACATATTTTTTTTTTAAAAAAATGTCTTAGTTAGAAATTGAGGCTGTGTAAATGGCCAGTCCTGCATTAGGGCAGTTGCTTTATAGGAGACATCCGGGGGACAAGCATAACCTCGAGAGTCTATTTCAAAGTGGGATCTTAAATAGCTTCTTCTTTTCTCCTTAGGAAGCTACAGAAAGTTACCCTTGAGAATAAGCCCACATTTTGCTGACTACTTTGCAGTTCCAGGATCATGCCTGCATAGTCATACCTTGGAGGGAGGCAAATCAAAACAAGTTGAAAACCTGCGGGGACTATCCCCTGTGAGACCACAGAAAAGACAGCAGGAGAAAAGCTGGGATTTGGGGTAGGGAGCTGAGCCACTTCTCGCTAGCTTGAATGAAGCATTGGCTAACCCAGGGGAGAAAATTTTGTGAGTCCTGGGAGACACCAGAAAAGGTGGGTAGATTATCAGAGTATACAGGTTACATTTGTTTCCCTCTTCCTTTAAGGAAAAAAATGAAAAAACAAAGAACTTCACAAGCCACATTTTGGGGGAATAAAAAGGACTGTTTTGACATAGTTCAAATCCTCCAGGGTGTAGAGGCATCAGTAGGAGACAATGTCATATAGTGATTAGAGGTGCCAACCCTGGAATCAGAATGGTATGAGTCCCAGCCCTGCCATTTACCAGCTGTGAGACCTTGTGCCTCCTAAGCTCAGTTTTCATAGTGGTAAAAGAGGGATAATAATCTGGGGATTAAATGAGATAATACACATAACGCTTAGAACAACTCCTAGTCCACGGGCAGCGTTCAACAAAAGTTAGCTGCTGTTGTATGTGTAACTGCTGCAGCTACTGCTCCCATAGAAATCTGAGATTAAAAATGATGTGTATTTGAGGAGGGGTACTGGGAGGAGTCACCTAGGGGTGTCACCTGGGGAGAACAGACAGGTCCTTACAGAGGAGTACCTTTCCTGGTGAATCAACTCTCCTCCAGGGCCTGCCCCTCAGCCATGCAGTCTCAGCAAGGCGATCTTGTCACAGCCCCTGAGTGTGCCAACTCCCACTCTCAAAGCTCAAGAGCCTTAAAGCCAGAATATCAGTTGATTCCTTAGAAGCTCCAAATGCTTTGGCCTCACCAGTGTACACGTTCTCCCTCTGTGGGTAAATTCCAAAAGTTAAATTATTGCAGAGAGTGGATTTAGAATAGACAGGGTTATGTATGATCAGAAGCTTTACGTGTCCTGGCTTTGAGGACCTGGGACATCCATGTGAGCAGTAGGGACATCCTTCTCAGGGAAGAGCACACTCCCTGGACCCATATGGTACTCCCTCTCCCACGACAGCACAAGTCAAGTCTCCTTTTTCTCTGAGTTACTTGCTGACCACACTACTTCCAATGGGGACGTTCTTTTTCCAGATATGTTAATACCCTCAACCAGTTACTGTCAGCATCCAGCTTGGGAGTCTCTTGCAGATAATTTCTCATAACTCTACGGTGGCCTCATAATTTGACCCTGAAAGGTGGTGGACGATTTCATTTGGCTTACTTCTCGATTCTGAGGGGGATACTTCACTCCTGTCCCTTGATCTCTCCTCTCCCGATCCAACAAGCCAGGCACTGTCAGAAAGAGTTCAATATAAACTGGGCCAACAAGCTAAGGCATGTCCAGCCCCGACAGCCAGCCTTATGACTGGATGGAGCAGCTGCCCAGCTTAGGCCCCTCTTGGAGGATTTAGCAGCCTCCTGCAATCCTCCTCTGCTAGCCCTTCGCAGGCCAGAAATGTTCTAAAGATTCTGTTACTTTGGACTTCTCCTAACTTGGCATCCATAACCAGATCCACTTAAATGCTCCAGATTCAGTAAAGTCTCCTTATCATAGCTCCTCATGGCACCCATACTTTTCTTTATCAGCATTTATTACAAATAAAATTAATTCATACTTTGTGCATATTTTGTTATTGTTGCTGTTTAATGACTATTTTGCCCATGAAAGAAGGAATTGTGTTTGTTTTTTCACTATTGTATACAAAGGACTAGAACAATACATGGCACAGACAGGGTTTAATGAGTATTTTTTGAATGATTAATGCCTCTTGAGACAGTGTTTTTCAACTGAGGATCACAACCTATTTATGCATTGTGAAATTGATGTGGTGGGTCACAACCAGTAGTAAGAAAAGAAAAAATGGAATAGAGTAGAAACAATGCATACACACAATCCCCTTGCCCAGCCATCACCACACACACACACACACACACACACACACACACACACACACACACACACACACACACACACACACGCATACGCACATACACACTCTCTCTCTCTTTCTCTTTCTCTCTCTCTCTCTCTCTCTTTCTCTCTCTCTCTCTTTCTCTCTCTCTCACTGTAATCCATCTAAAGGGCTTTTAAGGAGGGACCACAGGAGGGGTGATACAGAAAGTGTTTTTGGAACTATTCATTTTAATAATAATTCGTATTTGTAAAAAGAAAAAAAAAATTAGAGTTTTGTCCCCTGAACTCCAGTAATAAGGTTCAAAACAAGTCTTGACTAGTGAGTGAAGATGGAATCTCCAGGTGGGTATATGCATTTTACATTTATCAAAAGGAGGTACTGATTCTAAATGTTGATAAACACTCTGTTTCAGTTTTCTATTGCTGCATAACAAACTATTCCAAAAAGTGGTGTTTTAAAAACAACCATTCTATTCTGTAATGTGTGCAGGGCTCAGCTGGGTAGTTCTGCTGGTGTTGTCTGTAGTCTCAAATATAGCTGCAGTCTCGTGGCCAGTGGACTGCAAGTCGGGCTTAGCTGGGATGGCTGCCCTGTGTCTCTCTTCATGTGGTCTCAGATCCTTTCTCTCTCTTTATGTGGGTTCTTCATGTGATTTCTCCAGCAAGATAGTCAAACTTCTTCACCTGGCAGTCAGGGCTCCCAAGAGCGCGAGAGCCAGGCCTTCTTAGTAGGAATCCCAGAACGGGCACACAGCCAATTGTGCCACGTTTTGGTGGTTAAAGCAAGTCCTGGGCCCAGCCCAGATTCAAGGAGAGGAGACTACACAGTAATAATCGTACGAGTGTATAGTGGATTGAATTATGTCCCCCCAAACTCCCTGAAGCTTGAATTGTGTCCCCCAAGTTTTATATATTAGAAACTTAGCCCCCACTGTGACTGTTAAGAGGGTGGGAAATCCTGTTATGGTAATTGTAAGGTGGAGCTTTGAAGAGGTGATTGGATTTTTGGACCATGCAGAAGTGAATGGATTAAAAATGGTGGTCAGGGGCTTGATTCTGAGGGCTTTAAAAGAAGAGTCTGTCTCTCTGCTCTCTCTGCTTCTACCACCTTGCAATGTGAGACCCCTGGGTCACTGTTGCCACCACCAGATGGACTTTGGACTTCCCAGCTTCAGAAACTATAAGCAATCAATTTCTTTTTTCTTTATAAATTATCCAGTTCCAAGTTTTTTGTTATAAGCAATGGAAATGGACTAATACAAAGTGTAATGGAATGTCATACTCTCCTGGGCCAAACTCCATATTGCCTTGACAATATGGAGTGCTTTGTTGATGGGAGTCCTTCCGCCTGAAATGCCTCCCCTCTACTTCATCATTGAAATCATGCTTATCCTCTGGGGCCAGCTCAGAGCTACCTCTGATTGCTTCCTTGATATATCCCCATTATCTTAGGCTGGAAATAATCACTCCTTCCTCAGCCCTCTCATGGCAGTATGTCTATATTGCATATTGTACCTTGGCATATAGTTTTACACTCACACACAAATATAGCTCCCTTTCTAGATTTTAAGCTGCCTATCTAAAACTGGGTGACCAATAACTGGTTTTGAAAAAAAATATGCTGGTTCTCTATGTCTTTTAAAGGACAACTCTAAATATTTATAATTTCTTACTAATATAAGGAGACAGGTTATGGGATGCACAAAACTATTGGAGAAAAACACTGACATGATACCAGCATAAAACAACAATTTCTCTTAACAACTTTAGAAACCCCTTTATTAAGCAGTAATTTTCGTACCTGGATCTTTGTCTTATGTTTTTCTAAGATAGTATATGTTTTAACATTTATTATAGTGACTTCCTCCTACTTAACATGAAGCCACTTTATGTCTTACCTTGGAAAGATATTCATATTCAGCTAGTTTATATGAGAGTACTTCAAAAAGTTCATGGAAAAATGGAATTAAGAGATAATAAAAATATTTCCATGAACTTTTGAAGACTCCTTGTATTTTATGGAAGTGATTGAGAAATCATCATCAGCCTTTATACAATAGTATCATCAATCAAATACATAAACAGATTTTAAGTTGCACTATCAATCACTCTTAAAACTACAGATTTTTTTTCTGCACTGACTTCTCATGTACTTTGGTAGTCTTAAATTATGATATGGGCCCTTAGGTCATTCATGCCTTTCTTAAGAAAGCTCAGTGAACATTCCGAAATTGTATACAGAAACGTGTGCATGTTCACTTGTACATTTTAGTGGGGAGATAATTCAGTACTCTCATCAAATTCTTAAAAGTTCGAGAAACTCCAATTATATATTGATTGTAAATCTGCTTATCTTCTTAGAACTCCTCTCTTATTAATCCAAAAATAACATTATTTTTCTATTTCATGTATAACCAATTTCTTCTGGAGATATTGGACATTTACATAAACCCTTTAATCTGTCTTTCATCTTTGCATTTTACTTCTAGCTAATACTAGTGTTATCCTCACAAACCCACCTACTGGAGTTTCTCTCTGGCAGCTTCCCCAGTATGAATGAGCTTCCTTAAATTGATTGACTTGCTCCTCTGAGTCTGATCTCTGGGCCAGCTGCATGGGCATTACCTGGGTGCTTGTTAGAAATCAGAATGTCAGGACTCAGAAATACAGGCCTACTAAATCAGCATTTTAACAAAATTTTGAGGAGTGTCCTGAGCATATTTTAAAGCTTAAGAAGTACACGGCTGGTGCATCTAATGCCCCACTTCCTATTTTCAGTCTTTCAGGATTTGTGGCTTAAATTCTTGATAATACCATTAATAACTATCATTGGATTTCTATTTTAATACCACCTAGTAGTTTCGATTAAATCTTCTCTTAACCTCAGAATTCGCAAGGAGTAAGGGGAGTGGGTCAACTAATTGGTATGATTATTAAATAACACTGCCATTCAGGATATATGCATACTTTCTGTGATCCCCAATAGAATTTTATGGTAACTTCGGCTTCTACACTTTGTTTCAGTGTCTATGTTTTCCCACTGTGCTTAAAAACATTTAGAGAAAGAGGCTGGAAAATCTATTATTTTAAGATGAATACTATAGATGGAATACGTTATTAAAATTTAAAAATGTAATGATTATGCTGAATTACATTGGAAAAATTCAGTTTGCACTCTGAAATTCCTAAGGAAGAATTTTGCTGTTTCAGTTTCTCATAATAGATCCAGCAGTACTAAGTTAAACATAAATCTTTTCTGCTACATGGTGTGTGTACCAAACTATCTTTTTCTCCAACATTTGACTTTCATCTCGAAGAGTTTAAGGAATTTGTGACTTGGTGCATTTGATGTGGCACAGTTCCACATGTGAGGGATGGTGCTTTGGATAGCGTGATAGAAGTAGGTGCCAAGAATAATTGGCCTTCTGTATTGCGGAACAGCTCAAATACTGTGTGTATCACAGTATGTAATTTGGGTGTACAAGATGCCCGTAGTTCAAAGTGCTTTACTCCTCTGCAGTGGTAAGCTGAGCTTCCTGTTGGCTGGCTCCTTGTGTTTGCAGTAAACAGGCTGGGTGCAGTTAGAAAGAAAGCATCCGTCTAGTAAGTGCATTCACATGATCCTTCAAATACCATAGACCTAAGCTCCAGGATCTTTCTCTCCCTTTCTGCCTCCCTCCTTTCCTTCTTTTCTTCCTTATCTCCTCCCTTATTTCTTCTTATCTTCCCTCCCTCCTTTCTTCTTTCCTTTCTTCTATTAAGTATAATGCAAAGCAGATCTTTTTCTGCCTACTTTGAATCTGTGTCGGCTTTCTCAAGCAGTTTCCTTGTTATTACTAAGAATTATCTGGGGCTCTGAGAAAAGATGTAGATTCTGAGGCTAGTCACCTTAGATTCTGATTCAGTAAACTTGGGAAGGAATAGAGGAACTGGTATTTTTAACAAGTAGCCCAAGTGGTTTTTCTAATCAGACTAGTTTAAGAAGCACTAAAGTAATCACATGGAAAGGTTCTGGAGTAAGATGAAGCCTGGTAGTCAACACTTGCTGTGTGAGTTTGGATAAATAAACTTTTTAAGCCCTGGTTTTTAATGTATAAAAGACGGATAATACTCATATTATTGAATAAAGGTTTCATGAGATAAATGTATGTAAAGCACCCAGCATCCTACCTGGTTCATAGTTTATAGTCAATAAATGTTCATTCCTTTATCTCATCACAATGTAAAGCTATTGAAGGGTTTATCTCTGTTGGATATAATTTCTAAAGTAAGATGCATAAAACAAAACTATGAAAATTTAATTCAAGTAACATTGAAATTCTATGAAGTCAGAAACTTGAACATACATTATATCTAATTCAATCATCACAATAAATCCTTTGTATGGTAGATATTATCATTTACATATAACAGATATGTGAATGGAGGCTCAGAGATAATTTTACATTTAGTAAGTAGCAGATCCAAATCTAGACATTAGAAGCGCAATCTGGTACTCTTTCTGCTTACCCAACAACCTTTGCCCTCACCACTGTCTCTTTTTAAAAATAATTAGTATCTATACCCCTGCTCATACACACAAATAGCTATATAGGCACAAAATAAAGTTAATTTTCTGAGTAATTTATTTTATTCAAATCAGCCTAATTATCTATTTCCATGAAAATATCTTTATAGAAATAGATGATCTATTTCATGAAGAATAATTTATAGATCAGTGTTCTTCAAAGTCAGATGCGCCAGGGGTCAGGAAGGTAATATAAAGGGAAAAGTCTTGCTGGCTATCAAACAATAAAAATGTTGGGGACTGTGGTAAGCTGGAAGGTACAGCCTGTTTACAAGAGGCAGCTTCTGTTCAGCGCCAGGCTGGTGCAGAAGTACCAGGATGTGGGCTCCCTATTGTCAAATTTTTTGCCTTTTTAAGACAGGAAGAAACCCAAAATTTTATGCGAAATTTCCCAATTTTTAAACAATCTGTGTGGGCCAAAGAAACCACATCTGTGGGCCAGATCTGAGGACTGCCAGTTTGCAATTTTGACCTAATTGCCCTTAATTCTCCACTTCTCTTGACCTGGTAAATAGTTCACCTAAATGGCTTAGGTATGTAGTGGACCCTTTTGGACTGTGTCTTCGTAATATACCCAAATTTAGGGACTGACTTTTAGTCTTTTATGTTCACGAATTTGATTTGTTCAGAATCCAGTTAGATTGGCTCAGAAGTCATGAACTTGGTACAAAAGTAAGGAGTTAATTAATCTATAGTGAGAAATATATTGGCAAGTACCCTGGATACAAAAGTGGCCTGAGCAGTTCATTCTCTCCCTATATTTCAACCTCTTGGGGAAAACACTTCTTTTTTTTTTTTTTTTTTTTTTTGGTCTTTTTCGTGACGGGCACTCAGCCAGTGAGTGCACCGGCCATTCCTATATAGGATCCGAACCCGCGGCGGGAGCGTCGCCGCGCTGCTAGCGCAGCACGCTACCGAGTGCGCCACGGCTCGGCCCTTGGGGAAAACACTTCTAATTAAAAACTGCTTTGGCATACATAGAGCCAGAAAAAAGGAACTAAGGGTCTATAAAGTGCCTCCCTGCATTGGGTCTTTAGAGTCTTCCTCCTGTTGCAGTACTTACCACTGGGCTGAAATGTCATGATGCTGCCCCTCCCCGGACGTGTCAAATACGCACTGACCAAGTGTCTCCTTTGTATAGCTACCATATGAGTGGTTCTCAAACTCATACCCAGAAGGCTTCTTAAAACACAGATCATAGGGCCCCACAACCCAATGATTCTGTTTCAGTACTTTGGGGGTGGGACCTGAGAATTTTGCCCTTCTAACAAGTTCCCAAGTTATTCTGATGCTGATGGATTGCTAGATGGGGAACCCCCCTATGAGAACTACTGGGCTCGTCTATTATCTTCAGCTGTCAGCCTTTTTTCCTCTCTGAAGGGTTACAGTTATTTTCTATGTCTCTGCTTGAGTATGCTAATATGGTAATAGAGTCACATCCTGATCCTGGGGTTGGAACCTGGGCGTTTGGACAATTTCTAGGTCATCTATACTTACATCTTAAAGTATGTGATTTAATTAAAAATATTTGATTAATTACTTTAATAAAATCCAAGATGCTATTTGTTGTAAGACACACCTGGATTTTAGAGGCATTAAAAATGGGAGGGAAATATACATTTCTAGAATCACTGCCTTTCAGTAAATTAAACCTCAGTTTGGGGTAGTCTCCCCTGAATTATGTTATATAAAGCTCAACTGGATGGATACATTTGAAGGAATGATCCCCAGGTATCTTCTTTAAACAAACATGAGGTGAATTTTAAGCCTCCCGTTCCCAGTGCTTAGTGGAAAAGACAGTGCTGGCACTGTGACATATGGCTGACTTTGTCATGTAATTGAAATTTATTGTTATTGTTTTCGTCCTCTCCTACTCAAATGTGACCATGCAGTGCCAGATATTTACCTTGGACTGAAACTCCTTTTGTCTTATTGGATTGGTAGGGTATGCACTTGTTTTTTTATAGCTGATTATCAGACTGTATCCTTGGCCAGTCAGGAAAGGACATTTAGAACAAGAGTTTCTCAATTGTCCTAATCCCACCTTGTCTTTATGGTGATAAGTTATTGTTCTTAAGGAGTTGGAAACAAATGGCTATTAATTTCAATAAGCATCTTCATGCATATGTAAGTGGGTGACTGGAGAGGCAGAAATTCTAAATCTGTACTCTCCACTTCTAACCTATTATTGGAAAGTCTGCTGGGGATTCATATATTTATTATTTTTGGAAAAATCACTAAGTGGACTCCCTTAGTTATGTAAATATAAGGTCTGTAGTCATCTGTCTCCCTGGAGAAAGGATGTGACAAGATCTTCCCCTTTTTATTAAAAACTGCTCTTTCCCTGGGAACAGTTTGAGGAGAGTAGACCAAATTACCTAAGACAGAGTGTAGAGTGTATTGGGAGAACAGAGACTGAATCCTCAACTTTCTCCCTGCAGTTAGAAGTAAGGGAAATCCGGTAGAATGGATCAAAGGGGGCAGCCCTGGTCTGTTGTCGGGAGAGACTGTGCTGATGCAGCAGGCCCTGGAGGGGTTAATGCATCATTAGGGAAGAGGAAGCCTGGGTTGCCTGCTCAAGGAAAGCACCTAAGGCTGTTGAGTGAGGTCTCATTTTGATTAAACAAGCCAGAGTGAAATCAGCTGCAGTCTTGGAGTCCAAGGTTGGGCCATCCTGGAAACCTGTGGAGACCTGAACCAGCAAGGATACAGGACTGTGCAGGACCAATATTCAACCGATACCGCATGGCAATGACAGAAGCCTTCGTGCTCACTGGCCATCCTCTCTCCACCTGATGTTTATAAGCAAGACTACCTGAGATTGAATAACTTCTGAGGATCTTGTGCAATTTGAAGGAGAGGGAGTTTTCAAGGAGAGACTCCATTTCTCACTGAAAAGGCAGCTCTGGGCTCCAGGGATTAACCGAAAAAACAAAAAAGATGTGACAATATTTACATGTAAGTATCATGCTAGCCTCTGTGGATATAGAATCAAATTAGGTAAGATCTATTATGACAAGCACTTAGACTCTCAAGAAAATTATTCAAGTCTAGTTAGGGAAACTGACTTTCATTCATTCGGCAAACTACTGTCTTCTGTGCATCGGAACCCGAGATTCATAGTGAACTAAAATAAACACAATTCCTGCTCTCGTGGAGTTTTCCAAATAGGATAGCATAGGTGTGATAAGGGAAGTACATATGGAGTAATGCTCCACTTTGTTGTCCAAGCCTCCCTGTCCCCTAGAAATTACTGCATATACATAGCATAGCCTTTCACAGATAATAATTGACCTACAGCCTTGGAGGCCATTTGGAATTTCTCTATAAGCAAAAGAAGGAAGGGCATTTCAGACAGAAAGAACAGTGTACACAAAGTCACACATGTGTAAAAACAAGTGGTGAATATTTCTGAGTAGCTTATAGTATGTAGGGTACGAGTAGAGGGAATGGCAAGGAATAGGCTAGGTATGAATGTAGGTTGGGGCCACTTTCTAGAAAAGCTTGTGTCTGTAGACAGTGGTGCACCATCAAAGATGTATAAATGTGGCTTGCCTCGATCTGTTCAGAAATCACTCAGGTAACCTAGATTGTGGGGGTGAGAGAAGAGGATCAATGAAACCACTGTTGGGAGAAGCAGTTAGGGAGACCAGTTGAAAGAGTATTGGAATGTTCTAAGCATGACATGGTGAAAGAAAACTGAAATCTTTACCATATGCTGAGTGTTACGGAAGATAAGAAGACACAAGCCCTGTCCTCAAGAAGCTTGAAACATGCAACAAGTAAAAGATGAGATTGGGGCCTCATAACATAGTCCCCAGTGCTGGGGAAAGCATGCTATTCCTGAATACACGATCATAACTCTGGGAATGCTGCTTGGGGGGAGAGGCTGAGGAAGGGATGACCATAGCTGGAGAAAAGGTAAGAGGATCTGAGCAATGGCTTAGAAGAAAAAAAAGCCTCAAGACATCCAAACCTCCTTTGTGTAATGGTGGACGCTATTCTGAGAATGTCAATTTTAGGAGACACCATAATAATGTGTTTGTGTGTGTTTAAAAGCCACCGCCATAAAAGACCTAGAGTCACTCATGAAGTTCAAGTACTGATTTTTGCCCTGAGTGTGGAACATTCTACAAACAGTAACTTGTGCTGTCACATTATACAGCACAGCTCTCGTTTTGTTGGCAGTTTAGTGGCCGTATAAACATGTACGTGACTTGTGGTGAATATGGTGATTCTCACTTTACAACCAAAGAGGGTGGATGTTACAGCTTGTGAGCAGTTATGACCGTAAAGCCTGAAGTGTGAGTCATGGGGTCTGACACAGGTGTGTTATTATTCATGTTGGTTGGCTTGAATTTCCTGGGCTGACCTCATTGGGGTTTGCTTTGTCAGTAAAGGACTGGATCTTTACTGATAGATCAAGGGTTTGAATTCTGCTCCCAGTTCTTAGGCTAACCAGTTTTGTAGTTTGGGGAAAATTTCTTAACCTTTCTGCTTACTTACTAAGTAAGAGATTACACCAAATTCCATGTAATATTGAGAAATTACTGATTCTATGGGATAGCAAAGACTGCTGGTGCTGACTGAGTATCCAATGTTTATTTAGTAACCAATATAATTAAGGTTACCAAGTGAATCTTAATCATATTGGGTGGCACCTGCTTACTCAAAAGACTGCATTTCTTAGACCACCTAAGAGATAGGTGTAGCCAATGAAATGAAAGCAGAGGGAACTCCTAACTAGAAGCCATCACTTTTACCCTTGCTCCTCTTCTTGTAGTACTGACTTGGGAATGTTCATGTGATGGCTGGAGCATCAGTAGCCATCTTGCAACCTCAATGGCCTTGAGAATAGAAGGCATGTGTTAAGTAAGGATGATGGAGCAGAAAGATAATAGGAACCTAGGTCCCTGGTAAACATGGTATTGTCATTTTAGCCTTGATCTGCTTCTAGATTTTCTTCATTTGATACAAAAATAAACCTCTCTCTTTTTTTTTTTTTTTTGTCTATTTCGTGACCGGCACTCAGCCAGTGAGCGCACCGGCCATTCCTATATAGGATCCGAACCCGCGGCGGGGCGGGAGCGTTGCTGCGCTCCCAGCGCTGCACTCTCCCTAGTGCGCCACGGGCTCGGCCCATAAACCTCTCTCTTATTGAAGTCACTACTAGCTGCTTAATTCACTTTCTAACTAATATATTGGCATCAGGTTATCTTAATATAATTTTCCATCATCAGGTTATCTCTTTGCAGTATTGAAAACAAGAGCTTAGTAACTAACTTGGGAACTTCTTAGTGCTATTAGAGTTTCAACATAATTCACCAAATTTCTAAAATCAATTCATTATTGGATATATTGAAACAGCCACAATATGTGAATAACTGCTAATGTTTAGAAGAAATTGGGAGGGGAAAAAGTTGGAGAAAGTTATTAATCAAGGAAACCCACAAGAATTTTAAAAACGTTGGAAGTTGAGAATTTGGTAACTAAAAGCACTTTTGATCTTCAGTTAGTAGCAAGTTCACATTTTATAATAGTTTGGAAACCCGTATTTCTCAGTGCACCTGTACTTTGATCTTCCCATCTGTCATTGCAATGTGATTATGAGGATTACTAGGTCATTCTCAGTCTAAGTTGTTTTTGTAACTTAATTTTCTGGGAGAGGAAGGGGATCATTAAAGGATATCATTAAAAGGAGAGACACAAGGCTTGTAATTGACCTTCCTTGAAAGTAGTCCCATCTGGAAGATTTTTATCAGTACATTTTTCAGTGTATTTGGCTTTTAAACAGATTCTTCTCTTCTTGTGTTTAAAATAAACAGGCAAAGTCTGAAAAGGAACTGCATTAGTGCTCATAGATTTCTTCTGTGCATGCTCAGTGAGAAGAAAAACATTAATTTAAGAAAAAAGTTCTATTCTAAGCTAATTCTTTTTTTCAGTTTTGTTTCAATGATTCTCTCAGATTATAATTTACAATTATAGTGTTCCTCAGTGATTATGCTTTGTTATGATTTACTTGCATGTGTGTTTAGAGAGTGGAGGTGTAGGAGGGAAGTGAAATCTAGTGAGCAGGGGCTTAGAAAACCTCGTACAGCTCTGTAGGTGTGATTAAGCCCAGCACTAGTCTGAAACTTCATATTGTACTTTTCTAGAGTGCAGGAACTATTTTTCAGGAAGACAAACGTTTCTGTGGTTTAAATTAAAGTATTAATGTTTTTTATTACCAGTCAAAATACATTACCAAAATAGTCTTGCAAAGTTGTGTTTTTTTTACCATCAGAAGAACTGCCTCATTTTTCAAAATTTAATTGTTTTCCTGTTTGGTTGGTGGTGCTTGTTGACTTGACTATGTCAATAATCACAATCCTTATCATTTTCCAGTTCCACATCAACTTTCAGAAAGAGAAAATTGCTTTTTTTAAAAAAATCTATTTTGAAGTTTCAACTTATATTTGCCCCAGTATTTCCACTTGTTGATAGCCAACTCTGTTTCATTCCTTTGAGAAGACTCCTCAGTGAATTTAAGGGGCACAACTTGAGACTGTGGAGTGTTATAGTGAAGAGTATTATACTCCCTTAAGCAGTGTTTACACACGTGTTTTCACACTTGATAAAATGTCCTTCCTGGATGCATTTCTTCTATGTGTAGTATATTGATGGCTTTATCCCCATTTAATGCCATTCCCATAAAGTTTTAGCTAGACTTACGGGTACTGTTTCAATTAGAATTTTTTATGAGGTTTTAGTTCATCTATGGGTCCTGTATCTGAACTCTCCATTTTTCGCTTTATTCTCATATTTCCTCTCCATGGGGAAGCACCAATATCAGAATTCTTATGCCATATCTTTCCGGGTTTTATGTTCAACATAAAAAGAGAACATCTCTCTCTAGTATCTCCCACATAATTAAGGGTATAGACCCTCCGCTGAACCCATCAATCACAGTGGTCCCACATGACAGTGGGGAGGCTCCCCAAAGGAAACCAGGATACTGTTATCAAAAAGGAGAAATAAGTGCAGGACACCCATAACAACCAATTGCCCTCTAGAAGTACCGTCATGATGAGACATTGACATACATTGATGAGACAGCAGCTTCTCATTGTACATTGGGCTCCATGACAGATTGATCATAGTTAGTAGCATCTGAGGTCTTATCACCCACTTGAACTTTGCCGATTACATCTACTCAAGTCAAAGGGGCTTTCAGAGGAAAGGGGGCAGGGCCAAAACCAAATCCCATCCCACCAGTTATCAAATGAGCCATCACTATGGCCCTCCTTTATTCTCCACTTAGTTCCTCATCCTAACTTTCCTCAGCCCTTCCTATTCAGCAATTTCCTCCCTAGGTGTCCCAACCATTCACTGCCACAGAATCCCCCCTCTCTCTTGAAGGAAAAAACTAAATATCACCACCACCCCCTTAATTTCTTCAACAGTAACCAGCACAGTGCTTTGTACATGGTAACACAAGTAATTTTGTGAAATAAAGAACACTCAAGGGAAGTAAAAAACAATCTATTCTCATCAGGAATAAGTTGAGAACCCCTGAAATTAGCCTATTCAGAAGCTTAGCCTGGATTGTTTCCATTCCACTTTCTGGAAACTCTTCTTATTTTAAGTAGGAATATTTATTATAATAATTTGATACTTATTAATCTATTATTATCAGTCTTAGCCAATTATCAAAATGCCTGGAGGATTAGGGGAAGAAAACCTGATGTTACAAACCGTTCTGTATATCATATGAGTAAAGTGAAGAAAATGTTTTCTTCATTTTTTCCTGGTAGTTAAGGTAATGCTAGGAGAACTCAAGAGTAGGTTTGAAGTGTTATCAGGAGAAAGCAGTTACCCAAGTTTACTGCCTGCTAATCAGGGAGCCAGAAAGCATGAAAGGGTACAACAGAAATGTTCAAGGTAAGTTTTTTGGCTCACGTAGCTATTTAATTATCTCATTTCTGGAAGAACTATAGCTCCACTGTTACCTAAGTTTATCCTTCAGGCACTTAATATAGTAATATCCCTGTTGTACGAGAGGGAATCAATTACTGTGATAAACAGGATTATTTGTAAAAGAATACTAAAATGCGAAGAAGGGCTTTTGGTTTTTTGCTTGTTTTTTTAGTTTGATTATTTTTTGTTCCATTTCTTTTAGGTAAGAATTAGCATCTAAGAACACCTCATTGTGGGGTTGTTCATGAATAGTTCCCATTGAATTTAATAAGCATAAAAATAAGAAAATTCTTCTCAACTTTGTCATGCAAGATAGTTGAATACTGGCTCATTGGTTAATAGCAAAAGGGTGTTCATTCTTAGTTTTTTTTTAATGATTTGCAAAATTTGGTGGCAATATAGAAAGTCTAAGCAAAACTGACTTTAGAATGAGTGTTTGGCGTCTATTTCTTGTCGTATACTGCCCACTGACCTGTCTCTTCTACATTCTCAGCTACAGTAAACAAAGAGCACACTTTCTTCAGAAGCACCAAGTCTGGTAGACTTCCATGACTTTGGTCAGCTTCTTGATTCCCTCACTCAATCGTGTTAGCAAGAAAGAAATGTAGACCTCAGGAGCTCCAGAGTTTCAGGGTGATGTCAAGAGTAGCCTTAATTCCTGCCTGTGTCTCTACATTTAGTATCAAAGTGGAGAATAAAACCTACCTTTCCACTACGTGGTGCTGCTAGCCCTGCCTTTGAACCCTCTGTCCCCTCAGGCACGGAGTAACTGCAATTGAATTCCAGATTAGGAATGTACTTTCTCAACATTTTGCAGGCATCCCACTGTTTTCTAACACTGATGTCATTCTGATAGCTGTTTATGACCTTTACGTTCTTTTGGTAGAAATTTTTATAAACTTCTTTCTGTCACTGATGTTCCAGCATTTCATGATCAGTTGTCTTGATCTGGGTCTTCATCCCTTGTCCTGGGCACACACTAGACTTTTACTCCAGATATGTGGGTCAATTAACAAATTGTTTCTCTTATTAATTCATTGATAATCTTATGCCCCCCATTGTCTCTATTCTCTCTTCCTGGAACTCCTGTTAGTTGAATGTTGGACCTTCTAGATCAGATCCTTTAATTTCTCAATTTTTTTCTTCCCATTTTTTTGTCCCTTTCATTTTTTGTTTTGCCTCTGGAAGATTTGTTCAAATTTATCATCCAACCTTTCTATTAAAGGTTTTATCTTGGCCGTGATTTTTTTTTTTTAATTTCAATGCTCTCTTGTTCTCTCCTTTTTAATAGCATTGTTCTAATGTCAAGAATCCATTACCTTATCTTTTTCAGGATACATATTGTCCTTTTGAGGTTATCCTCTGTCTCTCTGTTTCCTGTGGATTTCTTTGTTCAGTTGATGATGTCTGCTTATTGTAGGTTCTCTTTTTCTTTTTGGAGACTTTCCTCAAGAGGCTGTTCGTTTTTATTTAAACGTGAGACACACATACACACACCAAAGAAACAACAGCACTGATGACATCAAATACACCATCTAAAGTTCTTTGTATGTGGATAGGGCTTGTCAACTGTAGGGTTCCACTGCTGCATGATTGATTGCTCAGCTGGCATACTCTTTAGGAAGTTTTCCAATGTCATTTTCAGGGGATTCCCCAATTCCTGCCAGGGAGACGTCTGCCTGGGGCATAGGCCTGACTGCTGATGTTCAGGGAACATGACATATAAGGAGGTTGTATGTTTTATTGGGAACTCTAGACTTTCCATTAAAGACCAGTTTTTCAACCTGGGGTCTCATCTTGTTTGCCGTATTACCTAATATTCTCAGTTTGAAATCTCTCTAGCTTATATTCTCCAAAAAAGAAAGAGTTGGCCTCCAGCAGGAGAGGGAAGTAATTAGTTGAGATCCAAAGACTGCATATAATTTTAATATCCTTTCAGCCCTCACCAAATTCCTGCTTTCCTTAGTATATGCTGCTTCCAAGCCCTAAGTCTGTCTGGGTTCAGCAGAGCATGTTAGGTCACTTTCTCTTGGAATTTACTCTCTGTGATCATTTCCTCTATTGTACTAAGGGGGGTTCTACTCCTGTACCCATTTTTTGATTTCAAAAAATCAGTTGAAATCTCTCTTTTGCTGCTATCTCTTCTCCCATTATCTATGCCTTTATGGATGTGTGTGTGTTTATTTTTAGTTTCACTTTAGTGAGGTGTCAGAAAAAGAGAGAAAAGACAAGCATGTATGGTTTCACCCTCTCTTCCTGCAAATCTGGGGAAACCATAGCTAAGGAGGAAGGTGGCTTAGAAGAGCATCTTATAGTGGAGAAAGGTGGGATAGAATAAGTTTTATGAAAGAGTAACAAGATGATGATGATAACTAACATTTATTGAGTGCTCCCTATGTGCTTGGCACCTTGCTAAGTTCTTTACATGGATTATTTATCTTTGTCCTTGTGAGAACATCGGGAAGTAGGCACCGAGGCATAGAGAAGTAGTATGACTTGTATAAGTTAGTAAGCAGTAGAGCTAGTAGTTAAATCCAGGTCTGACTTAAGAGACCATCCTCTCAGCCACCACGCTATTTTGCCTCCTATATACTGCTTAAACAGGGATTTTAAATGACAGTGTATAGGGACAAAATAATTTTCAGTGTCCATGATTTAAGAGGCTTTCTACTGTACCAAAATTATTAATTGACCTATTTAATAATACCTTAATAATATAAAATGCTTTCAGGTTTGCCAAATAGTAAGAGAACCTTCTTCAGACTAATAGATGCTATCTGTAGGACTGAGTCTTAAGTACTCATTGTTATACAAACCTATAGACAGTCTACTCGAATGCTCTCCTCTAACCGTTTTGTAAAATAAGCATGTTCTTTCTAACTATGTTTTAAATTATATGAAGAGAGATGGAGCTGTGTCTATACAAGATCAAACATCTGGAAGAAGAGAGTACCCAGCCAAAGCTTGTTAAAAAGAGATTCGTAAGCAAAGCATGCTTTTAAATTATGAAAATAGATTCATGTCTAACATCTCGAAGAACCCTCACATATTTGTTTATGTTTCAAACATGGCTTAGACATCATTAAGATTAAAATTTAATTAAGTGTGCTTTGTTGTCTTTGCCATTAATTTTAGTTAAACCAGACTTGCTTGGCATTTTGGGGGAGAAAAGTCTTCAGTTCTTTTTCTTGCCAGCATTTTCCCATTTGGACTTTATGTTTTTTCCCAATAAATACGCGTTATTTAAGGAGACTCTTCATGTTATATACAGCAAGTGATCTTCATCAACAGTTGCACAGATGAAATAGGACTAAAAGGTGCCACATAATTTATCTTTTTAGAGTTCGTAAAATTATTTGTTCATAAATTTTTAAATTGTGAAATATAACAAACATTTAGAATAGTACATAAGACATAAATGTTAAATTTAACAAATACTTCTAAAGTGAATAGCTACTATAGTCACTCCTCCTCAGAAACACCATTTTTCTGTTTCTTCACCTTCAAAGAGGTAACGACTATCCTGACCTTTTCTTTCTTTTTTTTTTTTTTTTTACTGCTTTTCTTATTTTCTTTATGGTTTACCACCTATGTATGCACATCAAGACAATAGATTTTATATTTTATGTAATGGACTCATCTTGTAAATGCTCTTGTGTCTTGCTTCTTTTATGCAATATTACACTTGTAAGGTTTGTCAATATTGTATGTATCAGACACCCATGATATATGACTATGTAGTATTCTGTTTTATAAAGGAACCACATTTATTCATCCAATCTTCTCTTGCTATGCAGTATATTAGTCCATCTCTGTTGCTTATAACAAAAATACCTGAAACTGGGTAATTTATAAAGAAACAATATTTATTGCTTTCAGTTTTGGAGGCTGGGAAGCCCAAAGTCCAGGAACATCTGGCAAGGGCCTTGGTAGTGGTAACGCTATTCAGCAATGCAGAGTGTCACATGGCAGATGACTTGAGCAGACAGAGAGAGAGAGAGAGAGAGAGAGAAGCTTCTCATGTGCTCTTCTTTTGAAGCCATCAGAACCACACCCATGACCACCATTAAATAGTCAACTTGTTATTCAGTAAATGGATCAATGTATTCTCTAAGTCTGGTCCACACAAACCAATCACCTCTTCAAGGCCCCCCCTTTAAAGTACCGTAATAGGATTTCCCACCCTCAACAGTTACAGTGGGGTTAAACTTCAGTGAGTTTGGGAGTGGCATTCAATCCATAGAATGCAGTTAGGAAGTTTCAGTTTGCTAGTATGAATAAAGTTATTTTGAACATACATGTACATGTATCTTGATGCATATAAACATGAATTTCTGTGGAGGAATATAGCCCTGGTCCATATCTTTAACTTCGCTAGATAAAGAGAAAGCATTCGACAAAGTGTATGAGAGTTTCTTTTGCTCCTCATCCTAATGAAAAACATTTGGCATTGTCAGACTTTCCATTTTTTTCTTTTTTTTTCTTTTTTTCAAACATGGAGGCTCTACAATGAGATCACTGCATTTCCTTGATTACTGATGAGCGTGAGCACCCTTTCTTATGTGCAGTAGATATTTGAATTTTCTTTGTTGTTGTACCTCTTTGTGAAAAATACATTCTAAAAGGCATTTGGGCACCTTTTAGGAACCAAAAGCCACATAAGTTAGAGTATTTTATTCTAACAATAAGTTAGAGTATTGCCACAATATGGCAATGAGGGAGGGAACTTTGTCTGTTTATTGCTTGCTATATTCTTATTACTGGAATTTCTTTAGCAGCATTTTCTGATTTATTACCATTTATCGCTTTTACCAAAACATAACAAAGAAAAACAAAACAAAACAAAAACCACATGGCTACTGATAATACACTTGAGCACTCTTCTGAGATCCTGTAGAATATAGAATGCAAATATTAATCTGGATTTAGTGTTTTGTTGCTGTTTTTGTTTTCTATCCTATAACTTTTGGCATCCCTACTCAACATTTTTTTGTAATATGAGAATGCCTTTGAGGTTTGTTTTCCTTATGGTTGCTCTCATGTATAAAAGAGATGATGATAGTGTTCTCATGCCAGTATTTCTGTGTATGGTTTATCTTGCAAAGAGTGCAAAGAACTCCACAGACATTATCTCACTGATCTGCAGAGCTTCCTTTTGAGAAGAGGAGACAAGTGCATCAACAACCTCCTTATCACAGGAGGAGACAAATTTCTCCATAGGGAGACGGCCACTTCTTTATTGACAAGGCACAAGGCTGAGAACAGCACTCAGGTCCTGTTCTAACTCCTACGCTAATGCCGAATGCACTAGACATAGTGTCAACTCTTATGTCTGAAACATGAGCAGTGTTCTTCAACTCATTGCTAATAGCAACTGGCTAGAACATGAAGTTTTTTAAAAAAGAAAAATATATGACGAAGCTTTATGTGCTTTTACAGAGAGTTCTTATAGTTTTTAAAAATCTGACTATATTTTTGCAGTTTTACTTCTACCAGAAACACCTATAACATTGCTTACCCTGTAAGTAATTGTTAACACTCCTAAGCTGATCAAGAAAATTATTTATATTAGCTCCTAAATACCCAGGCTTCATATCTTTTCTGCTCCCCACTCTCCTCCTATCTAATCTCTCAGGGTTAGCAATGAAACATGCTGCTTCACTTGGTTACTAGGTGTTTGAACATTCAGTGCTGGTGTCTCATCTTTCTACCTTCACACAGACTTTCTGCAAGACTCTCCTTCTCAGACTCTTAAAAATAATTTTAGCATATTGTAAAGAATTCTTAAATTTATAACACTTTACAGTTTATAAAACGGCTCCTCTTCACAGGCTGTGAGGGGTGCAAGGACAATGAAACTCAAGAGATAAAATGCCATCCTTAAATTCACTCCACTATCATATGGCAAATTTAAGATTAAAAGCCTGGTTTTGTAACAGTTAGTCCTGTGCTGCTTTTATAGGCTAATAATTTAGTTGTAAGGAGTACAGACTGCCTGTGTTTGAACATTAGCTTTTTGTTAATTATCTGAATTACCTTGGGCAATTGGCTCTCTACACCTCAGTTTCCCTAGCAATAAAATGGGTATAATAAGAGTTGTTTTGAGGATTCAGTGAGTTATTACATATAAAAGTACTTAAAACTGCTTGTCCAACATAAATGCTGTATAAATGTTAGCTCTATTATTCTTTCCTTATTAGTTACTATTAAAGAACAACAAGCTCTATAAATATAAAAATCAATAAATAATCCCTTAAGATCACTAAATATTATGAAACTATCGTATAATGTTGACTAAATCTCAGTACAAATTACTCTACCTTGATGAAATCAGTGTTGCAGTCAGATCTGAGCTGATGACCTGGAATCATACACAACATTCAATTTCTTTTCTGCACTCATAATTCCACCCTCCAGCCCACTTGGCACATCTATGCCAGAAAAGCTAGAAATTGCCACTTTGCTTGACCACTCAGGTTTTCCCTGCAGCAGGAGCCTCTGCTAGAAATATGCATTAATAGGCAGGACATTGCACTATCCCCTAAAGACAAAATAGGGCAATTCCAGAAATGCATACTTATCTTCTACAATGGTTTAAGAACTGTGAGGAATAGAAAAGATATTATGATTCCCTACTATTCTTTTGGGAATAAAAAAAAAACAAAAAACAAAAAACAAAGAAACCTGTACTACTAAATGATTAGAGAGAGAAAAAGAGGATGACAATAATAAAGTGCTCGTTGAGGGCAAGGAGGATATTGTATTCATCCTTGTGTTCCCAGAAACTAAAAAATAAATGATTATTAGTGAGTAAATAAATGAATGAGTTAACTATTTGTAGTGGAAAAAGGAAAAATAAATATAGATGGAGGTTGTTCATCTACTTAACAAATATGTATTGTATGCCTAGCAATGGCATTAGGCTTGGTGACCTGAAAGTGTATTAAGACAGTCCCAGATTTCAAGGACCCAGCAGCCAAGGGTGTTAAACAAAAAGATAAATGGCCGATTACATTAGAGCATGCTATGGGTACACACGTACTGTAGTGGATTGAATTATGTCCCCCCTCCAAACTCACTGAAGCTTAATTGTGTCCTCCAAGCTTTATGTATTAGAAACTTAGCCCCCACTGTGACTGTTAAGAGGGTGGGAAATCCAATTATGGTAATTGAAAAGTGGAGCCTTGAAGAGGTGATTGGACTGTAGGACCATGCAGTAGTGAATGGATTAAAAGTGGTGGTCAGGGGCGTGGTTCTGAGGGCATTAAAAGAAGAGGAGAGTCTGTCTCTCTCTCTCTCTCTCTCTCTCTGCTGTCTCTGCTTCCACCATCTTGCAGTATGAGACCCTTGGGTCACTGTCACTGCCACCAGGTGGACTTTGGACTTCACAGCCTCACAAACTGTAAGCAATAAATTTCATTTTTCTTTTTAAATCACCCAGTTTCAGGCATTTTGTTATAAGCAACATAAATGGACTAATACACACACCATTCCAAGACTGAGGAACAGAAGAGAAGAAAATCCTCGAGCTGGGGCTCTGAGGATGGGAAGTTAGTTTGATGGGGAGGAAAGATGCATAAGGTTAGGGATCAACACTGCAGCATGCAGGACATGAGAGACCCCCAACCAGGTTACAGTTTGTGGCACTATGGGTCATGGGGAAAGCCGGTGATTAAAGAGAAGCCACCTATCATGAACTCCTAAGAAATCTTGATATTATGCTAAGAAGCTTGGATTTTTTTTTTTTTAAACATTGGGGCACCCCTGGGTAATTCAACACCAGAACTATCAGCCTTAAGTTTTATCATGTTCTTTAATTTTGACACAATTTATAGTTAAAGAGATCTCTGTAAGAATTTTTTGTTTTCATTTTTATAATATATATATATATATATATATATATATATTTTTTTTTTTTTTTTTTTTTTTTTTTTTTGGTGGCTGGCCGGCATGGGGATCCGAACCCGTGACCTTGGTGTTACAAGGCTGAGCTCTAACCAACTGAGCTAACCGGCCAGCCCCTATAATATATATTTTTAAAAACTCAATACAACCATTTTCTGGATCACGTGCCTGAATTTTGGCTTTGTTTTTACCAATGCATGAATTATGGCATTAGCCGCACATAATCACCTGAAGAGAAGTATTTACCTTTTAGCTACAGTGTTTCTAAATTGGAGCCTGTATGCCTCTGAGGGATTGTGGAAGTGTCCCTGGAGGTCTGTGACCTCTCAAATTTGAGAAATGCTTATGTGGAGTTAGAATTGGAGTGGATAGGGAAAAGACAAGCACCAGGAAAACCAGTGTAGAGCCTACTGCGATAAGCATGTGAGAAACTGAGGGCTTGGGCTAAGGGAGTTCAGATGACAGAAGAATCCAATAGTCATTTATTAAGTAAACTGGAAAGAAGTCAGTGACTTCCGGGAGATTGGCCTTTAGAGAGGCAGGAGTCCAGGATCACTCTTGGATTTCTGGCTTCAGTGACTGGGTGGCAACCTGCTGTCCATAAGATAGCAAAAACTGCAGATGTGATAAATACCAGTGTTGGAAATATGGAATTTGAGGTGTCTGTGCATGCACATCCAGATGAAAATATGAGAAATGCGAAAGAGCAGTCAACCTAAGCTAGAGTTCTCTGCACCAGAGTAGGTAGATATTGTAGTGCTGGGGGTGAATGTACTCACGGGGCAATGAGGAGAGTGAAAAAAGAGAAGTGTAAAGAAAGAAGAATCCAACATAGACATTGAAAAAGAGTGGCTGAGAAGTAGGCAGAGAACAGTGAAGAGAGTGGTGTTCTCAAATCCATGGCAGGAGAGAATTCCAAGAAGGACTGGAATTGTTAAAAAAAAAAAAAAAAAAAAAAACCCAAAACTTTGTGGAGAAAGTATTATTTGAACTGGATGTGGAGAAACAAAGATTTTAGGAAGAGAGATGGATTCTGGATGGGGAAATATCATAAGGAAAGTCACATGAAGAGATACATAAGATTTATACCAGAGGCCATGGCTTGGCTGGAATAGGCAGTACAGCATAGGGCCTCTTTAGGTTCAAATTCCAGCTTGTCACTCTTAGCTCTGTGACCCTTGGCGAGCTTTGTCACCTCCTATGCCTCCATTTTCTCATGCGTAAAATGGGGGCAATGATCGTACATTCTTTATTATATTGTTTATTTTTTCTCCCTTGCAAAAGTCAAGGTGATTTTATACATAACATTGTTTTTAGCTACTACTGAACATTTTTCTTTGTCTTTTTACCAACCCAATACCCATTTGAAAAGTTCTCAGTACTCTTTTTTCTTATCTGTTAAAAAAGTTATCATTCAATCCTCACTGCCTCCAGGAAGCTTTCTGGATAATTCCTGTCTATGTCCACCTCTTCATAGACCTCCAATAATAACATCTAATGTTTGTCAAGTACAATTAAGTGCTTTGTTTTACTAGAATAATTTTGGGAGATTATTTTCTAATACTTTCATGTATTTGAATCTTATCTCCTCAAGAAAGATTGTATACTTCTTTTAGTCAAGATATATCTTTAGTATATATGCACATTTTGGTGTGCCTGGGATAGTCCCAGTTTATGCCTGTTCTCCTGGTGTGATTTATTTGAATTTATGATTTATAGCCCCTTTTAACTCTCTCAGAAGGGTAGTTGTTTGGATGATAAATTACATGGACAACCTAGATATAATGCATACTTTTTAAGATTAGCAACAAATATTTATTGAGTGAGTACTGAATGTGTGGTTATAGCCTACCTGTTACAAAATAATAATAAGCAAGAAGGAAAAAATAAACAATCAGTAATTATACCATTGAGAGAGAATTTTTCTCTGTGTGGGGGGTGAGGGACTTTTCTTAACAAAAATGGATTATACTGAAGGAACTATTTTGTAATCTCTTTTTAAATTTAACAATATATTGCATCATGAACACTTTTCTTCCCATTAAATGTAATCTATATATAACATTTTTTTTTTTTTTTTTTTTTCTTTTTTCGTGACCGGCACTCAGCCAGTGAGTGCACCGGCCATTCCTATATAGGATCCGAACCCGCGGCCGCTGGGAGCGTTGCCGTGCTCCCAGCGCAGCACCCTCCCGAGTGCGCCACAGGCTCGGCCCTATATATAACATTTTAATGGCATTTCCTTGTATAAATGTACTATATTGTATTTAAGCAATTTCTTATTATTTAATACTTTAAGTTTTTCCAAAATTTCTCATTATAAACAGTATTGTGACAATATCTTTGTGAGGGAGTCTTTACGACAAGGCTTAGTTGTTTCCCTAATATATATTTCTAGAATTAGAATTGTTGAACCAAAGAATTCACCCAATCTTTTTAAAGATTTATTTTTGCTGTTATTGTCATAGTGCCTGGCAAAAAATTTCATACATAATCCAGCAGCAGTGACTATTTCCCACATTCTCTTCAACACATTATTCTATTATTTTTATTTGTATCTTTATTTGATCAATCAAATATCTTGTTTTAATATGAATTAATTTAGCTTCAAGAATATTAAAATCTATTTCATATGTCTAAGGGCTATTATACATTTTTACCTTTTCTTCTTGTTTAATGATTTATCCATGAGTTTATTTGTCTTTTCTTATTGATTTTAGAGTGGGCTTTAGAGATTAAAGGTATTAACCCTTCAATTATTGTTTGTGTTTTACATTTTTTGGCCATTTGTTCATTTCTACTTTTAATTTTATGGATGCTTTATTTTAAGAAACAGAAGCTTAAATTGTTTATATAGTCCATTTATAAATATATTTTATAAAACCTTAGCAAGTATTTTCCTATCCTTATATATATATATACATATATTTTATTCTAGTCCTTTTATGGTTTTACATTATGTATTCAAATCTTTAATAATTATAGAATTTATTTTACTTCTAGTCAGGGTTCTAATACTCTTCTCCTAAATTTCCTAAATTGTCAGAACTCTATTTACTGCATGTCATTATTTTCTTATTGTCTTAAAATGCCACTTCTACAGTTTACTAAATTTAAGGATAGTTGGTTCTGTTTTTAATCTTTATGTCCTGTTCCTGTACAAAAAGCCCCATGTTATATTTATTATGGATTTAAAAAAAATACTTTTTAGTATCTGAAAGAACTTGTTCCCTCTTAATCTTATGTTTTAGGGTTTCTCAATTTATTCTCACATGGTTTTGCTAAATTATACAAATTAATTTATAAAATATAAGAATTAATTTTTTTTATTTGTTTGTCTAGTCCTCCCCTCCAAAAAAAATCCTATTAAGATTTTGATTGAGATTTCTTTAAGTTGCTTAAAAGCAGTTTACAAGTACTACACAGCTACTTAGAAACGCCTGCCAACTGCTTAAAAAACTCCTAATTCTTAAATTATAAATATGTCTAGTCAACCAAGGATTTTAAAGAAAACCAATAGTTTGAACAAAAAGAAACTAATGAGTAAACAGGACAGTTTAATTTTTCTGAAGAAAAATTTTTCTTCTGTTTTCCAGAAAAACAGAGTCAGTGAAAATATGAAATTTTTTTGAATTAAATTTTCAGAGATATTCAAGGAGAGAGTATATCCATTACATATGATCAGGTTTCCATGAAATAATAGCAGTATGTTGGAGAAAAGATGAAGAAAGGTTGGATAAAAGACTAAACATGCTTGAATATTGAATTAGTCAAGCAATATCTTAGAATGTAGAGTAAAATGTCAAGGATATAAAATATGGTGGAAAAGTAAAAAGATATAAAGAGTGCAGAGAAATAGAGGAGTAGAAAAGGGCAGGGAAAAATGCTAGAAAAAAATTTTTTTGACCCAAAGAGTAATTCAAGTCCTCAGATTGGAAAAGTTCATCCAATGCCAGACCAAGGGAAAAGGATACATATCTAGACACATGCTGATGAAATTTTGGAATTCCAAGGATAAGAAACTGACCCTAAAAACTTCTAGAGAACAAAAACAATCTTTCAAAGGTATCAGACTTCTCATCAGCAAGGCGGGAAGCTGGAACAGACTAGGCAATGTTTCTAAGTTCTGAAGCAGATTAATTCGATCCCAAAATTGATAGGCAAACTATCAAGTGTTAGGACAAACTAAAGAGGTATTTAAACATGTATGGGCTCAAGTTTACAAGTTTACCTCCTACACACCCTTTCTAATTAAAAAAAAAAAAAGTATTACTTGATATGTTCAAGCAAAACAAAGCAGCAAGAATCCTATACAGAATTTAACCTAGAATACAAAGAGCACTGGAACCAACTCAAGTGTCCTGTGAAAATAAATTCCAGCATGACAACAGTTTAGTAGGCCTAGAAAGCAGGCAGCTTAAATTAGAAAGAGCCATCAGAGGTTTCCAAGAAAAATGCCTTCAAGAAGAAAGTGGACGTCATAATACAAATTGCATCTTTAACCTTTTAAATTGGGATGCAGAACTAATTGCATTAAGTTCACAGATTAATCTAAGTCTTGATATCTTTATAATATTGACTCTTCCCATGCAGGAAATTAGATATATTTTTCAAGTTTTAAAAAATGTTTTTTCTGTCGTGTTTTGCAATATTATTTATATAAGACTTTTACATTTTTTATTAAGTTTATTTCTACATGGTCTGTGTGTTTTATGACTGTGGTAAATGGGATCATTTCTCCATTTTCTAATTTATATAGAAAATCTATTGTGTATATATATATATATATATACAGTATTATATAATATTCTACCTTTCTTGTAAATCATAATGCTGTACCTGTTGTATGCATTTTAGTTGATTCTCTTGAATTTTGAGTTATAGAATTGTCATGTGAAATATAGTAATTTTGCTCCCTCCTTTCAAACATTTGTACCGCATGTTTGGTTTTCTTGTTTGATGACTTATGTTAGAATTTCCTGAACAGCATTAAATAACAGTGGATACAGTGGGCAGCTTTTTCTTGTTTCTGATTTGTTTTGTTGTTAATTAAAAATGATGGTTGGAAGCTATTCATTAGCATGATAAAGACCTTTTTTTTCCCTTAATTGTACTAAGATTCTTATTTTACTACCAACTCTTTTTAATAAGTAGGATGGGCTACATTATGGACATTGTTGAATGGTAGAATAAAGATTGTTGGTTCGGTTTTATAATATGGAAGACTATTACAGCAACATGATGAAAGCAATACTTTTAGAGACTAAGCTACTAAAAGAATAAGCATGATTTTGAGGAAAAGATATGGAAAACTCTTTAGCGATTCAAGCATTCACTGATAGTTGTATAACCGCATGGACAAAGGTAGATAATACATACAGAAGGATTGAATTTCAGAGATCGGTCAGATAACAAACCCTCTTTTCTTACCTGGTTACTTCTTGCCTCTGAGATTCAGAATATTTGATACTAAAATGATTTAAAATCCAAATTACTATTGAATGGAATTTATACATTACTACTAAAAGTAGACCTTTTTTTCCTGCTGCTTATCATATACATAAACAACAGGAGGATATTACTCCTTAAAGATCAGGCAGCATTTGACTTTCTCTTCTGAAATAAGAAACAGCAATAACTGAACTCTAGTCACTGCTGTTAATAGTTTTGTAGTTTCTGTAAAATAATGCTTAAATAATATTTGGCTTCCACACCATCCATTATGATGATTTTCAAATTTTTTCAAATTAAAAAAATGAGTTTTCATGCTATGCATGACTTGGCACCATTTAAAAGCTTGACTTTTACTTGGAGGGAGGGTAGGACTTTATGCTTTTCCTCACTGTTCAATGGACAATAAATTTTCAATCATGATAATCAATTATTTGAGTATTAATTTTTATTTGAAGTTAAATCTATCTCTGATTAGAAGTGTCTAACACATAAACTTTTTGGAATATTGATGAAGACCTTTGCTGTTCTTCATCACAATGGCTAATAGATAGTATCAAGCCATGATTTTATTTTTAAGATTCTACCTAGTTAGTTGTATTTGGGATAAGATTACATATTTATGTGCTGTCTCTTTCATATTAATAGTTCAGATCTTTAATTATGTTTCATGATCTACATCATAAGATTAAATAGAATATTAGGAAATCTTGGCATTTCTCATTTGTGAATCTGATATCCACACCTGTCAGGATTGGTACAGATTCAAGCTTGTTTTCAATAAACTTCAAAGAAGATCAAAACCAGGAATCATCTGTATCATTGCTCTCACATGATGGCTTTTTGAGGCCTCTGTTTTGCCCTGCAGCTTTTTCCTAATAAGAAAGCCACATTTTTTCAGCTGAGTCCTTGCGCCTATGGGTTTTTTACAAGTTTGAGTAAGGAAAGGCAAGAAACAATATGGAGATATTGGTAGATGGAGAGATACTCCTTAACCATCTGGTGAGCATTCTGGAGAATGGAGACAAGTACCCCACTTAAAGAAGTGAGACTATTTTGCAGGCAGTTTTGAGGACTGATTTAAGAATGCTGAGAGCAGGCCATTATGTGGTGGTCAATTTGACATGACTCTTTGTGGTTTATAGTAAGGAACTGACTGTTTATGCTGGAAGGGACTGTAGAGATGAGGAAACTGTGGCCCACAGAGCAACAGGGTTATGTCAATCACACTTATTTGAGTCACGTAGCAGAATCCACCCTGATAAATGTGCAACTACTGCCTTACGATGTAATCAACAATGACACATCCTGAGGTCATGCAGAGTGAAGCCTTAGGAATTAGGTCAGTAGCTTGAGACAGTGCAATCTTCAGTTTCCCTGACCACAGACTAGAACTGGGAAAATGGGAAACGTGCATGTATGGCCGTAGCGTATTTGTTCTTTGTATTATATCTTCAGCTGAGCTTTAAGCTGTACAGGTAGAAGCCACAGGCTACTTTGCACCATAGTTCCTAGTGCTGCTTCTTTATACTAATAAAAAAATTTTTTTCTGATTTTTAAATGTTTTAGAGTAAGAGATCAATGAGAAGAAACCCAGTTATGTTTAAAAAGTCTAATGTGTGCACATGTGTGCAGAAATACATTGGAAAGAAATGCCAATTTTCCTTACGGTGGTGAACGGTGGGTTGTGAAATGGTATGTGCTTTTCCTCTATTTTCTTGTACTTTTCTGTATTTCCTAAGATTTCTACCATGATATTTTCTTTTAATATATAGTTTTATTACATAATTAATAGATAAATATATCTATGTTATATATTAAAAATTAAGAATAAGGGAAAGTCCCCGTTCGTGCTCTTTTAGTCTTGCTCTCCTCAAAAGTATCCATTGAGCAATTTGGTGTACATCTGGTCTTAGTCCATTTTGTGCTGCTATAACAGAATATCTGAGACTGGGTAATTTATAAGGAACAGGAATTTATTGGCTCGCAGTTCTGGAGGTGGGAAAGTCTAATATTCAGTTGCTGATCTCTAGCCAAGACCACCTTGCTGTGTCATCGCAGGGCGGAAGGCGAGAGGGCGAGAGAGAGAGAGAGAAAGAGGGAGAGAGAGAAGGAAAGGGACAAAAGGGGGCCAAACTTGTCCTTTTATAACCTACTCCTGCCGTAATGAATCCACTCCAGCGACAACAGCATTAATCCATTTAGGTCATGAGGGCAGAGTCCTCATGACCTAATCACCTCTTAAAAGTCCCACTTCTTCCTAATCACCCCTTAAAAGTCTCACCTGTTAATATTGTTACAATGGCAATTAAATTTCAACGTGAGTTTTTGAGGGGACAAATATTAAAACCACAATATTCTTCCATAAGTTTAAACCTTTATATTTATATATATGAACATTTAGAATTATACGTAATCTTTTAATCAAAAGTGTATACTGTAGATGGTATTCTACAACTCACTTTTTTTCTTAATATGTTTTGGAGATTATTTCATTTCAGTACTTATAAATTAATACTAATCTTAAACTGCAGCATGATGTATATGTCAAATTTTTTATTTAACTGTTTTCCTATTGATGAACATTTTCTATATTGCAAACAGTACTACACTGAACATTGTTGTGCGTGTTTATGTATTGCATTGATTCTTAAATTAGTGGACTATTTATAAACATGGAGAGAAACAATAAGCAGGGAGATGGACATAAGGAAAGAAGAGATTAAAGGGGATGGAGACAGTCATTTCTGGAATACAGAATATTCATCAAATTTCACAAAATTTTCTGATGCTCACTTAGGAAATAGCGACTCCACTGGAAAGTACAGGTTTTTAGGAATTCAGGGGTTCTCAAAAGTTTTGGTTGAAAATCCACACAACACTACCAAGATGGCCTTTCTCTTTGTTGTCCTTGTGCAAAAAAGAGCAGCACCTTTGACCTGCAGGAGGAAGGTTGCTGTCTTGGGGTGGAGGAGGGAGGGTGTCTGATGGGTGGGAAGGAATGGTGCATGGCCATTCCTATCCCTGAATTGCCTGTTGTATCACTTCAGCAGACTTCCAAAGTAGCTAGTTGATCGAATGTGCATGGTGGCCATTAGGTGTGTTAGAGGAAAGGAAATACTAGGAATGCATGCAAAATCTTGAAAACCAGCTCTCAGTCTTGTGGATGCACAATCTACTGTAACTGCTTCAGTTCCCTGCAGATCTCCTTTAAGGTTCAAAATGAACTGGAGAGAAATGAAGGAAAAATGTTTCCCCATAGAAGCAAAGTGAAAAAAGGAATTTTTAATAATCACAGGTGCATTGAATGCACTTTAAGAACAACTTAATTTGTTTACAATTCCAGTTCTCTAATAATTAAAGTAATATTAGTTATTATTTTGATAAATATTTACTTTATGCATACATTATGCTAAGAGCCTTTTTAGTATTGAGAAGAGCCCATTACAACTCTACAGATAAGAAACCTGAGACCAGAGAGGTGAAATAACCTGACCAATTGTAGTACAACTTATAATTGGCAGAGCTAAGATTTGAACCCAAGTTCCTACGTATTTAAAATTCCAGCTTTCAACATCGCATTGCTAAGAAACTTATTTAGTTGGTAATCAAATGTTTTCATATTGACAATTACAGCAAAAATTAAAATGATGCATATTATACATACACAACATAAAGGAGGGTACTTCCAAAAGTCCAGAGAAAATGGAATTAAAAGATAATAGGAGTCTTTCCATTAACATTTGAAGACCCCTGGTGTGTGTGTGTGTACTGGATTAGTAGTGTGGAACATATTAGTCCTTTGGTTTATATTATCTTTTATAAGATATTGAAATGTTGAATTACAAATAAAACCATGTAGCAGTAAGAAAATAGTTCTGCTTTCCTTTGTGTTAGCCATACTGTCTTGTTTGAGCTTTTAGAGTGGGGAGTGATAGGGCTGAGATAGGCAGAAAAGATTAGTTGGTACGTATTATTCTGAAATCTGAGTTATTTGACATTTTTAAGGCAAGGCATTGATTGAGTTTTATGAACATAAATTGACAAGAAAAAGCAATACCATCTGCTAAATAACAATTCCTTGCTCTTAGCCAAGAACATTTCTTTCAACTTGAGAGTAATAATCATATTTATCAAAGTTGCTAATTGCATGAACTGTGTAGAAATTGTCGGGCTCATAAAGGTATATACTTATGGTCACGAGGCGTACCTCAGATTCCACATTTTCATTGTTGATGGAGTTAGCTTATTTTTTTCTGTTTATTTTATTGTCACTGAAGACTTCGAATAGTCTACATGGTATTTTCTGTGGTTATATAGCAATATTCTCAAACCTAATTGTTTACCCAGAGTACAAATCAGGGACTTTTAAAATTACATTTCTTAAGTTTGCTCTCTCAATTTAAACTCCAGTATTATACTAATGGGTATAAGTTTTTCTTTTATTTGCTGAGAGGCTTCCCTTACAGCTGAAGAATGTGTTGTTTTTCCTCTTTATAAATATCAGTGTAAAGTATCTACTGTATTAAATGTAAATTACTGATGTGAAAATGACCATTTTAGTTCACATTGATTGGCAAAATGAGCCAGGGGATTCCATTTGATTAACTTTAGGGAAACTAGTATTCTTTTGTCTCTTTTGCCTTTCTTCTGGTTTATTCTAAGAATTCTCAGCAGGTTGCTCAAGAGCTCCAAATTAAGGCAAAATTCTTGAAAAGACCTTTCCCAAAGGGTCTGCAATGGCCTTGAGGACTGCTAAGACTCAGAAAGAAGATAGAAGAAAAAATAAATGACCTAATTTACAGAAAATCTCATTTTAGGTTAAGTCACAGTATAAAAAAATAGTATATGCCTTTTAAAAATACAGATATTTATAATGGAAAATAAAATTAAATAAATAATAGGTTGTGGGAAATATTTAGGAAAATGAAAATAGCATTCTAAAACACAAAACTTTGGCTGGCCAGTCAGCTCAGTTGGTTAGTGCACAGCCTTATAACACCAAGGTCAAGGATTGGATCCCATACTGGCCAGCTGCCAAAAAAAATTAAAAAGATAATTTACATCTACCTAATGTTAATCTTAGAAAAATGGTGAGAATATCTTGTATGTTCTATATTTTTAAGAAATAACAATTGATTTTGAAATAGTTCAGTATTATATAGAAATTCTTATGTAGCTGATTCCAAATAAGTGGGTGTTTGAAGGCAACATGTTTTTTTTTTAATTAAAAGAAATGCAGTATATTAATAAATACCTATTTGCTTGCATGAGAAAATAAGCCAAATTTTAAGAATGAGTTTTTCTTTGCAACAAATGTGCATACTAATGATTTGAATTTTTTTATTGTAACATAGTTACTCGTACATATCTGTGGGATGATTTGAAGTATTTTTAAAAAATGAACTTTCTACTTGAAAGGAACCAAGGTGACTAAATAATAATTTTGTGTAGTCTCAAATACTGAATAGGAACCATATCTACTGTCCAAAAGAGTCAACTACAAACAAGAAAAGAAATTAAAGTTGAAAAAGAAAGATTTTGGGTAATCTAATCCAAAATTGAATGACTTTTTCAAATGAGTGAATTTTATAATGTAAGCTAAGCCAAAATAAGATCCATCATAAATTACATGGTATGTTCTTTTCCTTTTATTTTCCACTCCTCATTCCCCAGTAGGTGGTTCCTGTCTATGGAAAATAATTACATGGTATTTCTCTCATCCCATGCCTATGGTAGACATAATTAAGAAATTGTGTTTTTTCTGTTTTTGTTTTTGATTTTGTTTTCTGTAAGCCTCAGAATCCATCTCAACAAAGCCCTTCAAGGAGCCATTAATACACTAAAATTGAATCCTAAGTGTCTCCCAAGTTTTCTGATCAGCTCTTGTTAAACTCACTCCTAGAAAAATAATCTGTATTTATAGTGAGAAGTAATAAACTCTGTGATATAATTTTTAAAATGCTCTAAAAAAAAATCAGAACACTGTGTACAAATCATGGTTCCACCATTAATAGTGGAATCTTTGACAACTTGTAACTTCTCTAGGACTGATTTCCAGTATGTAAAATCCTTTCCATTTTCAACCTCCTATGACTTTTGGTTTCTTTTTATTTTTTATATTCTCATCTTCCTGGATCTCATAACTCACTTTTTCTCCATTTCATAGCTATCAACTTTTTCTATTTTAGGACCCTGCACAAGTTACTACTGCTCTTTTATTACTACTCCAAGGTAATTCATGTTATATGTGGACATATATTAGACATGGCAATAAACTTACTGTGTTATCATCTTTCCAGAATTTTTCAAAGCAGAAAATTTTCCTTGACAAATGAATTATTTATTCCTTATATAATAATGTGAAGTTATTAACGAACAACTTCAAATATGTGTGAGAGAATTTGCTAGGAGTTTGAATCAGTACATATGTTTAGGCTGCAAATAACAGAAGACTATTTAAAATGGCTTAAATATTTAGATTTATTGGATCATATAATAAGAGCATAGCGATAGAATGATTCCAGTGGTTCAGACATGCGTCCAGGTTGTTTCCTTCTTTCTACTCACCCATCCTAAGCACTTTAGTTTTGGATCTCAATTTTATTCCCTTGTGGTCCTGAGATGACTGCAGCAGCTCTGAGCATAATATATTACTACAACTTCCTTTATTTCTGTCCCTTTATAAGAAAGATTAAAACTTTTGCAGAGGCTCGCTAACAGATTTCCTTCTCAGATTTTTATTGGAAAGAAATTCATCATATGCTTATACCTGAACTCTTCACTGGCAAGAGAAATACCATGAAATTGCCACATAATTGGCTAGAACTAATCTTGGTTCATCCTGTCCTTTGAAGCACCAAACTCTTGATACCTGAACTAAATCTAGTGGCAGCTGGGTAGGCAACAGAAGGTGCATATGATACATTTCCACAATTTGAATCAAACCTACCTTCTCATCCCCATCTCCAACCATTTCCTCCTTTTATATCATATACCTTTACAACTCTCCAGAGACATCTCACTATTCCCTACAAACATTTTTTTTGTTTGTTTTATATATCGGCAGCATTTTTCCCGTTCTTATTTTTCAGCCTGGGATGCCCTTTTTCACTTTTGCAATCTGGCAAAACCACTGTTCATATTTCGAGACCCACCTCAGATGTCAGCTGTTTAGCTCTCACACCTTCCCTAGTTCCCCAACTCAACAGGTCAAGTGAGTCGTCCTCAGCTTTGTGCTTCTGATACAAATTAGTCCTTATTGTTTTGTAACTACTTATTGATATGTTTGCTCCAGAGAAGCCTGTAAGGAAGGAACTCAGTCCTTGGTATTTGTATTCTCGGGGATATGGTGCCTTACACATATCAATTGTTAAATAAAAATATGGTGGATTAGTATAAAGGTCAATAACTCTCTGTTACAAGTTCAAAGCCTAGTGGTTAAAGATTATTATTCACATTTTAAATATATGTATTTTGATAAAATATTTAGAATAAGTTTCATTACATTTCTTCTGTTCCATGTAAGAAATTTATGACTTATTTACTTTCTAAATGACAGCAACCACATTTAACTCAGCAGGTTTTGAAATCAGTCATCCTAAAAGATATTGCAGGTCAATGGTAAATACACTATCAAACAAAGAATTCATGCAACTAAGTAAGGAAACCACTAAGGCTTAAAAGTTAAGTCATCAGCGACATGTTCAGACAATTTACGGTGCAGGGGAAGTTTGGGATTGAATTAGTGATAAGTATATAGATACCTAAGGAAATAAGAAACAAACAAAAAGCAAGAATTTTTAAGATGAAAAACAAAACCTTGTGTAGAAAAGAAAACAAGTAATCAGAGTATATTACATAGTTTAGATGCTTAGAGTTTTTTCTTAGTCCTACTAATGTAACAAACTCTCAGTCTAGCTATATATTGGAAAAATGAGGGACAAGAAGAGTGAATGCATGTGAAACTAAATCTTCATCTTCCACCATGGAATCTCAATAAACAATGCCTAAAAATGAAATATTAAGCATGAGGAATAAAGGTGTGTCATTTAGAGATACAGTGGAACATAGCAAACGAATCAGCTAAAAGATTTGGAAGTGGTTGCCTCTGGAGAGTGGAAGATATGTGTGAGGGGTCTTTAAAAAGTTCACGCAAGTATTTGTATTCATTTTTAATTCTATTTTTCTATGAACATTTTGCAGTACCCTTGCAAATATGTTAGAGTCAGGAGACAGCACAGGAGAGTTCTTTTTTCTTAATCCTTATAGTATAATTCAGTTCTTTATGCACCTATATAACTTTGCTAAAAAATAAAATTTAATTTTTAAAATTGATCACTCTTATTTGTAAGAAGTTCACATTAAAACAAGGAGATAACATAGTTGCACAGGCTTTTTTGTTTGTTTTGTTTTGTTTTTACATATTTACAACATTTTATAATAAGTGTTGGTAAGACTACCATGTGACATCACTCTCAAACAGTGCTTCTAGAAGTGAAAATTGGTATATTTCTCAAAAAATGATTTAGCAGTACACATTAAGAGACGTAAATATGTTTATTCTCTTTGAAATAGTAATTCTCGTTTTGGAAATCTTTCTTAGGGGTCTACTTAAGAAAAAAAAAAACTGGAAAGATATACATTAAAATGTTCACAGTGGTAATATCTGAATGGTAGAATTTATGGGTGATAAAATGATAGATTCTTTCTATTTTTTCTCTTGCATCCCTCCGTATGTTTTCTGAATGATCTCCTTTTATATTCAGAAATTAGAGCAATAAACATTTTTAATTTTTAAAAACACTGGTCCTCATAACAGAGAAAGTTATTTGTTGCAGTCGCACCAGTTCAGGTTAATAGTGCCAAGAGTGGATGTGGATGAAAGCTTTCAAGGCCATCTGGAGGTGTGAGTCATCCCCAGCACCTTGGAGAAGAGACTCCCTTAAAGTACAAGCTGTGTTGACTGTGACTGCTGTTTTTCTGGTTGCTCAGGAATCACCCGGGCAAGAAAAGAGGGTTTCCCCGCTAGATAAAAAATGAGCTTTCTGTCCCAGGACAGAGTCCACAAATGCATGAGTAATAAGGGGTAGGTTTTTATTAAGGTAGAAAATAATGATTATAATGATGGTAGAAGCACCACTGAAATATCCCTGTACTAATTTTTTGTCCTTTAATTGCATCATCTGTACCTGCTGGAGCATACAAGTTCTCATATGGAACGCGCTTGCTGTTAACTTTTCTCTCTCTTTTTTGTCCAATGCTGTGAAGTCTGCTAATCTTGATGAACCAAATCTCTTAATATTGAGTTATTATGAAACAGGTAGAAATGTGTTTTTTATGGTATCAGGGATGGTGAGTGATAAGAAGGAAGACAGATTTAAATAGATTTTTGGAATGTTTTCCTTGTTTACCAGTTGAGAGAACACATAGAAATATGGATTATTTAGATGATCTTATGCTCCACCTGCACTGACCTATTTGCCTTTCTTCTAGTAAACCATTTTTATTCTGGCTACATGAATTTGCACATTTTATTTCTTCTCTCTAGAATATCCTAACAAACTTTTTCTGCTTGATAAACTCCTACTTTACTCTTCCAGACCAAGTTAAAATATTTTCTTCAGTGTGAAAGCTTCTATGATTCAGGAAAATAACAATTATAATAACTGCAATTTAATGAGCCAGTTGGCCCTTGACCCAATTTGCATACCATCAGATAAGAGAGGTAGTTTGGGCCTTATTTTATAGAGGAAGAAACTGAGGCTTGGAAGATTTGAGGAACTGGCTCAAGAGCACACAGCTAGATTTGAAACTCAAATTCAAACCCAGGACTTCCTGCCTAAAGCCCCTTCTTTTTCAAAAATGACATTATCTATTGATCATTTTGCTTTGTATTTGTTTACATGTTTATCTTCCTCACTGGACTGAGTCTTCATTCCTTAATAGAAGATCAATTGGCTTTTTTGGAGAGGTTGCATTTTTACATATAACATTAATCAGATGTAAATTTTTCACATGCTGTTGACATTTCTTGCTTGATTCTATGCTCCACTAGGGAGGATCCTTGAACATTGGATGCTTTGTCTGTCATTGAATCCAGCACCCGATACAGTGTCTGCCATATATAAATTGCTCAGTATTTTTGAGTGAATAAATGAACTAACAGATGAGTGAACAAATGAACAAATGAACGAAGCAGAAAGACTCAGATCTGGCTCCTAGCAAAACAATGCAATAGTTCCCCCTTATTTGTGAGGACATGTTCCAAGACCCCTAATGGATGCCAGAAACCACGGATAGTACCAAACTCTGTTTATACTACATTTTTCCTTCTACATAAATACCTATGACAAAGTTCAATTCATAACCTGGCTAGCCTCCAAAAAACCAAATAAAACAAACAAAACAAACAAAAAGCAACAAAAAAATGTTTAATTTATAAAGTAGGCACAGTAAGATTAACAATAACTAATAATAGAATAATTATCACAATATATTATAAATAAAAGTTATGTGAATGTGATCTCTCTTACTCAAAATATCCTGGTGTGCTGTACCACAAAACTGCAGATAAGGGAACACTATTGTACTTTTTAAAAAAACTTTTATTGTCACCATTATGTGAATAGACAATGATTTCTTAAGTTCACATGAAATATACTACCAGTATCAACACTTGTGTTAAAACGAATGGAATCTCTATTCCATGGGAATCTCAGCATGCTTGTAGTGTAGGTTAGGGGCAAGTTTTCCTTTCTTATAAACAAGGATGCTGAGACTCCACAGTACTCAGCTGTACAGATGTCACACTTGAGCTCAAGGCAGTGTGGTTCATGTTTTGAACCATGTTTACAGGGTCTACAATTGAACTTCATTTTGATGATCTTATGAGGATTTCATAAATTTTGAGAAACTATGCTCTCTACCCTAAGTGAATCATTGTGCAACATATGCATGTGTTGAAACAACACACTGTACTCCACAGATATGTATAAATAAATGTTAAAGTTTAAAAAAAAAACTAATCATGTAGGAGTTAGCATCCAAGTACCTTGTAATGTATGTAATCTTTTACCAAGTAAATTAACAAATATATGTTTATTTGATAACTAAAAAGTCTAGAAGTAATGTGACTTTCATAAAGAAAAGAAAGTCCATGTCCTGTTTTTGTTTTTTCTTTTTAATGAAAACCCATAAGAAATAAGACAGAAGTTATTAAATGATTTCTTCTGTAACAGCACAAACCTACATCATATTTTAAATACAAAAGAAAAAGCAAAGGGATAATGGCACTGACTTCAGCTCTAACCCAAATAAGGCAGAACATTGGGTGAAATCAGTTTTTCCTCTACTCTTATGTGGAAAAAAAAAATGTGTCATATGGCAAACTCATATGAATCCAATCTGTTTGGTTTATTCATTCCTGCAGTGACATTCAGACTCCAAAAACTGTATCAGAAATGTACTCAGTATTTCAGTGCCATCGTGTAGACTAGAAATGTGGTAAGGTATGGGATAACTTACTGCATTTCAAAAGAAAGTCCTGATTGAAACAGGATGTCGATCATTTATCTTTTTCTCTCTTCAGAAACTAAAGGCTATTTTCTGCCTTTCAATTCACTCTCCATAAAAGCATATTTTTTTCTTCTTTCTGAATCCATTCAGGCTGCTATAACAAAATACCATAAACTAGATGGCTTATAAACAACAGAAATTCATTTCTCACAGTTCTGGAGACTGGGACGGCCAAGATCAAGGTTCAGAGAGATTCAGTATCTGTAAGGGCCTGTTTATCTGTAAGATATTCAGTATCTAAGGGCTTGGTCATAAATGGTGACTTCTAGCTTAGTCCTCACATGGTGGAAAGGGCAAGGTGGCTCTCTCAGGCCTTTTTCACAAGGGCACTAATCCCATTTATGATGGCTCCGCTCTCATGACCTAATTATCGTTCAAAGTCCCCACCTTCTAATACCATAACCTTGGTGATGAGGTTTCAACATGTGAATCTGAGGGGACACAAACATTCAGCTGATAGCATCTTCTACTCTCCATAGAATGAAAAAGAATCAGTGTGTTATAAATAAAAATCTGTCCATTCTCCCCCACCACACAGGGACATGACCACCTTCCTCTGCTAGTCTCTCATCTCTCATGATCCTCTTCTGCCCATCTCTCCAACCTCATCTTCTCCCACACAGGCACTCTCTGCTGTAACAAATGATGGGCAGATTCCCAAATGCACTGTGCTCCCGTGACTTTGCATCTTTGCCCATGTTATTCTCTCTGTCTGGCACCCCTCCCATTCTATCCACTCCTCTCCCCACTTCACTGTTGCCTTTCTTCTCTTGGGAGCCGCTCAAGACCAAGTTAGGTGCCCCTCTCTGTGTTCCTCCTGTGCTATTGGAGCCCTTATCACAGTGTTACGCTAGGATTGTTTGCTAGCTTGTCTGTCTTTCTGACCAGATTGTGAGTTTCTTAAGGGCAGGGATTTATCTCATTCCTTTTTGCATTTCCAGAATACTATCCAGTGTTTCATGTATACTACATGTTCAATAAGTATTTGTTCAGTAAATCAATGGGTTTTCCATTAGTGGAAAGACTAAGGTGAAATTTTTTTTAGAACAAAATCTGAAAAGCAAACAGGAAAAATTGGGACATCTTTGCTTAAAATAAAAATGCATTGACAGGGACCACCTTTGAAACTCCATATACTTGGTTCCTTTAGTGTTCTTTAGGAAGCAGAAATATTAATTCTCAGATTCAATTACAGGACATCTAGTTATCATGGAATAAAATAAATTGGTATAAATGGATTTTCTTAAGAGAGTTCCAAATCATAGATCTTAAGGACAATATTATGTTGAAATGTCTCAATAGCTTCCAAATGCTAATATGCATGATGTCATATGATTAAAACAGTATGAGTCAAAATAAGAGATAGGATTTCTAGGTTTTCAGTGTTCTTGGTACTTCTTGACAGAATATTTTATCAGCATACACTCTCTTGACAATTATTTCCTGATCTTCTTTCCCAGAGAAATTTTAGTACAAATGTAATAAGTAGACCACATTTATCCTTTGTGGTCAAGAAATGAAAGGTACCCAACATGTAGAAAGCAATAAATCTCCCCAAATACGACAATTGGATGTTGGTGAACATGAAGTCAGTGGGCAAGGCAAGGACAGAATCTTTCTTTTCTTTAATAAAAGTCATTTATTTTCTGTTTCTTAAGCCTCTTTATTAAGGTATGGTTTACATACAAAAGGCTGTAGATATTTACTGCATGTATACAACTTGATGTGTTTGGAGATAAGCACACACCCATGGGACCATAATCACAGTTAATGCTGTAAACTTAGCCATCACCTCCAAAAGTTTTCTCCCACCCCCTTGTTTTTGTTTGTTTTGTTTTCCTTTAATGGTAAGAGCACTTAATGTATGATCTATTTTCTTAACAGACTTTTAGGTATATAATATTGTTCATCATATGCTCTATGTCGTATAGTAGCTCTCCAGAACTTACCTTGTAAGACTGAAACTTTGTACCTTTGTACCTTCCTATTATCCCTCGCTCCCTTCCTCAGCATTTGGCAACTACCATTCTACTATCTGCTTCTATGAGTTTGGCTATTTTAGATAACACTTACAAGGGTACTTCAAAAAGTTTGTGGAAAAATAGAATTGAAAGACAATATGAATCTTTCCATGAACTTTTTGAAGTACTTTTCTAGAAGTGAGATCATACAGTATTTGTCTTCCTGTGTGTCTGACTTGTTCTGCTCAGCATAATGTCCTCCAGGTCCATTCATGTTGTTGTGAATGACAGCATTTTCTACTTTTTTTAAGGCTGAATAATATCCCATTGTATTTTTCTTTTTTTTTTTTTTTTCCGTGACGGGCACTCAGCCAGTGAGTGCACCGGCCATTCCTATATAGGATCCGAACCCGCGGCGGGAGCGTCGCCGCGCTGCTAGCGCAGCACGCTACCGAGTGCGCCACGGCTCGGCCCTCCCATTGTATTTTTCAATCACATTTTCTTTATCCATTCAGCCATCGATGGACATTTAGGTTGTTTCTACATCTTTGCTATTGTTGATATGCTACAGTGAACATAAGAGTGCAGATATCTCTTTGGCTTACCGATTTTATTTCCTTTGGATAAATACCAAGAAGTGGGATTGCTGGATCAATTTATTTCTTGTTTTGAAAGTAGGGCACCATCTGGACATTTCTACAACTGAAGTGTTCTTACACTTGGAACTCAGTCTGTTTGTTGGAAGGATAGAAAAAACATTACTCCTGGATGTATCAAGGTTATTGATACTTTAAATTCATTTTTTTAAATTTAGTTGATGAAGAAGTAAAAACAGATGGCTTATTGACATTTTAGGGAGGACTGACAAGTTCTAGCCAAAAATGAGACCCAAGCTGAATTAACCAATTATCAGGATGTGCAGAGTGTTGGAAATTTACTACCAGTAGTATGGCCTGTTACTGTGTATTTTATTCCCATTTGATTTATTGTGATAAAACACAGGGACATGTGCATCAGGGCTAGGTGTTTTATCTTAAGAGGCTGTGTAGTCTACATAGCACAAAATAGACCAATAAAAGGTTGATTGTCTAGAATTTTCTGATGGTAGACCACAGAGCTTACTTGAAAGAGTACCAAATGTGACTTTGGCTACCAGTTGATTAAAAATTTTTTTTAAATTTCCAATATATCCTAGCAAAAGTTGATATTTTAAAGGGGCAGAAATATTGCATACTTTGGGATCTTAAATCTGGATTTTTGTCTCTTTCCAGACTTTGTCAGTCACTCTCTCTCCCCCCATCACCCTGCCCCCATCTCTCCCTCTTTCTCTCTCTCTTTTCTGATGAGTACCAAGAAAAACCATATATTTTTTTTCTCATATTTTCTTACTTAACAACAGTAAAACTTTTGAATTCTGGCTATACTCCAGGTCAATAGGCTTTTCCTTGGAGTTACCCTGGAATCAGGTTCTTATGATCCCTATTGCCCTTCTTATATTTATGCATGACTTATGCCAATTTAAAATAAGGATTTCAATTTTTTACTAAAGAATCAGGACTATCCTATTCTCACTCCTTTTTAACTTTCTTCTTTTTCATTCCCCACACCCCTGCCACTGCTGAATAAGCTGACTATCTCAGTTATCTTTTGGGTTTTTTAAAAAAATTTTTTATTTTTTTAGATTTCTTAACACAGTAATTTAAATCGCCTTTCTCAGAAGGCTGAGAATCTGAGTGTCAATTACTTGAGGCATAGAATGACTTGGGTCAATCTATGGGTGTTTTTGATCACATATATCAATTTATAACCTGCAATCAATAATACATCACTTCCTAACTTGACCTTGGCCTTGACCCATCTCAAAAAGTTAGTGGTTGACAGTTAGAGACATGTCTTGAAGTTTAGTAGCCTGAAGGAAAATTTCCAGAGGCATTATAATAAGGAAATTTAATTAGGAGCTCATGTTGACTCAGGAATATTATGTACAGCATTGATCCATAGTGTCGCTAATTAATTCATTATGCAGCTGATGAATTGATTTGTTGGTCCATAGGCCAATAAGAGTGAAACCTGTCTCAACAGGAATGTTGAAAGAGGTGAGGCAGTAATCTTTCATCTCCACTGGGAGTGAATTAACTTGCCAAATCTAGGTCATCAATCATAGTAAATGTGTTCAAAACAAATCATGCGTCTTCCACAGTTCATTGTGTTCATCAGCACTTTTGAAGTCAACCGCTCAGAGTCCAAAGTACTCTCTTTGGGCCAAATTTTCAGTCGCCTGTGGTTTAGGCAATACGCCTCAGCCGTCTTTCTCAAGGATGTGTTTGCAGGTAGTTGTACTCCTGTACAACTAGGTTTCAACCAAATCTGAAAGGACAAAAGGGCAGTCTTATTTATAAGAAATGGCATTATATTACATCTTCCAAATTATTGTCTTAAAAGTCAAATTATTGTCTAAAAAGTCTCTTAGAATTACTTAGAGCTTAAATGCATGAATAGATTAGAAGACTGAATACCCCACTCACGTATGTGCTAATGCTCATTATGTAGGCAAAAAAGCACAGTAAATGTCACTTATGTGAGGCTATGTGTATAGTGTGTGTACAAGAGTGCGCAAATATGAAATAAATGAATTATTCATTTCACTGTTCTGATTGCTTTTTTAAAAAAATGTTTTATTTGGAAATAATTTCAACCATACTGGAAAGCTTCATGAATAGTACAAACAGCACATGCATACCCCTCCCCCAGATCCACCCATTGCCAACATTCTGCCTCATTTGCTTTATTGCTCTCTTTCTCTTTGTGCGCACGCACACGTGTGTGCACACACATGCACACATTTTTTTCTCTGAACCACCTGAGATAAAGCTTCACACACCATGGCCCTCTACCACCAAACTCCCTAATGTATTCTTTCTACACACAAGGACACTTTTCTATGTAACTACAGTCTAGTCTTAAACATCTGATTGCTTTTGAATTTTATAGCACAACTTAGTTTCAAGTTCCAATCTAGATACTGAGCTATAGAAGGAACAGCTCTACTCTTAGTTGAGGAACAGCTCAGATATCTGGAAAAAAATAAGTCATATCCCTAACACTTTTAATTTTGCAAACATACATGATACACCAATACATGGGAAATAACTAAATGCTACTTTTAAGAAGAATAGATGAGTTAATAAAAATAGAGAGTCCTCTTAATTAATAAATCTTATCTGTTTAGTGATGCGTCTTATGAATGGTATTGTAGTTAGGTAGCATTCATTAGGACCGCCGGAACATCTTGTCTTTCTGTTTTTGTCCTGTTTTTCTTCTTGTGGTCATGTAATTCTACGTTTTGGAAGATTAAGTTTCTAAGTTTCTACTTAGACAATGCCATTGCCTTGCTTCCTGACAGTAAACATCAGAGAAGTAGATGGTGGTTTCAACATTGGTGGTGTTGAAATGGGTCCTGAAGGGAGCAGGGGTCCAGTGGGTGACCACTCTGACTCTGTACCACAGCCATCCCTTCACTCAAACAGGTGGAGGTAGGTCTCTCCCCAAAATGGTACTTAGCTCTTTTCTATTTCCTATCTTAATTACAAAAAAAAAAAAAAAATCAGGTTTACACTTTTATGAACAAATAGAACTGAGATTTACATTTCACAATCTATGCAGCTAATTCTGATAGCTAACATGTTTCTGGCAGTTGCAGTTTTTCCCAAAGGGAGCTTGAGCATGCACATCTGTCTTCACCCAAGAATATTTAACAGCATGTCTGTGCATTGGGGAATCTAAGTGAGAATGACAGTGCTTCAGGTACTTAGAACGGGCAGCAAGATTCTCTGCAGGAGGAGGGTGTGATGCTGGAGCAATTTATATAATATGGGTCCTCTGGTAACTGTGGCGGGCAACATAGAGACACAGTCCTGAAAGTCATCCACAAGGCCAACTCACTGATGACATACACACAGCGGTGGGCCTCGAGGGTGTGCAGAATAACAGGTTTACTCCTGCAGGCAAACTCTTCATTTGACAGGTTTATATTGAGGGGTACTGTTCTAGGAACTGGGATTTGCCATGTTTATAACCTCACAGAGCTTACACATAAACTGTTTTGCTTTAAAATATTGTACACTCAGAGGTATCTGTACTCTCACCATATGACCACAATATGTCATTTGATAAAACTTTCAGGAATGACTTGGATCCACAATAATTTAGTTTTAAAGCTATCAGATTTGCAGAAGGCGAGAACATTGGCTTTAGATGAGAAATCATAGAAGGAAGTAATTTTGAAAAGATCCTCCAGCTTTTAATGATTTAACAAGAGCAGTATGCTCAGAGACTGTTGAGTAAGAAGAAATATGTAAACAGCCATATGTTCAAGTGTATAAATGAGTGGGGGACAGGACCTGAGGAAAGGAGAGCTTCCCAGCAATGAGGAGAATGTTCTCCATGGAAGGGAGACCACTTTTTGGCTCAGCACAATGGCTTCCAGTTTGAAATGGCTTTCAGGTCAGGCTGGAACGATAAATATCTAAAGACTAAGGGAAGTTCTTGTAGGGTTTCATTTGGTAGATTTTCTAAAAATCATTTTCAGATAGTTCTGGAGCAAGCTGTTAACTAGTGATCAATTACTGTACAGTATCTTTGAATCACAGTAAACTAGAAACCAGTCATCAGATATTCATATCTCAGCCTGGCCTATGTGAGCACATTTCTTGCTGTTATAACTAAGCTATTGTCATGAGTGAATAGGAGTTTTTTTTGTTATTGGTGTTTGTATTAGTTGGGATTGCATTTTGCTGTAAATGCAGAGATTTAAAATAGAAGTGGCATAAACGAAATAGATATTTCTCTCCTATGTTTAACTCTGAAAGTAGGCAGTCCAAAGCTAATGCGGCAACATTGTTTTTTTTTTTTTTTTTATCGTTTTTTCGTGACCGGCACTCAGCCAGTGAGTGCACCGGTCAGTCCTATATAGGATCCGAACCCGCGGCGGGAGCGTGGCCGCGCTGCCAGCGCAGCACTCTACCAAGTGCGCCACAGGCTCGGCCTGCAACATTGTTTCATAAAGTCTTCCAGGACATATGCTCCTTCCATCTTGTTGCCTTATTAGATGCGGCCTCTGTGCTAAACTCAACTCATGATCCAACATGGATGCTCCAGCTCCAGCCATTAAATTCACATTCTAGCCAGTAGGAATGAAAAAAGAATAAAGACAGAAGATAAAAAACACATGACAGATATCTTTCGAGGAAAGTTCCTGGAACCTCCAAATAACACTTCTGCCACCAGTGTGTTTACCAGAACTTAGTTATATGGCAACACCTGGCTACAAAGGAGTTTGGGAATTTTCTGTACTTGGGGTAGTCATATACTTAGGTGAAAATCGGAATTCTAATACAACTAATGAAAAGCATCAATATTAGGGGACAGCTAGCAGTCTCTGCCACAATGTTGCCTATTAATAATGCTGCATGTATATAAAATATTTCATATTGGTCCATAGCGCTCTATTTGCAATGTAATTTATAGTATGATCTTATACCATATAGCTTAGTAGCTACAGTGTTCAGTAAAGTTGTGTTAGTTTCCGGTAAAGTATCTTACCTGCCCCAAGTAAGGGCCTAAAGATGAAATGTACTAGACTAGTTGATTTTAATGGTATATGGCAATAGATTTCTAACCTCATAGCTTGCATGTCTACTTGGAATTGGGGAAAAGAGAAACTGGTAGTACAAAATAAAAGTAGTTTGAGTTCCTAAAACTGTTCAGTGTTCTTCTTGTTCTAACAAACTCATACCGTCATCTAAATTTGAATCACAGGTACATTTTGACCTTATCATAGAGTCCTAAAGCCTCACATGAGAATTATCGTGCTTGTTCTAACAAGATTGTGTTCCAGCAGGCATGCCAAAATTTTATAGCTACAAATAGGGAGATCTGAAAGGGTGGGGGGTATAATTTCTTTTAACTCTACCCTCTACCACAATGTCTTGGATTAAGGTAGACAATAGTTACTATTTTGCTGACATGAGGCAGATATGCCACTAAATAGGGAGAATGAGCGGTTACAGAGCCAATTTAATTTCCAGTGGGGTTTGTGGAAGCATCAAAACATGATGTAGCCAAATGTTCCTAAAAGTATGAAGTAATTTAATTTGTTCCATCGTTACAAGAAATTAAAGCCAAGCACAATTACATCCCAGTAGTAAAAAGAACCCATTTAATTGCCATTGTTATTGACTGAGTGAAGTGAGCTTTCTAATTACCTTGAACAGTCACATTTTAATTTTTGTTTGTTTATTTATTCCAAAGCACTTTAGAGGGCCTTAACTGATTTTGACAAAATAACCTACATTATTAAGGTGTAGTTCAACCTGAGAAGCTTAAGTTTAATTACTAGATTAGAGTTTTCAAATGGTTATGTCTTCTAGATTTCGGTAAATTTAGGGATGTAATTATTAGGGATTCTTTGTTTCTTGTGTGCATAAGAGATCCAAGATTAAAGGAAAGACTTAAATTCAGAAAACTGATTTTTTTTTTTTCCACTACCAAGTATCTCTCCAGAGACAGTTGTCAGTTCTGTCAGGAGTGTCCCCAAACCTCCTGAATGCAGTGATTGAAAGAGCTGCCTCCACAGAGGAAAGCCCCTAGCAGGGTAGTAACCAGACTTCCAAGGCTGGTAGAGGTAGGCAGCTAAATGATATGCAATGAACTCTTCCAAAAGTAGGGTATCTATATGATTTAGGATCCCAAATAGGACACATTTTGGAGTGAAAGGCAATGCTATTTATAATTGCACTGGGAGAATAGACATAAACTTGGTAAGTTCCAGGCCAATTAGGATGTATAGACCCCCTACCCATAAGGAACAGGGGACAATAGATATCTAAACAAATAAATGTAATAGTGTCTATACATACACCTGGAGAATAAAAGGCTCTATAGGATACGGGAAGGAGAAAAAATGGAGATAAGGGTCACCCTACCAAGGATTTCTCTCCTCTGGTACAAAAGTCACTTTAATCATGTGATATCTCAGAGCATGAGATTTACAAATCCCTGAACCACATTCATATTCCTCTAACAGTCCAGTTATTGATTCTAAGACGCATTAGAAGCGATGGAAACGTTACAGAAAAGTAGCCTTAATAAGGGGAATATTCCATGTTTTCTCAGTTCAATTCAGCAAACATTTATTGGATACCTAGTTGTGACAGCCAGTGTTTAGCACCAGAGGTGAAAAAATGAATTTGATTGGGTCCCAACCCTGAAGAAATTCATTCAAGTAGTAAACAAATCATTGTGATAGGTTTTTTAGTGATTTAATGACTTGAAGAGTTGACTTCTGATTTGGCTGTCAAGCATCAAACATATTTGCCAATCTGTGTTTTTAGAGAAAACTCCTGCTGGTTGGTAACCTGGGTTTTCCCCAGTTCTTTACTAATGCTAGACAATATGGCAAAATAAACAGGCTGATGATGCTGTTTTAGTTAGGCTCTTTTAACCCAGAGGTCCTTGTTTTTCAGACTGCTAATTTATTTTTTTTTTCCACCTGGAAAGCCCTTCCCTATCATCTGAGCTGTTCTGACCAAATCACCAAAGACAAGCTACAGAAATGTCTGGGCTAAAAAGACTTGCTTGTTTAATTAGATACATAATTTGAGAGCACTTTCTACAATTACTATTTCTAATTACATTCATAAAAGCTAGGAAGACCATCTCAGTCAGTAACAGAATCTTGGAGAAGAGTGAAGCATTAGAGTGAACTGGGAATAATTTTTAAATTCCTAACAGGTTTTAGGTGCCTGAATATAAAATTCATCATCATAGTAACTTTTTGAGTTCTTACTATTTTTCAGGCACTGTTTATGTGCAGAATCCTACTTAATCTTCAAAACCACCGTATGTTATAGGTACTGCTTTCCTCATTTTACAAACTGGAGAACAAGGTACTGGTTAATTAGCTTATATGAGGGTCTCAAGCTAGTCAGTGGCAAAACTCAGGTTTTGAAACAAGGATTGCCTTGCTCCAAATATGTTTCTTTGAATTTGAATTTCAGTCCTTTTAAGGCTCCTCTCTGGCCCATCATAACCCAGCATAGTCCACTCAAGCATCAGGAGGAGCAAGCATCCACCAGTCTTGTTTCTAAAGAAAGGAGTGGAAGACTCAGAGCTGGATCTAACCAAATGGGTTAAATTCAAGTGCCAGTCTCACCCTGAAGGAGAATTACACTAGCAGTGCTTACTCGCCCTGATGAATTCATTTCTAAACGTTCATTGCCCCACAAAGAGAGCAGGATTCTGGGGCCACAGGGCCCAGCTTATGGGAGGAAGAAGAGGCAGGCAATGGGAGCATTGAGTGGGGAATCAAGCAGCAAGATTTAATTGAAATCTCAAAGTGCTGGATTCTCTTCACCCCCTTATCTGGAAGCTCCATATTTTCTCCTCTGCCTCCCACAATTGCTGCTTTAATAGTCCTTTTTTAACATTGTCTTCTGGATGTTGTCAGCTTCCAGTTGGCTGGGATTCTATACTTTTAGAGAATCATGTCTGTTCTTTTCTCCTTTGCCCCAGTGGTTGTAGTTCCCTGCCTCCTTCTCTCCCTCATTCCCGGGCCTCCACCATAGAAAATTTGAATGACTGTTTTGTGCGTGCTGTGCCTGAGGCCTCATGCCATGAGCTGGTTCCTGCCCTGTCTGTGCTAACAGACCCACTCTTCCTGTGGTTCACATGCTGTTCCCTCAGTCCCAGACATGCTTGTGAGTTACCAGGTGGATCCTCTGGGCTTTTCTCACCTTCTGTGCATGCCTCTGGCATAGCATGCGTGAACTTCTTTTGAAATCACTGCATTGTTCATTTGTTGATCAGTACCTCTAGATTATGGACTCTTTAAAGCCAGAGATCTTCTGGACTCAGCTCTGTAAGCAGAGCGCCTCACAGAATACCAGGCCTCTCTGCCCCCTAGAAGGGTTCAATGAGCATTTGTTGAGAAGTAATGTATCCAGCCAAAGTTTAAGTAGACGAGGATGAATCATTAACAACGTCGAGTTTTCCAATTTTGTCTCTGAAAAGGGCTACCTCTCAGGTAAAACCAAGACAGATGAAGTTTGTGGATTCCCTCCAATTCCAGAGCCATCACCCTGAATCCAATCTTGAGGGTCCTCCTCTCCCAGTGATCTTGGAACTGACTTGCTCCTCTTGGGCCTTTGTGCCTCTCCTACACAGAGCTTGTCATCTGTGCCTACACAGAGCTTTCTTTGAAGGAACTTCTGCGTAAAGGAAGTGGGCTGTGAAAGACAGGAATTGAATAGGTGGAGGGAAAGAGGGAAGAAATTTCTAGATGATTAAGTGGTGAAAACAAATAACCCAGTATGACCAAATATGCAGAGATGGGTCTCTGAGAAAAATTGCTGACAAGAGGTGGAGGTGGAGGTGCGGTCAGCCACAGGGATGATGAGGGCAGATGGGTCTAGTGAGGTGGATCTTAGAAGGGCTCTGAAGAGAGTAACTGAAGTTTGGATGAAACCTATAGGCATTAAAAATTCAGAATATGGTACTGCGTAAAGAGAGATTTATTATTATTGTTGTTGTTGTTGTTATTATTATTATTCAGGAAGTGCTTTGGGGCCATAAGATTATGTAGAGGGGACTGAAAGAGGAAGAAAAGCCCCAGTAATGGAAGATCTAGGTTTGCCAGGAATACATTTGTAAAGTTTTAAGAGCTAAAAAGGAAAATGAAAACCAAATGGAAAAATGTATTTTTCCTACTTATTTCCCAATGAAATAGATGTATGGTGGTCTTTAGGAAATAGTGCTCCATGTGTGGTTGGGTCATAGGTAATTGGTAGGGCATCAGGGTCAGATATGTTTGGACAGGTCGCATTCCTCACAGCACCCAGTTGGTCCAGGGACAGCTGAGGTCATTTGGCTAAGACCATTCCTGAATAACTATTGGAACCAGGGAAGGAATTTCTCTCTTTTGACTCCAAATCAAATAGTCTTTCAGTGACCCCAGGTTAGCATTCCAGATTCCAGAAACACTTCTTAATTTCTCTACCTTGAAATGATGGGGTCCTTATGGGCTTCTCTGAAACACTACTCTCAGGAAAGTTTCTATCTCTAATGTTGAGCATTGCTGATATTAGAGGTGCAAACTGGCCACTAAGGCACATAGACTTATTTTGTTTATTCCTCAAAATGTTTTAACTTTTTAAAAAATTAGTTGCCCCAAATTTTAAAACATAAATTTTGCCTTCAAATACGGGGATTCTCTTGACAAATCTGAAGATCTGGCAAGAGTTGGACAGCATTTTAGTCTGCTCTGCGCTCCACAGTCCCACCTACCGTGCCCAAAGTCCCACCGCCCATGTCATTCATTCATTCACATGATCTATACGGCTCTCACAGGCATTTTAGTGAGTGGCCCCTGCCTTATGTTTTCAAATGGTAAACTATAGTGCCCTAATGAAACTCACAAAATAAATGCATATGAGACATCTTATACCTTAGTGTTCCATGCTCTACTTACTTCTCGCTTGAAGTAGAGAAGTAGAGGGAGAGTTTTTATTATAAAAGGAGAGAAAGAGATAAGAGGTAAACAAAACTACTATTTATTAAGTTAGGTGATTCATTACCTCATTGTTTTCAAACTCGTTGGTAGATTTGAAAATCAGTTTAGGGAGTCACAATCAATGTCTTTTTAATTAAATAAAATAGAAAACACCAGAGTGAATCAAACACAGTAAGAGTAAATATTTCATATTAAGTTCTGTTTCATTTCTCTATATACTGGATCAGATCTCTCTCTCTGTGGTGTACACTGTTTCAATTATCTGTGTATCTATCTATGTCCTTTACACTGTGTACATATAATTATTTTTGTTGATTTTACTTAATCTGAAGTAAGTTTGTTAAACAAAGACTGTAAACAAATTTTGCTATGACTGTTATATATAATACACAGGAGTTGCTTTTAATAGGATCCAGCCCCCTCCCCACCTTTAAACAAATACAAATATCAAACCTATAAATGCTTTTCTGTACATATTTTTTATACTACTAGGAATTAGCACCCACACATCTTTAGAAATGAGCACAATCAATAATGGTGTTTATTACACCTCCTACTTTAAGCAAGTCTACGGGTCATAATACAAAAGATTTTTTTTTACTGTGGTTCACTGTCAAACAAGTTTGTAAGCCACCACCTCATCTCATTTAATCCTCCAAAATCCTGTATGAGTGGAGTCTGGGGCTTTCCAAGAAGATGGCAGTCTTCATAGGAGTTAAAGTTCCCCTTCATGTTCACTAGTTGGAAGATCTCAAAGAATACCAAAATGGAATGGTCTGGTTAGCTGGGGCCTGGAAGCTGATGAAGAAAGGACCCTTTCAAGGTGGACAGATTTGGATCACCGAGGACAAATCTGAAAAACAAAATGTCCAGATTGAAATTAGAATGTAGACCTAAATGTCCAGAAGTTTCTTCCTCACTGGTTAAATTGGTTACAAAAATTTATATCAATGTAATAATTCCAAGTGAAATAGAGGATGCACTACATATAGTGGTATTAGCAACATGGAAAAATTCATAACGCTTAATTGCACAACCTAAAAGCTGTACTTTAAGAGTTAGTATATATAATGCTGTTTAAAGAAAACATGAAATCACCAGAAAAAAAAATACATACAATAATTAATTTCAATACATCTTAAATTTGTAAATCAAAAACCTGCTACCCATATTAATTCTTTAATTATCACAACGTGAATGTCCACACATTATATAAACTCATTCTAGTTAGTAAATATGCCCTGGAGATTTATACTCATACAAGTGTATTTGTAGTAGATACACCCATTATGTTTTCAGACAATGGGGAAAATGCTATGAAATTACTTTTCTTTTATGTCATTTAAGCATAAACCCAGAGTACTCAAAGTTAAATTTGGGTTTCCAAGATCAGGACATGGGAAGAATTGTCCAGGTTACTTTGGAATAATATATGTTTCCAAAAACTAATTCTAAGAATGAAGAAAACTTAAGTGGCATCCTTTATGCATCTTGTTTACTAAAATGACTTCAGTTTAATTTGCTTAAAGTAGCACGCCCTATCAGTACTGTTGCTAATTGTGTTACTTTTCAGAGACGAGTAGGAGCTGACTACTAGTATCAAAAATATGCATGATATTTTTTGATAGTTTTGATTTCGTTTTAAGAAGAGATAGGAAGGAGATGGATTGCAATTAGAAGCAGTGCTTATGTGAATATTTACTATTTTTAAACAAATCATGCATTTAAGTTGAAATGCACCTAACAAAAAGGAAATAGGGATGTGGATACGTGATTTTTAGACTAAAGTTTTAAAATTCAAATGAAATGTGGAAAAATGGGCTAGAGGCAACCTACTAGAAGATGTATTTTTAGCTGTGTTTTGCAAAAGAGAAACTGAGATACAAAGAAGGTAAATAATTTGCCCAAATTTACTACGTGGCTGCTAAGTTGCAGAGCCAGCATTTGAACCTCTGTCTCAACGTCATGCTCTTTCTTTTTGAAACATAATTGATTACATGTATTTGTGGGGTACAGAATTGAATATCAATACCTGTTACAATGTGTAATAATAAAATAATGATAATTAGCATATTAACCATTACAAAACGTAATCATCTTTGTGTCCATTAACCAGTTTCTCACTAACCACCCTCCCCTTACCCCTTTCCCACCTCTAGTAACCATAGCTCTGTTCTCTCTTTCTGAAACCTCAACATTTTGTCATTTTCCTTCCTTTCTTCTCTCCCTTCCTTCCTTCCTCCTTCCTTATTTATTTATTTTTTAGCTCCCACTTATGAGTGAGGACATGCAGCGTTTCTCTCTCTGTGCCTGGCTTATTTCTTTCTTTCTTTTTTTTTTTTTAAATTTTATTTTGTTGATATATTATGTGGTTGATTATTGTGGCCCATTACCGAAACCTCCCTCCCCTGACTTATTTCCCTTAACATAATTTAGTCCAAACTCATCCATGCTGCTGTGGATGGCAGAATTTCATTCTTTCTGAGTAATATTCCATTGTGTATTTATACTACATTTTCCTTATACAGTTGTCCATCGATGGACATTTAGCTTGGTCCCATATGTTGGCTATTGTAACTAGAGCTGCAATAAACATGAGACTGCAGGTATCCCCTTCGACATGATGTTTTCCACTCCTTTGGGTATACACCCAGTAGTGGGATTGCTAGATTATATAATAGTTCTATGTGTATTTGTTTGAGAAAACTCCATACTGTTTTCCATAATGGCTGTACTAATTTACAGTCCCATCAACAGAAAGGTTCCCCTTTCTCTCCATCCTTGCCAGCATTTGTCATTCTTGGTCTTTTTGATAACAGCCTTACTGGGGTGAGATGATACCTCAGTGAGCTTTTGATTTGCATTTGCCCTCTGGTTAGTGATGTTGAGGTTTTTTCATGTACCTGTTGGCCATTTGTGTGTCTGCCTTTGAAAAATGTCTACTCAGATCCTTTGCCCATATTTTAATTGGATTATTTGGTTTTTTTACTATTGTTTGAGTTCCTTATGTCATGCTCTTTCTATTGCTCATAACTGTCATAGTAGGCCACTAAAATAGATACCTCCAGAACTCTTTGCTTATCACTGTGCATTTGGACTTCTACAAGGACTTCTTAATCTCCCTCCTTCTCTCTTCTCCATTTTATCCTCCTGGGCTATGAGTGCACTTATCCAGTTCCCACAATAGCCATTAGCTCAAGGCCATACATTTAAGTATTCAATTCTATTTCCCTTCTCCTGCCTTGAAGGAGTCTACTCCACCCAGACCATTTACCACCCACACATGTAACCCTTATTCAGTCTCCAGACATTTCTTCTACCTGAAAAGAAAGCCAGCTGACTCCCTCCTCCCACAGCCATTCAAACTACAGACTTCGTTGAAGACCTACACCCAGGTTCACCTTCTTCCTGGAACCCTGCACACTTAGCCACAGTCCCTTCCTTCCTCTCCCTGCTCTGCACTACAGTAACACACCCAGGCTGAATGATTTATATTCCACCTTACCTTGTCTCTAGGCAGCAGCTGATCACGTGTCTGATTTTCTCAGCAGGATATTGTAAGTTCCTTTTCAGGGCCAGGCCACTGAATCTTTCATGTTCTTGTATTTCACAGCAAAGAGCACATAAGAGAGGCTCAATAAGTGTGTATGGATTTTTTGACTGCTCTATTTCTGGGGGAAAAAAGAAGAAAGAGAAGAAGGAAGAGAGGGAAAAAGATTACTCTGACCATGACTCAACAGCATATGAAGGCAAAAGGAAGGAAAATAAAATGTCCTTAGTAGTGGAGATTTCAAATATCTGGGAGCCTACAGAACACATGTATTGTTTTATGTTTTGGACTCATCTGACATAAGATATAAGTACAGGACAAAGTTTCAAAGTATGTTTCATATTTGTATGGGAAAAAAAAGCATTTCAAAATCAAATAAGTTTCAGTAATTCTTGTTAAATGACATTGAATAGGTCTCTTTGCTGTAGAACTTCTAGCTTTTGATAGGTTCATGTCCTTTAGAAATCACTGCAAAGAGGCTACATATACAACATTTCTCAAGCTTGTTTGACCATAGAACTCCATTGGTAAGGAGAATCCTGTAGGGATATTTTTCAATGGAACATTCTTTTGGAAATGTTTAGAACTATCCTTCCAGTCACCTTATGATAAGTGGTGCTCTGTCATTAACCAATGGCATATCATGTACATATTCTTCATACATAGTGACTTGCATGATTCAGTGTGATCTTGTGAAGGCTATTCTAGATTTCGGATTGTAGACTCACATTCAGCTCAGAACTGGGTAATGCTTGAGGGTTGATGGTGATGATAAGAAAATAATAATTGTTTTAGGATTGAGAACCTGTGAGAAAGGAAAGAAACCCTCATGTATTAAGTACCTTATGTCAGATTAACTTATTTAAACAACTTTGTAAGGTGGGTCAGAATAGTTACTATTGATTGAGTACCTACTATAAGTCACATATAGCCCTTGGAGCTTTACGTGCATTTTCACATGCATTTCTTATAATAACCCTGTAATGCCCAACTTATATAACGGGCTCAGGTATTTAAATGGCTAATTTAAGATAGTACAGCTAGAACAATTGCAAAGCTGAAATTAAAATTCTGGGTGACTCAAAAGTCCATTCTCTTTCTGATCTGTCATACTACTTCCCATGAGGAACTCTAAATCTATAAAACTAATTCTCTTATTTAAGTTTGTGTATGGAGCTAGTTTGAATACAAGTGGATAAGCCAAGTATACCTGTTATAATCTTGAGTTCTGAAATTTGTTCTATAATGCACATACATTTAACAAATGAAGGTTTACCAGTAGGCCAACATAGCTTCTCACTCGTGTACTATTCATAATACAAATGATGACAATAAAAATTGGACATAAGAAATTACCCTTCTGACACCCTGTTCATAGCCTTTTTTAAAGGGCCTAGTCTTTTTTGGAAACCTTTGTGGGTTTTTGTCTTAACTCAGCCTTCAATTCCTCTAAATGGAAGAATGTCTCTTTGGCATTAATTCCCCTTAGGTATTTCATAGTGAGAGGGGCATAAAGGCTAAGTGGAGATTTATGAGAAGGTAAAAAGAAAAAAAAATAGAAAAGCAGAAAGAAGGCAGCAAAGATACTCATTCTGAATGAAAGAAGATTCTAGGGCACTGTTGATTAAAACAATTACTTTATTTTCTCCATTCAAGAAGAAATTTTCAACTGGGAGTTCTTGGTGACTTCAGGGAGATCAGTGAACACTTTGAGATTAAAAAATATTGATTATATGTATGTATGTTCAGTTTTCTGGGGACATTTGATCAGATTCTCAAAAGATTTATTAGACTTTCAAAAAGATTAAAAAGAACTGTGCCTTTATTAGTGCAGGGAACCAGGGCTGGCCAGTTAGCTCCGTTGGTTAGTGCACAGTGTTGTAACAGCAAAGTCAAGGGTTTGGATCCCCATACTGGCCAGCCACCCTAAAATAAATAAATAAACAAATAGATAAAGTGCAAGGAATCAAAAGGTGCATCTATTATCAATGTCCCCTTGTGTGCAATCACTTAAGAAAGTACTTCTGCTAAGTGCCAAGTCAGAACAAAGATGAAGAGAAGATGATGGTGTGTACAAGAGAATAGTGAGCAGTGAGTCAAGTAAAATTTATGGTGAAAATGCATACATGATATAGCATGATTGGGAATTATGAAGAAAATATTTTTAAGATAGAAAAGATGTTCTAAGGAAAAATCTTAAAAGTCTTGAATTTAAAAATCTAAATGATTTTTTAAAAGGAAAACCAGCAGAGAGAGAGAGAGAAAGAGAGAGAGAGAGTTGGGGGGGGGCTCTAGGGATGGGGAGGAACCTGGGGATGGGACAGTGGGGATGGAGCAGTGAAAACACAGACGAGTCTCTTGGGAAGGGGGATAGACAGTATTAAACTTTGGTATATTGGGAGAGAAATAGTGATAAGATACATTTTCTTTGTCTTTCTCATTTGCCTATCTGTTCTACCAGTGGTTTTTATTCTTTCTTGTGTATTTATGATGATATATATCTGTCTTTCGATTCCAGATGTAGCACTCCCTTGAGGGTTTGCTGAAGGGTTGGTCTTATGGTGGTGAATTCGCACAGGTTTTGTTTGTCTGAGAAGGATACTATTTCTCCTTCATTTCTGAAAGAAAGCTTTGCTGGATATAGTATTCTTGGTTGGCAGTTCTTTTGTTTTTTGTTGTTGTTGTTGTTGTTGTTTTCTTTTAGGACTTTGAATATGTCATCCCTTTCTCTCCTGGCCTATGGGTTTCTGTTGGAAAGTCTGCTGTTAGCCTGATGGGGATTCCTTTATAGGTGATTTGGTGCTTTTCTCTTACTGTTTTTAGAATTCTTTCTTTGTCTTTGATTTTGGACAATTTGACTACAGTGTGTCTCTGGGAGGTATTATTGGGTTGAATGTGTTTGGGGGGGTCTTTGAGCTTCTTGGATCTGTGGGACCATCTCTCTCCCAATAGTTAGTAAGTTTTTGGCTATTATTTCATTAAACAGGCTTTTAATGCCTTTTCCTTTCTCTTCCTCTTCCGGTACACCCATAATATGGATGTTTGTATGCTTAAGGTTATCAGAAGGATCTCATAGGCTTTCTTCATTTTTTTAAGTTGTTTTTTCTTTTTTTTGGTCCAACTATGTTAATTCAAAAAGCCTGTCTTTAATTCAAAAATTCTTTCTTCTTGTTCTAGCCTACTGTTTATGCTCTCAGTTGTATATTTTATTTCACTGAATGCATTCTTCAGTTCCAGGATTTCAACTTAGTTCTTTTTTTATTGTTTCTATTTCTTTGTTGAATTTCTCATATATGTCCTGTATCTTTATTTATTTATTTATTTTACCTTCATTGTGATTTCTATCTATTCTTTTTATCCATCATGTGGAGTTTCGGTAATATTGACATTTGGGATTTCTCTCCAGTAATTAACCAGTTTCCTGTTGTTTGGGTCTGGTATTGGAGAATTGTAGTTGTCTTTTGGGGTGTTATGTTTTCCTGGTTTTTCATGCTTTTCATATCTCTGTGTTGATGTCTGGGCATCTGGTGGTGGTGTAGTAGCTTTTTTAATTTTTGGAGCAGTTTTTAAGGGGAGACATTCTTATCTGTAGAAGTGTTTTATATTGATAATTAGTTAGGTTCTGGGTGGGTGTGGTAGTAAGTGCTGGCTTGCTCCCTGCACTTTCTCCACTGGTGTGGGCAGGTCACTGTGTCAGACAGGACACTGGGCTTCTGTGGAGGGTGATATGGATCTAGCTGACTTCTATACCCACTACATGCCCTCCACTGGTGCTCACTGCATCTAAGCTCTGGGGTTAGAAGGGTGTGGATTCAGGAAGCCAGCACAAGGAACTGATTCAGCCCCTTCTTGCTGTCTGCTGGAGAGGGTACATGGCATTGAGTTGGGCATGGCTCTGGCCTCCTAGAGAAGGGCATGGGTCCAGGCAACCAGTGCAAAGGACTGACACAGCCCCCTGCTTGTTGTCCACCTGAGTGGGCACAGGGCAATGGCTGTTAGAAAATAAAAGCAAGCACTGCAGATTGGCTGAGCTTAGAGCAGCAAGAGTAGGTAGGAGGTTCAGCTATTCTTCCCATCTTAATTTGCATGGAAATCCATTCCTCTGATCTTGGTAGTATGGCATACAACCTTTAGTGCACACTTCTGCTTTCTCCAAATTTCATCCCTGTGCATTGATGGATTCTTTAAAATTTCACCTTATTTTGTAAAGATCGTTCTGTATACATATTGTAATACCTTTCATTTTGATTTTAATATTAATATCTTGCTTCAGAAAGACAACATGGTCTGCTTAACCATTCCTAAATTCTGGCAATGCTAGTTCCTGATACTCTTTAAAAATAGAGAAAGAGCAGAGTTTGAGAACAAGAGAAAGACAGAGATGAATACATCTAGGGAGTCATATCCAGGACAATATTACTGCTTTAATCTTACTTGGAAAGAAATATTCTTATCTGTTAAAAAACAAGCATGCTTATTGGGTATTCACTCACCAATATTGTTGAGTTCCTATAAATGTTAGGAACCATCCTAGATACTTACAGAAATGCCTAGACCCAAATATAAAAATGATAGAAGGAAAGTCAGAGACAAAAGCCAGCAAATTGTGTCCAGGTGGAAAGATTGGCTAAGAAGGGCAGCCTGAGATGGGATAGTGAATAAAAAAGAATTTGGAAAGGTATTGAAAAGCCAGCTGAAAAAAGGCCTTATGTGAACATAAGAAGTGTGACATTAATACAATAAGTAGGAGAGAGTTTGTGCAGCAGATTACTGAGTAAAGGAGTGACACATTGAAAATAGGGTTTAAAGAAGATAGTTCTGACTTTATAAACAGGACTGCAGTGAAAAAAAGTGAACCCAAGGAGATCCAATAGTAGCAATGACATGAATCTAGAAATATAGATGAGGTTTTGAATGAAGTGGCAAATACAGAAATTAAGAAGTTGGTAAGTCAATTGGCAAAGTATGAAATGGGAATATGGTTGGGGCAGGAGTGGAGATAAGTAGAGATGAGTGTAAATACATTCCCAGAATTCCTATTTATCAATAACTTTATTTCTCATAATATCTCAATTTCAAGTATAAAGCATCCACTCCTGGTATACAGTTTTGCTAAACACACAGAATTTCACAATCATGGTATTATTGGATGGGATCTTTGGCATCATCTGGTCAGTTCAGGTTCCCTCTATTATAGCTGATCCCACTCAGGTTAACTAATAGTGGACAACCTTAAAGCCAACACTCAACCCAGAGAACACAGTGCCAGAAATCAGAGAATAAAAGAATGTTAGATTTGAGTAGGTACTAGAAATCATCTATTCAAACTCCTTATTTTCTTTAAGGAATGCTTTGTGTAGTAATTGACAAAGGTAAAGACGTAAAGACTGTGTTATACTCTAAGTTTGGTTGTATATGATAGAAACACAAATACCCTCCCATAATCCTCCCATGGGAATAAAATTGTTTCCTGAAGTTGTAATAAAAGTATCTAAATAACATACATAGTTCTAATACATTTTTAAAAGCCTGCTTGCAAAATTTTTGTTACTTTTTTAAAACAACTTCCCACACAAAAGCTTCCTCACTAGCATTCTTTAACCTCTTCTGTCATTGAAATATGAGTTTGGAATGAAAATTATCTTAGCCCAAATAATCTATAAATGGCCTGTCTTTGAATATCAATAGCAAAGCCTTGATATTTTTCTTAGCCAGCAAAAGCTGCTATAACAAAATACCATAAGCTGGGTGATTCAAACAACAAACATTTATTTCTCACAGTTATGGAGGCTGGCAGTTTGAGATCAGGGTGCCAGCATGGTCAGGCTCTGATGAGAGCCCTCTTTAAGGGTGCAAACTGCCATCTTCTTGTTGTAGCCTCACATGGCAGAAAGAGCTCTCTGGCATCTTCTTACAAGGGCACTAATCCCATTCATGAGGACTGTATCCTCATGACATAATTACTTCCCAGAGCCCCCACCTCCAAATGCTTTCACACTAGGGAGCAGATTTCAACATATAAATTTGGGGGAGATACAAAATTCAGTCCATACAATATTCACCATTGAAATTATCTTTGCTCCTGAGAGGTTCTTCTACCTTTTTACAGCTTGTCCTCCCCAACCCCCACATTTTCCCCTTTTCCAGTCAGCAGCCTCTACTGATTTTGTCCTTTTCAAATTTTCCTTTCATATTATTCCCAGAGTAATCTTTCTGAAAAGCAAATCTGGCTATGTGACTTCCTAGTTGGGAAGATTTTTAATGGCTCCTTCAGAAAACAACATAAACTCTTAAGTGGTATATAAGTCCTCCAAGACTACTCCATTATCTTCTTTGTTCATTACCTGACCCAAACTTTATATCCTTATCTGCTTGTAGCCACCTGAATGGCCTAAGTTCTCCAACTAGCAAGGACATATATTTGCCCTTTGTCACAAATGTCACCTCCTGTTTATCACCTTGTCAACTCTTCAGTTCATCCTCGATACTCAGAGCTGACATTCCTCCTTATACAAAGCCTTTCCAGATCTTCCCCAGGCTGTATCAGGTCATATCTACCCTCTGCCACATCTTTGTCTTGTGCTTACGTTGTGTCTGCTCCTATTGCCTGGTTTAAGTGAACAACTTACATACTGATTGTCTTCCTCATCAGACTGTGAGCTCCTCTAAGCCCAAGGTAGTTTCTTCCTCTTTGGTTTGCTCAGCATCTGACAATAGACGGTGTTCAATATATGTTTATTAAAATGAAAAGAGGATCATCACAACCAGTAGAATATAAATTCCTTGAGAATAAGTAGGAAATTTTGACTATTTTGTTCATTGTTAAATCTCTATTATTTTGTGCAGTACATGGCATATACTATGTTAATGCACAAAAATAATTTTTATAAAAAATACTTATTGATCATGTTTACTTATTATTTGCCTGACTCATATTTTTAGCTTAATTTTTTAAGCTGTTCCTAAGTATGCAATTTATTTATTTATTTATTATTGAAACAATTGATTATATACATATTTGTGGGGTACAGAGTTGAATATCAATGCCTGTGTACAATACATGATGATCAATTCAGGATAATTAGTATACCCATCTTTACAAAACATAATCATTCTTTGTGACCTTCAACCAATTTCTCGCTAACTCTCCCCTCCCACTTTCCCACCTCTAATAACCACCAGTACTACTCTCTCCTTTTGAAAGTTCAACATATTATTATGATTGTTCATTCTTTCTTTCATTTTCCTTCCTTTTTTTCTTTTTCATTTATTTACTTTTTAGCTCCCACTCATGAGTGAGGACATACAGTATTTCTCTTCTGTGCCTGGCTTATTTCACTTAACATAATTTTCTCCAAGCTCATCCATGCTTCTGCGAATGGCAGAATTTCATTTTTTTGTGTGGCTCAGTAGTATTCCATTGTGTATATATACCACATTTTCCTTATACAGTCGTCCATTGATGGACATTTAGATTGGTTCCATATCTTGGCTATTGTAATTTTGTGGCTGGCTAGTTACCTCAGTTGGTTAGAGCATGGTGCTGATAACAGCAAGGGCCAAGGTTCCATCTCTGTGGCCAGCCACAAAGAACCAAGCAAAAAACAAAACAAAACAAAATTGTTGAATGAATAAATGAATAAGTTACTGCAAAATAAACTGTACTTATTTCTTCCCTTGTTTGGGAGAAATTATTTTCATTTTAATCACACACAAAATAGATGTCAAAAGAAGCTAGGTTTATTGTACAAAGAGGTCAATAGTTAATATCTATGTAAATTCCGCATTGAATCTAGCAGCAAGGTTTTTCTAATGCAAATTTATAAGGTGCATAAATGTCTCCAGACTGTCCCTGCCCCTTCTATTGAATTTCTTTTTACTTTCTTGCCACCCTAAAAATTGCTCCAGGTAACTGTTAAGTTTCTGGACCCTTAGATTTTGCCTAGGTATTAGTTGATAGGCTTACTTGAATTAACGGGATTATTTATATTTAAGTTAGAGACTTAAGAAAAGTCGAGGGGAGGAGGGAAAATAAAATGATGGAGGAAGGGAAAAAATTATTAGGCCAGCAATGCAAGATTATTTAACTCACAGTCTCTCGCTTAAACTAAAATAAACTTTTTTTTATTATCTCCAATTTACGGGTGAAAAAAATAAGGCCCCAGAAATATTAGGTGTATTGCCTTGGATTGTGGTGTGTATATAGTGGAATGGAGATTGGAACCTTCTTCCTACTCTTCCAGTTTCCTTCAAGGAATAATGTTGCTTACAGTTGCGCACATGTCACACAGAGCCCCCAACCCAGACATCTGTTTAAACTTGGCTCGAACATCAATTCCTTGGACAAAAGTCCTCCCTGTTCTCAGACTGAGTTCCAAAAGCTTTCTCCTCTTTCTCTGCCTCTTCTCTCCTGTGTGAGCTCAGGCAGGCATTTCTGCTTGGGTCATTCTGGCCTTCATGATCAGACCCTCCAATGAATTAAAACAAAACAAAACAAGAAGTCTTTTTAACTCAGCATTTTGTGCCTTCAGTAACTTTATTAAAAATCAGGGAGATGGGAAAATTTACAGGGTATGGTTACCCTGTAGACCAAGCTGATTCCTTTCTTCTACACACACACACATTCCCACTCATGAATATGAGCAACTAGCATATTTTTCCCTTTTCCTATGTAGAAAAGGCACAGATTAGTTCTTCCCAAACCAGAGCTCCCCAAAGTCTCACCTTTTGTCATGAGTTGCCTTATTAAACACCTTTTTGCCAGTAGGCTCTCTCTAAAAAAATTTTGGTGAATTCAGTTTTTTTCTTCTTCTGTTGCAGTATGGTTAAAAATTCAGTGACTAGAAGGTTGTAGTTTTTAAGAGCAAGAAGCCTACCCCCTCTCAAGTCATGTGGACAGTCCTGTCTATGCCTGACATATTGTGGGAACATGCCTGTATGGGATTTTAATACAGAGATTGTCTTGGATAAGAATAATCATCAGAGAAGCAAAGGGTCTATAAATTATTTAATTTTATTCTAGCAATAATATAGCCAAAGATAATGGTCTCACTAACTTCCACCTTACCTCCTTCAATCCCACTTATTGCACAGCCCTAGAGTTTTTGATTTAAAATAAAATCAGATCCCATATCACATATCACTCTGAATCACTCCGTGTCTCCTGCTCTTGAAATGCAGTCCAAAGCTCCTACCTGTGGATGCCTGACAAGACTTCCGTGGCTGGTGTCTGTGGATTTCTCGGATTTCTCCAGCCTGTTTTCCCCTAAGCAAGGCCCTACTCATGGTAGTTCCTTTTTCTACACACATGTACACATCTTGTTGATCATGTCCATGTGTTTGCTCATGTTGTTTTCTTTTAAAAATCTTTCCCCCCCTCTTCACTTACCTCCTATTTCATTTCTTTAGCTCTCAGCCTTTTCCCACTCGCCCCCTATTCCAGTCTGATTTAAATAGCCCTATTTGATTGTCCCATAGCCCACATGCTTCCTTCTTTCAGGATACTTTCTACAGTGTGCTGAAATTGGCTCCACTGCTGGACTCTAGGTTTTCCTTGGAGAAGGGACACATTCATTTAGTCTTGTAGTTTCTGCAGACTCTAATAAAGGGCAAGACACATGGTGGGTGCTAAATAAATGTTGAGTTATTGATGGGACTAGAAGTCAGGGAAAACCAATCCTGTGTTTATTTCATTTAAAAAGTTCTCCTAGAGCCTTAGGCAGCACTAAAAAGAAAAATGTAGATAGTGGGAAGATAAAAGAAAAAAAAAACCTCACGAAATTGCACACATCTTCACTTTAGAAGTTTTTTGAAGTACTAAGTGAAGTTTTATATATTTTATGATTTAAAAATACTTCTAAGCAAGAACTTGATGCCAGAAGTACACTTGGAAATGAGAGCAGCTTGCCACTGGCAAACTCTGCTTAAACCTGTTACATGTACACATTGAAAGAGAATCCAAGGCCTTCATGTAAGTCCCATCAGATAAATGTATAGAGGGAAAAAATGAAGTCAGCAAAAGTTAGAGCAAACCTGCCCAAATCTTTTACTATAGCAAACTTGGGGAGTGATTAGCTCAAAACGATACATGGTGAAATAGAAACCATTTTCTCCAGTTCTATCTACTTCAGACACTATCAACTCCTTAGGAGCAAAGAGGGAATTTTTGTGGGAATAGGAGACGAGAAATTGGAATTGACTAGAAAGATACATATTTAAATATTTGCTCTTAGGAGCTGTTTAATGAAGTTTTTTATTCAAGAAAATCTGAATCTGCTGTTTTAATTTTTGTTATTACTTTTTAAATTAAGGGCAAGCAAATGGTGTCCAAAGTAAGTGATTTTTTTTTTTGGAGCTACTCTCTTCATTTATACCAATAGGCCTGTCTGGGAATTATGACAAACTTATATGGACCTTTAGCCCTTCAAGTGTTGGCAAAGAAACCAACATCCACGCAGTTATACTTCCTGTTGAGTGGATCCTTTTACCTCAACAGTCAACATCACTGTAAATTGTAAGAGTAATGGGCTGAGTGTTTCATAAGAAAATGACCTCAACTTCCAGCTAACTGCTGTGGCTCTGAGATGATCATTCCCCCCCCCCCCCCCCCACTCAAAGGGAAGCTGCTGCTTCAGCATCTTCTCCTGCAGCTCCTGGCACAGTCTCAGGCCATGTGTCAGGGGAACCCTTGAGCGCATCACAATGACGGAAGCCAAGTGCTGGCTGGCAAGAATTGAGGACTGTTTGTTCACAGAAGAGCCTGAGCAGAGCTATGGGTGTTACATAGTTCAAGGGTGCCTTGAAGAAGACCGATGCTACTGTAGGAGGGGACTTCCAAAGGCTCAAGTTATTTCTCAGTTGCTGTGCAATAGCCCTCTCTAGCCTTTATGGAATTTAGTCCATAGTTTTTGCTTGGATGTTTTTCTCTCTTTAGTTTCTTGATATAGCAAGATTTTGGACAGTTAAATAGAGGAGTTTTCATATATTTTTAATTAGGGCCACAGTGTATACTACTTTGGGGGTGGAGGGGGGAGGCATTTTATTAATGAATGCAGTATGTGTTCTTGGTAAAAGCCAAAATTAAGTTGGCTGACTGTTTTTGTCCTGCTAGTTGTTGATGATATTTAGGTGTGTTGTTTGGTGTGGTGACTCAATTTCCTGTAGGATAAATGGCAACTCCACATTGGGTTTTTTGTTTGTTTGTTTTTGTTTTTGTTTTGTTTTGGTAGGGATGAAAAGGTCAGTTACTCGATGTCTTAGAATATTGGGGTTAAAATTCCTAAAAGTGAAGCTTTAATGATTATCCTGAAAAACGGTGGCTAGCCATATTGCCTATTAACCTTCGAATTTGGAAAAAAATAGTATTCCCAGGTCTATGCTAATATAAACAATAATTCTTTATTTGAGCAACAGTTTTAAAGAGCAAGCTTTTTACTCTGTTGTTAGTAATTATTTTCTTAGTGGTATGTAGATAAGTTCTGGGTCATTTTTGTTTTTCATTCTTCAGGTTCGTACAGTGCACACAGAAGATAATAGAACTTAAAATACAAGTATACATCACATTATTGTTATACTCAAATCCTGATTGTCAAAATGGCTAATCCATGATTTGGACATAAAATGGATCTTCTGAAATAAATTGTCTCTCTTGTCACTGTACTACCTTCTTAAGAGCAAATTCTGTATCTAAGTGCATGATGTCTTGAAGCATTAACTTAAAACTTTCCTGAATTACTTTTCCACATTAAAAAATAAAGACTGATATTTAATATGTGCAGCCACATCCTGCTAGGTCTGAGGCCTGAATTTGTGCTTCTGATTTCTGAAAAGCTTTGGGAAGTTGATGATGATGGGGGTGGAGGGTGGGGAATTTACTTACTAGGTGGTTCCCTGGGGCTCCACCTTGGAGAGGGAGTTGGGGTACAGGAAAGAGAAATATGGAAAGCCAAGCCTTAGAGGTGCAGAAAGGGGACTCCTGGCTTCGGGATGTGAGGATATAACCAGTGACTGAAAAGATGACAGTGAACAAATCCCAGACACAATGGCTATGCATCTTTAATCCACTTGATGTGCTAACTATGCACAACTCAAATGTTCATAAAATATATTAATTTCCTCTTAAAATTTCCTACATCCCTACTTAAATAGTAGAGGGAGGAAAAGAGCAAAAACCAAACCAAACCATATAGTTGATATACTACCATGGCAACCAGCTAATGCTATTCTTGGGTATTGAAGGTATTCGGTAACATGAAAATGGCTGTGTGATGATTATAGGCTGAATTATTGTTTGTGATCTGTAGGGTGTGGGATTACAAAGGACTTTCTATGTCTGTGTGTAATGTTTCAATTTTTATAACAAGCATGTAATTTTTTTACATTCTTACAATCAGGGAAAGCTATACAGATAATGTATTTTGTACTTACCATTTAAAATGATCTTTACGGTTGTTCCTTTTGTTAAGGAAAAAAGCTTCAATCTGAAACTTTAATTCACCTGGCAAGATTTAAGCAGTTCTTTGTTCACTTAAAGTGTATATTTACAGAGATTGGTGCAGGGGGAAAAGAAGAAGAATAGAGGCAAATTTTAACCTAGAATACTCAAAGTGAATAGCAAACAGTTCAAGAATCCTTGATTAAAAGCCACGTGGCACACATAACAAATACTTTGAAAGTTATTCTAACTTTTACAAACTTTATACGAAAATCTATCTAGAAAATCCCAGGATCCTGAGATTCAGTCCATGAAATTCTTTGTTGTGTCAGTGATTACTTACAGAGCCTAAATTTCAAGGGCAGAATTTCTTCTCGGCCAATAGCCGTAGATTAGAAGACCAAGAAAAGGGATTCCGTCACTTCATGTAAGTTTTCCAATGTCTTTTAATTGACAATGGCAAAGTTTTATAAGATGGACTCTTAGGAGTTTGGATTATTCCCCCTCTGTGTGCTTTGCTTATCTGCATACTAACATAGTGAAGTCCTCCCCCAACTGATCAATTCAGGAAGACTGCCTGTGGTCCCCTGGATTAGTTTGTGTAAAGAGAACTGGCTTCCCTGCAATGCCTTTGGATATGGTCTTTTCATTTTCTCACGTCTGTACTTTATTCTGCGCACAGTGGGTAGAAACATCCTTCCAGACTGTCTTCCTCGGCCTCACGAGACCAGCCTGATCTTGTGCAGTGGCACACAGGAAAGGAGCACGTCTGCAGGAGGTGTGTAGAAGCTCCTTACCGTGTGATTCATTCACGTTGCTGTTCCTTTAAGATAACTTTGGCAATCCTGAATATGAAAATGCAGCATATTGTCAAATCTGTGAGTTCTAAAGAGTTCCGAGGGCACAACATCGTCTGTTTTGTTTGCTTGTTTATGTCCACTTCAAAATTTAGAAATCTGGTACTTAGTAGGGACTGGGCTGGGCTTGGTGCAAAAAGAGTTGGTCTTCACAGCAATGCTATTATTCCCACAACCCTGCCCCCCTGAAGTACGTAAATCCTAAACCCTGAGAAACGAACCCGGAGCAACTAAGACACAAACCCTCAGAAAGGGTCGCGCGGGTCCCAGATAGCCTTGCTCGTGCGTCCCGCCCAGCCGGCCCGCGAAACCTCGCAGGAAGCAGCCGTCGTGGAGACGCGGAGGCTCTGGCAGTCGGGGCGCCCGGGAGGGGCCGCGGCTCGGTGGGGCGCTCGGGGTCCCCGCGGGGCAGGTGCGTGGCCGCGCGCGCGCGTGCGCGCCGGGTCCCGCCTGAGCCCCGCGGCGGGCGCGACCCCGGGCGGCGGGCGGCGGGCGCTCCACGCCGGGTTTTCCGCCGCTCTCCTCGCCCCGACAGCCCCGCAGCAGCCCCGCGGCCACACACGCTCGCGCCCGCGCCTCCCCGGCTGCGCAGAGGATGCCACGGCCAGACGGCGGGGCCGAGGCTGCGGGGCGGGACGCAGCGGGCGGCGCGGACGGGCTTTTGCCATTCGCAATCTTTCTGTGAGGGGGCAGAGGAGGAGACAGGCAGCGCCGAGGGGCGTGAGGGGCGTGAGGGGGAGTGTTCCCGGAAAGCCGCGGCGATGGAGCCGCGCTGCGCCCGCCGCCCGAGGAGTTGAGAAAGAAAACAGGAAACGTGGTGGCCGCGCACCCGGCCGCGGCTGATTCATTCGCTTCAAGTGCCGCGCACAAGGCTCGGCAGGCGGGGCGGGCGCGGGCCTGGGGACCGAAGAGCTCGGGCCGGGGACCAGACGCTCCTCTGCGGGGCGGGCACCGAGGCGCGCGCGCCGCCCCTTCGCCATCCTCCACAGCGGGGCTCCAGGACTCGGACTCCGGCCCCGCGCCGTCTAAAAGTCGCCTCGTGCTTCTTCCGCCCGTGTCCCCGTGTACAAGTTGGCTCGCCGCACTTGCGCTCCCTCCCTGCAGGCCGACCCGAGACGCCAAGCTGGAGAGCCCGTGCCTTCCCGAGGCCGTCGCGCTGCCGGGCTCGGCAATATGAAGGAGCAGCCCTCATGTGCGGGCACCGGGCATCCGAGCATGGCCGGGTATGGCAGGATGGCCCCCTTTGAACTCGCTGGCGGCCCGGTGAAGCGCTTGAGAACTGAGTCCCCCTTTCCCTATCTCTTCGCAGAGGAGGCCTACCAGAAACTGGCCAGCGAGACCCTGGAGGAGTTGGACTGGTGTCTGGACCAGCTAGAGACCCTGCAGACCAGGCACTCCGTCAGTGAGATGGCCTCCAACAAGGTAAGCCCCGGCGCTGCTGTCGCCGACGCCTCTAGGCTGCTGATTCTCACGCTGGTGAAGCCACCCGTCCCTGTGGCCCCGGAAAGTACGTAGATTTGTCATGCTAAGTGCATGCGTTGGCTGTTTTGCACCCGTGGAGAGAGGGAGGTTCCTGTTTCCATGCTTTGCCTCCCTCTTCCATTGACTCCAGATAAATTAAACATTTTGCAGAAGCAACTTGACATAGTTTGATTGAGTACCCACAGGACACAGGGTTCCTAAGTGACACTTTGCCCTTGCAACAGAAACCCAGTAGGGTCCACTGGCATTGCATGTTTAAAGGTACTCTTGGGATTCCTCGTTGGAAATAAGAGATGCTGGATGTCAGTGAAATCATTTGGATGTCACCGCCTGCCACACTCAGACTCAGAACTGAGTTCAGTGAACTTGGAACCCTAACCCTCATTTATCTAGTTGTCAGGGTGCTCTGTAAGAACTGAACCTTTATATATACAGTTGGTGGTACGTATCCACAGGAAACGTTAAAGTTAGAAGGTTCATTATGATCATTACCTTTGTTTCCGTTCATATTGGAGAGAAAGTCAGGTTTTCTGAGGTCGTTTAGTTAGAACAGGGCTTCAAATGGGCGTTTGTGCCATATGTGCCAAGGTGCTGGTATTAGCAGTTAATGGAGATTTGGGGGCTGAGAAGTAACCTTCAGCCTGATACATCCTCTAGACAGCCTGGAAGGCAAGGTAGAGTGTTTTCAGTTTTGCTGTATTTTTTGGAATTACTGTTTTTTGGTCTTTAGTTATGCAAGGAAATAATAGGGATTTTGTAGGTTTTTAATGACTGACTGACTGGCTGAGGGGACAGGAAAGGAGGCTTGTGCACATTGGAGGCAGATGGCAGAGCCAGTAAGGACTGGTAATGTTGTGTGGCAATTAGTAATAGTTGCCTCTTAAAGATTTAAAGATATGTAAGTATTTGGGGCCACTTATCCACAAGGTCAGGAAGGTTATACCATTTTACAGTTTATCAGTGTACACATGTCTTTCAATGAGTGATGCTTTTTTTTCCTAGCATATTGTAGTTTTTATCCCACATGTTTTTTTCTTATGCAGTTTTTACAAAAATGTCAGAGCATAATCAGCCACTTGATTGTTTTATCTGTTAACATTTTATTTAGACAGCATTGTTTAAGTGAAAAGTTGGTTTCAGGTAAGTAAAAGGAGATCCCCAGACACTACTCATATGCACACTGATGATCAAAATCCTTGTTTTTTGTTATTTGGGCCTCATTTCTAAATTTGGTGTGGCTCCTCATCAGAATGACTGGTTATTGCCCTCTTACCAGCACTCTTACTCCCTGCTGTGGCATTAGGTGCCATTGTTTTTATTTAGCTAACAAATTCTTAGTTTTATAAAATACAAATCTTTTTTTCCCAATTCGATTCATAATAGCACTAGACATATGCTGAGTATATCCAGTGTCCTGAATGCTGAATGGGACCATTCTGTAGTGGGCCAGAGTTCTTAAATCTATTGTGTGGTTGATTCTGTGTAATAAAAGGAAGGGGAGAATCCAAAGGTACCTTGTAATGAGCAAACATTTGTTTGTTTTCAAGATGATTTGACTGTACGTTTTCAGCAAAATGAACCTGAGCTGCTGCAGTTACTTTCCCTAAAATCCATATTCTTAAAGAGACCTATGTTTGAATTTAAAAATTAATGTAAAATCTAATGATGTATTATAAATGACTTCAACTGTCAAGTAATTAATTTGTACATACTTAAAGGTAAAAAAATTATTTTAGGTCACCCTTTTGAAGGCACCGAATGAGACGGATTTTTTTTTTTTTTTCTCTTGAATCTTCTTGGGAAGGCCCCCACATTAGACTTTGAGTTAATTTACAGCTTTAGTATGGGAGATGGGTTTATTTGTTTAAAGTGCGATCTAGGTAAACTGAGAAAATACTTTTGCAAAATATAGTCATTCTAGTTGTGTTTCTGTCTTGTGGTTGAAAGATTATTGACGTGACACTTATTTTTAAAATTAAACTTAACTCAGCTGGAGCTGTTGCTTAAACTTTTAATGTCCAAGCCATTCATTTATTTTTTTAACTCATTCATTTCTAAATAAGTGCTAAACTCACATAACTTTTTGTAGTGAAAAAGGATTAGCATAGAAAGAAAAAAAAAACTCTTGGTAAAGGTTATAAAGTTATCCTTCTGTTTGATTATTAGAAAGGTGCAAATAAACCACATCCACAAGAGCTATAAACAGAGTTGGAACAGTTGATATGAAGTTCCCAATGAATGATGCTGCACCTTCAGTCTGAACTAGAAATGTGTTCAGCTTACATCACATGTCTCCTTGGTTGTTTGATATCTCTTTGGTGTGAATAATAAGTCTGAAACATTGCTTTTTGGTAATTAGTTTTACTACCATCCATTCTTCACCAACGAAATGTTTTCAGTTTATTATCATTTTGCATTTAAAAAATCATGACAGTTTTGTCTGTGTTCTCTTGAGGTTTTTAAAATTTTATTCTAGTAGATTGAAAAGCACAATAAAAACACTAGTAAGAGATCAGGATTTTTAAGTGATGATAGAAAATATTTATTATGGAGATGGATTTTGGGTGTTAACCCATTTAACAAATTGAGTTAAATTAGTTACATATTTTTTAAAAATCTTAAAAGGAATCTAAACCAATTAGTTTTTAAGTGATACCTTAGAAGCAACTAGCTATATTTCCTGTTTGGGCATTATAATGTACATACTGCTTGTTGATGGTTTTAAGGCAGGAAAATTATTGAGTTCCTGTGCAAGGCCAGGGTTGGCTGTGACACATGTAGGATGCTTGTACCAAGTGAGGTAAGAGATTCCAGATGGCATTTAATTTGAGTGATTAAATCTACAGATTTACCCTCATAAGCATATTAATCTGCCTGAGGTTTGTACAGATTTCCTTTGGAACCTCATTGCTACAATTGAGGGTGGTTTTAGTGAGGTCTCAAAGCTTTGGAGGCAGATAGACTGGCAAGTTGAATCATGATTTTGTTCCTCGCTAGCTGAGTTAGAGAAATAACTTCAACTTTTTTAGCTTCAGTTTCCATAGCATAATATGGGAATAATAACAGCTGTTTCAGAAAGTCAATATAAGAGTTTGAAAGAATATGTATAAAACAGCTAACCAATACAGTGTCTGACAATAGTAGGCGCTATGCCTTTTGTTATTGATATTATTTGGGGTTTAGATCAAACTTCATTAGTTGCCTATTGGCTAAAACTTTTTTTTACCATTAGATTGTAATTTATGCTAGACATTTTAAGTTTCATGGATTTTTATAATATAATTCGTAAATAACTGTCTTTTAGTAACATGTATCTATTATAAAATTGCTTAAATTTATAGGTTTTTTTATAGAATATAAAAATGTACATTTTTAAGTTCTGATTAGAAGTTTAGTCTTTTCTTAATTCCAGGTACAGAATTTCAGACAGAAGAGCTAAATACTTTTTCTGTTTTACTCTAAAACTGAAAACACAGCCATTATTAATTTTTTAGAACATGTAAAACATAATGTGGGTTGATGGGCACATTTCCATCCTTTTGTACAGATTTTGCAAAACTAAGGTAGCCTTTTCAGTAAAACACCTTTTAATGCAGTACAGTTTCATGGTGTTTTTGGTTACCTTTCTTCATGGAAAGTATATTGAGGATGGGAAGGGATAGTGAGAAGGGCAGGACACACAGGTCTGGGCATCAGGACTTTCAAGGATTATGCTATGGAACCCTATTACTTTATCCTTTTCTGACCTAATAATGCACATTTTATCGGGCCTTCAGTGTACATGTAGTGATGTTTGAAGGAGAAAATGAAATCATTTTGAGTTCCCCCTAAAACATACCACTATAAAAATGTACTGTTTCTGCTCTCAAATTTTGGAGGTAGTTCCAAGGCTTGGCGTTGCTGGAAACTACCATGTTTCAAACTGAAAGTCTGTCTTGAAGTTAGGATTCATGCATCCCTCTAAGAGGTTTAAGGTTTTTCTATAGTTCATTCCAGGTGTACTTAGGTCAGCTTTGCACATGTGATCATGACTTGTTTACAGAATTAGTTTTGCCTATTTGGTTTTTAGCAAACATCTCTAGCGTGTTTCTGTTGTCTGTAAATTAAATTGCTTTTCTGAGGTTTTTTTCTTAGTGCTTTCTCTGGCTGCTCCCCCTGCTGCTTAGTAATAGTCAGTGCAGAACATATACTAGTACTTTCTGTGACTGCTGATACATTTTCTTCTGGGCAAGAAGGGTGTTGGAATGAACATAGGATATAGAATGTTCATGGAAGTGGCTGAATCTTAAAATATTTCAGCATTACGCAAGTACAAGATAACTCAATATAGAAATAAATTTTAAACTTTTGCTAAGAAGGAATGTGGGTTAGTTAGAAAAGGCACTTTAGTTTTATGGAGAGAAAAATAACAGTTTCTTTCTACATTAAAATATTAAAATTTAGATAAGAGAATGAAGAGTTAATATGCCTAAAGAAAAAAATTACATTTTTAAAGAAAGTATCTTCTATAGGTACAAATTTACTTTTTGATATTTTTGAGTTTGATATCTGCTTTTTCATCCACTAATAAGGTAGATTTGGGAAAGACTTATGTAGCTTACATATAGTCCCTATGTAATATGAAGTTAATATGAAGGATTGGGAATCCTTATTTTAATAATCACTGTTGAAAAAAATACTTTCTTTTCTTAAGTAATAATAAAAGAGGGAAGCACTTTTAACTGAAATTTTTTTGTTTCATTGAATAGTAAAGCCCCTGACTTTAACTTAGCAAGACACTAAGGATTAAAACAAATCTTAATTGTCTCTGTTGTCAGTGCCTGTGCCAGTATTTATTGGTGATAAATTTAAATATCCCTAACATTTAATTATCAAAAACTTCTAATTTTTATGATTTAATAAATTCATCATTACTGAAAAATTGCTTTCAGTTATTACATCTTAATTTAACTTATGGGATAGTCGTAACTTCTGTCAGAGAGCCTTATGAACCGTCTCCCCTTTTAAAACAAATTTCAAAACATAAGGCTTGGCCAAGATAAAATAATGCTTTTCCCAGTGTTCTGGGTAGATCAAACAAACTTTTCCCAAATAACAAGGATGATAGATAGTGCTTTTGTTCAATTTAAGATTTCAGTGATAGTCACACAGATTGTTAACTATTACTTAAGATACAGATATATAGTGGATATGAAAATGCTATTAATGTCATGATTGTCATTTAATCCATAAAATATTTGAAGTTTGATTTTTCTCTTTTTCAGCAAGAGAGACCAGCTCGTTTTTAAAACTGCAAATTGCTGGAATTTTTTTTTTATGACAGCATAGCTCTGGCAGAGAAGTAGTTCTGTACCTGCCTACTTGTTATGATAGTTTAATTGGCAATATTAGTCTGAGGTCTTTCTAGAAAACAGAGATATGGGTAGCCCTTTATTTTAATATTCACACTAGTTTTGAAAGCATTTTAAGAAGGGATTTTCTTTTATTCATTGTAACAGGGATGGGGGATAAGCCTTGATATTTGCTTAAACAACAAACAATTCTGCTGTGTTCATTAGGAAATTACTTAAATTGTATTATCAACTTCAGTGGTGATAGATTTATTATTCTTTACTCTTAGGGAATATCCTTATCTTCAACAAAGTATTTTTTATTATTGTTTAGTATTCGGAGCTTGTAGTTATTATTTTTCTGTGCTTTGTATGTGATGAGGATGAATGATATTGCCTCCCTGTCCTGGAGTATGCACCAATGGCAGCTTTGTAGAGTGGAAAAGACATAGATGTTTTTCGTCAGATGAACTTGGTTTCAAATTCCAGCTCTGCTGTTTCCTACCTAACGTTTTAGGCAGCATGCCTCACCTCTGTGAAGCTCGATTTCTTCATTTATAAATGGAGATAATCAAAAGAGAAAATAAAATTGAAAGGTCGTTGAGAGCGTTAGTTATAATGTATGCAAAGCTCAGTTTGGTATATAGCATGTACTGGGTATTAATAAATTACATGTGCTCACCTGTCTACAATATATACAAACAGAGATTAAGAAAAACCGTGTGTCCTATATTCCTTACAATATAAAAACATAATATTTCTCAGAAGAAAAATATAACCTTTTTATTCTGTAAGAAATAATGATCTAAATTAGTGTCATTCAAACTTTGTGATTTCCCTATTCGTTCATATCTGCTGTTAAATGTTGAATGTTTTAATTTGAAGCAATTTATTTTTAATGTAAATACCCACTTAAGCATCTCATGTTAAGCAGTGATATGCATGAAATCATGGGTTTGATGTTCTAGTTATATTTTTCTTATATAAATTAAAATTAATATATAATAAAACGATAAACACTCATCCATGTACCACCGAAAAGCGTTTTGCTTACCACTTGTGGATACTGGGCATAATTCTGGACTAATCTCAATCAGCAGCAAGAACAATTTAGAAATTCATTTTCGGTTAGAAAGGTATGCTTGTTTTAAACAACCTACAGTTTTCCTTCTCTGCCATCATTGGGATTTCTCCACTAGAGGAGAAAATGGCAAATTTCTTCAGCAGTAGTCTCCCATTGATTAGATATTCATTTCTCAAGCAGACTGGTCTGTGGATTTAGAGCACTTTCCTGCAGTTGGATTCATTCTTTGCCTTTTACTAGATGTAAATTAGACCACTTTAGTTTCTGTGCTTCAGTTTCTGCTTCTGTTAAATAGTTGCTGTGATAATTGAATGAATTAAAAGATGGGAATTGTCTAGACAGAGTCAGGAGCATAATAGGTACTCAGTATGTTAAGTTATTTATTTCCATCTATAAAGGAATGTCATTTTTCTTTCTGTTCTTATTTTGAGGGTAAGGATTAGAGAGGGTTTTTGCCGTCCTGACTCCTGTGCTTCAGAGGGGGTTCTAGTGGTGGTCTAATGATGTTGATACTAAACAAAGAGGACAATTGCATTGTTTCATTTGCTCTTTTCCCCATCAATGGCTTTTACAAAGCCAAATTTTTTTGGTATGCTTTTTTCCCTCTATTTCTGTCTTTCCAGGTGTTTACATTTTGTTTCTTTAGTGTGTAATTTTATAGTATAGTTCATTAGACTGGCCTGAAGTTTCATCAGAATATCTGAAACTCTTTGAGCTTTCTCTAGCAGAAATGCATAAAGCAATGGAAGAGAATAGTCTAGATCGTTTTTTTCATAAATGTATCTCTTGTTATTCCTCTGAATGAGACTGGAATCAGGCACACAATCTCTTATTAATATTTAATTTTATGAAAAGCATATTAAGAACATAGCCCTTCTTTACACCTCTCACCGTCTTAACTGTCAAGCATACGCACAATCATTTCCTTGCTCCATCAACTGAGAGGGCCTAGAAGCAACAACAAGCCAATAGCAATGAACACACCTAGCACCCACATTTTGGTTTCTCATACCATTCTACGATAAAAAGCTGTTTCTGTGGAGAAATAGCTGATTCTAGGGACTCAGGCAGAAGATGTGCAAGACACAAAGGAACACAAAAACCAAACTTGAAAGCGCTTCTGATGGCCAAAGCTGGAGCGATTTGAGCAAGAAAATAATAGATTATAACCCAAAGTGTAAAATAAACATTTATGGGTTCAAATTGATACAAACAATTGACTGAATAAATATTTAAATGGGGAAAAATAGACAAATCATCTGTGCAGAAAAATTCCAAATAGCTTAATAGGTACTCTACCTTCAAGGAGGTAGAACATAACTACTCCTTAAGTGTGGGCTGTGCATATTGACTTCCTTCCAAACAGTACAGTATGGAAAGGTGGAAAAAGAGTAACTCTACAGTAGAGAAACCTGACAAACACTGCTTCAGCCAGGTTATCAAAGTCAACATTGACAGAGATAAGTCATGTTAATAGTTTGTATCCTTGATATGATCTCATGAAAATGGTGCTTTGCATCTGTGGTTTCCGGCCGAAAACATATAACCCCAGTCTAATCATGAGAAAAATACCAGACAAGTCCCAGTTGAGGGACATTCTACAAGATACATGACCAGTATTCCTCAAAACTGTCAAGGTTATCAAAAATAAGCAAAAACTGAGAAACTCACAGCCAAGAAGAGTCTAAGGAGACAGGATGATTAAATATAATGTAGTATCCTGGATGGGATCCTGGAACAGAGAAAGAACATTAGGTGAAAACTAATGAAATCTAAATGAATTGTGGAGTTTAATTAATAATTTATCAGTATTGGTTCAATAATTGTGACAAATGTGCCATACTAACATAAGATAATAATAGGTGAAACAGGGTATGGAGTACATGGGAACTCTGTACTGCCTTCCTAAGTTTTTTGTAAATCTAAAACTGTATTAGTCTGTTTTTGTTGCTTATAACAAAATACCTGCATCTGGGTGATTTATAAAGAAAATGAGGGCCGACCCCGTGGCTCACTCGGGAGAGTGCGGCGCTGAGAGCGCAGCACCGCTCCCGCCTCGGGTTCAGATCCTATATAGGGATGGTAGGTGTGCACACTGGCTGAGCACGGTGCGGGGCGACATCAAGCCAAGGGTTGCGATCCCCTTACTGGTCACAAAAAAGCAAAAAAAAAAAAAAAGAGATTTATTGCTTACAGCTTCTGAGGCTAGGAAGTCCAAAGTCCGTCTGGTGGTGGCACCAGTGACCCAGGGGTCTCACATTGCAAGATGGTGGAAGCAGAGAGAGAGAGAGACAGACTCTCTTCTTCTTTTAAAGCCCTCAGAACCACGCCCCTGACCACCATTTTTAATCCATTCATTACGGCAGGGCCATGCAATCCAATCACCTCTTCAAGGCCCCACCTTACAATTACCATAATAGGAGTTCCCACCCTGTTAACAGTCACAGTGGGGGATAAGTTTCTAATACATAAAACTTGGGGGATGCAATTCAAGCTTCATTGAGTTGGGAGGCGGACATAATTCAATCCACTACACTGTTCTAAAACAAAAAGTTTATTTAAAAATCTTAACCATCCTTTGAGACTTAGCAGGGATGCTACCTCCTCTATGAAGGCTTTTTTGTCTTATCCTGTGGCTTTCACCCCAGTCTCCTCTAACTGGATATAATGTTTTTCGCCTTTGACCTTCCACAGAATCTTATCTGTAATTGCCTTAATTCTTAGTACAATGTTTTATGTCTTTGTTTTATTCTTCTGATGAGGTCTTCTACATCATTTTTAGCCCAAATCCAGTGAGCATCTATATAACGTTTTGTGGTTGGTCACATAAATTAGTACAGGATTCATGATGTTAGTTATTTTAAATGCCATTTCTCACTTTGGATTGGTAGACTTTGAGTCTGAGCATTATAGTTTGGGCCTTTCAAGACAGGTGTTTTTCTTTCGTTGACAAGATTCTGAGCATTTCCTACTTAAGAATCTCAGTTTTGCTTATAGATACTCATTTCTCAGAAATCTTAGCATAGTACATGTTAGATTACTCTCATTACACTTAAATTAAAAGTTTACAGTACACCGGCGAAAACCATACATGGCCTTAAACTGTCCTCTCTCCTCTATACCTATTTTAGCAATAACATTTTTATTATCAGATTGTACCAACTAAAAATGACATATCTGAATACTTTCCCTGCTAGCCTGGGAAGAAAGGATGTGCTGGTAGGCTTTTGTCTGTTAGGGAGTATTCTGTGAAGTTCTGCCCAGGGTGTGCCTGAGTTTCCATCAGCATCTCTGGTTTGCTGCACTAGAATCCCTGTAGTGGCAGCCTCTGGCTTTTATTATTGGCAAGCTGTATGCTGTGCAGAGATAGGCACCATAATAGGAAACACCTCGGACTGTCATAAACAGGTCTGGAGAGTAGAAAGCACAGGCCTGAAGGGGATGTGTCCATAGCAACCAGGCAAAGACACGGCTGCCATATTGGAATAAGTGCAAGCTGATGTCTGCCTTCTCCATTTAGAAAATCACTCGTTGATTTTAAGACTTTTTCCCTGTACGTAGCAGTGTTCTGGTTGCTTTGTTTTGTTTTAGACTTACGTATGAATAAAGACATCTTAAAGAAATAATACTCTTCAAAGTATTTTGAGATGTATCAAAGTGTTTTCCTTTTGTTATTCTCCTTTTAATTCTACCTGATCATTCCAATCCAAACCTATTAGAGAAGGAAGAACAGATATTTCACTACAGTGGGAAATTAGGAAGAAAAAAAAAAAGAATCATACAAAAAGAAATGATTGTGTGTCTTTTTAAAGAATTATAAATTGTACTGAATTGTACAGAATTAAACAGAACAGAGAATTCCTTAGTAAGGTGACTTTGTGTTGTTTATACCTTTACATCAACTCTGAGTTTTAGGAAAGGATTACATTCTTTGACCAAGAAAGGTTCTGTTTTATATTTGCTAGTTTTTTTCAAGCTTCAGGAAAAGATAAATAAATTTTAAAAAGACTACAGTTTTAATGATGATGAGCTTTGTAGCAAGGATTTAGGAAGAAAATAAATTTCAGATTTGGAAGGCCTTTTACAGTTTTTCACAGAGGTAGAATTCTTTCATGGGTGCTTTCAGTATGTATAGGTGTCATTTCATCATTTGCAAAGAAGCTCCATTTCGCAAAAGGTTAAAGATAGTTTTAAGAAAACTAAAGTCTTGAATCATTTTTGCAGAGCTTTGCTCAGAGACTTTCATAGATTAAGTATTCAGCTAATATTTGTTGACTGGTTCTCTCCCTTTTTTTTCAACTAAGCCCCTATATTCTTGTGTCTTTTTCTTTTTGAGCATTTCAAGTCAGGTCAACAATATGCTGTGATAACAGTGAAACCAATCAACATTATTTTTGGTATATATTTTGATTTTCTATTCTTTATTTTCTTAATCTTGCATTCTCAGTATGGTGTCTTAGATCTCCATAAGGGTGATAATTGAGTTTCAATAAATCATAAGAAATCTTTCATTAAAATAAGCCTATTATTCTTTACTATACATCAGGAAAAGATTATTTACTTTCACCTGGAAGATACTGTTTGGGCCTAAATCCTAATTTTTTTGTGTAGTGTTAATGAGCAATAAAATGACTAGAGGGTATATGGAAGAAAAGACAAAAAGGACAGAACTTGCATCATTATAGACTGAGTCATGGGAGGAATTTGTTCTTTTAAAAGTAGAATTCATTGGAAAAATTAATTACTTGTTGGTCTTTAGTCTTATTTTTAAACATTTTAATATTATCCATCTCATACATATGAACAATTTTTGACTACAAGTGGTCAGGAAACAACAGTGTGTGCATTATATTCTAATGTCAGGCATGACCCTGGGTATTTTCTCATGCTGCAAACCTTAAATTTCTAATTTAGTCCTAGAAACAGTACACTACATGTCAAAACTGTTTATCCCGTTTTTAAAGATGAAAAACTGAGGGTCAGTTCAACTTGTCCAAGATTCATATGCTTGTTAGTAGGTGTGAAAATGATTATTTTTCTGGATTACAGCATCAGAGGGAAGATGGCAAGATAGAACAAGTGTTTGTTCTCAGGCTGCACTTTCAGAATACACTATCTCCAAATAGTATTTTTTATTTATAGAGTGAGCACTAGATTCCAAAATAGCAAGAGCAGGTTCAGCAAAATATAATTCCTAGAGGGGAATCCTATAGTACATTGTATTGTGCCTTTCTTGTTCTCTAAGTCACATCAGGATGGCAGCAAGACTGAGCGGGCCAGTAGCTCCTAGGAAGAACATGGTGGTAAGACAGCCTGTGAGGTTGGGGTCAACCCAGCAGGCAGGTAGTTCACAGGGCACAGATATACACTGAAGGGTAGTGGGGTTGGTGGGATGAGGAGACCAAGTAAGTAAAGCCGATGAGAGATTCCGAGCTGGCAGAGGATTTGGGGGCTGGGAGGGGATGAAACCTTATGGATGGTGGGGAGGGCGGCGGCAGATAGAGAAGGATTAGGATAAACTCAGGGAGGGTGTAAGCAGGTTCAGGATTTCAAAATAGCCTATTACTATGAGGTGGCCTTGGAAGTCTGTTTTCTTAGTGGGGGTACAATAGGAAGGGAAGATGGACTTGTGGATGGTGGGGGATGAAGATGGAAGGAAAGAAATATGGAGGGAAAGACAGAGGACATATTATGCAGTGTGAGATGAGGAAGGGGGCTGGGTCGGGAAGGAGGAACATCTGAGTGGGCTGGCCTAGGGTCAGGGCTTTCCTTGGCTGGAGGCAGACTGACTAGTTCGTGTCCTGCCCCCTTTCCACCTCAGGGTGAGTATGACAAAAATCTGGTTGGAATGAATCTTTGGGACAGCCTTGAAGAAAAAAAGAAGCTATAGACAGGTCAGTCAGAGTGTCTGAGCGGGTAAGGGAGGATGGTCAGCTGTGGTGATGGGGGAGGAGTGGCAGAGCTGCCTGGAGGGGGAAGATTTAGGAACAGGGTCTATTTCATGAGGCCTGGGCTATTTTAGCATCAATAGCTAACTAACATCGCCTCCTTCACCTGTTGCCTTCGTGAGTCATGGCCCAGTAGCAGGGCATGGTGGTCCAACTGCTGGGCCATCTCTGGAGCAACCTGTTGCCTGGGAGTGAAGAAAGGTCATCAGTGGGCTGTGGGACAGCAATGTGCATGCTGGAAATGTATGAAAGGAGACGGTGTCAAAACAAGTATAGGCAGAGTCATTGTCATATATCCTATTATTAGATGCTGGAAGAGTAAAGTGGAACAGAATAGCAAATGAAAAATGTGAACTTTTATCTTGATGCTGCTTTAAATCTCCTGAGTTCTGATTAGCTTAGCAATTCCTCTCCTGGATATAAATATACCCCACACTAGAGTTGTCACCTTGGATAATTAAATTACTTCAATGTCCCTGAGCCTCTGTTTTCTCAATTTTCTCAGAACTAACATAATCTACCTCAAAGGTTTGTTGTGAAAAATAAATGGAAACTTATGTAAAGTATGTAGTATGGTGCACACACATGATAGATGCTGTGGCCTATCTTTGGTAGGGATGAGGACTGGAACTATTTTTAAACTTAAAAAGTCAACTTTATATGCTGCCATATAGGTAACCCGGTGCAATTGGAGCTTGAATCAGCAGGCCTGGGAGAAAGCTTGCAGAGTGTGCCTTTGAAATCCTGATACCTAGTCATGGTGATTTATGTGACCTTACTAGCTTGCATATGTGATGGCCCACTGAGCTTGTTTACTTTAGTTTTCTCTCGGTTACCTAGCACTCTGTGATAGTGTATTTTTATTTACACTCTCAACTGACCACCTCATTGTGATTACTTTGAAAGAATATGCATAAAGGCAGACACAAAAAGATTTTTAATAGAGTTGTGAGAATCTCATATGGATCTTCATTCTACTATGTCTAAAATTGGTGCATTGCTTGTGCTTTGCTTTTCCCTCACCCTGTATGCCCTCCAAGCCTCCTCTGAGTGATTTTTCTGATTCTATGAAATATTGAGGTAGTGATGAACAAAACTGTCAAATATCAACCAATAACAAGATACTAGGTGTCTTTCCTGGACAAAGTAGAAAAAAGAACCAAAAATAGACCCTTCAGTCACTGCACAGATTAAAAATGACAATCCAGCTGAGAAACAGAGGAGTGGATGAAATTACCTTGAACCTAGTTCCAGGCCCATGATGAGGTCTTAGTCATGAGTCTGACACTAGCCATAGCCAGCAAGAGAAGAAATTCCCTAGCGGTGTAGTTATAAGGGTTGAGGATGAGTCACTGAGTAAGTGATTGATCCTATTCCATTTTCCACTTACTATCAGCCACTTTGCAGAGAAATCACACCTTAGGCTGCTTAAAAAGTTTGTTTTTCTAATTCCAAAAGTCCTTGGAGGTGAAGGACATTTGTGAGATCAACCTGTTCACCTTCATCATTTTATAGATGAAATAACAAGGCAAAGGAAAGTTAAAGGAACCAGAACAAAACAGTCCTGTTACTTTTATCAAGGCTTTTGTCTTATGGCAAGTAAAGACTTACTACTGCTAGACATACAACCCTGATTTCAATCTTTATTGACATCATCATTTGTGCATGAAATTTTTACTTTGGTGTGTCTTTATTGTTTGTATTTGATCCTTGACCATTCTTCTCTAGATCATATACCACTTTCATGTGGGCAATAAGTCACGAGGAGGTTTCTGTTTTTATTTTTGTTTTGCACCTTTTGGCTGTAGACAACACCAGTCCAGTCTTTAGGCTTTCACAAAGGAATTTTTGTTTTAGCCTGGTTATTGTAGGACATCTATCTGCTCCAAAGGTTCTTATAGATGAAATGAGATTTTTATATGTGAGTTTCTGTTTTCAAACACATAGATAGATGAATGATAGATGGATAGATATAAAAGCATATAGACATACCACTGGGAATATAGCTAGCCATATAAGTAAGCCTGTGTATGTAAGTGAGTGATAGAGTAGTTGTGGTGTTCCTGTCCTGTAGAGGAGGTTAGACTGTATTCAACACAGAGGATCAGAATGATTGGGAAGCATTCCAGGAAAAATGTGCTCCGTAAGGTGGATGTTGAACATAGATGCTTTTTATAGGTTGCTAATGAGGGAAGAGGTGGTATTCCGGCGTCTAGACAAGGCAGGGTAGGAAGAGACACTCTTGTGGATTTGGTGTTTTGTATGTTTGTGGGGATGGGAGTGTAGTGGGTATTCTGGAAGAGTGAGCCTGCCTGGAACAGAGAATTTGATTATACAGCCAGAGCCAGATGGGAGAACTGTACTTTGGGGCCACACTGCAGACCGCTTTAAATGCCAAGCTGAGCCATTTTGCACATTATCCTATAAATCCTGAAGCCAGGCATTTGATTATAAGGAAAATATTATAAGGAAAATAACAACAGAGTGATTTTAGAAGGATAGATCTGATGGTGGTGTGCAAGATGGATCACATTGACGGGAAATACTGAAAGCAAGAAGAATCTGTTAGGGAATTAGGCACAGAAGTGATAAGGGCCTGAAATGGAATGGGAATGAAAAAATAGGAATGGGTAGGAGAAAGATTGCACAGGGAAGGGCGATGGGATATATAAAACTTGGAGGGCTGCACTTGGAGGAAAGCATGAAATTCTAAACCCAAATAATAGAAAGGATAATACTAGTTGGAAAGTCAGGAAGGGTGATTGGGGTGGGGAGGAAGATGTTGAACAAGAGGACAGTTAAATTTTTAGTCATGAAATTGAAGTGGGGCTATGTATCTAAGTAGAAATGTCCTATGGGCCTTCAATTGTAAGTACTGGATTTCTGGTGGAAGAGCAGGATTTTAGTTGGGTATTGCCTGCACAGAGTTGATAGGTGAGACCATATGGCTCATCTGTAAAATGGGAATAATGATAATGCTCATAGGGTTAGAAATAAATGAGATAATGCCAGGAGAGTACAAGCACTCAGCACTATCCTTGGCATATACTAGGGGTTTTCAGAAAGTTCATGGACAGGTTCAGATTATCTTTTAATACTATCTTTCCATGAATTTTTTGAAGTACCCTCATAGTTGACACTCAACAAATATTAGCATTTGTGATTTTTTTACTATGGGTTTTAGTGAAAGACAATTTTGTGAATTACTAGAACTGATATCTCAGAAGCTATAAAAGCCTTCTGCTTGGTGTGTTTTCTTAGTACCCCAAATGGAAGTTCATATGTTCTAATTCACATACTTGTTTCCCTAGCTGTTCAGGAAAAGTGACGGCCCAAACTATAATTGTAATGTTTAGCTGTTGATCACTGTTTATAAGGCCTGTAGTGTTTTTTACATAAGTGGTTAAGGATCTTAACTGCTCTTTTGTTCATTGTAACTTCCACAATACAGTCCCTGAGCCTTATTTTGTTTTCATTTGCTTGTGTCCAGAGTCGAATCAATTTTAAGAGGTTTATAAAGAGCTTCTTTTGAAGAATATTAACTCAGTGTATTAAAACTATATTCACTGTAAGTGGAACGGACTTCAGCAACAATGGAAGAAATCCAGGGGAGAGGCAGACTGTTACTGATGAAGAGTTGTATACTCCTGTTTGGGTATCTTTACATTTGTTGGGTCAGCGCATTCAGAGAAAATTATTCTGGTTTGTTTGAAACCTTCAAAAGCATTTTCAGCTGGGATCAGTGATTCTAATGGTTTGCAAACAAACCATTGGGTAGATATCATTGTAGGAATCTTAATGCAAGCTGTTTTAATCAGATTGTTGTCTTTATAACAAGTTTCAGTGTTTTTCGTCATAAATATAAATAGCTTATTGGGCTCCTGACATGCTTAATACACTCACTGCTAGATCATCTATGTTAACTCCAGTTCTCTCCACAAAACCCAGAGACCTTAAATGTGCTGTGTATTACAGTGCTTATAAGAGGCAGGAACAAGATTTGAACTTACCTGAAATCAGCTATAGAAATCAATGCTCTATACCATTGTACATCTCATAATTCTCATGCTCTACTATTCTGTCATTGTTGCAAGTGAAAAAAAGTCCCATTATTGTACCACTTTTAATTGTGTTTACTATTGCCTTCAGTAAAGTCTTTATTTCTAAAATGTTTAAATAAGACATAATACTTAAATGAAAATATTGCCAGCTATAACTGCTAGATTCTAATTTTGGTTTATGTTATAGGACGTTGGATGAGGAGTTGCTCAGGCTTTCGCATTCCTAATCTGCTATGAAGAGGGGATTTAAAAAATAGATTACCTGTTGATGCCCCCTCTATTGGACTATTGTAAAAACTCTTAAAAAGATTTTGCTGGAAGTAGGCTATCCTAATGTAATGTTTTTGGAGTATTTGAAAGTGACTATTCAAAACTCGTCTGTAAGCTTTCCTTACCCAGCCCTCAGTGAAGAACAGGGGAGAGAGGGTAAAATTTTCCTCAACAGTAAAAAATAAAATAAAATAAAAATAAAAGTATTTAAAATAAATACATAAATAAATAAATGTTTCTGCACTTCACTGAAAGGACTCTTTTTGTGTTTACTTATCTTTATCCAAATCTCTACCTCCCGCAGTCTTTTCCATCTCAGCAAATGGCACCAACTCCATGCAAGGCAGGAATTCTAAGAGTTAATTTTTTTTTTTTTTTTTAAAGATGACCAGTAAGGGGATCTTAACCCTTAACTTGGTGTTGTCAGCACCACGCTCTCTCAAGTGAGCTAACCGGCCATCCCTATATAGGGATCCGAACACGTGGCCTTGGTGTTATCAGCACCACACTCTCCTGAGTGAGCCACAGGCCGGCCCTAGAGTTAATTCTTATTTCTTCACTTCCAGTGTCCAATCTGACAAGACCTGTCAGCTCTTCGTCAAGTGCTTCCTCTCCTTTTCTGTGTGTTCTTACCCCTTTGTAAACCATCCTCCACAGAGACAACTTCATAAATGGAGATCACATCACCTCATTCCCCGCTCACAACCTTCCAGTGGTATCCTCACACCCTCTGAAAGGCTTACAGGGACCCACATGATGGTGCCCTGACCCGCCTCTGCTGTCATTCTCTACACCCTCGTGCTGGCTGTGTTCCTTCAGCACTTGCAGAGGACTCTGCCCCAGGTCTTTTAGTTGGCTCTTTCTAGTCATTTGGGTCTCTACTCAGATACCGCCTTCTCAGTACAACTTTGTCTGATGGCTTACTTTTATAGTCCCCCATTGTGGTATCATGTTACTCTCTTTACTTTCATTGAGTGTTTGTCATTCGTTTTTTATCTGCTTGTTTATCTTTCTACCCCAGGAGTCCAAGGTTTACAGGAGCAGGGAAGAATGTCTTGTTCATTACTGTATCCCCCACAGCTGCCACATAGTAGCTGTTAAATAAATATCTCCTGTGTGAACAAGAAAATAACCATTCTAAAAAACTCTACTGTCTGATATTTAAGGCCCATTACTTTCCACAAAAATTTCCTATGAAACCCTAGTATTTTGGTTTGTTTTTGCTCATTAATAAATGTCAATTTTCAGTAGTAAAATAAGTTCAGGAACTGCTATGTTAAAATAAAACAAGGTTAAGTATTGCAGTTCTTGGCAGGATCTTGAATATATTAATGTACACAATCTCCAGAAAGACTAGCACTGCATCAAAAGTTTATTTGACATTGGAAGCCTTTGAGAATTATCTCATTGGACTGCTGTTCTTTACAACACATTCTGGGAAATACTGTCTTAGACAATCAAAATAGAAAGAGGGAAAATGGTCTTACATTGACTATAAGGAGGCAGATTTATAAAGAGAACAGGCTGACAACCAAGCACTTAGAAAAAAATTAAACCTATGAAAAAGACAAAAGGATTCAAAAACAATATAGTCATTGAGACTATTCAGTTTTGTGCAAGCAGCTGTACGCACTTTCTAGATTTTCTGTCTTAGTAGCTGGACAGTAGCCTACAATGAGTGTACAATAAGTGTTTGTTGACTATTTAATGATGAGTGAATAACTGTGGCCCAGGATCACCATTAAATAATTATCTTAAGAACTCCTTGGCTTGTTTAAATAATCAGGAAAATAATCTAAAATATTTTGGGGAATTTTTCATTCCAAAGGATTAAAATAAAAGTAATATTAGTACTTATGAGAATACTTCAACTGTTATTTTATTGCCTAAAGGCTTTGCATAACTTAGGAATTTACTGAATATTGTATTATTCAAAACTAACATGGGCTTTGTACAAACATGCCTATTTGCTTGGATAAAAATGGTAGAGCTCTTCCAAAGAGTAAAAATGTTATTTTACCATATGTAACTATGCTTTAGATTTTTGCTTTTTATTTCTCTTTTGCTAAAGTTAAGCAAATCTAAAATTAAAATAATTTGATAACATCAGCTAATATTTTTTAAACTCAGGTTCTTCAGGTAGAATTTACATATGGTAAGAATTACCCTATTTAGACATACAATTGAATGCATTTATAAAAATCACCACCACCATAATCTAAATATGTGTAATTAGTATAATTGTAATATAATATATATATAAATATAGAATATTTCCATCCCTCAAAGTTTTCTCTTGCACCTGTGTAGTCTTTCCCCCCTCACAGTACTGATTATCCCTACATTTTTGCCTTTTCCAGAATGTTCTATTAATGAGATAAGACAGCAAATATATAGCCTTTTAGGAGTGGCTTCTTTCACTTTGCACAATGCTTTTGATATTCATCTGTGTTGTTGCATGCATTAGTAATTTGTTTCTTTTTATTGCTTTTAGTATTTTCTTTTATGGACGTATTACAATTTGTTTATCTATTCATCAGTTGGTTGATATGTGGACTGTTTCCAGGTTTGTTATTATGAATAGAGTTGCTATAAACATTTGCCTATAGATCTTTATAAGGACATACGTCTTCATTTCTCATGATAAATAACTAGGAGTGGGATTGCTGCATCATAGGGTCCATGTACTTGCTAACTTTTAAGAAACTGTCAAACTGTTTTCCAAAGTTGCTATACCATTTCGCATTCTCACTAGCAATGTATGAGAGCTTCATTTGTCCTGCATCCTGGCCAGCATTTTGTATTTATTGTTTGTAGTTTTCATTTCAGCCATTCTAGTAAGTATGTAGTGGTATCTCATTATGGTTTTAATTTTCATTTCGCTAATGACTAATGATGTGCATCTTTTCATGTGCTTGATATATATATATATATATATATATATATATATATATTTGATGAAGCATTTGTTCAAATCTTTTACCCATATTTTTATTGGATTATCTTCTTATGAAGTTGTAAGAATTTTTTATGAATTCTGGATGTGAGTTCTTTATCAGATACGTGTTTTGTACATATTTCCTTCCCAGTCCGTGGCTTGTTGTTCCATTTTCTTATCAGTTTCTTTCAAAGAGAATTTGATGAAGTCCATTTTACCATTTTTTTTTCTTTTATGCTTTATGCTTTTTGATCCTAAGAATCTTTGCCTAACCCAAAATAACAAATATTTTCTCGTATATTTTCTTTTAGAAATTATATTTTTAGGTTTTGTATTTAGTTTTATGATCCATTTCAAGTAGATATTAGCATAGTGTAAGATAAAGGTTGAAGTTCATTGTTTTCTGAATGGATGTCCAATTGTTCAAACATCATTTGTTAAAAGGATTATCTTTTCTCTTTTGAATTATAGCCCAAATTTCATGACTTAAAATTAGGATCCACATATAAGAGTGGTATATGGAAAAGATTATAAATATGTATTCCTAGCAGTATGCCTATTTGAATTTGTTGTCATTGCTTTAGAAAATAGGTTTTCTGCCTGTTCATATTGTTTTCATAAAGCATACCATGAAGTACAGAGGGAACATTTAGTATTTTATGGTGATTATAATGGCCATCAAAAGCATGAAATATTGGTATTAATTTAGGTCAATTTAAGTAAATTGGGCATCCTAATTTTCTCTATAAGTAGAAAGTACTTTTTCATACAAGATTACTTTTGTGGAGGCTTCATTTAAGTTTTTACACCCATTTGTTGCTTTGATTATTCTTCAGTGAAACAAGTTTTTGGTAGATATGATGATGATGATGATTTTAGCTAGATTAACTAAATAGTTGTAAACATACAAACTGTCTCTACAGTATATAAATTCAAGATGTATCAACAATTACAGAATACTATGCTAACATTTCATAAGAGAGTTAGCCCATGTAGAAGAGAAATATAAATACAGTTATTAGATGAGTTCCATGTTATTTCAGCTTTATGGAACCTCTCCACAAAAATGAACTTTCTTATATTGGGATATTTTTTCTCAAATGTTGCAGGAGTCTCCTACTTTAAGTAAAACACTTTTGCGCAAAAAATTTCAAACCATTTTAGCCAGGGAATGATTCTTAGCTTTTTCAGATGGTTATTTGGTTTTTCAAAATCAACCAGAAGTTCCTCTTAATCTCATATCCCTCAAACTCTCATAAGAGAGAGATGTTTTCATTTTCTGAGATGTGATGACTCTTCAGGAACGGAGTTGTTTCTTAAATCAAATGTGGATCCATTATCACTAGAGGGCAGTAAACACAAACAGATTTAGTGGATTTCCTTGAGTTACGGCTTTTTAAATATTAGTATTAATCAAAGAAAGTATGGTTTTTATAATGTGGAAATACATTTAAAATTCTGTTATTTAAAATATTCGCTTTAAATTAATTCTAGATTATTGTCTGCCTCTAAAAATATTTTTAAGGCATCTGAAAGCAAACGGAGACTGTGTGTTTTTAGAGATACTACTTTGCTGTCACTGTTTATTTAATATCTGAAGTTTAACTTTGCCTCAGGAGTCTTCAAGGAGCATTTAGTAATTGGATTTGCATTTGTTAAGCTGACCAGTACTGGATTTATGAGAGCCCACTTTATATAGATTTGCTTCTTGATTAATAACAACTACCAGAACTTTATTTATTTTACACCTTCCTACTTAAAATTATAGAATGATTACAGGATAAAATATTTTCCATCAGTCTAAGTGCTACTGAAAACCATGATATTGTCAGGAAAATTCCTTAGGTTGGAGGTATCTAAGAGTTAATTTGGTTATTTTAAACAATATTTCTTAAATATTCCAAGCATAGTAATATAATGTCCAGCTTAAAATTGAGATCTATTTATTGATCCTAGGCTAAATATAAAACAATGCCTGAAATACTTATTTTGACAAATTATAGTCCTTTGAAGCCAGGCAGCCTAGATAAACATCTTGGCTCTGCAACCTGTCAGCTTTGTGACCTTGAGCAAGACACTTGATGTCTCTGAGCCTGTTTCCTCATGGTTTGGTTTGTTTGTTTTCTTTTCTCTATTCTAAAATGTGTTTTTTCTTTCTTGACCTCTGTTACAAAGTCAGTGATGCCAGTAGGTGTTAATGTATCAAAGATTCAACTACATCAGCAGAATTTTAAATACTGTCCTGAAATGTCCTGAAGTAGCTCAGAAAGATTGTTGATTGCTGATATCTGTTAAGGACTGACAAAATGAGGAATAAAAGAGGAGTGGCATCTAGAGATTCTGAGAAGTATTATTAGGAAAAGGTAGAAAAAGAGAACTGAATGCTGCAAGAAATTATTTTTTTCTATTTGGGTGTTTGAGAGCAGGAGATTATAAATAGAAAAACTGAGTTCTAGCCCTAGCACTGCCCCTCATGTGTGTTTTCAGGACTCTTCTGGACCTCGGTTCCTCGTCTGAATGTGCCATCATCATTACATCTGTGTGTGAGGGCATCTGTGTCTAGTTCATGTAGCACTCCCAAACATGAGCATGTCTCACGCTAAGATGGGACCACCTGTCTCTGGGCACCTGTTTCCTGACTACACTAGTTAGTAGGATCCACCCTGTCCAGAGATCTGACCATAGTAATAGTAACTGTGGTTCTTTAATTCAAGACACTGGAGAGTGAACAAAAGGATTAGTGATAAACAAATCCACTCCTAGATTCATACCATTTATTATAGAGTTTGCACCAGACTAATTATATGACGAGCTATCATATACCGTGAAGAGCAAAGACTGAAAGAGGCCTGGATTTGCATCTCAGCCCTGTCACTTATGGGGCAAGTTATTAAATATTTAAAAATGTCCACCTTTTCACCTTAAAATAGGAATGATATCTATCTCACCGAGAGGTTGCAAAGATTAGATGTAAGGTATATAAGCTTTTAGTGCATAGCAGGTACCTAATAAAAACCGTAACTATTCTTATTACAGTTTCTTCACTAAAATTGGCAGAAGCCAAGTCTGACTATAAAAACTGGTATTTCTCTGGCCTTGTCCAGATTTCTCTCTGGATTGTCTAGATTCTCTGTAGGCTGCCACTACCATGGCAATAGGAAGGAGCTTCTAGTCTGTCTCTTATAATAGGAAAAATGAAATATGAAATGAGTTTTATTTGGCCTCAGTTTAAAAAAGATTTCTTATTCCCTGGAAACATAGAAACCTTCTTTGGTACTTTTAATTTGACACAATTAAGTAATCTCCCTTATTATGGCAGAGTAGGGATTTACAGTTGAATCATTTCAAACCTAGCACCTATCAGAGTGTCTAGCACATAGTAGTTGCTGAGTAGAGGTTTGTAGAATGAAGGCATCATCACATTCAGCAGAGAAGTGGTAGTGGATGTTAGAGGGAGGGGAAACTGTGTGTGTGTTTGTGGATAATTTTTTAAGACAGGACCTGTTATTCTGCCGTATGTAATTTGTTTTGAATGTTTTTTGACAGTTTTGCTGAGGGTGAAAAACCATGTCTTTTCCTGTCTTCTATGGGTAGTATAAAAATATTGATGTTTTGCTTTTCATCAGCCAACAGTCTTTTTGTTCCTGTGGTTCCCTACCTTGAGAAACACAGACAGCACAGGATATCTTTCTTGCCTCAAAGACACTCCACTGTAGTTGAGAAGGCAAAGTTTGAGTCACTTGAAGTAACTAAAACAGTGATTCTTAACACTGGGGAACATTTAAGAAATTTCAGGGCACAGTGATTGGGAAGTGCTCCTGGCATTTGATGGGCAGAGAGGCCAGGGAGGCTAGCTACCCTGGGATCGGTGAGACAGACCTTCGCCAGGAAGGATTGCTTTATGTCCTGCACAACTTCTGAAAATTCCATGTAGGTGAAAGATGCATGTATAATTACCTGAGCCTAGAACCCAGCTACTTTTTACATATAAACACTAAGTATTTTTACATGATTTTAATCTGCACCATATTTTCAAGTAAGGCAGCAACAGTGTATATTGAGGGAATATTACAGTGTGTTACATTTGAAACCTTTCCAAGAGCCATACATCAATTTTGGGGTAAAAAAAATTCTCTTTCTTCTCATCTAACAGCCAACACGTTGTTGTTACTTTCATGGTAATTGTTTCTGTCAGAAAAATAATAGCAAATGCTTACGTACCACCTGCTGTTCTAAGTGCTTTTTATGTAGATGAACTAATTTAATCCTCACAATAACCCTTTAAGGTGGATAGTATTATTTTTTTGCAGTTTCCAGATGGGTAAACTGAAGCATGGAACGTTTAAATAATTTCCTCAAGGTCACACAGCTAGTCAGTGATAGTAAGATCTGAGCCTTTGACTATTTGTTAAATTTTGTAGTATTTAATGTAAATTACTTTTCTTACTCCTTTATGTTACTGATAAAGCTATTATGCTGATTTTTTTAAAGTATCTGTAGAGAGTATTTAGTCTATATGTATACAGTTGTGTGTCACTTAATAAGAAATGTGTCACTAGGTGATTTCATCATTGTGCAAACATCATACAGTATGCTCACACAAACCTAGATAGTATAGCCTGCTACACACCTAGACTGTGTATGGTATAGCCATTATAATCTTATGGGACCATCATCGTGTATACGGACCAAAACTTATTATGTGGTGCATGACTGTGTATTTAGTAAAGTTTGTAGATAGGAAGCATATTTAGGGATTTCATTTCAGGATAAAAAACATACTAGTTACAACAACAACAAAAAGTAAATTTGTTTGAAGTTTGTCAAATAAAATAGATTGATGGATGGATTTTTAAAAAGAAGGGAATGCAATGAGCCTGATGTGGCTGAGAACCTCCTGTAGAGCATAATTTGTATTTAAATGACATGATCCGACACTTATACCTTGCTCTTCAAGGAGCACACCAAGGTGCTCATGGCTCTGGGCATTTGCTCTTGGTGTACCCCTCTCTTGACTTTCCCTTCCCTGCCTCCCTTCCTCCCAGATATCCACATGGCTTGCTCCCACTCTTCAGATGTCTGGGTATATGTCATCTCATCAGAGAGGCTTTCCCTGAGCATGTTATAACATAGGAAACTTTATTCCTAACACTTCATAGCCTCTTTATCCTTTCTTTTTCTCCCTTGCACTTATATCACCCCATGATACAGTATATATTTAGTAACTTAGTTATTGAATATAAGCTCCATGCGAAAAAACTTTGTTTTGTTCATTGCCATGTCCCCAGCATTCAGGACAGTGCCTGGCATGTAGTAGGAGCTTAATAAATAACAAATGAATAAAGGGACAAATGTAGGACAGTTAGAATTTGAAGAAGGGTTAGAATATTTGGTCTTGAGGTGTACTTCGAATGATTTAAATCTGACTTTGATAGACCGGTTTGGGGTAGGCATAGCAGAAGGAGGGTATTCTAGTCAGTGAATTCAGTGGAGAGAGAGAAATGGAATCATCTGCTATGTTGTGGAAATGGTTGGAATACTGGCCTTACAGGTGGAGAGCAAAGATGTTAAAGAGGAGCTGAAAGTAGGCTTGGAGTTGGGTGTTAGGGTTGGATGATGGCAGTCTGGAGCTCTCAGGGGAATGTGAATGTATTAAAGTGGGCGATGTCAAGTTGGTTGCTAGATTTGAAGTAACAGGCTAAGGCTAGATTTGAGGAAAATCGGTCCAGCAGTGGAGATCAGTATGGGACTGGAAGGGCAAAAGCCAGAGGCCAAGAAGATGAGCTAAGAAGCAATTATAGTGTTTTGGGCCTGAGATACAGTGTGGTGTTATGCAGTTGAAAGAAAACATGGTATAGAAAAAAAAAAAAAAAGGATACATTTGAGAGTTAAAAAAATATAGGTGCGATAATGGAATGGTTGTCATAATCATCGTCATCATCATCATCTGATACCTATTTATCATTTACTATGCATTCTTGTTTCATGTGCTTTGCATATATTATCTCATTTAATCTTCATAATAACTTGTTCTGCTCATTTATTGCTACAGAACAAATTACTTCAAACTTAGTGCCTTGAGATGTAAATTTATTTTTATTGGTTTTATTGATTTTATGGGTTAATTGGGCTTGGCTAGAAATTCTTGCTCGGGGTCCCTCATGTGGTTGCTGTCAGACGGCAGCTGGGGCAGGAGTTGTCTGAAAGCTCAGCTGGGCTGGATGACAAAGGTGGCTTCTACACTTAGGTTTGGCTCTGGGCTGTATGGCTGGCATAGCTGGAGGCTGGGTGGGTGTGCACACTTGTTCTTGTGTGAGCTAGTGCTCATTCTCACTCTTTCTTTCTGTCTCTCTTTCTTTCTCTCTCCTCTTCATGAAGTTAGCATGGACTTCCTTATAGCATGGCAACCTCAAAGGAGTCAGACATTCTTAGATGGTGGCTCAGGAATCCCAATAGCATGTTCAGAGAGAGAAGACGAAAGCTGTAAGACTTCTTATGACTTAGCCTTGGCAGTCACACAGCACCACTAACTGGCTACACGAGCCAGTTCACACTCAACATAGGATGGTGTGGCTCATTGGGAAGCATCTTTCGAGACCAGCTGCCACTGTACTAGCTGCCATTTTACATGAGGATTCTGACCCACTAATAGCTAGGTTATTTGTTGGAGGACTGCACTAAAGGATTTGAACTTGGAGTCCATGTTCTTATTCTTAGAACCTGGGCGAACGTGGGAAAATCATTTTTTCTCTCTAGGTCTTACTTTATGTGGAAATGAGGGGATTGGAAGGGATAATATTGAAGGTACTTTCTATTCCTTTTGGTCTTTTTTATTTTTATTTTTGGTAGCTGGCCAGTGTGGAGATCCAAACCCTTGACCTTGGTGTTATAGCACTGTGCTGTAACCAACTAAGCTAACTGGCCAATCTATTTCTTTCAGTTTTTAAGTGTTTGGATTGTGATGATGGGAGTGGGAAGGGAAAAGAATCAACTGAAGGAAACAGCATTTTATAAAATATGAGAATTGGTAACCAAGTTGGGTGAAGGAGAGAAGGTGATGTGATACAGGGGAACATGCCAGGCCTATTCAAGGATGACTTATGTGAAACATCTGATAGCATCTGACTCACATGAGACAGCTATTGAAAGAGTCACAGATTTCATCTGCAATACTGAAAGAAATATGGGCCCACTGATGGAAATGAAGTAGTTATAAGAACTACTTTAAATAGAAAAATGTTTCACAGTTTTGAAAAATATTGGTGTGGCTGGCAGAGCATTCAAGATGGGACAGTATCTTATATTTGGAAATATGATACTAAAGTTCAGGTTAAAAGTGGTGCTTGCAGAGTATGGGTTTGGGACGGAGTCTTTGTGGAGATCCCAAGTTTGGGGATTAGGAGAAGGCAGAGAAGGCATGGTCAGAGAAGTGGAAAGAACACCAAAGAAGTTCAGGGACATGGGAGTTGAGGGAGAGTGGCAAGAGTGATCCAACAATACGGAACACTTCAGAGAAGTTAAGGAGAATGAAAGACAGAAAAAAGGAGGAGCTTAATATTCTTCTGGCGGTGGTGTAAGTGGAATGTTGGGGTTTTGAATTCTTTCTTTTATAGAGGGTTAAGAGGAATTTAGGAAATGAACACAATAGGTGTGCACAGCAGCTGAGGACTTGAGCAGCAAAGGACCAATACAAACTCAAAGAGGCAGTGTTTCATGGATGTTTACTCTGAGAGCATACTATCTAAACAGACAGACAAACCCTGAGGTAGAAATACTTAATGGCAGGAAGACTGCACAATAACCATGTCAGCAAGTCACAGAAGCAGAGTAGTGAGTACAAACTTTGAGGTGGAGATGAGGCAGAATAGGAAGAATTTTATGCTAAAATAGAGTAAAAGGTAGATTTGCCTTGTTTCTCATACACAAGACCTTTTTAGTATAAAAGTTACAGTTAACACGATTCCAAACTTAATACTATCCCAAACCTAATAGAAAAGATTGTTATGCTCAAAAGAGTTTAGATTTATTATTTTACCATCCTCATAAGAGGTTTGGTTACTCTTGAACTCAATTCTGTATTCCTAAGAGCCACTCATTCCTTTCTTAACTATTTGTACAGCCATAAAAAATGTTCTCTTCTGATCAAAATATAGATCCTGAGATCTATACACAAAACTCTGCATTCAAAGTCCATACACAGTGCATTAGCTTTTAGATTCCCGACTGCCCGTCAGATTTATACTAAATGGTCTCCACCCCTAGATTCTGAAGGTTATAGAGCTCAGCCAATATATAACGATAGAAACAAAAGGAGCTGAGAACAGCCATGACACACAGGTGAGGAAACGTGTCACAAATGTTTCCATTTGTGAATTCTGGACATTAATCGTATTTTATAATCACAATGCTTTTATGTTGGGTGGGGGAATAGCTTTGGCAATATCTGCGTCACCAGGGAAACCACTTGTTCTGGATTTGAGAGGAGGCAGTTAAAATGCCTTATTGCCTTTTTCGGAGTAGCTTTTATTTGGAAGGGAGAGAAATCAGAGAATATTAAAATTCATAGAACTGACACCAAAATGATTGACAATCCTTACTTAAGAATGAGCTAAGAGGAATTTAGAAGAGTTTTATGGTTATTCATCACTACGAGAGGGAAGCCCCCTTCATTTTTGCATAAGGCAGCCTTGGAGCTGTAGGGATACCATACTTAAATGGCATTTGCAGGGAGCGGGGGTGGGAGGTGGGAACTTCTGCCCAGAGGTTCATCCTTTCCAACCAATCACAAACCAGTCTGTACCGAGTCCACGCCCCCTGCCCTTAAAGACCCAGGGGTGGATTGCGATTGGTGCGTAGTTGGGGTTTTATGGGAGGGGTTACTTGTCACCCTTTATGGCTTTTCTGCAGTTCCTTATTTGGTAGCTCTGGACAGAACTAGTCTTTCTTGCAGCTAAGCATCTTGACATACATTATTCATTAAGCCCTGGAACTCAGGGAGAGAAAGATGCAGACCCTTAAATCTTTAGATATTCCTTTCTCACTTGTTTTTTCTTTATTCAGAATAGTTGTTGAATTTTATTCTGTCCTGGAATTTTACAAATGGCATGTATTCAATGGGAAGACGGCTGGATGGGATCTAATGCCAGGCTTTCTTATGTATACTTAATTACCAAAAATCTTTAAAAACCTACACGCTTCGTGGCTTGTGGAGATTGTTAAAATGTCGAGATTTTGAAGATAATACACATTTTAGAACTTACTGTCTCTTTCTCTGTATATATTTATATATATATATAATCAATCAAAAATGCCTGAAGCAAACTATTTACTGTCAGTGTCTTGGGGCTATATAAAGGTAAGATTTATTTAGCTTTTGAAAACACCTAATTACTCTGATTACATAATTGAGAGTTTTAACAAATTATATTGGAGTCTCAGCTAAGAAATTTTATATTTCGTTTTAGACATGAACTAGGAAAGAAATATGTGCTTTTAGTGGCCAAGATAAGATTGTATAACTTTTGTCAGTTGTAGCTTGCTTGCATGTTCAAATAGCTTTTTTGATGTGCAGTGGTTCTTCTGTTTGTCATTTGGTATGGATTTGAGTTGTGCTTGAAAATATTCAGGTAGTTCAATAAATTAATTGAAATAAATTATTGGACCAAATTATTTATACTGATTTATGGATTCCAGTTAGTATGTGGCACTTAAAGTTTATAAAACTAATTTGTGGCTCTTTCTAAAAATCTGTATTAGTTTAACCAGATAAGGAAAATGGGTTTTTTTACCTTTAGAAATAAAGCTCTAGATAACATTAAAAATTGACATTACTTGACTATTTAAGTGATATTTTATAACAGTGTAAATGTGATTTTCTACTTGTATAACTGGAAGAAAGTTTATATGATACTATTACGTTTGTTAACTGCAAGAAATTCATTAATACACTGAATTTAATAAGATTTTGTTCATGTTTAGCAGGCTTTCTGCATGCCCTATAGTATTGCTGGCACTGTGGTCCTATCTCTGTAATAAAAACAGGAGGTAGAAAAACCTTATTCAGCCCCAAATGAAGCATCACTTCAGAAATTAAAGTTTATCCTTGAATATTTGAGCCAATCACATCACATTTTTTAAAAATATCTTTTTGTTATTTTTAAGGACCTTCAGATTGAAATATTTTTCACTTTCTTTTATTTTCTTTTTGAAGGAAAATTTCCTCTTTCCTGTTGAGATTTACTTGAATTCTAAGAAAACTAGAAAATTTGTTTCAGTTTTGGTTGTCCAAGTGGTCATGATTCCTCACCTCCCTTTAAATCTATATAGATGGTCCAGAGTTTTTGAATTGTTTTTAAATATGTAAACTTTCATTATTTGAACTCTGCTAGCCATTTATTGGCTAAAATTTTTTTTTAAATACAGAAAAGTATAAAGTGTAACGTAGAGAGTAATTCTCACCATAATCCCCCCACAATTCATCTTTCAACTTTTAGCCAACAGATATTTCATTCATGTTAAAGGGCTTTACATTTGCATTGTGGTTATAAACAATACCTCCAAAAATCTAAAGACAGGATTTTAGTACTTATATTTTTGAGGAACATTTTTGCTGGACAGCTTTGTATATCTTTTAATACTATACCCCTACAAACGTTTAAGAAATGCAAGTATAGATATGTTTGGTCTTATCATGCATTTGAAGGATTTACTTTTATACAGCCAATGCAGTATTTATTTAAATAACTTTTAGTTCTGATATCTACCAAACTTGTAGTGCATAGCAGTGAAGCATAATCAGATGATTTTTAGCAGAATATTGTAGGTAAGAAATAAGCATTTTCTTACTGCTTGACCTGTACCACCTCCTTAAATGTGTACTGAGAGGATATGTAATATACTCAGTAGCACACTGGTGTGATTCAGAAATACATGGGATTACATTTAAGAATATTTTATTTTATTTATTTATTTTTGTTGTTGTTATTTTGTTTCCTGAAGAATCTTAAAGGCAGAACATAGAGTGGAGAACTGGAGTTCTAAAAAGCAAAATACAGTATTCAGATTCAACTGAATTTTCACTTTCTTTTATGCCTTAAATGCTGCACACAGACATTCTGATGCATGATGAGAACAAAGGACTTGAAGGCATTCACTTAGAAATATCCCTCTTTTTTCTTAGCAACCATAATTCTATGTATTGTTTTCAGGCTACTCAGGCCACAAACAATTAGAAATTCATCAACAGGAAATATTTACAGATTACTTTAAAAAAATAACTAAGTGTTCAATTAAATTGTTCTGCATTTTGTAACCAGTTTTTTTTTAAAGTATTTCTATATTTTGTCTCTTCTAAACCCAGTAATTGGGAAATAAAATGATGTCCCAGGAAAAATACATTTTATCAGCCTTTTATCATCCCTTTCATCCCCCCCCCGTGGTAATTTTATTTGGTTGTCTTAATAAACGTTATATAGTTATCTTAAAATGAGAATTTTACTTATATTTAAAAATATTTGTTGAATGGTTTAGAATATTATTCTTTCGTACTTCAGAATCAATTTGTAAGATCAACTACCAGCTGAGAAAATACTAGTGGTAATTTTTGCAGTTATTAATTTAGCTTATATTATGAGCAAAAAAGGAAAACAATTTTGATTCCTCTTAGAGAATACCCTTATGTTATAACTTAATTGACTCTTTGAAAATTGTCTTTAGGAAATCCTTCACACTCCTTCCCTTGGGAATAGAGGGGGCTCCTTCAAATATTTTCTCTTACAATTATGCTAAAATCAGATGTCGATTTTCTTGGAGCACCTTACACACATTGGTAAGGAGATAGGTGTGTGATGAAGGGTTTCTCCAACCCATGTTTTTGTGTTTTGAACAAAGGCAGGAATGTATTCTGGGAATAATGTTATATGATGTAGAAATATTCAGTGGAATATGCAGTCTGTCATTTATTCAGTCTATACAATTGTTAGATTCCTTTCCTGACATTTTTTGCCATAGTGATCTATGCTAACTATTTTGATAATTTGTATAAACAAACTGCCAGGAAAATTGCACTTCATTCTTTATATTCTTCTAGAAGAATCCACTAATTTGTGTAGCATATCTGTAGGTACCATGCACATTGTTTTTTTTTTTTTTTTTTGCTTGGGCATCTGGCAACATATTCTTTATACCAGGTTGTATATAAATTAAAAGATGGGTCTGTGAAAAACTGAGTCCCTTTCTGACTTTTCCAGTTGCCACCCAGAAGGCTTCGTTGTTTAGTTTTCATTGAGAGAAGTATAAGATGGACAGCAGTTCCTGTATAGACTGCTGAGAGGCTAGCAGTGGCTGAAAGCCTTGCATGTTCCCCCATCTTTTATAAAAAAGGACTTTGTCATGACCAGGTAGTTCTTAATAGCAACTTTTAGCTAATAATATGGACAATTTCAGGTCAAAGAGGTATTCATTGAATACATGTTTAAAATGTTTAACACACTCTCTTTTGAATGTAGTTTGCCTATGAGTAGATTTTTCCAAGGGTGAATTTCATCTGTAAAGCAAAGATTTTTCTTACCTGTGAAACATTATGCATGATATTATAGTTATGTTTTAGAAACACAGTCACAGTTTCTCATATGAATACTGTCCTAAATTCTTTTATGGAATTGGAGGAAGGGGAGCTAGCTTATTTAGGTATGTGTGTTTATGGTCATAACTAAAGTCAGATTCTTCATACATCTGCCCTGCAGTGATAAAAATCAGCTGTCAGTATAAAAGGCCCAGAAGTCAGGGGCTGAGTGCCAGAAAGGGAGCTGGGAAAAAGAACTAATATTTAGCACCTACTGTGTACCAGGCTAAATACAAGATACTTTCTATTAGCTCATTTAATTAGTTGAAAACCCATAATCTACTCAAGAAAATATAACTTTGTAAAGATGGACAGAAAAACTTTTGAACACTGTTGTAAATGTCTTTATGAATATTCTTAAAAGGCCCCTGATTTTATTTTTTTCCAACAGATCATAATAAATGATGCTAAGTGAAAACAAGCAGCAATCCATATTTTGTATACTACTTGATGCCGATTTTAAAAATACACACATGCACACAAATGGAGGGAAAAAAGGCATAGAAGGAAATATAACTATTTACCTATGGTTTTCTCTGAGGACTGGGGATTTATATGACTTCTCTTTTTTTTTCTACATAGCTTTCTAGATTTTCTATAGCATATGTGAATTTTGTAATTAGAAAGAAGTTATAAAAATACATGAACAAAGAAAATGAACTTTGTGTTCCTGAGTTTGAGAATAAGTACCCTAGACCTATAAATTGATGGCCAGAATTTGTATTTGTCGTTGCCAATTCTTCATTTTTGACTGCAGGAGGATATGCATTTCTTGTATCCAATAGTCTATTGAAATGATTTTTTTTTTTTCTTTAAAGTCTCCCTCAGTGCTTTGTGGTGATAGTTAAATTCTTATACGTAATCTAGATGGTCAATAAGATTGACTTTGGAAGTGATTTGGCAAACTGTATTGGTTTAGGCCATCTTGGTATGAATTATGCAGCGAAGCAAGATTTTTTAAAAATTCTAAATAATTAAATACAAGAAAGAATTACATTTCAAACATTTTTAAAAGATAAACTCACTACTCACCTCCAGACTTAAGTGAAAATTTATGGTGAAATTCAAAATTTTAAAGGCTGCTAAAGATTATGGTAAAATATGTTTGACTTTTTTGATCAAGTATCTAATAGCAGTTACCCTATATGATAGAAAAAATATATGTTTCTGTATATTAAGAAAAATATTAAAAGGATATTAAACCTAGTTGAGCTGTTTTCAGAGTCAAAGGAGCACACATAAAGAAGCAGCTGAAAGGTGGGGAAGCACAAAATCTTTGAGAATTTTGGATATTGCTAATGCCATGTGGTGGCAGTAGGTTAATTACATGTTTCTTTGAGTAAAATAGGCACTATGGTATCAGTAAAACAAATTATGTAGTAATGTAGTAGAGGATTGAAAATTGACCTGTTTTCTGTTTAGTGACTTGGGAAATAAATTGGTAAAGTCTGTTGATACTGAGAACCAATAAATCTTATACTCCCTACTTGAAAAAAACTTTAAAAAGGAAACATTATGCAGTTTTTATCCAAATAGTTCAATTTCTTCATAGTTGTGGGAGAGTACTCAAATAAATCTATTTAGTTTTGCTTTGGGTAAAATATTAGATTTTAACCTCTGATCAGTATATACATTTGTTTATACTAATGATAAATTAATTGATAAAGTATACCATGTTATATTGTGTGGCAGTACTTTTGTGTGCCTATGCATTAGTTTTTTTCTTCTCTAAATACTAAAAATACATCTTAATTTTTCCCCCCTCTTCATTAATGTTCTTGAATGTCTAAATCTGTGCTATCCAATATGGTACTCATTAGTCACATGTCACTATTTAAATAGAAAATAATTAAAATTAAATAAAATTCAAAATGCAGTTTCTCATTTGTACTAGTCACACTTCAAATGCTTAATAGCCACATATGGCCACTGTAATGGACAGCACAGATTAGAGTTTTGGGTTTTTTTATCATTGCAGAAAATTTTGTTGGATGGCACTGATCTAAATTGTCAGGACGATTTAAAAATTCTTTGGGCATGTCTTCTTGTATCTCAGGTATACTTATGTTATTTAACTTAAGTTTTCCTCTTCTATTATTTATTTTACCTTTCTGTTTTTCAGTTTAAAAGGATGCTTAATCGGGAGCTCACCCATCTCTCTGAAATGAGTCGGTCTGGAAATCAAGTGTCAGAGTATATATCAAACACATTCTTAGGTGAGAATAATGACATGCAATTTAAAATTTTTCTTTTGAGTTGTTTGCTTGTTTGTTTTTTAGGGGGATCAGGGTACTCACTCATTTTGGGAATCCCATCCATAGAAAGAAAATGCAGTAAGCAAAGTCAAATAATTTGAACATATCCTTAATTTGGATTTACTTTCAAAACAAACTTACTAAATTATTCAGCACACTTACTAAACAGACATTTAATGAACATGGACTATGTGCAAGGATGAGTTAAGAGTTGCTCACTGCCTTGAAATAGTGGATGAATGTACCAAGATTTTTTGTCTTTTGTCATAGAAAACAACACTTAGCATATGTGCATATTCACTTATCAGATAATATTTGAGATTCTCTATGTTCCCCATAAAACTTGGTTACATCATAACCCCTGTCTCACTATAGTATAGAAATAAAAAGTAGCAGAACTAATCCAGGTCATCCAAAAATGCTGTTTCACCTCCCACAGTATGACCCGTTTCAGTTAGCCATTAGGTTTATACAGTGCTGTTTTTATAACATTTGTGGATGAAGTTTCTACCACTTCAAAGTACATGTTTAAACTGGAATTCTTATTTGTCAAGAACATTTTTCAAGCCACTAAGTGAATTCCAAATAGGAATGGAGTTGATGAACAGTGGGAATAACCAAGTATGTTGCTTTCTCCTGAGTCTGCTATCGTGATAAGTTTTGCAAAATTTTTTATTAGGACATTCTATCAAAGAGATAACCCCTGTATACATTTCACTTGATATCAGTTATTTCTTAGTAGAATTTATTTGCTTACTTTTGTGTTTGAGGATATCAAATTAAGTACACATGAAATTGTAAATAGTCAGCTCTTTAAAAGGAAAAATTTTACTAGGAAACATTTCACGGAATATATAATGATCAGTTTCAATCTGCCCAGTTATGCATGTTATGATAATAATAAAAAAAGGTAGAATTAATAATAAATGTAGAACATTTTCTGAATTTCTTAAGATAAGCAACATGAAGTGGAAATTCCTTCTCCAACTCAGAAGGAAAAGGAGAAAAAGAAAAGACCAATGTCACAGATCAGTGGAGTCAAGAAATTGATGCACAGCTCTAGTCTGACTAATTCAAGTATCCCAAGGTTTGGAGTTAAGACTGAACAAGAAGATGTCCTTGCCAAGGTAAGATGATTTCAAAGATCACAATCATAAATGTGCAGTGATGCCTCTTCATGAATTTTGATTCCTTCTCTATTAAATAGATGGAAAAATGCATCAATTTGTGTTTTTTTGTTTGTTTATTTTGGAAGATGGAAAAGCACTTTAGAAAGCTCTTTGTAAATTATTTGGGTTTTGTTAATATGTGGGTTTAGACAGGTGGTTTGATATATATATATTTCTTACCTTTTGTTGCATCTTCATTTGATTGGCCTTAAAGAGTTAGAAATCCATCATCTCTTCTGGGTTTTTGGGGAACAGTTAAGGTTTTGCAAATAGATTTTTCCATTGAAGAAATGCTTTGAGATTGATGCCCAAAGTTCGTAAGTATGTTGTATTGTCAAAGTCATAAGGTTGAGCAGTACTACTATTCAGTTTTCAGTACATTTAAGTGAATTTACTTAAAGTTTGCCTGTACTTCTCATGGTGCATCCATTTCATTTAAAATAAATCATTGTTTAAAAAATCTAACTGTCTTTCCATTAAAGTCAGTAATTTTTAAATGATTATATTCATTGATTCATGTGCTTCTTCCACTTCCTGATTTCCTGGTATCTTTCTTTAACCCCAGGAACTAGAAGATGTGAACAAATGGGGTCTTCATGTTTTCAGAATAGCAGAGTTGTCTGGGAACCGGCCTCTGACTGTTATCATGCACACCATTTTCCAGGTAAAGCGGTTGAGTTCTATCATGTTTTTCTTATTCAGGGGCTTAATGTCCAGACTGTGGATTGTGCTTGCATTTTATCTTCTTTACTACTCATCCTCTTTTGCTTTTTTTGCTACTTGTTTTTTTGCTCCTTTACCAAGGGACAAATAAAGATATGGACAGGTAGAGTGTGGATAAAACACAAAATACATCCTTTTTTTTTTTTTTCCATTTAAGAAAAAGATGTGATGTGGGGAAATTGAAGCAATTCATTAAGATAATAGTTTAAAAATCATCTCCATGACCCTGACTTGCATAATGGAGTGCTAACTTAGAAAATGAATAAGCCCCCTGTTGTCTGACCTTAGAATGTAATTTCTTCAGTGACTTTTTTGTGTCCTGCTGTCTTCCCCATATCCATTTCTCACTTTTGAGCCTTTGCCCCAGTTCAGTGTGGGATTTAAATGAAGTGAAGGCTGTTGTCCTTGGGACTGGAGTGGGAAACTCCAGGCCTGCAGAGAATGCTAAGTTTTAGTTGGTGTGAGCCAGTGGCTGAGTCAGTGGCACTCAACTGAAGCAGCGTTCATGGTAATGGGACACAGAACTCTTACAGTTAGCAGCATACAGCTTGGAGACAGCGCTGCTGGGCTCTAGAAGGAAATCCCAACTCTGGTTTTGTCCCCAAATCCCTGGATCTTACTGGAGGTTTCCATTTCCCTCACTAGACATGTGAAAGTGATATTTCCATGTCTGGGTTATCCATAAGCAACACTGGTATATGACTTTTTTTTTTTTTTTTTTTTTTCCCCTGTCTTTTTCGTGACCGGTAAGGGGATCGCAACCCTTGGCTTGGTGTTGCCCGCACCACGCTCAGCCAGCGAGCGCACTGGCCATTCCTATATAGGATCCGAACCCGCAGCAGGAGTGTCGCTGTGCTCCCAGCGCCGCACTCTCCCGAGTGCGCCACGGGGTCGGCCCTATGATTTTTTTAATGTACTCTGGAAAATTTTTTTATATAAAAACAAAAATGTTAAGAGGATTTCTTTTTCTACAGGAACGGGATTTATTAAAAACATTTAAAATTCCAGTAGACACTTTAATTACGTATCTTATGACTCTCGAAGACCATTACCATGCTGATGTGGCCTATCACAACAATATCCATGCTGCAGATGTCGTCCAGTCAACCCATGTGCTATTATCTACACCTGCTTTAGAGGTAAATCTTTTTCCTAAAATTTCAAGAACACCAACTTGCTACTCATAAAGGTCTCTTGAACTCTGGAGGTTTTGCAGTGCATAAAATAATTGGCTTCATTGAAAGCATGTTGAATTTATAGAGGAAAAAATGTTGTGGTTAATAAACAGTCAAGTCTTAGATGAATTTTGCCTTTGAAAGTTGGTCAAAGATTTAGGGATTCATCTGTTTATGATATTGCTGCTTTGAAATGATCCAGTAGACATTTTATAAAACATATCTGGCTTATTTGCTTTTGGTTAGTTTGTTTTCTTGAAATTTATTCTGATGGCTTTTGTATTTATAGTTCAAAGGATGACTATTTTATAAAACATAAGCAATGCGTTGATATTGTTTATAGAATTTATTAGTAGGAAACACTTTTTAAATTTTTCCAAATCCTAAAAAGTTGTTCTATTAAACATTTACTAAAGCAAATTGATTTCGTAATCATTAGCGGAAAAGATTCTGTTTTGCTAATATCTTCTGTAGTTCAGATTGTTTTCATTATAAAATTATATTAATACCTCATCATTTGAGTGAGTGGCTCTCAACTGGAGATGATTTCTCTCCTCCTCCCTCCCTTCAGCCCCCCGTGGACATTTGGCAATGTCTGGAGACATTTTTAGTTGTCATAACCATCACATTTTTGGTTGTACACGCTATTGACATCTTGTGGGTAGAAGGCAGGAATCCTGCTAAAAATCCTACAATACGCAGGACAGCCCCACACAAGTTCATCTGGCCCAAAATGTCAATAGTGCAGAAGTTGAGAAACCCTAGTTTGGATGAAAGAAAAGAAAATAATTGCTCATGTCTTATTAATTTTATGTACATTTTCTGAATATTCTTAAACGTCTTAAATACTTTTAAAACAAGCTATTATTTTCTTTAAAAAATAATTTCAGACACTCCTTTTATAGTACTTTTAAAAATTTAATGAATGGAAAAGTTTTGATCATGAGATAAAATAAAATTAGATAAAATATTTTCTTCCAAGATTGCACTTAAAAAGTTCATGAGTATTCTTCCTGGCACACTATGATAATATATTTTGAGGCTTCATTTTGTTTTCCATCTAAATTCTTGGAAGTTATTTCTCATTTATTCATACTTTTAATTTATACCATTATAAAATAGTAAAGTTATCTATTTATCTGATTTTCTAGGCTGTGTTTACAGATTTGGAGATTCTTGCAGCAATTTTTGCAAGTGCAATACATGATGTAGATCACCCTGGTGTGTCAAATCAATTTCTGATCAATACAAGTAAGTAAAGTTTATTTTTGCAGAACAAATTTTTTTCTTTGTACATGTTAGAATGTCCAAGGGTCTTTATAAACTCAGGATGTTCCCGAGCCATGATGTTCTTTTGAGATATGTACATATGTGTTTTAATGACAGTGTATGTTAATATAGTTTAGCTCTGAAAATTATTGTTATATTCCATGAGGCATATGATATTTGAAAAGCATGTGTTCCAGGACATCTCTAAAAATAATGTATTGCCATGTTACTAGACAAGAGTAATCAAAAGTAAAAGTGCACAGAAAGATTTAGATAGCTATATTGCCCCTAAAGTTTTAAATAAAAAAGAAAAGTTTATAGGAATTAATGCTAAACTTTCTTTGCTTTATGTAGGTCATCATTTAATTCTCTTCAGAGGCTATTGCTCCCCTCCATCACCATGCCCAACACTATTCTTTCCTTTTAAAATTTTCTAATGAGATCAACAGGAACTTCTCTCTTAATTTAATATCTTTTAACCATTAAATTTTTTTCTCACTAATGATATTTCACCAAATAAGTAGTCATCACTGAATTTGGAAATAATAAGGAATGGTAGAGACTGTTTAATATGGAGTATCTCTGACACACAGCTGCACAGAAAACCTTAGAAAGGAAAGTTTAGGTAATGCTTGAGCAATGCCTTTGTAAGGAGGTTTAGTTTACAGAAATTCTATTTGGTACTTGAAGTTAACTGGTAAATTATTTAAATGTACTGTGAATTAATTCCCTCCCACTGTAGTAGATTAATATTATAAATTCACTTGTATATATGAAAAATAAAATGCAGAGTTGCCAAAAATGTTTTTTTTCATGTTTAAGTATCTGCCGTTCTTTTTTGTGCTTGAGTGTGGATAATAGTCTTCTCTTGCCCTATAGCAATCCCCCTGTAGTAGTGTGTATGTATTCACCATTCATTTCCTATACTTTGCAGTAGCCAGATTTAAAGAGAGAATTTAAATGTAACCTTGCTTTGAGAGATTTAACTCAGATCTTTAGGACTATTTAGGTCTATTTTTACATCTTTTAATTGCCTCTGGACTACCATATAACACAATGCACTTTAGTGACTCACCCATATAGAGGAAGACTGGAAAAGTCATGGGTTTCCTGAGATGCGTAGTTTGTTAAGTACATTTTAGGAGTTTGGTTAAGGAACTTATTTATCCAGGTTAGACAGGATAACATTTCATATTCTAACTACCTTATAAGAACCTGTAATGGGCTTCTAGGACTCATCAAAGCAAATGTATAAATATGAATATACATTGTCTGCTGCTCTCTGGGTTTACATTGTTTTGGTGGTTACGGTTGATTGTGACCTTTCTGAGAAGAGCAGGAGATCACACAGTGCAATGTAGGCCATCAGTTTTCATGAGCCTGGCCTCATTTATTATTTTGATGCTTGTGCATGTCTTGAAATGTTCCTAATTTCATAGATTTTTTTAACAAACAAAAATTTCATTTTAATTTGATTTTTGCCTTTAAGAAAGGTATTATTTTTTCTTTAATAACTTAAAACATTCAAACTGGTACGTTTTCTTTGCATTTTATTATATACCATTTTGTATGTTCCCTTATTATAGTATTAGAATTAAGAATAAGTTAGAGAACAAATTAAAACAGCTGATAAAGTCACTGTCTTTCAAATACTCCAATATGTTTTTTAAGGATAATGAGGACCTGTTCTGTTCTTCTTTATTGTGAACCTGTAAGGGCTTTTGGGCTTAGGCTGACCTGGAGGTCTTCTGGTGGGCGTCAGGGTACTGGTGGAGTCTGTCATTTAAACTAGCAAGGCCTCAGTCCACAGATGAATGTGATGCCCTCTGAAGCTTGAGAGCCACTCAACTAGGTAATGAGAAATTTGGAGGATGATTATAAATAAAAGGAGAGTGGCCAAGGATGTTTGTTTAAGGCCATTTTGCTGGTGACCTGCCTGGGGTGGAAGGATAACTAATCCTGCTTCCGGAAGTTCTTTTGTTATTCAGTGATGTAGTGATCTCCTTTTTGTGAGACCACAGCAACACAGGGAGGTTCACAGTTCCTATAGCAGTTTTGGATTGCTAACGGTTTGTTTTTTTTTTTAGGGTAGGGTGTGATGAGGCTATGTTATTCCTGAGAGAATGAATCAGCATTGTCACTTGGTACATGAAAGTATACCAGGGTTGATCAGAGCCACAGGGCATTATCAGAATTATTGCCTTACTTACCTTTCGACTGGGGATTATATGAGCCAGTATTTTATTTTCAGGACAAAGAAGAGTCAGTAGTCAGTAACACAAGTAAGTTTTATCTTCATAGCATGCAATAAAGGAGTCTGGGTGTACACATCTTCAGTCTCTGCCCCAGTCTTAACCACTCCAGCCCCATGTCTTGATGTTGGCTCTGATCCGCCACATGGACATTCTTACCGTCACATGAAAGCTCAATCATCTTTACTCCCTATGTCTTTTTAAACAAGCTGTTCTCCTGCCTATGAGCCTCTTTTCTTCTGTTTCCCTTCTTAGTCTGAGTGCTGTAGGAATGTAGGTTTCAAGTTAGTCACCATTGTATTTCTATCCAGTGACAGTTCGTGGAGGAAATCCTGGGAACATTATTAAGACCTTTCAGACATTATGTTAATAATGTCATATGATCCCCATAAGGGCTCATGATCATTTTACCTCAAACACTGACGTAATGAATATACATTTAATTTATTCCTCAAAATGTGCTTTGTCAAGCAGATTAGCAGAAGTATATATGGAATTTACCTTTTTTACATATTGAAGTGTGGTAAATTTGAGATTTCACCCCATGTTAGTCTTATTGTAGAGTACATATCCTTTTTCCAGCTTAAAATTTTAAAAAAATATTTAATTACGCTTTTATAAAAGTAATGTGTTCGTTGTAAACTAAAATAGAACAATATGGAAAATAAAAAGAAAGTAAAAATCACCTAAAATTCCTCACTCAAAGGTAACAGTTTTGGTGAACATCATTTCAGATTTCTCTCTAGGCACACACAGTAGTTCCCCCTTTGTCATCGAGTATACATTCTAAGACCCTCAGTGGATAACTGAACACACGGACAGTACCAAAGCTGATTGCAGTCAGTCGGAACACATTTCTGTTCATGTCTTCCACTGACAAATTTAAGGCCTTTTCCATCTTAACCGGAACTTACTATGCATGCACTGTGGCTGTAACTTTTGCAGTTTAAGGTGCACCAGCAAAACTAGGAGAGACTTCTTTTTCCTTCTTTACAATTTCATGAATAGAAGATTCATTGTTTTTTACCGTAGATCTTAGCAACCTAAGCATATGATTTTTTTTTCTTTCCTTATTAAGTCAAGCACTTTCTCCTTTTCACTTTAAGGAAGTATTTTATGGCTTCTTTTTGGCATATCTGATTGCCAGCATCACTACTCTTGTGTTTGAGGGCCATTATTAAGTAAAGTAAACATTACAACACGAGCACTGCAATATCGCAACATGGATCTAATAACCAAAATGTCTGCTAAGTGACTAAAAGCATGATTTCACTGGACAAAGGGAGGTTTCATGGCCTGGGCGTGACAGCATGAGATTTCATCACACTGCTCAGAATGGCACTCACTTTAAAACTGATGAATTGTTTATTTCTGGAATTTTCCATATAATATTTTGGGACCACAGTTGAGTGTAGGTAACTGAAACCATGGAAGGCAAAAAAAAACATGGATATTGGGGTACTACTGTATACACAAAGATATAAGCATACAGTTTCAGATATATAAAAAAAATCATACTGTAGATGTTTTCTGTGATGTTTATGGCTACTCAGTAACATGTTTTAGACATATTCCCTGAGGATGGCTGGTTAGCTCAGTTGGTCACAGTGCAGTGTTATAACACCAAGATCAAGGGTTGATCCCCAGACAGGCCAGCTGCCCCCCAAAAGAAAAAACCCAGGAAATTGAATGAGTCATGTTCCCTGTTGAAAGTAATTGGATTAACTTGTCCCATATTAAGTAGTTCATTTTTTTCTGCTTACATTGCTTTGAACTTACATTTGAACTTACATTGCTTCTGAACTGTGATAATCTTAGAGTTAATTTTTTTATTTTACATTTTGATATATATTGTCTCAGTGGCCCTCCAGATTTCTACAACCAATATGCCTTTTCCTCCACACTTTTGCAATCTCTGGGTTTTGTCAGGCTTTTTTAACAATTTTACCTTTGGTAAAAAAATTGAATTTGTTTTTATTTTGCAGGCCTCTTTCCAAAGTACCACATTACTTCCCCATTATTTAAAAGTATACTCTGGTAATAAGCAATTTAAAATAAGTATTTTTAAGATTACTTAAGTATAATACAATCACAAGTACTTATAGAAGTACTATTTGCCCTCAGTCTGTGAAGTACCGCAGTAGTATTAGAGCAGGAGAACATAAGTCTGCCATCCCGGGGCTTATAGTCTGAGTGACGGTGTAAAGGTTGATTTTATATGTCAGTTTGAGGGGGTTGAGGGATGCCCAGAGAGCTGGAAAAACATTATTTCTGGGTGTGTCCATGAGAGTTTTCCAGAAGAAATTAGCCTTTGAATCAGTAGGCTGAGTAAAGAAGATCACCCTGACCAATGTGGGCAGTTATTGCCAATCCATTGAGGGCCCAAATAAAACAAACAGATGGAGGAAGGGCAAATTTGCTTTCTCTGAGCTGGGACATCTGTTTCTCCTGCCTGTAGACATCAGTGCTGCTGGTTCTTAGGCGTTCAGACCTGGACCAGGACTTAACACCATTAACTTTCCCTACCCCGTCCTCAATTTCTCAGGCTTGCAGACTGGGACTGAATAACACCACTGGCTTTCCTGGTTCTCCAGCTTGTGGACTGCAGATGGTAGGACTTCTTGGCCTCCATAATCACCTGAGCCAAGTCCTATAGTAAATATATAGGAATATACATATATACATTCTATTGGTTCTGTTTCTCTGGAAAACCCTGATATACACAGTTCTGGTGACAAGAGTAGTTTATCTTTAAGGATGAATTTTCTGAATGGGTTCTGGGGTTTCTGACATTGGCTGTCTAACCTAATTAGATTTACAGACACTAAGGACTCTATTTCCACTAGTAAAGAGAGCACTAATAGTTCATGGTGTGAACTGTTCATAGAAATACACAAAATATCTGCATTGTATACTCCTGTCAACCACTGTGAGAAGCAAGGAGCTAAATGATTTTATATATGATACTTTAAAACATTTTTAGAAAACTAAGGATGTTGACGCTGATGTTTGGTTGCCCCTAATGTCACCAGACCAAGTGGTGAATGAAAAGGATGAGCCAGAGATCAGAATTGCCAGCTCAAGCACTGCATAAATAACCTAAGAGCTTCTAGGCTGCCTTGAAGGAGAACCTTCTCTCCTGTAGCCTTATCTTCAGCCACAGGGCTGAAATTGCTGAAAATCAAAGGCAGAACCTCATCCTGTAACTGACTGAATTACAATGCAGATGGAACTCCCAGCTTGGCAGGATGTCTACTTTTAAAGTGAGGGCATTGATAGTGAAATAAATCCAACTAAATTCATGGGCCTTCTACCTAAGTAAAATTTCTAGGGGTCCAGTGGGATGGGGCACATTGAGATATTCTTTCTAAGGTGAAGGATAAGTTGTTAACATCTGTCTCTCTACAATCAAGAAAGAGGCACAACAAGAAAGAGGCCTAGTGGGCCTGTTTGGATTTTAGAAGCAATTTATTTCTCATTTGCATGTGTTATTCTAGCCCATTTAACAAGTAACCCAAAAGGCTGATAGTTTTGGGTGGAGTCCAGAACAGAAGAAGGTTTTATAACATGTTCGGGCTGCTTTGCAAGCTGCTCTGCCTCTTGAGCCATAAGATCTAGTAGATACAATGTACTTGAGGTTTGGCAGATAGCAATGCTATTTGGAGTCTTCGGCAGGCCCCTATAGGTAAATCGCAGCAGAGACCCTTAGGATTTTGGAGCAAGTCCCTGCCATCATCTGAAGATAACTACTCTCCTTTTGAGAGACAGCTCTTGACGTGCTATGGAGCCTTAGTAGATACTGAATGTTTGACCATGGGCCATCAAATTACCAAACAACCTGAGCTGCCCATCATGAATTGGGTGTTATCTGACCCATCAAGCCATAAGGTTGGGCATGCACAGCAGCTCTGCATCATCAAATGGAAGTAGTATATGCATGATCAAGCACAAGTAAGCTACGTAAAGAAGTAGCTCAAATGCCTGTGGTCCCCACTCCTGCTATACTGCCTTCTCTCTCCCAGCCTGCACCTGTGGTCTCATGGGGAGTTCCCTACAGTCAGTTGTCAGAGGGCCTGGTTTACAGGTGATTTTGCACAATATGCGGGCACCACCCAAAAGTAGACAGCTGCAGCCCTACTGGCCCTCTCTGGGACATTCCTGAGTGGTGAAGAGGAATCTTTTCAGTGGGAAGAACTTCAGGAAGTGCACTTAGTTTTGTACACTTTGCTTGGAAGGAGGAATGGCCAGACGTGATTACATACCAATTCATGGCTGTAACCAATAGTTTGTCTGGATGGTTAAGGACTTAGAAAGAACATGATTAGAAAGTTGGTGACAAAGAAATTTGGAGAACCAGGTATGTGGATAGATGTCTCTGGACAAAAAATAGTGAAGATATTTGAATCTCATTTGAATGCTCACCAAAGGGTGACCTCAGCAGAGGAGGATTTTAATAATCAAGTGAAGAGGATGACATTCAGTGGATACCAGTCAGCTTCTTTCTTCAGTTATCTCTGTCATATCCCAGTGGGCTCATGAGCAAAGTGGTCACGATGACAGGGATGGAGGTTACACATGAGCTCAGCAACATGGACTTCCACTCACCAAGGTTGACCTGGCTGCAACCACTACTGAGTGCCCAATCTGCCAGCAGCAGAGACCAACGCTGAGCCCCTGTATAGCCCCATTCCCTGAGTGATCAGCCAGCTACCTGGTGGCTGGTTGATTACATTGGACCGCTTCATCATGGAAAGGGCAGAGTTTTGTTCTTAGTGGAATAAATACTTTCTCTGGAAATGGATTTGCCTTTTATGCACACAGTGCTTCTGTCAAAACTTACCATTCTTGGACTTACAGAATGCCTTTTCTACTGTCATGGTATTCCACACAGAATTGCTTCCAACCAAAGAATTCACTTCACAATCAAAGAAGTGCAGCAGTGAACCCATGTTCATGGAATTCACTAGTCTTGATCATTTTCTCTGTCATCCTGAAGCAGCTGCTTGATAGAATGGTAGGATGGCCTTTTGAAGACTCAGTTTCAGCATCAGCTAGGTGACAATACCTTGCACAGCTGGGGCAAGGGTCTCCAGAGGCTGTATATGCTCTGAATCAGCATTCAGTATACAGTGCCGTTTCTCCAATAGCCAGGATTCATGAGTCCAGGAATCCTGGAAATGGAAATGGGAGTGGAACCACTCACTATTACTCCTAGTGATCCACTATCAAAACTTTTCCTCCAGTTCCCGCAACTTTATGCTCTTCTGGCCTAGAGGTCTTAGTTCCAGAGAGAGGAATGATTCCTCTAGAAGGCACAACAGTGATTCCATTGAACTAGAAGTTAAGACCCAGCCACTTTGGGCTCCTCTGCCTCTGAGTCAAGAGGCCAAGAAGGGAGTTAGTGTTGGCTGGGATGACTGATCTTGACTACTAAGGGGAAACTGGACTACTACACCACAAACGAGGTAAGGAGGAGTATGTCTGGAATACAGGAGATCCCTTGGGGCATCTCTTAGTATTATCAAGGCCTGTGACTAAGGTCATTGGAAAACTGTAACACCCCAATCCAGGCAGGACTATTAATGGCCCATACCCTTCAGGAATGAAGGTTTAGATCACCCCACCAGGTAAACATCTTTGACCAACTGAGTTGCTTACTGAAGGCAAAGGGAATACAGAACGGATAGTAGAAGAAGATAGTTATAAATACCAGCTACTACCACATGACTAGTTATAGAAACAGGGATTATAATTGTCATGAGTATTTCTTCATTTTGTTATGAATACATTTTTGTGTATATACACATATATTAAACAAATATCTTTGTTTCCTTTCCTTTCTTATTCAGTTATCGTATAACATAAGTATTGACTTTATATCAGTATTTAAATATTGTAGATTTTACACCATAGTATTTAAGTTATGGGATATCAAGAAAAGAGTAAAAGACTTTACCTTCTCTTGAAGGGGGTAGGGATTAGTGTTTTTGGTTGTAGGCAGGATAGTTTTATCATGTTAGGTGGAATTATGACCTTGTCATTGTTTTTATTTGGAGATTAAATATGGTTTAAGCATACGCATATGGGTGTTAAGTTAATAAGGGGAGGACTGTGTAATGACTCATTTTATATTTCATCTTGACTGGACTAAGGAATGTTCAGAGAGCTGGTAAAACATTATTTCGGGGTGTGTCTGTGAGAGTGTTTTTGGAAGAGATTAGCATTTGAATCAGTAGACTGAGTAAGGAAGATTGCCCTTACCGGTGAGGGCTGGCATCATCCAATCCATTGAGGGCCTGAATAAAATAAAAAGTTAGAAGAAGGGCAAGTTTGCATTCTCTTTTTGAGCTAGGACATCCATGTTCTGCCCTTGGACATCAGGACTGCTGGTTCCTCGGCCTTTGGACTTAGACCAGGACTTACAACATTAGCTTCCCTACCTCGTTCTTGGGCCTTTAGACTGGGACTGAATTACACCACTGGCTTTTCTGATTCTCTGCCTTGTAGACTTGGGATTTCTTGGTTTCTGTAATTATCTGACCCAATTTCTGTAATAAATAAATAAATCTATGTACCTTGCTCTCTCTCTCACACACACATACATCCTATTGGTTCTGTTTCTCTGGAGAACCCTGACTAATAGAGAGGGAGAGAAGATTAACACAGATGAAGTGCATGTTCTCAGTTATGTGCTGGTACTCGCTCATCCTACACTCCTCATTCCATAAGAACTCAGAAGAGAGGAACACGTAAATAGAGGTAGTCTTCCTGCCTTCATTAGTAGCATATGTTGAGCATAATTTATTCTTGGTGATCCAGGGTAATTCTTACAAATGAGCATAATTGGTCTATATGTAATAAAATGATGGCTTTGGGTTTGCAAAGATATGTACAGTCTCTCAATAAAATAGTGAATGCTTATGTAGTTATTAGTGTGTGCCAGACAATGAGTGGATTGTGTTTATCATTTCCTGGTTCCCTTTTAATGTTCGCTGCTCAATATTTTTAAAGCATTTGTAATAATAGGTAAGATAAGGTAAGGGCTGTAGAGACTGCCTGTGTTTTTTGTTTTTTTTTTAATTGTTCTTAATTGACACATGATAATTGTATATATTTATGGGGCACAGCGTGATATTTGGGGACATGTAAACAATGTATAGAGATCAAATCAGGGTAATTAGCATATCCATCACCTCAAATATTGGTCATTTCTTTGTGTTGGGAACATTCAAAATCCTCTCTTCTAACTATTTGAAATTATACAATAGCTTACTGTTCACTGTAGTCATCCTACAGTGCTATAGAACCCTAGAACTTACTCCTTCTGTCTAGCTGTAATTTTGTATCTGCTGTAATTTTGTATTCCCCCTCTACCCTTCCCAGCCTCTAGTAAAACCACTATTCTACTCTCTACTTCTATGAGATCAACTTTTTTAGCTTTCACATATGAGTGAGAACATGCGGTGTTTCTCTCTTCCTGTGTTTGGCTTATTTCACTTAACACAGTGTCCTCCAGGCTGACCCATGTTGCTGTGAATGACAGGATTGCAGTCTTTTTTATGGCTGCATAGTATTTCATTGTGTGTATATCCCACATTTGTTTTATCCATTCATCATTGATTGACACTTAGGTTGATGCCATGTCTTGGCTATTGCGAATAGTGCTGCAATGAACACGGGAGTGAGACTGTCTGTTTTGAAGTTCTGGCCCCAGTACTTACCAGCTATGTTACATTGGCAAAGTTACTTACCTTCCCTAAAATTCATGTTCTTTCATTTGTAAATGCCAATAACAATAGTCTCTTCCTCAGAGAGTTGTTATGAGGATTAAATAAGATAATCCATATAAACCACTTAGTACAATGCCTGGCACTTAAATCCTCTAAATGTTATGTGCTTATTATTTTCTGTTTCTCTTTATGCTTTGTAAGGTTAGGAAGAATTGACGTACCCAGGAGAAACCAGACAACCAAGTATATTAAGTTAATAACCTTCAGTTCTATAGAGGGGCTTCAGTCTCTATGTAGATTAGTCGGGTTTGAGAAGATTTGTACAGAGATAAAGACAAATAAGGTGGAATCCGATAAATGCCAAGTGAGTGGTACGTAGCAGTATAGGAGTTCACAGGAGATAGTGAGCAGTTCTGTCTGTGGTAATCAAGAAAGGCTTCATGAAAGAGGTGACTTGTACTGGACTTTTGCTGATGAGACAGTTTCAACAAAATGTTAGCTAGCTTTTCTGTCCCTCTGTGCCGTGAGTTATACCAAAGTAGGACGGCAACTTTCTGATTATTCCTGAACCTTCACGGACTCTACTAAAAGTCCTGGATTTGCCATCTTTGGTGAAAATCTCCTGAGGAGCTGTAGAATCCCACTTCTTCCTTTATTTTTTTATTTTTATTGTTTTTGGCGGCTGGCCAGGACGGGGATCTGAACCTGTGATGTTGACGTTTACCTCTTCCTTTAGAGATGTGTCTGCATGCCTTCAGTCATAAGGAAAAGTAGAAAGTTAAGTGACTATCCTGAGATTCAGTTTCTTAAATGCTAACATTCATTCATTAAAAAAACTTAAAACAATCAGTAGCCACCACTTTCCCATTACAGCCTCAGAGATTGAATGGGCTGTAGAGGCCCACCAGTCTAATAAGGAGTGGTTTCATGGCCTTTTGACTCATCTGGACTCTTAAGTGTCAGGAGAGAACCATTTTCCAAGGCAGGCTAGCCAGTGCTCTTGGACATCTGTCCCACATGAAAGGTTAGGTTGAGTAGAGCTCAGACTCTTTGTTGCAACTTCTGTACTAGAGCTCACCCTCTTCATTGAAGTAGCAGCTCATCATTTTGTTCTTCTGCAGTCTCAATAGCCTTAATTTCTTTCACCTTTCTTCAGAGGGCATATAAGCCAACAGGGTTTTTATAAGGCCAAGTCAATTCTGTTAACACCACTTATCTACATGCATATTATTTCTGCAGTTAGAAAACATTATGCTTTCCTTTCAATATATGTTTCTACTCAAGAAACATAATAATATGTGCTAAGATTCTAAATAGTTTTAAACTTTTTTATTTCTATATGCTTAACCATCTACAGATAATGGTTCACAGAGGCTTAAATAGACTGTAAATAAGACTTAACCAGGTACTTCCTTCTTAAAGATTAACACTTTTGCTTTGTCAAAAACATAAATACAATAATACCTTGCATATACAGTCTCTACTACTCTAGACATCTGTTCTTGTAGTTTGGGAGCAAAAATCTAGATGTGAAAATTTCTATTTCTATAGTTCTGATAAAACTGTCATATTTCCTAGTTGAGATGTGTTCTGAGCCTCTCTCCTCCCTAGTTCCTTTGAAAGAGTCATTGAGTAGTGTTGGGTATTTCTTTCTTAGAAAAGGATATATATTTCTAAATATATTTTCATGCATTAGTCAGAAAAAAGATCAAATCCATGTGCTTTTAGTTTTGAAAGTGACTTAACTGGAAACAGAATAAAGCACCAGTTTTTTGTTTTTTTTTTTAATTTTATTTTGTCGCTATACATTGTGGGTGATTATTGTTGCCCCTCACCAAAACCTCCCTCCCTCCTCCCTCCCCCCTCCCCCCCACCGATGTCCCCTCTGTTTGCTTGTAGTATCAACTTCAAGTAATTGTGGTTGTTATGTCTTCTCCCCGCCCCCCCCCAGTTTTTTTTTTGTGTGTGTGTGTGTGTGTGTGTGCGTGTGAATTTATATATATATATATATATATATTTTTTTTTTTTTTTCTAAAGATGACCAGTAAGGGGATCTTAACCCTTGACTTGGTGTTCTCAGCACCACGCTCTCCCAAGTGAGCAAACCAGCCATCCCTATATAGGATCTGAACCCATGGCCTTGGTGTTGTCAGCACCGCACTCTCCCAAGTGAGCCACGGGCCGGCCCTAGTCAGTTTTTTTTTTAAATGACTACCTTATAGATTTGGGTCTGCATTTTATAGGAACTAGGGTTGAGACAGAATCTCTCCCTGGCTCAAATACACAGGTCCAGGGCAGTAGTGAGAGAGCTGGAGTCTTCATTATGGGGTATATAGACAGCTGTATGCAGTGTCTCTGTGCAGAGCCATGAGCAAGCCAGTGAGGAGGACAATACACACATACATGGTGACTGCCACGATATTGGAAAAGAAAATGGAAAAAAATGAATAACGCTTAGACATGCAGAATTATTCTGTGGAAGAAAATAAGAACAGCATTATCAAATCTAATATTATTTATATGTTCCAAACTGTTCTTGTACCCTCTCTGAGTACAAACAGTCCTACATCACATGATTCTTACATTATATAAATTGTACTGTAAGTAATGAACAGTTATCAGGAACACAACACCTTACGGTCTGGACATGTTGCAGATGTTAAGACTAATGTCATATTCTCCTCAGCTTATGGCAGATCTAGAGGAGAGGTTAAAGATCATCTGGTCCAATTCTTCTTTCCCTTTAGAAAAGAGGAAGCTGAGTCCTGCAGAGTGAAATGACCTACCACATGTTAGGAGCATTAGAACTTACTCTCATGCTTCCCATGTTCTTTCTGGTCTTGCGTTATCTAATACATTCTCTCCTGGATATTGTCATGTAATGGTAAGGGCAGCAGAGACGTGAAGGGGAAATTGCATTCTAAACCCAGAGTCTCTTAGAATTTGAAGAATAAGATAAACTTCTAATAAACACTTTTGCTGATCTTATGCCACTTATCTTCCTTTCAGATTCTGAACTTGCCTTGATGTACAATGATTCCTCTGTCTTAGAGAACCATCATTTGGCTGTGGGCTTTAAGTTGCTTCAGGAGGAAAACTGTGACATTTTCCAGAATTTGACCAAAAAGCAAAGGCAATCATTGAGGAAAATGGTCATTGACATTGTAAGTAGCTGATAAAAGCCAAAAAGAGAACAGTGATGCAAGCTGTTTTTTTAAAAAATGTAATAGTGAGATGAGTATCGGGTAAAAGAAACTGTATTTCAAACCTATTGTTGCTTTTTATGTTCTAAAGCTGCCCCTGCTGCTGGCAGTAATGTTCTATAATAGGTTTTTCACTTCTAGCAGCTTGGACTTAGGAATAATGACAGTGGACCCTCATCGTTCAGCTGTTATTTTCTGGGCTCCCCTATTCTGGTGGCACGCAGAGAAAGATGATTAATAAAAGCAGAGGGCTTGGGTTGCAGCTTGAATGGTTTTTTTTTCACCCTTTCTATCAGTAGACAATGCCATTGACTTTACTTTTTTCTCTATGTATATCATTCAGAATGATTGTGAAATACAGGAAAATCTCTGGTTATCAAAAACTTAATCTGTTAAGCATTGTAATTATCTGTCTTGGATGAGAAAATTAACCAGAATATTCTTTTTCCGAAACAGTTCATCTTAGTCAAGTCACCACTTTCTAGTCCAAGAAATGGAAAAATCTTCAAAACATGTGATGATGTCTTTATCCACAGAGATATATAGTCCCCTTTTTTACAATAAAAGTGGTTATCAGTGCCTAATGCTTCTGTATATTGTACATGTTACTCTGGGCTTCCAGAAAACTTTATGTTAAAGAGGAAAAGACTCTGCCCCAAGCAGGAGTAAAGAACTTTCACAAACTGCTATTAGATGGCATAGTGGTTTTTTTTTTCTCACATTCTGCGTAATATATTCATGCACAAATTCTGACTTTTTCCTCTGGACTTTACTTAAGAAAATACTCTGTCTTTTAAGGTACTTGCAACAGACATGTCGAAACACATGAATCTGCTGGCTGATTTGAAAACTATGGTTGAAACTAAGAAAGTGACAAGTTCTGGAGTTCTCCTTCTTGATAATTATTCCGATAGGATTCAGGTAAAGCATTATTTGAGTTTGCTCTGTGTGTGTACACGCGCACATGTGTCTGTGTATCCAGCTTTGATAAGATTTATTTTGCCTTTCTTCTACTTTATACTTTGGTAGTTATAGTCAGGATTTTTATCCAAATTCTTATTCCTGCGAAATAAGCACGTAAAATCCTGTTGGTCTTTTCATTTTCATATACATTTCAAAGCCAAAACCTAACACCCCACAAAACCAACCACTTAAGCAGCTCTGAATTTAATCAGCCATGCATATAAATAAACAGTTTCTCTTATGATATTTAGATGTGGTAGAAGTGGCATAATTTGGGACTATTAATACAAGTGTGAACCATATACAGACACATCGTGGTTGAGCTGTTTGGAATAAATCTTACACTACATGTATTTTTAAGTGTCACAATCATCCAATGTGAATATCTAGTTTAAAAAAAAGAAGCAGGTGCTGAATGGAGAATGCATTCTTCTATTTTAGGTACTTCAGAATATGGTGCATTGTGCAGATCTCAGCAACCCAACAAAGCCTCTTCAGCTGTATCGCCAGTGGACGGACCGAATAATGGAAGAGTTCTTCCGCCAGGGAGACCGAGAGAGAGAGAGAGGCATGGAGATAAGTCCCATGTGTGACAAGCACAATGCATCTGTGGAAAAATCACAGGTAATGCGGGAAGCATAAAGCTTTCAGAGAGAGAATACAGCTGCAACTTTAGCATTTGGTTACTTTGTATTCATATCTTGCAGTATTTTATTAGATTTTTAATTTACTTTGTTTTGACCAGCTCATTTTCACCTTAGTGTTTATGATCCAAAAAATTTTCATTCTTACAACTTAACATTCATATGGCCATATATACATTCTTATGACTGTATTCATAGAGTATATTCATATACATATAGTGCATGACATTCTTTCAGTTATCTGGATTCATCTGCAAATTGGCTATTCTAAAATAAAGTCCAGACCTCAAAGCCTAGCAGATATACAACTAGAAAAAATTTTACGCTTGAACTAAGGGTTCTAGAAGCTAATTTTCACCACCTGCTAACAACATTTTTATATGATCTGTTGTCTAAAATAGTGACTAGTATTTTATCAAACTAAGGTTAGTAGTCTTCTTTCTGTTTAATGTTCTAATTGTAGGCCATGATCTAGGTAACCATTTCCATTGTTTCTTAGTCTCAACTCCTCTACTCATTTTGGATTTTCTTTTTTAACCAGGTGGGCTTCATAGACTATATCGTTCATCCTCTCTGGGAGACGTGGGCAGACCTTGTACATCCTGATGCCCAGGACATTTTGGACACTTTGGAGGACAATCGTGAGTGGTACCAGAGCACAATCCCTCAGAGCCCCTCTCCTGCACCTGATGACCAAGAAGAGGGCCGGCAGGGTCAAACCGAGAAATTCCAGTTCGAACTAACTTTAGAGGAAGATGGTGAGTCAGACACTGAAAAGGACAGTGGAAGTCAAGTGGAAGAAGACACTAGCTGCAGTGACTCCAAGACTCTTTGTACTCAAGACTCAGAGTCTACCGAAATTCCCCTTGATGAACAGGTTGAAGAGGAGGCAGTTGGGGAAGAGGAGGAAAGCCAGCCCGAAGCTTGTGCAGTAGATGATGATTCTCCTGACACGTAACAGTGCAAAGACTTTCATGCCTTTTTTTTTTTTTTTTTAAGTAGAAAAATTGTTTCCAAAGTGCATGTCACATGCCACAACCATGGTCACACCTCACTGTCATCTGCCAGGACGTTTGTTGAACAAAACTGTCCTTGACTACTCAGTCTGGCGCTCAGGAATATCGTAACCAGTTTTTTCACCTCCATGTCATCAGAGCAAGGTGGACATCTTCATGCACAGCATTTTAACAAGATTTCATCTTGTAGAGCTGACAAAGCAGATAAAATCAACTCCAAAATGTTTTCAAGAGACAGTGGCTCATCTGGCAGCCCAAAAGTTGATTGGGGGTTACTTTTTTTCTTATTTGTTTGCAATATTTTCAGAAGAAAGAAGGCACTACAACAGAGTGAACTTAATGGATGAAATAACAAATATGTCAAGAACAGGACACAGCATGAATCTGTTACCAGGAGGAGGATGAGCCACAGAAGTTGCATAATTTTCTAATTTCAAGTCTTCCTGATTCATGACTGAATAGTGTGGTTCAGTGAGCTGCACTGATCTCTACATTTTGTATGATATGTAACACAGACTTTTTGTAGAGCTTTACTTTTATTATTAAATGTATTGAGGTATTATATTTAAAAAAAACTATGTTCAGAACTTCATCTGCCACTAGTTATTTTTTTCTAAGAGTAACTTGCAAGTTTTCAGTACAGATCTGTGCTACACTGGATAAATCTAACTTATGAATTTTACTTGCACCTTATAGTTCATAGCAATTAACTGATTTTAGTGATTCGTTGTTTTATATACCAATGACTTCCATATTTTAAAACAGAAAAACAACTTTATGTTGCAAGAAACCCTTTTTGTAAGTCTTCGTTTACTTTGCTTTTTGTTTCAGTCTTACCAGATAAGCGGCATTGCTCTACACCGTTTTTCTTCATAGCGTGCAAAGTGAGTGTTTGTTTTGTAATACTTTGATGTGTGTTATGTCAAAAGTGTTTTAAGCCTCATGGAAACTCAATCATCAGTTGGTGTTGTCTGAAGCAAGTGGGAGATGTATAATTACCCAGTAGCTAAAATGGTCAGTCTTTTTTAGGTATTTTCCTACTTAATGTCTTCTGATAACTTTTTGCTGTGTCAGTAGAAGTGCATTTCACAGAGCATGTCTTTGTAATAACCCACACATATTTCATGCTCATTTTTATTGTTTTTACAGCCAGTTATAGTAAGAAAAGTGTTTTTTCCCTTTGCTGCTTTATGATTTAATGTGCGCTTCAACCTCTGTCCATGTTGGCTAGATAGGGTTTTATCAAATGTATCACCACCATTCTGATTAATGGAAAGAAACAGTCAAGTTAGAGTTAGTGTTCATTTCTACCACAGGGTTGCATATCATCACTATCTTTTACTCTTGGTTTACAGAGAAAAGTTAACAGCTAGCTAGGCAATTTTTAAGAATATTAAAAGAATATATTAGCAAACACCAATACAATTAATTCTCTTATGTTTCTATGATTTCACCATAGAACTAAGAACTGTATGAGGAATAACCCTTAGAAGTGGTTTTAAGTGTAGCATCTACCCTTTCTTAATGAACAGCCATGTAACATGTAGGAATTGCTTTGTCACTTGTCATCAGTCCATGAGCCTGTCTTGTAGAGGGAACTGCTTCCTTAAACATACTGAGGAGAGAAGTTGGTGATTCACTGGCACCAGAGCGTTGGTAATGTGATGCATCCTAAAATATTCTAGAATAGTGGTTTGGTAAAACCATTCTGCCTAAATGAAAAATTAGAGAACACTCTTGACTGATTTCAGCACCAGCAACTGTATTGCAGTTTTAAAGATCAGTTCCCAGTGCTTATTTGCTGATAGCAATTGGCTTTATGGGGCATTTATTAGTTTGGATTTTCTTCCCATGTCAGTTCTTAATATAGCATATATCTTCTCTGTGAAAAGTTTAGAGCCCAAATAATCATTTTTTGCCTCAATATCCAAGAATTGAGACAGACTAAAGCAGGTAGTCTAAATGAAAAATAAAACAGTTAAGAAAAATTGCAAGCCCCCAAAACACTTACATTTGGAACTTCTGAAGGAGCCTTTTGGGAACTAGTAATTAAGTCATCACCAGGGAAAAATACCCAAGCTGAACGTAGTCCTCATTTTAATCCCCTGAGATCCTACCAATGCTCAGAACCTTCGATAGAAAAATTGTCTATAGTTCTGATCTTTCACATAGGGCAGAATAGGAATCAGGTTTCCGCCTTCTTTCCCCTGTAAAGATCAAATAGACAGTAATCTTTGAAATGAAGACATATGTTTGACAAAGTGTTTTCACAAGAACATTTGGTAACTTGTTTCTCTTTTGATTTTATTTGTCCCTGAGGGAGGTCTAAAAGGAAAGGCAAAGAGTCTAAGGTTTATTTCCCTTTCCAAAACATTCTCATTCCCTCCCCTTCCTATACTTGGTATTTCCCCCGCAGGGTGCCTAGACTCTTAATAATGAAAAAAATTAAAAAGCAGCAATATGATGTCACTAACAAATCCAGACCTAAAAGGGTTTATAACTGCACTAATAAAGACAGGCTTTTTTCCCCCCAAGTTTGTTGATTTTTAATGGTACCATGTTGTAAAGATACCCACCAATGGACAATCAAATTGTAGAAAAGGCATAGTATCCAAGAGACAGGGACTAATGCAGTGTACAATCTGCTTACCCTTTCCCTTCTCTCTTTCTGTCCTCTTCTCCCTCCAAAGTGTGCTTCAGAAATATGCACTGCTTTAAAAAGAACATCCTTTTACAAGTGGCTTTACATTTCCTAAAATGCCATAAGAAAATGCAATATCTGGGTACTGTATGGGGAAAAAATGTCCAAGTTTGCATAAAACCAGTACATTTCAGCTTGCAAGTTACTGAACACATTAATGCTGTTTTAATTTTGGTTTCTTTTACTTCAGTTAAAATTCACAAAAAGATAATGTAGATAGAACAAATTTCAGACAAGGAAAGGAAAAACTTGAATGAAATGGAATTTACAGAAAGCTTTATGATAATTTTTGAATGCATTATTTATTTTTTGTGCCATGCATTTTTTTCTCACCAAATGACCTTACCTGTAATACAGTCTTGTTTGTCTGTTTACAACCATGTATTTATTGCAATGTACATACTGTAATGTTAATTGTAAATTATCAGTTCTTATTAAAACATCATCCCAAGATGGGATGGTGTTGATATATTTGGAAACTCTTGGTGAGAGAATGAATGGTGTGTATACATACTCCTTGTACATTTTTATTTTCTCCTGTAATATAGTCTTGTCACCTTAGAGCTTGTTATGGAAGATTCTAGAAGACTATAAAATACATAAAGATATATAAATTTAAAAAACATAGCTGCAGGTCTTTGGTCCCAGGGCTGTGCCTTAACTTTAACCAATATTTTCTTCTGTTTTGCTGCATTTGAAAGTATGGTGATGGTGGAGCTAGGGCAGGGCATTTCACAACCAGGCTTTTAATTGATTGGACTTCTGGCAATAGCTGGATTTTACAAAACTACAGACAACCTATGGATGATTCTGAGAACCTTTTGAGGTACCAGCTCTTAAGTACTTGCCATAGGGCAGCACCACATGTATAATGATTGTTTCCCATCTGTTGATCAGGAGCTATTTCAGCTAATTACATTTGATTGTTCTTACTTTCAGACATTACTGGGGAAATACATTTTTGCCCAGGGATTATAAAAAGTCATTTTAGCTTCTTGAGCTCTTAAGAAAAGAAACTTTATTTGAAACTGGGGCCATAGGTCACTCCCATTGGTTAGTCTTCAGCTCATCAGCTTCCTGTCATCTTAAGAAAATATACATAGATCATTTTTTTAACTAAAAAGTTTTCAACTAAGTTCAACCAAATTTTCCTATATGTAGGTAAACCCATCTATTTAAACACAAAGTTGTGTATAATGCCAGTTTATATAGCATAAAGGATTCACCAGTCACTAGAGTTTGTTTTTGCAAATCTTGCATCACTTTAGAATATTTTAATTTAACCTTGTACAATGGCCAGCTCCTGAAAGCAATGAAAAATTCCTAGTGGAAAATGTGGAAACCTTCTCCCACTTCAGCCCAGCCCCTGGAACATGTGACTTAGTGAAAGGAGAGATTCTTTTCTAGGAAAAATGAGCCTCTTATTATTTTGTTTTATTATTATTTTTGACACAAACTGTAGATTTTAGCAGCCCTGGCCCAAAGGAAATCGATTACTTTTGTTTTAAACAGTATAAATGGGACACTATAATTACAAAAAAATCCTTACTGATTTTAGTTGTTTTTATTTTTTGGATATGTTTTCAGAGTGGTAAATTGTGTGTGAGCATTACAAATGATGATTGTTTTAGTGGTTTCTTAGCCTCTCCTACAGCCCATGAGGATAGTACTGTACATCAATACCTTCATATGAGATTTTTATATGCAATGAAAATAAAAGCATGGGTTGATTCTGCCTATTCATGACTCGGTCTTTTACAAATAAAAGGTTATTCATTTTAAATTGTAGTTCAATCAGCATATGTGTCCAACAATAGTGAACATTGTTAAAATGGAAGGAGGATAGTGACACTGTAAGTTAGTATTGATGTTCATAACCAAATGAAACCAAATTATGTTGATTAATCTTTCTGTGTAAAAAATTCCCAAAATTACTTAGATGGCCTGTAAGATTAAGCAGTGTTTTCTAAATAGGCTTGAGAAGGGGCCTTCCACGCTTACTTGAACATCCTGGTGTATTCAAAGTTATCACGCAACAATTATTTGTTGGGTACCTACTCTTCACACTACAAGATTCTAAGGCTTCAACGGTAAATGAGATGCAGTCTTTGCTTTCTTAGAGCATATGGTCTGGAGAGGACAAAGGCAAACTGTTCAATACGCATGTCATTATAATTGTGCTGATCAGTGCAATGAGGAAGCTTGGTGCTGTGGTGAAGTGGGAACCTGAACTTGATCTATTTTGGAGGGTCAGAAAAGACTTCCTTGGGGAAGTGACTTGGGGCTGAGATCTGAAGGATGATAAGAGGTAACTAGGCAAAAAGGAGTTAAGAAGAAGTAGGTCCAGACAGAGGAAACATTATTTGCAAAAATCTTAATATACAAATGAGCTTAAGACTACTGGAGAAATAGGGGGGAGGAGTTGTCAGGGCCTGGAAATACAGATCACTCCTAATCCTATGTGAAATAGCACCCCTGCTCCAACACTTTATCCCCTTTCACCCTGCTCTATTTTCTTCATAACATTCATCACAAATTGATACATACATCTGTGTGTTTGTTTATTGTCCGTCTCTCCTGCCAGACTGCAGCTCTGTGAGAGCAAGGCCTGTGCTTACAAGTGTGTCCCTAGCACTTAAACTATGCCTCTTACACAGTAGGTTCTTAATATGAGATGGATATAGCTACCAAACTGATACTGGACAGAATTCAATTTGATAATCAGGACAGTTTGAGATCTCAGAGAGTTTTTTGACTTGATACCATAAAAACATTCTGATTATTTTTTGGTTTTGAGATTTCTAACAAGGTAAAGAAAGAGAGTTTAGGGTTTCTATCTCATTGTTAACTAAAAACTCTGTTGGCCCATTTCTCACAAACTTTCTATTTTTGTTCTGAATGACAAAACAATTTTTTTTGTGATAATGAGAGCAGAGAAATCAGCATAAATTTAATCCCCAGATAATCCCTAAACCATAACCAGTAGAGTAAGGTACTTTAAAAGAATAACCTGTGCTTAGTCTCCTCGCTGTTTCCTCCCACCACAGCATGAACAATATTCACTATAGCTAAGATATGCCTAATTGATACCCCCTCCTCCGGAACTTAAACCCAGTTTCTTTTCCTAAAATCCATGACCCCAAATGAAAGTATGGGACGAAAGAACCAACTCCCTTCTTTTCCCCACTTGTCCCCCATGCTAATTTAGACTAATTTAGGTGTGTTGAGTTGACCAAAGTTCAGATCTCTGACCTGGAAACCTTTCCTCAGACACACAGCTTTGGACCCACAACAGCAAAACATTCAACCAAAAACATAAAACACAAACCTCTTCCCTGTTGCCAGAGAGCACCAATCCCATGGGGATGTACCTGCCCACATAACCTGGTCTGGTGGAATCATTTCTGTGCTTTCCAGTCTTTCTGATTTGGGTTCTGGTTTCCCCACAGCTACTCCTCATCTCTACAAATACTCAACATCAAATCCAGTGTAATGGGTATAAATCTTAGTCCCTAAATTTGGGTGCATGTGCGGGAAATACTGCTTTATTTCCTTTAAATCAATTAATTTGGACTGTGTCCCCATCCTATCATACTGTTCAAAATTTCCATCACTGTTATTATTGGCACATCCCCTCTCTCCCAACATCAAAGTTCTCTTATCTCCAGCCTAACTTGAGCACCATATCTCTGTGTTGTTCCAGCTGCAGTGATTCCTTACAGTTTCTTGGCTCTTTGCTTCTTTGTCACACATGTGTTCTACTGGGAATATATGCTGAGTTTGGGAACCCAGGTTTGGGGTCCTACTTCCCTAGGCCTGCCACAGAGTTTATGTATAAAAAGAGTCTACCCCCTCCAATGTCTTATTACTGTCTTGCTATGGTCTGAATGTTTGTGTCTCCCCAAAATTCATATGTTGAAATCCTAACCTGTAAGGTGATGGTACTAGGAGGTGGGGGTCTTTTGGGAGATGATAACGTTATGAGGGCTGAGCCCTCATGAATGGAATTAGTGCCCTTATAAAAGAGGCCCAAGGCAGCATGTTAACCCTCCCATCATGTGCTCATTAACACACCTAGAAAGCTCCATATGTTAATCTGGAAGCAGGCCCTCACCAGATAGCAAATCTGCTGTAGCCCTGGTCGGACTTCCCAGCCTCCAGACTGTGAGAATGAATTTTCTGATGTTCATAAGCCACCCAGTTTACAGTAGTTTGTTACAGCAGACTAAGCAGACTAGGACATACCTGCTTAAATTACTACAAAGGAGTAGTACTGTCCTTTTCCTAATCCTGGGGACTCTCTCCTCCCTCCCTCATTCTTTTGCTCTTCAATGGGATTAGGCTTTTTTTTTTTTTTTCAAAAAAAAAAAGACTAGAGATGGTTATGACTTCTGTCTGCTTGTGCTTTCCACTATGCAAAAATCCTGGCTATTACTTGGAATACAAAAAAAATGATATAGGAATAGTATACATTAAATAGTCGTTCAGCAAATTAACATTCCACACCTGTTTGTCAACATTCAGATCCAAGTGTTCCCTGCACATGTAAGGTGAGAAAGTTGTCTTCCAAGTGGAAGTTAGCAGGCCCTCCTATACTTCCTATATGGGGACAGAGGGAAAAAGTCATTTCTCCCAAAGTCTCTCTGTTCCGATTCTCTCTCTGAATATCTATGTCTTCTCCCAGTGCTCACCTAGCTATTTCAATGACAAGAGATAGCATGTAAAAATTTTATAAAGTGGAATTCATATTTGATCCCTGTCTCACTCCCTCCCACTTCTGTCTAGATATCCTGCTGTGGTCCACACGTGGCATAATTCTATTTTGTAGCTAGGAAACAGGAGGCCCAGGAAGGTTACTTGATTTGGCTAAGATTATTCACATGCTAAATATTGAGATGGATAATGTATAAACTATATATTTGACAGAATTTCTATCACCATCGCTACATCCTATTTGTGTTGACCCACTAACAAGGAACAGAACTGACTGTTGGATTGCCTTTAATTTTCTTTGACCATCCTTCATTACAGATGTTACAGATAATTTTGATAATCCAAAGCTAGGTGACAGATCTTAGTTCATATTCATTTGTTAACATACCCACCCCACCTCTGCATAACCTTGCTATATGGACACAATTCTCCACAGTGGTGAGGAGTCCCTGTCTTCCTATTAAAAAAAAAAAAAGCATAAATAAAGAAAATAAAACAATTTGACAAGAAAGTAAAAATCTGTGTGGGCATGTGCCTCTGCCCAGTGGAGGCTCAGGATACAGGGTAAGGCAGGTCTTAGAGGGATTCCTTGCAGGGTGTCTGCTTAGATGAAGGGACAGGAGCGAGGCTGGCATCCAGCAGAGGATGGAGCCCCTTCTACCTTCACACGTGTTCAGTGGGGTGTTTGCTGCAGACTCATAAACTCTGAGCCAACAGATGTGGTTTCAGAATCTGGACCATGCGAACATATCATAGGACAAGCTCTATTGTCTGAGAGTTGCTTTTCCTTTGCTTCTTGTTTTTGAACCAAAAAGCAGACTAAATGTGCAGTGGCAAACACTCACTCAGTGCTCAGTCACTGCAAGGCACTGCCTTTGCCACCAGGCTGCCTAATCAGGGAACCAGGCGGTCTCTCCCCTTGAGGCTTCTGACACTTTGCTCATTTTCTCCCTAGCACTGATAATTTCTGGTTTTTTTGCTGTTTGTTTACAGCATCTGGGGAGAGTGAGAGAGAGACAGCCAGGCCACTCCACCCCTGCCACCATGGGTCAGACTGAGGAGAGGTGCAGACCTCACCCCCGCCCCCCCAGCAGAAGTCCGTGGTTCAAGGGTGGGGGAGAAAGCCAGAGAGAGCACTACAGTCTCAGCAACTGTCCACTACACAAGACTGCTTGGGAAGCAACCACTCGTGTTTTGTAACACCATATTTGGTGGCACAAAGAAATATACAACAGTCAAAGAGTTATCTCTGAGAACTTACATTCTAAAAATAATGCTGGGATCAGTGAGTGAAAGACCTTGAGCGGACTGAAAAAGTTGAAAACCAGCAATGGTAAGAGAAAAAAAGCAGGAAAAACGTGGGAGAAAGTGAGAAAAGGTGGGCTCTCAGCTGCCACAGCATCTAGGAACAGTGATAATACCTCCTGTTCCCCACAAGATCAAGTTCATACTCCTTAACATACTGCATAAGGGTCTAATCAAGCTAAATCACCCCCATCTCCTCCCATCACCCACAGGTAGACACCCCTGCATCTCAGCTAAATGATGCATTTACATCTTGCATATGATTATCTCTCTGCTTGGAAAACTATTCATCTCTCTAGACCCGGTTTAAATATATCTTTGTCTGGAAAGTCTTTCCCATTAGTATTTTGTACCTAACCCTATTATAGCTTTACTTGCTAGTATGGTGTAATTCTTTACTTTCTGCCTCTCCCACTAGATTGTGAGATTTTTAAGGCTATGTGCTTTTTGTGTGGCTAGTAAGGAATTAAATAAAGATATTAGTATTCTTTGACTATTCTTTCTTCTCTAATCCCAGCACTTCTCAAAATGTAGCACATGAGCTGCTATCAGCATCAACTAGGACATTGTTAGAAAAGCAAATTATCAAGCCTCAACACAGACCTCTAGGGCTGGGCCCCAGATTCTGTGTTTTTAACAAGTACTCCAGGTGATTATCATGTGCTATAAAGTTTGAAGAACACTGTTTGAGACCTCATGGAGTTGTTTTTCCTCTCTTGGTTTTGCAAAAAAGCAAAGGTAATAATCTCAACCCTTGTCTAATTTATTAATTTAATCAAAGGGATTAGATGTTACTACAGGAGTTGCAGCAGGTAACCTGGTGAGGACCAATGGCAAGCTTAGGAACAGTAGGAACATGTTTGGCCAATTTGCATCAAGCAAGAAAGGAATGGTGAAGCCAGCTATTAGCTCCCTTCAGCTACAGGGAACACCTGGGACTAGCTGTTACCATCAGGCAGTGATTGGCATCACATGCAGGTATGGTTAAAGGTGTACAGATTAAAACATCATAAAAAGGATAGAAGAGACTAGAAGGAAATTACATTCATATTATCTCTGCAAGAGCATTCATGTAATGAACAGAAACAGAGCACAGTCTCAGTCTTCAACTGCCCCGTTCGGGTTCTCTCTCAATCACACAGCCTGGTGCTATAAGACTGGCCTGAAAGCGCAAATCTTACTTGTTGGGAAGGCTCATCTCGCAAAGACCAGGAGACAGAGATCGCTGCAATCAAGCAAGAGGTTTTTTTATTCCAGCATGGTGGGGTTGCGCCATCTTCAGGACAGAAGCGGCCCCAAGCTCTTAACATGAGCACTTTTTATACAGTTTGGTAGGCAAACTTTGGCAACAGGATGAGTTGTATATAGCTTATTGGTCACCTGAGGTGACTTTTAAATTCATTGGTGGCTTTCAGGGGGTGGTATACAGACGAGGAACTGGGGAATTGCCCAACAGTCCACCCCTTGTGTGGTTAGGCCCTTCCCAGAACTGGTGAACTTTGGGCGGTTTGGGAAGTCCTTTATCTGCCCTTACCAGAAAGTCCCACCTGCAGGGGCTTGTAAAACCTTGCGCAAGCTAATTACAGAAGCAGAAAATCTAGTCAGTTAATATTCAAGGGTGGGGGAAGGGGTTCAGGTCCACAGTGCCCCTCTGCCTCTAATGGGGTGAAACCACATGACACAGCATTTGGGATCTGGCATCACAAGGGGCCACCAGGGAACCAAATGACACAACCCAGAAGTTCAGAGGAGGTAACTCCCCAAGAGGTTAACTTTGACCATTGGGAATAGAGATATGGGAAGGAGCCAGGATGATTAATTTCTTCTCTTTCTCTCTCCCCAGAATATTATGAGGCATCATCTCCCCTTGAAGCCCAGGTTAATCCCTGCATTTCCACACCAGCAAAACTGCCTGCCAAGCGACCTACAGTGTCTTCACATCTTTCCTACTTCCTTTCCTTGTCCTTACTTCACTTGCTTTGGTTTTTTGTTTTTTTTTTTTTTTTTTTCATCTCAGTCCCACTGCCCCATGGCTTGTACCTCCCAAATAAAATATCATCACTTTGATCCCTCCTTCAGGCTCTGTTCCCAGAGACCCTGAACTATATACTATCCTGTACATTCAGATCAGCAAATGTCAAACCTGTATACATGTGCCCATGCGCTAAGTATTTAAAATAGCACCCTTGGGTATTACAGGCAGGGCCTGTGCCTTGTTCAGCATTGTTTTCCCAGGGCTTAGCTCAGTGTCTTCCATATAGCAGGTATTCATGAAACAGGAAAAGAATGACAAGTGGGTTAATAACTGCTTGAAGGAATAAATGAATGAATGAGATCCATAGTGAAGAATGACTGGGAAGGGTGTGTATGGGCCTGGAATGGATCAGAGATTGGATAAGCAGGAGCTGCAATAGTTAAGGCGCCAAAGGCAGCTGGAGGAGAATGTGGAACAAGTGTATGTGTTGAAGTCAGGCATTTCCACTAGAAATAAGGGGGAGATTCGGACTCTCCTTAGTTCCACAAGATGTTTCTGAATCTTTTATGGTAATTCCTCAACCCTTGCCAGCAATTAGGTGAGGACAGGCGTGCAGCACTGCAAGTGTAGACAACGAGACACAGGTGCTTCTGGGAAAATAGTCCTCCTTCCTACACAGGGAGGGGAGAGAGAGACATTGCCTCTTCTGGGCTCTGGAAGTTGTTCCTGAGGATGTCATGGTTGGCCTGTTATCTTGAGACCATGAAAGGAACTAACAGGACAGACAGCACACTGAGGATGGCAGAGCAGAAGATAGGAAGAACCTGAGTCTTTGAAGATGTGTTTGAGCTGCTGAAATAACCAGCCCTCCTTATGTAAGATAAGAACTAGGTCTTATTTAAGCCATTTTAGTTGGAGCTTCTGTTACTTGCCCCTGAAATCATCCTAACTAATATACCCACTGTCTGTTCCAACAAGGTGCCAGCAAGTCTAGGGTTGGGGATGGAGATGCCTGGCACAGGTGAGGGCTTGGCCCTAAATTAGCGGCGTGAACTTAGGCATGTTAATTCATCTCTGAATTCTACTTTCTTTTATTTTAAATATGGAATTTATGATATTAGAATCTTCTCTACATTCTTCAGTGTTGTAAGAGTGAACAAGTTAGTAAATGTTAATCTTACTGCAAACTTTAGACAAGGCTTTTCACACTACAGTGTACGTTAGTGGATTGTAAAGACAAAAGATGGTTGCAATCAGCACTAAAAATTGAAAGAACTAAAATAGAATAGAAAATATCACTGTGTACCACACATTAAGTTTGGTTTTATGAAATTATTGTCTTATTTTCATGCATGTGTGTGTACCTAGTTGACAGGTAAAATATGCTTTTCTCTTTAGGTCATACACTTAAAAAGTATATGAAGCACTGATTTAGAACAAACAACACCAGAGACATTTAGAGAAACCTAGGTCTCTCACCAGTTCCCACCTTGACACTTCACTTGCCTTCCACAACTCCCAAATGGTATGTAAAGAAAAATAAAAATTGATCCAAAAGGGAGGCTTAATAAGGAACCCAATAGAAGACAAGTTATTACTGGCAGCCAGGTTCAGCTTGCCCTCTTGCACTAAATAAACAACTCGGAAGTCCAAAAGTTGGTGCGAGGATTGGAAGGTTAATTCAAGTAACCAGCATCTGGGGGATGGTCAGGCTAAAGTCGTCCTGCCTTCTGATGCCTCTTCTGGGATTTATAAAAGGGAAGAGGCAGGAATTTGAGGTAAGGGTTTTGTCCTGCAGGAAAAGGGGGAGGCTGGTTATGGGATTAGCAGACGGTCTGAGTCAAATGTCAGGGTCCCATGATGGACTGGGTGCTTTGGCGTCATAGAGTCCGCAGTTGGTGGACTGGTCAGCTTCAAACCCTGGACGTTATTGCGGGGTTGGAGACCTTATCTTCTAGGGAGAGCTCAAAGACAATAACCTCAGGCAAGCATCACCGGAACATAAAAATACCAGACTCCAATCTTTCTCCTTTAAGCAAGAAGGTGAGTTAATAATCAGCTAGGGTGCTTTGCTTTCTATTGTATTTCCTCTGCAGTTGATTTAGGGAGGTAAAAAAAAAAACAAGAAAACTTAGTTTCAATCCCTAATTGTAGGTGCACAACATCTAAAGTAAATTAACATATGAGGGTGTAATGGGAGACAAACAGAAATAAACTTTCGAGGATACTTTTGGACATGATTTCATCTCTGGGCAGTTTCGGCCATATAGTCAGTTTCTTATTTCCTCTAGTAATCTCAGGAATTGATTATCAGTTCCCAAGTTAATCGCTAACTGAAATTTTCTGCTTGGTCTTAGTTACCCCAAAGATGGCCATTCTCTGGGTTAAGGTCCCTTTCACACTGATTATTTTAGGGTGGCATAATGGAGCAGTGCTTGAGTAAATAGCTCAACACTGGTATTTTAAATTGCCAGAAGAGGAAAAGACACAAAGAAGTGATTTCTGAGCTTTTGAGAACCTGTTGTTTCTAGAGTCTTGTTTTAAACGTAGATTGAAGACATAATATGCCAGTTTATCTATGTTAGCAGACAAAGGTGATATCAACACTTGAGAATACTATTTGGAGGGCTTGGCTGAAATCTAACAACCAGATTGTAAACTCCTTGAGGGTTAAGTACATCTAGTCAACTTGCCCGTGCCTCGAATTTTGCCTAGTCTGGTGCTGAATAGACATGTAAGCCATTCCTTTTTGTGCAGTCATTTATTGTAAAAATTTCTGCTTTTCCTTGTTTTGATCCTCTGCTGGATCATCAGAATAGCTCTCAGGTAAGTTGTACTGATGTCCCCTCCCCTCATGGGAAGGGAGGGAGGACAATAGGACATAGCCCAGAACCCCTAGGACACGGGAGGCTCCTTCTCTTCCAGCCCCAACCCCACGGGAAGGTTGGCTGCTTCGGGGAACAGGTAGCTTTGCTCTATTTTGTGAACATAGGATGCTGCCTTATTTTCATGCTCCCTATTATCAGCATACATCCTAAAAGGATGTGGGTAAGAGCAAAGGAAAATGAATTTTGCAGATGGACTCACTGCCCAGAGACAGAAGGAAACACCTGAGTAGCAGTGGAGCAGTCACCATCACCTTTAATTATCATGAGGCTCATGTGTGTGTAAAACACAGGAAACTCAAGCATGACTCGATGCAGAGCATTGCCATGAGGCAAACTCACCTTCAAAATTCCCACAGCCTCTTCCTCCCTTCTGCCACCCCTACCCAAAGTGCACACCGATCACAATTCCCTACTGCTCAAAGAAAGGGATAGAACGGAAGGCTGTCAACATGCAGGTTCTTCTGTGGGTTGTATTCTCTAAATAGGCAAGGTGAGAAGGTCAGAAACAAAACTACTAAGACAATTCACACTCATCTGAGAGAGGGGTAGGGACTTGAAGCCTGCAGAGAAAATGGCACGTTCAAAATCAGCCCAGACTGAACCGTCTTTTCTACTGAGCACTGTGCCAGTGTCTCAGAAGACTAGGACTTGATTCTTGCCTTTGAGGAGCTTTTAATTTGGTAGGAAAAGGAATGAGGGGAGGAAGAAATTGGGGAGGAAGATAAGGAGCAGTAAGACTACGTCACACCTTCTTTTTTCTCATTTCAACTTTACACCACCCCAGTATTCCCTCCATTTGACAGAGAAGTCAAATGAGGCTGAGAAGGATAAGGGCACCTATTAAAAACGTCAGAGCTGATATTTGAACATGAGCCAGTTTGTCTCTGACATGCCCTGCGTCCCCGGGGCAGGGGGATGTTTATCCTGATTGTTGCTTCAGTTCCTGTTTTATGTCAGCTGTCAGTATCCAAGGCATTATGTAGAGGACTTCTTTCACTGTCGTCTTCTTTTTTTTTTTTTTTTTTTTAATATCCTGAATGTTTCTCTCCTTTAATAACTACTACTTGAGTGCTGATATGTTGGGCAAAATATTTTCCATATATTATTACCAAATGTACTAGATGGGTCTTCTTGTTTTACAAATTAGACATACAGTTACAGAGAAGTTAAAAAATCAACCAACCAACCTGTGGCCTCAGTGATTGGCAGCACAAGGTTTCTAACCTATGCTGGCTGATTTGTGACTAAGCCTCTAACATGTACACGTATCCATACGTGTGCATGTGTATGTGTGTGTTTGAAACATTTTTGTTCCCATGCGTGAGGCCGGTTGAATAAGGGTGGACACAGAAAATCCTGGCAATTCCCTTTTCGTGCTCCTGGCTATTCTCAAACTCTTCACAGATGTCTTTTCTGTGACAGCCAGTCTCGTCCCTTTTCTTGGAGCTATTGAGGATGAAATGTGTACAGCACTCATGAAGTGATTCTCACAGTCAGTACTTTTTACCAAGAACTGAACTGTGGCTTATTAGAATATGCCACAGTGTTTGTCAGTTCTAGAACTTATAATGAATGAAAGTAAGAGGAGAACAAGGTTTGGCTCCTGTGAACATTTTTCATTTTTCTATAATTTACACATATGCTAAAACATAGACCCACCTCTCCAACTGTTGAGTATGTAATCTCTCTCCCCAGATAACTTTGGGGTTATTCAGGATGAGGGGGAAGGGAAAAGCTACCCAAGAGCATTTTGTAATTTCATCCCTCTCTCTTGGTTTGCTAAGGTTAGTAGCACCATCACCTAAGTGAAGCCTTTTTCTTTAATAAGAGAAATAAAAGTGTTTCTTCCATCAATGCAGAACTCAAGAGAACTTCTGGGCTCAGGTCTCATGGTAGAAGGGCTGAGTATTTCTGCCAGAATAACTCCCAGGCCTGCCTTTGAGCTATGCAGCAGCATTCAACAGGAACGCTGATGAGACAGTGCTCTCACTTAAGAAAGAGTTGAAGTTCTTTAATGTACAATTCCAGCCTGAAACTCTTCTTAAGGAAAATCTGTCATCATAGTGGGTGAAGGGACGCAGTGACCTTGGGGGACAGGGGAGGTGGTGGGTGGGGAGAACACAGACAGCATTTTCCCAAGAGCAATCCCAGATGTTGTTCTAAGATCCAGGGTCCACCGTGGCACCCCCTGGACTCCTGGAGAAACCCAGAAGTCTCTGGGCCTGCAGTGAGACACACCTGGCTTTAGATGGCACCTTCAACTAATCTGAGCTCCAATGTTCTTTCTTGTGAGATTTACTTCACATGACTATTTTATTCATTAATTATTATTTTTTCAATTTTGAGGAAGTAATACAGGTGCATTGTTTAAAAAGTCAAATTCTTACATGGCTCCTTTCCATCCATTTCATTGATGTCATATCTTCTGATACTCATTTATAGTTTGCTTTAGATTTTCTTTTGCTCACTTCATAGCTCTTGTTTCCTTTTAGTTTCTCTTTTCTGTTTATTTGGTCTCTTATGTTAATGATTTTCCTCATGTTGTCTGATGGTCCTCAGCAATCAGTTCATATTGATGAGTTAGACACTAAAAAGTCAAGTGAGGGCCCACCCCGTGGCTCACTCAGGAGAGTGCGGCGCTGGGAGCGCAGTGGCGCTACCGCTGCGGGTTCGGATCCTATATAGGGATGGCCGGTGCGCTCACTGGCTGAGCGCAGTGCGGGCAACACCAAGCCAAGGGTTACGATCCCCTTACCAGTCACAAAAAAGAAAAAAGAAAAAAAAAGTCAAGTGAAATCCCTGTGTGTGTGTGCACACAGGGCTTGTTGAATGGAGAGCTTCCGGGGGGGGGGATTCTTGCTTGACCATCCCACTGGGGACATCCAAAAACTGTTGCTAGTTTTAGGTGTTTTCTCTTGGATTATTGGTTTTCCTATTGATCATCTCTCCAATCTCTTTGGTGCCACCATTCCACCACCTGAGTATGGGAAGGGACTGGGGTTTCTTAGATTATAATATATACTTTCATGTAAGTTCCCTGGTTCTAATATGGTAGCCCTTTTCTCAGCAGTGGCCACCATCTCTGAGTTCAGAATCCCTTTGGAATCAACCTCTCTAGAGGGTAATTTTTTGGAACCAGCATGAATGTTGGGTAGTCATCTGATTACATGATTATGGGGGAGGAGATTTAAATTGCTTCATATATAGATTTTCAACAGACCCTCCTGAGTTTGGAACCCCCAGTATCCCCAATTCCATAGGTCCCTGGATCCTCCAGTTTCTGAGCTTTTCTGGGATTCTGCAGGGTATATCAGCTTATTGATGAACTTCCCTTACACTGGCCTTAGGTTTCTGCTAACTCTGCTCCCAAGTCAGTTACCATCTATCCCTCTGTTTCCAGCTTCTAAAATATTGTTGTGTCATTTCCTTCCCCATCCCCTTTGTCCTTGTGGGTTTTCACCTTTAAAGAAAATTATTTTACAGTCATTTTTGTGGAAAAATATAAAAATATGTATATTCAACCCCCATGTTTAAGTGGATGTTCCTTGTAAAATTATCATGGAAATTAGAAATGTATTAAAAATAAATGTATATATATATTTGTGCTATATATACACACACACACACACACACACATATGTAACATTCACTTAGCATAATATAGTGCCTGTTATATAACAGGTCCTCAAAAAATAATATGTATGTGTAGATATGTGTAGCAGAGAGCTAACAGGATTTAAACACACTGAGGGATACATGACAGCCTGGAAGTGTGGGTCTGCATGCAATCATTGCACGAGGACTTAAAAGCATCTTACGAGAAAGATGGAGCCCAGCATGGTTCAGTAATTATGGCACAGTCAGAGGGAGAAGTACGTCTGAATACAGCGTGATGGCTTCTGCTGCTAGACTCTGCTCTGCCCAGCCCCATGGAGTCACATCTCTGTTGTGTAGAAAAATCTAAAGTAGGAATGAACCAGATCTTAGTTTTGGTTCAGCATTTGGCCATAATCTGTTATTCTGCTTCAGCCTTTAGAGAGCCCACCTCAGTATTATTTCTGGCATCAGTGTGATCATGTGATTACGTATCTAATCAGTGTAACAACATCAGATACATGCACAAGGCAAGCCATTAAAGAGATTGTTAATATCTCTCTATTGTCTTTCAAATACAGGTGAGCAGTCTAATTGTAACTTGGAGTGAAAATCTTAGGTGCTTTATATGTTGAAATTCTAGCAGTCAGCTGATGAATAAATGTATATGAATTAATTCAACAATAAAATAGTCTATCAAGTAATGCTTGTGAAAGCTGTTAATTTATGTCAACTATTGATAGAATGTTCAGGTAATTAGATTTTGGAGCTAGATTGGCAACAGGAATATAAAAGAAGATTATCTAGATAACTAATATAAAAATAATATAATTGTATTGAGTCAATAAAAGCTTATATAAATTTAATTAATAAAATGAGATTAGATTATATCATAATTCCAGTCTTGCATTCATAACACTTAACAAAATAACCTTTAAAAATGGTATTTTGATTTTTAATTATTTAATTCCATTAAGCCATAGTCTTATTATTTACAATATAGGGTGAATTAAAAGCAAAATGTCAATTCTGACATTTCAAAATTTCACAGTGACAAATAAATCTGGAGTCATGTACAACAAAAAGATAGGAAGGAAAAAATTTGATAGAAAAAAATGAGGTGCTGAAAGACATTCACACAAATCAAACTTCAAAACTCCGCTTATATGACAGCTCTAAGAAGACAATTTCTTATTTTGAATTTATGTAGACTAAGTATTCAAATAAAAATTCATCAAATTGATTCCTACAAAGTATCAAACATGTCAATAATCGAAGCCTAAGGGTTTTTGACTTGTCCAAACTATGTAAATAGATGCCAAGTTTCTTCTAGAAAACATATTACTGAAAGACATTTTCCCGATTTATATTTGGCTGTGTTGTTCCCTGAAAGGTTAGTTAAATTATTAAATGTGCCATTTGAAAGCCAGAAACTCTTCAGGATCAGAAACATGCAATGGTGACCACAGGAGCCCTCTGGCAGCTGGCAAGCCCAAGTTACAGTTGTTCTCACACTATCATGTTAAACCTTTTTCAATTGTACACTGTTTTAAAAAATAAACTTGTACTATCTTTCATATATCTTATTTTATTTTTAAAATTAACATGCAGTTAAGATTGACCTTTTTTTTCCTTTCGGTGCTCATTTCTATGAATTTTAACACCCATATAGTTCATGTAACCACCACTAGAATCCCACCTAGAGCAGCAGTTCCACCACCCCACCCAAAAAACTCCAGCATGCGATCCGTTTATAATCAGTCCTTTCTCCCACCCCATAACATCTGGCAACAGTGACCAGTTCTTCTATTGTTTTATCTCTTGAGTAGTTTGTATAAATGGAACCATAGAGTATAATCATTAATTTTTAAATAAAATTTTAGATTTACTCTTGCATTTCATAAGTTTATTCTATAAAGCAGACATTTATCTTTAGCCTCAGCTAATGCCAAACTAGGCCTTTCAACACATGGCCCAAATGTGTATTTTGTATACCTCTCATTGGTAGTATTCATTGAAAGTGTTGTTTTATTACACTCTAACACTCAAGCGCTCAAGTGATACCACATAGGGGCCACTCAACAGATTAGAACACAAAATGGAAAGAGCCAATCTCCGTGTCTCCAGAGGCCGCTGGGCAGCTCTGGCTCTCTGAGAGATCCAGTGCAAGAGTGGTGCATTTCTCAGGGGTAGGTGTTTGGGACACTGGGCACTTAGTCCTTCTGGGAGAGGTGTCCACAGCAGAGGCCAGATAGAAGTAGTGGCAGTGGCAGAAGTAGTAGCAGAAGCTTGTTTATAAGGACACATCCAATGAGCCTTTGCAAAGACGCCCCTCTCCCCAAGGAGGTTGGGGTTTTCTTGCCTTGGTGGTGGCAAGAACCAGTAAAATTTAATTTTTACTGTTAATGTGACTCTACTTCTACTTACAGTGTCACGAGGCCTGGGAAAACCCAAGTTATGTAGACATTTGTCTTAGTCTGTTCAGGCTCCTGTAAAAAAAATACCATAAACTGGATGGCTTATAAACAACGGACATGTATTTCTCACAGTTCCAGACTGGGAAGTCCAAGATCAAGGTGCTGGCAGATTCAGCATCTAGTGAGGGCCCGTTCTTCATAGAAGATGACTTCTCACTGTGTCCTCACATGGTAGAAGGGACAAGCTAGCGATTTGGGTCTCTTTTATAAGGTCACTGATCCCATTCATGAAGGCTCTACCCTCATGACCTAATCACCTTCCAAAAGGCCCCACCTCCTAATACCATCACCTTGGGGGTTAAGATTTCAACATATAAATGGGAGGAAAGGAAACAAACTTTCAGACCATAGCAACATTTAATAGTGGCAACTCACTTCCAACAGGGCCAATTTTTCATTCTGATGCCAAGATATAAAAGACCTCAAATCCATTCCCCTTCCATGAACCTGTAGGTATAACAGGGATGCAGGGACATAGGCCTGGGTAAGAGCTATCTCCTGTCAAGTCTGGGCTCTGTGTGGTGCCCCAGATAGTGTCAGTCCTGCCCTTAAGTCCAGAGAGGCACAGAGAGGTGACACCATTTGTCAGACATCCATCTAGTTTGGTGTCAGATCATAACTAGAATCTCCCTAGTCTCACCACTCCCAAGTCTATAGGCTTTCCTCTTCAGCAGAACAGTTTTTGTCTCTGAGAACTGAGACCACCTGTATCCTCAACCAGGATACAACTACCGACTCATTCAGACTTGCTTCAAGACTTTTTCTTCACTGTGTCCACCTATTTTAACCCATAATATCATAAACTTTGCCAATTTTCAACCAGATTCTTCCATTGAAAGGCCTGACCTTAAACCAGTTGAACCCAGAACTCTAGTACCTATAAATATCTACCTCTGACTCTCCCTTTTGAGAACTTCAAAGACTCAGCAACGGTGTTGTCAAGGTCTCTCTTACTGCAGGTTAATGAGCTTAGCTTTGCTTGATCAATAGTTTATTCTGTTGGTCTTCTTGGGAAGTCAGCAATCAACAGCTGTGGAAGCCCTAGTGGGATTCTCTCAAGAATTCTTGCTCCTACAGTTTAAAAACTTTAATTTTAAAACAGCATGTTCCTTTGACACCCTTTGAGTTTGTCATTTGGAGGCCTCCCCTATTGCAATGTTGAGGTAAGTCTTGCATTAGATCTGTGCTTTGGTTTGTTTTCTGTAAAGCTCTTAAGTGCTGTTCATTTTATCTCCTAGAAATGAGAAACCCTTTTAAAGAATTCCTTGATTATCTGAACAGATCTGAAAATGTTTATTCTTTGTGGAAATGTCTTATTACTAGCAACATTACTCTTTGTGTGTCTGTCTGACTTTGGTCCTATCTGTTATGAGTCTACCCAAGGAAGTCCACAGGGAAAAATACAGGCATAGACCTGACAAGCATGTCCTCAAAATGGCTCAAAGAGCTAATGAGATCAGTGGGTCTCATCAGACTGGCATCCTTATAAGACAAACTTTGCTTTGGGTCACTTACTAAAATCTTGCAAAAGATCTATAGCAGCAGTCATATATTGAAGATATAAATAAAAATCATCAGATAACCTAAAAAAAAAAAAAAAGAAAGAGAGAGAGAGATTGTAAATAGGTTTCTGCTTCTGGCAAAGATGAAAACACAGGAACCAGATTTACCCTCTCAGTAAACAACTAAAAAAACCTGGCAAAATATTTTTTAAAAAAAGGAAAAAAAAGATTTCTTAAGACATTGGACATAAGGCAATGAAGAGCAGTGATCCTGGAGAAACAGGAAACAGATAAGGTAAATTCTATGTTTGCCCCAGCCTGTCTGGAAAGAGTATCCAGGCTGAGATGTGGGCAGAAAGATCCAGATAGAGTCTTGCCTTCTCCCTGAGTGAAGTAAACAGAGCTGGGAGTCTGGGGAGGGCGAGGTGGCTGGAGTTTGCGGGAAGGATTATGGGAAGGGAGATAGCTACACAGAGAGAAGTCTGGGGATCTGTGTAGGGTCTTCAGCTGAGTGTGGATTAGCGTATACATGTGAGGAAACTACCAAGACTGGGGTAAAAAACACCCAAAAGGATTAGGGGGAACAGAATCCAGGGCTCACATGGGGCTTGGAATAGTTCCTGTTCCTACCAGCTAGAGAGGAAATGAAGTTTTGTTTCAGTAGTGGAGCAAAACTGGCCTTAAACTAAATGCTGCTCTGGTACCACATAATAAGGCTCAGAAATAAGATCCAAAAGAATCAAACTGTTTATAAGCAACTTATCTGAGTTAAAGAACAAAGTTCAAGAATATTTATAGGAATACAGAAAGATCCAATAAGTATCCACAAAAAATATGACCCATGAGGAAGAGAAAATTTAGTCATTTGAAACCCAGAAATGACAAAGATGATAAAATTAGTAAGACAAGGACATTAAAAGAATTATAATTGTACTTCACATGTTCAAGAAGCTCAAGAAAAGACTGAACATGCTAAGCAGAGACATGGAAGATATAAAAAGACTCAAAGTCAAACTTTAGAGATGAAAACTACAATGTGTGAGATGAAAAATACACCGAGTGGAAGTGAAGACAAATTAGAAACTGCAGAAGCAGCAATTAATAAACTTGAGGACAGAGAAAGAAAAAGTATCCAAAATAAAACACAGAGAATGGAATGTCAGTGAGCGATGAGACAACTTCAGACTATCTAATTTATGTGTAGATTGGAGTCCCTGAAGGAGAGGAACAAGGTGGCGGAAACATTTTGGGGTAAATTAGGAGGGTGGAGCAAGTTGGCTGACAAGAGTTGTCTGGTGCTCGTCCCCCTGCCCCTGACGAAAAGAGACGCAAACAACAAATAAACAACTATATTTTGACCAGAGTGACAAGAAACACACTGCAGAGCACCAGGGGAGGGAGGATGTCCTCTGGGAGCACGGAAGGCCGGGACAGCACCATGGGCCGAGCAGGGATTCCTGCCTCAGCCTCACCGTCTCCCCGCAGGGACAGCCCGGGTCAGGCAACAAGAAGAGAAGCTGGCAAAACAGCTGCTTCCATTACTGCCACACACGCCAGCCATCCCAGCCACAAGAGAGTCTCCCAAGTCCTCTCAGGTCCCAAACTCAGTTTGGAGACTAGCCGGGAGTTTGTGCAGCTGCACGGCTTCAAAGTAGAAGCCTGGGTAGAGCACCCTGAGCCTCCTGACCTAAGCAGCTGTGGCAGGGTGGGCACATTGCTGTCTTGAACCCTAACCTGCTGCTGGATTGTGTCCTGCCCTTGGGGACTGGTAAAAATTGACTCCCTCCATCCTGAGGCTGCACCTTCATTCCACCACATTCACAGGGGCACCTGCAGGACTATGACCTCGATTGCCTGGAGCCTAGGCCAGAAAGAAAGTCTGGGATCCCAGCATCTGAACCCTCGTGACAACCCCTTCCCTCCAGAACAGGCAGACCTGCTTAGCAGGAAAGCCACTAATAAGCAGCTGTCCACCACATTTGCATGCACCTGCCTTGCATAACCCATTGGCCTGCTGAGCCCACAGGTGCCTGTGTCAGCCTGACAGCTAGAGTGGGGGTAGCCCTGCCACTGCACCCTGCTGCAGTATTGTACACCTGCTCCCTGACTGACAGTGTTTGGGCAGCAGCTTTGCCTCTCCATGGCAGGCCTCTATAGAGCTGCTGGGCCTGGCTGCACTCTTACAGGTTTGCTTCAGGCTCAGCACTTGATGTGGTGACCCTCCACAGAGCTGCCAGGCCCTGCTGCACCAATGCATGCCTACCCCTTGCCTGATAGCAAAACAGGCGGTGGCTTTGCCTATACCTGGCAGGCCTCTACGGAGCAGCTGGGCCCTGCTGCATCCTTGCAGGCCTGCTCCCTGCAGGACAGTGGATGGGGTGGTAGCTCTGCCTTTAGCTGGTGGCTCTCCACAGAGCTGCTGGGCCCTGCTCCACCTGTGCAGGCCTGCTCCCTGCTTGACAATGGATTGGGAAGTGGCTTCACCTCCTCTGGCAGGCCTCCACAGAGCCACCTGGCCCTGCTGCACACAGCAGCTCTGGGCCAGGCAATGGCATCCACTCATCTGATAGGCCTTTGCAGAGCTGCTTGACACCCCCCATCCCATACACACCCAAGTACACCCAAGCAAACCTGACTCATGAAGTGGATGGTTGTATGAAGTAGACAGCTTCCACCCAAGACTCACAGAACAAGACCCAGGTGACTGAGCCACAGCTTGTCACGCTTTAATCAGCATGTTTGGTGATTTATTTTCCTGGCTATCTTTTTTTCTCTTTGCTGGTTTAAGCCTCTGGATTGTCAACCTCTAATTATATTATTTATAAGATTCCTATCCTTAATATTGATTTTTGTGTCCTCAGTCATTTTTTGGTATGAGTTCAATATTTGGCCTCAATTTCCTCATTATTACTCTAAAGCAGGAAATCAACTTTTAAATGTGTTTATTTTCTTCTGGGTACTACTCTTTAGTAACAAATTCCTAGTAATTAAACGGTTGGATTCATGAGTAATTGGACTCAATCACTAAGCAACTATTTAGATGGTGTTTTACTCTGTGCTACTATAAAAAGTATACCTTAGACTGAGTAATTTATAAAGAAGAGAAAATTATTTTCTCACAGTTCTGGAGGTTGGGAAGTCCAAGATCAAGATGCCAGCAGATTTGGTGTCTGGTGAGGGCTGCTTCCAAGATGGTGCCTTGTTGCTGTGTCCTCTGGAGGGAACAAATGCTATGTCCTTACATGGCAGTAGAGATAGAAGGGCAGAAAGCACAAGGACACTCCCTTCAACTGCTTTTATAAGAGCACCAAACAGTTCATGACTGGGGAAGCCCCATGATTTAATCACATCCCCAAAAGCCCCACCTCTTTACACCACCACGATGGGGATTAAGTTTCAACATAAATTTTGGGAGGGACACAAACATTCAAACCACAGCAGATGGCATGCATCACAATAGGCCAGATAACAGGAGACCTAAAATGCCCTATCTTGTTACACCTAGGAAGCAAGTTTCCTATTTCCAATTGACCTTTTGTGAGAGTGGGCCTTTGTAACCAAACTTTTACAGAAATAGAGTTTGTAAATAACTATAAAATAGATGGTATGTAGCTGGAAGCTGTCTCACATTTACAGACCCTACAAGAAAGCCTCACTATTTAGGGGAGTCTTCTGATTCTGATCCACCTCTATATTTTTCTAATAATTTATCTGTTGTAATTTTTTTTTTTTTTTTTTTTGTCGTTTTTTCGTGACCGGCACTCAGCCAGTGAGTGCACCGGTCAGTCCTATATAGGATCCGAACCCGCGGCGGGAGCGTCGCCGCACTGCCAGCGCAGCACTCTACCAAGTGCGCCACGGGCTCGGCCCTATCTGTTGTAATTTTACCTCCTGGCATCAGACCACTCTTGCTGATTGGCACCAAAACCATGCAGTACAGGTAAGCAACCCTCACAGAGGTGTTTTAGCTAAAAACATATCATTGGATGTCCCCCAGTGACTGGTTCTGGAAATACCTATTGGCTTCTATCCTTAAACTGGATAGGAATTTATTATCTCGGTAAGCTGATGTCTACATTCAGGATAGTTCCTAATATCTCCTAGGGCCCATTTTGGCCCACCAGTTTCCCCTCTAAAAAAGGGATCATTAGATAGCAATTAAAGGAGAAAAATAAAGCCTTGACTTGAGATCTAAAACCTTAACCATTAAAGGGTAATTCTGAATATTCTTCTGTCCTTAAGCCTCATCATTTCATGTTTTATTAGAGGCCTGGATAATGGAGATCCTTTATGCTGTGGTGCAGAGAAGAGCAGAACAAGATGATGGTATTAAAGCTATAAAATCCCTTGCCCAAGAACTTCATGGAGTTAGATGGGTTTCTCGAGGAGATTATTTGCTGTTTCAAGGAAAGAATGTCATACTTACAGCCACACAGACCTCCTTGGGGTCTTTAATAGTATAGAAAAAGATTGCAAAGCAGACAGAGATCCTAAAATTAATTTGGATATTAACACTCCCCCCACCAACCACCCAATTTGGTTATGCCAACTCTTCAGATTAGGAATGAAATCTGTTCTCTTGGTTTAATATGAACATTCTTGGCTCCTGGCATAGAAGTCTGATCGTGACCCTTCATTTACTATCATTCTGTGTTACAATGCTCACATGTTTAAACTCAGCATCTTGTCAAATTATCCAACCAATGATTATCCAACAAAAACCAGAAAAACCACCTACGAGGAAGCCTGATCTATGTTCACACCTCAACCTGCAAGGCAGATCCAGATAGTCCCCATGCTGTAATGTCTGTCTATACACCAGCAGCACAGGTTGAAGAAAGACCCTACCATTTCCCGCCACTTTCACACAGGTTAATCCATCAGTACTGAAAACTGAGACTACCTATGTCCAAAAGAATTTATTGTTTGTTCTAGGAAATTCTAGTCCCCCAAAATAATTCTTTATAACAAGAAATTACTGTTCCCTTCAGGAAATTCCTGAAACCCAATTTATTTGGACAATAGGTTGTTCACCTGGGCAAACAGTTTCCTTAAGCAACCACCATTTACTGGTTAAGATAGCTTCAAGACACTCACCTGGCTGTGTCTATCAATCCTAAATGGCTGTACTATGAATTTTGCCGAATACCAATAGACCCTGGCTTTTAGAGACCTGCCTTAAACCATTTGATCCAAGGCACAACATTCTGCAAGTATTTGTCTCTGACCTTCCCCTTCTGAGACACTAAGAAAACTCTGTCAAAGCACTGCTCTCCCTTATTGCCTTTGCTAAATAAACTTTGTTAATCTTTGTTAATCAGTGGTTTCTTCTCATGGTTGTTTTGGAATGCATTGGCAATCAACATCTTCTTTAGGAAATTTTCCTTTTATTTATAACCCAAGGGCCAAAGTACTTCCTGGTCCTTTCTGATTTCCTCACTGTTCTGGACTCCTCTAAAGCATGCATCTCAAACTATCTGTGATAAAGACATATTTCACCCTAGTCCATTGATAGTTAATACTTTTAAGAAGTACAATGCTATAGTTTGAAGTGCCCCCTCCAACATCCATGTTGAAATTTGATTCCCATTGCGGTGGTATTAAGAGGTAGGACATTTAGAAAGTGATTATGCCATGAGGGCTCTGCCTTCATGAATAGTTCAGTGCCTTATAATGAGGCCTGCTGGGGGAAGATTGCCTCTTCCACTCTCCCGCCATGTGAGGACACAGCACTCGTCCCCTTTTGCCCTTCCGCCTTTTTTTTTTTTTTTTTGTCTTTTTCGTGACCGGTACTGAGGCAGTGAGTGCACTGGCCGTTCCTATATAGGATCCGAACCCACGGCGGGAGCGTCGCTGCACTCCCAGTGCTGCACTCTCCCGAGTGCGCCACGGGCTCGGCCCCCTTCCGCCTTCTGCCGTGTGAGAAGATGCTATCAATGGAACAGGTTCTCACCAGACACTGAACCTGCTGGCACCTTGATCTTGGACTACCCAGCCTCCAGAACTGTGAGAAAACTATTTCTGTTCTTTATAAATTTTGTTACAGCAGCCCCAAAAGACTGACACAATAAAAATATATGCAAGAAAGATAAAAAACAAACCCAAATATATAAAACACAAGGCCAAAAATGTTCTTACTAGATTCAACAAACATAAAATTACACTGCCAATTGCTATAATTCTTTTATAAACTTTAATTTCAACTTCTGTACCTATTCCTATGCTGATGGTAACCATTTTCAGGCAGGAACCAGTTCATGGACTACACTTTGAGAGCAGTGCTTCTCAGATAAGGGCAATTTTGCCCCCCAGTATACATCTGAGAATGTGTGTAAGCATTTTTGATTGTCATAACTGGGTTGGGGGTGGTACTGACAACTAGTGGGTGAAGGTCAAGAGTGACACTAAACACCCTACAATGCACAGAACCTTCCCTCCTCTGCCCCCAACAAGAAAGAATTATTCAGTCCTGTGGAGGATACCAACATTAATAAAGCAAATATATTCACAAGGCTTAACTTATAGCTTAGTGGGGCCACAGCCCTGTAGTTTAAAGAATTGCCTAACTTTTTAGAATTGCACATAGAAATGCTAAGCTTGGGTAAAACAGAAAACTTTCCCAGGACTAAAGTCTGTTGTAGATAAAAAAAATTGTAACACAGCAAATATGCTTGCTCTAAGGGCAGTCTTCCTTGGTACAGCCAAACCTAATGATGGGAAAGTATGTGAGCTAAAGGCTTCAAGGCTGATGGTTGGGGGACATTTCTCTTCTCACCTTCAGTCGTTTAAGTTTCTTGGGGAACTAAGTGTTGCCATGACAATTATCTCATTGTTCTTTTTGTAACCACCTGTGTTCCTTTTCTGTAACTTTCTTGCCTGGACAATAAAAACTGAGAGGAAACCTAATTTGGGGTTATTCCTAGGAAACCTTCTCTCCTGAAGGAATTGTTGCTGGGATTAACCCTTTCGGGCCTCTTGCTGCTCTGGAGAATTGGGCTTTGAGTAATCCTTTACGTCTCCATCACCCTGGGAGAGGTGACAAGTCCGAACTATGAATAGTGCCAAGGTTAGGAAACTCTGCTCTAGAGAACCACAGTGCCTGAAACATTCTCATCCCTCCTCTAGCCCTACTCCATTAAAACTGTGAATACATGCTAATGGCCCAAAGTTTTACCCCTTTCAACTAACACACGCGCATTCATATTAGACAAACTTTTTATGTAAGGAGCCATATAGTAAATATTTTAGGCTCTTTGGAAAAGGCTGGGTCCTCAAAGCAAAGTGGGAAGACTAATGCTGTGGTTAAGCAGTAAGATCAGTGGAGGCCTCGTCCAGAGAGGAACTAAGGCTAAAAGGTAGGAGAGAAGCTGGGAATAAGGACTGCACTGTGAGAATGACTTTAAATGCAGAATTGTCAAGATTTAGCCAGGTACAGTTCATTGATTCCTTTAGTTGCTTCTTGGATAAAAGATATGTAATATTGTCTCAGAGTCCACTGCAAGAGGAGAGATGGGCCTAATGAAAACTATAGAAAGATTTTCATATTAGTTTACCTTGCACAAAGGACACTCAGTGATAGTGCCCCCAGAGTTTGCAGGGACCGAGTGAAGATCCAAACTCAAGGTGAGATAAACTGATTTGCCATTTGCATTCATGACAGTTGATTCAACTATGAGAGTTCTATAATATTTAGGACTTGCTATACTGAGAGAAAGTAAGGAGTTAGGGGGCAGATGCCAAAAGTTAATGGAAAAAGAATCAGCAAAAGGGCAGTTTTCAGTTAATCAATTTACAGCATTTATTGAGCATCTTTTGTGTCAAGATCCTGAAGAAGTGGCCAGAGAGAGGAGGAGGAAAGAATAGACTCTGGATTCCCATGTCGGTTGGATAATGAGATAATATTTTATGGATGACAAATCTGGGCAGAAACCAAAGAGAAAAATAGTGGGAAAATGGGATTTGGATTTGGTCATGGTCAAGGATGTATGTTAATTCAATGATTTTTGGAATGGAATCTGATGAAAGCAGATGCCTCCCAAATCTAGCTGCTAGAAAGTTTATGCATTTTTAATAACAAGCATTCTTGGAAGCTAATGGCAGAAAGTGATAGCAATGGTGACCTAAGAATCACAAATGAGCAGGGTGTCTTGAAGAGCTGGGCAAGCAGGTCACATTTGAACAAAGAACCAGACGTGTAAATGGTGGGATTCTACCTTGCCCCTCGTGAGAGGCTTCATCTTGGAAAATGGTGTCCTTATTGGCTTGGTGGAAGGTGAAACTAAGGGATCCTAATGGGTTGGAATGGCTTTGAACTTGTACCCAAATGTGGACAGCTCATTTGCAGAAAGGCTTATGTACCTGGTAATTTCCCTTAGGATTTGGCTTCCTCTCTTTCTCTGTCTCTCTCTGACTCATTTGCCCATCAGCTCAAGTTCCTCTCAAACGCCAGCTGAAAGCATTTATTTCCCCACATTATCCATACCCTTTAATTTGCAGCTCCATTTGCTTTTGCTTAGTGTTAGTTATCCTTGGTGATTGTTTCCTCATTGGCGATTTTATGAAGTATTCAGCAATATTATTGCTGGGGGAGTGAGGGAACAGTGTTACAGTCAGAACTCAGTGGCCTTTAAGTCTAGATCAGTGCCAAAATGTTGGGGGATTCTCAGGCTGTGCAGGGACTTGTGGGAGTATTTCATTTGTACACACTAGAAATGTCCTAAAAGAGCTGCCCCAATAAGCCATGTACAATAGGGCTTGGCTTTTAAATAGCGTTCCATTTGATTTGAAAAGAACGAATTCCCACACAATTTTGCAAGTGCCAGGAAAACCCCTATCATTTTCTTGTCTCTGCACCCTCCTCCCATGCAACCCACACAGTTCTCGCTCTATGTGAAAGAGAGAGAGAGAGAGAGAAATAGAGGAGGGGAGAAGAGAGAGAAAGAAAAAAAAAGAGGACAGAGATATCACAGATCACACTTTGGATCCTATTATGGCCTTTCACTCTTAATTGCTCTATGAAGTATACTGCTTTGCCTCGTAGGCATAAAGAAACGACAGCAGGGTAGAAGCTTTATTCTACACTAGTATCACCACCCCCACCACCCCCATTGCCATATGACGACCATAATACAATCACTTCCATTTCTTTCCATGACACACTTCTGATTATGAGAAATTATAAAAGGAATGCATATTCATTGTTGAAAGTTTGGATAGAATCAAAAAGCATAAAGAGGCAGGAAAAAAAAAATAGACTCAGACAACCACACCCAGAGCCAACCACTGTTCACACTTTATTGTGTTACCAATCAATAACTTATTTAATAATTCATCAAATATTTGTTGAGTGTTTGCGATATACCAGGCATTATTTTAGTTGCTGCAGATACAGAGGTGGACAAACAAGGCCCTTGTTCTGTGAAACATGTCCCCTGTTCTCAGCATGTCCAGCTCCCCCTGGCTCCCACACCCTCCCATTCTGTATTAGCAGACCTTGGCTACAGTGGAGCGTGCAGATAGGCCCCGTCTGAGATATTTCCCGACATTCCACCTCCTGCAGAATGTGTTGACTAGGCTGGGTCAGCTGACCCTGTTCTGTCTTTATACAAGGCCCTCCTTGCCTTATCGTGCAAGATGATGGGAATTCTGCTTTGAAGAGGAGAAGGTCTATACATGGGGCTGGTGTGAACATTTGTCTTGCTGAACTTTTGACCAACCACTACATCCTTTCAGAACTGATGAAGATTTATGGCAGGGTCCATGACTAACAAATAGAAGGATTTAAAAATTTTTTTGTGGTTGTATTAAGCAAGCAAGATACTGGACTAGTCCTTAGGTTACTGTAAATACCTTTGGCCATGCCCTGTTGGTATCAGCTGCACTCTCAATCTGTTCATTAGTTTGTTTATTTATTTATTTGTTTGTTTATTTATTTATTTATTCATTTCACAACCTTTTATTGAGTACTGACTACTCACTGTGCTAGACGCTAGGATCACAGAGATAAGAGACAGTGGAGAGACTCTCTCTCATAGAGGGGAGATGCCAAATAAGCAACTTCAGTGCAGCATGCCAAGTGCCCTGACAGAGGCTGGTAGGGGAACCAAGGGATGGTCACCTGGCCTTGTTGCAGTCTGGGAACAGATAGCTCAAAGAAGTCTTTCTGGAGGAGGGGATGTCTACTCAAGCTGTATCATGAAACTTGAACAGAAGAAGCAGATGAAAGGTGGGGTAGCAATCCAAGAAGCGGCAGCATGTGCAAATGCCAAGGAGCATTGGAGAGCCTGGTGCACTGGAGAGACAACCAGTGATTCATTCTGGCTGGGTAACTTTGCGGGGGAGGAACTGGTGAGCAATGAAGCTGGACAAGTGGGACTCATGACAGACTTTGATGGGCTTGTTTCTGCTGTGCTCAAAGGTTTAGATTTTGTCCTAAAGTTATCCAATGGCTATTCAAAGTTTTTTCAAAGGCAGCAACAAGGATCAGTGCATAGTACGGAGAGGGTGGGGAAAGGGAAGATTTCATAGTAATTCGGGTGAGAGATACAGGCCTAGCAGAGGTAGAGAAAAGAGAAAAGATTTGAGAGATGTTAAGGAAGAAGGAGCAATGGATCCGTGGCTGGCTGAGTGCTGGGGGATGAGGGTCATGGTGACTCCCTGGTTTCTGACTGGACAACTGGGTGGATGGTGAGATGTGGATTTACTGAGACAGGTGATACTCATGGAGGTGCCCATGTAAGAGATGGGCAGACAAAGAAGAACTGTGGAGAAAGATGAAAAACCAAAACAAAAACAGCCAGCCAGAAAGAAGAAAAACCAGGAACTAGGAGGTCACATGCAATCTAGTCCAGAACAATTTCACTGGCACGGTAAGGGCCAAAGAGAGACGACCGCGGGTTAGGGGGTGAATGGGAGGCAAAGGAAGGAAGAGCGAGGGTGGACCGCTGTGCTGCGTAGCTGTGATGAGGAGACAGTGCACTAACCAGAGGAGGACCTGGTGTTACGGGGGACTGGTGTTTTTTTTATTTTACTATGAGACAGAATTGAAGACACAGAGCAAGCAGAGAAGGTGAGGCTGAAGGTTGAAGTGAAGGGATAACTGATGAAACAGAGTCACTGAGAAGAGATCCAGAACACAGACCAGCAGTTCTCCACACACGGGTAGTGGCTCTGCCAGGACACATTTTGGAAAAGCGTGGGACAGTTTGGGTTGTCACTGTGATCTGGGATATTATGGCATTGAGTGGGCAGAGTCCATCGGTGTGTTGTGTCCTGCCATGGGCAGCATAATGAAGAACGGCTCCACGTCCCAAACAGTTTTCAAATGACCCACCGGACAGTTAGGAACAGGAAAACTGATTTAGAATTATCTGAGTCTAGAACCTAATTTTGTTTTTCATGTAAACAAAAAGTACTTTTTACACAGCTTTAATATAGACTAAATTTTCCAAGGATGCAACTACTAGTAAATCAAAGGAAGATTGCACTGTTTTGTTGGGAGTGTTAGCATGAGTTGTTTATCATTTTGGGACAGCATTTTTTGCTCCTCTTGTTTGGGTTCTGATATTGAACACCTATATTAGTATACACATTCATTACTACCACATGGTGATTTCACATGAGGTATAAGCATTTGTCTGCTTAATTATGTATTCTAGCGTAGTGGTGCCTGAGCATTTACTGAAATGCATATTACTTTCCTTTAATTTCCCCTTTATTCTATAATCACAGCATTAAATTACATAAAATGTAATTATGTGTCTAGGTAGGTTGTATTCATTTCTCAGTAGTAAGGGGAAGGAAGGTTACAAAATATTTTTTACAAATGAGACCATTGAGTCTGATCCAGTTGAGAGTCACCAGCAAAGGTGCAGGCATTTAGCAGGAGGGCAAGTAGACACTGTTATAGAGAAGGAGGTGAGGCAGACGGGATGCAAATAAGTTGAAGGAGGGGGAACATGGGGTTGAAAGAGTTATCCTGGCTCTCATCCTATGTCAAATAAGAAGTTAAGATGTGTTCAGAGGGAAGGAAGAAGTAAACTTGAAGAAAGTAGGATAAGAGAGAGAAAGTCTGAAACAGCCACTCATGTGGGTGGGCGCTGGCTGCAGACTATGGGAAGATTACCAGGCAGTGTTGAAAGCCCAGCTGAAATTAGAGATCATGAATTTGTCAAGAGCTTCAGTCAGCACCATGGTATGACCCTTGTCAGAAGGAGCATTTCTCTATGGGAGCAAAGAAGTAGGATGGGTGGATTAATCCAGGGTGGGCCTTTTCCTAAACAGGAGTAGCAGAGAAATAAAAGGTTAAGACACTGAAAGTATTGACAGCAAACCATGATTCTGGCCAGAAGTGACAGCTTAGAGACTGTTAGATCATAAAGGGCCTCCCTTTCATGGCCCTGGTCAACCCCAGGGGTCCCCAGCCATGGTATATCCTTCCTTTTTCTATTCCAAGAGTGAAGCCAGCTTTATTCCCTACCTGCTATGTCAGTCAGTGGAGCTTTTAAAAGATTTTTCTTTGTTAAGCTGCAGGAATTTTTTTTGCACTGACATTCTCCCAGGACTCTGTCTAGAGAAAATCTAAGCTGAAAATAAGAGGTACAGCCCATGGAAACCTCTTGGTTAAAAAAAAGAAAAGAAAAAAGCTCTGTAAATTTCCACATGTACTCTGAAGAGTCAGACTTTTTAGAATTGGGAGGGACCTTAAGAGTTTCTCATCTAAATTTTCATCCAAGTTTCCATTTCCCCATGTCAAAGTCTTGCGTGCTGGCCTCTGGCTGCATCATTCAAATCCCATCTCATTCCCTTTTGCTCCTTAACTGCAGAGGAAGCAAAGGAGGATGCAGGGAAGGACAGGGTCAGCATCTTATGGCCACATTCAAATTTGGGAACTAAAATATGGAGAGGAGGGGAGCGAAAGGAACCTAGATTAGACAATGAAGTTGTTATAAGCTGAGGATACTGGGCAGCTCAGTGACACTGGGAATGTCAGGGGCATGACTGGGCTTGGGGTGGGAATGCACACCCATGTGGGAACTGGATATGAGTTGCAGACCAATGTGGGAACTGATATCAAATGGCTACAGTGTTTCAATGAATAAAGTGCAAAAGATAACTGCCTTGAAAGATCAGGGATAGAAGTGACTGAAAACATGAATTAATATCAGGAGTATACCAGGAAGTAGGAAATGATAAAAAGAGGCATTTCACAGAAGGGAAAACCCAAATGGCTAACAAGTATATGAACAGTAACACAAACACTAATAATCACAGGACTGCAAATAAAAATGAGTCACCTGAGGTTGGCAAAAATTTAGAAAGTTATAAAATGTATAGTATTGGCAAGGATGTTGAGAAATAGAAACCCCCTAGGCATTGCTAATGGAGATGCAAACCGGTACAACCATTCTGGAAAGTGATTTGGCAGAACTTAATAGAATTAAACATGAGAATACTTTATGACCAACAATCATTTTCTTGTACACATACCCAAGAGAAATTCTTTTAAAGGTTCATAAGGGACATCACCAACACCATAGCATCATTGTGTTGTTTGTGGAAATGGAAAGTTGGAAGCAACAGATGTCTATCACGAGGTGAGTGTGTAAGAAAAGTATGGTGGATATACACATGGTCTGCTCTGCAGCACTTAGAAGCAAGAACTAGATGTGCCCATTGAAGCAAGGATAGATGTTTTTAAAAAATAATGCTGAGTGAAAAACCTAAGGGGAAAAAAATACCATTTGAAATCTGAAACACATGCAGACATATTAAGCACCCCAACATATTTTGCATAGATACTGTACTTATTTAGAAATTTGAATCAATGGCATAACAGAAGCACTAAAAATAGTAATGGATTAAACCAAATAGATTTGTTTTCTCCTGTAAATATTCAGATAGGCAATCCAGGGGAATATAGTGGTTCAGAATCATCAGGGACCCAAGATTCTTCTATCATTTTCCTTTGCCACCCTCAGCTCTTGGCTTTTATCTTTGACTGCTTGATCTTCTGCCACCACAGTCACGACCCAGCCAGTGTGTAGGGGAAAAGGAAAGGGCAGGACACATTTCTGTCGTGTAAAGCTGCAATCTAGAATTTGCACACATCACTTTTGCTCAGATCCCACTGGCCAAAATTAAGTCATGCAGTCATGCCTAGCACCCAGCTACAAAGTCTATTGCCATGTAGGGAGGGGGACATGGAGCAGCACCTGCCACAAATACATGCATGTGCAAGGGCCACATAGCAAATTCATTAGGGTGGAGGCCTGGGGAGGAAGGAATGAGAATGGGAATCCGGGTGAAGAGGGAAGAGTTACATTTATACAAAACAAGAAAGTGTCCTCATGTGGATTCATGATGACAATATATCATAAACTATATCATCAGCTGAGACCTGTGATTAAGACAATGCTCTGCACCTGAAGTTCATTATTAAAAAAAAAAAAAAAAGAATGGAAAGGAAGGAAGGAAAAAGGAAGAAAAGAAGGAAAAACAGGAAAGGAAGAAGGATATAAAGATCACAGAGGTTACGGTAATATGGGAGTGTATTGCGGGAACCCCAAATCTGAAAGGGCACTTGCATAGTGTTTGCCTATTCCAAAAAACTCATCCGGTTCAATAGGTAGAGATACTGGTTTATTAGACTTATGGGAGTTGTTGATGGTGGCCAGCCAGCTGGAAATCCACACCCCCAAGGGGTACATACAACAGTTATATAGCAAACAGATCAAAGCAGAGGTGTAAATCATTTGCATGCTTATGCATAGGTCATCACCCAGCTCACAGAACTCAGAGCACACGGGAGATCTTGCCGAGTAGATAAGTTTATCTACTTGCTACTCTCTTGGTGCCAGAGTACTTTAACACCAGCATGCTAATTTACTTACGGTCTTGCTGCCTCCGGTCTCCTGTTTGTCTTAAGGGAGACGATTGTCTTAAAGGGGATGTGCCTTTCCTTGGGGAGCTACCTTGGCCAGGGATAGTTTCCCAGTGGGGAGGGAGAACTCTGGTGTGCACAGGGAGGGGGAATAGGTCTATGTCCAGCATTTACCCCACAGGGAGGTCTCAGGAGAATGGGAAGTGGGAAGTGATCATTACATGTAGGTGAGTTTCTAAGTGTCCCAGGACTGAAGGGCAATTTTCTCAATAGTTTCATAAGACCACCACAAAGAAACAGAGTTGGTCTCTGATGTTATAGGTCAGCTTGGCTACTGGTTTCACTCCTGGTCACTGAGCTGGTCACTGAGAAATTCTAATTGCTTAAGTACACAAAGAGCCAATTACAGCAAAAATCAAGGGGCTGGGTTTTCCAAGGTTGAGCATTTTGAGGATTGGTGAGCTGTCTAAATCCTCATTTAAAAAGAGGAAAAACAAAGAAATGGGTAATGGAGAAAGCCCTGAGGCTGGGAAGAAAGAAGAGGCAGGCTCACCCATCTGAAGACTGCTAGAAAACACTGACAGGTTAAGAGTTTAGCAAGCCTCATTTGACTTGTGCAAAGGAGAACAAAGGACTCAGTGATGATTACGCTATAGTTAATTCTGAAGTGGCTAGAGTGAATATCATTGATTTAATGGCTTATATATATGTATTATAAAAATTAGTTATTTTATATCTAGACAAGTGCTGTCAATATCCATGGTGGATTAGAAAGAGAATAAGAGAATAGCTTACAGACAATATAGATGCTCTAGTACTGTGGGTGTACAGTCTTGGGCAAGTCACTTAACCTTGCAAAGCCTCCCTCTCCTCACTGGTAAAATGAATGTAACAGTAGTTGCTTAGCAGAATTACTTTGGATGTGATAGGTAATGTTCATGAAGTATCTGCAATGCCTGGCTTAAAGAGTTGTTCAACAAATGTTAACATTATCCACTGGGGTTTCAAGATGGCGGCGGCTGCGGTGGCTGGCGCAGAGTAGCTGAGGTGGAAAAGGTGGCCACTGGGCCTCAGGCAGCCGGGAAACTTGTGGACCTTCCTCTTGCCATCTCTTAAGGGAGGACCGCTGCTGCTGGCCGGTCGTGGGGGGTGACCGCCACTTTGCCCCTGGCAGGAGAGACTGCCTCATTTACAGGCAACAGCTCTGAAGTGTGGAGCAGGAAAAGAACTGTTTCTTAGCTGCAAAAGCGAGTCTCGAAACAGGGAACGCGGCGCCAGGGCTGCTGTGGATGCAGACAGGATCCCGGAGGCCGGGGCCGCGCTGAAGGCGGCCAGCTGCCCTATTCAGGATTCGAGGTTTCAGGCCGGCATTAAAGAAGATTCCTGGGAGCGCCTGAGCCGCGCCGCGACTGAACAGCCCGAGGCGGCAGCGGCCAAGAACTGGGAAGGCAACAAACCAGAGACAGAGTGAGCGCCCGACCTGGCACAGCACTGTGAGTGACCCCTGGCACAGCTCTGTTCGGGGGGTGGATGCCCACCCGGCTCCTGCCTGCACCACCAGGCCACTCACCACCCCAGTGCTGCCTCCATTTTCCCAGGTGCTGGCAGCTCCGCCCAGCTTGGTCATCACTGAGCCCTCCCACTTGCTTGGCCTGGCACGGGGCTTTCCAGAGCCTGCGGACTGGCCTCCCCTCCCACTCCCTCCGCGGTTCTCTGGCGGGTTGGTGGCGTGGGGCATCCCAGGCCAGTGTCGGGAGGGCAAGGAAGTACGGGCAGGCCGACTGTCACTCCACCACACCCTGGACTCCGGCCCCAGGTAAACTCCCTGTTACTGGGAGGCAGATACCAGCTCTGCGGCCACCAGTTTGGAAAAAAGCCTAATGAATTTCTGGTTGGGAATAGTGTGGTAGGAGAGTTCCCAGGTCCGCTTGAACCTGCCGGAGACCAGGCTGCAGGTGGGCGCTAGACTCGGATTATACTGGGGGGATACAAAGGTGAACAAGACCCGAGAAAGATCTACATAGTGCTACAAAGGCACCCAGAGAGACCGGTCGTCTGTGCCTACCAGAAACCTGGTAGACTTCCTGGGCGAGGCGGTGCCGAGCAGGGTCTTGAAGGCCCAGCTGATAGACGAGGGGTGCAGAAGACACGCCCCAGCCCAGCACAGTGCGCACAGAGTGGGGAGATGTGCGGCCAGGGAGGCGGAGACTCGACAGAAACCACACACCCGGTGGGGTCACCACTTCACGATCTAACAGCCTGGGCCAGAGCACACAGAACAGGGAGAAGTCCTGCACGGGAAGTGAAAGCTCAACAGAGACCACACACCCTGTGGTACGTGATCCACCAGCCCAGCAGAATCCAAGCTGACCAGAAAGGTGGCTCCCCGGAGAAGCCCAAGACCCGAGGCAACCACACACACAAGGCACTAGAGGCCAACTGAGCAGTCATGGAGGGAGCCATACGAAATTGGCAACCACAGCAACATCCTAGTTAGTCATTAGTCTCAAACTGGTGGACTGTGAAACCCCCTGCCACAATGAATAAACACCAAAAAAAAGATACCAGAAATACAAAAAATCAAGAAAGTACACCACCAAAAGTTAATAAATCTCAAACTCTAGATCCTATAGAACAAGAAGCCCTTGAAATAACTGATAAGGAATTTCGAGTGATAATTCTAAGGAAACTGAATGAGATACAAGAAAACTCAGCTAGACATCATGATGAAATGAAGAAAAGTATACAGGATCTGAAAGAGGAAATGTACAAGGAAATCAATGCCCTGAATAAAAATGTAGCAGAACTTGCTGAACTGAAGAAGTTATTCAATGAAATAAAAAACACAACGGAGAGTTTGACCAGCAGGCTTGTCGAAGTTGAAGAGAGAACCTCTGAACTTAAAGATGGGCTGTTTGAAATAACACAAGCAGACAAAAAGAAAGAAAAAAGAATCAAGGACATTGAAGAAAATCTGAGAGAGATATCAGACAACCTTAAGCGATCAAATATCCGAGTCATGGGTATTCCAGAAGGGGAGGAAAATGGAGATTCCATTGAAAATATATTCAACAAAATAGTGGCAGAAAACTTCCCAGGTATAGGGAAAATCACAGATCTTCAGATCCAGGAAGCTCAACGATCTCCAAATGTATTCAACCCAAAAAGACCTTCTCCAAGACATGTCATAGTCAAATTGGCAAAACTCAGAGACAAAGAGAGAATCTTAAAAGCTGCAAGAGAGAAGAGTCAAATCACCTATAAGGGAGCCCCAATCAGGTTAACATCAGACTTTTCATCACAAACCCTAAAAGCTAGAAAGGAATGGGATGATATTTTCAAAATACTAAAAGACAAAGATTGCCAGCCAAGAATACTCTACCCTGCAAGGCTATCCTTCCGAAATGAGGGGCAAATAGTATATTTCTCAGACAAACAAAAACTGCGGGAGTTCACTACCACACGACCACCCTTACAAGAAATCCTCAAGGGAGTACTGGGTTTGGTTCCTGAAAAATAACTACCACTGCCATAAAAACCCAAGAAAAATCTAAACCCACTAGTATAATAAAAATGGCATTCATGAAGAGAAAACAAGCTAACAAAAACACTATCTACAACCTAAGGAACCAACAAACACAGAAACCAAACAGTAAATCAGAAAGCAAGGAACAAAAGACACCTAAGACAACCAAACAACCAATAAAATGCTAGGAATAAATCAACACCTTTCAATGACAACTCTTAATGTAAAAGGCTTAAATTCCCCAATTAAAAGACACAGACTGGCTGACTGGATCAAAAAGCAGGACCCAACTATATGCTGCCTACAAGAGACCCACCTCACCCATAAAGATTCACACAGACTAAGAGTGAAAGGATGGAAAAAGATTTACCATGCAAACAGAAAAGAAAAACGAGCTGGAGGAGCTATTCTTATATCTGACAAAATAGACTTTAAACTAAAAACCATAAAAAGAGACAATGAGGGACACTGCTTAATGATAAAAGGTCTGATCCATCAAGAAGACATAACAATCATAAATGTGTATGCACCCAATGTTGGAGCAGCCAGATTTATAAAACAAACTCTATTAGACCTAAAGAAGGAAATAGACAGTAATACCATAATAGCAGGGGACCTGAACACCCCACTGTCAATATTAGACAGATCATCTAGGCAAAGAATCAGTAGAGAAACACAAGATCTAAACAAGACTCTAGACCAATTGGAATTGGCAGATATCTACAGAACATTCCACCCAACAACCTCAGAATATTCATTTTTCTCATCAGCACATGGATCATTCTCCAGGATAGATCACATATTAGGTCACAAATCAAGTCTCAATAAATTCAAAAAAATTGGAATTATCCCATGTATCTTCTCAGACCACAATGGATTAAAACTAGAAATTAATAACAAACGAAACTCTGGAAACTATACAAACACATGGAAATTAAACAGCATTCTACTTAATGACATATGGGTCCAAGAAGAAATCAAGCAGGAAATCAAAAAATTTATTGAAACTAATGAAAACAATGATACATCATACCAAAACCTGTGGGATACTGCAAAAGCAGTATTGAGGGGAAAGTTCATTGCATTAAACGCTCACTTCAGAAGAATAGAAAGATGGCAAGTGAACAACCTAACACTTCACCTTAAAGAACTAGAAAAACAAGAACAATCCAAACCTAAAGTTAGCAGACGGAAAGAAATCATTAAGATCAGAGCAGAACTGAATGAAATTGAAAACCAAAAAACAATTCAAAAGATCAACGAATCGAAAAGTTGGTTTTTTGAAAAGATAAATAAAATTGACAAACCATTAGCATGGCTAACAAAAAAAAGAAGAGAGAAGACTCAAATAACAAAAATTAGAAATGAAAAAGGCGATATTACAACTGATTCATCTGAAATACAAGGAATCATTCGAGACTACTATAAACAACTATACGCCAACAAATTTGAAAATCTGGAGGAAATGGATAAATTTCTGGACACACAAGCTCCCAAAACTGAACCGTGAAGACGTAGAAAGTTTGAACAGACCAATAACAATAAAGGAGATTGAAGCTGTTATCAGAAGGCTCCCAACAAAGAAAAGCCCAGGACCAGATGGATTCACAGCAGAATTTTACCAAACATTCAAAGAGGAATTGACACTGATTCTTTACAAACTATTCCAAAAGATTGAAACGTACGCAAATCTCCCAAACTCATTCTATGAAGCAAACATCATCCTGATACCAAAACCAGGTAAAGATATAACCAAAAAAGAAAACTACAGGCCGATATCCTTGATGAATATAGATGCAAAAATCCTCACTAAAATACTAGCAAACAGAATACAGCAATACATATGTAAAATTATTCATCATGATCAAGTGGGATTCATCCCAGGGATGCAAGGTTGGTTCAACATACGCAAATCAATAAATGTGATACACCATATTAATAAACTCAAACACAAGGAGCATATGATCATATCTATAGATGCTGAAAAAGCATTTGATAAAGTTCAGCACTCATTCATGACAAAGACCCTCTATAAGTTAGGTATAGAGGGAAAGTATCTCAACATAATTAAAGCCATATATGCCAAACCTACAGCCAATATCATCCTGAATGGGGAAAAGCTGAAAGCTTTTCCTTTAAGAACAAGAACTAGACAAGGATGCCCACTCTCACCACTCCTATTCAACATAGTGTTGGAAGTACTAGCCAGAGCAATCAGAGAAGAGAAGGAAATAAAGGGCATCCAGATTGGAAAAGACGAAGTCAAACTGTCCCTGTTTGCAGATGACATGATCCTATATATCGAACAGCCTAAAACCTCTACAAAAAAACTGTTGGAATTGATAAATGATTTCAGCAAAGTAGCAGGATACAAAATCAACACACAAAAATCAGTAGCATTTCTTTTCTCCAATAGTGAACATGCAGAACGAGAAATCAAAAAAGCCTGCCCATTTACAATAGCCACCAAAAAAATAAAATACTTAGGAATTGAGTTAACCAAGGAGGTGAAAAATCTCAATCATGAGAACTACAAACCACTGCTGAGAGAAATTAGAGAGGATACAAGAAGATGGAAAGATATCCCATGCTCTTGGATTGGAAGAATCAACATAGTGAAAATGCCCATACTACCCAAAGTGATATACAAATTCAATGCCATCCCCATCAAAATTCCAAAGACATTTTTCTCAGAAATGGAAAAAACTATCCAGACATTTATATGGAACAATAAAAGACCACGCATAGCCAAAGCAATGCTGAGCAAAAAAAATAAAGCTGGAGGCATAACACTACCTGACTTTAAGCTATACTACAAAGCTATAATAACCAAAACAGTATGGTACTGGCATAAAAACAGACACACTGACCATTGGAATAGAATAGAGAATCCAGAAATCAACCCACACACTTACTGCCATCTGATCTTTGACAAAGGCACCAAGCCTATTCACTGGGGAAGGGACTGCCTCTTCAGCAAATGGTGCTGGGATAACTGGATATCCATATGCAGGAGAATGAAACTAGATCCATACCTCTCGCCGTATACTAAAATCAACTCAAAATGGATTAAGGATTTAAATATACACCCTGAGACAATAAAACTTCTTAAAGAAAACATAGGAGAAACACTTCAGGAAATAGGACTGGGCACAGACTTCATGAATACGACCCCAAAAGCATGGGCAACCAAAGGTAAAATAAACAAATGGGATTATATCAAGCTAAAAAGCTTCTGCACAGCAAAAGAAACAATTAAAAGAGTTAAAAGACAACCAACAGAGTGGGAGAAAATATTTGCAAAATATATATCTGACAAAGGATTAATATCCAGAATATATAAGGAACTCAAACAACCTTACAAGAAGAAAACAAGCAACCCAATTAAAAAATGGGCAAAAGAGCTAAGTAGGCATTTTTCTAAGGAAGATATACAAATGGCCAACAGACATATGAAAAAATGCTCAACATCACTCAGCATCCGGGAAATGCAAATCAAAACCACATTGAGATACCATCTAACCCTAGTTAGGATGGCTAAAATCCAAAAGACCATGAACGATAAATGCTGGCGAGGCTGCGGAGAAAAAGGAACTCTCATACATTGTTGGTGAGACTGCAAAATGGTGCAGCCTCTATGGAAAATGGTATGGAGGTTCCTCAAACAATTGCAGATAGATCTACCATACGACCCAGCTATCCCACTGTTGGGAATATACCCAGAGGAATGGAAATCATCAAGTCGAAGGTATACCTGTTTCCCAATGTTTATCACAGCACTCTTTACAATAGCCAAGAGTTGGAACCAGCCCAAATGCCCATCATCAGATGAGTGGATACGGAAAATGTGGTACATCTACACAATGGAATACTACTCAGCTATAAAAACGAATGAAATACTGCCATTTGCAACAACATGGATGGACCTTGAGAGAATTATATTAAGTGAAACAAGTCAGGCACAGAAAGAGAAATACCACATGTTCTCACTTATTGGTGGGAGCTAAAAATTAATATATAAATTCACACACACACACACACTCACACACACACACACACACAAACCAGGGGGGGGGAAGAAGATATAACAACCACAATTATTTGAAGTTGATACGACAAGCAAACAGAAAGGACATTGATGGGGGGGGGAGGGAGAATGGAGGGAGGTTTTGGTGATGGGGAGCAATAATCAGCCACAATGTATATCGACAAAATAAAAAAATAAAAAGAAAAAGAAAAAAAAAAAAACATTATCCACTGAATATTGGAAAAGGTCTTTTCCCATATTATTTTTTATTTGGTTATTTGGTTAAAGGAGAAGTTTGCTATATTTCTAGGCTACAAGTGTGCATGTTGGGAGAGAAAGAGAACTAACACTGCTCTACATATTTTATTTACATATAAAGTTCTCATCCTTTACTTTATTTATCCTTTTGTACTTATAGGTCAGTCATTTCACCCTTGCTCAAACTTAGTTGGTTCTGGGAAACATGACAACATATTCCACAAAGAGGCTGGTGGGGAGGGGGGTCACATGAAATCAAGTGACATGACAAGAGGGCTTTCTTTTGACCAGGTAATTGTGCAGCATTCACATCAATGGTTATGACGTAAGAAAAGAAATGCCGCTAAGAACTTTGAAACTGTTGAAGGAAAAAACAGTCAATGGAACAAAATCTTGAACACAGAGAAATCTCAGCAGTCCAAGAGAACAGTCCTGCTGTTTTCTGGGAACACACACAAAAGTAGAATGAGGGGCCATGTGGCAGTTCATTCAGAATCCAGCTTTGCACTAGGGAAGAGCCAAACCAAAGCTTCACCTAGCTTAAGGACCAAATTAATCACCCCAGAGCTCAGATTTCAAACACACTGATAGAGAAACCAGTAATTTGCACTGAATGACTTTCAGCATATACTTATATCCTAAACTGAAAGAAATCTAAAAAGAGGAAGAAGACTTCTTTACTAGCTGGGATTCTCATGGAATAATTACACTCCTGGAGGACTAAAGGTATTATCTTTGTCTGTGGCTGTGTAAGACCATGAAACTGCTTGTCTTTCAATTACTACCCATAGCTGCTTCTCTGGCTCAAAGACTTGACAGTGGTTAAGGGAGAATATATATTTGCATGTAAAATCATACACATGTATCTGTCTCCTTGTATTTTTTAAGGATGGGATAATAATGACCAAAATTAGGGAATCCATTCACAAGTGTCTTCAGCTAGAAAACAACAAAAGTTAAACTGAACCTCATTTTAGCCCAGTAAGTTTTGAAGAAGTTTTGTATATGTATATATGTATATATACGTATATATAAATATACATACACACATACCCACACACCTAGAGGAAGATATATACATATATATATATATATTTACATATACCCATTTTCCCTTAAAAAGAATCTTCATAGATTGATAGGATAAAATTCCTCTAGCTCACTTTCAGGAAAAAGCTTATCTTTAAATGAGTTTCTATATGCATACAGTGAAAACTAAAGTAGATTTTTCCTCTTTTTGCCTTAGTTTGCACTTGTAAAATAAAGTTTGTTTTATGCAGAAGCCTGTTAACATCTGCCTTTGTCTCTTATGTAATCTCTTTTCTGTTCTTCAAACTTTAATTTTCCTATTTTACGTAATGTTTAATTTTTTGAGATGCCTGGAATATTTCTGGATATCTAGATGTTTTAAAATCAGGTGAACAAACTCACTCTTTCCTGAATGTGATGAGGTAAATTCCCTTAAATATTTTCTTTCCAGGTCCAGAATTTTGCCACAGTCCTTAGAGTCTCTCTTTTTTTTTCTTTATGTTCAAGTTGGTTCTTTCTCTGTAAGCTACTCTGTCCCTCTAACTTTGCCATCCTGTCCTGGCTCAAGTAGTGACTTCATCCTGACTATATACCATAGTCTCTGCTCTGCCAACCTCTCTAGCCAATTTCCCCTTCGTTTAATCCCCAGAGTGATGCCAAATTGACCTTCTTTACAGACAACTCAAGATCCCTTTGGTCATTCACTGCTGTGGCTGAGAGCCAAGGTTACGTCCACTAAGCATCAATCTTTAATCAGTAAGTGAGTGAATAAGGCCCAGTAGTGATGTGACCAGTTTCCCACACTCTTCCGCCTAACCAGATTCTTCCTTCTAGGAAGACTAGGACTAGGACTAAGACTTTTACTCTTGAAATTAGAGATTACTGCGTTTTTACTCCCAAGAATTATTATTTTTTGTCCCATAAGTCTAAATCACAGGGCAAAAGCTCAAGGAGTTAGCACATTTATTACTGGGCTAGGTGAGAACCATTGACACTTTGGTCTGTTTGATATGAAAAAAGGATCACAACTCCCCAAGGACCAATAAAGGAGAAGCATCTTCAGCTAGAAAACAACAAAAACATTTTTCTGTAGTATACACTCTGTGCTGGTGCTACTGATGGAGAGTTCAATTGGGATTCCTACTAGTTACCTCTGCACTCTTGCCAGCTCAGGACGACCATTATCAAGCCATCATTGGTTGGTACAGTTTCCTAAGACTGCCATAACAAAGCACCCTAAGTGGCTTAAAGCTATATCAATTGATTCAGAGTTCTGGAGTCTGGTAGTGGGCAATCGCAGTGTCAGCAGGGCCATGCTTTCCCTGAAGGCTCTAGAGGAGAATCCTGCTTTGCCATTTTCTAACTTCTGGCAGCTCTTGGCACTTCTTGGTGGGCAGATGCATCACTCTAGTCTCTGCCTCTGCCTGACACATGGCCATCTCCTCCCTGCGTGTCTCTGTCTCTACCTATGGCATTCTCCTCCCTTATAAGGACATCAGTCATATTAGATTAATAGTGCACCCTACTCTAATATGACCTCATCTTAACTAATTACATCTGCGACAACCTCATTTCCAAATACAAGGTCACATTTTGAGGTACTAGGGGTTAGGACTTCAACATATCATTTTGGGGAATGTGACTCAACTCATAACATTTGGGATCAATTTAGCTTAATGTCTCCCAGGCCCCCTTAGATTCTGAGAAAGCGTTTCATCCCTAAGGTGAGAGTACATCGTTGGGGTTGGATCAGGGGTACTGGGCAGAGCACAGGTCTCGCTCCTCTGCTGCTCAGGAGGGAGAATCACCCTTTGCTCTTTGTCTGAGCTGGTCATGTTCGTCTGCCATTTGGCACACACTGCAGCCAGCATCCTCACAAAGATTCTGTCTGCGTATGTAGAGTGAGGAATCAGAGCTACGTTTGTGCCGTAAAAATACTTGCAGATCTGCCAGGAACATGAATGACAGGCATTTTCCACGAATGTTTCTCTTCCTCTGTCAAGCCAGGAACTGTTTTCTAAAAGCACCACAGAGGCAGTGAATTCCCTAGTTACAAATCTCTTTGTAGAGAGCCAGATTTGCGATTAAGTGCCAACTTCCTCTTCCCAAGTTTCCTCTGTTCCCACCTCATAGGTTTGGCCCTGAAGAGCCTTGTGGAGCATATGGCCTGAGGCTGGCTTCAAGAGAAGCTGGCAATGTGCTTCTGCCTGGGGACCATAGCACAAGGTCATCCCTGGGACATTGGTGAGGCTGGAGAGGAGGAGGGGGAATCTGTCCTTGGCTCCCTTAAGAAGAGGTAGTGGGCTGGGAGTGTGCACAGGGCTCAGGGTGTTGGCAGCCGAGAGCAGTTGGACTTGAGCCCAGTCCCCAGCTGCCGCCGCTCCTCTCCCTGATGGCAGCTGCCTGGGTACTCCTTTGACGCAGCAAGGACATTCAGGAGGCCAAAAACAAGCAGATCAGAGGGGCTAGCCCAGGGTAGAACTGTGGCGTGCCAAAGTGTGTCAGAGGTGCCTTGCCACACACACTCCTTAAAGCCTCTGCCCATTTCATGCCTCAGCCCCTGTCACCAAAGCCTGCTCTGACTTGGCCGGCGCTCACAGTTTACGCTCAGCTCTAGACAGAACCACAGTGAATCTGAGCCTTTTTCTTCCATCTGAGCATTTATCTCAAAAGAAATAAAAATCCAACAAGCAAGCCTTGAAAAACAGTTTTCTCTGAAACCTTAAATAAGGTGGCAAAATGGGTAACAGGAAACATTTAGTCATAAAACAGCAAAAAATCCAGAAACTGATCTTCCAGAATTTTCTCCTGGCTGATTCCCTCAGGCTCTCTCCTCTCTCTGCTCCTCCAGCTTTGTATTTAATCCAGTGTGTTTTAGATCAACTCTTTCATATGTAACAGTGTCTTCTGGAGCCTGGCTTGAGGGATTCTGCTTCCAGACCTCTTCTTACCTTTTCATCATCAGAACAAAGGCAGCAGGGCAGAGTGGATAAAAAGACTCCCTGAAGAAGTCTGGTGGAGGAAACACTTAACCACTTAACTGTAATGATTTCAGTCCAGTTATACTCCCAAAGAAAACTGAAAACCTTTTATCCTTCAATAAACTAAAAAGTGAATCTTCAGTATTGGAATTTCGGCACTATAATAGGTTGCATGGGCAGGGGTGGGATGAGGAGGGGGGAGTTAGCTAAGAGTTTGGTGGACAAGAGATTGCCTAGCCCCTCCCAGGACGGCTGTGGTGCCTGGTGATGGTGCTGCCACCTGTCCACTGTCTCTGGTCGAGGGCCCTTTCTGCTCTCCCACACCCCAGGCACAGGGCTGATCCAAAGGACCCAGCTTTAGGCTGGGTTTTATGTCTCTACATACCCAAATTGGTGTTAGCTGTAGCTATAGCTGTAGGCACGACACTACCTCCCCCAAATATCCTATTTTATTGTGTTTGATGTTAATTCTGCAGGCAATAGAACTGAATCACTGAAAGTCATGCTTATGACTCCTTTAAGTTAAAGACCCAAGGAGGTAAATTCCTATAAGTAAATTTTTTTTTCCATACTTAGAAGCCTCAGTGTTCAAGACTGTTCCACTCTTACACATCCTGCCACAAATTTGTAAATCCTCAAATTATTTAAAAGACTTAGCACCTGTGGTTCTGATCTACTGCTTTGAAGCAGTGCAGGAGAGGTCGGGGAGCTGAGTGGGTGGGCTGATGACAGGGAACATTGTAGTCATGAACATGAAGTGTCACCAACCCCAGAACTCACCTCAGTGTTGTAAAGGCTTCACACATGAAGGATCTGAAATTGAGACTCCCTCCGAAACATTCTAATGAGCTCAAACTGACGAGCAAGGTTGGGGACCGGCCCTCTGGTGAGAGTATGGGGTGGGAAAAAGTTACATTCAAGGGGAAAGTGAAGTTTTGCTGGTGGTTTTTCCTATCCGTAGTAGCTACTTTTATTTTGTGCAATTTTCCTTTCATCCTAACACATCGTAGTTGGTGAAGTTTATTGTTCCTTGTCTTAGTGACAAGATATCTAAGGATGGTCTTATCTAAAACTAGTGATTTGTACTAGCATCCAGAACCTCCAGCCCCCTTCGTTTATTTAAGAAAGTCTTTCCTGGAAGAAGAGGCTGACATTGAGCAGAACTGCCAGTGACGAGCTAAAAAACCTTTTACATCCCAATGGACTGGTGAGCAGGGGAAGGGCTGGACAAGGAGTTCCTAGAGTATAGAAGCAGCTGTAGCTTCAGATCTCTGCAGGTCCCTGGGATCACAGTGGAGGTCTCCTGGGTACTTCTCTGGACACACGACCAAAGCTGTCCTTGCTCTCCTGCCTGGCTTCCAGATGATGTAGAAGTGTCCACCCGTGCCATGGCTTTGCTCAGAGTACTGTGGCTGGGCCACCATCTCTAAGGCTGATTAGTACAGACCTAACCCTCACTGGGTATGCCATGAGAACCATGCTGGGAGGAACAGTGACCTCAAAGACACAGAGCAAAGAAAGTACAACTGAAAACAAAAGCTTTTGCTCCAAATACACCTTTCTTGCATTGTACCTTAAAACCAGTAAAACTACTATTCCTTTTATAGCATACAAAAAATATTATTTTTCTAGACAGATTTATGGGAATACAGACAAAATTGCTTAGATTATAATACCCTAAATTGTACTGTCTTGGCCTAAAATCACCTAGCTGGTCAATTTTAATTCCTATCAAAGAAGAGAAACTGAAACATGGCCTTTCCATGGTCAATTCTAAAAGTAAGGGTGAAATATTCATATAAGGAGCAAGTTAAGTCTTTCCATAAATCAGATCACTATTGTTAATTATGCCAGAACTGTGTATAAAAATCCCATTTAGATGGTACAGCTTCACTCAGAGAAAAACTCTATTCTGTAGCTAGATTGTACCTTAGCAAGTCATCTCACTAATAGCTGGTCAGAAGGTGCAAACCCACACATCATCCCAACAGGGAAGACACGTAGGACCTACCGGGGAGGGTCTGGGAGGATCATCACTGACTAGGGATGGCATGTTTAGAACAATAAATTTGTGCATACGAGATATGTGTCTGTGTCTTACATAAGTAGTCTAGCTTCAATTCCAGCTCTAACTACTACATAATCAGCCGGACAAGCAGCCACCAGCAGATGTCCTTTTCTAGACTTAACACTTTACGTACCTTTCAGTTAATATTAGGCATTTTTAAATTAAAGCATTTTCTGATGTCTGACTCAGAGAAAACAAATGGAAAGCTAAAGACAAGACCTGACTTTAGCTAAAATAAATTTGAATACAGCATGCATGCTCTTTATTCTCGACTATTGCATCTTGAAACGGGCTGAAAGATCTCAATTGCTCAATGAACCGAGTAATACCAAGGACCACAATTGCTGTTCAAATAACATGAGTTCGCAGAATAATGATAAAAACAGTTAAATTCAGTATTCCAAGAATATAAAAGTGCTCATCTGATTGGGACGAGGAAGACTAACAATTACATTCCAGAAAATTCTATGACCATGCATATCTGTCTGGGCTTCTTGCTCTGAATCCTGCCTAGGACAATGTGCCTAGAGCAATGTGTGACCTACCTACTGTCCTTCCATGTCAGGCCTGTGCACAACCCCTGTCTGCACCCTTAGCAAGCCGTTGCCTGGGTCACATGCCAGAGGCTCATCCCCAAGCAGCCTCCCATGGAGGGTGTCAGCCCTGAGCCTGAGAGGCAACGACGGTTTACCACGTTTACCCTTGGTGCTTCCTCGATCGAAGCGTCAGGCTCTCTTTTGACTTCATTAATAATAAAGAGGGAAAGCGAGGCTATTCTGCTGTGAAGTTTGATGATGCCGATGAGTTTTATTTTTGCACCTCAGTATTTCTTCTTCCTCCGTCATTCAGGAAAGCTATTAGATAACGCCGGAAGATGTCAGTGTGAACCCCCTCCCTGTCTGCTGATACTAGATACGAGCAATTTGAAGTATTCTCCAAGGGATCAGCTGGGGGCAAGGAGCCAAGTTTCCATCCATCCATCCCATAACCTCATGGCTGAGTCACAGCACAGAGAGAAAAGCCAGCAGTGAGCCTGGCAGGAGGGGACGCAGGAGCTGGGCTTCAAGCTCCCAATGGGCCCTAGCCTAGTATCTTCCAGGTCAAGAATCTATGAATGAAAAGTCAAAAATCCCATCTTGGAAGTACTCACAGATCCCCTATCTGAGCCAGTTAAACTCAGTCTAGATTTGGGGGTTCAAACTTTAAGTTTTAGTGACCAAACATCCCCTGAAATCAGAGTGGGAAACAGCAGATTGGGAAGCCAATGAAAACCAGGTAAGAGAAGGGTCTGACATTAGAAAAATGCTTTGATAAAATTGGTTGAAATATCCCAGGGATCAAAATAGGCTATTTTTTTTTTTAACACCCAGAGCCTGGTCAGCAAACACAGGGCACTCACCTTAGCCTGGGGAATTGTAACATTTGCTTTCAGAAGAAGGTCGAGTATCCTGAGGGTGTGTGAGTGACGTCTATTTCAGCGCTATTATGCAAGGTTTTGTTACAGTGGCCCACATTTACTGTGGCCAGACCACAAATGTTTCTTAGTGACATCTGGCTGAGCTAGCATATATAGGCATAGAGCAACAGAAATCACTCCTCTAATATAGTTTTTGTCTTCCCGTCCAGGACCATTGAAGGTACTTCTCTGCCGTCACGGCCTGCTGACAGAATCTGAACACCAGAGCTCTGTGTTTCATTTCCATCCAGTGACCCACATATTTCAAATTCATCCACCCAGGCTCCTGCAGGCAGCACACTATGCTTCAGCATCTCCAGTGAGAACCCTGTTGCTTTGGGGAGGGGTATTGTAGTTGGGCATTCATTGTATAGTGTTGTCTTTAGCAATCAGGAATGACTAGCATGTCTGTCCCCCTTCCCCCGATTTCCAAATGCCCCACTGGGAAGGAGAAAAGTGGTTAACAAGCTATATAAAACGGATGTCAATGAGTAACAAAAACTCAAGCCTCTTGCATAGCTGGGTATGGTGAGTGGAGGAGTTTGGACCCCATGTGCCAATCTGCATGGGGCATCTTCTAAGAAGGTATTACTATAAACCCAGGAGTTTTGCACCCCACAGTTTCTCACAAATTCTCTTATTTGTGGTCTCAGAGAAAGAAAAGACTGAAGTATATGAGCAGAGAGAACACGCAGATCATAAATGGGTGAATATCCTTGGTTCTCATTGCTTCCTGTCTCCACAAAGGTCCCATGAGACCTGCTGTGCCCTCTGCTCTTCAATTTAATGGTATTACCCCTCACCTTAAAATAAATCTCCTTCCCCACTTTGTTTTTGGCTTAAGCCTGTAGAAGGTGTTTGGGTTATTTTCAACCAGAAAAGCTTGACTCAGAACTTATATTTCAAAGGACAATTAACCTTGCATGGTGCTCAGAAAACAAGCCATAAGCACAGCAAGGTCATTGGGGAAATGTCGTACATATGGTGACCAGGTTTACCTGGAAGTCTTCACACCCATTGCCTGCTTTCACATCCAACATCTCAGTTTGTCAATAACTTGTATGGTAAGTCTAGCCAGAGGATCCAAGGCTGACAACAAAGTCTTCATGAAGAAAGTTGACATTAACATAAGGGAAGGCTTCAGATAAAAGGAGGAGGAACTTCTTTGTCCAAGAGTCTCCTTTAGCTATGACTCTCAGTAGATGCACCTGAGCTTGATTCAAAATGAAATCTAATTTAGAGCTGTTCCTCCCACCCCAAACAATCAGGTTGTTGATGAATAAAAAAGGGAGAGATAATATTACCATATTATGTTTATTCCCCCCGCTGGCAAACTCATACATTAAAATCTACTATTGTGACCAATGGAAGTAACTAATTCTGGTTTGGCAGTGTTAGGGCTCAGAAAAACGATGCCCCAAATTGTGGTGCTTTGGCATGCTGAATACTTTGAAATAAAGGACACTGAAAAGTTCTCAGAAGCAGCCTCAGAAGCAAAGTCTCTCTCTGACCTTCTCCTGCCCTTCTTTCTCCCACTTCCCTTCCTTTCCCAAGGCAGTCCTTGGAAACTAGAATTTTTCTTCCCCAAAGTGAGTCATAGAAAATAGAAATATCAGTCTCATCTTCCCCTGCCTTGCTGTTTAGGAGCTGGCCATAAAGAGATTTTCTGACCTACCTTGTTTAATAGTAGATCATAATTCCCTCATTCTAGAAGGGGTCCTGCCCTATACCCAGGAGGAAGAATTGCCACACAGAGAAGAGAGTTGAAGAAGAATCTGAACAGACAGGCCTTGTTGGATGTATTAGGGTTCTCCAGAGAGACAAAATCAATAAGATATTTATATAAACATATAAAAGGGGATTTATTAGGGTAATTGGCTCTCATGTTTGTGAAGGCTGGGGAGTCCCACGATAGGCTTTCTGCAAACTGGATGCCAATAGCCTGGCTCCATCCATGTCTGGAAGCATCACAACCAGAGGAGCCCATGGTGCTGTTGGTGTAAGGACTGGAATCCAAAAGCTGAAGAGCCTTGAGTTCAGATGTCAACAGACAGGACAGCAGAGTGTATCCCAGCTCTAGCAGATGAAGAGAGTGATTCACCTTTTCCTCCATTTTTGTTCTCTCTGGGCCCCCAAGCAGATTGGATGGTATTGCCCGTATTGAGTGAGGGTGGATCTTTCCCACTTTGTCCACTCAGGCCCCCATGCTAACTTCTTCTGAAAATACCTCATAGATATACCCCAAAAGAATGCTTTACCAGGTTTCTAGGTATTCCTTAATCTAATCAATTTGACACCTAGAATTAGCCATAACACTGGGTTTTCCCACCTAGGTCTATCACCATTAGATTATACCCTTTGTCCAGTCATATCTCTACATGACTGTTCATTCTTTATCAAACCTAAACATGAAAATAGTTTTCCCTGGGTCTTTGGGTCTCCATTTCTGAAGTCTCCATTGTCAAGTAAAACTTTGATGAAATAAATCTGTTATGCTTTTCTCTTGTTAACTTGTCTGTTGTTATAGGCTGTGACCCTTATGATAGGTGAGAAAAGGTATCACACCTTTACATTCCTATAGCAGAATGACAAATGTTTTCAGTTTTATAATCTATTAAGAGGCATGTTGTCTAATCACAGCATTTGGGTGACCCTATATAATTGGATTCCTTCCTATTGCTAGAGGAGTAAAGCAGTGAGATAGGAGGTGCTCATTTTCCCTGGGTTGATGTTTCAGGACATACCTGTGGGTTTCAAGCCACTCCCCAAGGTCTTGGGCCCCTCCTATGGGCCCTCCCCTAGAGGAGACTTACTGTAGCTTATTGGACTTATTTTTGGCACCAACACAGGGAAATTGAGACCACAAGGAGAGGATTTATGTAAATCCAGTAACTGAGCATGCTCAGTAAAAGGAGTTTACACTGGCTAATATGACCCCAGGGACCAAGCATGCTCAGTGGAAGAGAGTTTATCCTTTGAATGACCTTCCACTATGAGTGCTAAGGAGCACAGAATATTCTTGAATATGTTCAGTGCATGTGATAGAATTTGACTAACGAACTTCACCAGCTGAGGTGTGTATGCTTTCTTTTTGTGTTAAACTTACTTTTAGTAGGTGGCTGCTCACTCTCCTGAGCCAGCCTGCACTCTGTACTAAACGTAAATGTGTATTTCTTATTTTTGTGTTAAACTTGGTGTGGGCCCTGTTCAGTCTCTGGAGATAGGCTGCACCCTCTGTATGAAATCTGTATCTCTTATTCACTATATTAAACCTGTTCTCACTTTCTACTGTGACTCTGCTCTTGAATTCTTTTCTGTGGCAGAGTCAAGAACCTGGAAAGAGAACAGGGTGGGTTGAGGTTGGCCATTGGGCCTCCCCAAACCCACTCCTCTGGGATCAGCAGCAAAGGGATCTTCCCCTTTATGAGATCATTGGGGACTTCCAAGATTGAGGGACATACAAAGAGAAAATCTATGTGAAAGTCCAGGACTACATGAAAGCACCAGTTGGCAGAAGCCACTCTACTCCTGGTGATCGCCAATCAAGTTGTTTCCCATTTGAGGTTCTCATTGCACTATCACATAGAGTCCAAAGTCAGAAATTGCTTTTTTTTTCTTTTAAATTTTATTTTGTTCATTTTGGATGTATGGGTAGTATTTTGAACACTTAATATTTTACCCTTTTTCTTGAAGCAATTCATTGTATCAGCAACATTCTGTTTAGTTAGTTCTTTCATTGTACTTATCACTGGGGCCAAGTTGCTCTGCACAAAGAAGCCTTCTGACTTCTGGTTTGGCTCCACTGCCTTTCACAAAAAGGGCTTTTCTATTTTCTCTTTGTTGTCTCTCTCTCTCTCTCTCACTCTCTCTTTTTTTTTTTTTTTTTGTTTTGTTTTGTTTTACCTGTATATATCTAAGAGGAGGGAGAGGAAAATAAAAGATTTGGAATGCTTTCTTCCATTTCAATCTTTGGAGGAAAGGCAGGGTATAAATAAACTAATTAAATAGTAGGAATAAGTCTAACATAAACTTTGTTATAAACTGCTCACTGTGAGTTTGAATACCCCACAAGGAGCTTCCAGTTACATTTTTTTTTTTTTGGTTGAGCTTTTGCATCTTCACAACTAGTAAGACTCCATTTGCAATTATTGTAGATGCTGTCTGTTACTTGTGAATGTCTGAATTTAAGTGCTTCAATTTCTTGGCTTATATTCCTCACCTTCTCTACTCACTTTCTCCATCTCCCTTCCTCCACTCCAGTCCAGCACCTTTTCCCATTTTGACTTTTCTGTATTTACAGATCCAATGTATTGTGTATCAACTTCATTCATTTTAACAGTGGGTTAGTTTTCTATTGCAATGTAACAAGTGAAGAAGAGTTGTGCTCTTTCCAGAGACTCTAGGGGAGAATCTGTTTCCTTCCTTATTTTTAAGTATCTATAGGTACATTCCTTGCATTCGTTGGCTCTTGGCCCTTTTCTCTATCTTCAAAACCAGTGGTGCACCACCTTCTTTCTCTGACTCTGCTTTTATCACATGGTCTTCTTCTATGTGGTCAAATCATCATCTGCCTCTCTCTTTTTTGGCATTCCATGCTGCTTCTCTCATTTAAGGATGCTGTGATTGCATTTATGGCCCACCCTGATAATCCAGGACAATTTCTGCATCTGAAGATCCTTAGTTTAATCAAACTGCAAAGACCCTGTTTTCATATAAGGTAACATTCACAGGGTCCAGTGATTAGAACCTGGATGTCTTTGGAGGCCATTATCAGCCTACCACAAATAGTTAATGCAAATCAGTGTTTGTCACCTTTGTCATAAAGTAGTTTGGGTTTACGGTCTCCCAGTAGAGTCAGAACTCCAGAGCCAGAGATTACAGGTCCCCCAGGATCTGTCCTCCATTTCCTTCCATACACTGAACATACAAATAAGGGTCAGGATTGGAATGTAGCAAATAGGGCACATAGGGTGCAAAATTTAAGGGGACGCTCACTCTCAGGGCATACAAATGCAGAGTTGGCACTTGTACAACCTTAAGAGTGAGTATCTCCTTAAATTTGTACCCTATGTGCCTTGTCTGCTCCATCCTCATTCTGGCCCTGATGGAAATCCAAGTGAACCACCCATTATTGGCTGTGTACTTTCAGCTCTTCACTGCCTTTGCTCGGGCTGTTGTTTCCACCTGCAACTTCTATCACTTGCACTTTCTAAGCTTCAAGGCACAGATATCAGCTCCTTCACAAAGGCCTTATAAAATCGAAATGGAAACTTCTTCGATCATGCTGGTTGGTGTCTCTGTGGGATCTCCAAAGAGATAGATTATGGGCAGAGTGAGACAAGACAAATCAATCATTGCATGAGACTTAAAATCTGGAGGACTGGAGAAAAACTCTGTGGTCAGCTCACTTCCAAGAAGTTCCGTGAGGCTAACAAGAGCCCAGTTATTTTTCCCAAATTTGCCACTCAAGTAAGTCACTCCTTCTTTTCAGGAAAAATAAATGAAATATAAGCATTATTTCAGTGAATTTTCTTCCACTTGGAAGAAAATATTAGAAGTGGGAAATAAGCATCCCCACTTCCTATGCCACAGTATTTTTTTTTTTTTTAACCCATTGGCATTAACTATAGCCTATGATCAACCAGAGCTGTGGCTCTCTCTCAGGGGGGTGATCGGGAGTGTATCAAGGCCATCCTATCCACACCTTTACAGGGATGGCCCCCACTAGCAGCCCTGCTCCTGCGGGAGCGCTCCTGGGGTCACTCATGGGCAGTATAGTTTGCCTGTATGAGGATCTAAAATAGGTCCGTACTTTAATTAAACCAAATCCAAGGCCATTCCATACCAATGCTGGGATTCACCTGCTGTCCTCTCCCTGCCCATTATATCTGGCTGCTCTGTCCATCACAGCCTCAGAGGATCTGCCAAAAGAGTAAATAGAAATATTGATATAAAATGCATAAAGCAACTCTAACACTAAAGGGTTAACCAGGCAAACATGGCTTGAATTTGAATATAAATGCCATCAGCTTGTCAAATTCTTGAGGAAAAGTTAAAGTCCAACAACTTCTTGGCAATATCCAACTCAATGAAGTATTAAAATTCAAACTCAAATCTCCTTTTTATAAGTTAAAAGTTCAAAGTCCAAAATTTTTAAGTTAAGCTAAAGTCATCGAATCATCCTTACAAATTTCTTATTATGCCCAGTTTTGGTTGGAACCCCAGTAGTTTCTGAGCAACACAGAGAATATAAAGGAAGGCTTTTTGGTTTTAGTCTCATTAGGACGCTTGTCAGCCAATGCTAGTCACCCAGAGTCTGTGATCCATGAACTTAAGTTCCCTGGGAAGGAATCTTTTTGGCACTACATGCATTGCCTTGTAGCTTCTGAGACATTGTTGCCTTCTTTGAGAGTTCAGAAATTTTCAGTGGAGGCAGCCGGTAGAGATGAGGAGGTGGGGTCCCCTACCTCACCCATTGAAAGGACAACGGCTGACCCTCCCATAACCAAAAACAGGTGAACAAGAGAAAAGCCTAACAGATTACTTCATCAAAGTTTTATGTGACACGAGAGGCTTTAGAAATGAAAACCAAAAGACACAAGAGAAAATCGTCCATTTTTATGCTCAGATTCAATGAAGAGTGGATAGCCATGTAGGGAAGTGATTGGACAAAAAGGGAATGATCTGACAGTAACAGACTGAGTGGGGAAACCCACAAGGCCTGGCTGTTCAGATTCTTCTCGGCCTCTCTGTGCGGCATTCCTTCCTCCTGAGTGCAGGGCAGGATCCCTTCTGGAGTGAGGGTTTAATGACCTACTACAAGACGAGGTAGGCGTGTGACTCCTCTTATATGGAAACCTGAAAAATTATGATGTGAATAATTATAAACAAAATATATATTCTTGAAAAGTCAAGACTATAGGGACAGAAAACAGAAAACAGATCAGTGGTTTCTAGGGGCTGGAGTTAGGGTGGGGGGTGTTAACTACAAGAGGAGTTTTTGAGCTGATGGAACTGTTCTGTGTCTTTACTCTGGGGATGTTTACACAATTCATGTTTGCCAAAACTTGTAGAATTGTACAGTGAAAAAGGTTAAATTTTATTGTATGTAAATAATACCTTAATTTGAAAAACTGGGAAAAATGCATGCAAGTATCCTCATAATTTAGCAGAGCAGCTGATGTACAGTCAGGCACTCAATAAATGTTGAACAAACTCTGCTTTCATCCCTATTTTAAGAAGTGTTAAATGACACACATCTAAAACAAAAGTTAAACTTTGGTTTGTGGGTTGTTAGGGCTCTGAAAACAATACCCTCATGTATATAGCATTTGGCATGCTGAGTACTAACTAAAGGACACTGGAAAGGCCTCAGGAGCAAAGTCTCTCTTTGACCTTTTCTTGTCTCTCGCCCCTCATTCTCTCCCAAAGAGAATCACAGAAACCAGAATTCCTCTTCCCCGAGGCGGGTCATAGAAACTAGAACTCTTCTCCCCCAAAGCCAGCCATAAAGTCTAGAAATGTTACTGTAACCTTCCCCCACCTTCCTGTGTAGGAGCTGGCCATAAAGAAATTTTCTGACCTACCTCATTGGATAGTAGGTCGTTAGAACCTCATTCCAGAAGGGGTTCTGCCTATACCTGGGAGGAAGACAGGCTACAAGGGGGAGGCCAAGAAGAATCTGAGCAGACAAGCCTTGCTGAGATTCTCCACTCAGTCTATTGCTATTAGATCATTCCCTTTTTGTCCAATCACATTTCTATATGGCTGTCCACTCTTCATTAAATCTAAGCGTAAAAATGGACAGTCTTCTCTTGGGTTTTGGCTTCTGTGTCACGTAAAACTTGGCTGAAATAAATCTGTTATACTTTTCTCTTGATGACCTGTCTTTTGTTACAGGAGTATTGGCTGTGCCCCTTACTGTGGGTGAAGAACGGTATCACGCCTTTTCATCCCAAGAGGTTATTGAAACTTTCCCTAGCAGCCCTACTGATAATCAGAAATTCCCTAGAGTAGTCAAAAAGCTAGAGTTGGGAATGGTTGATTTTAAAGTTTTCATGACCATTGGATATCCTTTATTTGGGAAGGTACTTACTTTGTTCTGGATTTCAGTAGGCCAGAAGGAGCCCAACTCCTTTCATTTCTCATGGGAAGAACAGGAGGAGGAACTTAAAGGGGCTGAAGTGGTAAATTGTGGCTGTCAGAACACTCAGAATGCTGATTTAAAGTGAAATGAAAATGTAACTACGATGTAATGAGTTTTTCCCAAAACTAAATCCATTGAACTGAGGGACTGCACTTTATTCTGGTATTATGTGCTTTCTTTCTTTTTTAGTATTCAAATGGCTTCTATTTATGAGATATGCAAAATAGTGATTGTGGATTTTTTAAAATTTCTATGTTTTTAAATGTCCTTTAAAAAAGTCTGCAATGCGATTTCAATCATTCATTGTCCTTTTTTCTTTCTCTATCTTTTTGTGTCTCTCTTTCATTTACCTTCTCTCAGTCAGGGAAATTCTAGAATGTATCTGGTAACTGTGGGTTAAGAACAGAGCTGAGAGCATTGCGTGCTGTGATCGTGGATACCGGGTATGCGCAGCTAGACTCCCTGTGGCCACCGGGTTCCGTTCTTCGCAGTCCCAGATCTCTGCTCACACTCTTGCTCCTGGCTGACTTCAGCAAATGCAGCCGTCTAGCAATATTTCAGAAATGTTTTGAAAATGTCTGAGGCATTTCCTCAGTTTCAACAATTTTCTCAGAAGTGTTGGATTTAAATGATTAAACTCTAGGCTTGAAGGTCACATGTTTCCCCACAGGAAGGGTGGAATTCACACCTCTTTGGATATTTTACTGTTTCACCTTATCTGCCTGGAAAACAAACAAAACATCCCTGTTCCATCTAGGCCAAGCTTGGATTATGCTTTTCATTTTTGGCCCAAACAAGGATTTCAGTGTGGTCACAGAGTCCCACGGATACTGCTTCACTTGGTTTGTAGACTTCACCTGCCAGTGAGAGGGCCCTCCTTGAGTTGGAAGAGCATGTGGCCCACCGCTCCCTTTACGAAGGCATTCTCTGTGAGTATCATTCCACTGTTACTCTACTGTGGGTCAGGTTTGTTTTTGCAACCTGATTGATATTTTCCAGGCTGTCATGCAATGCCATAGGCTAAGGGAATCCAGAGTTCCAACTCAGAGTTGGTAAAATGAAACTCATTGACTATCATTTGGCTGACACATTAGGATTAGTCTAAATTTATCCTGACAGTACCTCATAATGGTTAAACTCATTAATTGTTTATATGATGCTTTGCATATGTGGTTTTCTTCTATTAATTATTCCTTATATGGAGCTTATGGAACCAGTTGTTCTTGCCTGGGAGGCCATAATTTCCTGCCTACCCTCCCATTCTATTCTCTGTCTCACAATCTCTGAGTGATAGGGTGGGTATATGAAGGCTGGCCCCCTTGCCTCAAGGTGGAACTAACTTTGTGGTGAAAAGCCTTTCCATAGGACCAGACTGAATTTAGTCTTGGGCTGAGATCACATCTTGCTTAGTTTTCCCCCTGACTCCTGAGAGCATCCTCAATTACTTGAACAAGAATCCCTGTCTCAGCTCTGCTTCTAGGGAACCTGACCAAGACTGGCATGACCCCAAAGTCACCATAGATTTGAAAGAGTCCAGTTGCCTTCAGGATAATTTGTCAAGAATACTGCCCTCTAGGGATATTCCATGTATCTGGTAACAAATCAATCCAACCTAATTTCCTTAGGAAGAAAGTTGGCTCCTGCATTTCAGGTTATTTTCCTAAAAGATGTGAAGAAACATTGTTGAATGTCAATAAGGCACACAGCAAATCATAATATTGGATGTTCTGGGATCAAAAAGTGGTGTATTAATTTCTTGTGGTTACTGTAACAAATTGCCACAGACTTGGTGGTGAAAAACAGCACAAATTTATTCTCTCACCGTTTTGGAGTCCAGGTGGCCAAAATCAGTACGACTGAGCTGAGATCAAGGTGTCATCAGTGCTGTGCTCTTCTGGAGGCTGCAGGGGGGAATCTGTTCCCTACCTCTTCCAGCTTCTGGTGGCTGCCAGCATCTCTTGCTTTGTGGCAGCGTTAATCTCATACGGATCTTGCTTCCATATAAAGTAGCATTCACAGGTTCCGGGGATTAGGACAGAGATAACTTTTGGGAGACTGTTTTCCAGCCCACCATAAAGAGACCACTGCAGTGCTACTCTGCATTCCTGTGCTTCTTCACGATAAACCATCCCCAAATGCCTCTTGTTTACACGTTCTGTACTTACCAAAACATAGCCTGTGGAGGATATAGAGAAGCGAAATCACAGCTCCCTCCCTCAAGGATCTAGCCATCTATTTCAGGAGAAATACACACCGTGTGCTCAACCACAAATAATTCAGATTAATGTAATTTATCATAAGACAGTGCACCATTGACACTGGATTCTTCTAGGCCTTATATTCCAAGAGGAGGTGGAGAAAACCAGTGAGCTCAAGTGGTGGAGGGAGACTCTGAAGAAGTGTAAGTTTTGACCCAAGATTTAAATTTGGTTGAATTTGATTAGGCAGAAGGGAAGAAAGTTCAATTAATTTTCTCATTTGATTTTTACAATTGCCATTTAGGGTTGTGTCTTTCAAACACTTTTGGCCAAGTCATTTGTTGAAATTTTTGAAACTCATTGTAAGCAATGCATTTTACATCATGACCTAGTGTAAAAGATATACATGTGAAATAAAAGTTTCATAAGACAATATTATTTATCCTTAACACTTACATTGAGTTCTAACCACACTATTCTATTCTATTCCATTTCATTCTATTTAATTAAAAAGTTATGGTTGTGGCTTACTAGATCACTAAATTGAATCATAACCACTAGAGTGAATTGAGATACAGATATTTGAAAAAATGCCACTTCAAGTATAAATAATCTCTGTAATGGTTTCTGACACTTGTTCGTTATTTGTTCTTGCACATAACAAATTATCTCAAAATTTAGTGGTTTAAAACAACACCCATTTACAATCTCACAGTTTCTGTGGGTCAAGAATCCAGCCATTATTTATCTGAGTGCATCTGCCTCAAGGTCTCTTGCAAGCTTCAATCAAGGCACTGGTCAGAGCTGTGGTCCCATCTGAAGGCTTGACTATGGGAAAAGAGGGATTTGCTTTTACGCTCACTCACATGCTCACCAGCAGGATTCAGGTCCTGCTGAAGTTTGAGGGCCTCAATTCCTTGCTGGCTATTAGATGGAGGCCTCCTTCAGTTTACTTGCATGTAGACCTCTCCACAGGGCAACTAGCAATTACGACAGCTGTCTTTCCCAGAGTGAGTAAGAGAGAAGGAGAGGACGAACAGGACGCAGTCACAATCTTTTTGTCATATAGTCTCAGTAATGACATTGCATCACTTTTGCTGTATTCTGTTAATTAGAAGAGTCACTAGGTCTAGCCCAGATGGAAGGGGAGAGGATTATGCAATGGTATGAACACCAGGAAGTGGGGATCACTGGGGGCCATCTCAGAGGCTGCCTACCACTGGTACATCTGATATCATCAGGAGAACAAGGAGTTAGTGGCAGGTGAGAGAATTGAGTGTAACCTGCAATCTAATTTGCAACCTTTGGTGAGCCATCTTGACTTGTGAGAGTATGTCCAGGGAGTGACTGTTGTCTACAGTTATGACCCTGAGGAACAAAATGCCCTGAACCATTGCTTTAAAGTAAACAAGGAAGCAAGAGTGTTGCCTTAATTTGGCATTTGGGGAAAAGGAGGTGTGGTGATTAATTTGCTCATGCTCATATGGTGAGTTAGTGATAATGCCGTAGTTACAACCCAGTTCTCCTGGCTAGAGATTAGTAACTTGACCAAGATGTCCCAGTTTTCCTGACTTGATAACTTATTAACTTCCCCATGGTTACACAGCTAGGTGTTTTTTCTTCATACCATACCACGTCTCATACAAAGCTAGATTGAGTAAGAGAAACTGATTATCTCTTTTGAGTTTAATTTGCTAACTGAGGAATTTTTGCTTTCTCTGAGGCAAAAGAAAGAGTGTAGCTCTTAGGAAGAAAGCAAACCATATTAGTTTTTTCAGATTTCATCTCAAGAGATAAGCACTCTCTTCCACCTAATCACAATTCATTCTTTATTTGTAGCACAAAACCCTAATAGCCTTTAGAAATTGGATAATAATATAAAGAAAAATAGTGAGACGTATTAAGAGCAGGGTGCTATGTCACACACGTCTTACTACCTTTGATTTATTTATTTTAGTGATAGATAGAAAGATGGGCATTTGGAAAAATGATTTAAAATTCTTGGATTCCTTTTACCCTAAGGCTCCACTTCAGTCACATAGTGTTTTAGGAAGGCTTAGATGAGTAGCAGATGACTCACTGATATGTATGTCTATTTTGTGTACAGCATTTCCCTGTGTGTTGGATGCAATCTAAATATTAGGAGAGACAAGGTAGCTTCCAGCAGCAAGAGGTGTCAAGAAGCCTAACATGTAGAATGGGACGAGATAGTATCACTCCATGAGGGAAAATAACACCGTTCTTCTTAATCCTGCGTGTGTTGCCATGGTGATCTCTATACTCGCTGTAGCCACAGACAATTGTGCTGAGGCTGACTGAGGATCCCCCCCTCACGACAACCCACTAGAGATATTTCAAATGACAGTGCTCACCGGTGATGCAGGCTGCATTCCAAAGGATGGCATAAAGTCTTTGAATAGCAGGGGGAGCTGTCACGGAGTGACTAAAAAGGGAAAAAAAGAAGGAATTTTATGATGAAATTTTTTTCTTTGAAGCAGGAGTGACCCTGGGGTGTAGAGAACTTTCTACACTCACTGTGATTATATCTCTAAGATACTGAAAAAAGATAAGTTCTGAGCTCCCAGTTTGGAGATGGAGTGAGTGGGAAAGAGAGTTGAGGCATGAAAAACAATAATTTTTTTTTTTCCAGAATTTTAACTAAATTGTGAAAGGAAGTGTCTTTTATCTGAGAGACCCTTCATTTTCTCTGGATAATAAAGCATGGCAAAATAGAATAAAACTGACCTGCGAATTCAACAAAGGAGACTGAAAAGACCAGAGAATTTTAGATATGTTAAAATTAATGATAACATTTATTAAAAATGTAGTTGCTGTTTTGGAATGATTAAAAATTAGTGACATACCCTTGCATCTTTATTTTTTGCTTCCAATTACTCTTGATCATTTTTAGTGAGGGGTCTCAAATTCAAAGTTATGACTAACAGAGATGTTGGTAGAACATCAACTCAAGAATGAGGCCTTGAAACTCAAATTTTCTTTTCAGTGTCTGTACTCCTGTTTTCTTTCCTCTCCCCTCCAGTTTTTAATTCCTTTCTTCCCATGTTCTAGTTAGTTAAGTGTTTGATCACTTTCATCAGTATGGATTGGGGAATGGAGACTCAAGTGTCGTCAGTGGGAATCTCAGCCCATAGCTGGATCTTATGAAAATTCATGAAGAGTTGAATCAACGGGCTCCACCAAGACAGCAGGAAGGCCAGTCAAGCCGGGCCTCTTGGCTCTATGTTCTACCTTTCCTGCGCTTCTGTTACTTTCAGTTTCTGCTTGTCTTTGTCTGCCACTGTCTATTCTCCCTGCGTGTTTCCAGTCCAGATTCTTGATGGAAGGTCTGATTGGCAACCTAATTATCATCACCTCTCTTTTCACAGAGCTTTTAGTGTAAGGCCACATCAAGGTCCAGGGCAGTCTGGGAATTGGTAGTTTTTGTGCTAGGGTGGATCACGTGGCCTGAAAGTTATTGGGCCTACTGGAATTATTGCTTGGGGCTTTTTTCTTCAGTGGGGCAGTTTTTCTCAAAGGGACTGAAGGTCTCACACAATGACTGCCATAAACACTGTTTCCAATAAAACTGCTTATGGCTCCAAGAATGTCTTGTCCCACATGATTTAATCTGATGTAAGAATGATGGCTTATTCACTTTATGATATTTTCTTTTTGTGATCCATTAAGTTCCCTTAAAGGAAATATTGGGATAGACAAGATTTTATTTCTTCACTCACAAAGGAGACCATTACAAGAAAGAGTGTTAATGAGGTTTTAGATAGTGTAGGCAAAATCTCCTCTAACCTTGCTCTAGATTGCCAATTGCACTGAGCTAATCACTTCTTTCGTACATAAGTGGACGTTGGAGGGGGACTGACGGGGGCAAATGCACGAACACTGCCACCATCTGCTCAGTCAATCAGATCAGCCAAACAATCCATCTAAAAAGAATAAGGTTGCAATGACCCCGGACTGTGGATTGATCTAAGTCCTTGTGGGTGCCTCTCATCCCAGGTCAGCTTGCTCTCACCTTTGTGACACCATGTGGCCTGGTGGCAGCAGACACAGAAGGACAGGAACAGAAGGCTGGGTAGTACAGTAGTAAGGCGCGCGTGGCTGACTTGTATTTTGTTCCTGTAGTCTTCTGTGAATGACTGCTTACATACCTTGATTTAGGGGTCAGGAAAAATAGCATTTGAGAAAACATCGTTTCCTTCTGAAAATTACTAATCTGAAGAATTATACTTGTAATGTTTGAAAAATCAGCCATTTCAAGAGATTTACTAGAGTTTCCTCCTTGACCCAGTTTTAAGTCCTCTGCTGTGTTTCCTATTTCAGCCTTTAAGATTTAGGTTGCTATTAAATACCTTCCGTTTAATTTGCTCTAGAGGTCAAAGCCCCAGCATCTGGTCCTCAGCAAGTGACAGGAAAACCTAAAGTGCTCAAGTTGTCTTTAATGTAACCAGTATCTCACTTTTCACTAAGACAACCAGCTTTGAAGCCCTGCATTCTAAACATGAGCTCATCCTTATACAGTGAGAGAATAAATTTCTGTGAACTTGCGTTCTACACCTCTATTTATACACTCACATGTTTTCTGCTTCCAGTTAAGATAACAAAAATCTGCAGCTCAAATGACCTCATTTATTCTGTTTGTTTCTTGCCATTCTTTAAAATTGTATTTAAAGAGTTTTAAAAAACTGGGGGAACAGGAGGAGATGCAGGTGGAAATTTCAGATTTGCAGTTGAACATGCAAAACAGTGAAGAAGTATCTGGACAGAGAACAGACTGGCAATAACAAATGAAGCCAAAATGTCTAAGGATGTCCTATGACTCATGTTTTTGAATTCTAGTTTAAAAGTAAGGAAGTTTTAGAGCAAATTTTTTTAAAGAAGTTTTAAAAAGCTGTCATTGCTTAAGTTTTTTGCATCACTCAGGTGAATTGTCTAAACAGTAATCCCTTGCTACTCAACGTGGGGTCTGTGGACCAGCAGCCTCAGCCTAAGGTGGAGCTTGTTACAGATGCAGAATCTCAGGTTTCATCTTGCTGTGGTTTGAATGTTTGTCACCTCCAAAAATCATGTCAAAACTTAAACCCCGAAGTAACAGTATTAAGACAGTGTCAGAACCTGCAGTGCTCAATGCTGGACAGTAGTGGACAGATCTGATACCCTGTGAGATACTTCTCATGTGCAGTCGGAGGATAGAAGTACTTCCAAATGATAAAGTGTTATTAACTCAATCATGAAAAAAATAATTATTTCCTTCTCTTATTTTTCTCTCACAACTGAATAGCATCTATTGTTTTCAACAATTTTAAGTAAGAAAAATCTGCATGGAATCAAGTAAAGAAAAAATCTTATCGTCATCATCCTGAAGCTAAAAAAATAGTGAAGGTGGAAGATAAAAATAATTAGATTATAACATTACTGACATCACTGTTTTCCATTTGTGACATTGTCATGGTGACGGAGGAACAAGTTAGCATAGCAAAATCTTTTTTTTTTTTTTTTTCTTGCTCGGCTTGTCCTTTCACCTGTCATGTTGGAGAAAGCAGAATCCTTGTTAGCTCAGTCAGCTATTTTAACATATAAATCTTGATTTAGTTAATGGATTTCTACTTTCTTGAAATATCCATCATTGGGTAGTTGTTTCTTCCTTGATCTCTCAATTTTTAAAATAATTTTCCTTTTTGTTCTTCAACTTTGCTCATTCTCTTTGACCTCAGATCTTTGGTAAACTAAATAATCTTCTCATCTTTCATGTTTGTTACTTTATTATTAAATTTCCAACTATTTAAGTACCTTACTTAATATTTCCCATGCATCAATGACTTTGCTTCCCTTCAGTCTTTCTTTAATTTGTTTCTTATGTTAAAGTGTACAAAATCAAAGAGGAATCCAGATATTTTCATGGGCAATTCTCATCAAGAATGGCATCAGGCTGGTCAGTTAGCTTAGCTGGTTAGAGTGCGGTGTTATAACACCAAAGTCAAGGATTTTGACTTTGGCTGGATCCCCTTACCAGCTAGCTGTCAAAAAAATACAGAAACAAATAAATGAAGAAAGAAAGAAAGGTATCAAACTATCACTGCCCTTGGAGACATCCAGAAGTTTGCAGGAAAAGCTAGAGCATGGGGTAGGAGCAGACAAGTCCTGAACCAGACTCCAGGAATTCTCCATGTGATAGCTCAAAGCACAGATCAGCCATTCTCCTCAAATGAACACTATCGTAATGTGGCAAGTCCTGTGAACTGGCTCCCTCAACATCCCTTCCAGCCTCTCATTCCTTTTCCACAGCTGAGGCAGGAGAGTTAGAGAGATGCCCTTGAAGCCTGGCTCTGCATGCAGCCTAGGTTCTGCTAAGCAGATGCAGCTACATGCTGCTGCAAAGGAGGAAGTGACCCATGCAGAGCAGGGGCAGCCCACAGGGAGCTCAGCTTTCTTTGGAAACAGGGGGGCCGAGGCATGTTTCCCCTCAGCATCTCAAGCAGAGTTTGTACTCTCTGGCCCCCAGTATTATTAGTGCAGAGTGACAGGCAATTATGCCAGTGATTTCTACCAAACAGCTCTTGGGTGGTTGATTATTTCCCCTGCCAGCTGCACATCATCCAACCCTGGCTTATTATCCTGCAAGAGGTTCTTCCACCTAATACATTCTTTTTTGCTTAAAATAGTAGGAGTGAGTTATTTTGTTCACAACTAAGTGTCCTGGTTGACACATGCATATTGTTTTATACTGTGTTTAAATCTTTTATATCTATCACTATATCTGGTCTGCATGGCCATAATGTAAGAACCTTGTAGATAGAGAACACCTTTTCTTCCTTTTTGAGTCATGTTTGTCCATTCCATACTGCTAACTACTCAGGAGGTGCTCAAAAACAAATAAACAAAAACCAACTAACAACTTTTTATTAAAAAAAAAAATGGTCCTTTTGGAGAAGGGAAATATGAGCTTGATCAATGATCCCCCTGGGAGGTGTATAAAATGATCCATTGTAGTGCAGGAAGATAACATTAGAATGTCTATGTAAGTAGAACTTTGATTTTTATCTAAACATTTTTATTATGTCTTGCTAATATTTAATACAGATTGATAGTAGTACATACCTATTTACACATAGGTAAACAGGTGTGCATGGTCAAAAGTGTTACTGATAAGAGAATAAACAAAATATTTGGAGGTCATTGGGCCGAATGACCTCTCATGGTGTTTTTCAGTGATTTTTTTTTTTTAACCAGTCAAAAATTTCGCATGGAGCTGAGGATCCGCAGGACACTTAGCAGAGTGCCATCTGGCGGCGACTTCTTCCACCTGCAGTGTCTCTCCCATTGTTCCCGGGGCATGCCATCTGTCAGCTTCATCAGGTCACGGTGTCCTAGGTAGGTGTCGCCTTTAGGCTGAGGGCGCTGCAGGGAGGAGAGGGGGGTAAGCTCATTGCGTGGCAGTGGTTGAAGGAGAGAGTGAGCCTCACCGGGCCCACAGGGCAAAGAGGGGTGGAGGAGGAAGACAGAAGCACAGGTGGGGCACCTGAGAGAAGAGCAAGGTGGGTACAGAGGAAAAGTAAACTAAAGATCTGAACTTAAAGAGCACAGCAAGAGGAAGGCACATTGCAAAGAGGATCGTGCCCCCTGGGTTCCACCAATCCACATTCATCACTAAGGAAACAAAAGGCCAGCATGGAGGGTGGTTGGAGCATGGGCTCCTCTCTGCCTGCCCCCCTTTCTCCCTGGGGCCAGGGTGTCGTCACAGAACAATGACAATTTAAGGCTAACCTTCTCCTCCCCAAGAAAGAAACGATCTTTGCAAAACCAAAAACTTGCTACTTAACCACATAAAGTACAGCCTGAAATCCTTCCTCTCCACCAGATGAATGATGTGATTCTTGCTGGTCTTGATCTTATTCAGCCTTGACGCAACTGCTCCTCTGGGGGAATTCTGGTCGCCAGGAACGTTAGAACAGACACAGCATTTTTTTCCTTGGGTGGCTCAAGGTCACTTGCTGTAACGTCAGAGGAGGCTGCTCCTCGGGATAATGGAACTGAACAGTGACAATTATGCTTCCCAACAGATGCCCGTGTCCTTAATCTGCCCGCTGTGGAGTGAAACGACAAAGAGGTCGTTTTCATAGTCATAGGATGAGGTGTCAGGACTGTCCTGCTTTGATGAGGATGCATTGGGGAACGAGGAGCTGATGGCTTTTCCTGGAGGTCTTCTACCCCCCGCCAAGGGCACAGAGGGGACACGTCCGTCAAGAGGAAGAAGGGAAGAAAAGCAGACAGGGAAGGAAGAGAGGGAGACCTGAGAGACGGAGGGGGTGGGGGGACGGGAAAGGGGGACCACACAGTGGGAGTCCCCTGTTCTCTGTCTGAGACAGAGAATTTCATCAGACTAGCAAGTAGAAGTGGGCAGAGGAGAGGGCTGGAAGGAGGGCCCTGCAGAAAGTCACCTTCAGAACAAAGAGAGAACAAAGATCTTGGGATGCTCGTGCTTCTGTGACAGCACTGTGGGAGTCCACAGGAGAGCAGAGGCAGCCGGGCTGACAATTCAAGCTGAAAAAGGAGTAGGAGCTGCTAATGAGCAAAGCTGGGGCTTTCCTACCCGGAGCGTCACAGAGAAGATCGGACAGTGAATCACTGTATGGGAATGGCTGGGGGTGCCAGGTTAAAGCTGGGGCTTTGTGGGCAGAGTCCCCTGTTTGCCATGTGAGGGCAGGTCATTCATTCTGCTGAGTGTGGGTGGGAGGCAGGACAGGGCCAAGGTGACCTCACCGTGAGGCTGAGCTTTACTGGGGTCGTCAGCAATGGGAAGCAGTGTGGTGTAGTGGAGGGGCCAGGATTTGGGTTTGGAGCCTCATGTCACCTCTTATTAGGTTTATAACCTTGGTACATCCCATAACTTCTCCAGCCTCATTTTTTATCTGCTAAGTGGGCACGCTAGTCCTCATTTAATTATTCACTCCTTTATGATATATTTACTGAGCAGTAACCACAGGCTCAGCACTGGGCTCACCCAGTCCTAGGCACTGTAAATGTGTCAACTCACTTGGACAACCCTAGCAGGTAAAAGCTCTCATTATCTCCCTTCCACAAGTAGAAAAGCTGAGCACAGAATGGTTAGGTGCCACACCCAAGGTCACACAGCAGCCAGGGACTGGGGAGGCTCGCTTCACACCAACGTAGACTGGGGCCTGAGCCCAAGCTCCCTCCGCTCTGTTTCTGGATAATCACAGGCTTGTCTTTTTGTCTGCGAAATTGAGGTATTTGACCACATGGTCTCTGAGGTTGCTTCCATCCATCTACAACTCCTCATTCTCTCAGCCATTGTCCACCTCCTGTGGGTGGCCAGAAGTGGAAGCACAAATGGCGTGTACTGGAGCACAGTGGCAAGACCTTGTAGCTCTGAGAGGGACAGAGCACTGGATTTGAGGGATATCTAGGAGAGACCTATCATAGAAAAAAATTTTTTTAATTTGCTCAGTTTTATCTCATTTACTAAAATTGTCATTAAAGGACTGACAAAATTATATCCTCTGGATGCCCTGAAATCAGTGGCAAAAACTATTACTTCAGGCGATTGGCCAGAACCATAAAGCCCTCTTTGCTCTCATATGCGCGTTTCTTTTTGTCAGAGCTAGTTAAACGTGCTTTACAAAAGAGGACTGTTTTTCTTCTCTCCCAGCCCTGCTGGTCTCCTGCTCAGGGTGTAGATCCCAGAGTGGCCAGGAATGAGGTCAGAACTTAGGGTGGGCGACGGAGGAGTTTTGCAGACACACAGAAACCAGCACTGGACTGGCCCCAGGGAGGCATATCCAAGACTGGATGGCCTGGGAGGGGTTTTTTTTGTTTGTTTTTTGTTTTTCTGTGTGGTATGGTTTTTGAAGGAGGGAAAAGGGACTTGTGGTTGAAAAATAAACAAACAGCCAACAATGTCCCCTCCTCAAGAAGCAATTGTAGGCTCCAGTGTTTTTAAAACGTTCAGGGGAGATCATCAGGGCTTCGCAGGGAAAGGTGATGGCAGCCTTGCTCAGGCAGTTCTAGCACCCACACTTCCACCCATTTCTACTTCAAATCCCCATAGAGGGATGTGGGGGTGGGGGGCTACATGATTGGGGAACCACCCTAATCAGGAATGCTAGTGACCTGGGAGGAATTTTTGGTGTGAATGGGATTTTGAAAAACTGATTTTTTGGAGGAAAAGAGAGGCCGAACAGGTCTGTGGGTCCAGCGAGAGGGACTGGGGGCCCCTCAGTGTCGGGGCCCAGGAGGCAAACAGGCGAGGAGATGGAAGGCAAACAGGAGGGCGCAACCCCAGCAAAGTGAGTCACATTTCCCTGGGCAGAGCCCAGAGGACCGGCCGCCAAGCTAAGGCCAGTGGCTGTCAGACATCGTTTGCACCCAAATGTCAAAGAGCTTGAACTTGAGGCCAGCAGAGAAATGGTTTGGCCTCTCCAGAGGTGAAGGGGCCAGAATAAAGGCCTGGCCTTGGATTAGAGGGTGGAAAACCCTCTAACCTTCAGCCAACCTGCGGGGGGACCCTTCACCCCCATGGCAAGGCCTGTCCCCTCACACAGAAATGACAACAGACAGCCTCTCACAGAGGCTGCCTAATGCTCCGAACCCTGACGTGGGAGTCGGCTTGTGACCTCCCTCTGCCTCCACAGGTGTCTCTCCACTCCCCAAGTCTGAAGTGCTCACTGCCATGACTAAACCAACCGAGGAGAGGCATTTAGTGTAGGATGTTCTAGGGAACAGGAAGTTGAGGGATAGACCTCCATGAAGAAATTCCCCCTATTTCTGCCCTTGGAAATCCACAGAAGCAATGAGCCGGACATTTTGGTCTGATGGTGAGGACTGTTCTGGGTGTGGGGTGACACTTGAAGTCACTTTAAGATGCTGGAGCTTGAAGGGAAACAGGAAAAAGAAAGCCTGAAAGTCAAAAATTACAGCTAGAGTTTAAAATGCAAATGCTTCTGGAAGAGCTAATCATGTCCTGAAATCAAACTGAGTAGTAAACAACAAAATCAGGTTCTTTCCCAAATTTTGGATTTGATAAGGGGAGGAGGCAGATTATGAGGCCAGAGATTGTGCCAGAAAGGGCAAGGGCTGGGTTGTGGCATGGTGGGGCAGAAAAAACCAGGGTCGGGACTAGGGGGTGCCCCCTTCAGCCTTGGTCCTGAGCACCCCTCTTGCTGCCCCAGAGAGGACACAAACGTTTTGCCTAAAGTGAACCTAAGCAGCTGTAGACTGCACCCTCCTCAGGTGCTGTGTCACTTGGAGATGACCACTGCTGTCCTGGCCCCAGGCCCGGGCCCTGCAATTCTAGAACTCACAGTAGGCGCAGTTACCGTGAGTTTCCACACTACCAGCCGCTCCCTCAGTTTTCTCCCCACTCAGAAATGCGCAGTTGTTGTGACCCTATAGAAGGGCAACTGTGACTGTCTATCTATCTATCTGACATCTATCTAGACACACACACACACACACACACACACACACACACACACACACCCCTCCTCCATTTTAACGTATCTCAGTGTATTATTAGTAGCTCTTCATGACTTGAGTCCTGACTACAGTAAAGCACTGCAGGCCACTAGAATTGAAAAGGAGAGACATTTCAGAGACAAACCCTAACTGCCACCTTAGCACAGAAACCTCAGCTCAGGGAGGAGAGCTCATCTACAGTCCCCTGGGCCTCAGGGCTTGTGGGTTCTTTTGAAGGTCCTGTGTTTTGCTGGTACCACCTGAGAATGGCTGAGCCTGACCAGAGGGCTCCATCTAGTGGCTTATGGGAGCACGTTCTTTCATTTCCAGCCCACCATATTTCAAAATCCATCATTCCAAAGACAAGCCCTGTGCAAGCTCCTAGATCTCTGCTTAGATTCTTTAGTTGATGATGATAATTGCTAACTTTACTGGATACTTATTGCATACCAGATCTTAAATGTAGAAATTCTCACAAGAATCAAGTGAGGTAGGTATTTTTGGAAAAATTCAAAAATTAAAATTCTGACTAGCTTATGAAATGCCCCTGTAACTAAATGTGCTTATCTACCAGGGCCCCCAGAATTCAGCCCAGTTAATAATCAACTGCCTTCATTCCTGCTTCTGTAATCTTGCTTGTCTGCTTGCCCAAGTCACGTGAATGTGAAGAAGCTGAAACTAACAGCTGCTTGCCTAAGATACATGCTTAAACTAAAACTTACAAAGCCTGCCTAACTTGCCTATAAAAAGCCCAGTATACTTGTGTTCAGGGTCCCAGGATTTCAGAATATGAATTTGCCTGGGTCCTGCTAGCGTAATAAACTTTCTGACTCTCCAACCCTCCCAAGTGTCTGGAGCTTTCTTGCCGAGTTCATTCCACAACGGTATGATTGTTACCCCATTTTACAAATAAGAAAATGAGGTTCCCTAATGTGCCCAGATCATATGGATAGTGAGTCGTGGAGCAGGATCTGACTGCACAGCTCCTATCACTGCCCTCTCCTCCCTTCTGAAGCCAGTTGTAGAGCCAGAGCTGCAGGGATCACAGATCAGTCCCCAGGCCTGAACCCCGTTCTGCAGCTAGCACTTTGGTTTTGTTGTGAATCATCATTTTAGGCTAACTTGTAACCACATTTACTGTCAAAAAGATGGTTCACTTTACAAGGTAAGCTCCCTAGACAAGGTTCTAATCTTGACTTTGCTACTATAGCAAAAAACATAAATGAAGTATTTTTTGTTCTTCAATATCCTCATATCTAAAATGTGAATAGTACATTATTTCTTCCTTTTTTTTTCTTTTACAGATTAGAAGTTCTTTAGACAAATTTAATGGATATTTGGGTTTTTGAAAGACCCCTATTAAATAAAGACCCAAAGCTATTTTTTTTCCCTGTTATTTGGAGAGTTAGGTTCCTGAAGCTTAAAAGTATACTGGTTTGGAGCCAAAAAGAATCAGGCTGGCATCTGGCTCTGCCTTTTAGCAGCTGTCTGACCTGGGCAGACATTTAACATTTCTGGATTCCAGTTTCCTCATCTATAAAATGGAAGAATCTAACCAGATGAATTTGAAGCTTTCTACTAGCTGGAATATTAGGTGTTGGTGAGTTGTAAGAGAAAATATATGAGAAAATGCAGTAAAGGTTAGCAGGTATTGATATAACTTCCCTCATGCAATTATGCGTCATACCACACACTCTACCTCTTAGACATGGATAAATTAAGCTCATTATTATTTAGATCCTATGTAAAACGGATTAAATGGCTTGAGATCTGCAATAAGGAATCTCACGTTGAAAATGAAATCCCCCTGTTCCCAGTCTCTGAGCAGTTACTAGAACAACAACAACAACAACAAAAATAGGGATATATTCTCCAGTCTCTTGGGCCAAAACACTGCTGTGCACTTGGCCACATATGGTGTTCTATTGCTTGTGTACGTTGGAAGCCCACAGAATGTGGGTAATAACTTGGTGACACATGTTACATTAGAAGGAGTTTTATTCTTCTTTAAAATTTAAGTCACACTCAGCCTCCTCTGAAAAACAGCAAAGGCCAGAGTCAGAAATAGTCCTGTCTGTATAACTGTTCATGGTTAACTTTTATAGAATGTGAGGGCAAGAAGTCAGGAATAGAATTTCTCCTGAAACCACTAATGAGCAGGGTTAGGCTGGGGTTAATAGGAGGAAAAGAGGATATTTGGACCCAGGCTCCTGCACACCACATAGTAAGCAACTCTGTTTTCCTAATTTCCAAGTGATCAGTTTTTACAGGATATTTTTTTAAGTCAAGTTATGTAAGAATAATCATAGTGATTGGAATAAAAGAAAACAATTTTCCAGTCAGACTGGAAATTTTAAGCCTAAGATGAGAAAATAGGAAAATCAGCTGGTTATTGAGAATTAAGGGTCTAGGAGAGGGTGTTATCAGTTATGGTTCTCAATGGCCAACAACAGAATCCAATTCTGGCTTTTAAGCAGAGGCCATTATTCTCAGAATCTTTGCAAAGTTTGGAAAAAACAAACTTAAGAGCCTATACAGCTAGGAATTGGTCATATCTGCAGTCCACCTCCCCAAAATGGATTCCATGAAGCTCATTCTTCTGCTTTTCTAGCTTCAGATTCTACCTTTAAGGTAGGTGCACCCTATTGGTGGAGCACACCTGCAAGAGAAGCTGCAAAAATGAGCCTTTTATAAATGAGCTTCTATAAAAAAGTCTGTCTCTGCCTCCTAAGGTGGGGAATTCTCCAAAACTAATTTAGTAGTCAAATTCCTGACAGGAAATAGATGGCACCATCAACTGAGATGATTCAAAAAAGTTTAATAAAAAACTACTGTAATTATAAAGGTGTGAGTAGCAATGTGGGAAACCAGCAAGGGATGGTGAAGCTCCCCACAGCCAGCAACTGTGGGGAGCTATTACCACTCCCAGACTTGAAAGGATAAGGAACTCTTAGTGAAATACGGTGCAGTGTTTTGGATGTGGTTTATTACTGCTCAAACTCATGTTGAAATTAAATTGCTAGTGTAATGGCATTGGGAGATTGTGCCTTTAAGGTGTTAAGGTGGACTAATGTCTTTCTTGTGAGACTAGGTTCGTTCTTGTAGGAATGGATTAGTTCACATGGGTTGTTATAAAGCAAGGTTGCCTCTCATGTTTGGCCCTTTTGGCATGCCCACTTCCACCTCTGCTTCTCTGCCATGTTATTACACAGTATGAGGCTTTCACTAGAAGCCAAGCTGATGCCAGCACCCTGCTCTTGGACTTTCCAGCCTCCAGAAGCATAAGCCAAATAAACCTCTCTCTCTCTCTCTTAATAAATGACCCAGTCTCAGTTATTCTGTTCTAGCAACACAAAATAGACTGAGACAGAAAATTGGTATGATGTTGGTACTGTGGAGTGGGGTGTTGCTATATAGATACCTGAAAATGTGGAAGTGGCCTTGGAACTGAGTAATGGGTAGAGGCTGGAAGGTTGGAGGAGCAAGCTAGAAAAAGCCTGTATTGCTGTGAACAGAGCACTAAGGCCAATTCTGGCAAGGTATCAGAAGACGGGAAGACTGGGGAAAGTCTGGGACTTCTTAGAAATTGGTTAAGTGGTTGTGACCAGCAAGCTGCTAAACATATAGACAGTAAAGACCATTCTGATAAGGTCTCAGATGGGAATGAAGAATATCTTACTGGGAGTTAGAGTAAAGGTTACCACTGTTGTACAATAGCAAGGAACCTGGTTGCATTGTCTCTAAGTCCTTAGGCATTGTAGAAGGCCAAACTTAGGAGTGATGGAATAGTATATATGGTTAAGGAAATCTCTAAGAAGAAAAGCTCTCAAGCTGCTGTGTGGTTACTTCTAACTGCTTATAGAAAGCTGCTAGAGAAAAGGGAAGAGAGCAGAAAGATTTGGAAAATTCATGGTCTGGCCATGTGGTGGAGAATGAAAAAGCATTTTCAGGAGAGGAAACCAAGAGTGTGACCCAGAGACTGTTGGTTAAGGAGATCAATATGGCTAAAAGGGAGCCAGGTGGTAATCACTAAGACAATGGGAAAATGGTCCCCCAGGGCATTTCAAATCTTTGAGGCTGTCCCACCCATCACAAACTCAGAGAAGGGCAGGATGGTTTTGGGGCATGGGCTCAGGGAGCCCTACACTACTAGCTTGCTGCCCAGAGCTGCCTTGGGACTCTGCTCCCCACATTCCAGCATAGTGCCCCTTGGATGCTCCAGCTGTGGCTTAAGCAGCCCTAAGTGCAGCTCAACCTGCTGTCCCAGCTGCCACTCTACCTAATGCAAATGGCAAATCTTTGCACCACCTACATGGTGCTAATTCTGCAGGTGCACAGAATGGGATAGCTATGGAGGCATGTTTTTCTCCATCTAGATCTCAAAAGATGTTGCAGAAAGCCTGCAGGTCGAGGCAGAGACTTGCCATAAGGTGGAGCTTCGAAGCCTAGTGAAGCTGCAAGGGCAGGGCTGCCATTGAGACCCCAAAATTGTAGAGCCACCAGCAGTGTGCAGTACCTTCTTGGGAAAGCTGAAGGCACCAGACTTCAAACCATGAGAGCAGCTGCATGAGCTGCACCCAGCAAGGCCGTAGAGGAAAGGCTGCCTGAGGCCTTGGGAGCCCAACACCCACTACCATGTGCAGAGGTTGCCAGACATGGAGTCAAGGGAGATTATTCTCAGGCTTTAAGATTTAATGTCTGTCCTGCTGGATTTTGAACTTGCTTTGAGCCAGTATTCCTTTTTCTCTACCTATCTCGCCCATTTGGAATGATAATGTTTGTCCTGTGCCTATCCAACTGTCGTATCTTGTAAGTAGATGACTTCTTTTTGATTTTACAGGCTCACAGCTGGAAGTAGTTGGCCTTGAGTCTGAGAGAGGACTTTGGACTTCTGAATTGTTGCTGTAACGAGTTAAGACTTTTGGCACTATTGAAATGAAATAATTGTATTTTGCATTGTAAGAAGGACAGGAGTTTGAGGGAGCCAGGGGCAGAATGCTATGGTTTAGATGTGGTTTGTCTCCACCAAAACTCATGTTGAAATTTAATTGCCAGTGTAATGGTTTCTGGAGTTGGTGCCTTCAAGAGGTGATTGGTTGTTAAGATGGATTAATGCCTTCCTTGCAGGAGTAGATTAGTTCTTGTGGTTTGTTATAAACTGAGGTTGCCTCTTGTGTTTGGCCCTTTTGGCATAACTGTTTCCCCTCCCACTTCTCTGCCATATTTTGATGTAGCACAAGGCCCTAACCAGAAGCCGAGCAGATCCTGGCACCATGCTTCCTGGACTTCCCAGCCTCCAGAATCATGAGCCAAAATAAACCTTTTCTCTCTATAAACTGTCCAGTCTCAGATATTCTTTCATAGCAACACAAAGTGGATTAAAACATGTAGTGAGTCCTGTAGCTATAGAAGTTCTGGACTCATGCAGAGAAAAGTGGCTACTTCCAACTCTTGGCCTGGTAGTGGGGAAGCTGGGGAAATGAATACTCTGGTCCCTCTCTCTTCCCACCTTTCAGTCACCTGCTTCTGCCTTCCATTGGCTGAGCCCAGTTGGAAGCCAGAAGGCAGGGGAGTCCACCCTGCGGTCCTTGGAGGTTGGCCTTTCAAGCACAAAGCAAAGTGGAGAAAAGAGAGGGTAGATGTGGAGGGGCAAATGGAGACTGTCCAGCACTCTCAGGAAGGTTAATCAAAGGGGCTGGCCACCTTAAAAAAAAAAAAAAACAAATGTTTGTAGGTTTCCACACCCTTGTTTCTTCATCTGTTAACACGTCTTCCCCTTTCTTCTCTTGTATTTGATTCACAAGACATATTTGCAATGTTTCTTCCTTTTTTTCTCAGTGTATTTTTTCTCTCTTTCATCCTCATCCCATGTCCTTCCCCAACTCATTTAATTTTCCTTTTCCATTTCAATTTTATTAAAGTGAAAAGTGTACTGGAGTAGGGATCATATGGTCCAGGTCCTAAATCTGGTCCTACCTCATTATGTCATGGTCAGGGGCTGGTGACTCACTGCCGAGCACAAATTTGGGACCATGGTTTCTCATCTGTATAGGGAGGGTCTTAAGTTCATCACTTCATTCAATCATTCAAGAAATTGACTGAGGACTCACTATGTGCCTGACACTATGCTGAATGTGGGTGATAAAAAAGTGAAGGAAGGACATAATGACCCAGTCCTCAAGAATCTTTAGCTTAGTGAGGAATAAAATCATTAAATCAGTAAGTATGTATAATTGTGATAAGTACTACAGAGAAGGAGTCCACAGTGCTGAGACAGCCTATGACAGAGGTAAGCAGCCCTCATGTGAGTATGTCAGGGCCCGGGGCAAGAAAGCCTTCCAGAAGGAAGCACGTGAGCCCCAGAGGGCAGAGATCTTGATGGGCTTTGCTCTTTGCTCTATCCCATGACCCAGGAGAGTTCCTGGCACATAGTAGGCACCTACTGAATACTGTAGATTGAATGAGCGAACAAAATGAAGTTTAGGCTGAGTCCTGAGGGATGAGCATGAGCTATGTCAGTTATGCAGCGAGGAGGAGAGCAGTAGAGAATGAACAAGCAGAGGATGAAGGGTGGAGCAAAGCAGGGCAAGGCTGGAGTGCAACGGTGATGGTGGTGTGGGCCAGGGTGAGGCAGGGGGAGGTAGGAGCTTGGTCATAGAGATCTCAGGCCATACTGAGCATTTTGACTTTATTCGAGACCAGGGAGACATTGAAGCATTTAAAGGAGGAAGAGGAGAGCTTGAGCTGGATTGGATAATCTCTAAAGTTTCATCCATTTCTGTGATTTTTCTCCACCCAATGGTTTCCTCTTATTTCCCAGTTTCCTCTTGTTCATAAATTTATATTAATTGAGTATCTATTATATGCATAGCCCAATGGTAGGTGCCATGGGACTATTAAAGAATATCAAAAATGGTCTCTGTCTTCTATAAATTAACAATGTTTATAAAAACCTATACCTGACATAATGCTGGGAACAATAAGCTAAGTGTGATAAAAGGAATCACAAGCTACAGAGTCTGTAAGATTTCAAGGAGGGAGAGAAGATTTCCAGACATGGTTGTGGTTCTAGGGTGGAAGGTGGAGGTAGGAAGGGAACACAAAACGATGCCTCCTTTTTGAATCAGGCAACATTTGAAAAGATCGTAGCAGAAGGGAAAATTTCAACTGGTAAAAAAGGAGGGTCTTCCAGATAAAAGAGCATGAACAAAGTCACTCATGCAGGAAAATGATGAGGCACATCTGGAGGAGGAGGAAGTGTCCAGTTGTAGAGTTGTGGGGGAAGGAAGAGGAGAAAGTGGGTCCAGGCTATGACTGGTCTCGAATATCTATCGGAGAACTCTGGAGTCAGTTCTGAACCCTGAAGGTGCGTGGACTGGGAAGGGAAGCTATCTCAGGACAGCATTATTGTACAGAGAAAGGGATGCTATCATAGGATTCATTGTTATATAGTGAAATGTATAACATGCTTTAAAGGGGGAGTTCAGCATCTTGGGTGAACCAGAGGCCAGTCCAGAGTCATTCCAGGAGTTCAGCTGACCAATACATAGGACTCATACCAAAGGAGCAATAATGGAAATGGAATGAGGAGCTGCATGTTAGAGCTATGGATTTACGGTCACCAGCCACTGGTGCCACAAGTCCTCACCAAATGACAACTTAGCAGGGAAAGGGTCAAAAAAAATTTTAAGATATCTGAGGCCTCAGAACTTTGAGGCTAGAAGAATTTTGGTGTCATTAATAGGAAGAAAGAAGTCAAGAAGATAAATTGGGAAAAAGACATACGGATAGTTATTGTTCAGGTTACAAATGTTAATCGGCTGCAGAAAGATGCGGAAAGACAGTTCTTGCTTTTAGAAGAGATGAGGAACACACATACATAACAAATAAAAAAAAGTGGGAAGTGGCAAGTGCCAAGTGAGTTGTACCCACCAAAATGCTATAGAAATCTAGAGGAGATGGAACACATTACAGCTGAGTAAGTCAAGGCAGGCTGCATGGAGGAAGTGGGACTGAAGCTGAGCCTTGTGAGTGGCCAGGATTTTGATGGATACATATTTGGAAGATGACATAGAAGAGCCAGTTATCTAGTAAAGCTGAAAATGACACACAGTCACCATACAGTTCCACCTGTAATTCTACCATACAATTCCACCTGTAATTTCATACTTTAGAAAAAATATGACTTTTATACATAAGGATATATACACAAGAAAGTTTAATGAGTACAACTGAAATCTACTTAAATGCCCATCTACGGGAGAATGGATAAAACATTGCATTTTATACAAAAAAATGCTATAGACCTATTAGATTAAATAAACTAGAGCTACATGTATCAACATGGATATATCATAGAAACGTAATGGTGTGAGAAGAAAGTATATTTGTCAGGGTCCCATCAGAAAACATGGTACGCTCATGAAGTTTAACTGAAGATAATTCAATGGAGAGACTATATCCAGAGGTGTGCATGGGTGAATGGAACCAGAGGGTTGGTAAAACACTCAGGAACTATCAGCAAAGGGAAGTCTTTACCACCTCTGTGCTTGGAGTGATAAAGGAAGGGATTGGTGTTAAAGGAGCGTGACGAGAGCTGAAGCCACAGAGAGAGTCTGCTGGAACGGAGCTATCACCAGAAAGGAAGCCACCGCCAGAAATGCAGCCACCCAGGGGGAATAAATATCTTATATCTTATATGAGAGTTTCCTATAGCTGCTGTAACAAAGTACAGTACCAAAAACTTAGTGATTTAAAACTTAGTTTATTATGTCACAGTTCTGGAGGTCAGAAGTCCAAAACGGGTTTTACTGAGCTAAAGTAAGCAAAGCTGCATTCCTTCTCGAAGCTTTGGGGAGAGACTATTCCCTTGCTTTCCCCACCTTCTAGAAGCCACCTACATTCCTTGACTCATAGTCTCTAATTGCATATCAACGCCAGCAGCGTAACATCTTTCAATCTCTCTAATTATGACTCTTTGCCTTCCTCTTATAAGCATCTTCCTGATTACATTGGGTCAACCAGATAATCCAGGATAATCTTTTTATCTGAAGATCCTTAACTAATCACATCTGCAAAAGTCCCTCATAGTGGATTGAGTTATGTCCCCCCCAGAACTCATTGGAGCTCAAACTGTGTTCCCCAAGTTTTATGTATTAGAAATGTAGCCCCTACTGTGACTGTTAACAGGGTGGGAAATCCTTTTATGGTAGTTGAAAGGTGGAGCCTTGAAGAGGTGATTGGACTGTAGGATCATGCAGTAGTGAATGGATTAAAAATGGTGGTCAGGGGAGTGGTTCTAAGGGTTTTAAAAGAGGACAGTCTGTCTTTCTCTCTGCCCTCTGCCCTGCTCTCTCTGCTTCCACCATCTTGCAATGCGAGACCCCTGGGTCACTGTCACCACAACCAGATGGACTTTGGACTTCCCAGCCTCAGAAACTATAAGCAATAAATTTCATTGTCTTTATAAATCACCCAGTTCAGTGTACTTTGTTATAAGCAACAAAAATGGACTAATATGTCCCTTTTGCCATGCAAAGAAGCATATTCACAGGTTCTGGGGATCAGGATGTGGACATCTTCAAATGGCATTATTTTGCCTACCATGGCATACATTCTCTTCTGCCACTATTCAATCTCCTGTTGTTGCTTCCCAATAGACAAATCCAATCCAACAAGGGAGCCTGAAGATGTAGACCATGGGAGTCAGCCTTTTGGGGCATATCATCATGGAGAAGGACAGAGAATGGAACTGGGGTGGGCATTAGAGACTAAATAATGAAAGAGCAAGTTGTATAATGAAATGCATAGAATGACATCATTCAAATAAATTAAAAGACATAGAAGAACGTGCTATATGTTGTCAATGATTATATACACAGGTGGTAAGATTTTTTTAAAATAACCTTATTTTAGAATACTTTTAAACTTACAGAAAAATCACAAAAATAGTTGTTAGGCATCTATAATTAACAATAATTTGTTGTATGTTCTCAAATGGCTAGAAGAGAGGAGCTCAAATGTCTTATCACAAAGAAATGATAGATTTGTGTGATGATGAATATGCTAATTATCCTACTTTGATAATCACACATTGTATGCATGTATTGAAATATAACCCTGTGCTCCATAAATATGTACAACTGATGTGTGTTTATTAAAAATAAATAAATAAAAACTATAAAGAGGTACAGATAGTTTCCATATATCTTACACCCAGTTTCCCTATTAGTAATATCTTACATTAATATGGCACATTTTTACAACTAATAAACCAGTATTGATGCATTATTAGTAGCTGAAGTCCATATTCTATTCAGATTTCCTCAGTTTTCCCTTAATGTCCTTTTTCCGTTCAAGAATCCATCCAGGATATTATATTACATTTAGTTGTCGTGTCTCCTTAGGCTCCTTTTTGCTGTGACAGTTTCTCAGACTTTCCTTATTTTTGATGAGTAACAGTGCTTTTAAAATACACAGGAATGACAAACACATTTAGGACAGTGGCTACCTCCGGGACTTTGTGAGGGGAATGGGATCAGGAGATGGAGGGGTCCACAGGTAACAGGTACTTTAGATACATTGGTAATGTTGTATAACTTCGAAGAGATCTGAAGCAAGTGTGGCAAAATGTTTGGGATGGATAGCACTGGGGGGGGGGGGGGTAAATCTGTTATATTAGCCTCTGTGTTTTTACACTTGTTTGAAACAGTTCGGAGTCAAATCAAGGACGCGGGGGGGGGGGGGGGGAGGAGGAAGGAGCATGCGCAGAGGAAGAGGGGAGGTGGCTACCCTCTGAGGAAGGGCCGTGACCCGATGGCGCTGGAGCACAGAGTTGGCAAGAGCTGGTAGCGGGGACAGGAAGCTGGAAATGCAGACTGTGAGCCTACTGTGGACACCATTATGGAGGCCGATCAAACCTCTTCGTCAACTGAGAACCACAGACAACTTTGAGCGGTGCCGTGGGAGTAGAAGGGTTATTCTTTGGGAGGTATGCAAGTTGCACTGGAGAACACTTAAGGTGTGCACTCTCCTAGGAGGATGGTGCAGAGGGACGGACGTGTAACGATAAGGCCTTGAATTTAAAATGACAGCCAACAGTGACAACTCACTCTTCCAGCGCTCCGCGTGTCTATTTAATTCTTGTATCAACCCGTTGAGGTAGTGCTGTTGTCACCATCTGTCTTTTGCAGATGAGAAACTGAGATGAGAGGTGAATTAACTTGCCCATGTCACTCACAAATTTCGGAACGGGGCGGGGAGGGGCGCTGGATGCGGATGAGGCGAGCTCACCGAAGGGCGCATGCGCCTCAGGTTGTGTCCTGGTCCCGCCCCGGGGTGTGAGGAGACCCGGGCATTGGGGACGAGGGACGAGCGGGTGTTGGGGAATTAACGGCTTCAAACTTGAGGGACCAAGGGCTAATGTTACCACACAGAGAAACTATAAAAAGCAGGAGGAAGAGCAGGTTGGAGTGGCTGGCGAGTAAGACAAGTTAGGTTGGAGCAGCGGAAGGTGGAGCAGGCGGGTGTGGGGTTCCAGGAGCTACAGCTGTGCGACCGCAGCGTCCTCTCCACGGAGGAGAGAAAAGCGGAGGGCAGGAAGCAGTCAACACGGTAAAGACAAACGGCTTTATACACCCGCCGAATGAAATACTTAGCAGGCTTTCTCCCGAAGCAGGCTCCTTGCTGCCGCCTCAGCCGGGGCAGCCTGGTGAGAGGCGGCTCGTGCTGCCCGGGGCCCCAGCGCCCTTCCATGGCATTTATTTTACTCTTCCTAATACTATGACATGCATGGGTTCACCACTTGGCAGTTAAACATGACCGAGTTTTAAAATGAAGTTTGTTCCTTGGCGTGCGTGACCATGAGTCTCGGCAGCACTCGAATTTAAGTCCGGATAGGACGAAGCAGCCCCACGGCCCCTCCTCCACTGTCACCTCATGGGGAATAAAGAAACAAGCATTTGAAATCTTAATGTCACTCTAAAATCAAAGCTAGATTTAAAAAATCGTCATTTAACCATGTTCTGCCCACAACATCCTCAATTTTTAGGTTGTTTATTTCAACGCCCTTTTGTTATCTCACCTCAAAATAGGTATAGTCTGTATAAAGCAAAACTGGTGGAAAGGAAGGGAATACAAGTCTCTTTAAAAGAAAGTGAAAAGTGCTGGACCAAATTAGGCTTTCTAAGTTTAGGGAGAAACAGTCCTGGTATCACTTTGTATACAGGAGATATGGAATCACTGTACATATGGAGGACATAAACTAGCTGTGTGTTAAAAATATGGTGGGATGTGACCTTTGCAATTGACTTTTACTATACAACATCTTTTAGGTTTTCTAGACATAGTCATGTCACCAACTTGCTATGTGACCTTAGGAATGTTATATGACCTCCCAGTTCTTATCTACTCATCAAAAACAAGGAGCTTGAATCCTTGTCAAACTGTCTATAATCCCAGGGCCCAGGGCCCAGACTTGCTTTCACAGAAGCCATAAGAACAAGGAAGAACCTTGTTAGAAAATTCTTTTGACTTTATGCCAGGAATGAACTCTTTAGCTATATCATTTAGAGTGCATTTGACAGCAAATAACAAAATCTAACTCAACGTGGCTTTTAATATATATATATTTAATATATATATATATATATATATATATATATTTGTTTTTTAAAATCCAACATAACTAAACTTCCATAAGTAGGATGGGCTCCAGGGCAGGCTGATGTAGTTGCTTTACAGTGTTATCAAGACCTTCTGTGCTTTGATGCTTACCCCATCCATAAGCATCACATCTGGACCAAACAGCACAAGGAAGAAAAGATTATAGGTCCCACAGGGACTTGTTCTCAGGTGAGAGAGACCTTTCCCAGAATGACACCCCCTGGCCTCCAGCCAGCAGCAGCAGCAGCCTCCCCTTGTGTCTCATTGACCAGAGTTTGGTCGTATGCTCCACTCTGAACCCATCACTGGCCAGGAGAATGAGGGTGCCTTAGTTGGCTTAGACTAAGCATCTAGAATGAGTGGATGTTGAGAGTGGGTCTCTGCTATATTCTCCCTCCAGCTCTGCCTCGATCTCTTATATAAGTGCTGTCTGTCCCACCTCTCCTATCAAGCAGCAGCTGATCTCTGAAAGGTAGCGTATTACAAGGTTTCAGGGGTTAGGACGTGGACATCTTTGGGTGGGCCATTATTTAATACCAAACCATTGTTCTGTACAATGGCCCTTAACTCTGAGTGCCCAGTAGAATCACCTGGGAAATGTTTTTGAAAATACAGTCTTATCTAGGTCTCATCCCAGATCAATTATAATGGAATCTCTGAGGGTAAAGGCAGGTGATTCTGTTTTGTCCAGGATTACAGCAAGTTAGGGCTGAAACCAAATCTCCTTATTCCTGGTTCACGTTCCTTCCACTACCAGCTTCTATTCTCTTATCCCGTGCAATTCTATATATGTAAAAATGATTTGACTATTTAGGCTAACATTCTACAAATCTTCCTTTCTATGAGAAAAACAACAACTAAAAAGGTCAAGTTTTATATCAATAACTTCCTCCCCCAACTTCTCCTCTTTTTAGATTTCTTCAGAAATAACTGAAAAAGACTACTACCCTATTCTGACTTATGAGTGTATTTGACAGCCCCCTACTGTAGTTTCATAGTAAATGCATCTTTTTAACATACTTTAGCAGAAAGTTCATGTTTTGCTATGTCTAGAAAACCCAAAAGATATTGTGTAGTAACTGAATTGTGAAGGTAACATCCCACCATATTTTAAATATACAGCTAGTTAGTTTATGTCCTCCATATGTACATGTCTTCTGTATACAAAGTGAAACCAGGAATGTATCTCCCTAAACTTAGAAAGCCTAAAATATGTTTTATAAGTTGTAGTATTCGGTTTTGCTATATTAAAAAAGCTTCATTCTGAACAATACAGAATTTCCAATCAAGAAACATAAAACAGTTGCCCAAATTCCATTGGGCAAAGTGTATGTCAGCCTCCTTCACATGATTTTACAGAAAAGCAGACAATTCACCTGACCTCCAGAATGCTTTCCATCATTGATATTAAACTCTGCAATCAGAGATTGATCCTTTCTGCATAAGGCTCAATTTGATATTAAAATGCCAATGGCTCTGGGCAGAGTAGTACTCAGATCCATGCTTCTCATGCCGAGGTAATTATACTCTTTTTTCCTCCCAGGGGGAAAAAAAAAAGGCAGATCTTCCTGGAGAACATATTTAACCTGATGGTAAAAGAGAGAAAAAAATGTATATTTTTTCCTATATATAGGAAAAAATGCAAAATTACATGTATTTTAAAGATAAAACAGGAGATTGCAAATAAATCTTGTATTACTTGTATACCTCTGTTTATTCAATTCTGTTTAGGCGTACTTTGGGTGGAAAAGTTTGATAAGCACTGATAAGTCATTTTGCCTCAGTTTGGATGATTGTTTTCCCTAGAATATTCATTGACTATTAGCTGAGCCGAAATATGGAGCTGGCTGTGGTTCGAGTTCCACTTACTATGACTGTGTAGCAAATTACACCAAACCTTAGTGGCATGAAACAACAATTTGTCATGCTTATGGAGTCTGTGGGACAAGAATTTGAACAGGATTCAGTGGGACCAGCACATATCTGCTCTAGGATGTCTGAAGCTTCATCTGGAAAGCTGTCCAGCAGGCTCAAAGTCTGGGATCATGTCAAGGGCTGTTCACTTACATATCTGGTGTTAATGGTGGTTGTTGGCCAGGAGCATCAGTTTCTTTCCATGTGGGCTAATGTGGGCTTTCTCAGTGTGTCCACAGCAAGTGCCCTAAAAGACAAGAGCCAGGCAAAAGCTGTGTCCTCTTTTTATGACCTGGCCTCGGAAGTCACTCAGTACCACTTCTTACATGCTCTGTTGATTAGAGTATTAGTCAAAAGCCTGCTAGGATCAAGGGAAGTAGACATAGACTCCACCTCTTGAAGAATGAATGTTCATGGGCCGAGCCCGTGGCGCACTTCGGAGAGTGCGGCTCTGAGAGCGCAGCGGCGCTCCCGCTGCGGGTTCGGATCCTATGTAGGAATGGCCGGTGCACTCACTGGCTGAGTGCCGGTCACAAAAAAGACAAAAAAAAAAAAAAAGAAAAGAATGAATGTTCAGGTCCTGGAAAAGCAAGTGGGTCTGGGAATATTACCATGGCCATTTTTTGAAGATAAGATTTGCCACCGTTAGCTTACTGTGGTCAAAGGATTTTCATCTTTTATGGGGTCAGTCTTCTGTAAAGCAATCCTTCAACCTCTGTCTATATCTCATTCAGTTGAAAGTAGTTTTATGAAAACCTACAAAAGAATATGGATGGATCAGTCCAATTCTATTTCCAGTGCCTGAAAAGTAATTCCAAATGCAGGTACCTCAGGAACATCCTTAAAAATAATAAAAAGAGAAAGTCAATCAAAGAGGGTGGAATAGAAGGTCCCCAGGATCGCTCTCTCCCACAAATTAACAAATTCACAACTATAAAAATGTAACAACAGCTAAGCTGGGGCCACTGGAGCTCAGGGGAAGAGGAGGAGAGACCTACAGAGTTCATGAAGGGGGAGAAGCCACGATGAAAGGAAGAAAAAACTGCTCAGAGCGTTTCAGACCACGGCCGCTTTAAGGCTGGAACTGCTGAGTGCATGGAGCAGGAGCCAGCAAAAGCTGTAGCTGTGCCCTTTGAATGGAGTTGCTTGGAGATGGCAGGGGAGAAGAGGGCCTTTGTGGCCCCCAGGACAGCAAGACCACTAATAGGGTTCCCATGGACTCACGCAGCAGTGAACAGCCAGAACAGCTGAAAAAGAGGAGCCATTCAGAGACCGGTGACTCATCACAAGGGACTGGCGCAGGGCCCAACCCATGAGAAGTGTTTGGAGCACAGGTGGTGAGGGAGACGGGCCCACGGGGAGAACACTGGGGCACAGCAAGGACAGCTGATATGCCCCCCAGTCAGCACAGGACCACTCAGAGGAGACTGGTTGGGAATGTGGAATTGCATGGGGTGCAGTTTGATGAAAAGACTCAGGCCCAGATCAGAGTTTCTATACAACCCAGGTGTACCCAGTCTCTGGAGAGCTGGAAGTACCTATAATGTCAGCCATTAAACGCTGAGCTGCACAAAAAGTCTTCCCCAGGGAAACAGCAGCAAAGCAGCAATTTAGCTCAGCAACACAGCTCAAGTACTGGTTCCCACAGGAAGTTCCCCCATTTTAGAAGTAAGCAAAGGACAAAAAATTAGTTCTGGCCCAGGCATACCACCAACACCTCAGGGCCTGCCCTGGGGCCTGGGGCTTGGAGCCAGGGACTGGACCCCCACCCACATCTAGGCACACTGCCTGCACAGCATGGAGCTGGGGACCATATCCCCCCCACAGCCAGGCACACCACCAGCACCAAGGAGCTTGCCAAAAACATCACCTCCATGTGGGTGGCCCACCACAGCCACCACAGTAACCACAGCTGCTGAAAAAAATGGCTAGATGTCACAACCACCATGCAGATGGTCTGCAGCCACTGGAGTGCACTGACATAAGGAGAGTCACCAGCAGAGACCAAAGAGAAGAATCGGAAAAGAATAGGGCTCTCTCCACAAAGCCCATTCCAGAGTGACAGAAGAAGCATCTGCTCTATGATAATACTGGGGGCCCTGAACACACCTTTCAGCATTGGACAGATCATCTAGGCAACAAATCAAGAGTAACCATTACTTTTATAGAGGGAGAGAAGAAATCTAGGGTAGTCAGTGGTGGGAAGGGGGAGGAAAAGGGGGATAGGGACAGATTGGACAAGGGGCATAAAGAACAAGTACAATTTGTAGCAATGTACATACTAGTAATATTGATTTGATCAATATATGTCAACATTGAATCCCCAAAATATGTATAACTAATTGTGATTCAATAAAAAAAAAAAATAATGAAAAGACCATGCAATCTGCCTGTGAAGAATATTATTGTCAAGGTAATCAAGCCTCAGATACCCAGAAGTGAGCTAGATCCTGATGTTTTAGACCTTCTAGCTCTAAATTTCCTCATTCTAAAAGTTAAGACCTAGCTTTGATCCCCTTGGAAGTTAGTAAGACAGTGTCATGTCATAGAAAGATCATGATTTGGGGCATTAGAAAGTTCGGATTCAAACCCTGACTCATTTCTCAAATCTGGTCTTGAACCAAGGACTTGGTTCCTTGTCTAGAGTCTACGATAAGGATCCTATCTCAAAAAGGATACCTGATAAAGCATGCAAAGTAAGCAATACAAGTAGGCTCTTAACTATAGTTGTCTCAGGCCAGCTGTGATGGTTCAGTGGGAAAATGCATGTTAAGTCATTTTGTACACTGTAAACCCTGTGGAAAGTTTGGTAATATTGTTATTATACCCAATTTACTAGGTCTCATCTAGCTCAGCAGTTCTGAAATCTGGTGTTTACGAACTTCACCTAATACAATAGTTAAAATATGGATTCTTGACATCTGGTTTGGGAGATTCTACTCAGTAGGTCTGAGGGTGGATCTGAGAATGCATAATTATACTAGTCTCCCACGCCCTCCTCACCCCCACAGACACATTCAGGTGATTCTGATGCATCAGGTGGATTCACAGATGGGCATTTGGGATCCACTGAGATGATTCCTAGGTTACATGAGCCTTTGGGTGGTAAGGTCCATTGAATGGACTTCTGCTTCATAATAGGCAGTTGGGGAAGCTCCCCCTGCAAAGTTTACACATGCCAGAGGGTGTCAGAGAGTCTGCATATCTGAAAGGGGTCCTGGGAGGAGTGATGGAGACCACCTAATGAAAGCTCTGTCTCCATGGCAGTTTGCCCAAAAGTCTATTAGCCTTATCACTTATCACTGAGTTATGAGGGTTCGTCTATTGCATTGACTAGGAGAGTTATTATTAGCTAATAAGGTAGAAAAATTACTCAGGACTTAATTCTTGTTTGAAAGATTAAGTAATTAAGGAGCAAAACACACTTTGCAGAAGACCAATTTACGTGTCAAGCATCCTTAAAACAAGCATCTTTAATCACTGACTACTGGTTCCTTTCAACCAATGATGGATTTAATATGTCTAAAAGAGAACTATGGCTCTAAACTGGCCGCTGATACACCCGACCCATAGTATACTCTGCCTTTCTGGAGGAAATGTATACATTAATGTCAAATGGTTACCATTGAGAGAGACACTGACAAAAGTCAGAGATGATTGATCTTATTTTCTTTGGCAAGCATATTCCCCAGGCAGTTTTTGATAACTCAAGAAGAGCTGTATTTAAGGAAGTGTTTTTTAATCTGTATTATAGCTTTGCCTGCCTCTGTTCCTCCAGCATATTCTTTTCCTGCCTACATTACTACAGCATATTCTGCGATTTTTAAAGTTTTAATAATTTGTTTCTGGAAAACATTTTGCCACTTGGATTGCTTAATAGAGAGAGCTGTATTAGTCGTATAGTTTTTCCAGCTCCTGATTTCTTTTTTTTACCCCTGCATCATATTTTAGAATAATTATAAGGATATTGTTCTAAAAGTCCAACTCTAAGAGTACTCTTAATTACTTTACAGTTTTTCTCACTACCAAACTTTTCTGCTTCAATAATATTTATATAATTGAATACATCAATTATGCAAATTAAATTACTGATGTTTAGATTATACTTCATTTATTTTATGTATTTTTGTTTCTTACTTTTACAGACTATTAGAGGCCCTTCTCAAGATTTAAGGATTAGCATTAGGTATGATATTTGAATTATACACTCACATCACATCCTCGTTTCCCTTATCAAAATTGACATAGAAAGTCACAATAATTCTTACTCTGCCCTCTGGTGGTAGAAATTGGGTGCAAATGTTTTATTTTCAGCCTTATCCACTTGGTAAATACATAATACACATATAAATAATGCCTTACACATGTTGAGCACTGTGCTGGTCATTGTCTAATTTAATCCTCACAACAATTTTAGATGCATGTATAAGGAATCTGAAGAGCATAGCGGTTAGAAACTAGCCTGCAAAGGCAAAATTCAAATTTGAGGATGTCCAAATCCAAAGCCTACACTCATTCTACTATGGCATGCTGCCTCCAATCAAATATCTTCAACAAAGAATATTATCTAACAAAACTATGCATTGGGTCTCATAACTATAAGCAGATAAGAGAGTAGGATCTGGTATCGGAAAGACCTGGCTTTAAAATCTATCCCTGCCACTTACTGTATCTGTCACTCTGGGCAAATTATTTACCATCCCTAAGCCTTTGTGTTTTCATTTACTACCATCTGTGAGGATAGCAGTGGCCATGTTTCCAGAATTTGGTGAGAACTGAATGAGATACTTCATGGAAAGCACAATGTAACAAACTTGTGGCAAGTCTGATGACCATGATCTTGTTGAAAAATATTGTGTGTTCCCCTAACACTTTCTTTTGTTTCTTGTCTTTTATGTGATTTCCTCTTAAAGTTGAAATGCAATTTTCCCAGTAGAAAGGGGCATAGAGTTTTTTGGCATCTCATAGAGCTAGCACTGAGAACTGTCTTTTTTCCCCCTCAGTGGCTCTAGGTTGTGAGAGTTACCATTGATTTCATTAAATACTTAGATTCAAATGAGAATCTGGTCCTTGAACCTGCATTTATGGTTATTCAGGGCCATTTAGACATTTATTTCTTAATAAGAAAAATTAATTAATGGCTTAATTGAGATTTGGTCACTAAATTCTTTTTGATGCCAGATCACAAGATTTCAATGTTAATCTTGCTGTCTAAAGGGCCTTATCATGCTTGAAAAAGAGGTTACCATCAAATGAAAATGTTTTCAATGAAGGAAGAAACAAAAGGGTGTGGAGTAGTTGCAAGAATGGTAAAAATTCTTTTAAAATGTTTCAGAAACTCATGAAAAATAAATGACACAATTATAAAAAATTCTACAATGCTGGCAAGAATGTGGTAAGAATGGAATTTTTATATAATGCCAATGAATCTGTAAATTGTGTGGTGTTTTTGGAATGCAATTTGGTAATTTGTAAGAGCTTTAAAAGTGTTCATACACGTTGAACTTTCACTTTCAGCAATCTGTTCTAAAGAGATGCAAGTAAAACTAACTACAGAGACACTCGTCACAGCAGTACCTATGACCAAAAAGTTAGAAACAACCAAAGTGTGAATAATAGGACTGCTAATATAAGTTATGATATCTACACTAAAATGAACTTCAATACAGCCATTACAAAGATATTGGGAAGATGTTCACGATAAAGTGATAGACGGAAAAAGAAAACTGAAATACAAAACCATTTCTACTATGAATTATCTGTGTCTTTGTCTCACTATCTCTATTGCTGTCTTTATTGTATGCTCTCTGTCAGTATCTGTGTATTCAAATTATATACACACACATGGCATTATAAACAGTATTTCCTTCCCATTCCATTCACCTTCTTCAAAATCTAACAGAATTCTCTGTGTCATTCCAGGGCTATTTCTTACCTCCATTAGTTAGTATAATCAGGAATAGATTGTACTTAATTAAAAAATCTTCAATAGTGTTAGAAAGAAATTGTCTAGTATTCACATTTTTTTTAGCTTATTGTGGGGTGTTGAGCTGAATAAGATTTTTTTTTCACATCCAGACATACACACTAGAAAGGAAAAGATCTTGACAGTTAACGAGTATAAATCCAGCAATTATTGCTGGGTATTTATTTCTAATGCATAGTTAATGCAGTAACATCAATATTTCCTGAAAGTTTTTTCATCTGTTTTACCAAAAATCCAGTTCTGCACCTGGCTTTAATCTGCACATTGTCATCTTAAAAAGACCCAAATACTTCTTTAATAATAAATTATAGGATTTTAGTTCTATTACATACTTTTTGCATTTTCAGCTTTGAGTTATAACTGACAAATAATAAACTGCACATATTTAAGCACACAATCTAATAACTTTTTGCATATATACCTGTTAGTTCTTTATTGCAGTGTAACAAATAATCCCCCAAATTAGTGGCTTAAAACAATGAACATTTGTTATTTCACAGTTTCTGTGGATCAGGAATTTGGGTGTGGTTTAGTTGGGTGGCTTCTGTCAGGATGTCAGAGGAGCTGCAGACATCTGGAGGTCTGAATGAGGCTGGAAGATCTGCTTCCAAGCTGGTGACTCTCATGGATATTGGCAGGAGGCCTCAGGTTTTTGCTCACTGTGCACAGGAGACCTTAGGTTGCTTATGTGTCCTCACAACATGGTTAATTTCCCCCAGAATGAGTGATCCAAGAGAGAACAAACTAGAGAAAACTGCACTGCCTTTTATAAAGGCTGTCATTACTTCTTTATTCTATTTGTTTGGAGCAAGTCACTAAAGTTAGCCTGTAACAGAGGAAAGGGGAATTTGGCTGTACTTCTTGAAGGGAGAAATGTTAACAAATTTTAAGAACATATTTTAAAACCACCTCACCCATGAAATCAATAATATGATCAAAATAATGAATACATCCTATTAGAAGGGTACTTCAAAAAGTTTATGGAAAAATGAAAGTAAAAGATAGTATGAATCCTTCTATAAACCTTTTGAAGACCCCTCATATGAATTAAATTCTAAGCCAAATTAAATGCACTATCTCTAATATTTTAATTCTGGAGAAGTCATGAAATTACACAAAATATTTTTGCAAATACCACTGCTACCTTGTATTTGCAGAGCACTTTTCAGTCTGGTTTTTAAATAAATTATTATTGTTATACTGAATTATTTAACAAATTATATTAAAGTGTTTTCAAAATTGTTATTAGAGCAGTTGGCACATTTTTTATCCCTGTAGCCAGCCAATATCTAGAAATTTCTGGCCAGAAATATCAAAATTCCTTATTTTGAGAATAAAGAGAGAAAAAAGGATGTAGCAGAGGAGAAATAAGAGCATGCACACATGTTTTATTTCCTTGCGTTGGGCCTTTGACTCTTTCATAGCCTCACTTGAAAAGAAGATTATTTGGACCTTCTTAAGAAAGATGTTTTTCTGATAAATACTGAAAATGTGTCCTTATTCCTAGCATGCTTGCCCCGCATCTCTTTAGCAGCACAGCTTCCAGCTCTGGACTTTCTCTGAGAGCAAAGGGTTTTCTCTGTCATTGCTGCTGTCAGAAGCACCTGTCTGATGACACTGCAACACCAACGCCAATGCCACCCACCATGGACTGTGCACTGAAATGTGCTTCAGGCCCGGTGCTGCATGTCATGCACAGATCAGTTCATTTCCTTTTCACGATAGCCCTATAAGACAGGAGTTACTATCCTAATTTTTTTTTCTACTAAGAAATCGATGAAATTACAATTACCCTTGGTCATTCAATCATTCTTCATTCAGCAAATATTTTATGAGCATCAACTATGTGCTAGATACTGTTCTAGATGCTGGGGATTCTGCAGGAATAAAACAGCCCAAATTCCCTGCCTTCAGTTACATAAAACAGAAAAAATTTGAAAACAGATTATTTTAAGTCTGCATTCTTTATTTCCCCCAATTTTGTTTTGTTTTGTTTTATCATTACACAATGTAAACATGTTTTGTGGACCATTACCAATTTTTCCTTAACTCCCCCTTAAGTCTGCATCCTTAATCACTGTGTCAGTTGTTCTCAAACTTTTATGGGAATAAATATCACCTGAGAAACTTATTAAGAAGGCACATTTACTGCCTGGAGATCCTAATTCAGAAGGCTCAGGAATTGCAATTTAAATAACCATCATAAGTGATTCTAAAACAAAGGATCTGCAGACCACACCCAGAGAAATACTGTTCCAATACACTGTTATAAAAAAAGGAAAAGGTGACACATTTTTTTTCTCATTATTCCCAGTGATAATGCATCTTCAGTGTTTCTCTCTCCCAATTTATATAAACCAGTTTCCTTGAATCTAGGGTTTATATGTCCCAAGTTCATAATAACGCAGGTTTCTTTTACCAGGATTCTTTATTTTGAAAATGGGCACACTAAGAAGACTACAGAAGTTAATCCAATGATGATATAAATACAGGTAATTTTAATTCTACATCTAAATATATCCAGTTCTATGTTGTTAAACATTTTTCTATTGTCCACAATAATAGATCTTAGGAACTTGTAGTTGTAGACCTCTTTGTGCTAATGATGAGGAATAGAAACGGTCAGTAAAAGTGACTTGGTGCATTATTTATCTATTGCATAATGAATTATTTCAGAATTTAGCAGCTTAAAACAACAAACATTATCTCAGTCTGTAGGTCAGGAATCCAGGGGTAACTCACCTGGGTATGTCAGGCTCAGGGTATCTCACAAGGATATAATCAAGATGCTGGCTGAACCTGCAGATATCTCAAGATTCCACTCAGGGTAGATCTGCTTCCAAACTTATTCATTTGGCTGTTGCCAGGCCTAAGAAAATCTGCTTGAGGCTGAATCCCATAGACTTCTCCACCACATGTCTGTCTTAATACATGGCAACTGGCTTGTCCAGAAGGAGTGAACAAGAAAAAGTAAGAAAGAGTGCCCCAAGATAAAAAGCTGCAGTCTTTTTATAACTAAATCTTGCAATGACATCTGTGTTAGTCTATTTTGGTTGCTTATAACAGAATACTTGATACTGGTTAATTTATAAAGGAATGAAATTTATTTCTTACAGCTGGTGGCTGGGAAGTCCAAGATCCAGAGAGCACATCTAGTGAGGGCCTTCTCCTACAGTGCACATAATATCACATTGCGAGAATGAGTTGAGCAAGAGTGAGCTAACCTCCTCACTTATTCTCCTTTTAAAGCCATCAGAACCACATCCATTACTCCATGAATGGATCAATCCATTCGCATGGGTATAGTCCTCACAGTCTGATCACTTCTTAAAGGCCCCACCTTTCAATCACCATAACAGAATCTCCCACCCTCTTAACACTATTACAATGGAGACTAAGTTTCCAATACATGAATTTTGGGGGACATATTTGACCCATAGCAACGTCTAAGCTCTGTTGCATTCCATTTGCTAAATCCATTCCACACTCAAGGAGAGGGAATTATATAAAGGTGTGTGGTAGACATGATAATGGCACATTCATACAAAGTTCTCTCTTTAAACCCTGGAACGTGTGGATATGTTATATGACATGGCAAAGGGGACTTACAGATGTAGTTGAGATTATGGGCCTTAAAGTACGGTGATTATTCTGGATTATCCAGGCAGATCCAATGTAATCAATGAACCCTACAAAGCGGAAGAGGAAGTTGGAAGAGAAAAGCAGAAGGGATGTGGCAGAAGGGGAAGTCAGAGAGATTCCAGGGGTGAAAGATATTCAATGTGCTGTTGCAAGCTCTGAGATGTAAGGGTCATGTGCAATGATTGGAGAGGCCTCTCAGAGCTCATTGAAAGCAAAAAGGCACACAGGCTGTAGGAACAAAGACTGGTCCTGAGTGACAGCTAGCAAGGAGCTAGGAACTTTAGTCTTACAACCATAAGGAACTGAATTCAGCCAATAGCTTGAAAGAACTTGGAGTCAAACTCATCCCTAGAGTCTCCAGTAATGAATGCATCCCTGCCAACAAGTTAATTTTAGCCTGCTGAGATCAGTAGAACTTCTAACTTACAGAACTGTGAGATAATAAACGAGTGTTTTTTCGGTAATGGGCCACAATAATCAACCACATTGTATATTGACAAAATAAAATAAAATTAAATTAAATTAAAAATAAAAATAAAAAAATAAATAAATAAATAAAACTGCTAAGCTAAGGGCCAGCCCCATGGCTCACTCAGGAGAGTGAGGCGCTGGGAGCGCCGAGGCTGTGGGTTCGGATCCTATATAGGGATGACCGGTGCGCTCATTGGCTGAGCATGGTGCAGACCACACTGTGCCGAGGGTTACAATCCCCTTACCGGTCCAAAAAAAAAAAAAAAAAAACTGCTAAGTTAGCTATAATTTATTATGGCAGTAATATAAAACCACTGCAAGTCTGAATACCAGGTATCTTAGGTTGGGCTTCTATAACAAAGTACTGCAGACCGGGTGGCTTATAAACAACAGAAATTTATTTCTCACAGTTCTGGAGGCTGGAAGTCCAAGATCAGCATGCCCCATGCTTGGGTTCTGGTGAATGATGCAGACTGCTGTTTTTTTGTTGTATTTTCACATGGTGAAGAATGTGAGAGAGTTCTTTGGGGTCCACTTTATAAGTGTATTAATCCCATTCATGAGGACTCTACCCTCATGACCTGGAAGGCCTCACTTCCTAACACCATCACACTGAGGGTTAAGATTTCAACATATGAATTTTGGGGGACACAAACGTTCAGTCTATTGCAGCAGGAGATGGGATCATTAGAGGGCTGCATACCACACTGAGTCTGTGCAGAGAATGAATGAGTTTCTTACAGGAGAAGAAGAGCACATTCTGTAGTGTCTGTTTTTTTTCTAGGAAGAAAAACCTCCCTCTGCCAATACCATCAATGGTAAAAATACTGCAATGTCCCAGCACTGTTCAAGTAAGAGGAATGGGCAAACTCACATTTGTGGGCCACCACTAGAAATTAGAAATGGCCTGAAAAGAAAAGGGAGGTAAATGGGGAGATCATTCTTGAGAGGTAAATAAAGCCACTTGGAGGGTTATTTCATCACTCATTGTTTGTGGTTTGTTTGGTGGGTTCTCATGATGTTGCCATGGCTTAACTAGTTCTGCCCAGGGCTGAGGACACACACTCAGATGTTCAGCCTAATGTAAATGAGGCAGCTGCTGCTTTGGACTTGATAATTGCTGGTTGAATGAAGGATAAGAAACAGGTGGAAGGGCAACTGCACTGACCCTTGAAGAGTGGGATAGCCCTAAAAGGCAAGGAAAGCTCTAACTCACTCTGCATTTGGAAAGATGTACAGAATTCTGCCATCCCCTGTTGTCTTGCTTTCAGTGCTTCGCAAAATTGGACCACGTGAAAAACACCTGAGAAGCTTTGAAAACAAAGAAACATTCTCAGGGATTCCAATTTAATTGGTAAAGGTAGAAATAGAGAATCAAGTTTAAAAGGCTACTTCTCTGCAGTCTTTCCCCCAGGATTGGTTTCAGTTGGGTCATTCCTATCACTACAGGACTTAGGCTGACCACTGGCCCACCTGTTGTTCCCATGGAAAAGAGCCTCTCAGGCTGATGAAGAAATCATCTTACGTGCCTGAAATGTAAAGGCTTTCATATTCTACTTCTCATTCACGGAATAAGAAACATTTGAATTAATGCACATTATGGATGAAATGAGACAATACACATTAACCTCCCCCATGAAAAAACTGAAGACACCATAAAACTGTAGCTGGTTTTAAAATCTTTTTTCAATTGACAAGTTAAAATTATATACATTTATGTTGTACAACATGATGTTTTGATATACGAGTATGTATATATTGTGAATGGATAAATCAAGCTATTTAACATATGCATTACCTCACATACATATCATTTTTTTGTGGTATGAACTTAAAATCTACTTTCTAAGTAATATTCAAACATACCCCATATTGTTATTAATTGTAGTCACCATGATGTGCAATAGATCTCTTGAACTTATTCCTCCTAACTAAAATTTTGTGTTCATTGACCAATATCTTCCCAATCTTCCCACCTCCCAGCCTTTGGTAACATCCATTTTACTCTCTGTTTTTATGAGTTCAACTTTTTTACACTCCACATGTCAGATCACGTGGCATTTGTCTTTCTGTGCCTATATTATTTCACTTAACATAACGTTCTCCAGATTCATCCATGTTGTCACAAATAACAGGATTTCTTTCTTTTTTGAGGTTGAATAGTATACCACTCTGTATAGATATCACATTTTCTTTATCCATTAATTCATTGATAGACACTGAGGTTGATTACACATCTTGGCTATTACGAATAATATGGTAATGAACATGGGAGTGCAAATATCTCCTCAACATACTGATTTTATATATTTTTGATATATACCCAGTGGTGAAATTGCTGGATCATATGGTCATCCTACTTTTAATTTTTTGAGGAACCTCCATATTGTTTTCCATAATGACTGTGCTAATGTACTTGCCCATCAACAGATGAATAAAAAAAGTGGTATATATACATAATGGAATACTGAATAGTATAAGAATGAAATTCTGTCATTTGTGGCAACACAGGTAAATTTGGAGGACATTATGTTAAGTGAAGAAAATAGGAACGGACAAATACCGCATGTTCTCAGTCATATGGAGCTAAGAAAGTTGATCACATAGAAGTAGAGAGTAGAAAGGCAGCTGCCAGACGATGGAAAGGATAGAAGGGAAGGAGTCCATACTGTAACAGACATTTATTTTTTTATATGTAATGTGCAAACTAAGCTTAATGGATACAAAAGTACAGCTAGATGGAGGGAATACTATCTAGTGTTCTATAGCACTGCAGGGTGACTATAATTAACAATTTACTGTACAGTTTCAGTTATCTAGGAGAAAGGATTTTGAATGTTTCCAACATGAAGAAATGATAAATGTTTTAGGTAATGAAGAAAAACCAGCGGTTGCCAGGATTTCAGAGGATGAGGCAGGGAGGGCAGGAGGGATCAATAGGTGGATCATAGAGGATTCTTAGGGCAGCAAAACTATTCCATGTGATACTGTAATGGTTATTACATGACACTGTGCATTAGGCAAAACCAACAGAACTGTACAATACAAAGAGGGAACCCTAATATAAAATTAAGTTAAAAATATATCAATATTGGTTGATAATTGTCACAAATGTGCCACACTAATGTAACATGTCAATAATAGGAGAAACTATGTGTGGTGGGTGGGGGTGTGGGAATTATCTGTATTTTCTGCTCAACTTCTCTGTAAAACTAAAACTGCCCTAAAAGAAAAAATCTAAGGGTAGGTTCTTCCAGGCTAAAATCATTGCATTTATGGGACGGACCTAGAGATAAAATAGAAATGACAATAAATCTCAGAGTTGTTATTACATTTTTCTCTATCACGTTGCTCTTCGAAGAGTCTTTTGTCTTTTCTACTGACAATTCAAGATAAACTTTCTAGACCTTTACTGTTTAAGAGCAGACATATTAAGAGAAACATTGAAATATCTTTTACAGTGTGTAGTAACCTTAAGAGACCGTTGAGGAAGGTGCCAGCAAATGTGTAGTATGCCTTAAGAATAATTGAATTTTAAACTAGAAAAAGAGAAGAAGAGGGATTTTCTGGATGTCTTCTTCATGTCCCATTCAGTTTTTGATAATATATAAAACAATCTTGATAGTATTTTTGTCAAAACCCTAATTTAACAGCTTTAGGATTTGAATTCATGGCACCTGAGAGTCTAATGTAGTTTCCATGACCCCCTTTTTTAAATCAGCTTTTTACTTCTTGCTCCTACTCTCAAATCTTTATCAGTAAGACTCCCTCCTCCTCCCCCTGCCCGCCCCTCCCCACTGGAAAGCCTGACTTCCCTTTTAGCTCAAGTGTCAACAAATGGTCTTTTGCGAATGCCATCTTTTTTTCTTACTAAGCCTATGGTTATGTGTCAGTTTCCAGAATTTCCATTACCAACACCCCTCTCCCTCCAAAGTTCTATTTTTAAATGTCCTTTTAATTTTGGCTTGCTCTCCATTAGATGACCACTGTCTTTTGACTTTGCTGTTCTATGAATAGAAACACAGGCAAAAAGATGCTGAGGGGTGTGCTAATTCATACTTGCTCTAAAGTGATGTTGGTCACAGGGAATGCATCACACCTGGTGCATCCCAGTGAGGGGGGGGGGGGGAGTATAAAGCAGCAGCTGCCACCTTTTCAGAAACATGATCGCCTTCCCTCCTGAAAACAGCTTTGTGATTTGGTGAGCAATTTAAAACCTCAGCTCAGCTGGGCTTGCCACCCACTTAACTGACTACTTTCTGGTTTCTATCACATTAACTATGTGCCCATCACTGTTGAAATGAGGTGGTCCTTTCCTGGCTTAATTTGCACATTATATATAAAAAAAAAAATGTCTGTTACAGTATGGACTTTTAAAATAGATAGTTGTTTATTTCATCATTAGTAGTTGTTGGATGCTGTTTGCCCACAGATTAATAAAAGTATTAGGAGAGGACAAAATCAATTAGCTTGAGACAGTGGCATAGGATCTCTTGTTAAGGTGCATAGGGAGGGAATAGAAGGAAATAGAAACTGGAGTAGAAAAGGGAGAATGTAAAGCTAGGGCTTAAAGACCCCTCGAGTCTGTTGTACAGATTGGGTTACAAACCCTCCACATGCAGGTCTGTGAGCTAGTTTTAAAAAAAGGTTCATGGAAGCCGGAGGTATAGAAAAATGAGTGGGTTTTATTCAGATCTAGGAGCAACTATCCTAGGGACTTCTCTGAGAGTTCTGAGAAGTTCGGTGGAGCAGAGCTGTTAGTCTTTTATACTTAAGTCCACAACCCTGGACACCTGGGTGCCCATACACAATTTACATTAAGTAATGACAAGGAACACCTGAGGATATTTGCAGCAAATGGACGGCAAGATTCTGAACATCCGAGGGGCCCTGACATTTTCCTATTTTTCCCAGCAGAGAATACAACCTGGTGGAGAGAATATCGTTTTTGCTTGTATCCTCAAACTTTACCTTTATTGGGTTTTTCTTAGATAATGATGTGTAAGACTCTCATTTGGAAATAAAACCCTCCCTAAATTTTCATTCAGTAACCCTCTCTTTTATTTTCCTTTCAAAGTACCTAAATTGTGTCTCATTTTCATCAACACCATTTACTTCTTCACCCAATACAATCTTTCTCCGTCGTTGTTATTCTAAAACTCCTCCTATCAAGTTGAGGGGCCAGTCTTGACTTTGCCTGAAGATGTGGATCTCTCCTCCTTTCTCAAAATTTTCTCCTCTCTTGGCTTCTTGTGTCCGATTCTATTATTCATCTATCTCTTTGGCCACTCCTTTTTCAAGTCTCTCTTGTGAGCTTGTCTTCCTAGGCTGCCTATAAATGCAGTGTACCCTAGTTCTCAGTCTGCTCTTTTCTCATTAATACCTTCTCTTGCATATGATTTTCTCCACTCCCAGAGTGGAGTTATTATCTATATACTAGTCCTTTCCAGGAGTGTCATTAGTTTGTAACTCTCTTCTGAACTCCCACATGCTCACTGGACCTCATCTTTTGCATGTCCTGCAGAAACATCAGTCACAACACTTTGAATATAGAAGTCATCTTCATCCTTAAACATACTACTTACTGCTGTCCTTTTTCTCTTAGTTAATGGCACTAATCAAGCAAACCCGGAGCCTGAGGGTCATCCTTACTTTCTTACTCTTCCTGAATCTTATTGGTCACCATTTCTCACCTTGTAAATTGAACTTTCATGTATTTCCTACTCTCCACTGCTACTGTCCCAACTTTAATCGGGTAGAATAACTGCTAGATTACTATCACAGCTTTTCAATACTCTTCCTTTTTCTGCTATTGCCTCCTTTTAGTCCATTTCTCATATTGCCAATTTCGTGATCATTCACAATTCAAATCTCATCATACTTACTTGCTTAAAGTCGCTCACGAATTCCACACAGCTGAAGAATAAAATCCAGACTTTTAAAGCATTTCTGACAAGTGTCCTCATCTCAGTCTTGAGCTTTCTCCTTCTGTTCCACCTGCGATCACCCCGTGTGAATGGCTGTGGAGTTCTGTGAATATGTCATGCTCTGCTACACTTCTGTGCTTTGCATTTGCTGCTCCCTACGTTTGGAGCACCTTTCCGCCACTTGTGCCCCCGCATAGCTCCTGCGTCTCCTGTATGTTTAGCTCAGGCCTCATTTCCTCTAGCAGGCCCTCTTGGAACATCCCCACCCTTGCCCCCAATCTGTGTTAATTGCTCCTCTTCTGTGCTTTCACTGTAGCTTGTATTTAACCTGTTTATTGGTACTAATCAAATTATATTTTAATTGTCTACTTGGTAGGACATTGTTTTGAAATATTAACTCGGATTTTCCTTCAATGCTCACCTTCAGTGTATTTTGTATACCTGTAGGGAAAGTGAAATGGATAAATGGTCAGGGTCCCTCAGATGTTCAGAATCTTGCTGAGCATTTGATGTAAATATGCACCTGCGCCCAAGTGTTCCTTGAATATTGTTTAATGTAATTGCGCATGTGCACCCAGGTGTTCTTTGGTTGTCTGACTCCACCCAGGTGTTCCTGGGTTATTGATCTTAAGTATAAAAGATGAAGGGCTCTGATCCACTGGGTCCCCTGCCCTCGGGACACCTCCTGGGGGGTCACGGGGAGGCTGCTACTGCTGCTGCTGCTGCTGCTGCTGCTGAGGAAGCTGAGGACTGAGCTCGTTTTTCTGCCAATGGTTCCTGGGATCTTTCCCAATTACCTAGCTTGTGGACCTGTATGTGAGGGGTCTGGCAACCCAGCTGGCATGCGAGGGGTCTGGTGACCCAGTCTGTACAACGGGTTTGAAGGGTATGTGGGCCCTAACCTGACGATACCCTTTGCTTTTTTTCTATGTAGTCAGCAGAATTGCTTTAAGGGAGAGATAATACATTAAAATAGAGAATATGATTTTTAGTTCAACTTGCATGAGATTTAGAATTAATAAACAACAAGAAACTCTAGCCCTAAAGCACTCAGAACATTAAGAATAGATTTGAAAGAAAAGATGGGCAGCCAGTCTCCTCCAAACTAAAGATTCTTTGGACTGGATGAAGAGGTGTAGAGTGAGAAGATGGAAGAGAAATAAGAGAACTGAGAGGTGGAATGTCCCTGAAAAATGTTCAAAGACCTTGTGGCCTCTTATGTAGAGGAGTCTTTTTCAAGTGTAACAGGAAGCTGAGGAGAGAAGAGTTAGCATCTTCTAAGGGTGACACAGGTGTCCTGTTTCACATCTACACTTCAATGCTAGGGAGAAAAAAATGGCCACATAGTAACTTTGTTTTTTAAATTAATTCAAAGGTAGGGGGATATTACTTCAAGGGTGAGAGCAGAGGCCAATTCCTGCTAAAACCAGTTGAATCTGGTTCAGTTTCAGGAACCTTAGAATGAGCAGGAAACATGTGTAGTCCTTCTGGGGTCTTGATTTTTTTAATATTTAATTGATTTTTATCAACTTATTTGGGGGCAGGCGAGTATAGTCTAAAAAAATCTAACATTTCAAATAAGATACTCGAGCTTCTTTGAAATAGAACAAATTTCCAATGTTCATTTCAATGTTTATTAGACACATATTAGGGAATATTAAGTTTATCAACTGTGTTGATTTATTAATATTAACTTATACATTTTCCTCCATCACAATTGTTTTTCATTGAGTGTCAAGATTCTACTACATGTATTTTCATGTGTAGCAAGAAATTAGCATGTAGAAGTTCCTCTGTAAATGTTTATTGACAATATAACTGGAAGTTCCTTAATTTATTATTGTTTTTCCTGATTTTTGACCTCTTGCATGTTACCTACTTTGTCTACCAAGTAGGTGACCCTCCTGTCACTGAGTTCAGTTCAGGAAGCTAATTTGACCCATGTGGACCCACGTGGACTTTCCTGGGACCTTCTCGCTTGGCTTATTTTCAGTGCAGAGTCCTGGAAATGACCCAAAGAGGCATATTTGGAAGAAAATCTGTAGAATTAGAGCTGTTTGGTGCAAGTAGAACCCTAGGAGATCTCAAAGTTAGTCATGGGTCTGCTGTGATATGAATAGATTGGTAGCTGGGTGCTTCGCCATGCCCCGGTCAAGGAGAGCCTTCATCGCATGCTACTCATTCTGCATTAAGCACTGGGCATTAAATGATGCCCACACCACTCACACATCCCATCCACATGTTGTCCCTGTTGACTGCTCCTTTCCCAGGCAGCTACTCTTGATCCTATAACCAAGGCCTTTGTAACTCTGGAACACAGGTCATATAAAAAGTTACCTACTTTAAAATGTTACCTCTATTGGAATTACCCCTAAGCCTAAGCCCAAATTCATGTGCTGATTGACCTCTAAATAAAAATATATTCACTCTCTGTCTTGAGTTCAAGTTCAGTGCTGTACCTAAGGCTGCTGAAGAGGGAGATAACAAGAAATGAAAACAGGTATCCTAAGATCAAAAATAATATAAATTGAAAGGAGATTAAAAAAGTCATCAGACTAGGGCAGAGAAATTCAGGAATATAGTCTCTTAAATATTTATTGTCATCTTCAAAAAATAAAACAAGATAAACTGAAAGAACAGAAACCACTTTCTATACAGAATTCACATACAGACTGAATACCTAATAGAGCACATACCATTTTTACACAATTAATTTCAATAAATATAATAAAAACTTCACAATGTGAATACACTTCATAGCTTTAAACCCAGACAAGAGCTCCCGTGGACACACAAAGAGTCACAATATTTGCTATGCAGCAGTAGTTTTCAACTAAACGTCACAATCACTATATGAAAGCATTAAGCTGTTTTCAATATTTTCTCAAGAAGAGTTCCACAGTGCAGTCACTGAGAAGGAGCCAAAAGTGCCCGGTTACAAACGAAGGTCTTTATCTGTGTATTTCCCAGCGCCCACTATGGGAAACAGAGCTACAGGAAAATCTCTGGGTACACATCTTCCTGGGTGACATTAGATTAGACAATGTCTTGTGGTTTGGTGCACTGGCAAATGTCTAGATCAACTGCTCTAATGTGGTTTTAAAGCAATTTGTGTTTTGCGGCTGAGTGTGGGACTGCTCAGCACAGAGGAATATGATGATACAGCAGCTTGTCTTCCTTTGTGGAGACCAAAGTGTGGGGAGCTGAGCTGGGGTGAATTGAGGGTTTTCAGAGGACCAGCTTAGCCGTCTTGAGAAAAACAGTGATCTACAGCTGCCAGCTCTGTTACCCCTCCATTTCCAGGAGCTTACTGTGGCCATTCCCACTTATTTGCCTGGCACAATGTCCTCACTACCTAATTCTTTCTGGGATCATATCTGATCTCTTCAATGGAGCCATCTTCGACTCTTCCAGTTCTTACAGATCCCCCATTTTCTGTGCTCTGATATTCTGACGCAACCTAGCATTTCAATTATATCTGACATCTTGTCCTTGTTCTCATTAGGAAGAGGAGCCATACCTCTTTCATATTTGATTCCCACAGTAGTGAACACATCATATTTAATAACTATGTGACAACTAACTAAACATTTAACCTCACCTTTAAATTATATTCTAATGTTGGCTACCTGCTTCAATTTTTCACTTTTTAAAAATTTTGGCACAAAGTCATCACTAATCTCCCAATTTTACCCACCTTCACTTGACCTCTTCAGTGGGTTTTGAGAGCTGAGTACAAATTTTAGTCTGTCACAGTTAAATTCAGGCTGCACATTGCCCACATGGTCCAAAGCCATTTAATTTGATTGGCACTTCCTCACATGTCAATTTCTGGCTACGTGCCACAGAGAGAACTGAAGGCTTTGTGTGATGTACAGAGGGTCGTGGTCATCTAGAACCAAATGCCCTTCATCAGTTTTAGTGAATAAATCATAACTTGGTTTTCTTCCTAAGGGTGTCATGGCATACCCTGTTGACTAAATGAAAAGGCAAAGTAAAATGAGGCCTTACCTTGAAAATTGAAATGGCAAATAGGAGTTTAAGGTGGTTGACCTACTTTAATCTTCATATACATAAATTTTATAGCTTTTGGTCATCCAGCAACTAGGCCTAATTTCTTGACTTTGCATCTCAGTGAAGTTCCTGGCCACCAATTGTGGGATTAACCAAGGGGGTCTGAGGATGGATATATGAGTTTATGATGGCATTCCAAAGTGATTTAAGGATTCTGAATTTTGTTTCTCCTAGGTCATCAGTGTGGACAATTGAGAATTGAAAGTGAATATAACATTAGATAAAACCTAAGAAGACATTGATATTTTAGGGTTCCCAGGGTTGACAGTGTTACAAGGTTGAGTAACAATAAAATATACATAAAAATACAAGAGTGAAAATTCTTAGTAGACAGAACAGGTGATCAACTTTTCTGAGGAAAAAAAGTAACTTTTTCTTATGTGCATATTTTTTCATACTTATCTAAATTAGTTGCTTGCAAGTAAAATGTACACTCTTACAAGAGGCTTAAGGAGAATTCCCAATTGTAGAAGAGAATGCTTTCTTCTACAGTCATTCTGTCTTGAAAATAAAATCCACAATTCTAAAAGGTAAAATTGACATGGACTTGCAGATACTAAACATTTGGCCTTATAAGAAAAAAGTACTTTAAAGTAGGCACAGAGGAGTTTCACATGACACCAATAAGATATTTACTGTATAAATTGCACCACTAGACAAAAACAGCTATAAGAAATCATTTGAATAAGTCACATAGCCATCAAAGCATCTCACACATTCGTTATAATTCACTCTTTCACACTAGTTTATATACACTGAGTAAGTCATTAAATATTGCACTTATTGGCCCATGAACCCTCAATTCTGAGGTGTTGAAAAATAGAAAACAAATCTATTTTTATAACATATTTCATGCAACATTTAAGATATTTCAGTTCTACAAACACCATTATATAGTTGTACATTTGGACAGTCCAACGGTATCACATCACATCTGACATTAACAATATATTAACAGGAATTACAGGACAGTTTTCGTTCAGCACATATCCTAGTGAGAATGAGACAATGCATGGAAAACCATAGTATTGACACAGCAAACAATCCCCAGACTTCACTTTACAAGAAGGAGTATGGGATCACCAGACAGATGTAGGTCATGCTTACGTCCCTGAAAGGCCAGGTTTCTGTGTGGCTCATGTACCATTTGTATCTATAAGAACAGCATTCATGAACCTAAGCAATTCCTAGCCCCAAACAACACGAATACGAAAGTATTTCCATTAAGAAATAAAGCCACAGCCAACTCTCAGTTGCCCACGATGAAGGAAAGGACGAACACAGGTGAATGAAATACTGGACAGGTAACCCCCAACCTCATTTCAGCAACTGATGCCTGGTTGAAACTCCACCAATAATAGTTGCTGATGCGAGGTAAATGGTGAAACTTGAGTCTGATTTCCTTATTCTTTGTCCTGTCATTTTGTGAGGATAGTGCTTTAAAAAACTGAAATGATAAAAAATCAGGAAGTAGAAAAGAGAACTGTAAATTGAGAGTTCCATTTGTCTGCTAGCTAGCTGGTCTGATCCTAATACTCGAGCTCTGAGTGAGGTTTTGAAATAATTCATTTCTGTTATCTAGAATGTTTGCAAAATGTATTTTCTCTCTACCCTCTCTGTTTAACAGGGAATTAATTATGTGCACAGACCCACAGACTAATCGAATCAAATCAATGTGAAGAGTCTATTTCACGAACCTTTTAAAACAAGATGTGAGTTACAACTGGAACAGAACAAAAGCTCCTTTTCCTTAGCACTGAGGAAGCACCATAGATGGAATTTTCCCTTCACTGAAAAAAGGTATCAGTGTTTGTGATTTAGTGTGTGTTGGGAGGGGCAGCACTATGTGTGTGGCCCAAGAGTAAATATTTCAATTTACCAAAGGGAAATATTATTTGACTAGAGTGTCAAGCATTTCTATAAAGGCTTTTAAGAAAAAATACATTTATTTATGAAATATCTATATCAATAGGTAGATACATTTTAGATAAATACCTCCCCCCATCTGTTTTTGCCTCCTTAGGAAATACTGTATTTCTAGAACCTAGAGCCCTTTTGGTGTAGTGTAGGGGTAAAGACACTTTTTTCCTTTACCCAATTTGTCCCAACTAATTTCAGGCTATAAAACATATTTATGTCTTAAAACTGACTTTGGACAAAAATTCACTTAAAATATGAAGAACTCTAAAAAGCTGACCTTATTACTAAAAGGTTGAGCACATCAGAGAGGGACTTCCCCATTTTTCTGGCAAGCTACTAAAGCGCAGGTAGTATTCACAAACAGGCAGAGCTAAGTAGAAGTGCAGAGAATTTCATTTTCCAGGGAGTTATTAGAAAGGGCCACATGGATCTAGATGCTCATGTGGCCTCCTGATGCAGCACACTGAGTGAGTATACACACAAAGGAACGGAGTTCCCAGTACCTGTTACAAACTGTAATTCAGAAAGAAAGGGTAGACAGGCCAGCTCCCAAGTATGTCACATCAAAAATATCCAATTGAGCATTTCAATAGTACTATGAAAATTATTAACAAGTAGAGTAACTTTTTGGTCTAGAAGGGTTTTAGTCATGTCTTTAAAATAAGGCTTATATCACAGTTTTGCACATGCAGGTGTTCTCTCAGCTTGGTAGAGTTTGGATAGGTTTTTGATATAGTCCCACAAATGCCACATAGTTAACTAAAAGAACACATAGTACACCCCCAGCCATGCACTAAGATACATGTTGGATAAAGCATGTCACAGTGAACCACTGGTATGCACTGCCGCACTCCAAAATTAATGTTGTTTTATGGAAGTTCAGTTAATAGAGGAATTTCACTTATTTACTTTTAGTAGTATTTTACTTTTAAAAAGGGAGAACATTGTATACCTGAAAGTCTATTGTCAGCAGAGATGTAGTTAAAATTGGAACTTTGAATTGGTTTCTAAAAAATAACCAATGTAGTAAACCAAGGCCTATAATTAATCTGGGTTAGAGTTAAGTAAGTAACATGTATATTTGTTTATTGAGTGTTTTGATGTCTTGTGTAATTTGGGTTGTAGTTTTGCAGAACTTATATTTCACATTTATCATCATGATGCTGCAGCTTTCTGCCACAACTGAAGGCATTGCTGTAGTTTCCCTTTCTGTATAAAATCTTAGCACTTATTCACCAGGCAGCAAAGGGATACTGAACTTCAACTGACCCTCAGGAGGAACTCTAAGAACCTCCTTGTGCTCACAGTCATTGGAAGTTCATCAAGGCAAAAGAAGCTGTTCGGTCAATGTGGGCTGTAGCAAGGAACTGATTCACTGTCCTGAAGCAATTATCTTATGAGCTCATAGATGTGATGTAACGTTTAAACTTCCGTCTTAGGACATAAGACACTTCATGCACCCTCTACATCCATCCACATCCCTAAAAGCTGAAATGCTGATTCACTCTGAGGATGATTATTTATATGAAATAGTTTCCAGTCCAATTATTCAATTGCATTAGGAAAAGAAAAGAAGGTACCAACACCAAAGCTCTTGAACACATCTGCTTGAAATAGTCAGGGTTTATTCCTAAAAGTATTTGGAGGGGTGAGGGTTGACAGGTGATGAGTGGCAGAGAAAGAGAAATTCATACTTGGAACACTAATTTAATTGCACCAAAGATAACGAGATGGTTGTCTAGGATTTACAAAATGACACAAATATAAACTTTTTCAGGTGTCTTGTTCTTTTAAATACAAATTTAGTTAGGCCATTGGTAAAAATGATCTATAGATATTTAGGCTGTTGGTAGATGGAAGTATAATGTGTGTGTGTGTGTGTGTCTGTGTGTGTAGTGGCCAAAAGGTTGAAAAACCTTGGGACTCTAGTGTTAACATTTATGAGTAACAAAGCTCAACAGAAGCTCACTTAGTTAACCCTGGGCTAGTTCCTCTATTTGTTAAATTTGATTTGAAAACCAGGATTTCTTCATGAGATTAGGAATAGTGAATATTCTCTTTCCACATGCTTTACAGAAGGAAAATAGGTGTTCTTTTTCTTGAGCTCTGTGACATCTTTCTCTGGAAACTTCTCACTGAATTATGGAATGGAATTCACATCAGGTGGAAGTTTCAGAGCCTAGAATCAATTAGGAAAGCTCCACTTCCATCAGAGTTTGGAAAACAGAAAGTACCGAATGTTCCTTGGCAATGATTCTTGGGCTACAGCTGCATCACTCGCCTCTGACTGCCATAAAATGGTTCAGCTTTTGGGATGTGTTTGGCTTAGGTCTTCTGGTCTAAGGGCCAGTTAATTTCCATAGCAATCAGTTCTTTAGGGAAGGGGTTTTAAGAGAGCAAAACTCGGCTCTTTCCCTTTCTCTTTCTGCTCTTTCCCATTTTGCTTTCCATTTTACAATAATATACATATCAAGGTCTTCTGAGAAAGCCATCCAAGATATCCTATCTAGGCCTTTTACATCTATATATGTGTGGGACGGGGAGGATTTCCTGGCTGTATTGCTTCCTATTAGATTGTAAAAGTGAGCTTAATAGCTCTGTCATGTAACTTGGCCACATTCTGGCCCAGGTTTATAGAAATATGACAATGACATGCAAACAGGCCACTGTTGCAAACAAATCTGTTTTTATGCCCCCTGCTTTTCTCTTCCTCTTCACTTTAATTTCTGAGATATTGAAGTTGGTTGTCCCATTAGAATTTAACAAAACATTTATGTTTTCTTGTCTTCACTAAGCTAAGGCTTGCCTTGTACGGTGCCAAAGTGGAAATTTGCTATCAATTAGTGGATCATAAACTAAAAAGGTAAGAAATAATGTGGATATGTTTAAAACATCCCAAATGCTTTCCTGTAATTTTCATCTTTTAACATACTAATAATGTATGTGACCTAGTTCCCTGACTTGTAAGCATTTATTCTCCAGAGATATATTTATATGTATGCATGTTTCCCTATCAATACCCTTGCCCAACAAACTTGCACCCAATACTTTCACGGGAAGCTTCTCTATTTTTTAAAAACAGAGAAAGAAGTAAAACCTTTAACACAGTCATCAAAAAAAAAAAAAAAAAAGGAAAAATCCACCAAATGGAACTGTCCTTTCAAAACCGTCAAACAGTACCTGCTCCCTTCCTAAAATCCTTGCTGTAAATAATGCTGGAGAGTGATACAGACACCAAGGTTCCCTCCAGTCTGTGCTCATCACCATCGGTGGGATTCGTTGTTTGCTTGTTATTCATATATGGCCTTCAGGAAGTCTGGAATAAAAAATCTGAATGTTCAGATGGTTTCTCCCCGCTCTCAAATTGCTGTGGATCCTAAGTATTTCTGTAACTCTCAGCTACAAAGAATGCTTTCTGTGTAACTTAAGCATGTTTAGAGACTTACATAATGGAGATATGCTTAGAATTATGAACATCTGAATTGAAAAAGATTCAAGATGAAAATTGTCTTTTCCTCAACTTGGGACCCAATGAAATATTGTTTAAATGCTTCTAATTAGGTAAAATAACTTAGCTGAGTTTTGAGCAGAAGGCAATCGTTGAGGAAGCATATCTGCATCCTATGGAAAGAGGAGCCTTAACAAGCTCAACATTATCTCTATTCCAAGAGTTGGTAATGATTCCAGAAATGATGGTGGTGGTGGGGGTAGTGGGGTGGGTGTGTGTTATGAGGAACAAGTCATTAAGGAAATGGGGGCAGCTCAGACCTTAGAATTCTATAGCTACTCATACCCTTCTTTGTTAAATTGCTTGTGGCATAACTTGCATTCAGGAGATACCCCTCAATCTGTTCAATGCTGTCAAATATTCAGAGAGATGGATAGAATCAGTGGAAAGAGCAGTTTTGGAGTAGGGTATTTGCATATTTAAACATGTAAACTAAAATTATTGTTTAAATCTAGTTTCTGTAAGGTGAGTATTAATGACTTAGGAAACTTGCAAGTACCTTAAACACAATATTTCAATTTCTTTATAGTCAATGGTCTCCTCAGTTATGAATAGCAATGAAAAATAGACACATTTCCTAACGGTAAACTGACCAGCCCCATGACAGTGTCTCTAATCAGAATCTAATTTCCACATGATTTTCGGTTGAGAGTAGAGCAAATCAAGTCTCCTGCTATCTGCCCCACTCACATATACACACATTGGCAGTTCCTGGTCACGATCCCTGCGAGTGAGTAGAATGATTTGAATCCATGACACAATAGTCAGTTGCAGTAAAATTATTGTCTGAGGTTCCAGCAGTAGCTTAACTGAGAAGAAATTTGAAATGAAAAGAGCCTAGAAGAGAAATAAATAACAAGTCACATGCAAGTACCAGATGTTTATAGATGAATAGTCCTTACAAATTTAAGATCACATATTTGCCATGTATTAACACAGGAAATCTCTCAAGAATTGAACGCATGGATAAGCCATTGACATCAAAGACTTCCTTCAAATAATTATTAGGCAGTATAAATGAAGGCTAATAGACCATTTATAAATGCTGTTTGTTGGCAACTGGGGCCTCCAGGAGCTGCCTATGTGCATAGGGACATTAACAACCACAGTTGGGTTGCGGTGGAGGAGGAGTTTCCTTGAGTCTTGTGTTCTGCTTTGCGGCAGTGATGGCTGGATCGGTCTCCAGACTCTCTGACATTTTGTCACAGATGATATCCACAAGGCGCTCAAATGTCTGCTTGACATTAATGTTATCCTTGGCACTTGTTTCAAAAAACTCAAATCCTGGAAGAAACACACAGAAATGCAGCTTGGTTATTTCATGTTTCTGGAATGAAATGGGACTTGATTATGATTTTGAATGACGGTGAGTTAATGGCGGGACAGCAGTGAGTGGTGGGTTTGGTTTGGGTAGGAGATGAGAGGTGGGCAGGAGGTGCCATTTGAACCAATGCTACCGTCTTGCTACTCACTAAAGGAAAATATACATATATTCCTTTAAGAGTTAGTAATGGCAACATTAAGAATCCTCAACACCAAGTCTATCTTTGACATCCTTTTCCGCCACCCCCACCCCCCCACCCTGGCCCACCCTGTAGCTTCCTGCAATTTTTTCTAGGCCTGATATTATTTGGCATTTTATTCTTTTCCCATTACCAGATTCTACCAAAATTATTAATTTTTATTTTTTTCATCACCTTGTGACTTAGAAGATTTCAGGTGCATAATCTGCTGCAAAAAAGGCTACCAAACTCCAAGCTCTACCTTTTTATGCCCTGCGACTGCTCAGTGATGGGTCCGACGGTGGGCTTCTAGTAAATTTTCAGTATATAATAGGACACAAGGTGGCACTGGAGAGCCGTGAGATTTACCTTAAGCCTGCTTCAAACTGCTTTAGGAAATTTTTTGAATGGGTTAGTCTAACAGCCCACCAGGGTGTTGTATGCCACTGCACCTATCTATTGGGTGCTGATTTCTCCATATCATCTGTCTATCAGTAGAAATGTTTTTATCAACATCTGGGAAAGAACAGTTGATAAATTTCAAATGAGCTGCCAGAATTGCAAGAAGGTACATGATGCAGTGACAGTTTCACACTTGGACTGATGTGTCACTGTACCTGGGCAGAAGCAGCCTTAGTATGCTGCTCTGTACACAATTTTATCACTCTTATTGTTTGCATTCACATTCCACTGGCTGAGCTTGCCAGTCAGTTGCCATGACAACCTCCCACTAGGCCAGCCAGAGGTTGCTCTGGTCCATTCAGAGGACGTTGATTTAGGATGTGTTGGGCTGAACACAGAAAGGCTTTTCTAATCCATTCTGAATTTTACACTCTATAAATCCTTCTGGTTACATCTGGCCCTATCTCAGAGGAGCCACATGGATTCTGAATGATTAAGTCATGTGATTTCATCCCAGCTCCTGGGGCCAAAAGAAAAAAAAAAAAGAATGAACTGATATTTGCATCCATGTCAAAATCTCTCAGATAATCCAGAAATACTTATGTTCTTATACAGTATAGAAGGCTATAGTATTGAAGGGTAGAAAACAAAAAGCAATTCTCATGAGTTAAAATTTCTAATTTAGTTATGATGCTATTTGGTCGAATGACTACATCTGAGCTTGAATTTCACTAGCTACTCTATTGTTAAAGTTCAAGTGGATAATTGCAGGATTTGAGCTAAAAGAACCTCAGTAAAGCCAGGTTCTATAAAACAGAGGTGGATATTTCAAACCATCTTTGGTTTGTACTTCTCTCATTTTGTCTCTCTGGGCAATGCTTATGTGCTTCTCTTACAGTCTACATTTCTTTATCTACAGATAAGGGCATCTGGTGTTAACAGAACTCTCTCTTCTAATGTTTGTACTGTGTGTAGGGCTAGATCATTCACTTTCCAACAGTTTGATCCAGCTTTATGGGAAGGCAAGTATGGATCTAAGCAATATCCTTGTTGTTAAAATATCAGAGCTATTTGCATTCTCTGGAGATTTTTTCCAGTGCTAATGAGAGGGTGCTTTATGTCACGAGATATCAAGAACCCGCTGAAGAAGTTGAGATCCCTGGACAAGACTTCGGAGAAAAAAATTCCAAATTTTGGTACAAAGATTTCACTTACAGGTTCAATTGTCTCATCTTTTCTGCTAATACTTATTTTCTTATTAGCGTGATTTGGGAAGGCAATGAACTTGAAGGATATCATAAAAGATTTAGCATTGTGGAAAGATGGTATTCCACATCAGTTTTTGTCAAGTGTGACTCCTTTAATCTGGGCTGTGAAACATCCTACAGTGCTGGTATACAACTTGAGGTCAATAAAATGATCCTTGATGCCAAAAGCCAGAATGCTCTCAGCTTCTCGACCTTAACCTGGAATCCTAGGAATACGTGGCTACTAAGGAGACAGTGTCCCAGGACGGGCACACCATATTATCATAGTACCCACTTACCCACATGGATGAGAAGAAGACATCATAATATGGTGATGAATCAGAAGTCAAAAGATGTGGGATTTAGGACCACTATCAACACTTACTAGACTTGAGACCAGGAGCAAGTCACTTATTTTATTCTCACTTTCCTTATTTATGACATCTGCCTTTTATCATAAGGCTCACATGAAAACAGTAGGTAAAAGTCTCAAGCAAACAGGAAAATCCTATGATAACAACAGCAATAGTAATAATAAATTAACATTTATAGAGTGATTACTACATAATAGGTACTATTCAAAGCACTTCATATGTTTTAACTCATTTTTTTGGTGCCATTATTTTCTCCAATTTCCTGATGGGGAAATGGAGTCACAAAAAGGCTGAGTAATCTGCTCAAACATTTCCTTGCTCTGCTAGTAAATGGCAAAGCTGGAATGTAACTACTAACCTGTATACTCTCCTGCTTTTCCAGATATCCTGCAAAAGTGAGCTACTATAGTCACGTGTTGCTTAACTATGGGGATACAGTCTGAGAGATGTGTCATTAGGTGATTTCACAGTTGTGCGAACATCATGGTGTACACTTACACAAACCTAGATGGCATAGCCTATTGCTCCTAGGCTACACACCTGTACAGCATGTTATTGTGGGCATCTGTAACACAATGGTAAGCATTTGTGTATCTAAGCATAGAAAATGTATTGTCAAAATATAGTAGTATAATCTTATGGGACCACTGTTGTATATGTGGTCCGTCATTGAAGACACATGACTGTATTTTGTTCCAGTTGAATTATAAGATTTATGTTAATTAATAATCACAATATATACCATAAACTTTCATCAATTTACATAATGAGAAAGTAATTAATTGATTTAACCCTATTAGTGAACCAAATGAAATAATCTTTCTTAATGATTCCAAGGGTATTCTGATATTTTGATTCATCAGGATGGCTATCCTGATAGCTGTATCAACACAGAATTATACAATTATAGATATAAAAGGTTCTAGAAGTTAGACACTCTCTCATTGACCAAATATGCCATGACCTCCTATCATAAGGTTGTCATAAAATGAGATATTCAGGATCAAAATAAAAATATTAGTATTTTAGTATTTAGTTGTTCAGATTCAGGGCAAGTGGGACTTTACTGTGCAATACATGATTCTCTGTCCAGGTGAATCAGCATCTTCATTCAATCACCTGTGTGTAAGGCCACTCATGCCCCTCAGCTATGTGTGCCCATGGGTGTTTAAAGCTCATGGCCTAAATCTTGACTACAAATTCAACCACTATAGCTTTGATTTTTCTACTAACTCACTGGATGTTATGGCCATTACCTCCCAGTATCTCAGTATTTTAACTTCAACTATAGAAACATGAACTTGTTCTCAGAAATCTTTAACCTCCCACCATACACACCTACATCTGTAGAAGGCCGACCCTTCAGTCAATGAAGCTTCAGAAACAGAGTCTTTCTTATAAAACTTTGAAGATCGCTTCTAATTTCCTGAGTAGAAAAGCGTGGTGCAGCAAGATTAGATAGGTGGCTCAAGGTCACACAGCAAGACCACTGTGAAGTCTGACAGAGATCTCCTGATAAACAGGTTACTGATTTAGCTTCCAGCCTCAAACATCTGTCCATCAGATTACATCATCATCTTTCAATAATTTCAGCACACAGATGTCTTCGTCAGTGAATCAGTGAACATTTTTAATTAGCCATAGGGACTCTGATCATTCTTTCTCATTCTTCCCTTATCAGGGAACCTTTAAAAACCTTTCTGATTTTTCTCTGGCAGAGGCAGCACTGTTCTCGAGGTGGGTAAGCCTTGTTCAGCACATTTCTGTTTTAGGCTCTCTCATGCCTGATCCTGAAAGATCACTCCTGCCTTTTCCAAAAGACATTACAGTCATGGCTGGATGCTAATTGTTTCAGGTTCACTTGGTATTAAGAATGAGACAGAAGCTTGGAAAGATTTTGTTTGGAAAAATGTGTTAGCTGTGCTGAGGAAAGAAGGGAAGAAGTACAAAGCCAGCCTGTGTCCTCTTCATGATGTGAATATCACTGCAGGAGGCAACAGAGAGAGATGGTGCAAACCAGATTTTGCTCTAGTGCCCAAGGGAGGTGATCCTACAGCATGACTTCACAGGATTGGAGGTCCACCTGCATTAGAATCACCTGAAGTGCTTAGAAGCTTCTAAACTCCACCCCAGACATACTGACTAGAATCAAAAGGGGAGGGATGGGTCCTCAGAAAATGCATTTATTTTTAACAGGCTGCATAGGAGGTTTTTTATGCACATGAAAGGTTAAGATTCACTCTCCTCTGTACACTCATATTCATAGCAGCATTATTCACAATAGCCAAAAGGTAGAAACTACCCAAGTGCCTATTCACCTATGGATGGATAAACGAGATGTGGTATATACATACAGTGGAATATTATTCAACCTTAAAAGGAAGGAATGTTTGACACATGCTATAACATGATTGAGCCTTGAGGATGTTATGCTAAGTGAAATAAGCCAGTCACAAAAAGACAAATACTGTTTGTTTATACTTATAGGATGGACCTAGCATACTTAAATTCACTGTATTAGTCTGGTTCTGTTGCTTATAACTGAACACCTGAAAAGAAAACAAAACTTATTTCTTGCACTTTCAGAGGCTGGGAAGTCCAAAGTCCAGGGAACACATCTGGTGAGGACCTTGGTAGTGGTGGCTCTACAGTGATGCACGGTGTCTCATGGTGAGAATGGCTGAGCAAGAGAGCTAATTCCTCATTTCTTCTCCTTTAAAAGCCATCGGAACTGTGTCCTTTACCCCATGAATAGATCAATCCATTCACAAGGGCATAGTCCTCACAATCAAATCACTTTTTCAAGGCCCCACCTTTGAATTACCACAATAAGATTTCCTACCCTCTTAACACTGTCACAGTGAGGATTAAGTTTCTAATACATGAAACTTTGTGGGACACATTCAACCGATATCATTCACAGAGTTGGAAAGTAGAATGGTCATTGTCAGAGGCTGAAAATAGGGGGCAAATGGGGAGTTAATGGGCATAGAGTTTCGGTTTTGCAAGATAAAAAGAGTTCTGGAGTTTGGTTGCACTACAGTGTGAATGTACTTCCTACTGAAATGTACACTTAAAAATGTTTTAAAAGGTAGGTTTTATGTCGTGTATATTCTACCACAATTAAAAAAAATTCTCTGCAATCGTACACTGTTGTAGGGAATTTAAAATGATTCAGCCTCTTTGGAAAACAGTCTGGCAGTCTCTCAAATGGTTAAACATAGAGTTTCCACATGATCCAGCATTTTCATTCCTAGATACATACCCAAGGGAAATGAACATGTATATTGACACAAAACCTTGTACACAAATGTTTATAGCAGCACACTAGTTATAGGAGCACATTAGTTATAGGAGCACATTAGTCATAACAGCCAAAAAGGAGAAATAGCCCAAAATGCCCATCAACTGATGAATAGATAAATAAAATGTGGTATGTCAACATAATCAGATATTTATTCAGCCACAAAAAGTAATGAAGTAATGACAAATACTACAACATGTATGAACCTTGAAAATAGTACAAGTGAAAGAAACCAGGCTTAAAGGGCCAAATTTGAGGTGCTGTGGTTTGAATGTGCCCCCGAGCTCGTGGAGAAGTTTGACCTCCGTGTAAGTGTAGGGAGGGTGGGAAATCTGACTCTGGTGTTTGAAAGGTGAGGCCTTTAAGAAGTGATTAGATCATGAGGACTGTGCCCCCACGAATGGATTAATCTGTTCATGAATGGTTTAACGGGTTATCAGGGAATAGACATGTAACTTTATAATGAGAGGAAGAGCCACGTAAAAATGCTCCTGTCATGCTCACCATGTGATACCCTGGGTCGCCTTGGGACTCCGCAGAAAGTTCCCACCACTCAGAAGACCCTCGCCAGACGTACCCCCTGGACTTTGGACTTGCCAACCTCAAAAACTGTAGGAAATGATTTTCAATTTCTTTATACATTACCCACTTTCAGATATTCTGTTGTCAGCAACAGAAAACAAACTCATACAGGAGGGTACTTCAAAAAGATCATAGAAAGATGCACATTATCTTTTAATTTCATTTTTCCATGATCTTTTTGAAGTATCCTTGTACTTTATGATTCCATATATTTGAAATGTCCAGAATAGGTAAATCTATAGCGACAGAAAGTAGATTAGTGGTGACCTGGGGATGGGGTAGGGAGTGCGGGGCAAGGGGGAGGGAATGCTAATAGGCATGGGGCTTCTTTCTGTGGTGATGAAAATGTTCCAAAATTGATTGTGCCAAAGGTTACACAGCTCTGTGAACATAATAAAAACCACTGAATCGAACACTTTAAGTGGGTGAATTGTGGTATATGAATTATATCTCAATAAACCTGTTATACATATTTTAAAAGAGAATTACTTTCCTAAATGAATGGGAATGTATGTTGCCCTTGGAGATCTCTCCAGAAGGAAACCATGCCCTCGTGGGGAAACCATTTCAGTGTCTGACAGAATTCTTGAGCAGGCAATGTCTCCCCATGCCCAATGCAAACCCTTCATACAGGTGTTTAAATCCAATCCTTTTTGTTCTGACCTCAGCAGAGAGGAGAGAGCAGCTTCTTCCCCGGGAGGACATTCTGATGCATCCTGGAGTATCAGAAGAACTTGAGCTTGAACCCCACACTGCTAGGCTTGCTGGCACTTTTCTCTCCATATTTCTGCACATTGATCCCTGAAGGTCCTTAGAGTAAGAAAGCCTCAGAGAAGTCTGGCGCCTTTTCAGACTGATACCCACAGGGCAGCAAGCAGGACCAAAACTGTGCTATTCACCAAGGTGGCAGGCTCCAGGCGGTCACTCTGGTGCTTGAAGGGTACTGAAATGTCACAGCACCCCACAGAGACTCCATTCCACTTGTGATTACACTGTGTTTATGGCAATGATCACAATTCTACTATCAAGTATTTTACTACTCCTTTCTCAGCTTTTTTCTCCAGTGTATTAAAACAGTCTTATAGGCAACCACTAATTCATTCTCACATGTCCATAGCTATACCATGTTGTGCAATGCTTTTTGTTTTCGTAAGATGTTTTGTGGGATTGTTGCTCTTTTTTTTATCCCAGGAAACTCCTAAACATTATTTGGGGTACTCTGCTCTTTTAAACTTCACTTTGAAAGAAAAATCACAGCTATTTTTTTCTTTAGAGAGAAAGCGGCTACTAAAACCATAGTGCAATAAATCATTTTTGTCTCTAATTGTTAAAAATCTATGTTCTGTTCTTAAGTTTCTATTGCCAAACTCCCAAACGAGATCTTCTATTTCCAGATTCGAATTGCAATTTCAGTGTCCTGTTTTCCATTTCCTGTGGAATTGGATGAACCAGAGCTACAAGGAAATGTCATTTGGCTGCTGGGCGGGTGACATTTGGGCCAGAACTAAGGATTGCTGAGCAGCAGGACAAACTGCCATATGAGTTTGTCCCATGCTGGGGCTCAGCCTGGAAACACACTTTAGGAGGAGCAGTGGGTGAGTCTTTTGACCCGCTTGCCTGAAGAAGGGCCAGGGAAAGACCAAAGCTGGACAGCAGCAAGAACACGAGATCAGCCAAAGGCTCGCATTGCTAAAAAACTGGTCAAGCATTTCAGTCCCTGAGTCCTTGTCTTTAGCCAGGTATGACCACATGGTAGTTTTCTCCTGCTTCTGTCAGGATTCTGAAACTATGCAAGGGTCATTCTATGGCTGTGACAAATGCTGGTCCATGTAGAAATGTTCCCTCTCTGTCCTTCCCCTGCCAGACATGAGCTCAACCCTCTTCATTCCTTCAACAAGCTCAGATTCTGTTTTACAGAGGAAATGGGCTGTCTGAGCTTGCTGGTGTAAAAGTTGCACCTGCTGCGATTCATCATTCGCAGCAGAATAAAATCCAAGCTCCACAGCCTGTCATTCCTTCTCACCTTTATTGTCTTCTCCTAACCCAATCCTCTCCCAGACCCTCACCCACACACCCAAACCCTCCACTTCAGCCAAGCTGGTCCCCTCCCCATCTGGTGAATGGACTTAACACAAGGCTCACTGCAGCTTTGCCCTTAAGGAGTCTCCATGTGAAGCCTTCTCTCTCATTCCGTCCCCTTCCCAGTCCAATTTAACCTTCAATACAGAGGGTGCTATGTGTTCCATCTGGCCCCAGGCTGTTGAAAATTTAATCTTGAGCCAAACTTTAAAAACTCAGGATTCTTTTTACATACAAATTCAGATTTCCGGCTTATCTTTAAACATGGGAATACTCGGTGGGTGTGTAAGGACACCGTGGCTAGTGTATTTCAGAGGGGGGCATTTCCTCTCCAGCTGACCACAGTCCCTATCACTGCTGATTGTTTCTGTGACATGAAATCCAAGTTCAGCTCTCTTTGCACTCACACTTGTGATTCTCGGAACCCACATCTCTATTAATGGTGGGAAAATTCAAGCTACACGGGGAAGGGCTTTCATTTCAAGGGGAAGGAGAAAGCATTTTTTAAAATTTTACTTTCTTTTTTTTTAATTTTAATTTTTATTATTAGCATATTCATTATTACAAATCGTAATTTTTCTTTATGCCCTTTACTTGACCTATCATTCCCCCACCCGCTCCCTCCCTGCCCTCCATCACTAGTATCCTTAGGTTTCTTCTCTCTTTCTGAAAGTTCAACACAGTGTTGTGGTCTTTTCTTTCTTTGTTTCCTTGTTTCTTTCTGTCTTTCTATCTTTCCTTCCTTCTTTCTTAGCACTCAGTTATGAGTGAGGACATGCAGTATTTCTCTTTCCTCGTTTGGCTTATTTTCATAATTTTCTCCAGACTCATCCATGTTGCAGCAAATGGCAAAATTTCATTCTTTTTTATGGCTGAGTAGTATTCCATTGTGTAGATACACCACACTTTCCTAATCCAGTCATCTGTTGATGGACACTTAGGTTGGCTGCATATTTTGGCTATTGTAAATAAAACTGTGATGAACATGGGAGTGCAGGTATCCTTTTGACATGATGATTTCCATTCCTTTGTATATATACCCAGTAGTGGGGTTGCTGGATCATATGGTAGTTCTATCTGTCATTTGAGGAGTTGTTTGAGAAACCTCCATACTATTTTCCATAATAGCTGTATTAATTTACAGTCCTACCAACAGTGTAGAAGAGTTCCCCTTTCCATGTATCCTCCCCAGCATTTGTTATTCTCTGTCTCTTTAATAATGGCCAGTCTAACTGGAGTGAGATAATATCTCAATGTAGTTTTGATTTGCATTTCTCTGATGATTAGTGATGCTGAGCATTTTTTCATGTACCTGTTGGCCATTTGTTGGTCTTCCTTTGAAAAATGTCTATTCATCTCCTTTAATTGGATTATTTGGGTTCTTTTTTTTTTCTTTTTTTTTTACTTATAGCTCTTTGAATTCTTTATATATTCTAAATTTTAATCCCTTTTTGGATGTATAGTTTACAGATATTTTCTCCCATTCTGTAGGTTGTCTTTCCACTCTGTCAATTGTTTCTTCTGCTGTGCAGAAGCTTTTTAGTTTGATATAATCCCACTTGTTTATATTTTCTTTAGTTGTTTGTGCTTTGGGGGTCTTATTTGTAAAATCTTTGCACAGTCCTATTTCCTGGAGTGTTTCCCCTATGCTTTCCTTTAGTAATTTGGTGGTTTCAGGTCTTATATTTAAGTACTTAATTGATTTTGAGTTAATTTTGGTATAAGGTGAGAGGTATAGGTCCAGTTTCATTCTTCTGCATATGGATGTCCAATTTTCCCATCACCACTTTTTGAAGAGGCAGTCTTTTCCCCAATGAATGTTCTTGTTGCCTCTGTCAAAGATCAGTTGGCTGTAAGGATGTGGGTTGATTCCTGAGTTTTCTATTCTGTTCCATTGTTCTGAGTATCTGTTTTTATGCCAGTACCATGCTATTTTGGTTACAATAGCTTTGTTATATAATTTGAAGCCAAGTAGTGTTATGCCTCCATCTTTATTTATTTATTTTTGCTCAGGATTGCTTTGGCTATTCAGGGTCTCTTGTTGTTCCATACAAATGTAAGGATTGCTTTTCCTATTTCTGTGAATAATGTCATTGGTATTTTGTTGGGAATTGCATTGAATTTGGGTAGAATGGACATTTTCATGATGTTAATCCTTCACATCCAAGAGCATGGTATGTCTTTCCACCTTTTTGTGTCCTCTTTAATTTCTTTCAGTAGTGTTTTGTAGTTTTAATTGTTGAGATCTTTCACCTCCTTGGTCAAATTGATTCCTAGTTGTTTTTGTTGTTGTTGTTTGTTTTTTTTTAAATTTTTTTTTTGGTGCCTATTGTAAATGGGCTTTCTTTCTTGATTTCTTTTTCTGCTAGTTTGTTACTGGAGTATAAAAATGCTACAGATTTTGGGGTGTTGATTTTGTTTCCTGCAACATTACTGAAATTGTTAATCAGCTCTAAGAGTTTTGTCCTTAGGTTTTTCTACATGTAAGATCATGTTGTCTGCAAACAGGGATAGTTTGACTTCATCCATTCCTATCTGGATGCCCTTCGTTTCCTTCTCTTGCCTGATTGCTCTGGCTAGTACTTCCAATACTATGTTAAATAGGAGTGGTAGTGTCTTGTTCTTGTTCTTAAGGGAAAAGCTTTCAGCTTTTCTGCATTCAGGATGATATTGGCAATCAGTTTGCTGTAAATGGCTTTTACTGTGTTGAGATAATTTCCTTCTATACTTAATTTGCTGAGAGTCTTTATCATGAAGGGATGTTGAATTTTGTCAAATGCTTTTTCTCATTGAGATACTCATATGGTTTTTGTCCTTGATTTTATTGATGTGGTGTATCACATTTATTGACTTGCATATGTTGAACTATCCTTGCATTCCTGGGATGAATCCCACTTGATCATGGTGTATAATTATCTTGATGTGTTGCTGTATTCTGATTGATAATATATTGTGAAGGATTTTTGCATCTATGTTCATCAAGGATATTGGGCTGTAATTTTCTTTTTTGGTTGTTTCTTTATCTGGTTTGGATCAGGGTGATGCTGGCCTCATTTAATGAGTTTGGGAGAATGGCTTCTGTTTCAATTTTTGTGGAATACTTTGAAGAGAATTGGTATTAATTCCTCTTTAAAGGTTTGATAGAATTCAGCTGTAAAGCCATTTAGTCCTGGGCTTTTCTTTGTTGGAAGATTGCAGATTAGTGCTTCAATCTCATTGCTTCTTATTGGTCTGTTCAGGTTTCTATTTCTTCTTGGTTCAGTCTTGGTAGTTCGTATGTGTCCAGAAATTTATCTGTTTCATCTAGGTTTTCATATTTGTTGGCATAGAGTTGTTTATAATAATCTCTAATAATTCTTTATATTTCTTTGGTACTGGTTGTAATGTCTTCCTTTTCATTTCTGATTTTTGTTCTTTGGGTCTTCTCTCTTCTTTTCTTTTCTTTTTTTTTTTTGTTAGCCTAGCTAATGGTTTGTTTATTTTATTTATCTTCCCCCCAAAACAACTTTTTGTTTCATTGTTCTTTTGTATCATTTTTTTGTTTCTATTTCATCTAGTTCTGCTCGGATCTTAATTATTTCTTTCCATCTACTACTTTTAGGATTGGATTGTTGTTGTTTTTCTAGTTCTTTGAGGCATAGTGTTAGGTCATTTATTTGGAGTCTTTCCCTTCTTTTGATGTAAGAATTTGTTGCAATAAACTTTCCTTTTAGTACTGCTTTTGCAGTATCCCACAGGTTTTGGTATGATGTATTTTTATTTTTGTTGGTTCAAGAAATTTTTTTTATTTCCTGCTTAATTTCTTCTTGGACCCATAGGTCATTCAGGAGTCTGCTGTTTAGTTTTCATGTACTTGTATAGTTTCCAGAGTTTTGCTTGTTATTGATTTCCAGTTTCAATCCATTGTGGTCCAAAAAGATACTTGGAATGATTCAATTAAAAAAAAAATTTGCTGAGAGTTTATTTGTGACCTAACATGTGGTTTATCCTGGGGGATGTTTCCTGTGCTGATGAGAAGAATGTGTATTCTCTACTTGTTGGATGAAATGTTCTGTAGATGTCTGCCAGGTCAAATTGGTCTAAAGCATAGTTTAAATCCTGTGTTTCTTTGTTGATTTGTTGCCTGGAAGATCTGTCCAATGCTGAGAGAGGGGTGTTCAGGTCACCCACTATTACTGTATTAGTGTCTATCTCTCTTTTTTGATCTAAAAGTGTTTGCTTTACATATCTGGGTGCTCCAGTGTTGGGTGCATACATATTTATGGTTGTTATGTCTTCTAACTGGATAGATCCCTTTATATATATAGTGGCTTTCTTTGTCTCTTTTTATGGTTTTTGGTTTAAAGTTTATTTTATCTGATATAAGAATAGATACACCTGCTCATTTTTTGTTTCCATTTGCATGGTATATCTTTTTCCATCCCTTTACTTTTAGTCCATGTAGGTCTTTATAGGTGAGGTGGGTCCCTTGAAGACAGCACATAGTTGGGTCTAGCTTTTTAATCCAATCAGTCTGTGTCTTTTGAATGGGGAGTTTAATCCATTTGCATTTAGGGTTGGTATTGACAAGTATTGCTTTACTCCTTTCATTATATTGCTTTTTGTTTGAATGTTTTAAATATCATTTGTCCCTTTCTTCTCCTTTTAATTTTCATCTTTGATGTTAGTTGGAGTTTTGAGGTGGCATGATTTAATTTCTTTCTCTTTCTCATTTGTATTTTGGTTTTAATGGTGAATTTTGCTCTTTCTTGTGAAGGAATTTGTGATAGTGATGATTGTTTTCAGATTCTGAATGCAGGACTCCTTTGAGAATTTCTTGCAGGGCTGTTCATGTGGTAGTGAACTCCCATAAGTTTTGTTTGTCTGAGAAAAATGCTATTTCTCCCTCATTTCTGAAGGATAACATTGCTGGGTATAGAATTCTTGGCTGCCAGTTTTTTTTTTCTTTTAGTAGTTTGAATATATCATTCCATTTTCTTCTGGCATGTAAAGTTGCAAAGTCTCTGTTAGTGTGATGGGGGCTCCTTTATAGTTGACTTGATGCTTTTCTGCTGCTGCTTTTAGAATTTTCTCTTTGTCTTTGAGCTTTGCCAGTTTGACTATAATGTGTTTTAGAGAGGATCTTTTTGAATTGAATCCCTTTGGGGAATCTTTGGGCTTCCTGGATCTGAAAATCTGCATCTCTCCCTATACCTGGGAAGTGTTCTGTTATTATTTATTTGCATAAGTTTTCCATGCCCTTTCCTTTCTTCTCCCCTTCAGGAATACCCATGATTCAGATGTTTGTGTGCTTGAGATTGTCTGCTAGCTCTCTCAGATTTTCTTCATTTTTTTAAAGTTATTTTTTCCTTTTTTTTTTTTTTTGTCTGCCTGGGTTATTTAGAAAAAAACATTTTTGAGGTCAGGAATTCTTCTTCTTTGCTCTAGCCTGCTGCGCAAGCTTTCTGTTCTGTTTTTTATTTCATTGAGTAAATCCTTCAGCTCTAGGAGTTCTGCTACATTCTTTTTTAAGGTATTAATCCCTTTGTAAATTTACTCCTTCATATCCTGGATATTTTTTCTTGTTTCATTGTGTTCTCTAATTGATTCTTCTTTTATCTCTTTGAGTTTTCTTAAGATCAGTGCTTGGAATTCCTTTTCAGACATTTCAAGTGTTTCATGCTCTGAGGAGTCTGGTAGTTGAGAATTACCATATTCTTTTGGTGATTTCATATGTTCTTGTTTATTTGTAGTTCTAGTATTTTTTCATTGATGTTTGGTCATCTGGTAGGGCACTTGTTTCTTCTATTACTCTGGAGTGGAATATTAAGAGAAAGACTTCTTCCTTTATTTGTAGGCTCTGCTGATGACTCTTCTTGTATCAATGCAATTGAGTATGCAGTGGGCTGCCTTGGCTGCTGCTTGGGTGGTGAGTGAATGCGCCTTTCTGGGGCTCGGGTGGCATGGGCTGGCAGCAGTTGTGGTGGCAGCACATGGGCTGGACTGGTGCACACTTGGGCTCCTGCTTGGGTGGTTGGCGGGCCTTTCTGGGGCTTGGGTGGTGTGGGCTGGTGGTGTGCAGGTGGGTCCAGCACTTACCTGGGCTCCCACTCACTGCTGCTCTTAGCAGAACATGCTGCTTCATGCTGGGGGATCTGAAGTGGCACTGGCCATGACAGCAATTGCCACACAGGGTGGGAGGGCACACATGCCAGCACCTGTAGTAGGGCATCCTCAGACAGTGCTGCAGGCAGCTTCCCCACTTCCTGGGTCAGACACTGGTGGGAGGAGGGCGCTGCTCCAGAGGCTGGTGGTCACGAAGCCTGGCTCTCTGAACAGGCTCCTGCTCTAGCTGTGTACCCACCAGTCCAGTGTTCCCTGAGTCCCCCTGGTGGACGGCCTATCAGTGTGCCCGTGTGTCAATGGGTCTCTCTTTTTTTAACTGTCATGAAAACATTTTTCTATGTACTTAATCTGCACACAAATTGTGTTTGAATCTTACATCTGGCTGCTTTCCTCATTTGATTACTTACATCAGCACCCTGTCCTCCGTGGCTGTGTGAGTTTGAATACTTCCAGATCTAGCTGTGTGCCGACTCAGCTGTGAGGTCTTGCCCACACTGAGCATTACCTGCTCCCTACCATTTCTTTTCCTATCATATATTTGGAACTTAGTTGTTGTTTTGTATAACCGGTATAACACTTCAGTATAACAGCAGTGTACAATTCAGTAGCTTTTAGTGCATTCACAGGGTTATGTAGCCACCGCCACTATTTAATTCCAGAACATCTTCATTACCCTAAAAAGAAACTTGGCGTGCATTAAGCAGTCATTCCCCTTTCCCTGCCCCCCCATATTAGGTGTATTTTGCTCCCCAATTAGATTGAACATCTGATAAGGGCTTCTCCATATCCCTTGAAATATTTAACACAGTACCCAGCACAAGCAGGTGTCCAGCAGATTTTGGCTAATTAAAGGATTGATTGCTGTTAATTGGATGGGAGCAGTGGGTGGGGTGGAAATGGAGAAATGGAAGGAAAGAGAATCACTTTCTTTTTGGTTATGGTTATGAAGTGACTAAACTTGTGAGCAATTCCATCAGCCACATTATTTCTAGATGGAGTTTATCAAGCACAGAATTCCACCTAATATCATTTTGCTTTTGCCCTGTGGGAAATTTATGATATAAAACAAATTAAAGCAGCAGCTCTATTCACCTGTGGAAAGACACATTTCTGAAAAAATTGAAAAAATGCAAGGTTGTTACACTTCAGTATCTCAGCTAACAGCTGTTAATGTGTTGAGAAATTGATGTTCTGTCAGACTGGTTTTAATAAATGGATAAGGATCCTTTATGATTGGCAGAGTGGTTGTTTATATGCAAATATGTGCTGAGTGATTTAAGAGTTTGTTCTCTTAAATCTGTTAAATACCACATTCCCTTTTTAACTTCTTAGCATTTCAATAGGCTTCTAATGATAAAGGAGAAGATTTCTAGCCTAGGCTACTTATGAATTGGCTAAACATCAATACAAAAACTTCAGGAACTTTTATTTGTATAGGATTCTCAGTTTATTATAGCATTTGTATGCATTATGAATTAGCAGGTTATTTTTGCTGTGAGTGGTGCATATGAAATAGAGCAAATAGTGTAATACATTTCCAATTAGCAGGGCCCAAACTAATGAGAGTTCATTCTGATATCCAAGGATGTGGAATCTTAAATATAACTAACATTTATTGAGCACATATTATGTGCCAATATATGCTAGGCATTTTGCATTTATTTCCTAAACTTGGGACCAGCACCATGAAGTAGGTACATTTACAATGCTCATTTTACAGTTGAGAAAAAAGATTGAGTCACGCATTTGCTAAACCAGGACAAGAACTAAAGTCTGACTCTAAAACTCACACTTAACCTCTGCCCATCCCTAATGTCCACCTTCAAATATTCTGGCAGTGCCCCCACTCAAACATCATAGAATAATAACTGCTGGCTTCATAAAAAAGTTTTGGGGGATTTTTATCCATGCTGAGTAATGTTTTTTAACATTTACCTGTTCCTAAAATCAGGAAATTCTTTTCAAAGTCTAACTCTAGCTCTTTTCAATAGTAATACAGCCTAGCCCTCCTCTCCAGAGCAAATGCAGAAAGCTATGTGAGGCTTCACATAAATGATTTTCCTTCAGTGATAAATTCTGACAACTGTAATTAAATCAACTGTTTTCTTGACAGAGCTTGTATCTGGGGAAAAAATACCATCTCTCTAGTAGCAGTTAGTTTATTCATTAAACTCTCAAGGCAGAGGATGAGATAATAATGAATTTTAAAGTCTTTAAATCTCTTTCTTAGAATGGCCACTTCCTTGACAAATAAAGCCAATTCAAGTGAATGCCAGTTTACTAAATTTAAAGGCAAAAGAGAGAGAGACAGACTAGGGTGTAGTATCTAGATTCAGTGGGGAAAACTATTATGATGGATTTCATAGATATAAAATCATACTTTAGTATGTACAAAGATGGGTGAGGTGCCTGTAGGAACCAAAGAGTATATCCTTGGAATCTGATGTTGAAACAAGAAAAAAAGTCACCAGCTGAGAATAAAGTTACTAAGCAAGTGTGACAAAGTGCATAAGATTAGTCATCTGCATAAGTAACTCATTCTAAGGTAGGATTAACAAATGACTTTCTGGTGAGAATGGGACACTTCCCAAAATCCATCAAAGGACCAGGGTGTCTCCCAAGTTTCCAACATGGAGAGTGATATTTTCCTTTTAGCTGTGGTCTAATGAGTTATGAAATTTCCAAGGTGAGACCACCAAATGGAGTTGGTCTGTATAGAGTCAAGGAAAAGGAGAGTCAAGGATTCAGAGTATTTACTGCTGAGTGTAGTCAAGAGGAGAGGAGAGGGTGCCTGTCCCAAGCTGTGTGAGTGTGCAAATTTGTCTGTGCCCCAACTCCATTGGGATAAGGGAGCATTGTCCCCACTCAGTGGTATTTCCTTACTGTCACAGGCCTGGCAAGAAGTAAGCACTCAATAGAATAAGGAATAAATAAATGAACATCACTGGGTTTCCTTTTCTTCGATCTACAGTCACTGAGAAACTCTATGAAATTGATTGGCTTTCCTAAGGGTATATTTTCTATTGATAAGAGGATGCACTGCTTATCTGAGAAAAATACTATCAGCTATGTTGCATTTACATTTCTCAAGTAATAAAAGCATTTTTAATTAGAGATCAGTCCCTTGTGAGTTTGGTTAGTATGATTTGTTCTGTTTACCACGAGAGAAAGGAAATGACACGGGCCAGTGTGCAAAGCTGATGAACAGACCTGGGACTCTGCCAGCTGCACACACCAGTATACATTTCACAGTCCAGTGTGAGCAAACAGTCTTTGATTTGAGCTCTTTCAACTCTTAACACTCAGCAGATTAAACTCTATCCAGATGCTGCAGTTTATATTTCTTATATCTGCTTTTAATTTTGGTTAGTAATATTGGTATTAGCACTTTTTTGTTGTGTTTAAAAACCAAATAAAACATGAAGCCAGCAGCTTACACATATTTCTGTTAAATGGAACTGGATTCATTTTTAAACAGACCACAAAAAGGGTTTGCAAATTCACGTGAATGGGAAGAGGACACAGCTTGGAAGATCATCCTAAGAGAAGGAGCAAAGGTGGGGTTCTGAGCCAAGTCTAGGTAAGAAAAATAAGGGATAAACAATTTTGAGAGATGGGGCAGGAGATATGTAAATGGAAGGTTGGTTAGGGTATAAGCTTTGATCCACAAATGGTAGAAGGGCACCGAGAGTTTGGAAGCTCTTTAGCAAGAAGAAGAGGACTTTGCATATTGGTGGCTCTTACAGCAGCTGGACTCATGGGAATGAGGATGCCCCAGGGGTCAAATGTTGATAGAGATCTGGAATAATAAGAAGGAGTATAGGAAAGACCATCTAGATTAGTGAAGTTGACTAAAGAAAGCAACTAGTAAAATAGGGGTTTGCCAGGGGCTAAGAATTCATTCACTGGGGAACGTGAGCACATAAGAGTGGAGGTTTAGAAGCTTAGCCTTCGAAACACTGGGGTCCCAGAGGAAGCTGAATGCACCACTCAAAGATGCTGCATGGGTGGGTTCCATGGGTTGGATGTAAATTGAATCACTTTTGAGATTGAAAGGGGATGCTATTAATACTTACACTGGGAAATGAGCATAAATTGGGGCTGTCCTGAGCACACTGGGAGGCATGGTCACTTTATTCATAAGGAGCAGACACTTTCTGAGGAGTGAATTTCGGCTGCCAGTAAAGAGGAGAATAAAGATCAAGAGTTAATAGAACTTGAGCTCAATGAAGACAAGGACCAGGAGGAAGTGGAAGTCCTTTCCCTTTTTTAACCACGCCTAAACCAACCCAAACACATTAAAGTGTACACTGTTGGTTGATTTTATGCCTCCTGAGAATACTTAGCCAGAAAAGAACGTGAGCCAGGGGACGTAACAGTAGGGGGCAGTGCTTCTCCAGAGAGCTGTGTGCAGATAGGTACTTAGAGCATTTGAATAGCATTGCTGAGACTCCTTGCTGAACCCAGAAGTTGGCAATCCCTGTTCTTTCACAAACAGTACAATTAGGATTTAAATCAATCTTTAAAAGCTGCTAGAGAACAGAGTCAATGCATGTTTGGAGCAGGTGGTTTGAGTTTCAAAAATAGTCTTCAGGGCAATGCTATTCTCATTAAGGTTTCTGGCTCCTCAACCTGGCTTTATTACAAAATTGTTTTCGTAGAGGCAAGGGGAAAATGACCAAAAAATTGAAGAAAAAAAGTGGGGTAGCTGGAGGCAACACTGCGGGTCTATGCTCAAAAGGAAAGCTCTAAAATGGCCACGGTGGGAGAGTATCCACCACTAGGGCTGTTCATGCTTCTCTGGCTGTGGTGCCCCAGCTAAGTAAATGGTGCTTGGCAAGCTGAACTGACACTCTAACGACAGGCTAAAGCCTATGAAATGAGATTAGCTATGAAAAAGTGTGCACTACCAAACCTTAAATCAGCCACAGTCTTTCACTAAGGAGGTTAACAATGCAGACATAGATACCAATGATGGCCATTTCTTAGTTTGCTTTACTTTTTCATACCAATTTCTTGTGTTACACAAAAATGCATTTAATGGAGGCAACTAGCTTAATTTCATAGAAAATGAAAGGGTGTCTACTTGCACTATAAATTTGCAAAGTTCTCAACTTGCTAAAGAACCTCCAAACTCCCACTTTCCTCCCACACTTGTGGATCAAACTTATCAAATCATTTCGACAATAAATTACTGTCATCTTTGAAAGTATGGAGTTCAAAATGCCAGTGCTTAGGTGTAATGCTGGTTCTTTCCATTTGCTTTCTAGATGTTGTCCCATTCATTCCTATGACTGTCCATCACATATCTCCATTCTCCTGACTCTCCACTCTCTGCCTCTTCCAGGATTTCTTCCGATCTGCACGTTAATATGCTGATTTCACTCCCAACTTCTCCCTCCATAAGGATGTCAGTCAATTACTCAAGCCAGACACTTATGGTCATCTTTCATGCTTTCATCCCCCCAACCTCCAGATCCAGACATTCACCAAGTGTTATTAGTTCCACTGACTAAATAGTATAAAAATCTTTCCCCCATTTGCATTGACACTGCCGCTGCTTTGTTTAGATCTGTGGTCCTTAACTTTAACACAATCAAGTGAGACATGGCAGAGCCTAAATTAGAGGTTCCCAGCACAGGCTGTACATTAGAATCACCTGAGAAGCCCAAAACACTCATATTTGTGCTCCAGCTTCAGGAGTCCTGGCCATGATTTTTTAAATGATCCCTAATTGGTTTGCATGTACAGCAGGGTTGAGAAACACTGACGTGGGCCCCAGCCATATCTCAGCTGACTGCGTTAGCCTCCTGTGTTGTCTGTGCTTCCTCTGCTCTCCTCCAGTCCATCCTCTAACCAGTGGTCTCCAAATATTTTTGACTGTACAATCTCTACAGTTAAAAAACAAAACAAAACAAAACAAAATAAAAACCAAAAACAATCCAGCACTGCTCTAATATATAAATATTTATTTTATAAATATATAATATACTATTGGACTAATACATTGTAAAACATACCCAATACCCAATAACTGAAAGAAAATTTAAGTTGAGATACAAATAAATCTGTTAATATTTTCTTTCTGTATTCCAGTTGATCTCAAATGCCTTAATTTTGGAAACATCGCCAGGGTTATTGACCTAAAATGAAATCTGATCTTGTCACTCCACCATTTAAAACCTAGCATTAGTTCCTCAGCAGGTACAGGACAAAGCCCTCGTTCTTCAGCCCTACAAATGAGGCTCTCCATTATATGGCGGCTTTTCCAGGCTTAGCTCCAAAGTTCTGTTTCTTCTGCCTGGAGGAACCATCACCTGTTTGTCTAACTATCAAAATCCTATCCATGCTTCAAGACTTGGTTCAAACACTGGGTCCACAGTGTGACCTTTCTCAAAGCCTCTACACAGGGATGGCCTTAATCTTAAGAGCTCCTCTAACACTGAGTCTGTACCTCTATTGTGGCACTTATATACTGTCATTTAATTCTTTGTTTATGTGTCCCTCACTAAGCTAGAATCTCCTTGGGAGGAGGAATTTGTCATTATTATCTTTTTACTCTCAGTGCCTGGCCAATAGTTGATGCTCAATAATATCGAATGAATGAATGAATTAAAATACTGTAATGTATTTGTGAATTCTATTTTGAAGCATCTATCTCCTATAGACAAGAAGAAAAAAACTCCGAATGTGACCCACTGCAGTTTGGGAAGAGAATCTTTGGCTTATTTATTTTAGCTCAATGGATTATTAAGCAATTACAAGTGGATATTGCTAAATTCTCATTGGACCTGCTAATTATGCTCTATTATACAACCTCACACTACTCTTCTGATCCTCAAAAGCCTACTTAGAAATGTATGTTCCATTGGCCACATGGGGACCACAAGCCTGAAAGGTTCACCATGAAGCCACCCTAGAAGCCCCACTCCCTGTGGCCGAGCAGCGGGAGCCCAGCCACAAAGCGTGACACCGATCCCAGCTCCCTTCTCCTGGCTGTGGGCTAATCTGCATCTTTTTTTTTTTTTTCCTGTAGATCAGTGGTTCTCAGTCAGGTCTACACATTGGAATAACCTGGGGCTTTAAAAAACAATACTGTTGTATGGGTCCCATCCCAGAGGTTCCAATTTAGTCAGCTTGAGATGCAGCTTGGGCACTTAAAAAGCTTCCCATGTTATTAAAATGTGTAGCCGAGGATGAGAGCCCTTACTCTAGATGCAGTCTTCTTTCTAGATTTGTTTTCCTGCCCCTGCCTTGGTCTTGCCTAATTTGATGTTCTGAAAAAGAAACGAGGTCCTCTCAATGTTTGGAGGCCTCGCTGTGACTCCTGACATCTCTGCCATTCTCAATCCCACAGCAGTCTGGTGTGGCTCTCTCAATGCAACAAGCAAGCAACTAAAATAGCACACTGTACAAAACCCTAATTTTCAGTTATTTAGAAGGGGACTTTCTTAAGTAGTCCTGATTATAGCCTCATTAAAATGGTGCTCTCAAGGTACTGAGAATTTTCTGTAAAATTTAGTGGTAACTATCTGAGTGTAAGTTTTAAGGCCCGTGGAGTGAAGCACTATGAATTTCCAGAGGTTTCTTATAAAGCACAGAACAGGTGGCTAAGGAGCTTTCCAGTTTATTAGTTGTGGAAATTCCAAAAAGCTGGGCATATTTTGAAAAGAGAAATTATGTATTTGAATAAGATTGCATTTAAGGTAATTTGTCCCTAATAACAATGTGATCATTTTTCTGTCATCTTCCACTGGATCATGTGGATCACTGGAAGATTGTGGGGTCCAGCTACATATGCCCTAATTTCCTCCTGGATGGAACACTAAATTCAGGTAAGACCTGTTCTGTAACTCAAGGTTGTGCCAAGAGTATGATGACTAATATGGAGCTTAGTGGTAAGGAAAGGTGTGAGGCTGCTATTACAATGCACAAAGAGAATATGGTTGCTTAGGGTCAGACCACATGGATCTAAAAGTTCAGGGTTCCCAGGACCATATGATTTCACATTGCAGTTACTACCTTTCTTTCTCTTACTTGGGTTGGCAATGAGAGTCAAGAGTGGCTTCCACCACAAGATTCATGGGAACAAATTAGAGAATCCCAGAGCCAGAGTTCCCAAATCAGGCACCCTGGGGTAACTCAGGCTCAGCAGAAATCAGAATCATGGTTACAAAAATCCAAGGAGGTAGCCTTTCCTGGCTGGGTTATAATGATATTTTATTTACTTCAATCATCTTGATTCCAAAAGTGGCATATGAGGTAGCGTGGTCAGCATGCCCAAGCTCTTATCCATGATGGAATAGAAATATCCCACAGAATTCAAGCTTTCTTTATTAGCCATGGAGGATCTGCCTGCCTTGATTTATCTAAACCTTTTGGGAAGCAATTATATATCTGGCCTGTACCATGTCCCACTTCCAGAGGTAGTTGGTTCTATTTAGTATATTTTTTATTATGTGAAAGAGTATCCTTTTTCATTTGTTTTAAATTCACCTCTTTCTACTTCAAGAGACTATTCCCTTGAAGGAATTGTTTAATTAAGCCACAATTTATCAAATCAATAAGTTTTAGAGTTCATAGACATAGAATGTGTCTTTTTGTCAGTCTTCACATGCCTAAAACAGAAGCATGTACCCCTCACAGACCTCCATGCCCCTCCTTCATCCTTCAAGCACACATATTGATGTTTTTCAGCCCTGTTTAGTATATATATTCATATTTTAGTGTATTTTCTGATATATCGACCACACTTTAAGCCCCACAAGAGGGAAGATCCATGTTTTAAGACTGCCATTATCATTATAGGTGTTTAGTAAGTATTTGTCAGATGAGGAATCAAAACAAAAGAGTCATTAAATGGGAAAAGAAGGGGAGACAAATTGTATAGCTTGAAAGATGGCAAAGTGTTAAGAGTATTTTGTGGTTGTCAGAAATCCTCATGGATTGTTAAAAAGAGAGAGAAGAACTGTGGTTACTAGAGGTGGGAAGGCGGGGGAATAGTGAGGGGCTGGTTAATGGACACACAATTGCAGCTAGATAGGAAAGATAAGAAAATTAGTTGTATTAGTGTGCAGCTGACCCAGGAATCTATAATTAACAATGATTTACTGCATGTTACCAAACGACTAGAAGAGATCAAATGTGCACATTGCAAAGGAATGATTAAGTTTTACAATGATGAATATGCTAATTTCCCTGAACTGATCATCACACATTGTATACAGGTATTGAAATATAACACTGTACCCCATAAATATGTACAATCAATATGATTCAATAAATTTTTTTTTTTTTAAATACAAAATCCTCACAAGATCTTTGTTCTGGACAGGACGGATGGACACAGAGAATGTGTCTGGAATTCAGTCATACATCCACATGATACCATAACAATTTGTCTGATTGCCAAGTAGTTGAGAATATTATCTGTTATTTTCTTCTGGAAAAAATATTAATGCAAATTAAAAACACTTCAAAACTAGCTCCTTACAAACTGTTAATAAAAAATAATTACTTCTCTCCAGAAGCAATTTTAAGTTATCTTTAGTCTTTGTTTCTCTGACTACATTTTTGGGAAACCTCGGAGTTTCTGCACTTTCTGCCTTTAAGAACACATAAAAATGGTTCAGTATTCTTCTACCTATAATTCCAAGGCAATAGAAATCCCTTCCCCTCCATAAATTTCTTTGTTCTTATTCCCAGTTAAATTACTCCTATTCTAGGAAAACTTATATCTTCAATTATATCTCCCATTTTTTTCTTATCTAACATTTAATAGTTTCACATTTAAAACTTAAATTATGAGATTGTACATATATACAATTGCCATATTATAAATTTTATATAAACTAAAACCACAAAACATTCTTATATATTGTTAGAGGCACATGCAATGTTAAAAACATGCATGGGAGGAATAATACCAGCCATAGATCATGTTCAGCTTTGGCAGCAATTCCCTACCCCATCTAAACACTCTTAATTTAGTCCTGTATAAAAGTCACAAAGGGATTTGTTAAAAATATAAATCCCTAAGCTTCAACTTCAAAAACTCTGATGCAGCAGGTCCAAGTTGGGGTTGAATGGGAGAAAAGGAACCCTGGCCGATTCAGCTGCACATGAGTAGAAAATTACCCTAAATCAGAAGGCCTGGATATACACAGCTGTCAGGGGGACACAGGAGCCTGTGCTCCACTGTGAGGTTAGGTCTGGGACATGATTTGGTAGTCATTAGTCTGTAGTCGGAGTTAAAACCTTGGAGTGGATGGGAATATCCAAGGGAGGGTGTAGAGAGAGGAGTGGTGGGCCAAGCATAGAAAGCCTGAGTGTGAGAGACAGAAAGAGGAGGAAAGAGTCTACCAAGGAAATAGAACACATGAGCAGAGAGGGAGCAGGAGAACAGAGAGCACCTGCTCATAAAAGCCAGGGTGGCAGAGTGCAATTAGGAGGAGGTGCTCAACAGGGCCAAAGGAAACAAAATGCCCAGGAAAGGGAAGGCCAGAAAAATGCTCACTGTCATAGTCTATCTAAGGTACTATCATGTTCGTTCCTAGAAGGGTTATTTGTCATTGCATTTCCAGCACATGGCAAATTATAAGCACTTAGTAAATGTTTGGCAAACTACAGCTTGGTTCCATTAAGTACTCTCATTAAGATGAGCAAATGTTACATGAATATAACCATCCACAATGGTGAACTAATTGTAACCAGATCGATAAAGCAGTTATTTTGAGCTACCTGCCAAGATATGGTAATGACCTTTAAAAAACAATGCCTAACCTCTGCATGTACATGATGTTATTCTGGAGAATGGGATGTTACCAGTAATTTTTAAAAATAAAGCAAAGACCTTTAAAACCTTTAAATTTAGATTGTGAGAATGTTTTTGTTCCATACAAATGAACTCTCATGATCATTTGCAGAAGCGTGTGTAGTCATGAGGAGAACAAACCACATTAAAGGAGGTAAATGACTCTCCAAGAATGCATGTGTCGGTTGCTATGACAACTGCTGGGTTTTATTAAAAGACAACAAAAAATCAATTAGAAGACATTAGGAGAACTTGCACAGGAACATAAAACATTTCTGCCTCACAATTTTAGGAACTTTCCAACATCTGTGTACTGGATGGAAACAGAGTGTGCCAGTCAATGGAGTTCTAAGGAAAGTCACCTTCTTGATGCATTTCCATCATTATCATTACCGAAGTAATCTGATCCATAATCTGATCTTCTCAATACCCAAGTAATTTATTAGAGTAGTAAATAAATTTAGCCATTCACCCGGCTCTTTTGTATCAGTGACATTATACAATTCTTGGCTCTTACATATTTTCTTTGAACTAGTTTTCAGGTTTATTTATAAGGACAGCCTGTGTAGCAGTTTCTTCCCCTACATGGCTTACATCGGGGTGGTCAAGAAAATATTTCCAGGGTGGGAAAGAAGAGACAGTCTTAGGAAGCCATCCTGCCAACCATCTCCCAGTTTTCTTTCTCTCTTTTCTTGGGGATTTACTGTTCTCCATTCCCGTTTTCCTGAGATACTAACAGGACTAAAAAAGATTGCCAAGTTTTTCAGACAGTTCTTAAACCATCGTTAAATTGATAGACTGGGGAGAAGCTCTACGACAGAGAAGAGAAAGGCTCAAGAGTAGCCACAGTGAGACCAGATATCAGCTGTTTGACTTTTTCATGGGTAGCTCTAAGAATGCTTGGTGGAAGGGTTCTTGTGGTCACTCAGCGATAACTTTTAGTCTAATGAGCTCATGAATCTCATGGTCAAGCTTTCAGAGTGGACTATACCTAGTTCAGTTATGAGGTTTGCCAAGGGACAGTGACCCATGGAGAGGGTCCCTGCTTCTCCAATCCATGCTGTATACCACCAGCAGATTAATCCCAAATCATCCCCTTCATAGCAGTGTTTTTCAAATTATGGGTTGGAATTTATTAGTGAGGTGGAGGATCAACTAGTGGACTGAGACCATCATTAAAAAGAAGAAAGAGGTTAAGATAGAAAATAGTGTGGAATCTCATTTAGTTAAGGTAAAATGTGTTTTGTGAAACTATGTTTAATTCTCTCTCTTTACATATGTATGCCCTGGGTTGTTAGATTGAATGTATTTCTCACAAAAGTCCAGGCCAAAAAGTTTGGAAGGTTCTTCTCTGCTAAGAATCCCTCAATGTTCCCTGTTGTCTACAGAAAAAATGAAAAATCAAACAAAAATTCTAACTCCTTTACCTCTAGGGTTGGAATCATTCCCCGAATCTCCAACTCACTTCCACAACTCTATGCTAGGTTCCATTCACCGCCCTCTCAACTTATGTTCATCTCAATATCCACCCTCTTCTGTGCCTTTTCCTCATGATGTCCCTCTCCTCTTTGTAGTTTTTACATTCCACTGTCCTTTAGGGTACATTCAAGCTGTATCTTGCCATTGAACCCATGCAATCTCATTTCCTCCCACCACTCACCTCTTCCTGGTGGTCCTGCTCATTTCCACACATTATCTGTCCAGGTGTCTTCCCTGCATTGCTCTTTGTCTGCCTCCTATCCCACTGCACCCCCATACCTCCTTCTGGCAATATTTTTTCTATCCCTGTGTCTACTTTCCTCTCCCTTTTGCTTTCCTTTTGGCATCTGCCTTCTAGCTCATCATCTCATTGGCCTGTTTTTGTTGTCCTGTTATCTCTGCCTTCTTGTGTGTATCTCTAGTCTCCCCACTTGATGGAAAGCAACTTGAGCCCAGAGACTGTGGATCATACTGTTTTGTATTCCCCATGATGTTTGACATGTAATAGGTGCTCAGTTAAAGGTTCTTGAGTCAATCAATCAATCATCAATCCCTTTGCACAGAAACTCTACCCTAGTCGCTACAGCATTTTTCTCTTTAGATACAGTGTTTTGTGTTTGTTATGGCCTTGCTATTTCTAAAGCTCTGTCATATTTATTATCTCATTCGATCTTATCTACAAGGCCTTGGTTAAGTAGGCATGGATTATGATACTCATTCTTGAGAGATGAAGAGATTGAGTCTCAAAGAGATTCGTAACAGTAATATAGCTTATCAGTGGTGTCCCTAGAACCAGCATGTAGGATGTGACCTAGTCTGTACCATTACCATCTTCCAATGGACACTTGAGAACAATGGTAATCACACAATAAAATACTCACTCAATGAAAGATGTTGTGTATAGAGGAAAAAACAAAGAAATAGTGGTCAAGGCATAGTTTGTGTTTCTCGTGCAATAAGAATTTGAACACCTTGTATTAAGACCAAAATTCTGGGCATCATTTTTGCTTCTATAAATTGTGGTTGAATTCAAGTGAAGCCACATGAAGTGGGAGGAAATGCAGGGACTGCTTATGAGGATGTGTTGCTTTCCACTGTCAGGTTGAGAGACTTTTCATTAACCCCACCCTGGCAATGGGACTGTACATGGGACTCTGTACATTGTTAAAAATAATCGCCAAGCTCTCTTTCTCATTAATTTGCTAATTTGTTTCTCACCGAGCTGTTCTCCTAGGCGTTGGCCTCTCTCAGTTGAGATGACCCGCTCGTCTTCCATGTCACATTTGTTGCCAACCAGGATAACCTGGGCATTATCCCAAGAGTACGTTTTGATTTGAGTTGACCTAAAAGAAAAATAACAAGCACAAAATGATCAGAAGAATGCAGAACAGCATACAATGGAAGAGAAAAAATATATCTCACAGATGATGATAATAACAAAAAAACGAAGGCCAAATTCTTGACATTTAGAATTAATTAGTTCAGTGCAATTTCACCCTTCAGAAATTCATCAGAGATTGCATGAGTCAAAACTCAAGAGAACAGTGGTGCTGTACTAAAATTCTTTTTATTTGTCAAAATTAATACTATTCCCGCTACTTCCTTTCTCTCTTCTACTTCTGTCTTATATAATACCTTTATAGCTAGGGTGGCCGACCATCCAGGTTTGCCAAGACTTTCCCAGTTTTAGCAATAAAAGTTACATGTCCTGAGAAACTCCTAAGTCCTAGACAAACCAAAATGGTTGGTCACCCTATTGCCAGTCCATCACACAAAAACATCATTTTCCCATGTCACAGTAACATCTTAAAGAGCTAAGGTAATTGGAGCTTAGGAAATCTGTGGATAATAATTTCAAAAAAAGGAATCATAAGAACTAATATACTCATGCCTTACATTTTTAAGAGAAAAATGCCAAGTTGATTACTATCAAAATTGCAATACAACGGGCTGGTGTTTTAAGTTACTACAAACAGGATATCTTCAATTCAGAATAAGCCTCTAGTGTGGATCATAATGCAAATAACCAACATTTGATTTTGAAACTTAGACAATAATTATAATAGTTAACATTTGCAAGTATTGTTCTAAATGCCTTACATATGTTACCTTAATTTAATCCTTAGAGTAACTCAAGGGGGATATTATTATCCCCATTTTACAGTTGAGAGAAATAAGGCATAGAGAGGATAAATGATTTGCCCCAAATCACTCAGCTGGTAAAGTGACAGGTCTGGGAATCTCACTCAGGCAGTATGGCTCTCAAGCCTGTGCTTTTAAACATGTTTCCATATTACTCATTAAAAGTTTGAGAAGTGAAATTCTAGTGCATTTATTGTCATTCAGAGAGGAAGTCATGTTCTCTAATCCTCCCTTTATATTGGCCATGTTCTTATCTGAGAACAGGCTCAGATGGGTGGAAAAGATATTGCCCAGTGGATGGCCAGGAGAGAGATACTGAAATCTTGAAAAGCTAAACAAATGAAGTTTGAAGAAACAAATTTGTGAAGTGTTGGAAAGGGAAGCTTGGGAATGGTCTTACTAACAATTGTCAAGTCTTTTAGAATTACTGAATATAAAACAGAGATTAGCTTTTCTCAACTTGAACAGAGAATAAAAAGTAAATAGCTTTAAACTACAGCAGGAGAGCTTTTAATGACATGTGATCATTGTGTCTCCCTCCTGAGAACAAAGGAAAGAGCTAAGAGGCAGATAGGATTTTGTTCCAGAGTATTCCCCTGAACCAAGTGCAAGTTTTCAAATGAGATTAAAATCTCTGGTGAGATATGCTCTTGATTCTACCTGGACATCCCAGAGGCACAGCATATTTTGTCAGAAAAATCTGGGGTGTATGACCTTGCTAATTCTGATGGCTAAGTTAATAATAATATATATATTTTTTAGCAACAATAAGATTTGGCATGTATCCATAAACAGGAGAAATAAAGTCAGAAAATTTAAACTGTATACTTTTTTCTTACCACATCTTACATGTGGGGTATATGAAAAATGATGAATTCATAATGAATTAAGGTGTAAAAAATATCCCACATCTGGACACATCTTAAATCTTAAATACCAATATGTTTTTACAAAGGAAGTCCAAAGTTAACTTTTAAAGGATCTCAAATCTCATTGAATTTCCTTATGTATTTTTTAATTTTTTAAATATCATCCCTATACTAGTGTAAGCCTTATAAACCAAGGGGTGGCCTATGCTTGTAAAGGCTCTAGGTAGAGAATCCTCATGTTAATGGAGAAAGTTCCTGGTAGTACAGCTGGAAATCAGATGCCCAGAGTGCAATTAGTGACATGGGGTTCACAGGAGAGTGTTATAATTGTGTAAGGAAGGAGTTGGAGCCAGGATGCAAATGACACAACTTCTTGAGTTTCCTGAGGACAAACTCTCACTTGAGGAAATCTGGCACTCATCTGGCCTGGAAAACTCATCCTACTGCATCCCTGACTGTATAAACTCAACCCAGGGTATACATTTACGAGGATCAGGTGTAGAGGATTCATAAAGCAAATGTACTTCACAGGGCCTGGTTTTCCAAAGCCTTGCAGTTTCAAATATTGACTTTGCAAAGGACAGGAAATTTTCCTCAGGCTATAAAGTCTCTGGTGTAAGATAAAGATTTGTAACATAGCAAGGTTGCTGGCTCAAAGACAGACTGTTTACTCATTGATATGTAAAGTTACTGGGAAGCTGCTGGAGGGAGAAGGAATGTTTGCTAGATCAAGCTTTTGTTGGTAGATCACTTAATTTTCTAAGGGAATGTCATCTGACTTGTTTTTACTGAATGTTACCAGCTTCTCTTGTTAAACTTGAAAAATGGTACTTAGCAAAAACCCCACCTATGTCTCTTCCTGTAACTTCTTGTTCTGGAGAATAAATGCAGGAAGAGAACCCCAATTTGGGGTTAATTTCCCAAATGGAAGGAATGCCTCTCGCTTGAGGGTTCTGGGGGAGATTAACCACTTTGGGGCTTCTCACTGCTCAGAAGAGATGGGCTTTGAGTAATCCTTTATGGCTCCGTCACCCAGGAGAAGAGGGGTGACAAATCCGTGGAGGGCAAAGCAACAGTCAGGAAGGTACATAACTCAGCATCCACTGGCTGATTTGTATCCTTTAACCAAGTTGATGGAATGCTTGCTTCTATCATCAAACACATCTGAGTATCTCAGTTCTGCTGACATAATAACCCATGGGGTCTTTGCTCCTGCAATGGATTATACATTGATGCATACACAACATTTCCTGGTCTCTAAAAATTTATAATATATGAAAAGAACATCTTAACATCTATTTTTTTTTTTAGCCATAACTATATTAGAACCATCCCCCTTCCTATTTGTTCTTATATAAAAAATATTTTTATGTAATCTCCAATGTTTTAAATTGCCAAGAAAATAATGTAAAATGAGTATTTTTACAATTACCAGGGAATTATAAAGAACATTATCTTGAAAGCTTAGACCAATTTTCTTTGTAATGAAATAAAAATTGTGGTCTGGCACATTTGTGTTGAGATGAACAAAAGATTGATTTGCCTTCAGAGTGAGTTAATTTTATGATTGAAATCAGTATTGCAAATATTCAATGCTTGGTCTTGGTTTTGACTTCCCTGGGCTTCCTGATGGTGTTCTCCATCAGCAGAGCAGGGAAGATAGCTGCAGACACAGTCACACCATCAGTAAGAGGGGTCAGAACAATGCTGGTTGGATCTGGATTACAACATGTCATAGAATCTAAGATGCCATAAATCATAAGTTAAAAAATATTTTACTACAGCCAAGAATGAAAAGTTATAGCAAATTAAACTATGTTATAGTACTTTAACAATAGTCCTGCTTGGCACATTTGTCAGTCACTTTAGCTTCTTGTTGCTTTGAAATTTCTTTCATGTATTCTGAAGGATTTAGCAATTTAAAAAATTTTCTTTTGCTTTTGGTTGTTTTGCTTAGTGCATGACAGTTAACCATGTCATGCCTATGTTAATAATAAAAATTAAAATACTTTAGCTAATTGTGGATATCTTCCCTTCTTAGGTCCTGTAGAGCATGAAGTTGTTGCTTTGTGAAAAAATATGAAATAATGGTCATTACTCCAAAATAAGTATTCATATCACTAGTATTAAATTTAGACCCCTTTCTGCATACACTATAAATTTCTGCCCATGTACCAATAATTGCCTAACTCAATGGAGGCAATGCCAGTGTAACCAGCTATGACCAAGTTAATGTGTATGCAGGCAATGAAATCCATGTTTGGTGCTGCTACATAGTGATTATAATAAACCACTGATGATAAGACACTTCCCAATGTTGGAGACGTTAAAATATGAAAATTGTGAATCTTAGATTCTGTAAAATGTTATTGTGTTCCTGTTTTGTTTTGTTTTTTCAAATGTGTGAAGATCATACATGAAGAAGGTAGAAATAAGGGCCCAGATTATTTCCTTAACTCTGGAAAATTTGGAGATGAGGAAGTATTAGCCCATGAGTTGAGAAAGACCCAGAGCTGTGCATATTTCATCTACACTGCAATACGAATTAGGGTCAGAAGAATGTTGAGATAGCAATCCAGTTCCCGTCCCTTCCAACTCAGAATCACAACAATTTATTCAGCCAGTTTAAGAGAAAGCTCCAATACTAAGTGAGAATGGGGAAGTCATTCGGAATTCTTTAGCGTCAGTATCTTCATCTGTAAAATGAGGCTACCACATTTTCTACTTTGGGGCTGTTGTAGGAAAATTATGATCTAAGTAGGGCCACATTTTTAACTTGAAAACATCTTTTTACAAATAGAGCACATTATTAGTCTCAGCTTGGGCAGCCAGCTGTTCCTCTTCACAAATCGAGCTCCATTCATCCTTTCTAATTCCTATACTCTAAACAATAATTGGAATTTTTTCATTATAGAATCTCAAATTTTGTCTCCAGTTCATATCTCCAGGCTTAGTTCTTCTAAACAAGCACATTTTTTACTGGGAATAAATGGCCTTACTCTCGTATGTCTATCAGGAATGTGACACGTTTGTTGAATAAATCCTCCTTTCATGTGGCATTTATATGTATTTACTTTTCTGGCCATTTGCTGTATTTCGTAAAATTTCTTATTTGGGGGATGTTTCCAATCAGCTCAATTGAGGGACTAATTTCTTTGTTGGGTAGAGATACACATTTAAAGAGAGTGGCTATCACCAAATAATATACACCTGAAAAGATGATTTATTTCTGACTTGCTGCAAAAGATCCTTTGGGATTTACCATTAATCTCAACAAGATTAATGGAATCAGAAGCCATATGCTGGTCACCATGGTTACTCTGCAGATGGCAGTTAACTCAGACCTTACCAGTACCAGATCACAGATACTAAAAAATCTGTTATTTAGTTACTATTTAGCTAAAACAAAACAAAACAAAACAAAACAAAATATACAAAAAACCCCAAACCTTCTCTCATATTTATTTATAATCTCAAAAGAGAGAGGGGAGGAAAGCATAAACCCCCATTTCAGCTCCTTTCAAACGTGAAAGTGAGGTCTTGCAAAAGAGTTGGGATGGGGCAGAGGGATGTAAAAAGAGTTCTTGATATTTTATAATATTTTACACATAAATAACTGGACTCTACACAGAATAAAATAATTTAAGTCTGGAGATCTGTAAATGAACAAACTGAATTCCTACAATATCTCTATTCCTTCTCTTCTGTTCTGGGTATATAAGTAATTTCCTATGAATTCAACCTCTTCTCATAGAGAATAATGGGCTCTGGCTAGTCACAATGTTCTGAAAAACACTGCACAAAACGTACTTCAGTGAGTCTCCCCCACCCCCCAAAAATTGTGTCCTAGGATCTGATTTGGGCTGTATATGGGGGAAATGGGGTTTCAGAGAGAATATGGTTTGCTCTTCCTTACCCAGTGTAGTTCAGACAGATCTTAATTTAAAAGCTAGTATTTTCCACTGTATCTTTTAGTCTTACTCTCCAACATTTAGGAGCCTTGGCTTTTCAGTATCATAGCATACTTCAAGTTTGTAAGGAAACTTGCTTACAAGTTTTTTTTCACTTGCTCTTCATCATGGGAAGAGTCCATCCCAGAAAGAGGTTGCTTTTCAGCCTGTCCCAGAAATGATAAGCCATGAGAAGCCCAGGTGAGTTCTTCAGAGACCAAAAAATTTCAGACAAACTTAGAAAAGCCCAGTTTAACATAACACCTTGTATTAGTCCATTTCTGTTGCTTATAACAGAATACCTGCAACTGGGTAATTCATAAAAATGTAGAATTTATTTCTTATAGCTTCAGAGGCTGGGAAGTTCAAAGTCCAGGGAACACATCTGGTGAGGGTCTTGTTCTTGCTGGTGGCTTTACAGCAAAGCAGGGTATCACATGGCAAGAAAGGTTGAGTGAGAGAGAGCTAAGTTTCTCAGTTGTTCTCCTTTAAAGCCATCAGAACTATGCCCATTACTCCATGAGTGGATGGATGAATCCATTCACAAGGACAGTCTTCACAATCTAATCACCTCTGTAAGGTTCTCCCTTTCAATTACCGTAATAGGGTTTCCTACCCTTTTAACACTGTCACAGTGGGGATTAAGTTTCAATGAGTTTGAGGGGGCATTCAATCCAAAGTACACCTTTCACATGGCCTTGGCTTACTTTTCTAGCTTTATCTCTTGCTCCCTTCCTTTTTCCAACTCTGATATGGGCTTATTAATTTCTTTGAATTTCCCATACATGCTTCACTTTCAATAAGTAAGGGCTATCACTATGGATGGTTTCAGGTTTTGCGAGGTCTAAAATTAATAAAAAATTTAGGGCCTAATTTAAGAAAAACAATGCAAATTATAAATACAGAATTAGGCCCAGGATATTTTGTAGCAGATGCTGTTGCTGCTCTGTCCATATCCCCCAGGTCTGGCTGGCTGACTTCTGACTACAAGAGTCTGCACCTTTTTGCTTTACAGCTTTCTCCAGAGCAATGAAAGGTCATTCCGCCCATCAGGGAAGGTCAAATGTATCGGAAATGACACACCCAGGAGCAGCCTCAGCCGATGACTGACAAGAGTTGGTGTATAAACACCCCAGCTCTCTTTCTTCTCAGGTTTCTACCACGTTAATTCTTAGACTGTTTAAGCAGGATTAAGATCTAGTTACGTATAATGGAAGTTAGCTTGAAAATACCTCTTATTAGCTTTCTTCCCTTTCACAGCTTGCTTCCCCACCCTCTATGGGTTTTTCTTGCACTTCCCAAATAAACTACCTTTATGTAAATTCATGTCTCAGAGCCTGCTTCTGGGGGAAACCTATTAAGACACTTTGAGGGGGTTTGTCCTAATAAGGAGCCCAAATCTTAGCAGTGTTCTGGAACTGGCAGTACTGACTCGAAAGCAATGATTGCTAAATATTTTTTTCCTTTTATCAAAGAGCCAGCTTACTGGTGAACCACTGGACTCAAGCTTCTTTAGCTTTGCAAGAAACCCACCTGTAACCATCACGCGTGCTATCTGTCTAAAACAAATTCATCACCTCTATCAGACTCTCTTATTCTCTTCCATCTGGTCTCAGCACTCATATTCCTCCTGTGGGCCCACATATGCCCTGGACATCTATCACCATGACCTTTCACTTGTCTATATCCCCCCTAGACTGAAGGTGCTGTGAGGGCAAGGACTTCAATGGTTTGTTCACCATTATGTCTTCAGCATTCAGCAATATGTCTGGCACATAGATGTCAAACAGGAAGTTTGAATTTGTTATTAAATGAATGAGTGAATGATAGACTGAATGGCAAAAATACCTGAGAAGCTCAGTTAATTTGGAATATTAGCATAAAATAAAACCTCACAGGAAGAGAATCACCAACTTCCACGATGTCAGTGCCATATTGAACTCCTTTTAGGATGTGTTGCTGGCAGAGTTCTTTCGTGGTCTTTTGTACCCCAACAGTGTCTATGGTAAGGGACAAGTGTTGGCCCCTCCACAGCCTGCAAAGGCCATCTGTGTAACTAGCTGTTCATTCCAGGCAGAGGAGTCACGTTTTCCTTTCTGATCCAGCACCAATAGTCAGGATGTGGATACCTCAGGGAGCAACTGAGCACCTTAACACCATGGAATAGTTGCTTTGGAGGGAGGGGCCACAGTCCAACTCCTTCATTTTGTAGATGACAAAGCTGAGACCAGATGTGAAGTGACTTGACTGAGATGATGTAAGTACCTAGTGGCTGATATGTGTCTATTTCCAAGGCCCCCTTGAGTGCTCTTCTACAACATGCCATCTGCTCCACAGGGAGAGAAAGTGGCTGTATTTTATTGGATGTGGAACTTGGTTAAAAATTTATGTGCTAAATATTTGATTGTCTTTTCAAAATAAAAAATAATATATCTCCTGGGGAAACCCCAAATCCTTGAATCTCCATACACACAGGAATGTCATTAGGCTGCAGGTGGAAATGAGCAGAACTGGATGTGCCAGAAGGATCTGTTTGATCTGCCTCTCTGCAGCAAGTCTGTTGCCGAGAGCCAATACGAAGAATTTATTTTAAGAACTCAAGAAGCAGTTTTCTTGATCCATGATGTCCTGGAACTATCTGGTACCACATCTGATTCTGCGTTGTTAGTTTAAATCCAACCTTACATCTATTCCCATCGTGCCTCTCTTATAACTTCTGATCTCATTTTGATTTCATAAAATGTCAAATTCTATTTTTAAAAACCATATGTGTGGTAGGAACAATCGGACATCTCTTTCTATGCAAGAAAGAAAAAAAAAGAACTAGGTGAAGCAAAGATCACCATTCTGGACAACAAAGAGAGAAATGGAAGTCTGGCCCAGGAAAAGATCAGGTGTTCCTCAGCTCAAGAATGCTTGGGTTATTCTTTCAGAAGGAGCAAGGCCAAAGTCATGTTAATAGAATATCCTAGTCTCTAATTAGACAAGATAGTGTTGTCCCTGGGGAATTAATGTTCCTTGGCAAGATGTGCTTGCTTCTTATGTTAATGCTAAGGTAATTGGGCTTGCTGGAGGGGAAGACAAACTTAGAATCTAGTGCCTGCTTTGCCCTTACTCGGATTCTAGAACCTTCTCCTTCCCCTTTGTAGCCCTAGTGGCTGAGCAGAGGAGAAGCTCCATACATATTTGGCCAGAGCCTGAGCACTGAAGTTTGCAAAATATTAAGATAGGACAAAGGAGGAAGAAAATTCCTTCTGTGGGGGAGGTGGAATTTCCAACGAGGAAGAGTGAGATCCCGAGTTTGTCGAGTTTGTGGGACTTTGAAATGGGATCTACAGGAAAAGGATAGGAAGGTGTTAAGAGAAGATAAAGAAAAGGAAAAGAGAAATACCACTCAGACCTTTTGAAACCTAGGACTGTGAAGCCTCCTTTATAGGCAGGGGAATGAGTAAACTGGATGTAGTTATATACTCTATTCCTCCAACACCAGACTACTCTTTTGAGATCCCACTGTTGGGAAAGATTGTGAAAGACTTTGAAGTGGTCAAAAAAGGCTGCTGTGGTCATCTCTGCATTTCACCATCTTTGAGCTATTTTACAACTCCATAAATGATACAAAATTGATAATACTACAAACAAGTGCTTACCCATGGAAAGAAATGTAAATGAATTATGTGTGGTGGAATGCAATTGATTACTGCCCCATGGATAGTAACCTGTTCTGCAGCTATTGGTCAATTTCTTTCAACTTTCCTGCTCATTGAATATTCACCTGAACTTGTGCAGCATCCTACTAGCTCCATCTTTAAGTCATGAGTTAAATAATTACATTTTTGACATATGTTTATTTTACACTTGAATGAAAGTTGTAATTCTACCTCATATATTTTTAAAAATTAACCATAGCAACTTAACAATAGCGTCTGATAGAGGGAAGGCATGAGTTTGGAGTGACAGGGCAACCTGTGCATGAGAAGGGGCAGTCAGCCTTGTGACCATAGCAGATACCCCAACCTTTAGCCTGGGTAGAGACCCACCGGAGCGCAGCAGTGAGAAACACTCCCCATCATGAAAGTCAGACTAAGAGTCTTAAATGTCCCCTCAAGTTAGCAGGGAATGCCTTCTGAGATTGAGAAGACCCTGCCCTTTGCCACCCCCACAGGCAGTACTCGTCACTCTGGTGGGAGTCAGTGTGGTGCAGTAACCATAGATATATAATAATTACACATATAATGTAATATAAAAGCTAACATATAGTAATAAATAATAATAAAACAGTAGCTTCATGTATTAAACTCTCACTTTGTGCCAGGCAATATGCTAAGTGCTTTACATTTATCATCGTTTCATTTAATTCTTATAACAACCCTGTAAAGTAGCTGCTATCATTTTCCCAATTTTGCAGGTGAAGAAACCGTAAAATGAAGATTTATTTAGGGTGTTACCAAAAACACACTCAGCTAGTATATAATGGAATTGGAACATAAACCTTTCTTCTACAGTAGGAATTCAAAGTCTTTGGTTCTAGTTTTTGTATCTAATGAAGAGAACCAGAACTATTCTTTCAGCTTTGTTCAATCTCTGCTTCCTCTTCTATGAGAAGGAAGAACAAACCCTACCCATTTTCCCACCAGATTTTCATGAGGATCAAGTGAGAAAATATCCATGAAAGAGTTTTGAAAACTGTAGAGTGCTGTATGAATGGAAGACATTAGTATTACTGGTAAATTGATATCATTAATTATCCACATAGCATTGTCATATTATCTCAAAATCATCCTCATTATGATTTTCCTTGATGTTTTGTAACCTTTTATTAGAAGAGGTTTGTATCAGTCCATTTCTGTTGCTTATGACAGAAATACCTGAAACTGGTTAATTTGTAAAGACATAATATTTATTGCTTACAGTTTCAGAGGCTGGAAAGTCCAAAGTCCAGGGAACACATCTGGTGAGGTGACTCTACAGCAATGCAGGATGTCACATGGTGGGAATTGTGGAGCAGAGAGAGACTGACCTCCTCATTCACTCTCTTTTTGAAGCCACTGGAATGACTCCCATTACTCCAAGAATGGATCAATCCATTCATGAGGGTACAGTCATCACAATCCAATCACCCATCAAAGGCTCCATGTTTCAACTACCACAATAGTGTTTCCCACCCACTTAACACTGTCATGATGGGGACCAAACCTCCAACATATTAAACTCTGAGGGGATATAATTCAATCCATAATAAGGTTAAAGTGGAAGAAAAAAACTAAAAGAAAATACTATCTGGTTCTATTTCAACTCAACAAATGCATTGTCAGGCATTATGCTAGGAGCTTGAGACAGCAATAAAGAAAGATATGGTGTCTACTTTCAGGGAGTTTGCAGTCTGGCTATACATTATGATCCTATAAATATAGTAAAATCAGCAAGTGTTTATTAAACAACTACTGTGCACAAAACACTTGTGTCTACACCATATGGTATTGCTTTTCTGACTTTAGTAGGCAGCATCACTTGGAAGGTTTGCTAAAACAGATTCCTGCATGCTGTTCCTAGATATTTTGATTCAGGGGGTGTGGGGTGGGGCCTGAGATTCTGCTGGTGCTGCTGGTTTTCAGACCACACTTTGAGTAGTGCTGTGATAGAGAATAGAATAAGTGGGGCATGGCCTGTCTTTAGGCTGATACGTTCACTAGAGGGAAAAAGTCTGGTTGAAAAGTTAATGGTAAAATGGGCAGGGCAGGTGGGGGCTCTTTCAGTTCGAAGCTTGTGGGGGTCATTCCAATGGCTCGGGGATTGGGATGGGGAAGGAATGAGCAGCAGGTACCGGTCCTCTGGGAAGGGGAGGGGTGGGAGTTCGGGCTTGTACAACTCTTTCCACCCCATTTTATGATCCCAGGCTGTGTCATTGGTAATTTTCCCCCAGCCTCCCTCTCTTTTATCCTGAACACACAGTCATTCATATCTATGTTTTATAAGAGGTTGGTTGTTTTTCTTTTTTCCTTTTTGCCACAAAAGAAGGATGAAAAGGGGGGAAGCCTTTCTCCTCATGACCCCTCTTACTACCTTTTGCTGTTGTTGTTGGGCCCAGAAAGGCAGGAACTTTTAAAAAGAAAAAAATAACCATAGGTGTTTAAGTATTCATAAGTCTAAAGTAAGATTCAATCACCATATCAGGGAAATGTGTAGACTGGAGTAGAGGATCATAGGTGGTCAAATGGGGCTGGGGTTTCTTGAGTGAAGAGCTGGGAAGGTTTCCAGAAGGAGCTGTGGGGCTGAGGCTCATTGGGGGCACCACGCCTGGCAATGTGGTGGGAAGCTTCAGGGCAGTAGAAGGAGGGCTTGTCCTGGGGGTCCCCCATCAGTGGTTCACTTTTGTGAGTTTAGCTCTGACTGCCCTGGGGTAAGTTGAGAGGAACGGGGTGGGGGTAGGCACGGGGCCATCCCAGCTAGTTTTGTGTCTTGGGGGAAGTGGAGGGGAGTGAGGAAGAAAGGAAAATGATAAGCAGGGAAGCGAGGAAAGACTATCCTTAGGGCCAAGTAAGGGACTTAACTGGGGGCTATTGTCCTTTTCCTAGGCCTTGGGTTCTGGTAAAATAGATTCGAAAGAGCTGGAACTACCTGCTCTCTTTCAACACTACATTTGCCTTTGTAACCCCTCCTATTAAATGTTTCTGAAGCATTTTTCTATTGATCGTCGTAACAATAGCTGTAAAATCATCACTCACTCTCTTTTTCTCTCCCTCACATACTCATACACACACACCTGATCTAAACTTTAATATGGCAGTTTTTTCAGATGAACCAGAGCAAAGAGGTTTTGTCATTGTAGAGAACTCCAGCCTCAGGAAACCAGAAAATATGAAAAGGCCAAGCTTGACAGTTGCCATTTGCCCTTGGTCGCAGAGGGTAATTGCTTCAGTCTTTCAGATCTCACGTCCAATGTAACAACAGGTCCAGCGGCAGGCTGTGCATACCAACCATGGCATTTTTGCTAATACCCTGAGCATCCAGTGGCAAAGTGGTTCACTGAGCCCTGTGCTCAGTTCAGGCACTCAGATGAAGTCCTGGTGTCATTGTGCCTCTGTATGATCACAGTGATCCATGTTCACACCATGTTCCACAGAAGCAGACAAGGCCATGGTTGCACCATTTTGGTGGGAGCAAACTCCAGAAGTCCACCATTAAAATAAGTGAGGAAGGTAAGCTACAATTGATGTGTAAGATCAATACATCAACTAAAAGAAGATGCGCCTTGTGCACATATTAACATCTGTTCTTGAAGTATACACACACCCTCTATTAATGCTTCAGAAGACACTGTCCAATATCACCACGTTTCTTGAGTGGATTATATGAACTAGTAATAAGCACATCTCAAATTAAAACAAAACAAAAAGTAACATGTAAGAGAGAGAGACAGAGAGAAAGCACACAGAGGACTTTTGCACCAATAGAAGCACTTCTGTTGTTTGACCAGTATTTTCTAGATGTGTCAGTCATTTGTCTATTTGCCCTTGAATACACTTCTTCCCCTTCCCCTGCTGTGCTCCGTGTGGCAGGAGGCAGACCTTTGCTGTCAGTTTCCCAGGCTGCCTTGACAGCTGGTTTCCAATGGGAGACACTGGCAGGAGACTGGAGAGAGGGACAAGCTGGGTTTTTCTCCCTCTGCTCAGCTTTCAGTGGCCTCTTTAGGAGGGGTAGCAGCTCTATCATTCCCGCTTTTGCCAGGTGGCTGCCCCAGATTGTAGGCCCCAGGAGCACCACAAAAGTCTAGGCTCCCTTATTTCTCCAACTGTTGTGGAGGATTTATCTGCCACAAGACAACTTGAAATGGAAGAACAGTAAATAATAAAGTTAGTATAACTAGAGGTTCTCCCATTGTGATTTATCAACTCCAGAAAGATCAGTTTTGTTTAAATGTTTATGTGTTGTCAGCTGTGACAATACTGAAGGCTGCATACTAGGTTGTAGCTACTATGCAGTATATCTTACTCAGCACGGTGGCTACGACAAAATATCATACACAGGGTAACCTAAACAACAGAAATTTATTTCTCTCAGTTTGTAGTCTGGCAAATCCAAGGTCAAGGTGTCTACTGATTCAGTTGCTAGTGAGGGCTCTCTTCCTGGTTTGCAGAGGGGTGCCTTCTTACCTCCTCACATGGTGGAGAGAGAGCAAGAGATCTCCCTTGTGTCTCTTCTTATAAGGGCATAAATCCCATAATGGAGGGGGACTCTACCCACATGACCTGGTCTAAACCTAATTGCCTTCAAAGGCCTCACCTCCACCTACCCTCACATTGGGGATTAGGGCTTTAACGTATGAATCTGGGGGAGATGCAACATTCAGTCCATATAGCACAGTGGGTACTTTTCATTAATACAAACAAACAAACAAAAAAAAAAAAAAGAAGAGAGAAATATAACTATCTATAAGAAGAAATAAATAATAGTAAATGAAAAATACAGACTCTTAAGCAAAATCAATGTACTCAAAATTCTAAAACTGTAGTGTTTACTGAGATATTTCAAATAACTTTAGCTGGCTTTGGGCAAAACACATGGACTGTAAAATGACAAAACATGATACAGCATTTCTTGAGATTTGACACAGTGCACAGAGGGAAAGCTGCAGAAAGAGTAAACATTCTTGTCTGACTCCAAAGGATAAAACCAAGTGCTCAAAGATGAAATTAAAGACAAGAAAACCAGATATTTGTCTCAGGAAATAAGACTAACGTTTTCAATCAGATTATTGAAGTATTGTTTCCCTCATTATTTTAGGTTGATCTGGTAAGTAAACCCATATAGTAAATCTTATGCTGACAGGTAGCTAGATTAAGTGGCCTGAGAGTTCTTTTTCAATTTCCAATTTCTTTGATTTGTAACACAATTAAGTAATTTATAATGAGATGAATAATAGAATTACTTTGAAAGGATGCTATGCATATTTAATTTGTGTTTGATTCAGATTTAAACCTAACCATTTTGAAAAGCTTTTTGTTCCCTGAATTATTTTCTGCTTTTTATTCCTTCACTGTGCTATGCTTTTATTTGGACTATTATGATATTTAAAAATATGTCTAGCTGTAACCACAGAGGATGCTATAGCTTCCCTTAGTATAGCAACATAATTAACTCTCCTGCCCTGTTGACTTGGCGTTTTAACAATGAGGTTCATAAAAATTCTATCTGCAGATCAAATATTTGACTATAATTCCATGTACCAAATTTGATGGTCATGGTTTTCTTCCACCCTCTATGCACATGCTTTAATATGAGAACACAATGTTACTATCTTCTCTAGCAGAAAAAAAAAAAAAATTCTAGCATAAGGAACAGCAAGGGCAAAAGCCCAACAGAATTAAAGTATGTGACATGTGGAGGGAATGCTGAGGCTTGATGTAGCTGGAGCACTGTGTATGAATGGAAGAAAATATTAAATTCTGTCGGATAAAATGACTTAAGTTTGAAATATTTAATTTTGACCAAAAATTGTTTCTTCTCAGATAAGAGTAGAAGGACATCCCTGGAGAACTATGGTTCTCCCTGGAAAATGTACCTTTGACTTCAAAATATCACTGAAGAATTTGTGTCTAAAGCCTCCTTGGAGACAGACCTGTGGTGAAAGCAAAAGGGGTTGTTTTGGAAGCTCTTTTTCTCAGAAAAAAGCTGAGTAGGAACACAAACTACAAGATATATGACCATTGAATCTCAGCATTTTTTAAAGTTAGTGGTAGTAGGAAAAGCAACATAAGAATTCCAGATTCTATAGGGAACTCCCCAAATTTACATTTGCTCCTAACTGATCTTGAATCTTGAAAGTGAGTGCAGGTTTGTGTCCCCCAGAATTCACATGCTGAAGTCCTAATCGCCAGTGCGATTGTACATGGAGGTGAAACCTTTGGAAAGTAATTAAACTTAGAAGAGGTCATGTGGGTCCCCCCATCTCCATTTTGGGATTAGTGCCTTTATAAGAAGAGACACAAGAGAGCTCTCTCACTCTCTCTCCACTATGTGTGAATGCAAGAGGTCATCCCTCAGCAAACCAGGAAGAGAGTCCTTGCCAGGAACTGAATCAAAAAGCACCTTGGCCTTGAACTTTACAGAATCCAAATTGAGAGAAATACCTGTTGTTTAGGCCACCCTGTGTATGGTATTTTGTTATAGTAACTGGACTGAGTAGACATACTGCATAGTAGCTACAACCTAATATGCAGCATTCAGTACTATCACAGCTGACAACATATGTCCATTTAGCTAAAGCTGCTCTTTCTGGAGTTGATAAATTATAATGGGAGAACCTCTAGTCATAGTAACTCTCTAGGAGTAGGCAGACCACCATCAGGAAGGTCTCGCTTACCACCTGTAGTGATAATCCAAGCCATGATGCCCTTTTGCCTGATACTGCCTGCTGCCTCCAAAAGCAAATTACACCAGAAAAAGCAAAAAGCAGCAAGTATCTCAGGGATTCACATGCTTATTATCCATGAAAATTTAAGATGCAAATCAAAGTAACCCTTTCTAAAAGAAAAATGGCTACTCTTAACAGGCAAACATTTATTCTCTTTATTTTTCCATTCTGCTGAAGAGGTGATGATATTACTACGAGGCCATTCTGGTTGGTTAGAAAATGACACTATTCAAATCTTGCTAAGACATCGATGCATTTCCAATTCCTCCTCTCTGTTCATGCTGCTTCATGCCACTACACACCTGCACTGATACTAGCATTTGAGGTGGTTGATTTTCTGCCAAGTCCATTGTAATGGAAGCTGTGTTGAATAGGCATGGGCTGAAGGTACTGGAACCCATTTTGGCCACACTCTTTTATTTGAAAAACAGAAGCAATAGGTTTCTGGTCAATGATTTTAACACAGTGGTTTTTGACTGGGATTTTGGCCCCCACTGATATTTAGCATTGTCTGGAGACATTTTTGATGGCCGTGACTGTGGGGAGAAGATGCTACTGGCATGTAGTGGACAGAGGCCAGAGATGCTGCTAAATATCCTTCAGTGCACAGGACATCTGCCCCTCTCTCCCAACAAAGAATGTCTGGCCCAAAGTGTCAATAGTGCCATTGATGAGAAACCCTGTTCTAATGGAACCAAAGGATTTTTTTTCTTAAATAATCACATATTCAGGGAGCTTGTGCTTCACTTTGGCATGAAGTAGGAGTGGTAGAGCTTGATTAGTTCAAATGAACTCAAGGTAGATACTTAGGTTGCTTTGAAGAAGCACAAAAAGCAGCAAGCAACAACTGAAAGCTTATAGCTATTGCTTTATTAGCAAAGCAAAAAAGACATATTCAAAATGTCATAGACAATAGACTTCTTAAAGTAGAATGTGTGGTTATTAGGAGGCAAGAAAGGGGAGGTGGGAGGAAGGATGGTGAGAGGCTGGTCAATGGACACAAAATTGCAGCTAGATAGACAAAATAAGTTGTACTGGTGTACAGTCAACTCAGGAATCTATAATTAACAATGATTTACTGTATTTATCAAATGACTAGAAGAGAGGAAATCAAACGTGCACATCATAAAGAAATGATTAAGTTTTGCAATGATGAATATGCTAATTACCCTGAATAGATCATCACAAATTGTACACCTGTGTTGAAATATAACTGTGTATCCTACAAATATGTACAATCAATATGTTTTGACAAAAATATTTTTTAAAAAGTAGAATGATTTTGGGGGGTGGGCATTTTTCAGATTAAACAAGATCAACAAGAGTAACAGCAAGGTTGTGGCTGCCCCGATTCATGAATCGCAAATAAAAGCTAATTAGATCTTTAACTAAATTTGTTGTCATTTTGTTTTCTGACAGGTACAGACGGAAGGAATTTGGCTCCAGAGTTCACACCCTTCACTTCTATGCTAATGTTTGGTCCAGAGGATCAGATACTCTCTCTCCTGACACCTATTTCTTCTTTCCCTTGCTAATTTTCTGTTGAATATAAGTGTATCTACCATTAGGATGCTTAATGAAACAGAAAAAATAAATAAATAACAAGGAATCCAGATATCACATCTGCTAGAAATTAAATGGAGAAAGTTAGGACCCTGGTCATACGTGGACTTCATGTATGGATGCCCCCTCCCCCGGTCATACTCCCTTCCATAGTCTCACATAAATGGAGCCATTTCTCAGGGTGAGAGGCTTTGCAGTGCACCACATATGCCTTCTGCACCTTTGCCTGCCCAGGTGAGCACTCATGTTACCTTCCTAGGAATATTTCTTGCTAATCCTCTGCTCTTATGCTTCCTCAGACAAGCCCAACTGATCACTGGGCATGTTTTTCTATGTTCTCTGCCTAGAATACCATGTCTTTCTTTTCCATGTACTCAGAGTCTGTCCATTTTTCAGCTCCCAGCTCAAGTTCCACCTTCTTCAGGTGATGTTTCCCATTTTGGTTCGTATGGTACTTGTTACCTATACTGCTCATTTGGCTCTTAATTCTAAAAAATATTATTTTGTAGTGTTATCAAAGCATTATATATACATATTTCTTTCCTTCTGAGTATGGAGTTGGATTCTTGAAAGTAGCAAGAATATCTTAGACTTCCTTGTATTCTCCTAAGTATTTAACAGTGCCTAATAAGTATTTAGTAAATACACAATAAATGTAGTTTGGTGAAAATGGACCATTCTAGTTCTGAAACTGAATCTAAATACCTGGAGAAATGAAGATCTAGATAAATTAAAAACTAACTTTGCCCCTCCCCAATTTTGTCCCTTTTTACTACTGCAATCTCTATTATATACAAATAACATAAAACATCCAGTGTAGGTCAATGGATATTATGATAAAAAACAGGGAAACAACTAAAGAAAAACATTATCTTTAGGGATTTCTTAGCACCAAAAAGTGATACAATTATTTTTCTTTCTTTTTTTTTGGTAGAGGGGTCATAGTTTATATACTGTGGATGTTTTTGTTAGTAGCTTTTGCAAGAAGGGATGTTGGTTTAATCAAGTATTTGTGTATAAACACTGCTTTGAAGAAAAGCTGCTGACATTTTACCGGCATGAGCAAATACACACACACATACTCATGTACAGTGATTTTTTTCTCCTGTGGCATTCAGGCCAAACTGCTTTCCTAAACTTGCCTTTATTGCAAATACAGTGCTAAAGAGGTGTTAGCAACGGTGCTAAAGGAGACAAAAACCTCTCTGGGAGTAAGAAAGCAACTGTGAACCATGTGATTTGATGTCGTCAGCCCTCAGTTGCTTGCTTCTACCCTTTCCCTGGTTGGGAGTTTGTCTGTAGAGGAAGAAATCTGAATGGAATAGGAGCAATTCCTAGGGACTCTGCAAGATCAGAGGCCTGGGAGAGGCAAGAGACATGCAAAGCACACAAAAAAGAAAACATTCTGATTTTAAACTCAATTAAAATCCATGGGGCTCCTGGCACTTGAATGCGGAGGAAGACAAGAAAAATGGCTGGTCATTTTTTCTTGCCAGCCATCCTAGAAATGAAAGGAAAAATGCTGGTTGTCTTAAGACATGTCATCAATAATTTCCACTGAAGAAATCCACTGACAGATAAACTGATTTAGAGAAAGAACAATTAGCTAAAGATAAAGTTTATAAGGATTTCCTATTCCTAAGAAGCCCAAAGAACAGGCTGAATTCTTTTAAAGCTTATTGTCCCGGATGCCTTTATCTTCCTGGTACCCTAGTTATCTTCTATTGATAATTTATGCTTTTCAACCAAATTGCACAATAAATCACCCCACCTCGGACTGTGCAGCAGATGTGACACTAACAAAGTTCTGAGTCATTTGCAGAAGGCAGGCTGGTCCTGAGAAAAAGGACTGACATAGACAATCAGAATCTGTTTTTATTTTTACAGGTAAAAGCTGGTTTTGTAAGAAAATTAATTTATTTCTGATAGCGAACAGGATAAGTACACCTCAGTGGAAGTCCAACTGATTCTAGGATACCAAAAGCCACCTTTCACTGTTGACATTCTCTAAAATAAAAATAAAAAGACATTTATAATCTCACCAAAGAAAACCAAAAACCTAAACTCAGCCTAATGCAGAGCATCTGTCCTATTTCATTAACAACGTTTCCTGGAAATGGAGCTTGCCTGCTTAGTGCTTTTGACATCTGAAACCCAGTTGAAAATAACACTGAAGAATAAGCCTCAATAGTGAGAACTGCAAGTCAGACAGTAGACTGCTATTTATCTCTTCCCAATCAATTTTCTTCTTCTTTCCGGGATATGGTCACCAGCTAGAGACATCATTTCCCAACCTCTTCACAGCTAGATATGGCTGTATGACTAAGGTCTGGTCAGTGGAATGGGAACAGAATGGATGGATACTATCTTTGTCCAGCTCCCCCAAAAGGAAAGTGTTTGCCCTGGACTGCCTCTTGTGCCCATTTTGCAGGAATGTGGTTGAGGCTATGACCCAGCTTCCATCATGCAGATGAGGTAAACCCCCCAGTAAAGATCATGGCAACAAGCTGCAAGTGATTTGTGTTCCCAATGACCTTGTGGAACATGGCTCTCTTTTCAGCTTAATCCAATTATGCTATCAAATGAGACAGAAAACAATATCTTATATCCTTTAGCCTCATGTTTTAGGGTCTTTTTATTATAGCAGCCTAGCCTTTATATTACATAATGCAGGATTCATGTCTAAATCTGTGTGAACTCACTACATACCTTTATGTGTATCTACCTACTTGCTGTATTCCTCTCCTAGAACAATCTTTTTGTGCAAATTCTTAGCCCATCATAGAAGGCTGGAAAGTGCTTTTCGGGACCCATCTTTCAGCAGCTGATGGAATCGAGTTATTGATTACTTACTTCTAAGACCAATTGCAATTTCTAAAATGTGCTCATCTAGTTATTATCATTCCAACATATGCAGCCATAGCCGTTAGGTACAAACTGACATTTCTTGCTGCAAACTCTGCATGTGAGGTTTCTGTATGATTATTCTGTCCTTTGGGAGTGTGCACACAGTCACTGCACTATAAATGCATTTTTTCATAAGTACAAACAATAACAAATCTGGCAGAGGGACTATTTGTCATCCTATTGAACCTGGAATTAATGCATGCTGGCCCATTACTAGGGAATACAGGTTCCATTACAAATAAGAAAAAAGAATCTCTCTAATTCATGATATTAAGGGTAAAGAGGGTTTGTGAGTGTGGGTAAAAGTCAGATTGATCGAGTATAACTAAATGTAGTTGTTTTTTTACTTTCAAATATAGTATTTTTTATGTATTTAAAAAATTTTCTAAATTCATATTATATTCTCTTAGTTGTATTATTCTAATGACTCATAGAGAAAAAAATTTTGTCTAATACTTCACTCAAAAGGAGCCATGCATGTCAGTGGTAAATTTTTACAGATTCCAGGCTAATGCAGTTTGGATGCTGATTTTATGGAGAACAGAAGAGAATGTAGCACCATGTTGTCTTTGCTGTGGCGTGATGTCAGTAATGGTCGCTAAGGGAGGGAGAGCTGGAAAGTTGAGATTTGGAGGCTGTTAGACTTTTCAGGACTTGCTTGAAGAGAAGATTCACTGTGTCCCCAGCCCATCTTAGCTGGCTCCTGACAAAGTGGCCCCAGTATTATGACAGATTGTTACATGGCACCATTTCAAGAGTGTGGCTTTCGGTAAAGCAATGAGGGTCCCATGATCTGCTGGTCTTATTACATATCCAGAGGGTCGTCTTCTGGCCAAAAAATAGAAGATCCTCTTCCTGAGACCGAGATATTAATTTTAAATCTCATAATTTTTATAAGGATACATACCGTGAGTATGAAATTATGCAATGCTGTCACCCAATGAGAAAGAACATCAGGACTTTAGAATTTCAAAATCCTCCCAGGAACCTCATCTTTAGTGATTGGCTGGACTTTAATTTCAACCTTGCTCTTGAGCTTCCCCACATGCTCACATGCTACTGGTTCCCACTGGTTCTAATGTGCCACATAGCCTAACTGTCTTATGTGTCACCCTACCACATGTCATCAGGTTCAAAGATTACACCATGGTGAAAAATTACATGTTATAATTCCTCATCCTGTCTTTCACCATTTCTTGCAAACTTGGTCTTACTCAGGACTGCAGAGGTGATCCTTGGAATCCTAATGGAGCCTTCTGGCCACACCATTGCCACTTCTTATCTTGAGCACTGCCCGTACCTTTCTTCGATAGAAACCCTCTAGAGAGAATCCAGAAGAGGGAAAGCACCCCAGCTGCAGAGAAATGAGCGCTCTGGGGAGAAGAGAGACAATACAGCCCAATTCCTCATGGGGGCACTATATCCCCAAGCCTCTGCCAGAGGCTTCTGCAGCCCCATTAATATCATGTTTGTCTATCTCAGGAATGTACCCAAAGGCAAATGAGGGTAATGATGCTAAATACACCGACTGCTAGAAAAGTAATCATTCCAGGGGGAAAGACTCTGAATTTATGTGGTAAGCCCATAGTTCCTCTAAGAATCGCTGGGAAAAACCTGCGAAATCATTTGGCTGCGTTTAGTTCCACATGGAGATGGAGGGGTTCATCAGTGGTCAGTCTGAGCTAAGCTAGTACCCTCGGGACCCTCACTCTGTCCAGTTCCCCACATTCTGTTAATTTTTTTCCTTTTCCTCAAGCATGCTAAAGAATTCTATTCAGAAAAAAATGTGGAAGGTCCCCTACAAAATGTGGTTTCCCCTGCCCTCTGCCCCCCACGTGCAGCAGCTGAGGCTCGGCCCAAGGCTGTGCCCTGCAGTGCTGCCGCTGACCACCGGAGGGTCGGAGTCAGCGTGTTCATTACACTCACAAAGACAAGGCAGGGATTTGCTTCAACATTTAAAAAACACCCATCTTCAGGGGTGGAGAAAATAAGCGTTTCCTAGCAGGAGGGAAGTAGTAGCCTATAGACTTAATAGCTTAAAAGCACTGATTATATTTTCCTGCTCTATAAAGAACAAAATTGCTAATGACACTACCAGCCTACTGTGAGTTTTTCCCTCCTGCCTGCACAAAACACTTTCCAAAAAAAGGTCTGGCTCCTGTGGGCAATTCACAAAATCCAAAAACTGAATGTAGGGCACAGAGGGCACCCTCATGTGGGAGAAGCCGGCCGCTACCCATAAACCACCTAACAAGGAGTTTTCCTTAGTACCTAGTTCTACTGAACGAAGACATTTAAATGAGAATCTTACTCACATGCGGTAAGGTTATTACGTAGCAACGTGAAGTGTTAGGAGAAAACAAACTTCCAAACACCATTCGCTGGGGAGTCTAGGCAGCCTTATCTAGATTCATGGATATGGAGCAGAAATTACCTGAGATGGATACTTTAGAATTTGAGTACATTGTTATATGATTAATCACCTTGTATACATCAGATAAAATGAATCATTGTTTTCATAAATACTGACCATCTCTTTGAAGAAAGGGGGCCAATTGGTTTGCGGAAATGCCCTTCTCCTCATTTGTTTTCCTTCAGTTGTTACTCGTGTAAAATGAGCCTACAACAACTGTGTACCATGTTGACATCTATTAAAACTGCCTGAAAAGTTGTCTTCTGTTGCCTGCTAGGTTTTGTGTCCTGAGATAATGAAAAGCCAGGATAATTTAGATTGCAGCGTTCCACAGAACTTTACATTAGGCCTTAATAATGAAGTCAAAACCACTTTCTATACTATTCAGAGAAGGAAGGGCCTGCCTCCTTAGCAGGGCTGGAGGGAGTGGGGGTGGAGGGGTGTAGAGGAGGACAGAGCATTTGCAAAGCAAACCCAAGTCCCTGTCTCTCAGGCAGGGGCCCTTGTCTGTTTCAGCCATGAGGCACTTAGAGAAATAAATGTCATTCTTTTTTAAGACAGGTTCACACTGACTGTGTTCACACTGATTATTCTAGGGCCAAAAGGCATTCAAAGGGTTAGTAGTGTCAGAAAGACCTGGCTTTGAATATGAGCTCTAGCATGTGCTAGCTGGGTCACCTGAAGCTGTTTCCATTTTTGAAAAAGTGGAATCAATAATACTGCTTTTTTGTCTCACAACTCTTTAAAAAATACTTTAAGCCTGTAGTCAAGTAGGAATTGTCACACATCTAGTTTTCACCTAAATTCATCAATTGTGGACATTTTGCCACATCTGCTCTCTCTCTCTTCACATAACACTGTACGGTGGTTGTTGAAATATGCGAAAATAAGTTGCAGATTTGATGACACAAATAATTCACAGATATCTCTTTAGAAGCCAGTCTCCTTTATAACCACAGTGCCATTAAGTCAGCCAAGAAATCTGTGACCCCAATACTATAATACTAATATGTAGACCATATTCAAATTTCCCCAGTTGTCCCAGGAATATTTTTATACTTAATTTCCCCCCCCATCCAGGATCTAGTTAAGGATCACAACTTACATGCATGTGGCTGTCATCTCTGTCATCTTAGTTCAGAGCATTCTCCCTAACTTTTTTGTTTTTCATGACTTTGACATTTTTGCATAGTCAGGCCAGTTGTGGCCAGTTGTAGAATGTCCCCAAATCTGAATTTGTCTATTTCTTCATAACTATATTCAGGTTAAGCTTTTCAATAACAATGCTATATATGAGATGTTGAATAATTCCCATTTCATACACAAAGAGCACATAATGTCAGTTTGTCTCATTACTGGTGATGTTAACTTTGCTCACCTGGTTAATGTATTGTCAGCCAGATTTTTCTGTGGTAAAGATACCATTTCCCCTTTGTATGTAGTTAATAACTAACCTGTGGCATGATGTTTTGAGACTGTGCAAATATTCTATCCTCTAGCAACCTTTTTACCAATATGTTTTAGCATCCATCGATGACCTTTGCCTGAGTCAGCTACTACATTCATGGTTGAAATTGTGATTTTCTATTTTCTTTTTCCCTCTATTAGCTGACATTCTTCTGTAAAGAGCCCCCCTCTTTGAGTATTATTTTGAATTATTGCTTTTAAAGTTAATGTGTTATAATCTAATAATACCTACCTTAAGAATTGTTATGAGGATTAGAACAAAGTTATGTAAAACCATAGTGGGCATTATTTGTAATGATAATTATTATTTTTTCCTATGTGCCAGAAGCTAAAGTATCAATTTAATATTATAGTAGAGCACAAATTTGTCGCTGGAGTTTGTCTTGTCTGTGGAAGAAACAATGATGGGGCTACCTGACCAAAGAATTCCCTGAAGTCCTCTGGCTTGTGGTTAAAAGATTCCCTCTTTCTTGGACATCTAAATGGTACCTATTGACTGGTCAATCGATTCACAGCTGCTCACTTTCTAGTCGCATCTCTGCTTCCATCTAAAGACCCACAGCATGAATAGCTCCTTTGCTGGTCTCTGCTATCTCTATGGGGATTGGGGGAGGGGGGTCATCCTTTCAAATGGGAGGCAGCTCCTGTTTGCTGAGAAGCCATCACCAGCAGGAAGTCTTGGGGAAGAACAGCAAACAGGAAGTGGAGGCAGCAGCACTATCTGGTGAGTTGCTTGCTCATTTCTAATTCCTCCTTTTTGGTGTTCTAGGGAGTCTGATGTCCTTGGTGCTGAATTTGCTCATTGGCGGTAAGTTAGTAAGGTCTTTAGGGAAGCACATCAATGCTCTCAGGGAGCTGAAGGATATTTATATACATATCTTAGAGACAGGATTTGGGTCCAAGAGTTACTAAGTCTTGCCAAGAACATAACCACTAATGGCCCTGAGGTTTGACAGAAGGAAGAGCAATGTTTAGGTTGAATTCATTACTGCATTTGGCAAATAGTCATTAATGGAATTATTAGCTAAATATACTCTGCTTCTCTCAACCCTACATGTGCCGGTTTGTTTGAAAATGTGAGTGCGTGTGCACGTGCATGTGTGGGTCAGGGATGGGAGGTAGAGATGACTTTATTGAATAACCCCTGTTCACCTCCTCCTTCCCTATCCATTCTTTGCCCATCTTTGCCTTGCTCAGTGCCCAGGAGGCTGATCCCTGTGAACTATATTATCTGGGGTTCTTTCCCATGTGGCTTCCAATTGGGTTTAGCAGTGGGAGTCTCCAGCAGGAGCTCAGATGGCAGAAGGAGAAAGAGGTCTCTCCCCACTGCCTCCCTGGCAGTCTCTGGTTTGCTCCATACTACAGCTCTCGTGGGCCTCTCCTCCATAGCTCCTGCTCTCACTGGAGATAGCTAATATTCTGTCCATCTTTGCCTTCAGCTCTAAGGGTAGTAATGGTTCCCTGTTTGGCAGTGTCCAGGTGCCTCACCATCCCATTTTCTTATCCCTGCCACACTCTTGTAAATAATTTCTTTACAAAAGTCTTTTTTCAAGCCACCTGGGATGGATTCTATTTCCTGTCAGGACTCTGCTACATCCTGACTTACCTGCTATCTGAACTAGATGGTTACTCAGTCCTCTCCACCACTCTGGGTGGTGTATCTTGGCTGAGAGCTGGGTAAATTGAAGCTCAGAGAAATTACAAGACATGCCAAGTGTCATACACCTACCAAGTGCTAGTGCCCACGTTAGCATTTCCCTAATGCTGCACACAGTGCTCCTACATACAGTGTTTCTGTAAGCTGTGTAGCACCTTCTTCAGAGATGGTCTAGGAAGTTTTTAATTTCATAGGTGATGAGTTGCCTAAAGATATTTATGCCACTTGGAGCAAACACCATGGAATCTAACACTAAATGCTTTGGAGTTCCCTAGACCCTGTTAGATTTTTATTTCTCTCCGTCCAATCACTTTACTTCAGATTCACAGGAAAGGTCATTTGCTGGTCAAACCTATTATATCAGTGAACCTGATTGGAGGAGATGCAGATCTGAGAAGAGTAATTTTCTCAGAGCTAGTAATTTGCAGTCACCCTAGGAATTGTAAAGAGAAAGCAGTCAAACAATTGGAGGACTAGACCAATGTGCTGTTAAGCTTAATTATAGTTTGCTCTGTTTGCGAGACTCTGCCATCTCATTAGCCTTCTTCTTTTCCTCTTTTCTCTTTTTCCTGATCTTTTCTCTTTTTCTAAATCTTATGTCCATACTCCTGCCCTACATCCTATCTTTCTTCCTACGACTATTGTGGAATTTTTCTTCTTGTCCCAAAGCTGCCTCAGTTCCCCGTGAGTGTGCTGTTCTTTCATGGAAATCACCTTTAGTAGGGAATGGAGGGCCTGTAGGTTGGGGGCTCAATGAGACAGATAAAGCAACACCTGTCTTCTTTCCTCCTGGGCCTTTTCTATGAAATCTCATTTTCTCGATAATTGTCACAACACTATTTTGGCCCTTCATCCTAGATGGGGTTCAATATGGATCTTCAGTACTTCCTTTTTAATTTAAGAAATTGCAGTTGAGAAGATTTCTGGTTGAAAGTTACCTGGCAGGCCAGGGTGGGTAGGTTGGGGTGTGGCTTCCAGTGGCCTGAGTTCTAAGGGGGCAGAATCCAGGTGATGTAACAAAACCAGCACAGACTGGGGACTTCCCTTTTGTCCTGAACTCTGAGCTGTCTCTGAGAGTGGGGGACCCATAGTACAAGCCTTTTCTGAATGTGGTATGGGAACCACCTGACTCAGGTCACCTTGTTGCTTGTCAACTACACAGATTCCTGGGCTCTCTGGAACTTATTAAAGGGAATCCCTGGGGATAAATCAGCATTTTAAACAAATTCTCAGAGGAGATTCTTACGTACACCACAGTACAAGAATCACATTTATTAGCTGAATAATCTGAGAAAGTTAATGAACTTCTCTGAGCCTTAGTTCCTTCAACTGTAAAATGGGGAGAAAATCTCTTTTATAGAGGTGTTATAAAAATTAAAGCATTATTTAGTCCTTTGTCTAGAATACTTTAATAATTAATAAATAATTACAACCAATGATTCTTACATGATAAGAGTGAATTGATTTGTTAATATTTACAATGACTGGCGTTTGATATTTAGTAAAGACACAGACAACAAAAGGAAGATTTTTAAAAGCGTAACCAATGACCTGGACTATAAATTGGAACATGCCTACATCAGTAGAGAAATCATAAGAAGCATCTATCTTGCTATTTTCCATTCCACAAAATCTTGCAGCTAGAAAAATTAAGTAATAAGTTATCATGCTGCCCAGAAGGTTTTTCTATTTCCTTTGGAATTTTGAAATTTATCTGGAGGACAAAAACCCAAAAACCAAAAAAAAAAAAAAAAAAAAAAAGAAAAAAGAAAAGGGGGGGGTGTTATTATTCAAATAGAAGACAGTTTTACACACTTCTGAGGGTGAATCTTCTAGTAATGCATTGCAAATGAGTATATGAAATAAGCAGTGATTTTTGACAGCATTGCTGATATAGAAAGTTCTTTTGTGATCTTCTGTAAGAACAGAAGGTCTTACATTTTAATATACACCCTGCTGAGAAACTTGCAACTGATTTATGACCTCTCAAACCTGTGCTTTGCATTCTGCAGGCACACGAGAGAAATCGTGGGTCTAGCAAAGGGGAAAAAAGGCTTCTCCTCCTCTAAAAATTAAATTCCAATTTGGTATGAAGATGATCTCCAAGATGAAATAAGAACATAGACAATAAGATGACAAAATTGAAATGTATAATCAGGACCATAGAAATTTAATTGCATTAGAATATTATGAGCATAGGACCAGAAGATGGAAATCCTTCACCAGCGATTCCTGTCCCTCAGTGACCAAAAAAGCCCATGGGGTGCTTAAAAGATTGTAGATTCCTGGGCCCTGTTCCAGATATACTGACAACCTCTTCAGAGGCGAGGCCTGGAAATTTGACTTTTAAAAGCTTCCTAAATTTGGAAATAATTAATGTAGATTATATATACAAGAGAAACATATGTATTATCTCTTAATTCAATGTTTCCATGAACTTTTTGAAGTGTGTATCTATATGTGTATGTGTGTATCTATAGATATATGTGTGTGTGTATGTATTTATTCTGAACTCTGTTTGCCAAAGCAAAAAGTGACAGACATGAAGTTCATAACTCTTATCATAGGAATTCTTACAGTAGGAAACACAAGAGGAGCACAACTTTCCCTATGACTAATCTGAAAGAAATCTCCCTTTTAGCATTGCATGGATAGGGCCCGGAGGGATCAAGATAATGGGACCAACAGTGAGTACTCATTTTTCTCTGGTGCTATATTTAGCAAAGCCCTTAGCCCACCAAGGGGTGTGAGGCTGTGTGTCCCTTCTGTGCAGAGTGGTCCAAATATTATTCTGTTTGGGCTGCTGACTTTCCTCCAGTGGTGGGCAGGGTCTCCCTCAGGTGCAAGCAATAAGAGAGTGCGATGTATATAGAGTTTTAAGACAATAATAAAACTCTCTAAATGTTTTCTGTTATCACCACATGCCAGCAAACATGAAAAACAAAAACATGTCAATGATAAAATACTTCTCCCATAAGTTGAACTTTCAGAAGGAGAGAACAAACCTAAAGATGCTAGTGACGGGGGGATGGAGGGAGGGGGCTCGGGAAGTGAAAGGTCAGGCAAACAGCATAAAGAAATATCACAATTTTTAAGAATGAATATGCTAATAAATAAAAATTTAAAATAAAAAATCTTTTGTTAGTCTAAATTCTAGCAATTGCCGTTGAGTTTTAATAGCATATATGCACATACACATATACGTATACACATACTTAGCAGTGCAGTGCTTACAAAGACAAAGAGTCACAACTTGCGTTCCTTCAATCTGCCATTCTGCATGGAGTTTTAAATATGTGCTTCGATTTAAAAATAGTGTCTCCTTGGAGTTATTATTTGTGCTTTAATTTAAAAGCAGTGAAACTGGAATGTGAAGTACGAGGTGAAATATGTTTGGTAAGTGCAAATTTAATTCACATAAAATATTTTGTGGAATGTGAAAATATCTTTAAAAATTGAAGTTTTTTTCCCCATTTAAAATTGTTCAAAAGCTAAATAATAAATCAAGAAAATAAAATGTTATTTACTGTACAAAACTGTAGTTACCAAAATTGTTTCAATTGAAGATGTTTCACTTATTTACTATTTATTTGCACCAGCATGATCTTATATGCAAAGTTCAGTAAAAGACAATTTGTAATCTGTTTATTTCTTATATAATCCACATCATAATATTAATGAAAATACTTCTGTCTTATATATAGGAAGTGTTGTTAGGGAACAGTCTGCTCCAGTGGCAAATACACTAGGTATAGTGTCGCTCCCCTGAATTTCCCCGCTGCCAAAATCACTGTTGCTGTGGTTCACAGCTTCTGCCTCCAGCTCTATAATCTCCACTCCACTGTCATGGTTCCTTGCATTTGTACTCGTTGCTCACATCTCTTTTGTTTCCACTTTCCCTTTTCCTTTCGCACAATTTCTTGTTTTATTCTGTGCACTTGGCTCTTTTGCCAGAGGCATGGTTTTGACCACCAGGGCCAGCCAGTGAGAATACCCTCTTACCCCTGTTTGGAACACTTGCTGCCACAGGATGAAGAGGTTTTTGCCCATATGGTTGTAGGGCTGTTATTGTTAGCTGCTTGGAATCCACTCCTTCTTGCCTTTTCCTTAATTCCTGGCAGTATTCCAGAAGTAGAAGTCATCAGGCTTAATTATTTCTGAAGTAAACAGTAGTAGAACTTTACCTATAATGCTAAATTATTATAATAAGCTCTGGTGGTGAATTTAATGAACTTAAAATGGAGGGCTTACAATAAAATAAAAAAGCAAACACTCCCATTATCATCTAATTTCCTCACATATGATATTACTTTGAAAACTGTGCCATAGCATCATCTCACTCTTATCTGTATAGTACTTGCTATTTCATTTGCATTATTTCATTTGCTGTTTAGAACAATCCTATTATCAGACACAGTTATTACTGGCCAATATTATTTCCATTTTAGAAATGAGTAAACCATTTAATTGAGTAAAACCACTTAAGCCTAAAATTACATGAAAGGCCAGTGGCAGCGAAAAAAAAAATTCCCAACACCAAACTGCTTCTAAGTATCATTGTAAACCTTCTCTTCATTATATTATAGCAAGATAGCTCTGACTCTTTGGTAAGCAAAATTTAGTGAATATTGACTTTAATTCTCATTTTATAGTTGGAGAAAAATATAAAGGAAGTCACGGGATAGGGACAGTCTCTGTCCCAGAAAAGTTTATAATCTAGTAGGAGGAGCTTATAAAACATTAGGTTTAAACACTTTAAGTAAGTTCTCACATTTTATGGTTTCATGAAAACATTTCAGTGCTCATGTAAAGAAAAAATAATTCAAATTCAGGATGCTCTTACTTTAAAAGATATCATAAGATCTTATGGTAGAGATCTGCTTATCCAAGTACCTAAATGACATAGTCTCTTTCATCATAAATAGAACCTTTATTTAAGGGACACAAACATTTTTATTTAAGCACCAGATAGATTCAGTGGCTGCTTAGATTCGTAATAGAGGGGATGGTGGCAAAGTGAATTATGTTTCAACAAAAGTATTATTACTGGAAATTAAGTGCTTAAAACTTCCTTTATATCTCTTCCTACCCTGCCCATCCTCCAAGACTCACTCCAAATTGCACCTTCTTAAACATCCTCTCATCTCCCCAGATGAATGAGATACCTTTCTCTAGGCCCCTGCAGAGACTATGCTGGGGATTTCTTTCTTTGTCCAGCCCAACATCTAATGCTTCACCTTGTAACAGAACCCACAGTTACCATATGGATTCACCCTTCTCCCATTGTGAGTCCCAGGTGGTTGGAGTGGGCCAACTCTTCCTTGATTCCATGAGCCTGTGGTAAAAGACTAGTCAAGCAAAGCCAGAGTGACTAGTTCAGAGTGGGTCCAATGAGCTTCCATCACAAGGCTTTTGTAAGATTGCTGTAAGAGAAAATGACTTTGGTGGTTGAAGAGCTGAGGGAATAGAAATCCAGATTGTGGGAGCCACTGTGGGGAAAGGGTTTGACTGAGAGTAAAGCCAATTTTGAGACAGAGCAGAACTAGGGGAAAAAGGAAGAGGGAAATTAATCTAGGGAGACAGGGACCTTTGTTGTCATCACTGAACTTCTGGATTTATTTATGCCTGACACTAGACCACCTCTGGACTCTTTGGTTATATGAACCAATGAGTCCTTGATTTTTACCTTCTGGAAAATTGAATTGTGTTTTCATTCAATAATTATAATAGGAATAGTCCTAGCTAACATAGAGACATTCATTTATTCTATTCTTAGGCCATGTACCATCCTCTGTCATGTACAGTTTTCAACTGTGAAACAGTATAATCCCCTAGCTTCAACTGGGAGCTTTTGAAGGCAGAGAGTGGCTGTATTGGTCTTTGTTTCCCCATAAAACCTGGCATTGCTCGGGTGTGTAAATACTCCATAAATACTGTATCTTGAAGGAAACAATTCATAAGTACTTATTTGAAATTTGATGGGTGATTCATTTTTTATGGACAGTAAGACCCACATGTTTATTTCAATTAACTTTCTGATGTAAAGCATTTAATTTGAGCATTATCTTTCTTTGGCATTCAGGAGGGAGCTATCACAACACTTTCAATACTAAGAGGTGCTTGAATTTGCTATACTTTTAAAATTCCATGGAAACACTTGGAACATCATACAGCACTTTCCAGTTTTTACTCTTTGCCTCTTTTTTAAATTATAAATTCTGCCTTTATTTCATGCCTTTTCTTTCATAAATAAGCATAGGCTCTTAAAAGTATCCACACAGCTTCCTGAATGCTTTGCTGCTTAGAAATTTCTTCTGCCAAATACCCTGGGTCAGCACCCTTAAGTACCACATTCCATAAAGCTTTCAGGCATAAACAGAATGCAGCCAAGTTCCTTGCCAGTTCATAGCAAGGGTGATCTTTGCCCCAGTTTCCAATAAGCTCCTCATTTCTATCTGAGACCTCCTTAGAGTGGTCTTTGTAGTCCACATTTCTATCAGCATTTTAGTCACCACAATTTAACCAGTCTCTAAGATTTTCTAAACTCTCACCAGCATTTAGGCTTTTCCTAGCCTGCTTTCCCAAATTCTCCCAGCTTCTGCCCCATACCCAGTACCAAAGCTGCTTCCACATTTTCAAGTATTTTTTTATAAGCAACACCTTACTCCTGCTTACCAATTATCTGTATTAGTCCATTTCTATTGTTTATAATATAAATACCTGAAACTGAGTAATTTGTAAAGAATCAATATTTATTGCTCCCAGTTTCGGAGGCTGAGAAGCCCAAAGTCCAGGGAACACATCTGGTGAGGGCCCTGTTCTTGGTGGTGATTCTACAGTGACATAGGGTATCACATGGCAAAATGGTGACATAGTTTGAATATGTTTGTCACCCCAAAGCTCAGGTTGGAAACTTAATCCCCACTGTGACAGTGTTAACAGTGTAGGAAATCCTCTTATAGTAATTAAAAGGCAGGGCCTTTAAGAGGTGATTAGATTGCAAGGACCATGCCCTACTGAATGAATTAATCCATTGATGGTTTAATGATGATCATGGGTGCGGCTATGATGGCTTTAAAAGGAAAGTGTGTGAGAAATTCTCTCTCTTGGTCAGCCATTTCTCCATGTGATACCCTCTATCACTGTAAAGTCACCACCAGGAACAAAGCCCTCACCAGATGTGTTCCCTGGATTTTGGACTTCCCAGTCTTCAAAACTATAAGCAATAAATATTGTTTCTTTACGAATTACCCAGTTTCAGATGTTTCTGTTACAAGGAACAGAAATGGACTAATACAATTTTTATGGCCCTCTTCCCACTTATTCCTATCTTATGATTCTATGAAATTTTCAAAATAAATAGAGAGGCTGCATAAAAGTGTAAGGAGCATGGACTTTCCCAGGTGGGTAGATCTGAGTTCAAATCCTGCCTCCTCCACTTGTTAGCTGTGTGATTGTGGCTTGTACTTAACTTCCTCAAGCCTGAATTTTAATTATTTGTAAAATGGGAATAATATTAACTTTAAGAAGACTGTAGAAAATAAGTAACTCAAATAAAACACCAAACACAGGCCATCTACTTTGTAGCTGTTCAATATATTGATTATAATTGTTGAAACAAGGTACCCAGTTCACATGTGTAATGACAGGAGCAAATTCCTATTATTCTGCAGATAATAGTCTTAAGGGAATCTGGTTTGGGGTCTACAGACATCACTGAGTAGATATACACACTATATCTCAAGCTTCTCTCATTCACTGTCGGGGTTTTGTAATTATTTCATCTTGGTTAATGTTGTGAGAAGAACAGATTCTAAATGAGGCAGCTGGTGCCCAAAGCTGAGCAGCAGCAATAAGGCATAACCAAACACAGTGGTTCCTTGTTTTTCTCCCACCAAGGTCTGGCTTAGCATCTAAATTTCATTTTCCCAATTTTGTATTTATAAATGCATTTTAATGACTATTTCTTCTCCCTAGGCTACACAGTTTCATGCCCCCTCCCTCCCTACTCCCCCTGGGTAGGCATCTGCCCATGTTCTTTAGCACAGATTCCTAAAACTAGCCTCTATTTTTTAATCTCCTAAGTCTTCCTGTCACTCCAGTGGCATCATCTGGTTTTGCAGATATTTCACAAAACCATGACAGGCATTAAACCGTAGAAACCACTTAGGGAAAAGGGAATATGAAACATTTACATACCATTATCCACAATGTGAGATTTCTATAGCAAATATTGCTTATCTGTGATAGTTCCAAAATGTGACCATCTATTTTACCTCTTGGCACCTTTCCATAAAACTATAATTATAGTCACAGACTTTGATAGTATTTATTTAGAAGAGAACATTATACACAAGTGAAAAGACGTTCCTCCTTTCCTCACCACACACTCTTCAATCCAATGCACCGTAATAATGCATTTGAGATGCATATTTCACTGCAAAGTATGCCTAAAGCTTTCACCAAATCTGCATTAAGGCACACTAAATCAGAGTCCAGCAACACTTTCCCAAACAGGAAATTATACACACAGAAATACATTCGTTCCTGATATAATCTGATAGACAAGCAAAATTAAAACCAATTTTCTCTCCATTCATTCACATAAAAAGAAAACCCAAATAATAGAGTTCAGCAGGTTTCCATTTGCAGAGAAACAGAAATGGAAATCACAGGACTTACCTGGCAGGAGTGGGGGCAAGTTGGAGGCAGGGCTGCTGGGGTTTTGGCCTACAGCATGTGTATTAAACACAAAGCCATCTTTGGCTGTTTTTCAAGACAGAGGCAAGGGGTGCTGCAGAAAGATACCAGGAACTCCTTATATGGAAAGAAGCCAGACTGGAGCAGCATGCAGAGTGAGCTGAATTAAATGTGCAGATTAAATGAACAGCTTGCTTTATGTACATCAGTTAAGTTCAAAGCTTTCTGGCCTACTGCTAATAGCAGGCTTGGCAAAGAAATAAACAGTGACCTGGTGACATGGGGCCTGGCAGAAGGCAGGCAAGAGCTGCTCTCCTCCTCTGGTTCTCTCCTCCCCCGACCTTCATTTCTGTTGCACCTTTTTCTTTCTTTATTTGGGGATTTCTCTACAGCACCTATTCTTGTGCAAAAAAGAAAAAGCTTGATCACTATTTGGTCCGAAGTCCCTGACCAAGAAGAGAAGAGAGGTGTGCTTAGAACATGGCAAAGGAGTTAGGACAACTGAGAACATAATAGCACGGACCCTGACGTCATAACCTGCTAAGAATGAGGGCCGCAGGTACAGAACATGCTGCAGTCCTCAGATGCAAATGTGGTCGTGCCCATCAAAGAACGCTAAGTGTGTCTGTGGTGTCATTAGTGCTGCTATTATTGTGTTCATTATTCATGGTGTCTAAAGGGTATTCTACTCCCAGCACAGTGAGTCTGGCAGGTATGTCCCTCCAACATCCAAGTAGGGGGAATAGCCTTTTCCCAACTGTGACTTCCTCCAGTCCAAGCCAAGGAGCTACACCTCTCCATAATTCTTAAATAATTAAAAGAGCTTATTGTAAAAGTTTGTAAACAAAATTAGAAAATACAGATAAACATAAAGAAAAAAACCCAAATTACCCACAATTCCACTCCCAAATTAATCACTATTATCATTTTTCTTTATGTCTTTCTCAGGAGACTTTTTAGGCAGTGTCTTTAAGTCTCAGTCAATCTCCTTCCAATAAAGCTGGATTTTATTATAATCTACTGGGTAGTCCTCTTCAAAGGCACTATAACTGAAATCCATACAGAAAATGTTTACAGTTTACATAAAGGATATTTTCTGCTGTGAGAATTGTAAGGAACTCTGTTGTAAGGCTCAGAGAAGTGAGAGCCAGCCTGGCAGCAGCATCTCCACGTGCAAATGTATTCATTCTGGGCTGCGTGGGCTTCCCCACAGGGCAGGTGTGACTCATCTGGCCACTGCTTGAGGGGCTCAGGTCTGTAGGCTGTGTGTGCTGCTAGGGGCTGGCCACAGTGGCCACTCTGTCCCCCTCAAGACCCTAGAAGGAGCCTAGTTTCCAGAACGTCAGATCTTGAAAGGATGCGCTGAACTTTGTGGCCCTTTCATCTTATCTGTAAACTAACCTTCTGCCTCCCGTATTTCATTTCTTTTCAGCTCACTACCAGTATCCTCCGAAAGCCCAGATGCTTTTCTACAATCTCTGTGTGCAAGGCAGATGTGGCACACTGATAGCAATAGGAGATTTCCTGTGGTGGGATCAGGGGCATAAAATAAACCTAATTGTGTGTACTTCTGACACATGAGTAGAGGGTTAGTACTTTGACAAACAGACTCATGTTTTTTTCTTCCCAGATTGAGTCTGTTCCCTTTTCCTCCCCTTACCCCTGTCCTCTTTCCTGTGCAGCCAACTAGGCTCAGTGCCTCAGGGGCACTGTGAGATCTGGAAGAAAATAAAAATAACCTGCATGTTTCCTAACTTTTGTTTTCCAAAACCTTAACCTTTGGGAGAATTTAGGGAATTCACAGAGATATAGTGTCTTGGGGAAGCATGGAGGGAGAAGAGCTGGACGGCATCCCAGGGCTACTAATACAAGTGGCTTCTCACATGATCACCCACAGACTCCTGAACCTCGACAGATACAGTTCTCATTTCTACCTTTGGGACTCCCTGTGGACTCTTATTTGGCTGGGAGTGGCATGAAAATGCTCTGTCTACTATGAAAGGACTTAAGTCCACCAACATTTAGGTCAAAAACAGTAACTTATCAAGGTTCCTGTTTTGCTCAAGAAATCTAAAGGAAATTATTGCTAGTGGATAAAGTGGAAGTAGAAGAGAAAGGAGAATCTTTTGATATTTAATTTCCCAGTGCATTCCCGGCCTATGCCTGGTCACATGTCCAAACACACCCATAGGATAAGTGCCTTCTTAAGATCACAGCACGTTCATTAATGCATTTACTTTAAAAGCATTTGATCCAACACGAGTGCCATACGGAAAATACTTCTTTGCTCCCTCAGTACTTTTTTAGAGAACTACTTAAAATACAAATAGTGTTTTTCTCATATCAGCTCCAGCAGAAACTCTAATTACTTATCTGGAATATACTCTAATAAAGAGATTATGACACAAAGAATGAGTACATTCTGTAATGATGAATATGCCAACTATTCTGATTTGATCATCACATATTGTACACAAATAACGATAGTCAACTTTGTACCCCACAAATATAAATGATCAATTATGTTTCAATTAAAAAAGATTATGAGTCTTTGGAAAAAAATACAAATGTATCTTTTGTGTACCAGGTACAGGAGAAAGTCTTTTTGTTCTAAAAGATTCACATGCTGTTTTTATGTCTGCGCTTCAGATATTCATTATTCTGAATGATTGAGGTGTCAATTTGAATTTTCTCACCACGCAAAAATAAAATAACATACTTTTTACTCTGCTGAGCTTGAGGTGAAGATATTTTTTAACCTTTGATCTGAAAAAAGTTCCCTTGATGAGCATCTCATAGGGCATTTTCTTAAAAATCTTATCTCTGTTACAGGTATGATTTGTGGGTATTTGTGCTTTATAAAAATATATACATGGACTCCCATTAAATTAATTTCTAACAAAGAGAGGATGGAATAAGTGTAGAAAAATGCATTGAGACATGCTAGTATTATACTGATGATGGAAAATATCTGAATCAAAAAGGAATATGAATATATAGTGTTATAGATCCACATTCTGTATCTCTCAGAAATCAAGAGGGATTAAAACAAAAGAACTGAAGTAATTGAAATAAATAACATTTTAGGGAATAATACAATCAAGGGCTATAACAAAGAAAAAGACTTCACATTTTAAATCTGAAAGGCAATGTGGTCCTGGAGGCTGGCTCTTGAGAAATAATTCTTATCCTTCTATCGTTTGTTCAGGGGCTGAAGGCTATGAATAATTTCTGAGTGTAATGCCGATATTTCTAGTGAAGTGCTGACTGATTCATACCTTTTCATGACTTATGATCCAACAGTACTTTTGAATTCTTAAATACAATGTACTTTAGAAAAGCAAAGTTTTGAAATTGTTATCACTGAGATGATTTCTGAGCAAAAAAAAAAAAATGCGTAGGTTTCATGTTTGGGCTGTTGTAGGAAAAAGCAGCTTGTAACAGTCACTAAAAAGGAACATATTATGTTTAAGTACAGAAATAAATATTTAACATTTACTGTCAAAGACTAGCAATTATATGCATAATAACAGTGGGCACATAATGAGTAGTCACATTTGAAGTTGCTACTTAAATACTGTATGCAAGATATGAAAGCTTGCAGTGAGAATTTCTGGGAGACAACCTAAGATAGAAGATTTGGGTTAGGTTTATTAGAGGAAGTGGAGGGGATGTAAATTTTGATGAGAGTTTAAGGCATCATGCTATTTCATGTGACATGCAAGCATGTTAGAGAGGAGGCTCACTTACTCCAAGGATGTTTTACTCTTCCAAGCCTAGCCTGTTTAACCAGTTGAACTTGAACCTGTGGTGCACCAGTCGACAACTGGCAATGTACTCCAATTCCCATTCACTCACTCATTCATTCATTCATTCATATTCAAATCTTTTTTGACATTACACCTTTTGTTATGGGGATAAGGGTTAAAACAGTGCAAATATACCTACGACACAGTTTTCCTCCCTCAGGAAGCTTTCAGTCCAGAAGAGTTGATAACATGTGCACTCCAATAAAAGGTAGCTAGTGATAAGTGCTGCAAAATTTAAAAAGGTGAACTCTGGCAGGGACTAGCTAGATGTGAGAGTCCGGGGGAGGTTTCACGTGGAAGGTAACATCTGAGCTTGGCCTTGAAAAATGTGTGAAAAGTGACATACAGAGATGGGAGGCAGGGGTTGGGGCGATGGGCAGGAGGGAGTAGTTGGAGGAGTACATTCTGGTTCTGCCCAGGATGGGTTGCAGAACTAGAGAAGCCCAGTGGCCAGGCTAAAGGGAGAAAAGATATATGGAGTAGGTTGAGTCCAGATTGTAGCGGGCCTACATACATTTTATAGGTACTGGGGAGTGACAGAGAGATTGAGAAGGGTGATGATATGAACAGAGGAATTATTTAAGATTAATCTGGTGGGAATTCCCCCCCGCCCCACTTTTTAAACTAAGAATTAAGCCTTAATGCCTTAAAGTATGTATTTTATGTAATGAATTAACTTGTCAACTCTGCATTTGGAATGTTACTAGTTAAGGACTGAGAAAATAGTTACTGAAATCATATTCAGATGAAGAACTCTGATTAAGAAATGAAATGATTAGAAATACAGAAACCAAATTAGGAGACTCTTATAAATCTAGGTTAAAGAAATAAACTAAGAAGATAGCAGAGAAAGAACTACAAAAGTACTGATTTTAATAAATCATCTCTACCCAGCAGAAGTTCATTCTCCTGGCTGAAAAGATATGTGTAAATACTAGAGGGCCACACCATGTGCAGTCAGCTGTGACACTGATGAGAAGCTATGCGTATTTTTGCCGGAGGTTTTAAATTATTTTATTTATTTATTTTAGAGGGGTTTCTCCTTGACTGGAGAGAAGATGCAGTTCTAGTTACTATTTAAAGATAGGGCTGGAGGGTAATTCAGAAGAAGAAAACATGTTTGCAATTCTAAAGAGAAATGAAGAGGATCTGAATAAAATTATAGCCAGTATATAGTTGAAGACTACCTGATAGGTGATTAATAACAAAATATTAAATATATCATGGTAATCACAATTTCTTTGCAATGAAGTATCCATTTTTAGCTCTTCCACTAAGCAAGAAGCAACTCTTCCTTTCCAAGGAGGGTGTTAAAAGCTCTATCTAAGACCCCAGGAGATTCCAGAACACTGATTATACCAGCGACAACCTGTCCACCAAAGAGACCTGAAAGAGACACAGGCTCATTTTGGCTAGGGAGACAGAGAGCTGCAGCATCACACAGCCACAGTCTGCATTTTTATGAGTATATTGGAAGCACTCAGTTCGTAAAGATAACACTCTGAGCAAGTGCACAAGCAAAGAGCAACACTTAGATATGAAAGACCTGGAGTAAGAAACCAGACTTAGATGATTTGGGGACAGAGACTGTATGTAAGATACAAAGAAGGATCCAGACCAGGCCAGTGTTATTTCCTTAGAGAGGAGGAGGACCTGAAGAGATACTGGTACTCAAGGAGTGTTTTTAATAATTTATTATACTTAAATAACTATTAAGTATAATAACTATTAACTATTAAGCCCTGGGCCTCTCCCATCAGTAAATACAGATGTATTATCTTTCAGAGCTCTTCCAAATCACAATGCTTTGATTTTCAGGAAATGAATTGGAAGCTCTATCCACGTTATTCATTCTAGAAATTTATTCTCCTTCCAGGAGAGGGGACTGTCACATTTAATCAGAGCTGCTAAGTCTACCTCTGCCGTCTCATCTTTTTGGAGTTCACAGACTTTACCATCATTTTGCTTTTTGACCACTGTTGCTCTTCTGCCCACAATTTGCTATCAAGACCATGCCCATGACACTACTGACCTCCTCTATTCCTCTGCCTTTTAGTCCTTTTCAGCCTTAAGCCGGCAGGAAACATCTTTCTGATATTCATGACTACCTACTTGAGAGGGCCTCCTACACCAGAGCTTTTAGGCGCCTAGTGTCAGAGTTCTTTCCTTTTGTCCCCAACATCCCCCTTCTTCTGTGCAAAATGATTCCAAATGGGCCTCTCTAGATATTTGATCCCAACTATGGGTTAGGTTCAAGTAATTGTCCACATTGCTTGTTGGTACTGTGTACCTTAAAAAATGTGGCTAAGCACCTTTTTTAGTGTTTTCCAGAAATTTCACAACCTTTAAATTCTCCCAAACATATTGCTATAATTAGGAAGCTAGATGGTCTAGTACACATAGACAATCTATCAACGATTCAGTTCTAGCTCCTCTAAACACCCTTTTTAAATCTTATATATCTGTCTTTCCAACTATCATTCCTGACATGTCTACAAGTTCACTCTTTGTAGTTGCTGTTGATTTCACAAAGTCCTGAGTCATCAAATGCTTTCTGGGTTATATAAATACTTGGATCTGATGGTCAAGACAATCATGAGTCAAGAGCCAGAGTGAAAGCCTAGGTATGGCCAGTTTATCTTTGTGACTCTGCTTTGTTAACACTGGATTGGATTCTTCTTTTGAGGCTGACATTGAGTGTTCAGCTCTGGGCTGCCTGTATATGAAGTGCATTCTCCAGAAAGAGTAGCAAGAGATCTTACTGTAAGTGGTTTAGTAGAGATAGAATGAATGTGAATTAATAAACGATTTTTGATGGGACTCATGAGCTGTCAAAGATGATCATGTGTTTTCAATCCTGTCTGACTGAGAAAATGATGGAATTACTAATTGAGCAAAAGAAGAAAGGAGTTGCAGTAGGCTTGGAAATGAGGGTGATTAATTCAGTTTCTGATATGCTGAATTAGAGATTCTAATGAGTCAACGGAGTGGAAATGCCAAGAGGTAGTCAGATACAGAGAACTTGGAGGAGAAATGTAAACTTAAGACAAGTACTTGATAGTCACTTACATAGACATGATAGATGAGGCCACAGTGTAAATAATTTTAATTTACCACCTTGACACTTGGTTGGCTATGAGAAGTAGAGATGTGGGCAAGAGAGACAGTGTGGCATATCTCATTTAATGATGAAACTCATTCCTAGTTATTCATAAGTAGGACGAGAAAAGCAAGGAAGTCTGATATTACCAGTCAGTGCCAGAGCCCATTCCAGCCTTTATCCAGTCTTCAAATTCAGGCAGAACTGGTTAATAGAGATTCAAGCTTGCCCTGCCTTCATTCCCTTCTTTACTGGGCATGGCTCTATGTTAGAGCAAATGGAAGAAACAACCAGTTCCCAGATAACCAATAAATGACTGTCCTTCTTTAGTGGGCCTTAAATGATTTTAAGATTCACAACTTGTAAAACTGATTAGTCCAAGAGGGTAAAATCCTGGAAAGCTGCACCTCTTGTTGAAATGTAACTAAGGACTTATTGCAAGATTCTGTATAATTTTCAGACAAAAATCTGCTAACGTGGCTAATGGAGAATGCTGCTTTTGATCATTTATCCTCCTAAACCCCATGAGATTTGGAGCTAATTGCTCCTACAGCATAAATAATAAAACTCTGAAGTGCAGAAAAATTATGCACTGCATTTTTCTGAAATAAAAATATAGAGTTGTAGTTTGCATTATAGTGATTCATTTATTCATCAAACATCAGTTGAATGCTAACAATGTTCAAGCTTTGAACGAGACTTAGGGATTATAAATCTAGCCAATTAAATTATGCATAAAACATAGTCGTTCCCCTCCAGAAATTCTCAGTCTTGTGGGGAACATAGACATATAAAATTAGCTATAATTAAATGTGCTAAAATGCTATAGTGTTATATAAATTGTTATGGACATACAGACACGTTACTTCTGACTAAGGGATTTGGAAAGGCTTCTAAGAAAAAGTGATATTTAAGATGGGTCTTGATGCTCAAAAATGATGTTTCAGATGGTCAAGGCAGGGCTGGGCATTTTAAAACAAAGGAACACTCCTGGCACACTCACAGAGCTTGGCAGCTAATTGTTTAAAGAAAGAAGGAAGTTTGGTGCCTAGCACAGAGTGTGTTTGCAGAATGGATTAAAAGAGAAATCTGAAAAGGTCAGAGCTAGCTCTGGCATAACCGGTCTGTATCTGGATACAAACAGTAGGAAGCCAGTGAAGAGTGGGAGCTTGTATCATAAGTACCAGTGAGAAGTGATGAGGATGGGGATGGCAAGGAAAGAAGATGCTGGGCTTTTCTGAAGTAGAACTACTAAGATCTAATACATGAAGTGAATGTTGATCCCCAGGCTTCTATCTTGGAAGACTGAATAGAACGGCTGAGAATCCTAGCAGTGTCTAATCTTATTTCTCCTTTTCTTTCTGAGCACAGAGCTAAGTTTCATTTCCCAAACTTTTGCAGTCAGTTGAAGTCATGCCTCTGAGTTTTGCACAATGGAATGTGGGCAGAAGTGATAATACACACCCCTTCTCGGCCTATGCATTGTTTCTCTTCCCTACTTGCAGGAAGCTTCCAGGTAAGGTGTTGAAGATGGTCACACCACAGGATGGAAGGAATTTCACGCTACGAAGTGTGTGGAGCAGACCCTCCCCACCGCCATACCCTATAGGACTGCAGTGGACTGTGATAACCAATATATGTGAGCAAGCGATCACATTTTCTTGTGGCAAGCCATTCAGATTTGTGGCCTAACTGTTTCAGCAGCTAGTGTTACTACTGTGAGCAATATTCAGGAAAAAAACAGGGGAATGGTGTGAAGAAGATGGAAGATTAAGAAGAAAATGATGGGCTTAGTTTTACCTGTGTTGAATTTGAGGTAAGTGCAGGGGCATTTACCCAGGTGTTCAAGAAATCAGAAGAAAAATGTGTTTAAAGCTTATCAAAGGGGCTAAGGCTAGCCTTGCTATATTTAGATGTCCTTGGAATATGAAGAATAACTCTAAACACTTTTGAAGTTAAAGAAGTAAAAAGAACCACTCTTGATGCACATAGGCTAAGATGAGAACACTAAAGCAGAACTCTGGCAACACCAGTACTTAAGGTGTGGAAAGAAGAGAAAGATTTATTAAGACTTCGAGAAAGGGTGGTGGGGTGGGTTTGAAGGAGAAAGGGAAATAATTATCTTTTTATTTTAATTAGTTACTTCTCGCCATATAGCTAACACATTAGGAGCGTTTACATAAAAAGATACATAAATAGAGGTTTACATAAAAAGATGTGATCCTTGAAAACCCACTGACATGGACATGTCTCAATTTATAAATTAGAAAGTTGAGGCATAGAACGGGTGTGTGATGTTCGTAAGCTTATGTACTTCATAAGCTAGAGAGCGGAGATTTGAATCTAGACCTGTCTGTTCCAGAAAACTGGAGAAGACCTAATCAGTGGCCGCAGGCGTGAGTTTCTGCAGAGACAAGAGACAACCAGGAAAGAATCTAATGTCTGGTGGGAGGTGGGGTGAGCAGGACCAAGGTGGGGTAGAGTCACCACCAGGGAGCCTGAGCAGGAAGGTCAGTGTATGATGGAAGGCGCACAGTGGTGGGCAGGCAAAGGCCTGCCAGGAACTCAAAGAAAAAACAAGATCTGAGTAAGAAAAGTGTCAAAACCTGGTGTTGCATGCAGGAGTTTAAGGCCGGACTGGGAAACAATGAGTAACACTTATGATCAGCACTAGTGCCAGGCCAGGGCCAGGCCAAAGCTACGTCCCTACACTCCATCAGTACAATTAGCAATTCCTCCAGGAAGATGTGAGAACTGTGGCCTGTGGTTGTATATGACTCACTGATTTTGTTTGATTTGTAGGTATTTTTAAAATTTAAGTTAACAGTATTTAAAAATGGAGACACTCCATAGAAAATTTCAGATTTCAAAGTTCTTTTGAAAAATTACAAGGCTTCATTGAATTTCAGTTTGTAAACCCTGCTCAAAGGAAACCAGAAAGAGAAACTCAAGGCTTTGTGGCTGTCGTGATGTCACTATACCTGCCAGGTGGGATCTTCTTACTTGGCGTTGCTCTTAATAGATCAAGACACGATTGACCTGGTTTTAGCTCTGAGGCCTCATAAAGGAGCCTCAGACACTTAACAGAAGCCCCTGGGTTTGGCATTTGATATTTAGGTCATTTGTGACCTTAACCAAGAATATTTTCAGAACAGCAGTGGAGACATAAAGCAGATGGGACTAACATGAGGACGGAGAGCAAGGAGGCAGTGAGTGGAACTGCCCTTTTGACAAGTGTGGTGGCAAATGAGGACATAAGGGTATGTGTCACCTCTCTCTCAGATGACTGCAGTCACCACCTAACAAGCGTCCTGCTTCTTCCTATGTCCCCTCCTCAGTTCATAACACAACAGACAGGGGGGTCCTCTTAAATACGTCAGATCATGTCACTCCTCTGCTCAAAAGCTTCCCAATTTCCCCAGAGTAAAAGCCAATGTCCTTATTCCCAATGCTCCCGAAGGCCCTCTGGACCTGTTTCCCTGGCCTCAAATCTTACTACAGATCCGCACCTCCCTCATCTCCACCCTCACAGTCTTCCTCAGTGCTTCTTGATTTATTCTAAGAACATTCCACCCTGCTGCAGGACCTCACACTGGCCACTCCCTCTTCAATGGATTTTCCACCCGGCTCACTACTTCACTTCCTTCAGATCCTGGCTTAAATGTCACCTATCGCTGGCTGCTCTATTTAAAGTAGCATCTCCACCCTCTCCCTATACATTCTCCCCCCATTTCCATCTTATTTTTTTTCCTAAGGCATTTATAAACACCTGTTTCTAATTTATTTATTTCTCCCAATAGAATATTATCTGCCTCCCCTCCACTAAAGGGTAGAAGTTTTATCTGTTTTTTCCCCACTAATGTCTCTGTAGTGCTAAGAATGGCACCCGGCATATCATTTCATCCATTCTAGCTGGACGGAACAAAGACAGAGGGGCAGAGACTTAAGTAGGTCTGTGGGCTGGAGTGCAGAAGATAGAAAGAGGTAAGGAAGATAGAGCGCATATATGGTAGAGCCTGATCCTAGGAGAGATGAGAACAGATAGAACCGAGAGCTTAAGAGGAGGAGCTGGCCTTGAAAAGGCAGAAAGAGATTCTCCTCAGGAATGTGGGAAGGAAACAAGATAGGTTCAATAGATTAGGAAGGAAGAGAAACTGGCAGTTACCAATTACATTCACTAAATAATTAATTTATTAATTTATTGATTCACTGTGCCCCTACCATGTCTCGGGTATTACACGAGGGATGAGGGGTGCAGAGGTGATGCCCTCTATTTTCTCTGTGAGGCAGGAGCAAGCTCAGTAGCAAGAGTGAGGGGGAGAAGAGCTACAGGAACCTTGGAGAGAGTGTAAAGAGCTGGGAACAGCACCTCTGGACACTGTAAATGGAAGACAGGACATGTGAAAAGATTGCAAAGTAGTATGGAGGGCCCAGCTGAGGTTGTTGTGGTGCCACTTGGCGCAAGTATCCGTTTTTCTCCAGCAGCATTTGCAGCCTGGGAGCAGAAGCAGAGAAGAGCAGATGGTTGGAATAAACTGGCTCTGGGGACTGCTAGGAGAGGATGTTGTGGGAGGACCAGGGAGTGAGAGGATCAACTGATCAGCCCCTAAACCTAAGAGTCCACTGCTCCTCAATCACCTGATGCTGCTCACCTGATGTGGAGGATGGCCACTGAATGACAGCTGTCCCTCCTTCCCCCAGAGCCCTTGAATCAGTAGTAGCCTCAATCAAGGGACCCAATATGAATTGCTCCACAAACTTTGAATAGTGGAAAAGTTGATAGATCTTCCTTGGGGGTCGTCTCTCCTTACTTCCATGAATTCTTCAAAAGGGGTACCCACCTAACTTCCAGAATGATACCTTGAAAGCTGATCCTTCACTATCCAGTAGACATATCTGGCACACACTGTGGTGAATCCTTACTTGTTTTTGCTTCTGGAACAGGTAGCTACAGTCCTTTGAGTGAGGATGACTCAAATCCAATTCCAAGTTCATTTAGGAGAATCCTGTATTTGGGGTCTCAAAGACATGCTTCTATTACTGGAGGTGACTTTCTTGCACCTCTTTATACAAGTCTCTGTTGCCATAACTTTACATATTAATTAGGACCCGTATGTATTCTGGGCCAGATCTACAGCGAGTTAGTCCCCTGGTCCTAGGCTCACCTGGCCTTTACCTCTCCATGAGGTAGAGGTTTACATAAACTAAGCCAGCTTCACTTATCCCACTGTTGACCTGGCCCTCTAAGGACCTTATCTGATTTCACCACGTGTCTAGTTTGTGTCTGTTGCTCTCTTGGGAGAATCTCTTTATTTAGTCTTTTGGATCAGAGTTGGACAAATGATGCGTGAAAGGCATAAAATGCCTGCTTCTGTTGTTTGTCCTTCCGCCCTACCATTATCGTTCTCTATACAACATACCTATAATTTCTTCATCTGATATATAAAATTTAGGCAGTTTAGGATTTTTGATATCTGAATGCTGGAAATCAGAAGAACACAAAGATTTAGATTATGTTGAGTCATCTGGAATAGAAATTTCTAGAGTTTGAGGGAATGAGTTGGAGTGTACTTTCATGGGAAGCCAGGAAACAGGATAAAACCAAAAGACAAACAGCAAGAACTTTTCCTCCTATCTTCTTTGTTCTCATGACAATGAAAGGACTTAACCTAACTCTAGAGGACATTTTCCAGGGGCTTACTAGGGCTGGCCACACCTGCCCCTATTGGCTGGAGAGAGCTGCTGCATCACTGTGACGCTTGCCGCTTTCTTCCTGCTGTCCTTTCTTAAAAACACAGACACTATTTCTAGTACTGATTTTCTGCTCTTCTATTCTAATGGAGAGGCCTCTTCAGATACTAATAGCTTCTCAAAAGTTTTCCCTACCCAGATCTCTAACCGCCCTAACCCATGTGACTCTATTTTTACGTGTGATAATCAGGTTCATGGTTTGGAAGCACTACTTTGATCCTGTCAATCCTTTGTTTAAAAACCTTCACTATTTTAAAATATTTTTTAATTTAAATTTTTTTTTTTTTTTTTTGTCTTTTTCGTGACCAGCACTCAGCCAGTGAGTGCACCGGCCATTCCTATATAGGATCTGAACCTGCGGTGGGTTGCCGCGCTCCCAGCGCCGCACTCTCCCAAGTGTGCCACGGGCTCGGCCCTAATTTAAATATTTTTAAACTGTTAAAAAGCCCTACCGTTAACTAAATACAGCTCCTCAACTTATGGTGGGATTACATCATGATAAACCCATCATACATTTAAATTAGCGTAAGTCAAAAATGCATTTGATACACCTAACCTACTGAATATCATACCTTAGCCTCCCCTACCTTAAATGAATTCAGAACACTTACATTAGCCTACAGTTGGGCAAAATCATCTAACACAAAGCACATTTTATAATAAAGTGTGGAATATCTCATGTAAGAGTATCATGCTACATATTGCTAGCCTAGGAAAAAGATCAAAATTCAAAATCTGAAGTATGTTTTCTACTGAATGCATATCGTTCTCGCACCGTTGTAAAGTTGAAAAATCTAAGTTGAACCATCATAAGTCAGGGACCATGTGTGTAGTTAGTTCTCTTGACCCTGCCATTCAAGGCTGCACTTATCAAGCCTCTGCTTGCTTCCTGCTTGCTAATATCCCATTAGCCTGTGAGTTTCATATGACCAAGCTCAGAGTCAGTAGGAGAGGACCTTGGAAGGGTGTGAACATCAGGAGTCACTGGGGGTTGCAAGCGCAGCCATCTATCATGCTTCTCTTGCTTTACTCAAGTAGTATTTTCTTATTGCTTTTTTCTAGCTGCATATTATAACGGCTGTGTTTCCCAAGCCTTCTCTTTGCTCTTGGTGCTAACAAATGGGACTGCAGTGCTCAGCTTTGAAAGGCTGAGTCTCCCATTAACATCTGCCAAGAAAAGGAATCTAAGAAAAAAGAAAAAGAAAAAGATGTGTCCACTTTCCCCAAAGACACAGATATTCAGATGCTATTTTGCTTCATAAAGAGGAATTCTGAACTTGAGACATTCACGAGTATCAACTTTAATCTCCGGTCCCATGCGGAGACTTGTGTAATTATGTGATTCCATTCTTTTCTTATTTCTGCTTTTTTAAAACCTGTCCTTGCAATTTTTCCTTACGAAAAAAATTATTAACAACACCTAGACTCCAGAAATTATTGCTGTGTCCTGAAAATTCTAACCTTTAACCTCTGAAATTCTAAAAGTCTAATTGCTTCCCTTGCCTATTCATTTGTTGCTAAATAATATTTAAAGGCACATATAGTTATAAATTTTTTTAAGCAACCAAGAAGAGGAGCTTTTTGAATTTTTCACTTCTCCTTTCATGCATTAAGATATAATAAGCCTAAGATTTTGATGGGTTTTTTATTCAAATTAAGAGTTTTAAGGGTTTTTGTCTCTCTTAAATTACTAGTATTTAGCTAAATGTTTATTTCTTCCCTGGAAAAATGGAATCTCTTTTAAAGTAGAGATTATATATTATATAATAATTATATATTAAATTATATACATAATTAAATACATATTCATACTTTATCATAATTACTCATCCAGTATCTAGTACTTTCCATTTTCCAACAAGCTCTTGCTAAGTGATTTTTTAAAGTAGCTTTATCGTGATTTTTGTCCTTATGAAGACATAGGCATGTTGTCTAATTGATCTTCGTAGAGCAGGAGCTGGTTTCACCAAAACTGAGAGTTTGATCTCTATATGTTTAGACATCATGCTCTGTAGTCCAGGTTAAATAAACAGTGAAACATTTCTAGTCTTTTTTAAAACACTTGGAGTATTCTTTAGGTATTTTTGAACCATTCTTTAGTTCAAAAGAATGAATTTATTAATAATTCTGTGATGTGTATGTTTTTATGTGTGAGTGCATATGAGTGTGTATGTTTCAGAATGTAGTGAATTTCTAAACTATCGGGTTTTGTCTTTATTGCTTCCTAGAATTTTACATGAATACTAAGAAGGTATAAAAATGACACATTTAAAGTGAGAAATAATTATTGTAATTAATTATGATAATTTAATATTAATTATAGAGCATAGTATTTTGGCTTGACTGTGTAGGACAATAAAATTTGTGGTAGCTTTTCAAATTTTACTTCTTCATGGAGGTTTGAAAAGATCCCATGGTCTTTTAAAGAACTACAACAAAACGCCACTCATTAAAGACATTTTCTTGTAACAGATTCACAGCACTTTATCTTTTAAAAACCCTTAAAAATAAGAAACACCTGGAGGAAAAAAGTAGGCCATTTCGAGGAAAACCTTAACTGGATTTGGCCTTGGATCAAGCCCTGAAGATCCATACTTTTTCCTTGCATTTTTGTCAGTCATCCAAAATGAACACTATCCTAGGCTGTTCTGCTGATTGTTCAGTTTCTTTGCCAGTATCATTTCTGGGTTATAGACAGTGACTTATATTCCACTGTGGTTGATAAAATAATGTGGATAATCCATTAGCAGAGGAGAATACCTAACAGCCTTGCTATATTGCACACATTTTATCAATAAGTCATCCATAAAGTAAGAGAGAGTGTGGTTCACTAATTAGCATCCTATTCTCACCCCAGGGCAGAACATATTAATAATTACCATCCTTATTCTTTAATAATATTATTCTGTGTTGAAGTGAATAATTAAATTAAATAGAAACAACCCAGAAAATATAATTACAATTATCATGCTGTTAAGAGATTGCAGCATCATTGTCTGTACACTATACTTTTCTAAACTAGATGCTTCTAGGTTTATTTTCACAGACTGACTTTAAGGTATAGGAACATTTTTACCTGTGATTTAGTTACGGTTTTCATTAACACTCTTTGGAGCTTCTTATTTTATCAGAAATAATCTGATCAAAACACTGTACTACTAGGATACTCTGATGGAGAATATTAAATGTAAATTCATATCTTGAAGAATCTTGCAGATGACTAAATTTCTCTTAAAGAAACACACATAAATGATTCCACCTCCTGGTAGAAGTTATATATAAGAATGCAGCTGAATATCAGGTTTATAAAAGTAAGAAGAAATAAAAGGTCTGAATCTAATAAAATTATGCACTGAAAGGCTATCAGAATTTCAGAAGCTTCTTCACATCAAGTCAAACTCTGACAATGCTTTTCTCCTTTTGTTAAAGACATGGTTGTCAGGACTTTATTTTCTCAAGCAGATGTGAGTTTCCTAGTATCATCTACTGTCCTAGAGAAGAAGGAGCAGGAGGAAAGGAAGAGCGTGCGTTCAGCTCACTCTACCCCAGTCGGTGCTAAGAAGGAAGCCCTGGTGCTCACAATACTACTTTCATGCTCTAACCCTGACATCTTTCCTGAACCACGTACTCAAATATCTAACTGCCACCTCACCATCTCTGCTTGGACATCCACTGGAAATGGCAAATGTGAGCTGTGTAAGGCACACCCCACACTGCCACCTCCACCCTCACCTCTGACTCCCACTGCCAACCGAAGCTGCTCCTCTCTCCATCTGGCACCAGTTACCACTGCTGTCACCTACTCAGGAGCTCAGGATGCAAACCTAGGGGCCATCCTTGATTCATCTGGCTCTCTCCTGTCATCATCAAGCCCTGCCTATTTTACATTCAATTTAGTAGTCTGAATCTGACCACTTCCCTCTTCCTCCAAGGCTGCTGCCATGGCCCAATTACTATCTCTTCTTGTGCTGACTAGACTCACAGTCTCTTTCTTGGTTGGTCTCTGGGTTTCCTTTCTTGGATTCCCACAGTCTAATCTCCACACAGCAGTGGGAGCAAACTCAACAAAATGTAAGCATTATGAAGCTCCCTCAACTTGCCATCACACAGAATGTGGCCAGAAGAGCCCCACATGATCCAGCTCTTGTTACCTCTGACATTCCTGCCCTGACTCTGTGCTCCACCCACTCTGGACTTTTTTGCTGCACTTTGGACTCTCTGAGCTCCTGGCTGCAGCTCTTACCCTTGTCATTGCCTCCCCCTGGAATGTCCCCGCACCCCCACGATCTTCATGTGGTTGGCTCCTTTTCATTATGCCCCTTCTGCTCAAGTGTTGCTCCTCCAAGCACCTGATCTGAAATAGTCCCTGGGCCCCATTCTTTTACTCAGCCTTATTTTCTTCGTAGTGTATATTACCATCTGATAATGTATTATTTGGTTTTTTGTTTGTGTTATTATAAATTTGTTATCTGTTTCCCCAGCTAGACCTGTTTCTGCCTGGCACACAGTAGGCATGCAACAATCTTTGTTGTATGAGTGATTCACTGATCCACCCAACTGTACAGAAATATAGCCAACAGTTTATGGAATCAGTTTCAGACAAAGTAGAATCTGAACTTTCCTCAGGGGTGCATTGTGATTACTATAGGGAGAGTGATTACTCTGAGATCACAAGTCATCCCTGTTTTTGTTTTGAGATCCTAGGTGACTGGAGGTGCCCTGCTCACTCCCTGGCTCTCTGCTACATGTCCCACAGACATGTCCATCAGCATGTACAGGGCAGGCCCCTGCCTTCCACTCCGGCCTGTTTCCTCCCACCCTGCCCTCACCCTCTATTGCAGCCACAGTCCTCTTCCTGCGGTTCTGCAGGTTCACTACGTGTGGTCTAGCCTTGGGGTCTTGCATCACTGCGTGCTGGAATGCTGGGACCCAGGGCCTGGCTCCTTTTTGCCATTCAGAGTTCAGCTTAGTCAGTCCCTCAGAAAGGCCATCCTTGACCACTTAATCCACAGCAGCCTCCAGGCACTCTATCACATCATTACCACTTAACTTCTGTCTAGCTATATCACTCACATTTTTCTTGTCTATTTCCTTTGCCTACCACTAGGCTACATGTGTCAATGTCTCTCTTGTTTCCTACTGTATCCCCAGGGCCTGGAACAATGCCTGGCATGTAGTAGGTGATTAGTAAGTATTTGATGAATACAAGTGTGACCCTTGTCTAGCTCAGCGTTTTGAATCCACTGAATACATAACAAGTGCGAGTTGGAATATTAGCAGAATGCTTTCCTCCCCCTCCCCAAGTCTCCTATTGATTTGTAAAACAATGTCAATATTTCTTTGTGCCCCTCCAGAAAAAGAAAATGTTTCTCTTTTAACCCAAATATCTCTAATAGTCTCTTTCTCTTTCAGTTATTGTATAGTATTATTTATCTTCTTATTTGAAATGAGCAAGGACTGTGTTTTATTTATCTTTTTGCAATGCACAGCAGTGTATCTGACACATAGCAGGTGCTCAATAAATATTTATTAAAGGAATGAATGAATGAAACACATGTCTCAAATAAAGCTAAGGATCTGGTGGCTAGGTGCCTGCCAGAACTATATAATGGAGTAAAAGCAGAGTGCTTGTTTTCAGCCCACCTTTCAGAGCTGAGAATTATCAAGTAAATTACTTTGTCCTAATTTCTGAGATTTGGCTGCCTGCATCACTTCGACTCACTAGAAAACTGCTTACCTTCTTTACACAGACTTGGTCTGTTGCAGGAACTGTGAAGACTTGACAGATATTTTGGTTTTCTCTTAATTAGCAGCACCAGAAGAATTTAGCTTACCATGGGCACCAGAGCACAGGCACTGGTACTGGTCCATCCACAGGACATAGATTCCCATGGCAGAAGTATGATAGTCCCTGTCCTGGGCTCCCTCCCTGTCTCTACAACTTCGTGGGACTACATTTGTGTTGCGCATTCAGAGATGCTGTCCTCAGTCTCTTGACATCTATTCCCCCTTCTTCTTTCCTTGAAACCCGTGGTACCTAAACCCCTCACTGGGACATTTGGAATCAGCTCCTGCTTGAGTCTTCTGGCTGTGTGGTCTTTGGTACTTCAGACTGTACATCCTGACCTGTGATAGTCTGTACTCCCCGACAGGTATGTCTTCCTGCCTTTGTGTTCCTGAACCAAGCCTTTATCTAGTCTGAAGGCTCTGACTATACTTTTAGCTGACCTCTGTCTACCTCCCAGACTCTGGATCCCACCAGTGACCTCTGGCTCACACCTGAGCTCCACTGTCATGTTCATGATGACAGCACACCTCTTCTTCTAGAAACACCAAGGTAAACACTCTGGGTATTTCATCTCCTCACTTGGCCATTTGCTGCTTTGAAAGAACTTAAGATTATCCTTTCTCAAATTTCCATCAGATGCTATGAGGCAGCTTTGTCTCTGGGCTCTTGCCTTGAACGTACAGTCTCATTTCTAAACTTTATTTCAGTATTATCTCTTGATATCAGGTTCATCAACATGACCGATTAGATATACGATAGATGATGTGTCCACACAGTGGAATATTATAAAGCCATTAAAAGTATGCTGTATGACTGTATTGACATGAAAACATCTCCATGACATATTTTGCATAACAATGCAAGGTTACAAAAAATATGCTTAATAAAGTTCCAGTCACATCTGACTATATTTCTAAAAGGAGCGTGGAAGGTTGCTCAACAAATATTGATGGTGCTAAGATTGGGGGTATTTGGGCTTTCTTCTTCCTACATGACACATTTATTATGTTGTCTAACATGAGTAAGAATCATTTTTGTAAATAGGCAACATAAGTAAAAGGAGGAAAGAAAGACAAGTCTCATGGTAAGAACCCATCACCTGACCATTTCTTCTCTTGTGTGTCATAAAGCCAGTCAAAGGAAAATGTGAGCTGAAAGACGTGGAAATGGAAAAACATGGGCCAGTTATAGATTAGTCTTAATAGGTCCAGGCCTTCAAAGGCACACTGGGCCTCCATGCCTGTCCCCACCTTGGGAGCTGGAGGAGCTGGCTAGAAAGTTACAGGTCTATTCACTGTTAACCTTCCTTTTCCCAATCAGTGCATAATTCTCACTCGTTTGATCAGATTCTCTTCATTACTTTTTTTTGCAAGAAGCTTCCTGCTGTTTAGTTGATTTTTTGAGTTTTAAAGAATGTCAATAGAATTTCAAAATATGATATTTCACAAATATTTTTTTTTTTTAAAAGCAAGTGCTTGAAAATAACTGATATGCACAGCAAAAAGGGAAGTCTTCAGGCCAGTATTCTCCTTAATGTTTCCTTTCGTTAGGAGAAATATCGTAATAGATAATAGGTATCATTGAGGAGAAAAATAGTTGATTAAACCATTCCATGGAAATAGTTCATCTTGAAAAACTGATAGCCCCAGATATAAGCTACTTGCCACAGATATGGGAGAAAAGGTAACACAAATGTGCCAAGTTATTATGAACATATTTTTTAAAACCAAGAGACAGCACAATAGAATGGAATGAGTGCTATCAAGAGTGACAAACTAAGTTGTACGTTCATTTAAAGACTGCACGTTTTTGTCTTAACTCTGAAGATCTTCCCAGTTCAAGTGAATATTTAACATTAAATGGTAGGGAATATTCTGGATATCACTTTAATCATTTGTTGAATTGAAAATGGCTCGTGGGCTTTCAGTGATGTTTCTCTCAGTGAATGAGAACCAGACACTCTGAAGAAAACAAGTCTTTGGGTGCCTTCCAGTGATTATCTCCCACACTGAGGGCTGGGAGTTACACATGTGACCCTGCTGGTTCCTCCCCCAGCACAAAGCTCTGTCCATACAGAGCAACTGCCTTCTAAATGCCATGGCCCAGCTGAGCCACCATCATGCAATAGGACCTAAAAACTGTGACCATGGGCACACAAGATGGAAGCTAGTTTCAGAAACATCCTTAGGGGGTCAGTCCTTTTTAAATTTACATGGATGTGGGATTCATAGTCCTCAGATTGAAAGAGTAACTGATAGAGATTGCCCCTTTCTGAAGTTTGAGGCTTTACTTCCTCATCCTTGCAGCACAGGTTTGTAAGTTGGCTTCTACAAAGAGATTCCAAAATAAGATATATGCCCTGCAAAATCAGGCTTATTTTAACGCTGCCTGAAGTGTTTTTTTCTTTCTTACTTTTAAAGGAAAAAATCAAAAATAAACCTTATCCAATCAGAGAGACATGACTTTATTTAGGACAAGTTGAGAGGCTTCCAAAAGAAAATTAACCACAGAGCTGGGTGCAGAGCCTGAGGTCTCCGGCTTCCCATCTATTGCCCTTGTGCTACATCACCCTGACCTACGTGGAATTCCCCCGTCTCCCATGTGTCTTGTCGCGATGCTGTCAGCCAATTCTCTCTGCAGTGGGATATCCATATTGCTCTATTACCTTTTCTGCTTGCTGGAGTGAAAGCAAATGGCTTCTTACTCTAAATCACTGTGTTCACTCTTTTCTAAGTTGAGGGAAAGGCAGATTTTATTATTATGTGTCTATTTTGCAAACCAGGGATCTGGGAACTGGTTCTTTGATAGGAGTGGAAACAGAGTGGTAGGCACTGAAATGTGTGAGGAGCTTGGTCGTCCTGTTTCTTTGTGACATCTTGCAAACAAAAATATGTGTTCGATGACATCCCCTGTGGTGAGACTGCTTGAAAAGAGCCAGATCTACTCATCTCACATAGGAAAACTGATTTCTGAATGGGATCTGCCCTGCTGCCCATTGTGTTTGTATCTATGCGGGGAGGTCTTCAGGTGAAGATGCACTTTTGGGGATTTTCCCTTCAAAGAATGGTACTGCTGAAGAGAAACTTAGAGAACATATAACACCACTCTGTTTATCAATGAACAAAATGAAGCATAATCTCTCTGACTTGCCCAAGCCTACTCCATAATTTGGGGGCAAAACTGGGACTTGATACTTAGGTGGCTTTAAATGGATTATCAGATTATGTACAAGTTTTTTGTGTTCAGTGGAAAACCATGCATCATCTACAGTAGACTGACTGGGGTTATGGGATTCTAGCTTGACTCACCGTTTTACAGCTATTTTGCAACTCTTTGTAAGTTGTAGGTTACTGATAGCAATGTAAGTTCTGTGTTACCTGGTTGTGATTTAACTGACTTCCTCCTGTAGAAAAAAACAGTTTTGTCCCCATCTGCAATTCATCTCAACATTATTCTACTCCACATAAATTTATACTGTTTTCACTTTTCCTTTGAACCAGCTAAAACAGCTGCCTAGTTCTCTCATATCATAGGAGTAAAAAAAATTCTTTAACATGCATTCATTTTATGCCCTTATAAGAGTCATGATGTTACCTTTTTCTGAAAATTATCTTTTAAGAGACACTAAGTAAGAAATATTTATATTGCAGTTTCCTCAGATGGCCAGTTATAGAAAAAAAAAATCTATCAAAATGGATAAATAAATACCTATGAAAAGTGATAATATAATATTTTTCATTAAGAAAGTCAACATAACATGTTGATGAACTAAATTTCAGGAAGGAAAGAAAATTCTGCAAAAGATATCTTACATCTTTAAATATTCCAGTTAAATAAAATGATAAAATGATAAAAACAGTTTTAAGGAAGTAAGAACATTGTCCAAACCTTCACTGAAAAATGATCAATGATCATCTTTAGCCACACAGGCTATTGAGGATTTGCACTGTGGCTAGACCAAATTGAGATGTGCTGTACATGTAAAGTGCACACCAGATTTTGAAGGTTTAGTACAAAAGAAAAAGAATATCAAATATCTCAATAACAATTTTTTAGATTGATTACATGTTGAAATGATAATATTTTAGATAAATTGGGTTAAATAAAATACATTTAAAATTAATTTTATTTATTTCTTTTTTTAAATATGGCTATTAGGAAATTATAAATCACATATGTGGCTCACATTATATTTTTATTGGACAGCACTGCACTAGCATATTAAAGAGAAAAATTAATATTATTTAACTAAGCATTATTGACATATTCTTGGGTTTCAATATCTGTGCTGGAGAAAAACAAAACAAGAATAAAGAAAGATCATAAGTTGAAGAGCAGTTACCTGGGAATTCATATAAAATTAACTTGTTTCCTTGTACGAACAATCACACAACATTTGGTTGCCATAATTTATAGTATATAAAGACAGAAAAGATAGTGAAACAGCTGCTTTAAGCAGTTTAAAATCAGTAAGCATATATTTAGGTTTTTGTATCTTTTGTCCTTGATAGAAAGCAGACAAAGTCAGGGGTGTGGTGTCTTGTGTGTGTGTGTGTGTGTGTGTGAAAGTTCAAGGTTTCCATGAGGGTATGAAAAGAGCTGAGCGTTCAAAACAGAGAAAGAGATACAAGTTTAGCTAAGCTTTCTAAGTCACAGAGGAATGACTGGTTACCTTGGAAACAGTTTAAATTCTTACATCAAACAAGATCCTGGAAGTTGACCTAAGTTTTTTTTTTTTCAGAGCCAGTAACATGGATTTAAGGGTGTTTATCACCCCCAAATTAAATAAGATGTATTTGTGGTTATAGCAAATGTGTACCTTAATTAATTGCATAATTTTCATTTGTAATGAAAGTAGAAATTATATAACTGTCAGGTAAAGTCATTGATGTAAGATAAACTGAGCGTTTTCAGGAAATTATCTTCAATATATTTTTACTAAAATAAATTATTCCATTGGTTTTTCTGATTAAATAATATTTAATGCCTATTGCAAAAAAATATTCAATCAATACAAAAGACTAAGGAATAAAACATGGAAACTGGCCTCCCACTCCCAGCCACAATTCCTTTGTCAGAGATGTTTATAGTAAGCAGTTTGGTATATGTCCTTCTAAATTTGTTTGTGGTGTGTGTGTGTGTGTGTGTGTGTGTGTGTGTGTGTGTGTGTGTGTGTGTGAGAAAGAGAGAGAAAGAGAGAGAATGAGATCTTATAACTCATGTTCTTTCTACAGACTGCTTTTGAAAAGCGTGAATATTGTCTTCCTTTGGAAAATTAAAATGTTTAACACTCATATCTATCTAACCGGGAGTCTTGACACTGACAGACGGTCTCTAGTGCCTACAGTGCTAATTACTTGACTTGCTGTACTGATGTTGCTAGGCACATGTGTTCATGACATGTCTTCATTAACTAGACTCTAAACTCCTTGAGGGCAGAAATCAAGTTGTATTTAAGTGCACCACAGCATCTAGCACAGATATATGACCATGGTGAACTCCCAATAACAGATATTTCTTGCTTTTATCAGTGGATATTTACTGATTATACAACATATTATAGATTTTGAACACCAGACAAGAAGGGAGAACAGATTAATTGCTTGGTTGATAAAAACTGCTCACATGAATTGACACTTCCTATCGGGGTGATATTCAGTTAAGTCTGGGCTTTTGGTGATCCCATTTTTGAAAATCATAATGCTTAAATGAGGCTTAAAGAAAATCAGTGAGTCACCACATTAAGGGCTTTACATATGTAAACTTACTGGATCCTCCAATTGTGTAAGCACTTTTTAATTTTCCATTTTACAATGAAGAATCTGATGTACTTGAAGCATTAAGCAGTGGTGCTGGGAACTGAACCCAGGCACGTGACCTCACAACTCGTACACTGATGTTATGCTGGGAGCTTATATTCCAAAACTTTCATGATTTTTCTATATGGTCATGGTAGACAGGTAACAGGCTCAATTTTTCTCACAAATAAACACCCAAATCCTATTGACACAAAAGCCCATTGAGCATTTATCCTACTCATTATGTTGCCATTTCCTGAGTCATGTCCCTCACAACCAAATGAATGGCTATGGTCCCTAAGTGGGAGGGTCCCAAATAAGGGTGAAGGGGGCTGGGAATTAGGACTGGATAAAGGCTCTTATCTAGGTCAGGGAGACAGAAGAGGACGGAAGGAGCACTTGCCTTGGATTCCCTCTGCTGCTTCTATTAGTTCCACTCAGTCAGTGACATTTTTAATAACGGAAAGAACAGCACTTGAATGCATTGCTACTCTGTGGCCTAATTTTTATCCTCCAAATTTGCCATCATGTAGATTACGCTCTTAAAACCTAAATGACTCATCAGTAATTTTTTTTTTTTTTTTTTTTTTTTTTTTACCTCCCTACAGACTGTGAGCCCTGTAAGGAGGCATTGTTTTTTTTTTTTTTTTTTTTTTTTTTTTAATTTTATTTTGTCGATATACATTGTAGCTGATTAATGCTCCCCATCACCAAAACCTCCCTCCCTTCTCCCTCCCCCCCTCCCCCCCAACAATGTCCTTTCTGTTTGCTTGTTGTATCAACTTCAAGTAATTGTGGTTGTTATATCTTCTTCCCTCCCCCCCCCCGATTTGTGTGTGTGTGTGTGTATGTGTGTGTGTGAATTTATATATTAATTTTTAGCTCCCTCCAATAAGTGAGAACATGTGGTATTTCTCTTTCTGTGCCTGACTTGTTTCACTTAATATAATTCTCTCAAGGTCCATCCATGTTGTTGCAAATGGCAGTATTTCATTCGTTTTTATAGCTGAGTAGTATTCCATTGTGTAGATGTACCACATTTTCCGTATCCACTCATCTGATGATGGGCATTTGGGCTGGTTCCAACTCTTGGCTATTGTAAAGAGTGCTGCGATGAACATTGGGGAACAGGTATACCTTCGACTTGATGATTTCCATTCCTCTGGGTATATTCCCAACAGTGGGATGGCTGGGTCGTATGGTAGATCTATTTGCAATTGTTTAAGGAACCTCCATACCATTTTCCATAGAGGCTGCACCATTTTGCAGTCCCACCAACAATGTATGAGAGTTCCTTTTTCTCCGCAGCCTCGCCAGCATTTATCGTTCATAGTCTTTTGGATTTTAGCCATCCTAACTGGGGTTAGATGGTATCTCAATGTGGTTTTGATTTGCATTTCCCGGATGCTGAGTGATGTTGAGCATTTTTTCATATGTCTGTTGGCCATTTGTATATCTTCCTTAGAGAAATGCCTACTTAGCTCTTTTGCCCATTTTTTAATTGGGTTGCTTGTTTTCTTCTTGTAAAGTTGTTTGAGTTCCTTATATATTCTGGATATTAATCCTTTGTCAGATGTATATTTTGCAAATATTTTCTCCCACTCTGTTGGTTGTCTTTTAACTCTTTTAATTGTTTCTTTTGCTGTGCAGAAGCTTTTTAGTTTGATATAATCCCATTTGTTTATTTTTCCTTTGGTTGCCCGTGCTTTTGGGGTCGTATTCATGAAGTCTGTGCCCAGTCCTATTTCCTGAAGTGTTTCCCCTATGTTTTCTTTAAGAAGTTTTATTGTCTCAGGGTGTATATTTAAATCCTTAATCCATTTTGAGTTGATTTTAGTATACGGTGAGAGGTATGGATCTAGTTTCATTCTCCTGCATATCGATATCCAGTTATCCCAACACCACTTGCTGAAGAGGCAGTCCCTTCCCCAGTGAATAGGCTTGGTGCCTTTGTCAAAGATCAGATGGCAGTAAGTGTGTGGGTTGATTTCTGGATTCTCTATTCTATTCCATTGGTCAGTGTGTCTGTTTTTATGCCAGTACCATACTGTTTTGGTTATTATAGCTTTGTAGTATAGCTTAAAGTCAGGTAGTGTTATGCCTCCAGCTTTATTTTTTTTGCTGAGCATTGCTTTGGCTATTCGTGGTCTTTTATTGTTCCATATAAATGTCTGAATAGTTTTTTCCATTTCTGAGAAAAATGTCTTTGGAATTTTGATGGGGATTGCATTGAATTTGTATATCACTTTGGGTAGTATGGACATTTTCACTATGTTGATTCTTCCAATCCAAGAGCATGGAATATCTTTCCATCTTCTTGTATCCTCTCTAATTTCTCTCAGCAGTGGTTTGTAGTTCTCATTATAGAGATTTTTCACCTCCTTGGTTAACTCAATTCCTAAGTATTTTATTTTTTGGTGGCTATTGTAAATGGGCAGGCTTTCTTGATTTCTCCTTCTGCATGTTCACTATTGGAGAAAAGAAATGCTACTGATTTTTGTGTGTTGATTTTGTATCCTGCTACTGTGCTGAAATCATTTATCAATTCCAACAGTTTTTTTGTAGAGGTTTTAGGCTGTTCGATATATAGGATCATGTCATCTGCAAACAGGGACAGTTTGACTTCATCTTTTCCAATCTGGATGCCCTTTATTTCCTTCTCTTCTCTGATTGCTCTGGCTAGTACTTCCAACACTATGTTGAATAGGAGTGGTGAGAGTGGGCATCCTTGTCTAGTGCCTGTTCTTAAAGGAAAAGCTTTCAGCTTTTCCCCATTCAGGATGATATTGGCAGTGGGTTTGTCATATATGGCTTTAATTATGTTGAGATACTTTCCCTCTATACCTAACTTATAGAGGGTCTTTGTCATGAATGAGTGCTGAACTTTATCAAATGCTTTTTCAGCATCTATAGAGATGATCATATGGTCCTGGTGTTTGAGTTTATTAATATGGTGTATCACATTTATTGATTTGCGTATGTTGAACCAACCTTGCATCCCTGGGATGAATCCCACTTGATCATGATGAATAATTTTTCGTATGTGTTGCTGTATTCTGTTTGCTAGTATTTTAGTGAGGATTTTTGCATCTATATTCATCAAGGATATCGGCCTGTAGTTTTCTTTTTTGGTTATATCTTTACCTGGTTTTGGTATCAGGATGATGTTTGCTTCATAGAATGAGTTTGGGAGATTTGCGTCCGTTTCAATCTTTTGGAATAGTTTGTAAAGAATCGGTGTCAATTCCTCTTTGAATGTTTGGTAAAATTCTGCTGTGAATCCATCTGGTCCTGGGCTTTTCTTTGTTGGGAGCCTTCTGATAACAGCTTCAATCTCCTTTATTGTTATTGGTCTGTTCAAATTTTCTACGTCTTCACGGTTCAGTTTTGGGAGCTTGTGTGTGTCCAGAAATTTATCCATTTCCTCCAGATTTTCAAATTTGTTGGCGTATAGTTGTTTATAGTAGTCTCGAATGATTCCTTGTATTTCAGATGAATCAGTTGTAATATCGCCTTTTTCATTTCTAATTTTTGTTATTTGAGTCTTCTCTCTTCTTTTTTTTGTTAGCCATGCTAATGGTTTGTCAATTTTATTTATCTTTTCAAAAAACCAACTTTTTGATTCGTTGATCTTTTGAATTGTTTTTTGGTTTTCAATTTCATTCAGTTCTGCTCTGATCTTAATGATTTCTTTCCGTCTGCTAACTTTAGGATTGGATTGTTCTTGTTTTTCTAGTTCTTTAAGGTGAAGTGTTAGGTTGTTCACTTGCCATCTTTCCATTCTTCTGAAGTGAGCATTTAATGCAATAAATTTTCCCCTCAATACTGCTTTTGCAGTATCCCACAGGTTTTGGTATGATGTATCATTGTTTTCATTAGTTTCAATAAACTTTTTGATTTCCTGCTTGATTTCTTCTTGGACCCATATGTCATTAAGTAGAATGCTGTTTAATTTCCATGTGTTTGCATAGTTTCCAGAGTTTTGTTTGTTATTAATTTCTAGTTTTAATCCATTGTGGTCTGAGAAGATACATGGGATAATTCCAATTTTTTTGAATTTATTGAGACTTGATTTGTGACCTAATATGTGATCTATCCTGGAGAATGATCCATGTGCTGATGAGAAGAATGAATATTCTGAGGTTGTTGGGTGGAATGTTCTGTAGATATCTGCCAATTCCAATTGGTCTAGAGTCTTGTTTAGATCTTGTGTTTCTCTACTGATTCTTTGCCTAGATGATCTGTCTAATATTGACAGTGGAGTGTTCAGGTCCCCTGCTATTATGGTATTAGTGTCTATTTCTTTCTTTAGGTCTAATAGAGTTTGTTTTATAAATCTGGCTGCTCCAACATTGGGTGCGTACATATTTATGAATGTTATGTCTTCTTGATGGATCAGTCCTTTTATCATTAAGTAGTGTCCCTCATTGTCTCTTTTTATGGTTTTTAGTTTAAAGTCTATTTTGTCAGATATAAGAATAGCCACTCCTGCTCGTTTTTCTTTTCTGTTTGCATGGTAAATCTTTTTCCATCCTTTCACTCTTAGTCTGTGTGAATCTTTATGGGTGAGGTGGGTCTCTTGTAGGCAGCATATAGTTGGGTCCTGCTTTTTGATCCAGTCAGCCAGTCTGTGTCTTTTAATTGGGGAATTTAAGCCTTTAACATTAAGAGTTGTTATTGAAAGGTGTTGATTTATTCCTAGCATTTTATTGGTTGTTTGGTTGTCTTAGGTGTCTTTTGTTCCTTGCTTTCTGATTTACTGTTTGGTTTCTTTGTTTGTTGGTTCCTTAGGTTGTAGATAGTGTTTTTGTTAGCTTGTTTTCTCTTCATGAATGCCATTTTTATTGTACTAGCGGGTTTAGATTTTTCTTAGGTTTTTATGGCAGTGGTAGTTATTTTTCGGGAACCAAACCCAGTACTCCCTTGAGGATTTCTTGTAAGGGTGGTCTTGTGGTAGTGGACTCCCGCAGTTTTTGTTTGTCTGAGAAATATACTATTTGCCCCTCATTTCGGAAGGATAGCCTTGCAGGGTAGAGTATTCTTGGCTGGCAATCTTTGTCTTTTAGTATTTTGAAAATATCATCCCATTCCTTTCTAGCTTTTAGGGTTTGTGATGAGAAGTCTGATGTTAACCTGATTGGGGCTCCCTTATAGGTGATTTGACGCTTCTCTCTTGCAGCTTTTAAGATTCTCTCTTTGTCTCTGAGTTTTGCCAATTTGACTATGACATGTCTTGGAGAAGGCCTTTTTGGGTTGAATACGTTTGGAGATCGTTGAGCTTCCTGGATCTGAAGATTTGTGATTTTTCCTATACCTGGGAAGTTTTCTGCGACTATTTTGTTGAATATGTTTTCAATGGAATCTCCATTTTCCTCCCCTTCTGGAATACCCATGACTCGGATATTTGAGCGCTTGAGGTTGTCTGATATCTCTCTCAGATTTTCTTCCATGTCCTTGATTCTTTTTTCTTTCTTTTTGTCTGCTTGTGTTATTTCAAACAGCCCATCTTCAAGTTCAGAGGTTCTCTCTTCAACTTCGACAAGCCTGCTGGTTAAACTCTCCGTTGTGTTTTTTATTTCGCTGAATAATTTCTTCAGTTCAGCAAGTTCTGCTACATTTTTTTTCAGGACATTGATTTCCTTGTATATTTCCTCTTTCAGATCCTGTATACTTTTCCTCATTTCATCATGATGTCTAGCTGAGTTTTCTTGTATCTCATTCAGTTTCCTTAGAATTATCACTCGAAATTCCTTGTCAGTTATTTCAAGGGCTTCTTGTTCCATAGGATCTAGAGTATGAGATTTATTAACTTTTGGTGGTGTACTTTCTTGATTTTTTGTATTTCTGGTGTCTTTTTTTTGGTGTTTATTCATTGTGGCAGGGGGTTTCACAGTCCACCGGTTTGAGACTAATGACTAACTAGGATGTTGCTGTGGTTGCTAATTTGGTATGGCTCCCGCCGTGACTGCTCAGTTGGCCTCTAGTGTCTTGTGTGTGTGGTTGCCTCGGGTCTTGGGCTTCTCCGGGGATCCACCTTTCTGGTCAGCTTGTACTCTGCTGGGCTGGTGGATCACGTACCACAGGGTGTGTGATCTCTGTTGAGCTTTCACTTTCTGTACAGGACTTCTCCCCGTTCCGTGTGCTCTGGCCCAGGCTGTTAGATCGTGCAGTGGCGACCCCACCGGGTGTGTGGTTTCTGTCGAGTCTCCCCCCTCTGTGCACACTGTGCTGGGCTGGGGCGTGTCTTCTGCACCCCTCGTCTATCAGCTGGGCCTTCAAGACCCTGCTCAGCACCGCCTCGCCCAGGAAGTCTATCAGGTTTCTGCTAGGCACAGACAACCGGTCTCTCTGGGTGCCTTTGTAGCACTGTGTAGATCTTTCTCAGGTCTTGTTCACCTTTGTATCCCCCCGGTATAAACCGAGTCTAGTGCCTGCCTGCAGCCTGCTCTCCGGCAGGTTCAAGCGGACCTGGGAACTCTCCTACCACACTATTCCCAACCAGAAATTTGTTAGGCTTTTTTCCAAACTGGTGGTCGCAGAGATGTTATCTGCCTCCCAGTAACAGGAAGTTTACCGGGCCGGAGTCCAGGGTGTGGTGGAGTGACAGTCGGCCCGCCCGTACTTTCTAGCCCTCCCAACACTGGTCGGGACGCCCCACACCCCCAGCCCCGCCAGAGAACCGCGGAGGGAGTGGGAGAGGAGGCCGGCCCGCAGGGTCCGGAAAGCCCCGCGCCAGGCCAAGCAAATGGGCTCAGTGATGGCCGAGCAGGGCGGAGCTGCCCGCACCTGGGAAAATGGAGGCAGCACCGGGGCAGTGAGTGGCCTGGTGGTGCAGGCGGGAGCCGCGTGGGCCAGGGATCACTCACAGTGCTGTGCCAGGTCGGGCGCTCGCTCTGTCTCTGGTTTGTTGCCTTCCGTGTTCTCGGCGCTGCCGCCTCGGGCTGTTCAGTCGCGGCGCCGCTCGGGCGCTCCCAGGAATCTTCTTTAATGCCGGCCTGAAACCTCGAATCCTGAATAGGGCAGCTGGCCGCCTTCAGTGCGGCCCCAGCCTCCGGGATCCTGGCTGCATCCACAGCAGCCCTGGCGCCGTGTTCCCTGTTTCAAGACTCGCTTTTGCAGCTAAGAATCAGTTCTTTTCCTGCTCCACACTTCAAAGCTGTTGCCTGTAAATGAGGCAGCCTCTCCTGCCGGGGGCAAAGTGGCGTTGAGCCCCCACGACCGGCCAGCAGCAGCAGTCCTCCCTTAAGAGATGGCCAGAGGAAGGTCCACAAGTTTCCCGGCTGCCTGAGGCCCAGTGGCCACCTTTTCCACCTCAGCTACTCCGCGCCAGCCGCCGCAGCCGCCGCCATCTTAAAACCGTGACTCATCAGTAATTAATCAATACCCATGATGCTAAATTTCGATCATAAGAATGAACCAAAGCCAAGTCAATTTGGCTTTCAGTTAATTGGAAAAATTAAATGGATGAGAGAGGCCAGTTCTTCTAGGTATAAATAACGTGCTCTACAACTAATCTATTTCAAAGACATCTGCAAAAATATTTTAATACCACCAGACTCTAAAACTGCTTCATCCTCCTCTTCAATATATAACTAAATTAATAATATAAATGTAAAGTTGATAGTACAGAAAGTAGAATCTCATATGCTAAATATTATAAAAGCCTTTATATTGATTTTTAACAAGATTACTTTCTCTTCATGGACAAAAATGTCCTTTAGGCATGTGTTCACTCACGCTTTCCAAAATACTTAGTGTCAACTATGTGGCAGGCACTGGGGGGCACAACGGTGAATGAGAGAATCACGCATATGTGCCCATTTTCTTTGTGACATTGCCCATGCTGCACCTGGATGCAGGGAACAGCTTGTAGTCTCTGGCTAACTTGTGCCATTCTTTAAGTACTGGCTTCATTTCTAGAAAGCCTCTTCTGCCCACTTGTCCCACCCCCACCATGTCTGGGTTAGAATCCCCTCGTATATAACTTTGTATAACCTCCCTCAGGATCCCATACTAACCGCTGTGGTTATACTTATCACAGTAACTTGCTTAATTACTTGTTTGTATCCTTCATTGAAATCATGCCAATGAGAAGAGGTCCTGTCAGTCTTGTCTGCCATTATTTTCCATGTCCTGGCACAGAGTGCATTCTTATTAAATATTTATTGAGTGATTGAGAGAGGTGGTATTAAATACAAAGTGTTTTGGTTCGCCTATTTTATTGTTTGCACCTGGTGTAGAAGTTACTGACATACAGTCACTGGTATGGAAATGTTAAATCTAAAGGCTGGACCCCCATACAGGTAGCAACAGCAGAGGTGTGTTCTGGTCCTAGTCATGAGTTTGCTGCAAACAAGCTGGAAGAGGGTCATGGAGAAGTATTGTCGCACTCTTTTACCCGCCTGTAATCCTGCCGACTGGGCCAATTGTAGAGCTAGGGCTGGGTCTGGAGCTCACAGACCAGGTTACAAACGCTTCACACTCCAGGCTGGGTCCCCAGACCCCTCACACGCAGGTCTATGAGCTAGGAGACCGGCAAACAGGTCCTTGGAAGCCGTAGGTCCAAGAACATGCATGGCCTTGAGCAGCGGATGCCTGAGGCACTAAATGCCAGCCAAGTCGTGGTGCTGCGCATGTGCACTAACTCCACCCACACACAACTTATTTGCAAAGAATGCATGCACCACCCCCAACCGTCAGTAAGGCGAGGGGGCCTGATTAAATTATTCTGTTTTCCCAACAAGTACAAAAAAAAAAAAAAAAAAATCCCATGAACAACTGCCCAGAAGCACCACCACTCAAACACTCATGAGAGATCATGATGAAGCTGCCTTTCTAGATTTCTTTTTGATAATGACTGGCCTCTGTATTACCTTGGTAATCATCCTCTAAGCTCCTGGGTTTGTTTTCTTGTTTCCTCTCACAATGCTTTTCAAAACCTGTAATTCTTTTGACAATTTATTTACTTACTTGTTTATCTTTCCCATTTGACTGTAAATTCCCTAAGGGTAGGACTCTGTACTCTCAGCTCCTAGAACAGTTCTTAACACATAGGTGTTTGATAAATCCATTGAATAAATTAATTAATGTGTTTAACTTGCATGTTGAAAAAAATGTTCTTCAAGATTGTGGCTGTCCTCAGACCTCTGTACACACACACACACACACACACACACATACACGATGGTACTTGAAAATGTTCACAGAAGGATTTATATCATCTCTTAATTCTATTTTTCCATGAACTTTTTGGAGTAACCTCATATATAAACAATACACATATCTCTGTATATATGGTGGAAGACAGGTTGCATCTGATTTGCTCATAGTTGTATATCCAGAGTGTATTAGAGTTCCTGGTATATTGTAGGTACTCAATAAATATTCACTCAATAAATAAGTAAATAAACCACTCAATTAAAATTTTATTTCAAATTATAAACTATTGGGAAAAAATAGAAATTCATAGGTCTATACTAATAATAAACAAATGAATAAATAAATGGGAGAGCTTTTGCTTGAACAGAATTCTGAGATCTGATGGCAGATGTGGAGGGAGTATTGAAATTGAAAAATCATAATTTTGTAACTGTTTTATTAAAGATCGAATCAGGCAAGATTCATCAATGAATGCTAAATCTACAAGGAAATCTTAATGAGGAACTAGATATTAGTTTGGCTTTAAAATGTCTCCCACAGACTATTTATTAGTTGCAGGGGAGAAAATTGCACTGTAATTACCTAGTGGGGAAATGAGAAGACACTTGACTGGATGATTAAAGTTAACTTCACCAGTGAGGGACAGATGGACATTGGGTGCCTCCAGATGTGATACCCTGAGAAGGACACACATCACCTATGAAATATTCCAATGGAGAATGAATAACCAGAAAGCAATCATGAGAAACTATCAGACAAAATGCAAATGAGAAATGTTCTATTAAAAAAAAGTGGGGGATGAGGGCTAGTACTCTATTATTCCAAAATGTCAATGTCAGAAAGACAAAGAAAGGCTGTAGAAATTTTCCGTATCAAAAGAAGCTAAAGAGACATAACAATTAAATGCAATACCTGACCACAGACTGGAAAATGCCGTAGGGGAAAATGCTATAGAGGACATTGCTGGATCAACTGACAACACTGAAATATGACAGGTAGATTAGATAAAAGCATTCTATCAATATTAAATATACTTAAGTTGCTAACTCTACTGGGGCTAGGTAAGAGAATACCTACATTCTTAGAAAATATGCACTGAAGTTTGGGGTAAAGGTATTCTAGTATTAGATAAAAGTATTAGATAAAAGTACTCTATCAATATTAAATATACTTAAGTTGCTAACTCTACTGGGGCTAGGTAAGAGAATACCTACATTCTTAGAAAATATGCACTGAAGTTTGGGGTAAAGGGCCATGATTAATATGACTTACCCTCAATTTGTTCAGAAAAAATTATGTATAAAATAATATGTCTATAATATAGATGAAGAGAGTGAATGGATTCCGTAAGGTAGACGAGAAACAAATTTCAAAGACAATTGAGTGAAATTTTAACAGTATGTGATTCTGGGTAAAGGGTATAAGCTATTTTATATTCGTAACTTATCTACAAAATCAAAATTATTTTCAAATAAAAAGTAAAAAAACAGAGGGTACAAATATATCAACATGTATCAATAATCACAATAAGTAAAAAATTATTTCATTAGAAATACTTGTGCAAGTTTTAATATTTCACTTGTTTAAGAATGTCATCTTTGGCATTACAAATTTTTAAACTCTCATTTTGGATACTAAAAATAGGTTTAAATTCAAAGATGAGAAAGTTTGCACACTATTGCATAGTGTTCAAGCAGTTTCCACACTTAGCCATTCTTTGGGTTCCAATGCTGCCCACTGGGAATTTTTTGGAATGAGAGAGACTCCCAGCTGTCCCTGCCTGGACGACATCATCGCCAGGGAGAAGCATGCTTTTTCCACTAGCCCGGCAGCAGGTATTCCCTGCTACAATCTTCCAAATGCCCTCAGCTACACCGACCCAGTCCTGTCTGCCCAAATACTGATGTGGGGTCTCGTCCAGCCCACAATATTCTCTTGCACTAGCCCATGGAGATCCAGTCACTTCAGTATTCAGACACGTGATTGTTAGGAGTGACATAGTTTATAATTGTACCCACAACACCAACATCATTTCACAACACACAATACACAAAGTGCATTCTGCCCTCAGGAACAGCAATCTATGTCAGATGAAAACAAATTGCCAGATTAAAGGGAAATGTTAATTGGAAGTAGCCAATTAAGCTTCTGTTAAGTCAGATTAGTTCAGGCTTACAGCCACATTAAATCAGGACATCAAAAGGCATTGCCCTAGAATAAGTCAGAAACCAGCACTGTCAGTTTCTTCTGGAAATTATCCACATGCACACTTCTGTTATCCTCCTTGGAAACATAGCCCTGTTGTCACCAGCCTTGTGTGGTTGCCATTCTTTTGGAATTGTTGTGTAAGTGATCAGAGAATGATTTCCAGTTGATAACGTGTCAGCTGTGAGCTCTAATTGCATGTCTTAAATTCAGCATCTTAAAGTCAATCTGAATTTTTTTCTCACGTTCTTTTTTTAATTTTTATTTTTTTGGCTTCCTTGCCCATGTTGCTTGGTGTTTAACTTGGGCTGACATAAAAGGCTTTATTAATCTGAGCAGAAGAAAAACAAACAAACAAACAAATAAATAAATGTATGTCAGGAAAGCCAAACAAATCAGGGTATTTAAATTTAGCTCTTTGGATGATGCTGGGTAAACCTAGATGGAGGTGGTCACAGGGGGGCAATAAATACTAGGTAGGGCACTGTATTTGTGCAATTTATTATTTGGGTTTTTTTGTGCCTCAGTTTCCTGTATTTCAAGAAGGAACACAAGGTTAATACACTGAACATGATATAAACATTTATATACAGTTCCTCTTTGTGGTTGTGGCTCTTCATGACTGGTATAGCTGTATGAATTTCTGTCTTACCTATACGTAGTCTGTAGTCTGGAGTAATTACCACTTTCAATGTGCTAGGGTGTGGATGCTGCCTCTCAACAGCAAATATTCCCTTTGCTTAGTGTCTTCCTTACTAACCTGGCCCTGGGCTGTGCACATATTCATGCTGAGTGCGACATTGACCCTGACCTCTTTTCATTTTGGCAAGCATTTATCTAACACCTAATATGTGTAAGGTACCTGGGTTAGGGAAGGAAGAACAGGAAATAAAAATAAGACGCAGCCCCACAATAAAAAGCTCAGCCCATTGACAATGATGTCTAGATCACAATCATCATATTATTTTGGTTACATCAATGATTTAATGAACAGTTTCTGTAAGACCTTCGTTAACGACATGCACAGTGTAATAACTGTGTTGTGAAGTGCAAGTCTCAAACCAGCGAGAAATAGAGTATATTGGGCAGTTCACTTCGCATAACACAGAAATGAGAAGTAATTCTGTAAATGCCAGAATTTAAATCTTTTGGTACGGAAACCTTCCTAAAATGTCTTGTATGTGTCTCTCCTCTTATGCACTGAAAAATCTCCCATCTCTACCTAACCCCATCCCTGACCTCTAACACCCCCAACCCCACTCCCTGGAACGCTGAAATCCAGCTTCTGACAAATCTTGGCTCACTACTGTTGGCAAACAATTATCCTTCCCCTTTCATCAACAAAGAAAATAAAACCTTTCAATGTGGAAATATTTAAAGGGCTAACTAAGGTTTGGCGACATGGGAAGTCGACGGTCCCGCCTGTGGGCTGGGCAGTTCCATTCTCTGTGTCCCCGTGTGCACAGCTGTCCCTCAGCCCCAGGATGAGACATTCATCAATGATGAGAACAACGTACAGAAGTGCTGATTTTCTGCTGCTCCCTTTGTTCTGTTCTTGTCTCTTGTCACTTCTCCAGTGTCTCTTGCCTTTGTGTCTTTTATGGGCAGGTCTGGCGAGCGGGATGGGCTCTCCCTTCCCTCCCCTTCCTGGCAGACAGCTACTGGCCTAACTGCAGGGCATCTCTTTCCAGTTGGCCTTGGCTCTCCTTAGTGTTGACTTTTCCAGATGCTCAGGAGTTTTTTCTTGCCTTGAAAGACTTCTGGGGGTGAGGGAGATAAATTATGGTGCAGGATTACTTCTGGATCTAAACAATCTCAGGGAATCTGGAGGTTCTGGAAAACCAGATTCTGGATAGCTGAAGCTTTACTCTATAAATGGATGGGAATTTACTGGGGATTTCTTAAAATTTACTTTTAAGAAATGACTGCTTCTTAAGATTCAGGAATCAGGCAACAGCATGCTCCTCATTAAGATCTCTGTTTTTCTTTTCTTTTCTTTTTTTAAATTCTTGTTTTTTGGGGGTTAGAGAAAAATAATTTTATAGTTCAGCCAAAAGATGCCTTTACATAAAGGAAGTTCAAATGGATAATCTCCACTAATTTCTTTCACACGTTTGAAAATAAATGCTGGCTCCAGACAGAACACCCACCTTCGCAGATAATTATTTTTGCTCAGCAGCAAAACATCAAACTTCAAATAAGTAATTGATTCAATGAATATTTATGAATCTTGGAGGAAGTTTAAATAGGCTCAAAACATCCTATTAACCACTCTTCCAACAGCAATATAGTTTTTTGGTTTTTTTTTTTTTAATGATCCCTTTTCATTCTTTAAGGTCCCTGTTAAAACTGACCCTGCCTGGGATTCTGAAATGATGGCTGTCATTGTGACTGTCATAAAGCATTTAGTCTAATTCCTTACAAGTAGTTAGATCATCAATAACTACTTTCAGATTGGGAGTGAATTTCCATAATTTAATCTTTGGCAAGCTGGTATATGATTACATTATTCAAATAGCACATTATATTTTAAACTTATGAATAAATCTGCATTTTTGATAGCATATAAAAAGTAATAAAATTGAGCAACGTACAGTAAAGGAATTTCAGATCTCTATACTTTTCCCCATAACTGTAACATCTCTTTCTTGATTGGTATTTCACTTAACAGCTGGAGAAAATCCATCAGCAATCAGATTACCATTTCCACTGACTGGAATTACTGATAATACATCACAAAACCTTAAAGATGGGAGTTCAAGATGAACGTATGCAAATGTTCAATATAGACTGTATCTTTCTCTTTACAAATATCTTTTTCTGTACTTGAGTTTTCTGCACTGTGATTTTGACCTATTCTGCCCAAAGCGATCCTAGAACTTCTTTTCAGGGATATTCCTCTGGGACACAGTCCTGGTGGGAGTTTTTATGATTGGCTGTGTTCCTAAATCCCTTAGATATCATTAGGGGCTGAAATCTTGGTCTTTTCCAAGCACCAAGTTGCAGTTCTGTTAAGTTTTAGCAGTAGTGTTTTGTGAATTGGGGTTGATATTTTTTTCTGGTAGGGGATACTGCTTAGTCGACAGAATTGTTGCCAAATATCTACAGAGTCAGGAAATTGAAAATCACTAAGTAGGTTCAAGAAATGATTTCAGTATGTGGTTATCTTGAATTTAGCTTATGTACCATAGTTCAAGTTAAACAAAGTGTTGCAAGAATTTTATTACCAGATTAAGAAAGCTGCAGCGTTCTAAATACATTTAACATCTCCCTGAGTCAGAAAAAAATCATACGGAGTCTGAAAACTGATTTCAATATCTACTTTCACACCTTATTGTGCTTAACTCTGCCGTTCTGTTTTGATAGGCTTCAAATTGAGGAAAATCAATAATTACATCTCTGACTTACATTTAAATAATTAATTTGCACCTTTATTTTAAAAAAAAAAAAACAGGTTTAGTTCAGCATTCCAAAAAACAATTAAATACTTTATTTCACCAAATACACAGTCAAGTCAATCAAAATAAGGTTTCATATGCAGAATATGAGCATAACTAACATGACTAGAAGTCAATACTTATAAGTTATTTTATGACTTCAATGTACTTTCAAAAATGGACTTTAGCCATAGGACAATGGAAGAAATGATGAAACCACAAATATTCTTTGTATCCAATACAAAGTGTTATCCTCCCAGACTTTATAAAGCCAGGAAGTCCATCTCTCTCTCTCTCCTGCATACCACCATTCATGGCTTCGTACAAACCTCCTGCCTTAATCGGTCTTATTTTCAGCCTCTTGACCTCTCAGCCTCCCTGAACTAGACCCATGATTACTCCTTCAGTGAGCTGCTTTGCTGGTTGTGACTCATGATTGCCACAACTTTAATCACTCAACGAATGTTTATAGAGTTTCTACTATGTGTCCTTAAGCACTGCTCTGGTACTATGTGTCCCCAGGTGCTACTCTGGTACTATGTGTCCTCAGGTGCTACTGTGGTGCTATGTGTCTTCAAGCGCTGCTCTGGTACTGGAGATAAGGCACCACACAAAGCATATGCTCCTCAATTCTAACTTTGGATTCCTGTCTCAACTCTGATCTGATCTGTACCTTTTATCTTTTCTTTTCTTTTCTTTTTTTTCTTTTTTGGCTATGCACAGTACTAGTAGCAGACCCACAAACAGAGTTATGGTCAAGATCAATAGAGGATGGCACAATTTTTTTTTGTTTTTATAAATATAGCACCCTTTCCAAATCTAATCTATTTTAAATCTTTTCTTTTTTAAATGAAGACATGAGTTACGATAAGCTACATACAGTAAAAAGTGAAAGATTTGCAATCTGATTAAAAAGACTCGACTGACTGAGGGAATAATTTCCATATATATTAAAGGAATCCAGAGTGAAACCTTATACACAATTGCTTTCAAGAGAGTCAGAGATCTAATTTCTTTTCTTCCTTTTCAAAGCCTTTTTAACCTAAGAGTTTCAATGTTTTCTAATAAATATTTCTTAGAGTTTCTATATCTATTCTGAACAATTGCTGAATGTAATTCTTTCCCAGCTGATTCTTAAATAGAGTTACTGACTTGTGCAGAAACGGGCCAAGGCCAGACCATGATTCAGTTCAATGTATATGTCATGTATCTATTGTCCAAAGACTTAGAGTTACAGAGAATAATGAGATCGCTGCCCTTGAAGCACTCACGATAGCAAGAAGTTAAGAAGCACCAATTATATATCTTACTAGTTCCTATTTTTCTAACTAAACCTCTCAATTCCTTCTTGTTCATTTTATTACTTTCTAAACTTCTGGCTTTTGGGAATTGTTCCTTGCCAGAGTGAACATTGTATTAAGAGTGAGAAGGAAGATTACCTTGAGGGGCTTACCCTATCACATATGAAAATGTATTATAAAGCACCAGTTGTCAAAATTGTGTGAGATGGGTTAAAAAATCAAAGACTAGAGTGATGGAATGAAATAGAGATACTTGGAATGTAACCAGGCCTATAAATTTAATAAATTAAAATACAGTGTAAAATAAAATATGGGCAAATAAATAATGACTAATAAACATAGATCAGTAATAAATAAGATAATTTATTTGTTATTACATACAGCCATAAATTCCAAATGAACTAAAGAACGACTTTTTTAAACCCCCCCAAATTAGGGCCAACCCCGTGGTGCACTCGGGAGAGTGCGGCGCTGGGAGCGCAGCAGTGTTCCCGCCACGGGTTCGGATCCTATATAAGGATGGCCGGTGTGCTCACTGGCTGAGTGCGGTGCAGCCGGTCACAAAAACAAACAAACAAACAAAAAAAACCCCCCAAATTAAAAAAATTGTGAATTAGATCATGGTTATTACAGCAAAAGAATAAATTATTAATGGCACAGTAAATAACTGAAATTTTTTTTTGCAAAAGTCTAAAAAGTAAAACAATGGAAAATTATTCCTGATAAATATGACAAGCTTTAATATGACAAACCAGTATAGTTATGTAAAAATCAATATCCTGCCTTCATTGTACAAATGGTTAAAAGTTGTAAGCAGTTGACTCATATCCTTTGACAAACCTTGTATTCATCCTCCAAACCTTAATTCAATGTTACCTTCTCTATAAAGCTTTTTTCTTCTGCTTTCAAGCAATAACATTTTCTACTTGCTCTTACAGACTTAATCGTATTGCTGTAACATTTTTTATTGCGTTTCCTTGTAATTTACCATCTATATGTCTGTTTCTTTTTCAAATTCATCAGCTAATCTTTTTATTTTTCCTTTTTTATTCCCAAGGCCTAGCAGAATGTGTGCTCCACATAATGGGTGCTAGATAAATGTTTATTAAGTGAAGAGAAAATTCACACAGAACAAACCCCTTTGAAATTCTTTAAGAATCATGATTCCTCAATACCAGGAAATACAAAAAACTATGAAGCACTATGAAAGAAAGTTGGGGAAGAGAATACATAGACTGAGCTACTGCTTCTAGGAAGGATATAATAGAAGAAAAGTTGGATAGGTGCAAACAAAAATTCTACTTATGAAGCATATTAGGAGTGAGGCTATTTTCTGGAGCCTATGGCACAAACACGATAGAAGTTTACTTCTGTGTCCAAAATGAGTGTTTCTGATTGATGGGGTGGGGGGCGGCTTTATGTTCAGGGATGATTCTAGAAACCTAGGCTCCTTCCATCTTCTGGCTCTACTATCTTCACCATATGGCTTCCAAGATTTTGTACCAAGCTCATTAAAAAAGGAACACAGAACAGAAAAATCAAATTCACATCTTAAACACCATGGTCTGGAAGTAATGGCACACATTACTTTAGCCCACATTCTGTTGGTGTGAACTAATCATATGGCCCACGTAGGTGACAGAGAAGCTGGGAAATGTAGTCCCTGACTGCAATCACTTCCCAGTAGCTATGTACAGAAGGAGAAGCATAAATCTGATGAAGAGTTACATCTGTATGTCATATTGGTTTACTATACCTTCTTCTAAATTCTTCCTAAATGGATATCTAGGACATATTATTTCATATATATATAATTAAGTTCTGGAAGATACACACACTCACACGACTTATGGATCTTTGAGAAATATAAGGTTGGGGCTACAAGCAAACCAACAAAATGAGAGGTACGATTCTTCCAAAAATTAGAGGGTTGAGTGGTTTTACTTGTCTTTCAATTCGATTATATCCTTTATGGCAATGGTTCTCAGACATTTAAAAATAATTAGGGCACACACTGTGAATCAGGCACCATGCTAGACAATGCCAACACACAAAAGTGATGCAGGGTTCTTATGACCTCACGGAAATTCTCAGCCTAGTGGAGAGAAAAATACAAAAGCGGGTAATTATAATATCACGGATAAACAAAATGACAAAATATGCACAGATTTTAATGCTTAAAAGGGATAATTATCTTTTTCATTCTTAGTGTTTTCTCAGGATTCTCTCTGGATTGTTTGATCATTTTCCCTTGAAATTCCTTCTGGATAACGTGAATAACTTATGTGTCTTTTAAAGGATTTCCTCATTTCCGCTGTATTAACAACAAGCACGAGTGTGGGGATAGAAAAGATAGCAAAAAAATTCTCCTCTTTTCTAACCCATGTTTTGCATGTTTTGTTGTCATTTCTTCTGCCCTTCACACCGCAGTTACCATTATGGCCACATGTAGTAACAGTATAAGCTCTTTCGTCCCCTAAACCCCCCACCCCAAAGATGACTCTCGATACACTATTTAAATGCCTGGAAGAACTAAAGAGTTTGTTTAATAAGCAGAGGTGTTGGACATAGGCAATATCAAATCTCATTTAGAGCCATTTTAAGCCCTAGGACTTTTTCTTTTAAGCTCTTTTTGTAATACTTATTGTAACCTAAAAAATATTTATTGAGTATTTACAAAGCAAATGACTTAGTTCTGACTATTGTTAGATTCACAGAGTTTTACTTTATGTGATCCAAACTAAAGAATCATATAATTCTATTGATGAATAAAAAGGATATTTAAATAAAGAGATGATTAACAATTACACACACACACACACACACACACACACACACACAGAGACAGAAAAAAACATAGTTGTTTGGGTACGGATACAAATGAACCCACATTATGCCATTTTCTTTGCAATAGTTTCCCACTGCAGCCTTTGGAAGCTCACATGCTTTTGCCAGAAATAATAAATATTTTGACTAAATAATAGCATGTTTTTGGTTACCAGCTGTGACCTCCAGAAAATGGGAGAGGCAGATGGCGGGAAGCAGTGAGAGGGAAATTTAATAGAGAAATGTTAGAATGTGAGTGTTTTTTAAATTTTTTTTACTATACTCAGATTGTATATCAGTCTCTACAAATTAGGGTTACCAGATAAAATACAGGACATGGAGTTATATTAGAAATTTTAGGTGAACAATAAGTAATTTCTTAGTGTGTGTCCCAAAAATAGCATGGAAATACTTGTACTAAAAATTTATTCATTATTTATCTGAAATTCACATTTAACTGGACAGTTTATATTTCTATTTCCTACATCTGGCAATCTTACTAAAAGTTCTATTAAAGATCCTACAAATATTATTATAATCTATGTTTATTGTTGCCTAAAAATAAAATTAAAAACAAATTTGGTCAGAAATATTGTTAGTAAAAATTTTAGAGAGTTTTGTTGTTGGGGCTGAATCAATGAGCACTGCCTCTACTCAGGGCATGTATGTATTAATTCCTAGAAGAATGAGAGAACTTGAAGTTTCTGTCCGAATAATGAAGAGTGTTAAGAGTCCACTGCACACCCTCGTTTCCACTGTTTTCTAGTTAGCTTTGGTGTGTGTCTCCTGATGCACAACTTAGCTATCGAGTTCAAGGCCCCTATCAAGCAATCTTCTGATCTAGAAATAGGAACCAACGAAATACATATCAACAGTAATTATTAAAGTAATAAATATCTTTATGTTTGCAGAGTGCTGCAGTTTAAAAATTTTTCGGAATCTGTTAGCACATTTGATTTGCAAAACAACTTTGTAAGACACATGAGATTCTTGATTTCAGAAAAATCGTGTGATTTCCCTCTGCAGCTGCAGAGGCAGCATGAAACAAACATTGCTTTCCAATCTAGCTGTCAAACATGTACTTTATGGATGAGTTAATTATTATTCAAGATGGAACCAAACCACATCGCTGGGTAGTGGCTGCTAATGAGAAGTCATAAATCAAAGTCCTTAATGTTAAGCTCAAGCTACCACATGTAGTTCTCTTGAAATATCATAAGGATGGCTACGTGTGTGTGCATATAAGTGCCTTCTGATCCTCAGTTAAAATATTCATCCTATAACCCATCCTCTCTTCCCTTAGTGATGTCTTTGTTTTCCTGAAGTCCCAGGAATGGCAGAGCTCTTTGGAAAGGTCATGAAAAGGAGTGGACTGCCTAAGGATGGCTCAAAAAAGATGCTGACTCCTGGTGTTTACTCCCTGACTAACTAGTCTTGCCTAGAATGAGAAGCTGGTTTTTTCTGTTCTATTTTGTTTTGTTTTTTTCCCTAACCTCAGTGAGGAACAAAAAGACCCTTTTATTTATATTCATCATAAATCCTTCAGAAATTTGAGATTAGTTTGGGAATATAAAACTCTCCTTTTAAAGTGCAAATGTTTCCATCTACCTTATGAAATCAGTCATCAACTTACACATCCTGTGAATTGTTTTAATCTGATTATTCTCTGGAAATTATCAAAGCAATCAACTAAAAGGAATTGTTAAGATTGAAAACCTTGTAGAAGAAGGAGTTATGTAGGTTGGGCATGAGCATTCGTTTTCTCACTCACCCCCTCATTCATTCATTCATTCATTCATTCATTCATCAACTGAATATTGAGTGCCTACAAAGTATAGAGTTCTTTGAGAATACAATGTGCTTTGGGTAAGACAAGGATAAATCTAATTCATACTCAACCATCAGGAAGCTTATAACATAGTAGAAGAAATGGACAAGTAAATAATGATAATACAAAGCAGAATGAAATATGTGCTTATGAGATACGTGTAAAAGGGACAGTGCATTTGTTCCTGACCAGGAGATCAGAGGGAAGGGAAGATAACTAACATTTAATGAATACCTGCCTTATGCTGGCCTCAGCCAGGACTTTACCTCCATTATGAAGGAGGGAGATATAGTCGAGGTGAGCAATCGAGGATGAGGAGGACTGTAGAGGTCAGCAATAAGGAAAGGAACCCATCATTCTGATGGAACAATAGAGGTAGTGAGGAGCCCACACATTTGAGTAGCAGCTCGTGGTCTGGTGTGGTCAGAGTGCAGAAAGGTACCTGGGATTATTATATCCCATCTACTTCCTGAACAGTAGGCCTGGAAGGAGGGGAGCTTTGAAAATCAGAGGGAGGTGTGAGAGCCCTGGCAACATGAAAGCAAGAGAGAGAAGGCAAGGGCTGAGAGACAGGCTACAAAGGCAATTCTAAGAACAAAGGTTGATTCTGCAATAGTGGCCTGCTGATCAGGGCACTGAATGCCTGTATTTCCCTTGAAAGACTCTGAAGTCCCTGAGAGCAGGATGAAATGCATTTTGATATCTTTCACAGTGATTGTCATGCAAAAACCCCACAACTGCAAAAAAAAAAAAAAAAAAATTAAAATAAATAAAAAATAAAGCCCTTGTTGGTTGAATAGAATCTTGTATGCTATATTCAGTATACAGTGGGCTTCATATTCAAGTTTTTAAAAAATTATAATATTTGGAAAACCACAAACACGACCATTCCTCTATTCTGCCAATTCAGAAGCTTCCAAAGTTCAGAAACTCTGGCCTTACCGCTTTTCTGTGTAATCGTCTCATCAGAGAGAAAAAAGAAAGCATGAGGAGACACAATACGCACCTGTCTCCTCCTTTCAAGTGAGCTCCAGGTGCTGCTGATGCACACGAAAATCCTGTTGTAGGCTCAATTAGCTGGAGATTCCATACACTGCCATTCAATCATGTGACTGCTGCATGTTTGGTGACATATTTACCCAGGCCTGCTGGTACTCTCTCCATATCAGTCCTTTGTTCACTTCTATTAATAAGACAGCCTTTGGGTCCTGGGAACTTTTGCAGAAGCAGCACTGATGATAAATTTTACAGAAACAATTTACTTTTCTCATCACTGCCTCTCTTACCACTTCCAGAGGAAATTACTTGATTGAGTACCTGGGTGCAAGCCTATATTTCTCATGTTGGGAGAAAGCCTAGAAGGAGCCCCTGTCTCAAAAAGCAGCTACCTCCATGTAGGCCCTGTCCTTCCTGCTCATAACAGGACTCGTTATCTAAATCCTGCTGGTCCAAACATTTTGGTTTGAATGCCTGGATTCTATACCATGTGTTTGTCTGAATCACAGAATTTCTGAAAAACATAGGCAAACAATTAGCATTAAAATCCATAGACAGCATAGAATGTATTTGAATATATTCAGTGCATGTGGCAGAATTTGACCAGTGAGCATGCTATAAAAGAGACCAAAAAAAAAAAAGAAAAGAAAAGGGAAAAAAAAAGATCCAGTCCAAATGTTAATGTATTGGTTGTAGAGGGAGAGCATAAAATACCATTCTGCAAAATCTAGCTATACAAAAGGTTAAGAGACTATATATTTATGTGTTTTCCCAGAATGTTATTATTAATACAGGAGAGTCCAACTCCAATAATATGTGACCAAAAATGGCCTTGGGAAAAGTTCTCATTTTTCAATGTAACCTCACATTACAATCATGAGGGGAAATTTTTTAAAAATCTTGGTTTTGGGGTCCCAGTGGCAGAAATTGTGATTGATTTGGCACAGAGGATAAATATGCCTTTAAAAGAACTCTAGGTGATTCTAATGTTCAGTCTGGACTGAGAACTACTGTCTGATTTAAATCCAAGGGCAAAAACCCTTTAGTGCCTGCACTATGCCAAGAATATTAAACTTTCTCCTCTATTCCTCATGGCTATCTTGTAAGTTAAGAATTCTTTCTCCGTTTTTAAGATAGAAAATTAGGCTGAGAAAAGTTGTGTTGTTTAATTTCCAAGGTCACATCATATTTGGGTCTATTAGATTTCTTTAATTTTGAGGCATGAGACCTCAATTAAGGGTTTGCAAACCCTTCACAGCTCTCCTCACCTGCCTCAGAATTCCCAGCATGGTGTCTCTTTCCCCTCTCAAAAGCAGCTTTGACCTATATCCCTGCTCTCACACAGACTCCCTTCCTTCTGCCTTTCTCATTCCATCCCCAGATCCCTATCTCTGTTGCTTTTAAATTGAGGAAATTAAAAAAAAGGAAAAAAAAAGGAACTTTTTCTCTCAGCTTAAGGACATTTTCCTATGATAAGCTGTTTTATCCATCTACATAAATTAAGTAGTATTTGGTACTTTTCAATACCTATTATAAAGTCATAGGATGTAAAACTCTCTGCTCCATCAATTCAGAAAGAACTCATCTCCGGAATATACAATATGAAGGCAAAGATTTACATAAATTACCATATTAACATACATATTTAAAATTCATAGCTTATCAAAATCGAAATAAGAAAATAATTTCAACTGTAGCAAATCATCTATGTTTTCAAGTTACTTAAATATTTGATATGCAATTAGGAAATACTGGTTTGGGGGCTGGGGGGAGGGACGGCACAGCTAGTGTCTACTATGCTTAACTCCTTGAATGCCAGCAAATCTATCAAAAATGTGAAGTTTAGGATAGAGCCTGTGGGATTCAGAGAGGGGGTGAAATTTAGGGAAGAAGTTTGATGGGCGATGGGGTTATGGGTAGAATAGGGGGTCAAAATATTTGTTGTTATACTATTTGACAATAAAAAGAGAACATTTTGAGATTTTGACATGGTCATTTTGATGAGGGCTATATCAGAATGACCCTATCATACTGGCCTCATCACTGTTTCACTTCAGTGGCAACAAAGCCACTGAACTGAACAGGAAAATCTGCAGAGCCAAGAAGGGCAAGAGTGGGAAGGAATGTCAAGGGGAAAGTGAGGTATAAATAAGAGCGTTGAGAGGACCAGGGGAGACCAGCTAGCTTTGCTGCCACTGCTGTGCTCTGATTTTATCAGCCTTAAAGGGCTGCTTTATGGGGTTTGTTAGGGCAGTTTTATACAACGTTATCTTCCACAAGTAGCTAGGAAACACTCTTAGAAATTCTATGTTTAATTCATCCTTTTTAACATCTAGTTTCCATGAGTGTTTCATAATGTGCACTGAAGATTGATATGGTGGTATGTAATTATTATTTATGATAAGTGACATATGCTTGGGCTGCTTGTAAGTTCTCCTACTTCCACCATGATTCTTGCTCCTTTCTTTGGAAATTGATGGTCCAGAGAGAGAATGGGAGAATACTTAATATGTGCTCTGTCTAAAATGAATGGAATCAGGCATCATATACCATGACCTATCTTCTCTGGTGCCCAAATGTAAGCCTCCCACAACTAATGTTGTGGTAGTTTTCTAATTTTCTCTTTTGAATAGTTTCCTTTAATGTCTTTTTATTTTTTATTTTTTGTTTTTAAGGAGTGATCATGTAAGGGGGTTTGTTTACAGGTGATAATTAGGATAATTATCACCTGTAAAGAACTGCAAAGAAAAATGAACTGAAAAGAAAAATGACCAAGCCTATCCCAATGGTAAATAAGCAAATGAGGCTCTAGAATTCTCCAGCTAGAGTATGGAACCCTACATTAAGCAAACAATGCCATAGATTTGAAAATAGGTAGAGATTGGATGGGGGTTGTATCAATTTAGACTTAGAAGGTTTGATATATTCATTTCATGATGCAGTGACTGAGTACATATTTACATGCTGAATGGGCAAATAAAAGCCAATAGTATGTGTCATGAAGTACTAATATTCATTGAGATTCAAAAGCAGACATGATGGAGATTGTACTTAGAATGGACTGGAAAAAAGTGTAACAGTTGACTTTTAAAGCCTGTAATTCTGTCTTTTAAACAGAATCACCAACAATCCCATAGATTAGCTTTTAAAAACAACAATCATTCACAATACCATCTAGAAATCAAGCTGAATATCTAGGACTGGAAAATGGGCTTCTACTGTAACTTCTTTTCTGAGGAGTCATGTGACAGGTATAATTATTGTCCTTCAAGACAATCCTACCCACCAAAGGCAGGTAACTAATTTCAAAGAAAAGAAGATGTAATAAGTGGAGATTAAGGAAACTATGTTAGAAGATATTGGTATTTGCAATAAATATTGTGCCACAAAACTGCATAGTAAGAGCTTCCAGGGAGTGCGTTTTCAGAGAGCAGGTGAAGCAGAACAAATAGCAATCAGATCTGCATGATACCTTTTACTCAAGAGTCCGAGTCTTCCACTTAATCTTCAAATTCTCTGTATAGCCTGTTTGGGGAAAGGCTGTGTCTACTGGAACTTAGCTTCTAGCCTTCATTTTAGTGTCAATATTTATGGAATATTACCACTTCCAAAGTACAAAACACAAAGTCTTAGAAGACAGGTGTCTCTCTCTATTCCCTTAGCTCTTTCTGTACAGATGCACATTAACTACTAACATATGCTTTAGCCTTCAAGACATTTATTATTTTCTGAGTTACAAACACACACTTCTCTGAGGCCAGAATATAAATCCAGGTTTGCCTCTTTGGTCAGATCGAGTAAATCAAAAAGCTTAATAAAGACATCTCTAATTCAAGGATTTATACTTTTTTTTTTTTAAATGTATCTGCGTTCTTCATGGAGCTAATTTCTACTTCAGTGTTGTCAAGGGGAAGTCATTGGGAGAAGCCAGAACCAGTGCAACAAGTGAAGAAGGGAGTGGGAAGAAAACGAAGAGAGTCCAGAGGCAGAAAGTTAGCTGATTGGAAACCAGAACAGTAAATGAGACTTTGAACTGAGGCCATGGGAGATGAGCAGATATTTCCCATTGGATTAGGTGACATTTCTAGCTCTTTTTAGGTACCTGAAATAGGTGCTGTACTTTTATTTGTACTAACCCATTCCATAAGAATACACCCCTCCAAAAAATTACTGTCTTAGGGATGTGATGTGCTACAGTAACTAACCTTATAATGTAAAGTCACATTGCTCAATATGTAAGATAAGGCACGTTTTAGCTTCTCTTCATCAACCCTGCCCATATACCCTCTTCATCATACTGGGAAGGGGAGAATTCTCATTATACTCATATAGGCAAAGTTTTGGTAAAACAGGCAGTGTCTTCTTACATGATCTGAATTGACAGCACTGATTTGTTTTCATCATAATGGTCTGATAACATTCCAGCCCTCAGTCAACAATTTTTTGTTGAAAACATATAATTGATTTTTGCCTGGGCCCGTGCAGACTATGGAGACACAAAATGAACAAGTTCCAGTTCTTCATATTTCTCTTTCTGTCATTTATACATTCGTTCATTTGACAAATATTTATCGGTTACCTAGTATGTGCCAAGGAGTATTCTAGGCACAGAGAAAATAATACTGCATAAAAGGAACAGAGAACCCTGTTTCATGAAGCTTGCATTCTTGTTGGGAAGACAGCCAATAAACATAATAAGTATGTAAATTATAAATATATCACAGGGAGATAAATGCTATGGAAAAAAACATAAGGCAGAGAAAAGGGATAGGGAGTGCTGCAGAAGGTTGCAATAAGAAACAGGGTGGGTGAAGAAAAGAAGGCCTGAGAAGCTGACGTTACAGTGACAGCATGAAGGAGGTGTGGGGACACCATAACGGTATCTGGGGAAGAGACTTCCAGGCAGTGGGATAGCAGATGCAAATGCTCTGAGATGGAAGCAGTCTTTCATGTTCTGGGAATATCAAGAAGCTGGTGTGGCTAGACGGTGTGTGGAGGAGGAGAGCAGCTAAAGGTGGAGTTAGAGAAACAATGGGTAAATTGGACAGGGTCCTGTAGGCCATTGTGAGGGCTTTAATCCAGGGCAGGTGAGATGCTGTGAAGTTTTGGAGCAGAGGAGTGATGTGATCTGATTTATAGTTTGAAAAGCTCCCTACAGCTGCTGTCCTGGGAAGATTCTGGAGGCTGGGGCAGAGATAGACACAGGGATACCAGTTAGGCTATTTCAATAATGTAGACAAGAGATGATGGCAGATGGCAGCAGTGTGTTATGAGTTTAGTTGTATCCTCCCCAAAAAGATTTTGAGGTTTTAACTTCCAATACCTGTGAATATGACCTTATTTGGAAGTAGAGTCTTTGCAAATGACCATGTTAAGATGAGGTCATAAGATGAAGTCAAATCCAATATGACTGTGTCCTTATAAAAAGAAGAACTTTGGACACAGAAAGAGACATGTATAGGGAGAAGATGATGTGAAGACATGGGAAAAATGCCACCTACAAGCCGAGGACTGCCTGAGGCTTCCAGAAGCTAGGAGAGAGGCATGGAACAGATCCTCCCTCACAGCACTCACAGTCAACCCTGTCAACACTTTGATCTGGGACTTCTAGCCTTTAGAACTATGAGACAATACGTCTCTGTTCTTTAAGTTGCTCAATTTGTGGTACTTTGTTACAGCAGCCTAAGCAAACTAATACGCAGTGGAAATGGTGGGAAGTGGTGGGACTATGAATATCCTGTTGGTCCTCCTTACTTACAGATTCCATTTTGCGAATTCACCTACTTGCTAAAATCTTATCTGTAACCTCAAAATCAATACCCATGGTGCTTTCATGGATAGTTGTCGATACGCTCAGTGTAGTTCCCTGATGAAAGATCTCAGTCCCCTGATGCTCATCTTCCCAGCTGAGGCTGTATGGTAAGCAAGTGCCCTTTTCAGTCTATTTAATGCCATACTTTCTCCATTTTGGTGCTTTTTGTTGGTGATTTTGCTGTTTAAAATGGCCTCCAAACACAGTGCTGAAGTGCCATGTGGTGTCTGTGAGCACTTTCTGTGAGGTGCCTCGCAGAGAACATAACACCTGTTAGATAAGCTTCTTTCAAGCATGAGTCATGGCATTGTTGGACCCAGGATCAATGTTAATGAACCAACAGTACACATTAAATAAGGTGTCTTTCAGCACAATCACGTTTATGTGTTAATCAGTTGGCGAAGGTGATCAGAGCCTCACAGGAGCCTAACTCTGTGTTTCTCTTGTGGGGTATAGATTCAGTATTCTCAAATTTAGTGTTCTGGCAACTTTATAGGCATAACTTATATGAGTAATGAGAATAGACTGTATTTTGGAGTTAGATCCAAGATAAAACAGTATGTTTTGAAAGACTGTGGGCTCTGAGAAAATGAAGAGTTAAGATTAACTCCATAGTTTTTGGCTTGATAAATTGGAAAGATGGAGGTGTCATTTACTGAAATAAAAAATGAAGACTACAGAATGTTTTTTGTTTTTGTTTTTGGAGGGGATTAGGAGCCATCTATTTTCCAAATATAATCTTGAGTTTAAGTTGGGTTATCTGGACAAGAAAAATGTTTTATGGCTGGTCAGACCAGCAGTGAAAAATGTTGACATGCAGAGAGACAGAGACCTGAGGCCCAGGGTGGGGTGGTGGTGAAAGTCTGGGGTCAGATGTTTGTGCTTGATCCCACCACTGCCTTCTCCAAACTGTAACCCAAACAACTTCTCACTGATAGGGGCCTTGATCTAAATTACGATGCTCTGAACAAAGGCTTAGCAATTGCTCAAATCTTAGTTGTTCTTATCAGGCTGAAATTCATTCATATTTAACATAAGGTCACCTTAATTTAAGATGATTATATATTTTTCAGGGGAAAATAAGAGAGAACTGCAGAGGAAGAGAATATTTGAAGGTGAAATTTCATTCTACTTCCAGCACATCTGCAATGATCCCCTGAATGTCACAGAAATGAATTATTTAAAACTGGTGGGAAGATGATGTTGGATTTTTATCCTTAGTTTGGTGTTTTGGTGGTGTTTTTTTTTTTTTTTTTTTTTTTTTTTTTTAAGATCAATCTGCTCACCAGATTTTCTGCTTCAAAAAAGCCCTTATATGTGTAGTTCTTCATTGTGTCATAAAAAGCAGAATGTAAATAAATAAGATGCAGTGGGTGGGGGGAGATAAGCCAATGTCATTCTCTTGCAGGAAATACAAGAGCTGTGGCCATGCCACACTTGGAACAGAAAGACATTAAAATCACGAGTGGGGTAGATTTGAAGTCAAGTTGAAATGCACCACAATATGTGTAGACGTTTTGAATCATGTCTGGTCAGATAGATGTTTACATAGAGCCTGAATAACTGATCTGAATTATACACTTTAATGAGACCCAGTAAACTCTCTGGCTACAACTCATTTGAGAAACACTTCAAAGAGAAAGAAGTTTTCGATGGTGATCTTGTATTTCTATAACTATTTAAGTCTATTTAGGAACTGTATATTTAATAAATAATGCATTAATTTATTTCTTAAATCAAATCACATTGGAGGATTCAAAGCATAGAATACTGTTTCCAAAAAAGAGGTAGCCTCTATTTTCCCCAAATTACAGAGCCACCAGATTGCTGCTCTTGCTTGTACAACTCCACGTAGGTTTCTCTTTAACAAACTGCAGGTTTAAGCAAATGAAGATTAGGCAACTTAGTCTCATTACTGACCGTGATTACACACATTTCTACCACATGGATAAATCTGAAGAACACCGTAAGCCACGTTGCAGCTTCTAGTGTGATTGTCTGCAGCCAACTTACTTCCCTATGACTTTTATAAAACACTCAAATTAAGATAACCTCACTAGGCCTGCATTTTCCATGCAGACATCACTCACTCATTCAGTAAGTATTTACTGAGAAGCTACTAAGTGGCAGGCACTGGGGTAGGCACTGAGAAGTAATGTCAAGGAATTCAAACATACTCTTGTCTTCAAGGACGTTAGAATCCAGCAGAAAAACAGATAACCAACTAAGCAATTATAATATGTTGTAAGATACAGTAGGTAATGTGTCGAGAGCTTACCACAGGAGTAACCTAATCTGGGATTAGGAAAAGCTTCTCAGAGAAAATCACAGTCTAGCTGAGTTCTGAAAGATAATAAATTAGTTGGATCTATGTGAGGGTTGGAGTGATGTGGTTTCTGATAGAAGACAAAGCCCAGGGGAGGAGAGAACAGGAAGTATGAGAAGTTCAAGGGACTGAAAGAAATTCAGAAACTGCAAGAATTTAACAAGTATAATAATAAAGGTCAGCATCTGGTTTCCAAAATATTGGATGCAATATAAGCACCTGAGAACATAACCTCAAACTGCTTATCAAGCTGCCCATGCAGCACTTATCACAGGCACAAGGTAGAAAGCTGATATTTGAGAAAGCCAGTTTAGGTGGCATGCAATCCATTCATTTCCTTGAGTGGTTACCCTTCCATTGCTGGATTATGTGAGACCATGAAAAGTCTACGTGCTTGGATTCTTGCAAGGGTCGTCATTAAAGATACTCAAATATTCTGTCTGCTATGCTTTGAAGGCACTATAAAAAGAGGAGTCTCACACGGTTGGTCTTTTTAGTACTAGTTCTAAAAGATATTGTCGACATAAACCCAACGTTTCGCCAAGAAAAGGCATTTCCCTCCAGATTTAATTCAACGAAAACTTTCTTTGCCCTGGGGTGATTGATACAATTTTCCCTTTCTATAATGAGAGCTATGTAATATATCAGGGTTTTTTTCTTTTTTTTCCAGCCTTGGTTTCCAGAAATCTCAGAATCAAATTTCATTTTAAGCACAATAACCGTTTTGTCCTTTGGATTTCCATAAGCTCTCAAATTCTCTACCAGATGTCTTTCACATACACCCTCAGATCTTCTCGGACTTGCCTGTCTGAAGGGCTCTTGGCTACTTGTTCATTCCTCCTGCCAACCACTTCTGCAAGGGCGCTGCTCCACTCTCACCTCTGCTGTCTATGTGACGGGGGCACAGCACAAAGCCACTCATCTCAGGTGAGTCCCACAGAGCCCCCCCCCCCCCCCCCACTGAAAGCATCCCTGTTGCTGCTGAGCCATGAGTCACGTGTATATGTGCAACTGAGAAGCATGGAGGAGTGAAAGCCCCAGAAGTGAACACAGACCAGTAGACAACAGCAGCTGACGGGTCAGTTCTCCCTTCCTTCCAACATGTAGTCTGTCCTGAGATGCCTCGTTCATAAGGCATCTCTGAAGAAGTTCCTGTGAGAACAATGGTCAGTTACAGTCTACACCAAGGGGAGGTCAGTCTGCAACACCTCCCGTCCCCCTTGTTTAGTTCTCCCTGTTCCCTGTGCTCCTTTCCTCCTCATGCTTGCTTCCCCAGCACTGTACTTCCTATCAAGGGTTAGCACATAAGCTTTTCCCTCCCTGTTTCCAGGGAATGATGGTTACAACGAATATTCTTTCCTGATTCTTTGGAACTACTTTCTACTCCTATTTTGTTAACTATGTTGTATGCATCTTCGTGTTTAGTTTTTCACATTCTTTTTCTAAACTTGTAGATTCTAGATAAATTTATGAATAAGCTCAATGTTAGCTTAATTTTATATTAATTTTACAAAACTGGGAAATTTAGCCAAATTTAAAAGGATAATTTAATTTAACTCCTCCAATAAAATTTTGTTGAAAAATTCAAAGCACAGTCTAATGTGTTTTCAAAAAAAAGGATAGCTTCCATTTCCTCGAAAACATGCATTAGCTTGCTATGATTCTCTTTGAGTCTCTGTGCTTGCCTTGTCTTTAACAGACTAAAATTTATGTGTAATTAAATTTCAAAAAATGTAACAATCTATTTCTCTGTACAGTTAGATAGTTCAAGGATTTCATTGAAATCATAGCCAGCAAACTTTTCTTTTTTTTTTTCTTTTCTTTCCGTACAATCAAAGTGCATTTTGTATAGGAAGAGTACCTAAAATTTTCATGGCAAATAGGTTTCAATTAATTTTTCTTTTTGCTATACATACTTTTCTATATTTTTTTCTACCCTTAAGATGAGCACATGGAGACCAGTAATCTCAAGAATGTGTCCCTTTGTGCTTGTTTTTCCCAGAATACCTCATTTCCTGTTATAGAAGGCCACCACTGAGGATCAGCAAGCTCCCCGATCCTCTGCACCCCTCACTCAATAATACTGTACATGGAGAGCGAGTTTCAGCTGCTGTGCTGGGTGTTTATTCCCCAATAGGTTATTAACAATTCTGTTATTAGTTCTTAAACATTTCTCAAGGTTTTTGATGGGTTCTTTCTTCATTTTTTTAAAAATAAAGAATAATTTTTAAAATACCCATTATGTTAAGCAAGGGATACATATAAGAAGACATAGCCTTTCCCTACAGATAGCTTATAATATAGTAAGAACTTAAGACAAGTATATACTTAAGAGAAACAAAAGGCTAAATATAATTAGTGCCATAGCAGCAATACACAAGCAATATTAAATGTTTTGTTGTGAAAACAATAGAACCATAAATTCCTGACTATGTTGGTTTGAAGTAACTTCTATATTTTCTGTTGGGAAATCAAGTAAAATTGTGATCCTTTATAGTTCTTTGGATCATCCATTCAAATATATGTATATCGGATCTGGTGTTTTATAGCAACATAGGGAGACTACAGTCAACAATAAATTACTGTATTACTTCAAGCATCTAGTTGAGAGGATTTTGAATGTTCATAACACAAAGAGGTGACAAGTGTTTGAGGTTAAGGGGATGCTAAATACCCTGATATGATCACTGCACACTATAAATTCACCCAAATATCACACTGTACTCCATAAATATATATTACTATCATGTGTCAATTAAGAAACAATAAATTAAAAAGAAAAAAATTTCAGAGACAGAAGTAGATGAGAGGTTACCAAAAACTGGATGGAAGGAATAACGGGAAGTTACTGAGTTAGGGCTTAATGGGTACAGAGTTTATGTTTAGGGTGAAGAAAAAGTTTTGGAAATAGAAGTGGTGGTCACACAGCATTGTGTATGTAATTAAGTCTATGCAATTGTATGTTTAAAAAAGCTTAAAATGGTAAAAATTATGTTGTATATATTTTACCACAATAACAAAAGATGCAAAATATATATTGGATTAATATAGTATATGCATACAATAAAATATTATCCACCCTTATAAAGGAAGAAAATTCTGACATATGCTTCAATATAGATGAAACTTGAAAACACTGTTCTAAGTGAAATAAGCCAGTCACAAAAAGACAAATACTGCATGATTCCACTTATGTAGTTGAAATCATAGGTACAGGAATTAGTATGGTGTTTGCCAAGGGCTTGGGGGAGAAGGAAATGGGGAGTTATTGCTTAATGGGTAAAGTATCAGTTTTACAAGACGAAAAGCCTTCTGGAGATGGATGGTGCTGATGGTTGCAAAGCAATATGAATGTATTTAATATCACTGAACTGTACACTTAAAAATGGTTAAGATGATAAATGTTATGTGTATTTTACCAAGAGAAAAAAAAACAAAGAAAAAAACCAAGAGAAAACATATATTTGGTTGTACTGTATTCAGTATGGGGGGATAGAGATTAACAAATTCACAGTTCAATACAGAAGACAAAATGTAATCAAATAATAGAGTCTGCTAGGTTCTTTACGTGGTCTGTAGAAAGTTCTGGGGTAGCGTGGATGCAGAGATGGGGGTGCGAGCAACATTGTCCAATGTGAATGGAGATGGGGGGTAAGAATAAGGGTAGAGATGTCTTTTTAAACATCATAAAAGAATAGACATTTGATCTGGGCTTGAAAAGTGAAAATTTGGAAAGAGAAAAGGTATTCTAGGTAGAGAAACATGTAATGAAAGGATGGAACTTTGGTAGATTGAGAAAACTTCTGTCTGGTTGCAACATGGAGCCCATGGAGGAGGGTGGTGGGAAGTGATGCCAGTGGAACAGATATGTGGAGGTTACACTGTCCACCAAGTTAAAGTTTATGTTCATTATTAATCAATGGTCTTAGCCAGAAATGGGCTTCAGAATCACTTTGCAGAGTTTCAAGAAATAGATATGCCCATATTTCTTATGGGAGATTTGGTTTAGTGAGTCCAGAGTAGACCCTGGGCTTGTACATGTTGCCAAAGCTCCACAGGTGATTCACATGTGTTCCCAGAGTCACTATCATAGTCAATAAGACATTGCTAAAAGTTTAATTTTTAAGAAAGATATGCTCAGATTGACTTAGACAGCTCTGATGGCAATGTAATGGGTGACCAGGAGAGGGTGAGATCTGAAGGTAAGGAGACAAGGCAGAAGGTTCCTAAATGACAGTCTAGATTAAGACGGTGACAAGAGGCAGAAAGGAGAGAAATAGGTTTGAGAGGCATTCAGAAAGTCAAAATGGATGGGCTTGGTGTCGATGAGATGAGATGGGTAAAAGAGGGAGAAATCAAAAACAGTGCTCAGATCTCCACATCAGATAACCGAGTGATAATGGATTTACTAACTGAGATGGCAAGTGCTGGCATGGGTACTAAACAGTGTCCGGCAGATTGGCTGTTGCTGTGGGTTGGATATCCCCCCAAACTCATTGTTTGGGACCAAGCCCCACTGTGACAGTGTTAAGAGGGTGGGAAATCCATTGTGGTAATTGAAAGGTGAAGTAGTTGAATAGGTGATTGGAGTGTGAGGACTGTACCCTTGTGAGTGGATTGATCTGTTCGTGGAATAATGAGAGTGATTCTGGTGGCTTTAAAAGGAGAGTAATGAGGAGGTTAGTCTCTCTCTCTGCTCTGTCATTCTCACTATATGACACCCTGCATTGCTGTAGAGTCACCTCACCAGATGTGTTCCCTGGACTGTGAACTTCCCATCCTCTGAAACTATAAGCAATAAATATTGTTTCATTATAAATTACCCAGTTTCAGGTATTTGTGTTAAAAGCAACAGAAATGGACTAATACAGTTGTCAAAGAGTAGGTGCTCAATAAGTATTTTTTAAATGAATTTTAAAAATCTTGAGTAAACCAATGATCAAATTGTAGATGAAGAAAATGAGCAGGTATGGGTTGGTTATAGGATGAGCTTCCTTGGTTTTTGACAAATCTAGATGTGTGGGGGGATGTGGAGCAGGAGGTTATGGAAAAAGATATGCAAAGCAGGGGTGCTGTAATGGGAAAAAAAAGCACAAAGTTTGGTAATGGAAAAAAAAGCACAAAGGCTGAGTTTCAGAAACAATGGATGGTTCAGTTTGCCTCTAGAATAGTGAGAGATAAAGCTGTAAAGACAGAGTGGCACCATGATGTGGTGTGTCCGAAAGTCAAGCTGAGGAAGCTTTAATTAATTCAGTAGGCAATGAGGAGTCACGGCTCCTGGGCAGGGGTCTTCCATGATCTTTAGAATCAAGTGCTTTTGGAAGACTCCTACAGTAGCTATGGGATAGGACAGATTGGAACACGGGGAGATCTAAAAGGAGAAAGACCAATTAGAAGGTTCCTGTGAGGGTAGAAGAAAAAGATAATAACAAATTTAGCAGGAAGGACCAAAGAAGAAATGGAAAGGCAGGGGCAGATTCAAAGGATATTCATAAAAATCAATAATATGCGTGATCAGTCTCCAGATTAGAATGCCTGGAAACTAGAGATGGCTTCACGGTGGACCCTGGGTGATAAAGTGTTGTAGCCTCAATGAACAGAAATAAAGATGCCAGAAAGGTGAGCAGTTTTGGGGGAAGGTGATTGATTCTGAGGCATCAGCAGGGTGAACAGCTGGAGAAATTTTTGAGTGCCTGGAAAATGCAACACTGCAGGTTAGAGACAGATGGAGGCCAGAAATTTAAATTTGGGAGTCATTTGGTATAAGTGGTAAATGAAATTATGTGAATGGATAAGATGGCCAAGGAAATGGAGAACAAGCCCAAGAAAAAATTCACGGGAGGCACACTTACCCTTGGCAGGGGGGAGGAGGAGGGTAAAATCTGGGAAGGAGAAAGAGGAGTGGTCAGAGGAGACAAGAATAATTTGGAAAATGAACCCCTTGGAAGACAGAAAATAGAGCTTCAAAAGGACAGAGTGGGTAACTAGAGTCAAATAGAAAACTTGAGGTGGAGGAAGATGGGTCTGTTGACATGTGAGGAAGCCATCAGTGGGATTGAAGCCGGGTTGACTGGGGTTGCAGAGGGAAGGCACAAGGTAGCTGAATATTTCCATGTCATTTCTGATGCCAGAGACAGGCATGGGTCTCGGATTTGGTTTTAATGAGCTCAATGTTTTCTCAGCACGTTTCTTCCACATTTTCTCAGCAGCCAGTAACTTTCATGGAGACAACAAGGCAAGAATAGCCATGGGTGCAAACAGCATTGGGATGCTGGAGTCTGAAACCTCAGTCATGAACACTTCCTGCAGGAAGCACTGGGTCTCGACATTTCCAGAGAGGAAAGAATCAAGGTTAAAACGACGATTTTGCATGGCATTATGTGTGCCAGAGCTAAGTGTGACAATTTTCTAGACATTACAATGCTATTAATTGAACAAACCTTTGTGTCACTAATTTGAATGTGACTTTTCTCATAAACTAAATCCCCATATAGATGGTGTTTATCTCTGCACTCTCTATTTCATTCCATTTTGTACCAAATCTGCTGGTATTTAATTGAGATTGCCATGAACTTATAAATTAATTTGAGAACTGGCATTTTTACTGCTAAAAAGAAGATTACTTAAACCTTCTTTTATGTTTCTCAGTGGAAGATAATTATTTTTTCATATGGGTCCTAAACTTGTATTCTTCGGTTTATAACTCAGTATTTTTCTTTTGAGTTGCTATTGTCCATGGTATTATTTCTTGCAATGTATGTGTGTGTGTGTAAATAAGAAAGATGGAGGTGTCTTCCCAGATGAACAATTAAAATTCAAAAGAAATAACTTAAAGCAAATTTAAGTTTTTAGTAGTATCTGACCCTTCCTGAGCTGATATACATGTAAAAAACAAAATCACTTTTACTATTTTAATATTTAACATTTGATATTTTAATATTATCATAGAAAACAGAGAAAAAATGAATGCTGTTTGTTCTGCCTGTTTCCTTACATAAGACAAGTTTTGACTGTACTTAGAGTTAAAATGGAGTATCTGTTCAGTCAGTCCTGGTCACCAGCAGTGGGAGCTCCATTTCTCTCCATTTGCCACACAAAGTCCTAGCTAGATTCTGGCTCTTTCCACAGAAAACCTGCTCTTTTCAGCCCTGCTGCTTGAATTCATGACCATTCTCCTCTGTGCTTTCACGTCTCCTCCCGAGGTGCTGGTGCAGCAGGACGAAGCAAGCTGCTGCCGCAGCATAAGCCCCGCTGCAAATCACACTCACCATGGACAGCGGTGTTTCCTGATGGTGTGAGTCAGAAAGGGTTTTGGTTTTACCTTCTCCTTCATCCTAGTTCTTTGAAACTTTTCAGTTTGAATAATCTATTTAACAACTCTTCTAGACAAGGGGTCAGCAAACTTTTTCTGTAAACTGCCAGATAGAAAAGGTTTAAGGCTTTTCAGGCCATGTGGTTCCTGTTGCAACTACTGAACTCTGCTGTTGTAGTGTAAAAGCAGCCAGACAATAAACAAACAAATGAGCCTCGCTGTGTTCCAATAAACCTTTATTTATGAAACAAGTGGTGAACCTGATTTGGCCCACAGGCCATAGTTTTTCGATCCCTACTTTAGACCAGTAAACTTCCAAGCCACAGATTATTTATATTTTCAAAAATCAAAAGCAATGCACTAGTCTCCATGGAAGGTAAGGATGACAGGATGCAAAGCACTGGAATGAACACAATGAAGCAAAGTCACCAAAATGATTTCTTAGTGATCCCTAAATAATGGTTCTGAGCATACCTAGCATTTCCTTGTTTTATGAAACACAAGTGGGCTTTTAGAATATAATAATAGACATATTACACTGTAGTATGGTCATGGCTTCAGGGAGGAAGAGAGAATTGAATGGAAAACCATTATTATTAGTAATGAGAATAATTGATCCAACTTACCAATCTTGTACCGCATTGAAAGATTCTTCGTTTGTGATGTCATACATTAAAATAAAGCCCATGGCCCCACGATAATAGGCTGTGGTGATAGTCCTGTATCTTTCCTGGCCTGCTGTGTCCTAAAAAATAACAATGATAATCTTTCAGAAATAAGGCAATACTTGTCTAAACAAGTGATTAATAATTCCAAAAACATTCACAAGAGAAGTTGAAAATGCACTTGCAGTGTATGGCTATCTATCTTTTTTAGTCTTGCTTTTCCTAATGATTTTCACATGGCAGCTCTATGATATTCTGAAAAAGCCTTTTTTTTTTTTTGGTAAAGATCTAGCTCAAAGTACTTTCTACATATGTTCATTTCCATTAAGCAGCATCTAACAGTAGAAAACAAAATAAAAAGTAAGATTGTACATATCTAAAATCTGTGGCTTTTTATATAGTTGAAAACCAGAGGAATATATTAGCTCCGCCATTATGTATTTATTGCCTGTCTACTAAGTACAAGCCACTGCAGGGGAAAAAAAGGAAGTTTATGAAAATGGTCCTGCTTTTAAGTAGCTTGCAGTACAGTCTGTTTATTCAACTGGGAAATGAGAGTAAAAATACCTGCTTTGTGTGGATGTTTGAGTCAGACAGATTAGAATCTGAGTCCATTGTTAGATAGCTGGGGGAACATGGACAAGTTCCTGAACCTCTGTGAACTAAACCCTTCTAAAGTTCAGCATGCTCGTTAGGGTTTCATGAAATAATTTGTGTAAAGTGCTGCACACAGTGTAGCACACAAAACGTGATCAATAAATGGCAAGCACTGGGTGTTGCTGAAATGGGGGGGCAGGTAAGGAGAACACAAGACTGGAGAGAGCAGCTTACAAACGCAGGGGTTCAACACCTGCAAAAGAGATGCCTTGTAGCAGATAAATCTGGGAATCAGAGGCAGATACATGGTAGAGATGGCCCTGCATATGTCACATACACTGTATCCTGTAGCTGAAGAAATTGTTCTCAATGCAACCAACTCTTGCCTTTTGTCTTCTCAAGATCTGGGGTATCACTCATCATTTATATGCCCCTCGGCTCCCCTTTTTGCCGCTTTCCCTGGAGACTGGGGTCTGACTTCTCTTTCTTAGTACTCTTTAGGTGCTTAGCATTTTGGTTAGAAATGTTCCTTTCTGTCTGACTTTGGACTGGATCTTCTCTCTCCCCTTATCCCAGAGATGCCTCCCTTGCGCGCAGAATGCATCCCAGCTCTCTCAAGGTTTATTTGATAAACCTTGAAGGGAAAGCTAATGTGTTGGATAACACAGAGCAGTTCTCTTCACCATCAAAATTAAATTAACACCTCACATGGTCACTACTGGGACAGGCTCATGTTGGGTCCGCTGTTCCTCACCCATAGGCACTGTCCTTCCTGGATGCTTGCATCCCACAGTCAACAACAGAGAGAAGCTCAAGATTCCTTACAACTCCCTTCTAATTTGTGTGGCCTATTTTACTTGCTTCTGTAAGTTCAGAGAAGAGTGATTAAAGGAGGTTAGGGAACAGCGAATGATCCCAGGAGAATGTGGGGTGTGACACGGAACTGAAAATTAGCTAAGGGTGTGACTTTTCATTAAGCTGACAACAATTATATTTTACTCTTGAAGTAGGGATAAGGCTGGCCTGATTAGAAGATGTTTATTAGGTGGTATTAATGAAAATAAGGTTTCAAAGATAGGATGAAACCAAATTATAGTAACCAAAATAGCAGAAATAAAGCAAAATCAGTGGGGAGGATCCTTCAGAATATACTACCAATGGCAGAAAATAAAAAGCAAAAAAAGTACAGATATCACCACTTGAAAATCTGACAATTCCTTGAATATAGAAAAGATGCTATAAATAAAATTGAAATGACAGAAAATCAAATAATAAACTGGGAAATAATATTTGCATTGTACCAGAAAGACCAAAGGTTAATGTAATGTAAAGTGATGTTAGAAATCATTAAAAAAAACGTTAAATATTCTAATTATAGAAATGATTTATAAATAGGCACATAAATGGCTGATTGATTTGTAGAAATAAAGTTGAATCTCAACCATAATAATAAAAATGCAATGCTGCATAATTGCATGTCTGTATAATAGAAGTTACCTGACTGTTATTTGAATATTTTATTGTACTTTCCTCACTATTTTATAAATTAAATTAAAAAATAAAATGTAGATGCTAAAGATAAACATAGAAATCATAAACTGCATATCATTGGGGAAAATACATAAATTTATTAGGCAGACTGAAGCCAGTCTTGAGCTTCTTTGGATTAGCTTAGATATTCATTGGATTTAATTTAGTTAACAGTATATCCAACTGTGAAACAAAGAAGGAAGTTAGAGAACACAGGTAAAATGCCAGAACCAAATTACCCAAACTGTGTTTATTTTGTTTTTTATTGAAACATAGTTCATTATACGTGTCTGTGGGGTTCAGAGTTGAATATCAATACCTGTGTGCAGTATGTTTTGCTCAAATCAGGATAATTAGGATATCCAACATTACACAGTGTAATCATTTTTTGTGGCCCTTTATCAATTTCTCCTCCAAACTGTGTTTAAAAAGCAAGGTATACTAAGAGATTTTGTAATATATTTTAGGTCTCTGGCGAGCAGAACCCCTTATAACTAGTCAATTTTAAAACTTTCCCACATTTGGCTTGGGTTCATATTTTCCAGAACATATTATCTATAAACGTAACTTACTTTTTAAATGTTTTTTATTTTTGCCTACTGTGACATAACTTTACACGCCTTTCGTTTTCTCTTGGTAAAATATTTTTTTGGCATTGATTGAATAGCATTCTTACAGGTTGGGGACCTCACACCTCCTGCCTTATCTGTACGCCAGACAGAGTTCCCCCAATTTCTCATAGAGGAAAACAGCCAATATACCCCAGACACTGCTAAAAGGTGACTCAGACCCTTCCTGTCAAGCATGTTTTTAACACAGATACTGAATAATGTCGTACTGGAAGACTGTGACTTTATCTCTTTCTTCTTGACCTCTTCCAGGGATGGCTTCTCCTTTTCATAAGATGTTAATTTTATTTTGACAGTAAAGAAACAAGTTCTAGTGTTATAAAATGCATCAATTTCACATTGTGAGTGTACTTAATCTTTGAGAGAGCGGAAATTGAGACCCTATTATATTATGACTGAAATGTTACAGGAAACTGCTGGAAACCACAGGACTGAATAGCCATTATATAGCAAAGTTTAAAAATAGAGAGTGGGGAAAAACAGCTTTCAAGAAAAAAAAAATAGAAGCTTTTAGATAGTACTTAAGTCACAGCAAGGCACAAGATTCTCAACACCATCCTGATTTGAACCCAGAAACACAATCTAATTGGAGGCATTTGTCACTTAAAAGCTCAGAGAGAAAAAAGAAATTGTACCAAGCAGGGGAAATACGGTATTGAAATACAGAGGAAATTTCCTTTCCAAACGCACAGAAAATATAAAGAATAGGACTAAGCTAATAGACACCAAGTTGACTCTATTGGTTTTGGATATTGAGAACAATTTCAGAATTACAAAGTCATTAGCATCTTCTTTTGTTACATCAGGAAGGAAAAGAAGTCAGAAAACACTTCATTCATTACGTTTGACATTTACTAATGACGGTAGAAGGTTATATGTGAAAGAAAAGAACATTTTATAATGTCAAGTGCCACTAGTATAATTACACTTGAGCATTCTCAGAAGGTAACTGACTAAAATGGAACATCTTCTCAATTTGCCCAGGACACTGGCTCCAAACCCTGGCCTTGTGTTGTGTCTCTCCCCTGTTGACTCTAAGAACTGGGAATACCTGCTGAGTTTCTATACATGTAGGCTATTTCTGGTGATTGAAAAACACAACTAGAAATCTCTTACAGAGAAAATGAGGAATAAAGATGTGATTAAAAGATGAAAAATCTCTTCCATAAGCAATAGCTTTCATTTTCCTCTTTTTTAAGAAAAATAAAATCATTTTAGTGAGTTTAAATATTTTGATTTCCCAATCACATTTTTAGGAGAAATTTTTGGCTTTAATGATAGGTTTGATTAGCATATACTTAAGTATCTGTCAAGAAAAGAAGGGTAAAATGGGAAACATTAGCAGCTTGATAAGCAGTAGCCAAGAACAGTTTCAGTTTGAGTTTTGGCATTCTTACTTTTTTTTTTCCTTGGTGAAACATTTTTAAAAAAATTGTATGTACTGTATTCTCAAATATTTCTGAGGTTGTGCAGAAATAATATAGTTTTAAGATGGAGGAAATAGCTTTCATTGGTAAGATATGGGTTATATTGTAATTTGTCTTTTGTTTTGGTGGTTACTTTTCTCTGTATTAAATTAAGGGGAAAATAGAAGTGACCATGAGTAAACAAACATAACTCAATAATATCACCACAATCAAAATATACTTACTGATTGTCTAGACAGAGAAAAATAGATTGAGGACAGACAATCCTGGTACATGATAAAGTAGGTAATTTTATAAGTGGAGAAACCAGATCAAAACACATTGGCATTAATTGATCAGCAAAAGTAATTTAATTAAGCTAAAGGAAATGGTATGTAATAACCCAAAAGGGAAGTCAACAGAAATGGGGGCTGGGAACACTGTGACCCAAGACAGAAAACATGCTTTAACAAGTCAGTTTTCAAATGGACACAAAGACATGAAATGGAATATGCTTTAATATTCAGGTAAGTGATGATCTCTTAACTCATACTTTGCCACCTTTTACCTGAAAGACTTGTTTTGTATCATTAAAAGAAGAATAAATTATGCTCAGTATCATTTAATATTAACACTGATGCATCCATTCATTCATTTATTCATTGAACATTTGGTGACCTATTACAAGTTAAGGACTATGATAGGTACATGTTAAATTCACTTTCTCATTCATTAAAATTTATTGTTTGTTTTCAAATAGCTGGAAGAGAGAAGCTCAAATGCTCTCATCATAAATAAATGATAAATTTTTGCCATGATGGATATGCTAATTGTTTTAGTCCATTTTGTGTTGCTATAACAGGAATACCTGAGACTGGGTAATTTAAAAAGAACAGAGGTTTATTTGGCTTATGATTCTGGGACAGCTGCATCTGGCATGAGCCTCAGGCTGCTTCTGCTCATGGTGGAAACTGGCAGGCAGCTGGCGGGTACAAGCAGATCACATGGAGAGAGGAAGCGAGAGAGAGAGAGAGAGAGAGAGAGAGAGAGAGAGAGAGAGAGAGAGAGAGAGAGAGAGAGAGAGAGGAGGAGCCAGGGTCCTTTAAACAATCAGGTCTCCTGGGAACTAATAGAGCAAGAACTCACTCACTACCCCTCCTCCCCCAGGGAGAGCATTAATCCATTCATGAGGGATCCGCCCCCATGGCTCAATCAGTTTCCAGCACTGCCACATTGGAGATCAAATTTCCACATGAGTTTTGGAACTCCCAAACTCCATCACTAATTATCCTGATTTGATCATCACACATTATATATATTGAAATAGATACACATTGAAATATAGGTACATATTGAAAAATAACATTTTACCCCATAAATATGTACAAATAAAAGGTAAATTAATTAATTTAAAAAATGAAGTCCTAGGGCCCTAAGTCAACAATGAGTGTCCTTATGAAACCAGAAAACAGAGACACAAAACACACAGAGGAGAAGGCCATGCAAAGGCAGAGCCATATACCGGAGTGATGCATCTACAAGATGAGGAATGCCGAGGACTGCTGGACACTACCAGAAGCTAAGAGAGAGTCATGGAACAGATCCCCCCACTAGAGCATTCAGAGAGTGCATGGTGCTGCTGAAACCTTAATTTAGGACTCATAGCCTTCAGAACTGTAAGCCAATAAATTTCTGTTGTTTTAAGCTACCCTAGGAAACTAATACAGTCACTGACCCCAGTTTGCAATCTTCATGATCAGGGTGAAAGCAATATAAATTTCACAGCTACCCACACTTTCCTTTATTACTTTACAGAATAAATAAATAAATAAATAAAACTAAAGGTTGTCTTCTGGAGCCTTCTAACACAGTCGCACTATGTGAATTCAGGGAAGATGTTATGCTAAAAAATGCACGATCATATTCCACTTAGGTAAAATAATTTTGTTCAAAAAATGGTGGTTTGAAATACCTTGCTACTTTAAAAACTAGATCCCTATCTACCTTTCTATCTATTCTAATATATGTGCTATTAGAAAGACAGAACAAGATTGCTTGTTGTGACAAAAATTACATATTGCTTCATGTTGGAATTTCCTCCCCAAATAATTGAGATACTGTTACAAAAAAATTTAAAGTCATAATGTATACTGAGACACAACTCCCCCAAACAACAGAAACAACAAAATGCTGATTACTACTATTACTTCTTTTGTATGATATTACTTCCCTCCAAGCTGTATTTATTTTTTCATTTTTATAAATAGGCAAAAAGTAGCATTGAATTTAGTCTTATAAAATAGTAAGCAAAAGAGAAATCTTAAATATTTTATGCTTTCTTGTTGCATATTTATTTTTGGAATGAAATGAGAATTTTTTTCCCTTACCGCAGTTAATCCCCCATTAAAATAAAAATTACAAACCACTTTTCCCGACTGATCTTGTGCAAACAGTCAATTTGAATTCATTTACACACACTTAGTTATACAAGCTTCTGTAAAACAAGCCCACATCTTAGAAGTGAGCACTAATGAATCAGCCTCTACATAGTTCTTCAACCCGTTGAAATGCTCTCCCTACCTATTGTCTTTTATCCATCCTCTTCACGCCAGCGGATTTTATTGGTCAGATTTTTCTTGTCATGATGTTTAGCTTTGAAATACCAAAACCTTCATTTTACAATGGTATCCACTTCTAAGTAAACCTAATAAAATAAACCCAAGGCAGAAGGATAAAACTTGACCTATTATTTTACAGCAGTGTTACCATGGCAATCCATCTTTCCTGGAAGAGAGGAACAGCCATATATAGCTTTTTTACAGGAGGTCTTTGACTTCATTGTCAGTAATATCTTGACATATCTACTAATTGTATGTTTCTGCTCATGAAAGTTAGAGACACTTTTCAGTAAACACTATTTAAACACTTAGATGAACTCTCTTCAAGACCTTAATAAAATTTACAACCCAAATCACGTAAAGTCACATTTACTCATTTTACTTAAGAGCTTGTTTAATAAGAATGTTTAACACAAAGGCAGGAGAAGACACTCTTTTTGCTTCCTTTTCTAATTAATCTGTTTGACATACTTCTTCCCAGTGTGATTTTGATTATGCTTTTTTTTTTTCTTTTTCAAAACCTGGGACATAAATACTTAAATGCAGAGCTTTTAGTCAAGGTTGGTGACTGTTTTTCTTCACAGACACAATATAAAATGCTTGCATCAGATCAAATGCCCTGTTTTAAAAGATAATCAGCTTTGTGTTGGACTTTTCCTATGGCCCTAAAATTGGCAACTAAGACTCAAACCAGACTCCTTACAAAGGGATGAGAGGGCCACCCCGTGGCTCACTCGGGAGAGTGCGGCGCTGGGAGCGCAGCAGCGCTGCCACCGCAGGTTCGGATCCTATATAGGAATGGCCGGTGGCTCACTGGCTGAGCGAGGTGCAAACGGAACCAAGCCAAGGGTTGCGATCCCCTTACCGGTCACAAAAAAGAAAAAAACAAAAACAAAAACAAAAAAACAAAGGGATGAGAGCCACATGCCCTTTGGCTAGTTGGATGGTGTCTGCTTAAGCAATGGAAGTGTTGATCTATGTTTGTGCAGAAGTATCTGATACCTGGGGAGAGACTGCAGAATTGACGAGGGGAAGACAGTGAAGTCTGATTTTCCACAGGTTAGCTTGGTTAGGTTATGTGAGTTTCCCTTGAATCAATAAACACCACAGCAGGTAGCTGCACTTGAGACATTTTGCCATTAACACACCTCCAAGAGGGCTGTCTCCCGGATCAGGTGTAGGAAGCTATGAGGTATACTAACAAGGCAGGAGGGAGCTGACGGAATGTTAAAAAGGAAGAACCTGAGCAAACCTTCATGTCCTGGCTGTGTGCAGTGAAAGAGCCCTGCAGGGCTCCCTGAAGATCCTGCATAAGGGAACCAGCATTTGGATGCCTGTGAAACAGAAGGTACAGGCAGTAGGACAGGCTGCACTGAAGCAGCCAACAGAGAACTGTAACTGCAGGTCCACTTACAGAGAGTCATCTGCCCTCACTTCATTTCCCAGCTCTCCTTCCACCCTTGATATTGAAAGAGCAAGAACTAGAAAAGGCAGGGACAGAAAGGGCAAAAGGGTGGATCAAACCCTTCTTCTTGTTGCACTACCAGTCCCTGGGAATGTAGCAGATTTATGATAAGAGAAGAATATGAATGTTAAATTGAATATGACAAGGGCATTTTAAATTAGGCTGAACAGTACTGAGCTTTTTTTGTTGTTGTTGTTTTTGAATGGACTTTATTTTTTAGAGCAGTTTTAGCTTCACAGCAAAATTGGGCAGACAGTGCAGAGAGTTCCCATATACCCCCACACATGCATAGCCACCACCAGAGCGGTACATTTGTTACAATTAATAAACCTGCATTGACACATCATATTCATCCAAAGTCCACAGCTCACATTAGAGTTCACTCTTGGTGTTGTATATTCTAAGGGATCAGACAAATTTGTAATGTCATGTGTCCATCATTATAATATCACACACAGTACTTCCACTGCCTTAAAAACAATTTGTGTTTTGCTTGAGCATTTTCTAAATAAGAGAAAAATGTTTGGGAATCTACAGGATCTATTCAAGTCATGGTTTGGGATGGGCATAGGCAATTAGGCAGAGCATGATTGAAAACAAGGTTTAGATCAAAGTAATACCAAAGTAATGCCAAGTGGTTTAGACTTTTCACCAAACTAGCCACCAACGAAATACTACATACAACAACAACAAGCATGTAGACTGAAATACATTTAAAGCACATTCATGCATATCATTTAGTTTAATTATTCTGAGGTAGTAGACCATTTTATAGATAATGAAAATGATCGATAAAGAGGTTAGGTGCCAGTTTTAAGTCACAGCTCCGGAAAATGATACAGGTCATACCAAAGCCCAGGTTTCCTCACACATTCAAAGTCCAGTCCTCTTTCTGAATATTAGGCTGAATATCAAGGAATTCAGGTTACATTTTTTCACTCTGGCTCTATATTTGATGTTATCATTTGGCAATTTAACATTTTTTCCATGTACGTGCTTTAGATCCTTTTCAGCTTCACTGTTTCAAACTCCATTCATTCATCAACCAGTTGTAGCTGTGTCCATTCCTGATGCTCTACTGAAATTGTTCATGCTACAGTAATCAATGACCTTCTCATTGCATATCCAGTGGTTCAATTTTTAGTTCTTATCCTAGTTGTTCTCTCTGAAACATGTCATATAGATGACCACCCTTATTTCTTTGAATTCACTCTCCTAGGGCATGACTCTCTCCTGTTTTATTAGTTTCTCTATATTTTCTTCTTCAGTTCCCTTTGCAAGCTCCTTTTTTCTGCTTACCTTTTAAAGGTGTTCAGGCTTCCCATCTTCTTCTTCTCTCATCCTCTTATACGATGCTATCTTCATAGTCTCAAATATAATCTATAAATAGCTACACCTTACTAGGAAACGTTGACCACATTTCTATATTCTAGAACCAGATTTTCATCCTTGTAACACATATTTATCTCAAATTTAACTCGTACAAAAAACTAGTGAATATAATTTTTCCCAAACCTATTTTGTCATCAATCTTTTAACCACAACATCAAAACTCACAAATCTTACTGAGCTGAAAATCTCCCAGTTATCCAATATTCTTCTCCCTCATCCTTTAATGACTTCCCTTCCATAATTTTAAAGATTTATAATTAGAGAAGTAATTTTTTTTCCCTTAAGCTTAGGTCAAGGCAAAAGAAAAAAGTATATCACCTAGAATTTTATTTTATTGCAATAATTTTATTTTCATTACCAACTGGAACTTTCTTTACTCTCTAGGAGAAAATGCCTTTAGTCTAGGATGCAGGGTTAGTATCTTCTGGAAGAAAAGAAGATGCATGGAGAATCCAGCTTGTAAAATTAAATACATTTTTGCAGAAAAGAAGATGAAAGTATAATGTGATAAATCACAGTATTAGCAGTCAGAAAACCTGGGTTCTGGTTGAATCTCTGGCACTTTTTAGCTATGTGACCCTGGTTATCTCACTGGCCTAGTGAGCTAGGCATTGATTTCCTCATTTGTAAAAAAGAAACTAAATTTTCTAAGTCCTTTTCAACTCTGAATTCACAGAATGTCCGGTGTTCCATATTTTAATACTATCTTGACTTTTTACCCATTAAGTTACACATTATTATTGTTTATACAGACTGTATTCATTTATATTTATCCACTTGTTTTTCAGTTTCCCTGCTCACAATTTCTTCTTATATCTTACACCATCCTTCCATGTTTCTGAAGTACATTTTCTTTAGAAATCCCACTAGTGAAGGTCTGCTGGTAGTGTATGTCTGAATATATTTTTATGTAGGCCTAATTCATGAATAATGTTTAGCTGGGTATACAAATGTAGATATATTCTATCTTCACTTTATAGCATTATTTCACTGTTTTCAGGCTTCAGGGGACACCCCTGAAAAGTCTGCTGTTAGTCTAATTATTGTGCTATTTCAGTAACTATCTTTTCTCTGAAGCTACTTTCAAGATCTCCCCTTCATCTTTGGTGTTCTATCGTTTCACTGTGATGTGGCTACATTTACAGTCCCTTTATATACGTGCTAGGGGATCATTGCTCTTCCTAATTTTGGGGATTCTCAATAAATAAATGAGACTCCTCCCTTCCCCCCACACCTTTTTTCCCAATAGCAACAACGTGTGGAAGAAAAAACAAGGGCTTTGGAGTTAGAACACCTGGGTTCGTACCCTGGCTCCGAGACTCACATACTGGGTGGCTTTAGAAATATCACCTAACCCTTCTGAGAATAAGTTTCCTGTTTTCCTAAATGAAATCTATACCTAATACCGAGTTAAACTGCAAGCCACAAATGAGAATAGTTCTCTGTAAACTATAAAATGCTACAGGTTGTGTTATTATTGATTGTGTTATTGAGAGTAAAGAATCAAAGCTAGCCTGTCAGATCCTGATAAGAAGTATCTGTTAAGACCAAACTAGATGGCTCAGTGAAACACTATTTCTTACTCATCCCACCTCCAGGGCAGGAGAGAAAATAAATATATTTGTCCTTCCAGATGAGTCGGAATCTACATGCAACCGTTTTCTCCACTTACATATAAAAGGGAGCAAAATTCAAAGACAAAATACACAATTAAATTCCTATCATGACTATCACTTGATTATGCCTATTGATTTTTTCTTTTCTTTTTAAAGAAATTTTAACCATTTGGCTTTTATTATTATTATTATTATTATAATACATACACGTGGGGTACGATGTTGATTTTCAATAATTGTGTACAATGTGTGGTGGTTAGATCAGCACAGTTAGCTTATTTATTCATCATTACAATATGCAATCATTCTTTGTATCCATTGACCAGTTCCTCATTAGCTCCCCTCCCTCTCCCCGTCCCCTTCCCTTTTCCACCTCTAGTTTTCTAAAAGTTCAATGTATTTCTTTAAGGCCTTCTGTACATTCTCATTATTCTGATCGTTTTGACCCTCATTGAAATAAAAATCCTCCCGAATGACAAGAGTGTTTCAAGATTAAAGCAGTGATTCCCACACCTCAAACTACTTTGGTTGATAACAATCATCAAAAAATAAGTATTATGCCCGATGAATGAAGACTCTAAAATACATAGGGAGGCAGAGGGAAATGAAAATGTAGAAACCAGATGCTAGAGAAATAGAAGCTGCTGCAGCATCTCATTTTGTGCTCCACAGAGAGAGCACGAGCAGGCAGCGGGGCCGGCGGTGAGGCAGACGTGGACAGCAAGAGGACAGAGCAGTTGTCGGACTCTGGGAAGGGCACTTGAAAGACCGGGAGAAAAGCTATCAGGGAAAGGGTGTCTCCTTTGGAAAGATTTCTTGATTTGACCCAGAAGAGTAATCCTGTTAATAAGGACATACATTTCTCTTTTATAAGTAGGTCCAATTTATTTATTTGTTTCTTCTTAAATAATCTTCTATCTTAAATAATTCTCAAAATGGAGTGAGATGATATTACATCCAAATGGATTACCCGAACATCAAAGGCAATCGTGACTTGCTCAGTACTGCCTCACAAGCTGTTAAATCAGTGAAAAATATTGAGCCCATTTGCCAGGCATTTGGGAAACAGAGACACTCAGACTGAGGCCTTAGACAGTCTGGGACACTGACATGTGACTTTTGTGACCTCACATGTCTGTATGACATTAAATAATATCAAACTTTACAAGGCACAAAGTCATCCAGGGCCTGCTAAGAGCAATGGTAATTGCAAATGACACTTCAAGATCACATAGCTCATTAGATGACAAGTCCTGGCTTTTTGCCTACAGTTTTTGGTTATGTTGAAACCATCTAGAGATGGCTTCAATTACTGTTTAAGCACTTCTCTCTTTTCTACCCAGTTCTGATCACACACTAATGTAGAGCTGAGAATGGTTCGTGGCTCCGTGACTGGAAGAGCTGAAGTCGGAGGCGGGGGTCAGAGGCCGGCTACAGAGAAGACTAAAGGGTTGAGAGACACAGCTTGGAAAATAATTTAAGGAGGAGTCGCTATGCCTCAGAAGTCTAAAGAGTACTTCCTACCAACCTTGAGGATAAAAAAGTCTCCTGATAGGGCATGGAAAGCGGCTCTTTCTTTCTTTTTATACATCTTCATTCAAGACAGAACTGGACTTTATTGGGGGGAAATGGGACCTCCTCATCGGCTGCAGGCATTGGGGACACTAGAAAGGCAGCCAGACTGGTCTGGGGACTGGACTGTGAGTTGTGAATGCTCCCCCATGGAGGGGGTGCCCCTCTGGGGAGGTAGGAGGGCCAGGGGCTGGGGGGCCCTTGACCACGGGTATTGTGGGTACTGCTTTTGAAAAAGATCTGTCCATAAAGCCAAAAGAACACATCTAAAACAGAGGTCATTCTCATGTTAAAACTTGACACAATCTAAATCTGGGATAACATCTACAGAATTTATTCGATCTGAATTCTGTTTAGGAGTTAAATTCTCTGTTAAGTCAGAAAAAGCAAATTTCCAGGAGTCATCACAAATCAACCAACCGCATCATTTCCAGATCTACAGAAAATAGGAGTAAATAGCCACAAATGAGAAAGAACCTTTATTATTTATGTGTGGAAGAGGAAACAGACAGGAAGATATATGCTACATAGTATATAAAACACCCACACATTAACATTTTAAATTTAAGAAGGAAGGTTAGCTAGGACTACGAAAAGTATTATTGATGGGGAAATAAAATCCATGTAGAATTTTTTTTGTTTTTCATAGTAAAAAGTTACAAAAATCACTGCATTACAAATAGACCAAATAGGCCTAAATCATTTGCCAAACAATCTGGCAGCACATAGAAGCACTTTTCCCACATTTAAATTTCACTGACAGTATGACTGCTGGCATGAGAAGCCTGAAAGGGCGTTTAGTATTCTGACTCCAATTCAAATTCTTATTTTTGATGCAAAAAGTTCTTGTAGGGCTGGTGTGCCAGACAAATGTATTTTTCTTCCCATGTAAACAGACTCTGCTGCTTGAATAGCTTCACAGCAGAGTCAGAGAGCAGATGCACTGGCATCTACCAATCCTTCTCCCACGGGAAAGACAGAAACTTCTCCAGCTGGGCACTGTTCTGGCTGGATTAGCCGGGCCTGATGATCATGCTGTGCTAATAAGGTCAGGGTCTGATCCCTGTGTGTTCTTCCCTCTGCTCCAAGCTGCCCGAATACATGTTCAACCTGGTGAGTTACTTCGTAAATGTGAGAGGTAGGCAGATGGGCAAGGGTGTAAGGCTGGATTTGCCCAGATCCATCATTTTTCATAGAAAAGACCCCAAGACTATTATAAGCTGCTGGAGAACATAACCAGTTGAGGCAGGGTTTCTCCCCTTTTGGAGCCAAGCAGTGAATTCTGATGTAGCACAGACTGTGCCTGGAGGGACAAATAGAGTGAAGAGCCTACTTAGTCCTTATTTTCAGGGAAGTTTCAGGCGATCTATTTCTTCTAATTGGTTTATTTATAAATTACATTTGGCAATTTAATATAGTGCCCCACTCTGAGAGTTCTCCCTTAGTAGATCTGACAGGGAGTCTGGGAACTTGTACTTTTTCCAAGCACCTTGGTCAGTCTGATGCTGGTAGTTTGACCTGTACTGGTAACTGTGAAGAGCAGGGACTCTAGAATAAGATGACTGTGTTCACATTCTAGATCCACTGTGACTAGCTGTGTGACCTTGAACAAATTATTTAACTTCAGCTGTAAAATGAGGTTTTTGGAAAACCTAAGGTTGTTATAAAAATTAAATAGGCTAACACAGGTAACTTGGCTAGCACAGGACCTCGGACATAAGCAAGCAAAACATGCAAATTATATACTATAACTCACAGCTGTTCTTTCATTTCTTTTTAAAGTTTCTTTTTCACATGCCATGTTTTACACATCAATATTTTTATATTTATGATTTGGATTTTTAAAGTCTATAGAATTATCAAAATATCATTGTTGTGATATCAAATTTTTGGATGTTGATTTTTAAAAGATGTGATGATATACCATGTTAACCACTCATATTTGAATAAAATGGTGAATGACCAAGGAGTACAGATGTTTTATAAGTTGTCATTCTGTGCTAAAATATCTTTTTTTCCTCAAACAGAAATGAGATTACTGCTATGGTCTTCCAATTTGCTTGAAGTTGACAGGCAAAAATAATTATAGGCTTTAAAAGTTCTTTCTGCCAGAGGACCTACTTCAATATGAAGTATCCAAGGCAATTAAGCAACAAATAGAGACAAGCAAATAAAAATTGAAAACTGCCATGGGAAGAAAAGCAGACAAATAATGACTGAAATGTTGCCTGAGCCTTTCTCCAAGCGGGCTTTTGAAAAAGGATGAAAACCCTTTGTCTCAATGGGGAAAATAACTGGAGATGTATAGATTCTGACTCAAAATAAAGTGAAACTTACTAACAAAAACATGGGTAGCCTCCTGAATTGGTGAGTACTTCATCCCTGGAGATGTGTGAACATAGGCCAGGTGAGCAATGTTAAGGATGTTGTAAAAGAGAGTTATGCATTCTGTAAGGGGTCAGACTATACAACAAGATTCCAAAGGGCAAGTTGTAGATGGTATCAAAGTTGCAAAAATGGGGTATTGGAAGGTTAATGTTATTGACAAAACAAATAAGTAGAGAGGTTACTAAATGTCTGTAGAAAGATAAGGGCCTCAAATGTTAGTGATGCTTTATATTAGCCCTAGGTGGAAACTTCTAAGCATAGACGTTCTGAAACCAACCATCAGTAAATAGATATATTCTCATTATTTTACCAATCTTTTTCTGCCAATAACCTTTTTCTTCTTTTCCTATCCTATAAGTTTCAGTGAGTCTATGAGGGAGATTAGCCATTTATTTCTAAACAAAGATATAAATTTGGGATGGATGCCCAAGCAGCAGTTGAAAAATATGCTTACCCGGAAGGTGCTCAAACTCTCTGATTTCCAAGGCTATTTTCCCTCAAGTTGCAGCTGGAACTGACTGATTTCGCTTCTCAATTAGCGGGAAAGGAAAGTGTATCGTTCAAGACAGCTGCCATAAGCTACTCCTAAACAAAAAAGGGTTTTAGACTTGGTATCTCTCTTATACTTATTCCTAGATCACCCAGTGGTTGTTGGCACTAGATTATTTTTATTTCTGTGTTTAAAAAATTGGCCCAAGTATCCCCCAAATCATCAGAGAAACATAAGAAAAGTCATAAAATCATAATTTTATATTGGAAGCATTGAAGGTGTAATATCCAGTATCTCCCATGATTCAATGAACTGCAAAGCTACTATGAGGAATGTGGAAGTAAGAGCAGGTGGATCGGGCGGCACAGTATCAAATGCAGCCCAATCTCCCCATCACAGGAAGACGGATACTTCAGGCATTAGCATATTAATATGTAAAATGTAATTACTCCATTTCCAGAAACAAGTTAAATTATGTTAGGAACCAAAGGGACCCTTTCTAAAGAGAGAGAAAGAGAAGGAGGGATGGAGGGGGGGGGATGGAGGGAGGGAGGGGAGGAGTGGGAAGGAGATGGGGGGGAGAGAGAGAGAGAGACAGAGAGAGAGAGAGAGAGAGATTCAGGGAGTCCTTTCCTGAAGTTTGGGCATCACCCAGTTCTATTCCATAAACCAAGTTCCAAGAGACTTACACTCTCCTCCAGAAGAAGACTTTTCTTTAACCTTATTAATGTTCACTGAAACATACATTTATTTTATCTTGGATTCTGAATTCAAGTACTTCTTACCTCCCTTTCTAATAAATAAAAAAGCCAAATGCCACAATACAAAATTATCATAAAAGTCTTTTTTTAAGAGTTCATGAAAGGAAGCCAGTTCTTTATAAATTCCCAGTGATTCCACCTTACAGCAATATTGCAAAACCCCTGACCGAAAGACAGAAGAATCTAATCCATGTTTGTACTGGGCACTTCTCTCCAATAGCTGCAATGAAATTCACTTCTGAGAATAAAATAAGAACTTATAAAATAAGAACTTAAAAAAATACCCTGAGATGTATAGCTATCCTATAAGTTTATTCTAAAAGTACTTTGAGAGCAAGGATTCTCTGAAGAAATCTCTCTCTACCGTATTCTAGTGTTACATATAGTGTGATGCCATAAATAACCAGATGGTTAGAAAAACATTATCAAAGATCCAAGAAAAAAGTAAAGGATTGTAGTGATTGTTAAAAATAGAAAACTATTATCACCTTTGCTTTGGTGAAATTGGTTCTGAATACAATGTTGTGCTGTCACTCACTTTGAACATATCATCCATGAAATGAAGTAAAAGAAAACTCATACAGTTGGTTACGTGCCTGAAGTTCTCTCTAATTTGGTAACTTGAGTTTCTTATTGTGTTAGTTAATGATGAAGACAGCACTGTCCAACAAACCAGCCTCTCTCGTGTGTAGCAATGGGATCACTACTCCTAATTCAAACTGGAGTTAAATTTCCAACCAGAGAGAGAATGAAGGTTACAGTGATGAAAAAGGAAAAATTTGCTCCCCTTAAGACCTCTGAAAATGTGGCAACCAAATGAAAAGCCATTTTACCTGCTCATTATTTTATATATATATATATATTTTTTTTTTTAATGCCTCGGTTCTAGAATAAATGGAATCTCAGCACCAGATACATTCAGCACAGACCATTTGGACAGCACTGTTTTTGTATATTTTACTACAACATTCTCACTGCTTTCAGGAATTCTGTGTTTGAGATCATATTCAGCTATATAGGTTACTCTTCATCTCACTAAGCAAGTAGAAATCTTTTCTTTTCAGGAAACAAAGATATCTATGCTGTTTTTTTCTATCAGAGTCCTTTAATTTGGAGGTCTTATGGCTCCTTCTTATCTGCATACACCAGCAGGCAAACTTAAACATTATGGGCCACTAATTACACGCAAACTCCAAGCAGTATGTAGTTAACAAAGGACATTTCATGGTTCTGCAGTTTTCATAATTACATTAAAGGTAGGCATGTTTCTCTTTAAACACCAAAATGTGTTTTTATAAAGAAATTGGTTTCAAAATCTGTCATTAGAAAGTAAATAAGCAAGAACTAAAATGGCATTACTGTGATGAAACAGTGGCTTGAAATAGGTAATCCAGTAGACTTAGTAAAGCATCCTCCAGTTTGGAGGAGCAGAGAGAGTTTTGGACTTGGAGTCAGTCGTTCTTTTCGAGTAAAAGGTTTAGTTTTCCCACAAACCAGCTTTGTGACTTGGGGGAGGTCACATCATCTTTTTAGTTTCCTTGTTTGTACAAAGATGTGATTGAGTTACATATTTTGAAAAGTCTCTTCCAGTTATAAAGACTCTTTAAGGTTAAGCCTTTTTAATTGAACTGATTTCTAGGGAGAATTTACATTAACACATGCCGTAGGGCCCCTAAAATGTTGTTTGACTCTTAAGGGATTCACTACTTTCAGTGCAGCGATTCTCAAACTCCTTTATGCATCATAACTTGTCAAAAGTGGAAATTCCTGGGCTTCATCATTAAAGACTGATTCCGTAGGACAGGGGTGAGCATGGGAATTGGCACTTTCAGTAAAGCCCTTCAGGAAATGTTGATAGGATCTCCATGGACCACACTTTGAGGTTGAACTCATGGCCTGAAAAAAGTAAAGCAATTTCTCCAAATCCTGGCTTATCACTTGAAAATCTACCTTAATAGAAAATTAAGGCACAATTATAATTCCAAATAAAAACTTTTTTTAACCTCAGAAATATGATTATGGAATAATAAATTTGACATTATTCCTTAGGAGAGTTCAAATTTAGCTGCTACATACAATTTTTGAATTATCCCTTTCTCCTTTTATTAAAAGTTCTTTACATTTCTTCTCCTCATGGAAGTCATCTTTAATTACTATGTATTCTGAGTATTCATTAAACCAACATGTAGGTTGCCCTGGATTTTTTTGTAAAAAATATTGGGTTATAACCCATACTCACTATCCAGGTCAACGTCAACTCTCTTCTCAGCAGGTTACAAAGTTCTATAGTATGAACCTACTTTTAAAAAATAAAGTGTATAGATCTAGATATCAAAAAAAGATTAACTGAAAAAGTATAAATATGAGAAGTTATCTCTGGAGGGTTTCTTTAGGGGTGGATTTAATTTTCTACTTATTCTTCTGCATTTTCAAATTTTTCTACAAAGGCTATTGTATGTGTTATAATCTTTAAAATGGAAAAAAGAAAGGAGAAAGGGAGAAAAGGAGGAAAGCAAGGAAGGAGGGAGAAGGAAAAGAAAGAGGAGGAGGAAGAAGGGAAGGAGATAGAATGTGTGTGGTCAGGGGAGGGGAGAAGAGAGAGAGCGAGGGAGAGGGAGAGGGAGAGGGGGAGAGAGAGAGAGAGACAGAGAGAGAGAGAGAGAGAGAGAGAGAGAGAGAGAGAGAGAACAGCTGGCAAATGCCATCGTGGGAGGCTGGGAAGACACAGGTGTCTAGGTGAGGTCTCCTAACCGCCTGGAGGAGCTCAAGGAAGGCTTTCTAAAGGAGGTACAGAGCGGATTGTGTCAGCTGACGATGGTAGCAAGCTCTGCAGGATGAGGGATAGCCTGAAGTGCGTAACGGCCTGGGAGAAAATGGCGTGTTTGGGATCTACAAGTAGTTTTGCATGGACTGAACATACACAGCTTACTACTAAAGGCAGTGACCTTTCAATTGTGGCTTGCAACCCACTGGGGGGCCAGAAACTCAGGGAAGTGGGTCATGGGCTGCATTTAAATAATTATAAGGATATAACAGAAAATATCAGAGTGAATCACACATAATAAGTGTCATTATGTGAAGATATTTGTGTGAATATGTTACCTCACATGGCCAAAGGTATTTTGTAGGTGTGATTAAATTAGCTATCTCAAGATGAGAAGATTATCCTGAATTTTCTGAGTGGGCTTAATGTAGTCACAAAGGTTATTCTAAGGGAAGGAGAGGGCAGGAGACTCAGAAAAGAAGTGACAATAAATGCAGAGGTGAGAGAGAGAGAGAGATCAGAAGATGCTATGCCATTGGCTTTGCAGGTGGAGGTGGGGCCTCCGGACACTGAGGAAGGCAAAAAAGTGGAGGAGCCTTCCCTAGAGACTCGCAGGGACACAGCCCTGCAGACCCAGTTTGCACTTCTGGCCTCCAGAACGGTAAGATAAATGTGTGTGGTTTTAAGCCACTGAATTTGTGGTAATTTGTTACAGCAGTAGGAAACGAATACAAGTTTCATAAGAATGAATTTGCTAAGAAGAAAGTAGAAGCTTAAAAAAAGGGGGCGAGTGTTGCACTTGAGGAGAAATAAGTGAACTAAAGTATGGTTGGAAAAGAAACTCATCACCAGAGTGGGGGAGATTCTGAAGGTATTTCAAAGGTAAAATTGATAAGGCCTGAAGAATAACTGAATTTGGAATTTGACGAATAAAGTATTTAAGGCTTTTAAACTGTAATACTATAAAAGTGATTAACTTTAGCTATTTGAAGGTCTGTCCATAGAGGAGGAATTAACCATGTTACCATAACATTTCTTCTTGCCAGGCTCACCAAACCAAGTGCCCTGAACCTTCCCTAGGTGGCATGATTGTGAGATGTGTCACTTTCTGGAGTATATTTCCTAGCCAACTGGAAGAGATAGGAATGTCTATTTTTAATATATATATATTGTATATTATATATATGTACAAACTAGTCATATACAAAACTTTTTAAGAGAATAATGATACTTTGCAAAGTACGAAGCACTTTGGGGTTCATGAAGTTCAGCCACATGTGTCCTCTCTGCTGAGCTTAGACTAACTTTGTGAGGGATGTACAGTGAGTGTTACCCTGTTTTGCAGACAAACAAGTTAGTGCTCAGAGAGCGGGTGAGATATTCTCAAGGTTACCCATTGGACCTCCAAATTAGTTCTTGGTTTCTAAAGTGCTCTGAATAGGTGACATTCCATTCACAGAGTTAATGTCACACACACAAAAATGCATTCTTTTGCTCCCCACCCCCATTACAGAACATAAACGTGTAGTATCAGGATGCTTTGGATTGTAATATTAACTGGAAGTTTCAGAAAACCAAATTACATGAAACACATGTAAAGACATAGTTTTTGTATTCCAAAATATTTCCACTAATTTTTAAGGTGCATTCATAAAACAATTTCTGAGCACCTACCAAAGGCCATGCACATGCTGACTCTAGGAATACAAAAAGATAAACAGATGAGGCCTTTCTTTTAAGGAACTTACAATTTTGTGGGGTCTCTGGGGGTGCTGAGCTCATCCAGGAAAGCCTCCAGATGCCTGTGACTCTAGCTTTTCATCAAGGAGCCCTGCCCTGTGCACAGTGTAGAACACACATACTATCAAGCAAACATTTATGAAGCCCTCCATGTTCTGGTCAGAGGGTTGGACACTGAGGTTACAGAGACTTATGCATATGACGAGACCCTGCACTCTAGGATGTAGAATCTAAGAGAGGAATGCCGGGGCACTTTATGCTAGACCATTCAAGGCAGCTTTTGATGAATAGAAGTAGTGACCAGGACTCACTTCTCAATTTCTTAGCTCTACTGCTTAGCTGAATTAATACCTATTTTAATCAAAGAACAGTGAATGCAATATTGCAGGCTTTTGATATATTTGGGTAAGGAGAAGAAAAACTTGATGAGGTTGTTTATGCTTACATATTTTTGAAATACCATTGTCACCTCAATGTTTGCTACAATAAAAATGATACGTATTGTTCAGGAGCAAATGTAACGTGTTCTAATTGGCAAAATGTTTTCTCCACTTAAATTAATGTATCTTGGAGGTAGTTGGCTAAACTTTATGCTTAACGTCAAAACCCCAAATACTGGCAAAAGATATCATTACCTGAACTCCCTTTTTATAAATATGAAACAGGCCTTTTTTTGTTTTTTCCCTTAACATTATTTTATTCCTAACAAATATGTATTCACATTTCTGGTTAATAGTATATCAATTCATTGCTTTTGACAAATGTATTATCTAAACATTTAAACACACATTGAACATTCTATTAGCTAAATTTTGAGTTTATAAAACACTTCAATAAAAATGCAAATGTCTACATTTTTTCATTGCTGTATTACACATACTTTGGGTTTTTAAGTATGTAACCATTTGGAGCTATTTTCATGCCAGATATAATAAACAAGTACTATTGGGTAGCAGGCCTATTCATCATTGGGTGTCCATGAAGAAAAAGCATCACGTTATTGCTTTAGCTGAAGTCTAGACTGTGATCTTCTCTTCCAAAATGTGCTTGAGTCCATGAATCTTCAGAACACAATCACATTTTGTGAAGAGAAAAGTGGAATGATTCATTTATGATTAAGGAACAAGACCAGTACACACAATAATCAAATCATGGTATAAATGCAATTTATCTGATGTATTTTTTTAATGACATCATAGGTGAGTAGAAAAATAGATAAACTCTAGTCCAAAAGTGCATTATTCAAAAAAAATACATATTTTGAGATCAAACACCCACTTAGTATTCACTGGGTATCTGAGTTCTAAATAAAGAAAGCATAAGCCTTGCTCTCCACCTACCAGAAGCTTCCACTGATATGACACTATGTGCATTCCATGAGAAGATATTTTGTACCAAGACAGCTCTTTCTGAATGCCCAAGTCTCTCAGATAGACTATTACATCTGGTAATTACCCCTATTTTCTTTCCCCCTTCTAGCTAGATCTTTTAATCAGTGAGTTTAAAGATTGCAAAAGTGTTTTGGCTGACTTCCCCTTTATTTATATCAATGCTGGGAGAGGACCACTCTTCCTTCCTTCCTTGCTTCTTTCCTCGGCTTTTCATCTCCTATGGTCTTTATCAATATTCATCAAGCAGACACCCCATCTATATGTCTCCAACACTCTCTGATTGTTAAAGTTATTCCTCTATTAGGAGGAAGAAACCTCAGTCCATTTATGCACAAATGCAGAACAAATTCCACTATATATTCACCCACAGAAGACAATCTTCTAAAACTAAAAGCCCTCCAGCACTTTCTCATTGAACTTAAAATACAATCTGTATTAGTCCGTTTCTGTTGCTTATAACAAAATAGACAGAACTGGGTAATTTGTAAGAAAATTAAATTTATTGCTTACAGTTTTGGAGGCTGGGAAGTCCAAAGTCCAGGGAACACATCTGGTGAGGACCTTGTGGGTGGCAACAGTGACCCTGGGGTCTCACATGGCAGAAATGGCAGAGCAGAAAGAAAGAGACTCTCATGTGCTCTCCTTTTAAAGCCCTCAAAACCACACCCACGACCACCATTAAACAATCAACTTCATCACCTCTTCAAGGCCCCACCTTTCAACCACCATGATAGGATTTCCCACCATCTTAACACTGTCACAGTGGGGACCAAGCCTCCAACACATTAAACACTGAGACACAATTCAATCTATTGCACAGTCCAAACTCTTTAACATGATCTATAGGACATATGTGATATTTCTTACCTCCTCCTTCTGTCTTCTCTCCTTGCCCTCCCTCCTTTATTTCTGCCACATTGACCTTCTTTCTCACCTTGAACAACCCTATCACAGCCTGTCATTGAACAGAGCACAAGAACAGCTCTTACTGTTTCCTATACCTAGTGCACTCTTCTCCCACAATCTCACAAAGCTCGTTCCCTCTCATAATTTAGATTTCACTTCATATTCCTCTTCAAAGACAATCCACCTAAAATGAGCCCCTCTCTCTTGAGCCCACTTTCTATTATAATACCTGGATTCATAACACAATCTGAATTTGTGTATTTATTTATTTACTTGGAATGCTCTGTCTCTCTGTACTATAAAGCAAATTCAATAAGGACAGGGATCCAGTCTGTTCTATGCATGCTTGTACCCTTAGTTTACACACAGAAGAGTGCATGGCACATAGAAAGTGGTCAGTAAATATTTTTAAATTATTGAATGAATGAACTGGAAATTCCTGCTAGAGGTGCGGTGACCATATAAAGACTCAGAGGCTACAGCAGAGGAAGAGCGGTGCGGGGTGGGGAAGAGAAGAGGGAATAGAACGGGTTATGTGCCACCTACCTTTCAGGGTGGGTGTGGGAAGGATAATTGAACTATAAGAAATAAAATGTGATAAAACTGCAAAAAGTGAAAGAAATAAGGAATGTAAATATTAAAGCCTAACGCATAGTTGTATTGACTTTGAACAATATAAATATCACAGAACTTTATTAAAACAGAAAATTACCCCACCCAGATTATTATAGTGCCCTAGTTTGCTAATTATTATGATCATGCCAGGTCTACTCACCACAGACCTATCAGTTGTGGTAGCCACGTGTCAGCTTGTCAGAGAAAGCACTGGGCTGGCAAATGGTGGGGGCAGTGTAGTGGCTAAAATGAGGAAGCAGCCTAACCCCTTCCCATCAGCACAGCAGGAGGGGAACCCCTGCACCCACTGAGCCCATTCCCCTTGTTAGCATCCCCCTCCCATCTTTCAACCAAACGGCACAGATAAATACAACATTTTATCTCTGGAGCCAGAATCATCAAACCAAACATGTTTCCTCCCATGAATCCATTTTTATTTGCTTGTGGATCTCATGAAAAAAAGGTTTCTATCAGAACATATTACACACTCGCGTTGTTGTCCCAGAATCCTTCATGAAGAAGTGCTAAGGTGAAGATGTGGAATGTTCTCCACAGGTACTATTTCATTGCCTGGATGGGTCACCCAGAAACCACAAGATGATGTCTCTCTACACAGAGCCATTGTATATATTTCTGCTTCTATGTCCATTGCAGACCATAAAATCCAAGTGTGGCCTAAATTATCTCTTTCCACTGCCACTATAAAGGGAATCAATGCTGTGCAAGCCTGACGACCTGTGATCCTAGTATAAATATAGTTCAGAAAAAGAATTGAAACAAATACAGAAAAATAGTACTAGGAAAGCAAACATGAATTCAACTCATCTTTACTCCTTCAGCTTTGGTGCCATCTCCATGGTCTTAAAACTCAGTGATAAAACAGTATATAAAAATTGGATAACAAATAATAGCCATGTACTGAAACCTTAACTTATTACAGAAAATTGAAAACTAGACTATAATTTGATTTACGCAGCATGCACACACATACCATTTATGAAAAGACTCCATTTAGACTCATGCTTATATTAGACACCTTATCATGAGTTATTTAGGCCAAGGACTGGGTCTTTAAAATCTAAAAATGTAGTGTTCAGTACATTACAGAGTCTCAATAAATATTTCATTGGTATGGAAAAGGTTAGTTGACTATATAAGGCCAATAGTTACTAGATCTGTATTTCAAGGAAAGTTATGGGATCTTCAAACTTGATAATCCTTTGAAAATGGAATGAGCATGTGTCTTAAATGTGCTTTAGATACCTGGGGCATTTTCCTGCCTGCTGCCTGAGGGTTGGATCAGTTATCTCGTGCTGGCTTTCTGACGTGTCTCCATTATATTATCTCCACTTTGGGGCATGAAGATGGTGAAAGAGGTGTATTAGTCCATTTCTGTTGCTTATAACAAAATACCTGAAAATGGGTATTTATAAAGAAAACAAAGTTCCTTATGGTTTCTGAGGCTGGGAAGTCCAAAGTCCCGGGAACACATCTGGTGAGGGTCTTGGTGGTGACAACAATGACCCAGGGTTCTCACATGGCAGAAAATGGTGAAACAGAGAGAGATTAATCTCTCATGTGCTCTCCTTTTAAACCCTCAGAACGATGCCCCTGACCACCATTATTAATCCATTCACTACAGCATGGTCCTATAATCTACTCACCTCTTCAAGGCCCCACCTTTCAATTACCATAATAGGATTTACCTTCTCAACAGTTAAAGGGGAAATTAAGCTTCAGTGAGGCTGGGGGTGGAGGGGTTGCATCCAAGTCACAGCAGAAGGGAACACAGATGCCTGTAACTATTATGCTTTGCAAGTTCTTTCTATTCCTGAATATAGCTGGGGTCTTTCTGGAATATGGAGGGGGAAAAGCAGAGTAGACTAGTAGGCTGAGAATAGAGACATCATGGATATGATGTTGTAATCAATGACAGCATCTCTTGGCATCCCTTTATCTATTCTGCAAAGATCATTGTGAATGTTGCTCCTCTGATAAGTGTTCTCTGACATCATTCACCCTTAACTATCCCAGTAAAGGGGAATTTACCACCTCACTCTTTTTTCTGTGTTTCCATAGCAGTTTGTTCATCATGTTAATGACGTGAGTTGTGTATGTTTATCATCACTCACTGAGTAGATTAACTATATTTCTTCCAAATTGCCCCTGGAAATGGTAAAGTAAGTGGTCATCTATAGCTAGCAATGCACTGTGGATACATTTATAAAGCAAATTATGCTACATCCAGATGATTAATTTTCAAGTTTGGGAACTATATATGACGATATTTTCTCCTCAGTGATTCCTCTGGTTTCATTCCATCTCTCAGATTACTCAGGATTTTTTTTTTTCCATCTGATCCATAAATTAGATTTTCCAAGCTCAGACTTCTATGGTACCGTGAAAAGATTTTTATTAGGCTCATAGCCACTCCATACACTGCTAGCTGTCCTTTTCCTCTAATAACCTTTAAATAATAATAATAATAATAATTTTTACCATCTATCAGAGTGATTGTCAGTCTTTGCCTTAATCTTCCTTATAACCAGAGATTCTGATTTTAAAATCCCACATAAAATGACATTCAACAAAACTTATTACAGAAATTAAGCATACCACAGCGCAAAGCATCTTTTTTCTTCACTCCCTCGCTGACATATAGAACTTTCCAAGAGAATATCTAGGCAGCTTTTCACAGGTTTTTAGGTTAATTTTTTTTAGTGGAAATGGTATGAACTATCATAAATTGTGGGTTCTTTGTGACTTAAATAATGAATTATTATTAATAAGCTAGAAAAAAAATGGTTTAAGAGCAACTTATTTAACATGGAAATCTACTTCTGCAAATTTTCATCAATAATGACCTATTATCTCACAATCAATTACTACATTTTAAAAATGTGGCAACTGATTAGTTATTACTTATTACAAATCTTATTAGTTACATCACTGTATTACAACCTAATGGATATGTAGTAGTCAGTGGTATTGGTGGTTTTAAATTAACTACACTTCCTGGCATTCACGCCATTTTATAGTCCACCATACAGGCTAAGCCTGTGAATTGCTTTAACTACAAATGCAGCAAAGAAACTGCCATGGTTGGAATGTTTGTCTCCTCCACAGTTCAGGTTGTAACTTCATCTCTAATATGATATTTGAAAGGTGAAGCGTTTAAGAGGTGATTTGATTAGGAGTATTATGCCCTCGTGAATAGATTAATCCATTCATGGATTAATGGGTTGATGATTTAATAGGTTAGCAGGGAGTAGACTGGGGGCTTTAAAAGAAAATGGAAGAAAGTATGTGTAAACATGCTTGCTCAGCCCTTGCTATGTGATATCCTGTGTTCTCATGGGACTCTACAGAGAGTCCCCACGAAGAAGGTGAGGACCGGATGTGCCCCCTGGACCCTGGACTTCTCAGCCTCCAAAACCATAAAAAATAAATTTGTTTTCTTATAAATTACCCAGTTTCAGGTATTCTGTTATAAGCAACAGAAAATGGACCAATATAGTAACCTCGTGTCATTTCTCAGCCTGAGAATTAAGGGAGCCTAACTTTTGTGTTTTAGGGAAGCCCTCACTGACACGTAAAAACCTGAGTTGCCCTGTTAGAGAGATGACATGGAAATTTCACAGAGAGAGGGAAAGACCTAGAGACTGCATGGAGGAAAATTTAAAAACCCAGTTGGCAGAGTAATCTATAGCTCCAAACATATGACTCGTGTTGAGTCATTCCAGCCAACACCAGCTGTTCTAGCCATCCCAGCTGAGGTGTCAGATATGTGAGTGCCGAAGTCATTTTGGACATTCTGGTCCTGCAGACATCACATGGAAAGAGATGAGCCATCCACACTGTGCCCTGTCCAATTTTTTGACTCATGAAATCATGAGAAATAGTAAAATATTTTAAGTCACTTAGTTTTGGTATATAGTCTGTTATATGGTAATAGACAACTGAAACAGAAATGTATTCAGTTACCATTACTTTATTTTAAAAAATTATTATTTTAAAGTTAAAACACATTCAGACCAATTCAAATGAATATAGAATTTCTTAACTAGAACTATTCATTTTTAATGCAGAGGAGTAGGTTGTGTAGGTCTATATAGCTTTCTCTGTTGCTTCCCAATAATCTTATTTCTGCCTCTTCTAGACAAAGGTGTAAATTCAGAAAAGTCATTGTGAGGAGGAGGTAGTTATGAATGCACATACATCTTTTTGCTAGTATGTATGTATAATGCAGGCAATAGACTGTAAAGCATTTTAGATGAATGGATATACCATATAAACTTCAGGATACCCTCCCTAAGTATTGCTTTACACACCGAGCTTTTGTTAAATATTGAGTGACAAACAATTAGATAAGAATCTGATCTGGAGTACAGTTAGCTTATCATACCGCTTAAACACTAATTAATATACTTTAATAGTCATTTGAGCAAGGAGAAGGGTCGCATCTTCTTACTGTTTTGAGGAGGAGTTGAGGGGGCTGATAAGAACAACAGCCCGATCAGAGGCCATTTCCACTCCACTTGAAACTTGCCAAGTGCATACAAGGAAGCAAGATCATTATTCCCCTTAAGAAATAATTCTGCATCTGCCCCATCACATGGATAAACAGGTGATGAAGACCATGAAGAATGGCTACACTGATTTTAACTACCCCCATTTCCCAAATCATAGAGCAGTCATAACCCAAAATTCACCTGGGCCACATATCTTTTTCTTTAATATGACATCAATTAAAAAAAAATCTTAAATTAAGCAGAATTACTTCATGGGATGCCCTCTAAATTAACTGGTTACAAAACAGACATCTGTGTAACCGAAATGTTTAAGGATCTCAACCCAAAGTTGGTTAAATGTTAGGAATTGGTTGCCAAAGTTACCTTTAGTGTTACTGCCTGTTGTGAAACATTATGTTGGCACTAGGAAGCAGGATGAGTTGTCCATACCAAATGTGAATTAAGAAAACAGTGTTCTCTTCACACAGTTGGTAGTAAGTATACAATAATGATTAAGAGTTCAGGTTTTGGAGTTGGACTTTCTGACAAATTCTGGTCTCACCTCATAGCAATGTTACCATGGAAAAGTTACTTCAATCTCTCTAGGCTTTACTTTTCTTATGTGTACAAATGGGAATAAAAATAGCAACAACTTCATAAAGCTTCTGTGGGAATTGAGTGAGAATAACCACATAGAATGCTTAGCATACTGCCTGGCACACAGTAAAAGGTCGGTAAATGTCAGCTATCTCTATTCTCTACTGTACTGTATCTGTATTCTCTATTGTATCCAACTCAACATTGAATGCTAACAAATTATTAAGGTAAAAATTACAGAAAAAGTGAAATCAAATCAAATACATGTTTGATTCACTGAAATCACTATTGAATCCATCAAGAGACCATTTCTCTTGATTTTCTGGGTAGTATGTACTTGCCAGCATTAATAACCAAAGATAGACAATATGCTCATAGAACTTAACCCATAATCAATTCCTGTCCACGGCAGCTAAGACCACAAAATAGTTAAAATGGATTGCAAAGTGATAAAGGATATAAATGTTTTCTGATGTTTCTATAGAATCTTTGACCTGAAAAGAGAGTAATGTTGACATGTTCTTATGAGAGTTGAGGAGGCAAACATTTTGAGTGAAATGTCATATCGGTTAAGGGCTTCATAATTTAATGGCATAAAAAGGCTGCCTTTTAAAAAGCAGAATAGACTACACTCTGAATATAATCAGATAAGACCATGCCCACAGACCTGGTAGAGGTAAACTCATTGTCAAAGATTGAATCCTTTAATTTAGAACTATCCTTGACCTGTTCTTCGTCCTGGAAATCCTACTATTTATCCAAAAGAGTAAGGTAGTAGTGGGTATGATTTTCCATGGTACACAAAGCTGCTATAAACAATATGCTGCTTGGGTAAAGAACCTTCAACCAATCAGGCTCAGAGCTATGAGCCGCGTCTCACATGCAGAAGAGGGAGAAGTGAATGAGGAAAAGTCAACAAAGTTGATAACATCTTTATGGCATTCTTTCTTTATTGGAGCCCTGGAGAGACCATGAGAAGGCCCAGCTCTAGAGTCATAGCGAGAAAACTCAAGGCTCTTCCAGAAAGCAAACAAGTTATTAAAAATCTATAGCGCTTAGGAACAAGAAAAAATGATTTTTGGTATTTCTATAGAAACGAACATTCTAGGCTTTCTAAAACATTTATCAAAATTAATCAAAATAGTTAATATGTTGGGAATAGCATATTCAACCAAAGCATCCAAGACACTTGATAGGTGAGGAAATGTGAAATAAACTGAGATGATAAATCAAATAAAACTTTAGCAAATCTATTCAGGAACTCAGATCACAAGTATTTTCAATGGTAAAAGTTTAAGCCTTCATCAACTGAAGTATGCAAAATAATACATTACCAACTAGAAAGGATACCAGTGCCATATCCTTTCTTCAGTATATCTGAGTGCATCTTATGTGTAGGATCAATTGCACTAACATTCAAATTAGGCTGCTTATTATGTTAAATTTATTTTGAACCAATATTAAACTTTCTTCTCTCTTTTTCGGGTCCTCTTATTTTTTGCCCTACATCTCAATTTATGCCATACTCATATGAATCAGGATTTATTAGCTGAGGTTTGCTAACATTTATATAATTAATATTTTGTAACCACAGGAAAATGTTTTTAATTAAAATTTATTTTTTCTCAATAGACACACGATAGTTGGGGTACAATGTGATATTTGGATACCTGTATATAGTGTGCAATGATCATATCAGGAAAATTAGCATATTTATCACCTCAAACGTGTCATTTCTTTGTGTTGGGAACATTCAAAATCCTCTCTACTAGCTATTTGAAATTATACAATAAATTGCTATTAACTGTAGTTTCCCTACTGTGCTTTATAGAACCCTAGATCTTATTCTTCTATCTAGCTGCAATTTTGTATCCATTGACCTCCCTCTCCCTTCCTCCTCTTATTAGTCTCTAGTAACCACTATTTTACTCTCTACTTCTATGAGATCAACTTTGAAAAAAATTATTATTTTTTTTTAACTCACACATTGTAATAGTACATATTTACCGGGTACAATCTAATATTTTAACACTTATTTATGTTGTACAATAATGGGGTCAGGGTAGCTTATGTGTCAATCTCCTCATACATTTATCGTGTCTTGGCAAAAACATTCAAAAACTTCTCCTTTTAGATATTACATAGCCGTTATGTAACATATAAAATTTAACTGTTAATTAGAGGCACTCTGCTGTGCAAATAGAACATCAGAACTTATTCTTCCTATCAAAATCAACTTTTTTAGATAATCACAGGGAAAAAATTTAACTGCCCCACCAAGCATATTATTACTTAAATGTTTACTAGGTTTTATTTACTTGCAATTACTTTTGTTGTTGTTCTCAGTTCAGAACTAGTTAACTTCATTTTTAGCATTATTCTAGCTAATTCATATCTGAGATAAAACAGTGTCAAAGAAGAAATCAACTTAAATGAAACCACCCTCCAGCTGTCTACGATGCACTAGCACTAGAAATAGACAACAGAAGTTGATTTCAAATGAATTCTGGCATGGTTCTCTCTCTTTTAAAACTTGGCATAAAATATGATTTGGGGATTGAATGCACATTTTGCAAAGACAGCAGGTTATTTTGGTATCTAGTGGGTAGACAAAATGAACCACAATCATTTCTAGAAGGATTTCAACTCACGAAGGCCGGCAGAATGATCCTGTTCCCAATTAACCACTAAAGAAAACAAAGGTGATGTATTGTCATAATTATTCACTGGGGAGCTGGGTGGTAGGAGTTTTTAGCAATGGAAAAAGTCCTTGAGCTCTAGGTCACTGGTTGAAATCATTTCAAGATTTAAAACTGAATTTTTTTTTTTTTCAATTCTATGTTAAGGGTTATTGGGCTTGTATCGAAATTGGTAGTGACGCTGGGGTCATCTTGTTAAATAGGTGACGGCTTCTGCCCTCCTCCAAATGACTGTGTTAGTGGTCACTGGGCTGGACAACTGGATGGGCCAAGCGGTGACCCTGCTATTTATAAATTTATTTCAAGATAAAAGGTATTGAAGAGTTCTTCCTCTCCTTCAGCCCTATTTGATTAGGAGAGCTGGCCCTAAGAAGTAAATATGTGTGTGTGTATATGTGTGTATGAGAGAGACAGAGAGAATCAGAGACAAACAGAATAAAGAAAAGAGGAGCACAGATAATCACAGGACTCACAGGTCATAATAGGAGTAGTTGTTGATATTTTTGTTAACAGGAGACATGTAGGAGCAACTGTTGCTAACTACTGTATTTGTGGTTTGGGTATTTGTCTTTGCAATTTTTGTACACAATTAATACAGGTAATTTGCATAACATAGCTATTTTTTCACATAAATTATACATATAAATAGGCTGTTTCCCTACAGCTTTCATCTTTAGACAAAATCCTGTTGAATAAATTGTTAGGCTTAAGTCCTTAAGCAGAAATGACCCAAATGATATTTAATTTTTAGAATGCAAAAAGAAAACTGGGAATAATAAATGTAACATTCAATGCAATTCTATCAATATTTATTGACAACTTACAACTTTCCAAGCACCACAGAAAGTAGAGAGGATAGAGAGATGCAAAAACACATTCCTGTCCCTAGGAATTAACAGATATGGGGATACAGACAGAGAAGAGCCCATTCCCAGAAGGAGATAGGTCTAATTATCTAGTAAGAATACTACTCAGCTATAAAGACGAATGAAATACTGCCATTTGCAACAACATGGATGGACCTTGAGAGAATTATATTAAGTGAAACAAGTCAGGCACAGAAAGAGAAATACCACACGTTCTCACTTATTGGTGGGAGCTAAAAATTAATATATAAATTCACACACACACACACACACACACACACACACACACACACACACACACAAACTGGGGGGGGAAGAAGCTATAACAACCACAATTATTTGAAGTTGATACAACAAGCAAACAGAAAGGACATTGTTGGGGGGGAGGGGGGGAGGGAGAAGGGAGGGAGGTTTTGGTGATGGGGAGCAATAATCAGCCACAATGTATATCGACAAAATAAAAAAAAATAAAAAAAAATAAAAAAATTTTAAAAAATAAAATAAAATAAATAAATAAAATTATGGCCAAAGGGGGGGGGGGGGGGGGCGGGGAAGAAGCACATAAGAAGCTGATTCTCTTTTCCTTCCCATCCTTGTCCTTGTGAGAGTTTACTTTCTTACTTATTGATGGAGTTTGGGTGTGTTGTCCCCTCCAAAACTCATGTGGAAATTTGATTCCCAATGTGGCAGTGTTGGAAACTGATTGAGTCATGGGGGCAGATCCCTCATGAATGGATTAATGCTCTCCCTGGGGGAGGAGGGGTAGTGAGTGAGTTCTTGCTCTATTAGTTCCCGCGAGAGCTCCTTGCTTAAAAAGACCCTGGCACCTCCTCTCTGTCTCTCTTGCTTCCTCTCGCCATGTGATCTGCTTGTACCCGTCAGCTCCCTGCCACTTTCCGCCATGAGTAGAAGCAGCCCGTGCCAGATGCAGCTGTCCCAGAATAGTAAGCCAAATAAGCCTCTGTTCTTTATAAATTATCCAGTCTCAGGTATTCTGTTATAGCAACACAAAAGGGACCAAAACAGTTATCTTCCCTCCTTCTTTCTTTCTTTTTTAACATAAAAAAGTAAAGCAAGGCTAGTCACTTTGCTCACAGTCTTTCATTTCATAAACAAGTTCTCTGCCCCCCTCTTCCTTGGCTGCCTGTACAAAATTTAACTTTGGTGTCAAAAAATTAATACATCCATAGGATACAAGCAAGTTTATGTTAGGATCTTTTCATTTTTATAAGAAACTTTTTATTTAGTTGATTTTGTTAATAAAAATTAAGAAAGATGCTGACTAAGCCATTTTCCACTGCCCTCTCTATTTACTACTTTTCTTCTCCGTTCTTTATATAATTTCTCGGATCTCTTTTCCTCTTTTCTTCTTGACATTTCTTTCCACAACTTCCCACTTTCTGGCCACTTTTCTGCCTTTCCCTTATTTTGCAGCGATGATTCTCTTAGCCTCAAGAGACACTGTGATATGTATTGCAGAGTGAAAACAGAAAATCAGAAAATCGGATTTGTAGACTGAGCATTACCAGGAACTCATGTGTGGTCCTGGGCACACTTGGATCGCTCTCTTACCCTTCACTCTCCTGTCTCTTCTTTCCTGCAACAGACTAGGGAGTACTAGAGAATGTTCTGCTCTTAGAGGTGTGGACTCTATTGCTCCCTGGAGTTAGATTGGCACATTCACTATAGTTCTTTGTTGTGGCTTTCATTGTTCACTGTTTGCTATATACAAGTGTATTTCCAAAACTTCATGCAAAGATGCATATTATCTTTTAATTCTATTTTTCCACAATTTTTTTGAAGTTTCCTCTTATAACTGTTACATACAGATGGCTTGATAGGTAAGACAGTAGATAACCAAAATAAATTTCTCCAACTTTTCCTTACTCAAAGGCAGCCTGGGATGGGTAGTGTTAATTGCTATGTGATCTTAACAGCAAATGTATGCTTCATATAGGTTAGCCAATAAAATGTAAGCTCTTTTAGATATCTGTACTACTCCTGCTCTGTGCTTCTCTCCCCTGACCCAATCTCCTACTTTTCCCTGTCAAATTTTTGTTTGTTTTTAATCTTAATAGAAGCTAATGTTGATCACAGTAATATGTCCCCCCAATGTTAAAGATATATTATGAAAAACAGCCGTCTAAAGCCCTAACACTCCTTACAACTTCAGTTTTGACCCTCATATTTCTCAATAATGTGTTTTTCTTGCTGTTTCTAGCGGGTCAATTTTAGACATTACTTAATTGGTTTCTTATTATAGTAGAGGATGATTGATCAATAATACACCGTCCCCAGCTTCCTTTCCTTCCAAACTCTGAGGGAAATTAGAGCGACGCAGCATAAGCTATATATATCTAATCATGTCACCTACCTCCCTCTTGAATATTTGGGGGGAATAAGTACAAACTTCATAGCATGGTTCACAATAACTTCATTTTTTTGTACTCTATGCTACTGCTATACGTAACTATGTTCATATTTCTGAAAGGTCCATACTACATCTATGTCTTCATATGCCCTGGATTTTTTTTCTTAAAATCTAAGCCCCTAGAGAACAGGGAAGTTAGTGGATTTATTCACTATAGTATCCCTATTCCCCGAACTCTTAGAATACCGAGCTCATAGTACACACTCAAGAAAAAATTGATAAATATATCAACTAAATGAATGAATGATGAATTGTCACAGCTGATGTCACACTGACCCAGTTTCCTCACAGAAGTTATTACCTGTGGTAGGTCCAAGGATGTTCATGTCCTAATCCCTTGAATCTATGAATGTGTTGCATTATTTGGCCAAAGGGAATTTGCAGATATAATTAAGTTAAGGATCTTGAGATGGGGAGATTGTCCTGAATTTTTTGGATGGGCCTCATGAAATCACAAGAGTTTATCAGAGTGAAACTAGAAGTCAAAGAGATCGTGAGGACTATGTGGTCATTAATGGATTAATCCACTCATGGAGTAATGGATTAATGGATTAATGGGTTATCTTGGGTGTTGGGTGGTGGCTTTTAAGGAAAGCACTCTCCTCCTCCTGACCATGTGATAGCCTGCATTGCCACAGGACTCTGAAGGAAGTCCCCACCAAGAAGAAGGTCCTCACCAGATATGCCCTGGACCTTTGACTTCCCAGTCTACAAAACCATAAGAAATAAATTTTGTTTCTTTATAAATTATCCACTGTCAGGTATTCTGTTACAAGCAACAGAAAATGAACTAATACAAGAGTCCGTAAAGTCACTTGAGTGTATATCTTCTAAGTAGTTGACTCATTTCTTCTTTCTGACCCTGACCTCTCTCCCTGTGCTTTCTATGTCCACTCACCTGACGTTACCATTGACACATCTGGAGACACTTTAAACTCAACATCTTCCAAACTGAACCTTCACGTGCCCCTACCTCACACAAATGTTTATGACATCTCATTTTTTGTTAATGTCATAACAAAGCTTGAACCTTGGAAACCTCATGCTCCTCTTTGAGTCACCTCTTCCCTTGGTTCCCACAGCTAATCACGAAGATGCTGCTTCTGCATGGCCTCAAATCCATTCCTTCCCTTCTTCTAGCATTAACTCAGCTACAATTTGTTCAGCTCCTCATTAACTTCTCTTCCTAATCAACTGAACCTGCTCTAAGACACGGTGGACATATCAATTTTCTTAAAACATGCCAATCTTATTAAAATTCTCAATTATCCCCCATTTCCTATTGAATCACATATCAATGTCTAGTCTGATATTTAAGAACCCCATGCTATGGCTCCAAAAGTTTCTTCTCTAATTTTTTCTTTCATCTATCCTCAACTCCAACAACTATTCCCAAATACATATGCTCCCTCTCTCTTCACCTTGCCTGAACAGTTGTTCTGACAGTCATAAGCTTATTCTTGCAGGAAACAGAGCAATGAAAGTAAAAAATATTTATTTACTCAGGTTTCCTAAGCTACTTCATCTTAATTTATATGGAGGCTGCTTAATAGTAGCCATTTAAATGTAAACTTCTCTCATGGGAAATAAAAGTACCTCGTCACAATATAAATTTTCCGCTGGTCCAATTGCCTGTTCAATTTTCCAAAATGGTATTCTAGTTTAGTACCAGTTTTATTTCCTTCATTTCAAGGATAAAGCAGGTATTCACTTTGGCAAGACCTTAATATTCATGCTGTAATAGTTGTGAATGTTTTTAATTCATCACAATGTACACCTTGAATCTATAAAATTTTTATTTGTAAATTAAATATTTTAAAAAACAATAAAGTAAAATAAACATGGAAACCAGTGACACTCAACTGCCTTCTGTGGACATCACTTTTCTGATACTTTAACCTGTTTTAAGGATTAGAAACAAGCAAGTCTTGATATAAACAATGTGTATGTAAACAGTGTATATTTTCTGCATGAACATAATCAGTTCTCTATTGATGAATCCATAAAAATTAGCCCTTATCACCTTTAAATTTATGTAATTTCTTCTTAAACAGCCAAGGGAAGTAAGGTGAATTTGGCAAACTGAATGATAGCCCTCCACTGTTGTCTGCGTCCAAATCCCCTCAACCTGTGAATACTTTATTGTACAGGGCAAAAGGGACTCAGGAGATGTTTTTGAGTTAAGGATCTTGAGATGGGGGCATTTTCCTGGATTATCTGGGTGGACCTTAAATGTAATCACAAGAGTCTTCATAAAAGGGACACAGGAAAGTCAAAGGAGAAGGACATGTGATGATGGAGAGAGGAAAGGGTCATGAGTCCAGGAATGCAGGAGGTCTCCAAAAGCTGGTGAATGCAAGGAAACAAAACTGATTCTCTCCCAGAGCCTTAGGAAGGAATGTAGCCCTGCCAACACTCTGACCTTGTCTAGTGAGACTGATTTCAGACTTCTGACTTTGACAACTATAAGATAATAAATTTGTCTTGCCTTAATCCATGAGTTGGTGGTAATTTGTTACAACACCAGCAGGAAACTAATACAGGAGATATCTGATATTTTTTCCTAAGTAGTTGCTGCCTTGGATTGAATGTCCCCCCAAAACTTGACTCCTACTATGACAGTATTAAGAAGGTGGGAAATCCTATTATGGTAATAGAAAGGTGGGTCCATGGGGAGGTGATTAGATTGTAGAACCATGCCATAGTGAATGGATTAAAAAATGGATGTGGTTCTGAGGGCTTTCAAAGGAGAGTGAATGAGGAGGGTGGTCTCTCTGCTCTCTCTGCTCCACCATTTTTCACAACGTGGTACCCTGAGTCACTGAAGTCACCACCAAAGAAAGCCTTCACCAGATGTGTTCCCTGGACTTTGGACTTCCCAGCCTCTGAAACTGTAAGCAATAAATTTTGTTTTTTTACAAATTACCCAGTTCCGTGTATTTTGTTATAAACAACAGAAATGGACTAATACAGTTGCTTAGCAGGTTTTTCATTGTTTGTTTCGTTGTTGTACATCATACAACCATCCATTTTCTTTTCACAAGTCACTTCAATAATACCGAATTCAAAAAGTATGATCTTTCTAAATCATTCTTGATTTGATTTTTAGGCACTGTAAGCTTTTCTCCTTGGCTAAATGGCCTGGCAAAGTTAGTTATTTTTTCAGGTTCCAGGATCTCAAAGGCAACCTCAGTGGCCCAATTAACATGTAGCTAAATTGTTGGTATTGTTTCTGGGGTATCCCATTTTCTTTAAAAGGAAAATTTCTGAACTCCTCATTCAAAAATTAAATAAACTCCTTCCCTTTCTTTGATTCATTTATTTGTTATAAATTAATAATACATTTCCCTTATTACCATTCGTAAACAAGGCTAATTTCAGTTTCTGAGGTTGTGGGCATCAGCCATTTAAAAAATTTTTAGGTTTTCAAAGAAATAAGCAAAATTTGAAAGATGAAAATCTGCTGACAAACTGAACCTCTAAATGGATGAGCTCAGCACACATTCCATTTCCTAAAGGATGTGTTTACTGTTCGCTGACCCAGAAGACAACATCACCTCTGCTCACTTTACCATGTAAAGAAAAGCCTGCTTAAGTTTGCTGACTAAACTCACATTTGGGTCTCAGGTTTGATTCTGATTTTTGAACCAAAGAGCAGCATTAAATAGCTTAATTTCAGGTTAAAAGCAGTTAAATACAGTAAAGGTCATTTGAAGGCACTCTTTTCAGGGAGACAGCTACGGAAAATGTGTTAAATAGAAAAATTGCCTTTGGTCATAAAGACAGAACACTATGAGACTAGAAAGAACCTGAATGTGTTATTGTTCCATGTGGGAAACCACGAGGTGAAAATCCATAATCTAGAGAGATAATGAGTTCTACGTAAGAACACAGGCTCATTTTGTAACAGAATTGTCTGCCTCAAAAATACTGAGATTTAAATGCTCCAAATATCATGTCCTCAGTCAGGACAAAAATACCCTTTCTGGAGAGTCACAGTTAAGATTAAGTTCTCTGGATGATGAGATAATTGGGGTGGAAGAGTATGACAAGGGCCAAATACAGCCAGCTTGGAGTGCATCAGGTCAGGAAGCATACATGAGCCAGAATCTAAAATGACAATGTTCCCTGAGCAGGAAAAAAAAAAAAAAAAAAAGGCTTGTTTGGACACATAGTATCTTTTCCCTGATTATACATAGTTTTTCTATTTATACTCCACATCTAGCAAAAATAGTAAAAGGGAGATTTTTTAAAAAATCAGAATAAACCTTTTGAGTTAATGATGAAGGAATAAGCATGAGTCATATAAATTCTAAGCTTTTTTTAAAAGTCACAATTATATTGGGGCTGCAATGCCTTGCAGTTAGGTTATTGTTAAAATAGAGACAAAATAGAGAACAGTTGAATTTAAATTTTTATTCAGTTTAAAATAAATCTCCTAGGCAGAGTTAGGAAAAAATATTTGCTAGTGATATAAGTAGTATTTGTTTCTAAAGGCGAGAAAATTAATATTTTGCTCTGAAACATGTAGGGAAGATTGTGTTAAACTATAAAAAACATACTGCTTTGCTGAGAGATGATCTTTTCACGTATTTTTTTCCTAATCACTTTCCTGATGTCAGTGACTTATCTTGTCATCTTGTCGTGTGAAGCATCCTCACTTAAAGAAGCCAAGTAAATTGTCTGGTTGGCTTCATGTGCTCCCTTCAAAATATAAATTAGTATTCATAATCACTTTAAACATGAATATAAACTATATTGTAAAAATTTCAGCTATTTGCAGTATAATATTCCAAGTACATAACTATTTGTTATCTAATATCAAACACTACCCACAAAAGTTACATTACTAGCCATCAAAACCTAGTTTTCAACATTTTCTATAACTTACATGTCTTATATAACAAATAGGTACTTACAAGTTTTACCAATCATTCTTCAATTCTAGATCATTGCCCTGTCCTCTAGGCTAGTAAAAAAGACACATCAGAGGAACTGTGTTCCTTTCCTTCAATAAATAAAAAATGTTAGTATTTCTTTAGCCCAATATTCTTTTGCATTACTGCAGTTATGGGCTTCATCACTTCTCTAGGATTTCTTCATAACCTGAGATCAAGTTTCTGGAAAGCCCCTTATCAATTCAAATAGATAGGCTATCATCTAGTTATAAAGTTAACAATTCAGTTCTTTGATAAGTGATTTGATTCAATATTAAAGACATGTATTGAGTACTTGTTGTGTTCAAAGCATTTTGCTAGGCTCTGAAGAGAATAATATTATGGATAAGGCACTATAATTAATGCTAACCCTTCAGTAAAATATCAAGGTGCCTCCTTATTCCTATCTTATTCCTCATACCAAAATAAATTTCAGGTGAACTACAGATGAGAAAAACAAAAATACAAGCAAACAAAAATAACAAAAACTATATGTCCAAGCTAGCTATTTATCTGAAAGTTCAATAAGAAAGTTGGGACAGTTTTAATAAATACTGGAGTATGTTATGGGTTGCATTGTGCCTGTCCCCAACCCCAATCATAAATTTAGATCTTAATTCCAATAGCCTCAGAATGTGGCCTTCCATGGAAATGGGATGGGGGTGTTACAAATGTAACCAGTTAAGTTAGAATGATGTCATAGGGAAGCAGGATGGGCCCCTAAGTCCAATACGACTGGTGTCCTTGTAAGAAGGGAAAATTTAGACACAGACATGCATACTGTGTGAAGAACACCACGTGAAGATTGAAATTTTGCTGCTACAAGCCAAAAAAAAAAAAAAAAAAAAAAAAAAAAACTACCAGAAGCCAGGAGAAAGGCCTGGAAGAGATCCTTCCCTGGAGGCTTAAGTGGGAGCATAGCCCTGATGACACCATAATTGCAGACTTCTGGCCTCCAGAAATGCGAGACAATAAACTTGTGTTGTTTACACAACCCAGTTTGTGGTCCTTTGTTGCAGTAGCCCTAGTAAACTAATACAGAGTGGAAAAGGCCACTCTAAGCAAATTTAAAATCTAAAAGCCACAAAAAACATTGATAATTTTGGAGACATAAAAATTTTTTAAAAATCTATATGTCAAAGAAAAACAAAATAAAGCAGAATATAAAGCAAAACAAAAAACTTCCTATTTTGTAATTTCAGCTGAGGTCTCAAAGCTGAGGAAAATAGATGTCAAGTATCCTCACCCACTGATCAAGGCTGGGTCAACTAAATAGGACTTGCAAAGGGGGTGAGTTCTGCCAAGATTAGTCCACCCCCAACCTCTAGTCTGAATTCTCAGCCCTTGCCAGTCCAGTCTAGCAAGGAGAATTCAAGGTGGGAATAGGTTCTTTATAGTTTAGAAAGAAGGTTGAATGCTGTGGAATTTCCTTGATCCTTGATAGAGTTTGAATGAGGATGACTTCAGATAACCACTCAGAAAGAGTGACTAGTGTCCCCTGGAGCTTGGGGAACATGGGGACGTTGCCTTTGAAATGAGCCTAAAGGCAAAAGGCTGATGGGAAAAAGCTGCCTGGCAGAGCAAAGAGCAGAGGTGCATCAGAAAAGGCCTGTCCTTCTGCAGTGCCGAGGCCAGATGGGCACCTGCAACAGAGCCAGGCTTGAGCCGAATGGAAAGATCCCCGCCCAAGAGAACCACCTGGAGGGGATAGTTGATGCCAGCAGAGGATTCCCTCAAATAAGAAGCTGGAAGGCCAGGTAGGAATCATGGTGAGCTTAGAAGACATGTTCATCTCAGAGTCACCATGAGAAATATTTTTAATAGAAATCCTAAGTCTTAAATGTTCAAATCCAATGATGTGTGTAGCAGTGGTTAGGGTTTTACCATTTTCTTTCAGTAGTCATTTGCTGAAAAAGTTAAGAAAAAAACAGGCAGAAAAGACAAATGGCCTGTGTAGGAGACACTGCGTGTGTTGGGAGGCACATTTCCTTCTCATCCCAGTGTAACTGTGACTCCCATTTGCTCTGCTTGAGTGCCTGCCATGTGTGGGAACGAAGCCATGGCAGGAGTTTCTGCTGAGAAGAAAATTTGAATAGCAGATGGGAGAAAAAGATACAGAAACTTAAGTTAAGATGTACAGAAAATTTAAGATGTATCTTCACAAAGGAATCTTAAAAGTGTTTGACTGAAAAGTGTTACTGCAGAGATGAGAGTTAAGTAAAAGCATAGCCGAGGAAATTAATGACAGAGATAAAAAAAAAAAAAGAAATATTTCTCCTTTTAAGAGATATATCAGCACCATTTGAAAGTTGGTCTCAAAGAGCCTAAATTAATGAGATAAGGGAGGAACAAAAAGCCATTTTCATAAAGAGGTCTGGCAGAAAGGTAGGTATTGAGCCTGAAATGGGTTTGCAGTTGAAGCAAAGGTATCTTGGGGACAGCATGAGAAAGCTGCTTAATGAGAAACAGGCCCAAGCAGTGGTGAAGGAGCTTTTAGGCTCAACTTAAAAACTTCAGTTAGAACCCAAAAAGCACCACTAGGTCTGAGGAATACACTCAGAGGGACCCTATGAGCCCCAGGGAAATAAATGGAGGTGTGTAAAGGGGTGGTGCTTTTTGTTGTCTATTGTGTGACTCAGGATTGAGTCAGACTTCAGTTTTATAAAGAGCTTTATTTTTTTATGTGTATGTTTCAACACAATACTTGTCCTAACTTCAAAGAGAATTCAAATTTCCAAAGACCAGCACAAGAGAAATCGTATACTTTCTATCTTTACCTTCTCTAGTGTCTTAAGTTTTCAATGCACTTTTAAATCTTCTAACACAGTGTAACCTGTAGGAATGACCTCTGTGCATTTAAAATACACTGCATTATTCAGTATAAAGCATCTTAATATGCAGGTTGAACTTCACACTATTGGAAAGTGGATTACAGTGTTAAATATTGTATTGTTGTACTGTATTGACCATACAGGCTCCTGTACTATCTCCATGTGTAGCTGGGCAGAACTTTTTGACTGATATCTAAATATTTTTCACATGAATTGAGCAGAAAACATGATTTCTCAGCAGTATGCACCATTTCTCACTGATTTCTCTTGTATAAGAGAAAGAAAAACTTTTTAGTCTTTTCTAAGTTTCTAAGTTCCACTAGACATTGGTTGGCTTATATTCAACCACATTCCTTAGCTTTTAATTAAAAACCCAGGAATCAATGGATTTACTGGAAAACACACTAATATGTACTTTAAAAAGACAAAGGAACAACTCAAGCTCTAAAGTGATTTCTTGAAGAGTCAGAGAAGTTATGCCTTGAAGTCTAAATCTTTGAGTAACATGCATAGGGGTTATTCACATAGAACACTTACATAGATGCTCATTGCTCTAACTAAATAATACATATTACATCACAAGTAATTACCTCACTTTCAATTCTGATCTCAATATACCATTTCTATATTCCCTGTCTAGACTCCTTCCAATATTAAGAGTAAGTGTGTATTCTGAAAAACGCCTACACTCTGCATCTTCCCAAACTTACTATTCTGCTATCTTTTCTGCGACTTATGTGCACAATCCACTAAATGTGCTGTAAGAATCCATTGACTTCTGTTGTCTACACAATGCTTTCTATATATGGTGTATACTTCTTTGATTATATATTTTTTGTGTGTGTGTGTCAGTACTGGATAAAGTAGCTATACTTCACAGCAGGAGTCAAGACCCTGCCCCCTTCACTTTAACCCAAAATCCCTCTGAGTTATAAGTGCTGGCTCTGGAACTAGACAGCCTCTGTTTTAAAGCCTCCCTCTGCCTCTTGACAACTGTGTGTCTTTGAGAAAATTACCGAATTTTCCTGATCTGCAGTTTCTTCGTCTTTCAAAGGGGATAATAAGGACCAATGACAAGGTGGTTGTGAGAATTAAAAAAAAAAAAAAAAATTACAAAGCACCTAGAATGGTGTCTAGCATTGATAAATCTCAGGCTTTTGACAATTATTATTATTTTCAAGGAAAAAAACACACAATCAAGCATCACTGATGATGAATCATGAGGAAGAGCAGAATGAGCTCTGAATGGAAACTTAGAGGTAAGAGCTTCGACCTGTCCATCTGATAGAAGAATAAGGTGGGGCCAAAAGAGGTTGTGACGTGCCCAAATAGAAACAGGAATCCAATTCTTCTCTGCTGCACCTGCCCACCTGAGAAATGTATGATGGCCAGGGCTTTGGCATGAGTTCAATTTCACAAATGTCATTTCACGTCAACTAGGAAGGTGCATGGATTTCACTCTGAATTATGAGGACAAGGTCAGACCAAGTCACTAGTGGAAAATGAGACCACGATTTCTGACTTTGACCTTGAAATTGGCCAGATTCTGCAATGTAGTCAATGAAATAAAAATGCCCCAGCTGTCACACAAAGCAGGCATAATGCCTCTGCTTAACTTACTTTAAAAGTTACGCTTCAGGCAGAGTTTACGCAAATAAGAACTGAGTTCTGTGTTATCTGAATTTTGAGGTGATAAATACATAATTTGTTTTTGATAACATTTTCACATTTTTAGGCATGTTTTTGTGTGCAGCTTAACTTTTTCTTACATTGAAATGAATAATTACATAACTTTGCTTTGAAATTTGGCAGATTCTTAAGACAGATTTGGCTATCTTAGAATATTATCACATTCAGCATAGCTCAGAAAACCCAAAATCACCAAAAAGGGAAAGGTAGTTGAAGAGAAACATATCTTTTCCTTAGATGTTGGGCAAAAATCACTTATGTTCTTTAGCAATTTTTTTTCTTAGATTATATCAGAGCCAATTTGTATTCCCATAGTGGCCAGCCTCCAAAAAAAAAAAAAAAAAAAAAAAATTATAACTGAGCCAAGATTTAAAAAAAAAATTTTTTTTTAAATCCATCCTTTGGAAAATGTCCTATTTTAAGATGTTGACAGAATAGAGGGCTTTGTCATTACTGACCTTCCCAGAGGGTCCATGAATAGGCATGAGGGTATACCCAGGCCTCTGAAATTGCATTTTAGTTGTTTGGATATGTATGTGGTAGTGCTGGTGGGAGAGGGAATGAAAATAGTTGTTATCAGATTCTCAAAACATTCAGTAACCGATCTTCCCCAATAAAACCAGTTCTGAGAATACAGAGAGGTGTAAAGATGACTTGTGGAGAGGCACATTAATAGGGAAATATTCATGCAGATGGAGGAAATGGCTGTGTTGCCTCTTCTCCAACTCTTCAAAACAAGAAGATGAAGGCAAAAAAAAAAAAAAAGATTAAAATATTCAGAAGTCTCCAAATCAACCCATGGAAAAAGCATTGGTTAAGGAAGAAAAATATGAAGGATTCATCTTTGGGCCATATGGGTAGTATTTAGGATCTATATACTACTAAACTCCTAGGTCTACTGCCTCTAGGGAGGCACTGGCTGACCTCAGAACTGGGATTTATACCATCACTGTTAGTTGTACTCTGGGTTTGGGGCTGAGGGAGGTTGTTGGGAAGTGGGTTGGATGTGAGCTAAGCCTCCCCCTCTGCACCAACTCTCCTCCAGATTGTAGTAGCCTCTGGGTGTGGTCTGTTGTGATCTGGGAAGCAGGCTCTTTGGACACAGGGTTGCATCTCAACAGGGGATTTTCTCTATTTCTGTCAAGGGGAAATTATACCATATGGGACCACATTTGGGATGGGGATATGTTTTCAACAAAAACAAAAGACACATTTGAAAGTCATTAATTGCTTGAGTCTGTTGTTAAAAAATTACACACATATAGTGAGACAGAATATGAAAAAAATACTAGGGAAATTGCTATGGACTGAATTTTGTCCCCCCACCCCCCAAATTCATATGTTGAAATCCTAACTTCCAATGTAATAGTATTTGGAGATGGGGCCTTTGGGAGGTGATTAGGTCATGGGGGTGGAGCCCTCACAATGGGATTAGTGCCCTTATAAGAAGAGACGTGAAATCACTGACCCCCCATCCCTCCAGTTTGCTATGTGAGGACACAGCAAGACAAAGGACATCTGCAAACCAGAAAGAGAGCCCATTCCAGGAACCAAATCAGCTGGTACCTTGATCTTGGACTTCCAAGCTCCAGAACTGTGAGAAGTAATCGATGCTTAAGTCACCCAGACCATGATATTATGTTATAACAGCCCCAGAAGACTCAGACAGGAATCTTTTACAGGAGACTATGAAAGACCAGAAAGAATCTTAAAGTAAAAATTGGAAGCCCCTAATTCTAGTCCTGGTTTAGATACTAGCAAGAGTGACTTCTGCCTCTGAGCTATATTGATTTCATCTGTAAACTAGTATATTAAACTAAATACTCTGGAGTCTTTTTAAAAATTTTATGATTCTATGATGTGGCCCTGATTGTGCCTCATCATCCTACACTTCATGTGGCTTAAGAAGATATGATTTTGAAAACTCATGTGATCTTCTCCATACAGGGGCCTAAGCTGTGGGATTATTTAAAATTATTAGTTGAGTTTTAATAATGATGTTGTGGAACACTCAGTGCCAAAAAACTTTCAGTCACTTCAAGGATAATTAACTAGAATTCTAGACTGATATTAAAATCTAATGTAAAACTAGACTCTCAATTTGTCTTCTAGGATCCTAACCTCCTACCCCCATATCCAAGCTACAAGTAAATTCTAGATATTGTGAACGATTTCTCTGCAAGCTAATTTCTCCCTTTACTTATCTCTGAGGTACAGGTTAATTTGCTCCACTTAATGTTCTAATCACTTTTCTCTAAAGAGAAAAGGAAGAAAGATGACTTAGCACAGGCAGACTTTCTTTTCTGCAGTAAGAAAATTAATGAAACTGTCTGCACCACGGGAACATAATATTAATTTCAGGACGTGCATGAGTAAGTTACGTCTTTTACTGACAGCACCTGCAATGGTGCTGTTTCTACTCAAGCCAGTTTCTCTCTGTAGTCTACATCCACATTATAAGAATCAAAACTATTTCTTTTGTACGAAGTATCACTTATTTTTGAGCTCAATGAGAGATGAAGACTGACAATTACAAGTCAATATAATATGCATAGAATAATATCACTATAAAGTAGGTGTCAAGAGACTATCTTAGAAGAGGAGTTAAGCCAGGTTAAAAATAAATAAAACTCAAATCTACCCAAGTAAATGTACCCTGGCATTATTACAAGTGCATTTTTAAAATGCTATTGATTCTCCTTAGAAGCTTTTGGTAAAATGGAACTGCATGGGGCTGCTGTCAGGTTCAATGTTATATAATGCATACAAAATTCTTAGAAAAGTGGCTGGCATATAGCAAATTCTTAATAAATGATACCCATTTCATCTGTTAGGAATTTTGTTTGGCTCTGTCTAAGAGGCACACAAAAGCAGCTGCTTAACGAAGCAGCTTATACTTTTCTTAGGCAACAGAAATCTGGGGTAGGCAGTCCAGGGTTGGCTGGAAGCTCCACAACGCCATTATTGATTCGGTTTCCTTCCATCATTCCATTTGGCTTTTGCCCTAATGCTTTCAAGAATGGCTCCTACACATCCAGGCCTCACAACCACATTGCAGGAAAGGAGGAAGTAGAAATGGCAAAGGGAGCAATGCAGCTAAGTCCGCCCTTTTATATTTTTTAAATCAAGAAGATGATAGTGTTCCCAGAAGTCAGCTTACTAGACTTCTGGTTATGTCCCATGTGGTGGAACTAGATCACGTGGATCCACATAGCTGTAAAGGAGCCTGAGAAATCAAATTTTATATCTGGGCATATTGCTATACTTAATAAAATCTGCCCCCATTGTTAGTGCCATCACAGTACAAAACCAATTCTCCCCTTCCCCCAGTTATATTTTTGTAGTTCTGTTGGTAAGAAGGAGAGAAAAAAGAAAAGCAACCAGGAGGGTCTGCCACAGCTATTACTATGATGCACTTACACATCTGGTAGTCTATCTAAAACCATCAGATAATTTTGTTTTCCACTGCTAATGGCAATTTGTTGTCTCCCCAGGACAAAACGCTCAAAGGGTGGAATGCAATAGAAGAAATCTTTGACTCTGGTCTGCACGTCACCACCTGACTGCTGTTTTCATGTCTCTGCTTAGGTTTGCGGCAACACTTTCCATAAGTCATTCCATTATCTTCTGAATCAGCTCCCACATAATCAGCTTCACATTCATCATTTGTCTTAGGAGAAGGTGCAGTTTCTTTCTGGGGAGGGTTCAGGCCTTCCTGTCCCTTCCCTGCTCAGATCTCCTGCTGATTTCCACCTAGATTTCAGCCAAGTTACCAGCAGCCCCCATCTCTAGTTTTGGTTATATGGCTAACTGGTCAGCCTCCAGAAGACTTGGTGTGAAGAACAGCATTACCTGGGAGCTTGTCATAAGTACAATTTCTTGTGCCCATCTTGGTCCTCTGGAATCAGAATCTATGGGAGTAGGGCCAAGAATCTTATATTTTTAACAAATGCTTCATGTGATTCTCATTCATGCTCAAGTTTGAGGAAGACTGTCCTTGTCCTCCCAGCACTTTTCAGCATATCTGTAACCTAAACACTTAGCAGAACTGGAGATGCTCACACTTCAGGCCACCCACTCACACAGAGTAATAGCTTGTTTGCCTCCTCTGTTGACAACCATGGACAAGCAGAAAATGCCTTAAATATTTCGGTTTAATTGCAATCAGATAAAGCATAGCTGGCTTGGGGAAACATGACCATTACAAACATAATAAAATAAAGTCAATTATGTTGGGCTGTGCTGATTTCCTGAGGGACAGTGAATGTCATCCTATGCAATCCCTAACCAAATAATCATAGCTGCTTACTTATTGTTTTACCCTCTCACCCATGTGTTGGAACCTGCCAGAAGCACTGAATTAAAATCTAGTACATCCATCATCTAGTTATAAAAATCTATTACAGCAAACACAGAGGAGCTTGCAATGAAGGCAATAAAAATGGTACTTTGTATCCCTCAAGAATTGCACAGTAGGGTGACTATGAGTAACAATTAAGTTTTGCATGCTACATAATAGCTAAAGGAGAGGCTTTTGAATGTTCTCACCACAAAGAAATGATAAATGCATGAGGTGATGAATACATTGGCTACTCCAATCCAATTATTATACAACATATATAGTTATCAAAACATCAGACTGTATCTCATAAGCATGTGCAAATATAATGTGTAAATCAAAATAAATAAATAATTCACAAAAAGAATTTAGTGAGGAGTGTTGCCCATAATGGTCTTCAGTGGACATGCAGACTTCTCATTAACGCCTTTATTTAAGAGTTTCTAGAAGCATAGTACTCCATGACTTAACGGGATTTCAGAGAACATAAGCTGATCAGAGGTCCCTATTTCTAAATATATGAAATAGAGTTAAATGTTCTTTGCTTATTCATTCCTTTATTCTAAAATATATTTATGGAAATCCTGTAACATGCAAGGCACTATTATGCTGCTATGAAGATATAAAATGAATAATAGAGTTTAAATGACCCCAAGAAAAAGCTGTCCCAGGACTTGCATTGAGGAGATGATTTTTCCAAAAGGAGAATCCATCAAGGAATTAATCAAATAACAACAGTGAAATAAAAACACATAGATTCATGAGCATCTAATGGACCACCTGTTATACTACTTCAATTTGAAATCCCTTGTACCATTCTTTGGAAATAACAAACAGCATTCTGTTTCCTGGTAGGACCCAAGCTTTCGTGTATCCTAATAAGGACAGGCTCAGAGTAGGATTTTTCAATAGGACAGGTGAAAAGAAATAGCCAGAAAATTTATTGCAACCATAAGGAGTTGTTACCTAGTTTGTATAACATACCTTCTCCTTAGATAATAGTTTCATATCTTCTGCAAAAACACTGATGGCCATGAGGCACTACTATTTATCTATTACTCATAATGTAGTATCCTCCCCACCCATATAAAAGTCATATTCACTCACCTGCCTAGGAGGACTAAAAATTACATAATAACTTTTTTGTATTACATTTTATACAAAAGTTGTCTCATAGAGGTATTGATATTTTTCCAACTTGATTTTGTTTATCACAGGATAGACAATGATGTGGGAATGGGATGTGTGCTGTTTTAGATAAAGTGGTTAAGGAAGTCTTCCTTCAGGAGGTGATATTTTAGCAAATGACATTAAGTGAGCAAGTGAGATTAAGGAGGTGACAATTAAACAATTGCCTTAAGGCAGGGAATAAACTATGCTAAGATCTAGGAGAAGAGTATTCCAGAGGCTGGAGACAAGTGCAAAGGTCCTGAGGTGGGGACAGCTTTGGAGTATTTTAGAAATGGAAAGAAGTCAACTATGGTTAGGTGCAAAGTCAGCTAGTAGGAGAACAGTAACAGCAAGAAACGAAGGCGGAAGGATGTCAAGGACCAGATCCTGCAAGTTCAATTAGGCAATCTTGGGGAGTTTTGGATTCTGAGTATGATGGGAAGCTACTGGATGGTTTTGAGGAGGAGAGTAACATGATTTGATGTACTTTTTAAAAATTAAACTTTTTATTTTGAAATACTTGTAGATTCACATGCACTTGTAAAAAATAATACAGAGAGATCCTGTGTATCCTCTACTTAGTGTTCCCCAATGGCAACATCATACCAAACTAGAGTACATGATCACAACCTGGATATTGACATCGACACAGTCAAATGTTAGAGAACATTTCCATCATCCTCATGTTGATTCCACATGATGCCTTTTTATAGCCATATGCACTGCCCCCTCCCTCCTTGGTCCCTGATCCCTAGCAACCACTAACTTGAAATATATCTTCATTTCTCTCGTTTTATCATTTCAAGAATGTTATATTAATAGAACCATATAGTATATGACTTTTTGAGGATCGGCTTTTTCACTCAGCATAATTGTCTGGAGATTCATCCTGTTTGTTATGTCTATCAATAGCGCATTTCTTTTTATTGCTGAGTTTGTATTCTATGCTACGGATTCACCACAATTTGTTTAATGATTCACCCATTGAAATAGATTTCCTTCAGTTTGAGGCTATTAAGAATAATGCTGCTCTGGACATTTGTGTACAGGCGTCTATGTAAACTTAAGTTTTTACGACTCTGGGATAAACGTTCAGGAATGTGATTGCTGAACTACACTAAATTTCCATAAGTGCAGTATTACCTGACTTAATGGGATTTTGGAGAAAATAAGCTTATCAGAGGTCTCTATTCCTAAATATGTTGAATAGAATTAAATGTCCTTTGTTTTTTCATTCATTTATTCCAAAATATACTAATGGAAAGCCTGTAACATGCAAGGCACTGTGGTAATACCATGAAGATTTTTAAAATACACTTGTTGAGATTTATAAGAAACTGCCAAACTGTTTTTAGGGTGGTTGTTCCAGTTCACATTCCTGCCATCACAGTTTGAGAGTTTCAGTTGCTCTGCAACCTTGCCAGCACTTGGTATTTTCAGCTTTTAGTTGCTTTTTGTTCTTGTTTTTTAATTTTTATTTTCTACTTCAGCATTCTAATTGGCGTGTGGTGGTATCCCATTACAGTTTTAATTTGAATTTCCCTAATGACAAATGATAATAAACATTTTTTTTGTATCCTTATGGGCTGTCTTAATATTATCTTTAGTGAAGTGTATGTTCAGATATTCTGCCCAAGTAACAGTTACTTCTAGCTAATAGTTACACTTAAGTAAAGCTTTCCCTTTTTATTTTAGACAAATAAATTGAGTTACATTTTAATATTTTAAACTTGAGATTCTTAGGAGGAAGATGACTAAACTCTTTGAAAAAATTTCCAACAAATGATAAAGAGATTTGTCCAAATTTCTTTGTTAAATGTGTTTATTGGGCAGAACGTCTATGCCAAGAATGGGTCAACCACTTTTATCCCTTTGATCTGAACTCTTATAAATTTTACAACCCACACTTCCTTCTGGGGGCAAGCTAAGTGGTAGTCCCCACTGCCGTATCTTTACATACACAGTGTCTATAGATACAAGTAAAAATTGAAGCAATCATCTGAATATCTTAATTCTCCGAAATGTCCTTTCTTTTTACTTTGAAGAAAAGAAATAATGAAGCAAAAAAAAGTCTGGATTCTTCACTTAGTATACTCTGTATAACTAGACATGGCTTTAGTAAGTGTCCCTATTGATTAAATGCAGTGAAACATTGAGCAGTTAACTAGAAAAAACTGCAGAAGTACTATCTGGAAGATTCAGATAAAAGAAACACGAATAGGTCTTTCTTTAATACCAAGCAATTTTGTGCTTAAATTCTTCTTCCCAGCTTCCCTTATGTGAACACACAGTTACTTTCTTGGTGGCAGCATCTTCTTGAGGAAATAATGTGCTAAATGGATAGGATCATTAACTTTTTAAAAAATCAACTTTTTTGGTTAAAAATGACATACAATAAAATACATCCATTTCACTTACAGTTCAATGAATTTTGACAAACATATACTAGTTTAACTACCACCACAATTAAGGATTAGAACATATTCATCATACCAAAAATGTTTCCTCATACCCCTTTGAAGTCAGTCTCCTCCCACCTCTTACCTAGGCAACCACTAATCTGATTTCTATCACCACAGCTCAGATTTTTGTCTGTTCTAGAATTTCATATAAATGGAATCATACGGTATGTTCCCTTTTGTGTCTGACTTTGCTCTGTAAAATTTTTTTGAGATTCATTCAGCTCATTGGATTTGAATCCCAGCTCTTTTTTATAAGCTATATGACATTTAGCCAATTACTAAACCTTTGTTTTCTAGTGGAGAAATGGTCTTTTAATACCTTCCCTGTGGGTTTGCTGTGAGAATTAATATCAAGGTTCCTGGCTTGGTGCTTGATAATTATATCAGTATAGCTATAAACAATCTAATTCACATTAGTATGGATTTTTCCTTCACCCCCTTCTCTTTCCAAAGGAAGAGAATAATTCTAAAGCTGCTGCAAATCTTATTCAAGTTCATCGTGTCCTATGAGAGGAACCAGCACAAAGAAAACTCATAAGTTTTTCTTACTGAGCAAATATACACTACAGAATTTCTGCATCCTTCTTCCCTGTTTCCTTTGGGCTTGGGCAAATCGGCAGCAGTCAGCTCTACTTTCTCTGCCCCTTCTAGAGTCAAATGATGTCCAAGAAAAGGGCACTGTGTCCTCTTTGCCCCTACCCAGAAAAAGAGAGAGTGAGAGAGCAGGACCGAAGTCCTCAAGGAGCCCTCCCACAAATGGACAATGTAAAAGACTATATACAAAAGCAACTACCTTTCTTCTAAAAATAAATCTCAACATTTCTGACCTGATTCCAGCAAATGAGGAACTGGGACATGCAGGAGGCGGAGAACAGTGTGAAGGATGAAATATTTTCTCCCTGATTGTTCACCTCTGTGAAATCTTTTCCTGCTCATACCAGAAAATGCTTGACAATCTAGCTTCTACACACCAGAAAATGATTGATATTCTAGCTTCTTCGTGCTTTTACCCCTGTTCATCTCCTTTGCATATGTACTCTTACCCCTCTATCTAGCTCTTTCTCTGTTGTGTATCCATGATATTATAATAGGAACATCCATTCAGAGGAATCTTGGGTGAGGAGAGGTATGATAGGAGCCATAGTTCCAGCAATTAGCAAGCCTCAGGACTAGGGTTAATGGATGCGGTAAACTAGTGCTGCTTTAACCTTCTAAATGATCTTTCTCGTCCAGCCAGCCAAAACAAAACACAGTAAATAAATGCAAAAGGTAAATGATCTCTCTTACCACTGCCCCTGCCTGCTCAAGCACTGCCACCATACTGGGCACCTGCAGGTAACCAACTGAAGACAGATCTCAGGAGTTTGATCTAAGTTAGATCTGTCTCATCTGGGGCTTCTCCAATCAACTGGCTGCAGATACACTTGCTCAGATGGGTCTTTAAAGCTTAATTTGTTGGAGTGGCTTAGTCAGGCAGACAATGGCAAATATGACAAAAACATACACAAAGAATATTTTTAAGCAGCCAATATTTGGTCCCAGGGAATTAACAATTCCTTTGCGTTGATACAAACTGCTCTGCTATGGATGGCAAATTATTCATATAGGCATGTATAATAGAAATAACATGACAGAAAAAAAGTAAGATGCGGTACATGATTCCACATAATATTCTGATGCATTCCTTTATGATTTTTGAACTTGATTGTTTCACTGAGTACAATATTTGCTGGGTCACAAAATTCTAATGAAAAACTGATGAGACATGACTATAATTTGAGGTATACTTTAGTTTCTATTCTTTCACATGCTAACAAATATTGGTTATTTCATGAGAGAAATGAAATACTCACCATTTAGACTTTAATGGGACCTTAAAATAAAAGATGAATGGGGGGGCATGAATATCATTCTGTTTTGATTTTGACAGGGCCCTAATTAGTCTAGTTTCTCTGCATCTCCCTGCGTGTCAGAGGGTGCTAGTGCTCAGTCCATCTCCACGTGCTCCTCTATGTCCCACCCCCATGCAGCCATCCTAGATGGGTCCTAGGACTCACTTCTACCAACAGAGAGTGAGAGAAGTGAGGTTGCATGTCCAGTCCATGGCAGGTACCAGTGCTTGAGCCTTCTCCATGCTCTCTCTCTTTTCCTCATGGTTAAAAATAAAGGAATCTAAGACAGCAGACCTGAAAGATGGAAGTAGTCTGAGGACTTGAGCTTCAAGGAGGATCCCACAGAAGAGCTACTTATTAGTCCATTACTATTGCTTATAACGCAATACTTGAAGCTGAGTGATTTATAAAGAAAACTAAATTTATTGCTTGCAGTTTCTGAGTCAGGGAAGTCCAAAGTCCATCTGATGGTGGTGACAGTGACCCAGGGGTCTCACATTGCAAGAGGCAGAAGCAGAGAGAGCAGAGAGAAAGAAAGACAGACTCTCCTCTTCTTTTAAAGCCCTCAGAACCACGCCCCTGACCACCATTTTTAATCCATTCACTACAGTCCAATCACCTCTTCAAGGCCCCACCTTTCAATTACCATAATAGGATTTCCCACCCTCGTAACAGTCACAGTTGGGGCCAAGTTTCTAATACATAAAACTTGTGGGACATAATTCAAGCTTCAGGGAGTTTTGAGGGGACATAATTCAATCCACTACAGTTACCCAACCTACTTCAGAGAAAGAAATAACTGTACTGCATTAAGTCACTAATTACGGTTGCTCTCTCATGTTAGAATTAGTGTATAGTTTAACACCAACTGGTGTGGGCTCCTTCTCACATCTGATTATAGGATAAAATGGGCTGATGTTGAAGGGTCAAAATAGGGCCTATGAGGGCACTTCAAAAAGTTCATGGAAAAATAAAATTGAAAGATAATATGAATCTTTCCATGAACGTTTTGAAGTACCTTTGTATTCACCATTTTTTTGTCCTTAAAAAAAAAAAAATTCAATACAGTATGGGAAACATACAAGAGACAGGTTACTACTTCAACTGCAGGAAACAGAATGAAAATACCTTTGCAGATCCATTTACATCCTCCTCTTATGGGAATAAGTGGGGATGAGTGGGAAGAGAGAGAAATATTTCACTTTGCATAAGGAAAGTTTATATCCCAGAGTAACAGTCTCAGGGACTTTTTCATCTCTTTTCAAATCCCAGGCAAGGCATAACAATTAGAATTTCCATATGAACTGCTAAAATATCACTGGAGTAGGAAACCTTCTAAGAAGTCTCTCATTTATCTACCTTACATAGACAGGGACAGAATATTACATTTTTTGTTTGTTTGCTTTTGGGGTTTAGCATCTCAAGGTAATCACTGTATTAAGAACTTAAGTAAAAAGGTGATCGTGATGAAATCAATGGCCAAAGGATTAAACCATTTTTCAGCTGCTTGAGAAAAATTAACTTTATTATTTCTTTGAAAGTTTAATATTGGCAAGTTTTAAGACTTTTTTTTTCTATTAGAAATCTAGCTGGGGAAACGAACTTTGGATCTGCCAGGAGCAAGTAGTAAAATAACTGTTCTCCTGATATGAGCATCAAGAGCAAAACTAAATATTCCTGCCTACTGTAGACTCTGGAGGGGTACAGTATCTGTTACCTAGAAAAAATAATTATTTCTAGTCCCCTCATTGGAAAACATGAATGATATAGGAATAGAAGATTGCTTCGTTCTCTCTGGGGCTAAGATTACATAAAGCTGTCAGAGTGTTATTCATCTAATATTTGTTGAGTGTTTACTACCTGACAGGCATAAATTCTCAAAAGGGACCAAAGAAAATATATGTAGTGAAGGTATTGCTTCCTCCAGCAGAAGAGATATAATATTAATTTAGTATATTTATTAATTTGAAATAAAAATAAATTATCTGGAAAAGCAATTTATAAATGTGTGCGTGTATGTACATGTATATACATACTAACACGTACATGTACACATACACGTGTGTATGTGTGTATCTCAAATAGCAATACTGAGAATTGTTTTCCCATGTGAATAACACATTATGTGATTAGAAAAGGTTTTTTGCCCAATGTGGTAGATTGCAAAAATAACCACAACTCTCCAAACCCACCTGTCTGCATGCCCCTTTTGCAATGTGACTTTGCATCTTCTCTGATCAAGAGGCGGCAGCTATTTCTCCACTTCTGTGAATTTGGGCTGGACTTGTGACTTGCATTGGCCAATAGACATGACTGAAGTGATCATATGCCAGTTCTGAGTCTAAGTCTCAAGAAGCCTCATGTGCTTTCTCCAGCTCTTGAAATATTGGCCAGGTTCTATGTAAACCCAGGGTAGCTTGCCAGGTGATAAAATACACATGGCTCGGTAGTACCACTGTCCCATTGCCCAGCCAACAGTCAGTCAGCCTCAGAAGTAGAGCCACCCTGCTGCTGACCAAGATTCTGATCAAGACCAGAAGAGCCACCCAGCTGAGCCTAGTCCAAATTGCTGACTCATACCATAGAAAACTAAATAAACTGTTGTTTATTTCCGATTGACAAACAAAAATATATATATTTATGTGGTATGACATGCTGTTTTGATATATGTATATATTGTGGAATAGTTAATTCAAGACAATTAACATATCCATCACCTCACATACTTTTTGTATTTAAATCTACTCTTCCAGCATATTTTAAACATGCAATCCATTATTATCAGCTATAGTTATTATGCTGTACAACAGAGGTCTTTAGCATTATGAAATGTTTTCTTTATCTCATTCTTTTCATTTGGGTCTGAATTTTGCCTTGTGTGAGAACTAGATCAAAGTCTCCAGTTCCTTTCATCTGCATATGCTTTACATTTCTCTGTGGATCCCTTTATTTTAACCTCTCTAAATCCCTTTGGTGTGTCTCTTATAGACCATGTCCATGTAAGAATTAGGTTTTACTTTGTCCAACATTCTGAATTTTTTAAATTTTTAATAGGTGATATGACTATGTAGTATTGATGTAATGAATATGTTTAACCTCAAACCTGTCATAGTATTTTAGGTCATTTTTTCTGTGGCATTTTATTTACTACTTTTCATTCCCCAAATAACCTGTTTCTTTGCTCTTTTTAAAAGAAAACTAAAACAAACATTAGCAATTAGCAGGGTTTGCATTTTGTTCCAGTCATCAGTTTTATTCTTTACTTTTCATAATACCCTTATTTCTCCTTTCCCTTAACATTGCACTATTTGGTTTGTCTGCCTTAAAATACATCCTTGGCCTCCCAACTATTACCTATGTGGCAATTGAAGAGCTTATTCTAATTTTATCTTTCTCTGGTGCTTCTCTATTTCTTAATTTTGTTATTTCTACTTTGTCAAAACACATTAAATTTTACATAAAATTCTTCCACTTTTTTCTCACCTTTGTTTTTGATTTATTTCAATGTCCCCAGCAAATGCTTTTGCCAAAAACTCCCCACTCATCTATTGATTGGATGAGGTTCATTTCTAGTTGATGAAGAAAGAAAACCACAGGAAGAAAACTTGACCATAGTATTCTCAGAGGTTTTGAATCTCTGTATCCCAATTATGATGTAAGCTTGAGTTGTAGATGGTTTTATTTGTTCTTCTTATTGATCTGCATTAGCTTTGGAAACATAAAAGGAAAGTTTTGGATTTGAAAAACCTTGATTCTTTAGTTCTCCCTTTGTCCCCTTTATCCTGCTATTTTCTGTATAAAACTCATCATAAATGAAATTATATCGAGTGAGAAAGAGAGAGAATATATGAAAAAATATATATGTAAAGGTACTTCAAAAAGCTCATGGAAAGATTCTTATCATCTTTTAATTTTATTTTTCTACAAACTTTTTGAAGTACCTTTCTATATGTAATTTGTTTATTACTACCTGAAATTTTGTGTATACTTCTATATTTTAATACTGTCTCATTCATAAAAATACAAGCTCTCTGAGATAATTTTATGACAGTGCCTGGGACACAAAAGACAATAAATGTTGAATAAAAAAATAAATGAACAAATGTTTCTGAATCATTACTATAAAACATGTTTAAGCATTCTTGAAAAGACAGTCATGTACTCAAAGATTTTCAAATGCAATTTTGGGATACATTAGAGAGCAAGAGAGAGAGAAAGAGACTATAATATAAAGAGGCTCCACTGCTGCTTGTTTTAAGAAGTTTGCCTTTTAATGTTTTACACACACACACACACACACACACACACACACACACACACACACACACACACACACACACCCCACAATGAGAGTTTCCTGAAATATTTTCTCATTTAAGTTTGAAGATTTCACTCAAAATTTAGAAAATTAACCATATCATTAATTATGTAAGTGCACTCTCTAGCAGAAATTGTTTCTGTGACTTAAAGCATTTAAATTATAACTATAAATAACACCAATATATACTCTGTCATATAACCTATCTGAAAAGTTGGATTTAATTCTTGTAGCACCGGGCGGCTGGTGGCTCATTTGGGAGAACATGGCGCTGTTAACACCAAGATCAAGGGTTCAGTACCGGCCTGTTGCCAAAAAAATAAAAAAGAAAAAAAGAAAGAAAAAAAAGTCTTACAGGATAAAATAAAACTGTTTTGGAACTTTTTCTCATTTTTCAGTTTAAAATATATTGCAACTTGTTGAGCTCTTGGGAAAGAAACCACAAATTCTTGACCATGAAAAATCCTTTTATCATCTGCCTTTAAAAATGAACCCCTTTGGGTAAACTGCACTCTCCAGCAATACTTCATTACCTACATGACATGTTTTAGTCCAATAGTGAATCTAAGAATGCTTTAGAAACCCCTCAACTGCTCTAAGCTTTAAGATCAAATGCTCAGACCAAGCCAGGTCATCAAACAGAAAGAGCAATCTGAAGAAATCAGTCCAGAAAGATGATGGAGAGGGAGAAGCAAATGCAGAAAACATTACATTAGTCAGGAAATCAGAATATGAATTTTTATAGTTTTGGGCTTCATTTCTGGGGTTATTTAATCTAAAACACTTTGCCTATTCTTCAGGCTGCTGCTATGACATGAAAAATGGGCACCTTGAATATATCACAGGTAAATGGAAGATTGTGGGACTCAGTAGGAACAAAACTCTTTTTTTTCAATTAGGATGAAATTTATCTCTCTATGGCTTCAACTACCATCTAAAGGCAAATGAGGTCCAAATTTTTGTCATTACTTCCTCTCTCTCTCATGTACCTCAATTGTCATCACCAACTAAATGTCTTATGAACACCTCATCACAATATTACAAAACTATCAGTATTTTCCCAAATTGCTTCATAACTTCAATGTGATAAAAATAAAATCCCAATAGATTTTTATTTTGGAAGTTATCAGAATTTTTCTAAAGTTTATCTGGAAGAGTACTAGAGAAAAATTTCTAACAATAAAAAATCTACAAAGAGGTAAGGGGTAACAATAATCAACCACAATGTATATCGACAAAATAAGATTTAAAAAAAAAATCTACAAAGAGCAAGTATCCTTCCAGATATTCAAACATATTATAAAATTGCAGCAATTAAAGCCAAGGTACTGGCACAGAATTAGACAAAGAGATCAGTGTGAAGAAATCTAGCCAAATATAATGGAAAAACAAAGATGCATTCCAAAACAACAGGGGAAAAATGATTACTCAATCAATAAAATTGGACAACAAGCTAGTAGCTTGAAAATAAATAAATCTGGATCCCTATATTCTTTCCCAGAATACTTTCTATAGGAATCAAAGATTTAAATGCAAAATGAAAAATAAAATTATTAGAAGGAAACATGGATGACTCTATTTAAAATCCTGGATGTACAGTACTTTCTAAACATTTTCAGCCATTTATAGAAAATTGATTGATGAAGGGAATGTTGGAAAAATATTTACAATATTCATATATATGACAAAGAATTAAAATCCTTAAATATATAAAATAGCTTTAATACATATGAAATATTTTTGAGTAAAATGGCAGATTCAAGAGAAATGAATAGCATGATGCCAATTTACATAAAATGGTGTACCTATTTCTACAATTCTATAAAAATATAAAGAGGACTAGAAAGAAATGCTACAAAATAATAATAATTATTTGCTCATAGGCATGGGGAAAGATTTTTGATAATTTTTATTTTCTTTTTAAAATATATCTGTATTATTTCAACATTTTATAATAAACATGTATAATAATTATAAAAATAATACAGCTATTGAAAGCAACATAAAATGTATATGGAAGAATAAATTTAGAAAACAGCCAAGAGAGTATTGCAAAATAAAAATAAACAAAAACCATAATATGTATTTTTTCAAAAGCACATAATTAATATGCATATAAAGAGAAAACCTATGTGAACTGGTTTCCAGGAAAAAGTTCTAAATTTATTATTTATTATATTTCATTCTCAGCTCATCCTTTAATTTGCTATGCTAATAAAATTATCACTTGAGATATTTATGACTCAATTTATCTGTTTATGAAATTGATAATAATAAAATGTTAGGAACTATATTTTAGGCACAGTACAATAATTAATAACACTTTTATTATAGTAATTTTAAATTTAAAAATCACCTAATTTGCTGAAGGAGATGCATTTTATTAAGAACTGTTTTAATTTAAATTTTTTCTTATTTTTTATTTGACTTAGATGTTTAATATTCAAAAGTTCATATAAATTGCCATCAACAAATTTATCTCACCTTTTCTCTTTGTTTTTCTTTTCATTATCAAGGAAAAAGACCCTTAACTTCTACATATAGATGCAAATGTGATACATACCAGTACTAGAGGTTTGGAACTGAAAGTTGCAACGTATAATTAACAGTATCACTTCTGTTATTTCCCAGTAGAGTAACAGAGACCTCTGGGCCATGCTCTAACCTTAGATATAATAATACTTCCAACTACACAGTTCATATAATAATGATTTGATCTCTACAGTAGATGATGGAGAAAAGGGAACATATAAGTCATTAAGTTTTATGAGAAAAAAAAGTCCCTTTCCCTTCCTTAGAGGATATAAACTGATTGTGAAAGCTGTACTTTATAGAACAATTCACTACAGAATATTATAAAATATATTCCAATTTCAAAGGAAAACTGTAACCGAATAATAATAAGTCAGAAGCCTTCCTTGGCAGTTCCCACCCTTTACTAGGCCAGGTGCCACTGTTATAAACTTACATAGCATTCATCACCTTTAGAATTACTATTCCAAGTACCGTAAGCTTCGAATATAAGTCTTGCGTTTACATTGTTTACTGTCGTATCCTCAGTGCCTAGCATAGAGCTTGGCACAAAATAGGTGCTAAAAAATGTCTGTTGAATAAATGTATAATTAAATAACTATGTTGGGATCGAAACTAAAAGTCTTCATAATGCATAGTTTTATTTTTTACACACATATGAAGATACATCAAAAAGTTTGTGGAAAATTGAATTAAAAGATAATACTAATCTTTCCGTGAACCTTTTGAAGATCTTTCATATCTAATACATTATATATATATATCACTACTGTATTAATATATTATGTATATGGACACATACACAAACATATGGAAACATACATAAAATATATTTTAAAAGTATAAGTACATTTTCTAATATTACTGCTAACATACTGCCTTGTACACCCCCTGGAGTAAACACCACCTCTACCATTTCCACCACCGCTACCACCATCATCACTCTGAAGACAACTTACCTAAAGAATCACTAATAGTCTCACATATTGACTCATTTAACTGTGACAGAAAACACGCAAGAGGGACTGGAAACTAGAAAAATGCAGTCAGTGTCAATCATGATTAAACAAGTGGTCAGTGATACCATGGCCACAGCTAGTGGAGATCAACATTTTCATCTCGCAACTCTGATGTGACACGGTTTATGTCAAAGCACTGGGGTTGCTGCTACTATTGCTGATTCTGCAGTTTACATAGAAAATGGAAACAATTTTATTTTAAGTAGGGTCTGATTTGCCCAAGTTCAACATCCCTATGTTAGTGTCATATTATAAACTCTGAATATTGATGAAAGCTATACAGAAAAGACATTGCCTAGCTCCTATGGAACCAAATGTCCAGTTCAATGTAGGCTCAGAAAAAGGGATTCCTCTGGATCGTGAGTGAGTGATCCTGCTTAATCCAAACATTCGAAGCTGCTCTATATTTCAGTTCTGAGTTTTCCCTTTTCCTTTTCCTTCATGATTAGTCTTTTTCAAACTGAAATGTATGAGAATATTGTGGAAACTATTTTCCAAATGGGTCTCAGGGATTTCCTAGCCAATTCTGAGTAATTCATAGGAGACTCATGGATGTTAGTGCCTGTACTGGAACCATCTGCAGAAACGCAGCTACATGAGATTCAGAGATGATAATAAACAGAAACTTAGCAAATGTGACCATATTTATTTTTCCAGCAGTAGCTTCTCTAGTTATAATTTACAACTATAATTATAAAAGCTGATACACTGAGGTATGAAAAGACTTCATTATGCCGAGTTGTTAGTGTTCAGTACACATATGCCAATTATCACATATCAGAAACTCTCAGGGTTTCTCTTTACTCAGCTGGAGTTACTGTATTACTTGCTAACTCCATCCTTCATTATTCCTCATTATTCCTCATTATTCCTTTAAAAATCAGGATTTTACATTCAGTTCTTTTCAATCTTTCTTGACAGCTACTCTGTTTTCTAGCTATACCAGCCGTCTCTCTCCATCCCCTCTCTCTTGCTCTTTCACTCTATTTCCCTCATCTTCCTCTCTTTTTCCAGGATTCTGCTGTCTTACTTGGTATTAATAAATCACCTGCACAAGATATATCTTGCAACTTAAATTTGAATGGAGACCAGAGTTAGAACCCCCCATGTCACGTTTAAGAAAATATGAACTGGTATAAAGCCAGTATTGAATGTCTGATCATTTAAAATGTCCCTGGCTATAGTTGAGATTTTTAACTCGTGTAATCAGGGTTCCAAGAACATTATGCATTTTTTTTCAGTTTGTAATGGTCAGATGTTAACAATTTTTTTACATATAAATTGAAAATTATAAATAGGAAGTCAGGAAATCAGTAATGCAGGAAAGAAAGAATAAATCAGAGCCTGTCATAGACAGGAGGAATACAGACTGATGCTTCTTTAGTGCCTGAAAGAACAGCAGAGAGTGCTGCTTTTGGAGCTAAGGCTTTATCTTGGCTCAAAGAGCTAAGATAAATATGAGCTCAGCTGTCTCCAGTTGTCAGGCAAATGTGCTGTCTGGGATGGGCAGACCATTAAAACACTAGCAGAGATGTGTTCATTACCTTGGCTAACAGAGTTTGTAGTTCCCAGGAAACATAATATTGGCCAGACAGATTTTGATGAGGTGGGGATAGAATATCTCTTTGTTGGAGGAAGGCTGGAAGGGAGATGGCAAGGAGGAGAAGCCAGGAACCTGCGTCGGGCTTGGTGGAGCATGCCAGATGGACCCAGAGTCAAGGGGGATTATGAAGATTCTATGTGCCGTAGAGAGAATGTCAGAGTCCTCTCTTGGGTGGGTAGGACACTCAGGAGGGGGATGGGCATGGAATAAGGTGGGGATAGACCATGGCTGCTAAGTGAGGGGTTTGAGAGAAGTAGGTCTGCATCCTAACAAAGGAAGATGAAGAATTCCAGGAAGATATCAATCATCAAGTCCAAAAGATCTCCCACACGGAGAATGAGATCTGAAATTAGAGGTCAGTGACCACCACAACTAGCAAGTTAGAGCCAGTGAGTTTAGAAAATGGAACTTGAAAAGACACTTGGATGCAGATGTGATACGTTAAATATTTAAAAACCAGTACTGAATGGGCACCAACCAATAAGTAGGGATTTCAGGCAGAGCTTTGAGACAACGTCCTGGAGCCTGCCTCCTTTTGGGCATTTAGTCACTGGACTGCAGGGAGATTCATAAGCTCTCAGTGGACCAGTTGGTGGGTGGTAGGGCACTTGGGCAACTTGAGATAGCAACTATTTACCATAGCAGTGTGTTGAACAATTAAGATGTATGTCAGGGTGTGGTCATCTAGCCAGGGCATTTCTGGGCTCCCTTTCCAGCAAGGTAGGACCATGTGACTAGTTCTTGCCAAAGGAGTATGAAGGAAAGTGACATTTGGCTCACAGCCAGGCTATTAATCACTGGATGTAAGATCATTTTCCCAACAATGACAGGGAAATCTTGAAGCTACAGGATGATGAAACCATAAGATGGGAGCACCCTGGGGCCTCGAGTTACTGCTTGGAAAGGGGCTGGTCACAGCTGCCTACCAGGAGAATCAGACTTGGACTTTTCATGACTAAGAAATTAAATTTTATTGTATTAGCCTACTTAGATATTGGACTTTCATAGCATTTAGCTTTAAAAATACTTCAGCATTTTAATGCATTTATTTCACAGTAGTGAATATCAGCATATTTTAGGTTTGCTTTTCTCCCTGAGAGGCTGTGGAATATTCTACAAAGATGTTTAGGTTATTATTTAAAGAAACAAGTTTCTGGATCTTGTGGCAAAATCTTTTTAAGAAATAAGAGAGGATTTTGTTTGTTTTTGTTGTCTACTTACATTTTGGAGCATAATTTCTCTGTATGTTACAGAAAACTATCGGAAGTTTCCATTTATATTGAGAAGCTCATTTCACAAATCCGAAATCCACATAATCACATATTAGATTGTGATCTCTCTAAGAGGAGACACTAGGGGAGAGTCTCATTCATTTTTGTACCCACAGCACATCTGTAGGACTCATCCGATGAGTGTTTGCTAAATGAATGAATGAATGAATGAATGAATTAGTGAAGTCACTGTTACAAAAAAGCAGTGTGCTGAGGAAAAGTAACTTAAAAGGCAATTATGGAGACCAACCTGGAGTCTTACGCTAATTAATTTTATGTTGAATTCTCCATGAACCACTAGATCTTATTTCTTAGAAGGATTTTTGTGACATTTTAGTGTTAGCTCTCATTTTCCAGTGGGGTAACTGTGGCCCAGGTAAGTAAAGTGATCGGCTCATACACATGAAACTAGTTTGTATCAACACTTAGATGAAAACTTTAGTTTTCATAATCCAAGAACGGTATTATTTTCCCTATAATATGTCACTTATTTTTGCCTCTCAGTTTGTTTTCATCTTCAGAACACAAATAATATCATTCATTTAACCTCAAACAATTACTGTAAAGAGAGTATGAGGCAGTCTCAAAGTGCTATATCGTACTCATACCAAAGGAATGTGGCAACCATCAATCTCAAGACCTGTTTAGTCGATTCAGGTCCATGTGAGGCTGTGTGAATGTTAATTCTGAGGGTTGAGATTATCTTTAACTTCAGTGTGTCATTAAAACAATCCTATTGTACTTATTTATCCTGCACTCAACACAAAACCATCTGCTTTCAGACATTCTTGTGAAGCTGCCTGAAGGCATAAATTGTCAACCAAAGTATAGAAATCAAGGTTTTGGGATGAGGAACCTATTATTCTGTTCTTTGGGAAATAGCCGAAGTGTCTTATTAGCTAAAAAGCTGGTGGGTGGGGATTTTTATCATCCTGAGGGCTGACTTTTCTTTTAATTGGCTTAAGTGCCTTATCTAATAGCTCTTCAAAATAGAGGATGTGGATTTGATTTGAGATCCAGTTTCTAAAGGTGAATACTGGATCAAGTAACACATTGCTCCTTTGTATCTGGATACTTTCTGGGCAGATCTAGCCTCTAATATGGTATGAGCAATACAGAGTGTGATCATTATTCCCCTTAGCTGATAATTCTTAAAGCACATTTTAAGATGATACAGCAGGAGATGCCAAGGGGCAGCTTGAGGAGAATTATTTGCATGGCTCCTAATTGAATGTGTCGGCCATGACTGATCACTGGTCTCACTATTTAATGAATGCACTAAAACCCAGGCTAGTGATGCATGGCGCTGGCTTTCCCTGCCCCCACACATAGTGAGGGGGGATGACCAAGGAAAGCTGGAGGCAAAATTGTGACGAAGGCAAAATTGATTTTGAGACATTCTATTTCCACCGTATGCCCTCCTCTCCATTTACAGCACTCCCCACCCATTGGAACAAGCCTGGTGCACACCAGGAAAAGGTTTGCTCTTCTTACTATAACCCCACAGCAGGCATGGAAGTCTACCAAGCACCCATGCGAGAACATTGTTATCTGCTTTGCTTGATGGGTTACTGGTGTGAAGCTTGCCCTGTTAACAGGGAAACCTCATATATAACATGTTTTCTTAAAATTCATCAGAACAGCTAATGCATGTATTCATAGATTAATCCTTTCAGTAAACCTACATGGAGTGCTAGTAAGTGGCAGGCACTGTGCCAGGTGTTAAGAATGCAAAGATATTAAATAAATGCATTGTTTTATGCCCCTCAAGAAACTGTGACAGAAGCTGTTTTTCAGTGTCAGTCACAACACACTATGCTGGGGACAGTAAGAGAAGGTGCTGTGAGAACAGAGAGGATCAGCCTTGGGATGGGTATGGGTAGTGCCCCGGAGGCTTCCAATACTCAAAGGAAAAAGCCAAAAGAGTAATCAAGCATCCCCCAGGGGGAAAAATCATTAGGCTTCACTTTTCTTGTGAAACCTATAACAAAGGGTGGTTAATGAGATTCTGTGCTGGTAGAGTGTCCCTTAGGCTTGAGACCAGCTGTGGCCCTGCCCAAATCCCAATCGGCAAAAGTGAGGGGGAATGAAGTTTGTTTCTGGAAATCACTCTCTCCTCTTCTGGAGTCGGGTAGAGTACTCACCTTCCCGCCCTGCCTGACCAGTTGTGTTCACAGTCACTACGTGGAGTCACAGGCCCACCTCCACCTCATTCTGCTCCCTCTGCCTGGGGTGCCCTGCTCCCCACTCCCACCCCCACTCCCCAATCAATTTCTTCTTGACCTCAGGGCTCAGAGGCATTATCAGTTCTTCCAGAAAACATTCCTGCACTGCTTGCATAAAAGTGCTCCCATGATACCCACTGCTTGGTTACTTCCAGTCTTTCACAAATTACACTAATGACCCTGTCTTATATTTCTACACTTGTCTGATTCAAGAAGACAGATCTACATTGTTTTCCTCTTTGTACACAGTACCTGGCAAATAGTGGATGCTCACAACACATTTGCAGATTAGATGAATGGATGGTTGGTGGGTGGACGGTTGAGTGGAAGAGTGTGGTACCCTTATTTTTCTGTTAACTTTAAAGAACCTGTAGAACTCCCAATAGTTATCCTACTTGAACAGTAACTGGCACTCTGTTCTTGCACATTTCTAACTAGTTGTAGTTTATGTATCCATGTAAATCTGAAGCATATTTTATTCTATCATAAGCGAGACACATGATTGGTCATGGAAATATTATGCTCTACACATTCATTTAGGACAGCTACAAGGGAAAATTAGAACCCATGATCTCTCTATTTGTATTCTGTGCTGTTAATAATCAGCCTGTGGCATTGCGGATGTGCCGCAGCCTAATGAACTTTGCAGAGGGAGACCTGATCAATCTCACTTGAACCTGAATGATCCTAACATGTCTATGGACTGTCTTGTAGCTGTATTCAAGAAGCTTCAGGCTTCATCTGAATCACATCTCCTTTCCTTTTCTAATGTCTCCACTGCCTTGGACATTCTCTTGGCAATTAAGATCTGCAAATGACAGCTGCTTTTGATCTTAAATCACTTTCTCACTAATATTGCTTGATTTTCGGACTACTCACTTTGATTATTAATCAACAAATAGCCAAATCGACACTTCATCTGTGCTCTGTAAATGTGGTGTTTAAGAAACAGGCTTTCCTTGCTGTGTGCTCCTGTTTAGCTTTTCCCACTTAGGAATGTGGACCAGGGCACCAAGCCTGCAACAATGACAGCTCTGCTAGTGCGGATTGTAAAAATTGTCTTTCATGTTGATCAGAATATTCTAAAAAAATTTTAACACCAGAAATAGACAGCATGAACATGAGGGATCGAATTATAAATAAAGAACCAGAAGAAACGGTTAGCATGGAAACATTTCTTCTCATTCCTGATTTTTCTTTCCCACCGGAGGGCATCGGTGAAGAGCACTCCCAGCCTCGCTCTAATCCTCGCTCAGCACCACCCAGCATTTCTCATCTGATTAGTGAGTTGAGGGAGAAAACAAAAACAAGCAAGCAAACATCACTTCTTCCTGCAGGAGGTGCGCTCCACTCTTTTGCTCAGGCCTGCAGCTTTCTGAGACCTGCCCCCTCAGGGGGCGTGGGTGGACCAGCACCTTCTGGGACTGGGGGAGAAGTCTAACTCTGGGGCTATCACACCTAAGCCAGTATCTTCAACATCAGCCTTATAATTAATAAAGGTGATTTTTTAAAACTCCATCCATGAGCTGTTTTGTTCTTTTTCTCCATTTTTTTCAAAACTCAGAGAGTGATTATTTATGTTATTTATGTTATAAAATTTCTGGAATATATCTGACAAATGTTGGTTTGCAAGAAGTATAATAATTAAGAGCACAGGCTCCCTAGGTTCACATCCTGGCTCTTCCATTTATCAGCTGTGTGTCCTTGGGCACATAACACAACTCCTCTGTGCCTCAGTTCCCCTCTATAAAATGAGGACAATAAGGACAATAATAGCAATGCCTATTCCCAGGGTTATTGTGAGTACACTGCACACAGTATATGCCAGTGCTCCTTTCTATAAGCCATCTCTGCTGTCAATAAGCCATTTCCTTGATGGGATCATTTGCTTGATGGGATGCTTTGGCTGTCATCCTAATGTTGATTCTAAACATGGTGAACTGCTTAGCGTGAGCCATTACTGAATCATAGAATACGAGAACTAAAAGGGACTTGAGAAATCTTAGCTTCAGGTTCTAGTTCAATGGAAAATGAAACTGAGGTCCAGAGAACTGAAGTGATTTACATGAGGTCACACACAGTGGTACCAAGGCTGGACGTTCTACCTGTCCAGACTGTGAGTCCACTGATTTTCCCTCTACCTTACCTTCCTCTCTCAAAACTGTGACTTCTGTTAACTGCTCTTCTCACATTCACTCTGCTTGTCTGTTTAATGCTGTTATCAAGTGTAGTTACCAACCACATTGAACCTACCAGGACTCAACACCAGGCCTTGATAAAATTTTAAGCATCATAACAACAACAACAACAACAACAATAACAACAGAAATTACTCCCCGAGCTTCACAGTATATTTTTCCTGGTAGAGAAAGCTGAGTTATGAGTTGCCTGGAATAATCATGTAAGAAAAAGCCAATGAGAAAAATAGTGCTGTTGACTTATTAGCATGCCTTATGTTGCTTTGTTCTTTACAACCAAGAACATTTTTAAAGCCAGATATTTATTTTTTGATTGTTCTTTTACGCCCACTGCTTCTTCCCTAGGGAACTCACTCTTCCATTTGCAACATTCCAGGGAGTGAAAACTAAATACAGTATTGAAATAAATCCCTGTGAAGCTAATGAACTATTTTATGGAAAGTGAGGCAGGAAACCTTTTCAGGAGTGATGTTGTAATTAATTGGATATGGCCACACAAAGACATAATTTCAGAAACAGGCAATTTACAATAGGGAATTTAGAAGGCCACATATGATGGCTTGAAAGGTAGAAAATCATTACTTTCAATCATCTATCAACCTGAAGGCCAAATAAGACAGTTTAATGTATATTTTCAACTGATTGCAATTTGCCTAAATTCCCAAAAGGAAAGTGTGGTGCATTTGCCAGTAGTCTGTCTGTACAGCTAATTACCAATTACGTATCATTAAGAATCATATTTGTCATGTTGTAACCTCAGATTTCCCAAGTATGGGTCATGAGGTTGAATACACTAGCAGATAACTAGAGCCATAACAGCTAACACAGCATTGTCGTTTTAAAACTCCATTCTTACTTCAATATGAAATAATCATTTTTCAGTGAATTTAGGATAAATGACACCAGTATCAGTTGGCCAGCTTATTTTTATGCACGTTCAGCTATTCTGCTTCTGGTGACAGTTGTGGCTATTTTTAGAATCCAGGTAAAGGATAACTGTTTAAAAATTTTTCTATGTATCTTCAGGAATCATTCTACTTAACTATTTATAGAAATTGGAATACAAGTTAAATTGGCCACAGTGTTGCCAAATCATAGAGCTAACTGGATGCAGATTGTAAAATTAAGAAAATTATCACCAATTTTTATCTATATCATAGTGTGTTTAAATTGCCAAAGCAATACTGTTTTTATTTTCCACAAATTACAGGTCTTCTATAAAATAATAGAATAACAGAAAAATGAAAAATCTTATTAATCATTTTAGGAGAAATTAAGTCAGACATAGCCTAAGGTTAAAAGTGTGAGTCTATGAATTGTATTTATTTATTTTTTAAAATTTATTTTATTTTATCTTAACTTCCCAATGTACATTGTAGTTGGTTTTTGTGTCCCTTTACCCGTTCCTCTTTCCCCCCCCTACCCTCCCCACCACTAAGTCATATCTGTTCACTTGTCTTAACGAGTTCAAAGATTTGTGATTGTTGTGTCTTCTTCCCCCCTACCCTTTATTTGTTTGTATATTTATTTATTTATTTATTTATTTTTAGCTCCCACAAGTAAGTGAGAACATGTGGTATTTCTCTTTCTGTGCCTGACTTGTTTCACTTAATATAATTTTCTCTAAGTCCATCCATGTTGCTGCAAATGTAGTATTTAGTTTTTTATAGAATAGTATTCCATTGTGTAGATACACCACATTTTCCTTATTCACTCATCTGATGATAGACATTTGGGATGATTCCAACTCTTGGCTATTGTAAATAGAGCTGCAATAAACATGGGAGTACAGGTATCCCTATGACATGATTATTTCTATTCCTCTGGGTATATTCCCAGCAGTGGAATAGCTAGGTCATATGGTAGATCTATGTGTAATTATTTGAGGAACCTCAATATCATTCTCCATAAAGGCTGCACCGTTTTGCAGCCCCACCAACAGGGCAGGAGGGTTCCTTTTTCTCTGCAACTTTGCCAGCATTTATCATTCTCAGTCTTTTGGATATAAGCCATCCTAACTGGAGTGAGATGGTATCTCAAAGTGGAATGCTGAGTGATGTTGAGCATTTTTTCATGTGTCTGTTGGCCATTTGTACATCTTCCTTTGAGAAATGCCTATTCTGCTCCTTTGCCCATTTTTTTTAATAGGTTATTTGTTTTCTTGCTGTAAGGTTGTTTGAGTTCCTTGTATATTCTGGATATTAATCCTTTGTCAGATGTATATTTTGCAAATATTTTCTCCCACTCTGTTGGTTGTCTTTTAATTCTGTTGATTATTTCTTTTGCTGTGCAGAAGCTTTTTAGTTTGATATAATCCCATTTGTTTATTTTTCCTTTGGTTGCCTGTGCTTTGGGGGTCATATTCATGAAGTCTGTACCCACTCCTACTTCCTGGAGTATTTCCCCTATGTTTTCTTTAAGGAGTTTTATTGTTTCAGGATGTATATTTAATTCTTTAGGTCCATTTCGAGTTGATTTTGGTATATGGTGAGAAGTAAGGGTCTATTTTCATTCTCCTACGTATGAATATCCAGTTTTCCCAGCACCATTTGCTGAAGAGGCAGTCTCTTCCCCAGTGTGTAGGACTGATGCCTTTGTCAAAGATCAGATGGCTGTAGGTGTATGGGTTGATTTCTGGGTTCTCTATTCTATTCCATTGATACATGTGTCTGATTTTATGACAGTACCATGCTGTTTTGGTTATTATAGCTTTGTAGTATAGTTTAAAGTCAGGTAGTATTGGCCTCCAGCTTTATTATTATTATTATTATTTTGCTCAGGATTGCTTTGGCTATGCATGGTCTTTTGTTGTTCCATATAAATGTCTGGATAGTTTTTTCCATTTCTGAGAAAAATGTCATTGGAATTTTGATGGGTATTGCACTGAATATGTAGATCACTTTGGGTAATAAGGATATTTTCACAATGTTAATTCTTCCAATCCAAGAGCATGGGATATCTTTCCATCTTCTTGTGTCCTCTTTAATTTCTGTCAATAGTTGTTTGTAGTTCTCTTCATAGAGATTTTTCACATCCTTGGTTAACTTTATTCCTAAGTATTTTATTTTTCTGGTAGCTATTGTAAATGGGCTAGCTTTCTTGATTTCTTCTTCTGCGTGTTCACTGTTGGAGTAGAGAAATGCTACTGATTTTTGTGTGTTGATTTTGTGTCCTGCAACTTTGCCAAAATCATTTATCAACTCTAAGAGTTTTTTTGTAGAGGCTTTAGTCTCTTCAATATATAGGATCATATCATTTGCAAACAGGGGCAGTTTGACTTCATCTTTTCCAATCTGGATGCCCTTTATTTCCTTCTCTTCTCTGATGCTCTGGCTAGTACTTTCAACACTATGTTGAATAGGAGTGGCAAAAATGGGCATCCTTGTGAAGTTCCTATTCTTAAGGGAAAAGCTAGAGCTTCTAGGCCCACATGCCTTGAGTCAGCTGTGCCAGAACAGACAGGAGCCACAGGATCCCCAGCCCAGGCCAGTCCCTGCCACCCAGAGAGGCCCAAGAGCCACTGGGCACATGCACCCTGAGCCAGCCATGCCAGAATAGGCAGGTGCCATGGGATCCCCAGCCCAGGATAGATCCTGCTGCCCAAAATTGGCTGTCCCTTCAGTATCCAGGCCAGATATCAGGGTGGAATGAGTGGACCATGATACCCCCTACCACAGTGACTAAACACCAAAGGAAAGATACCAGAAATATGAAAAATCAAGAAAGTACATTACCACAAAAGGAAAATAATAACTCTCAAGCTCTAGATCCTATAGAACAGGAAGTCCTTGAAATGACTGACAAGGAATTTCAAGCAACAATTCTAAGGAAACTAAATGAGATACAAGAAAACTCAGACAACACAATGAAATGAGAAAAAATATACAGGAGCCAAAAAAAGAAATATACAAAGAAATCAATGTCCTGAAAAAGAATGTAGCAGAGCTTGTGGAGCTGAAGGATTCATTCAAAATAAAAAACACAACAGAGAGTCTAACCAGCAGGCTAGAACAAGCAGAAGAGAGAATTTCTGACCTTGAAGACAGGCTGTTTCAAAAACAGGTAGATCAGAAAAAAGAAAAAAGAATTTAAAAAATTGAAGAAAATCTAAGAGAGATAACAGACAACCTTAAGTGCTCAAATATCTGAATCATGGGTATTCCAGAAGGGGAGAAAAAGGAAATGGCATTGAAAACATATTCAATGAAACAACAGCAGAAAACTTCTCAGGTATAGGGAAAGTCACAGATCTTCAGATTCAGGAGGCCCTAAGATCCCTAAACATATTCAGCCCCAAAAGGTCCTCTCCAGGACATGTTATAGTCAAATTGGCAAAACTCAGAGACAAAGAGAGAATCTTAAAAGCTGCAAGAGAGAAGAGGCAAGTCATCTATAAGGGAGCCCAATCAGACTAACATCAGACTTTTCATCAGAAACCCTAAAAGCCAGAAAAGAATGGGATGATATATTCAAAATACTAAAGGACAAAAATTGCCAGCCAGGAATACTTTACCCAGCAAGGCTATCCTTCCGAAATGAAGGACAAATAGTGTATTTCTCAGACAAAAACTGCAGGAGTTCACTACCACATGACCAGCCTTACAAGAAATTCTCAAGGGAGTACTGGGTTTGATACCTGAAAAACAACCATCACTGCCATGAATACTCAAGAAAAAACAAAATGTACCAGTAAAACAAAAATGCTAACAATATGAATTGTATTTAAATCCTAGCTCTGCTACTTACTAGCTGGCAGGAACTGTAAAGGAATTACTTAACTTCCCTGAGTTTCAGTTGTCCTTTATGGGGAGGAAGATATTGACTTTGCAAGTTTCTGTGAAATTTAATGGTTTCACGTGTGGAAGAAGCCTAACCAGTACCTGCATAGTAGGTTAAAGATACTCAATAAGTCATCATCATGACATCTGAGGACATCAGGAGCAGGGAGAAAAAGTTGTTTTTATGAAAACTTAATTCTATTTTAGACTGTTTAGCTTAAGTGTCTGTGGAATGAGGTTGACTAGTAGGTCTCATGAATGGTATAGAGGTCAAGAGCAAAGACTAGGATTTTGGAGATACAAATAGGTCAAATGGATCATATACAAAAACCAAATAAAGGCAGGAAAAAAATGATCGCAGGAAAAACCCAGGAAGTCCCAATATTTATGGAGTGAGCAGAAAGGAACAACTAATAAATGAGAACTAGAAGACCTGAAAGAAAAACCAGGAAATACTAATGCAATGGAAGCCAGAGAAGATCCAAGGAGAAGGTGGCTGAGAGTGAATGAGGCCTGAATAGGCCTTCGTACCGATCATCAGGAGATAACTTCCAGTCTTAGTGGGTGCAACTTCACTGGCCTGTGAGGAGGACGGACACCAAATTGAATGAAAGTGAAAGTGACTGCAAAACCAGGAGAAGGAGCTGGTGGGCACTTTCAAGAAGCCTGGCAGGGCAGGGAAGAAAGATGCAGGGCAGATAGCTTGGGAAGGGAATGCGTAGTCTATTAGCTGTGGGCCAAAATCCGCTTTTTTTTTCTCCCTAACTGCACAGAAAGACTATTTCCTAGTCTCTCACAGTTAGGTGTGGCCATGTAGCTAATTCTTGTCAAAAGAATGCAAGTGGAAAATATATGCCCTTTTGGGGCCAACATTTTTAAGAAGTAGGTGTGCCTTCTGCAGGATCTGCCAAGAAATGTCTTCCTTCACTGTTCACTGCAGAACCTGGGTCTATACCCTGTGATTTTCTTTGTGTTTCAAGCCCCATGGCTTCATCTGATGCTGGTGTTGGGGAGGGTGCCCTCCATGAGGAATGCATAGCTTTTGCCACCCACTTTTTGTTAGCAGCAAGGATTGTTAAAAAGTCACAGTCTTTTTGTTTGTTTGTTTTGTTTTGTTTTGTTTTGCCAGGGTCCTGATTTCTATGGTAATACAATTCTCTCAAAAATGAATGATATGCAGAATGAATGAATAATGAATGAATTACATGGGCTTTTATAGCTCTCCAGGGAAACTAATCATTTTTAATAACATTTTTTAAATAGAAAAATGTGTTCTAAATTCCAAATGATGATATAAAAATTAACATCTGGAAGTCTACATTTTTAAGATTGACTACATATAAGAGAAATGTATGGCCCTTTTTTTTTTTGAAAATTCTGTTTTATTATATGATGAGGATATTGGTGTTTCTCTTTACCTGAGGTTCTGAGAATTATATATGTGGATATTGAGAGGAAGATTAATTAGGGCACAATTTCATAATCTATTGTTATGTCCAGATGGATCCCTGATTTCTTAATGACTTCTTTTCCCGGTTTTACTTGCACTATAATTGGCAGGGCCGATTCTTATTTTTCTCAAATAACAGAGCAAGGAGGTGAGTTTGACAAATAGGGAAGTGTTCAGTATCCCCAACACTACATTCTATTGACTGATGAAGAGACAGTCTGCACCAGCCTGCAGCTGCCACATCCTGCCCCTCCGTTCTTTTAGGGGTCAACTTATTTTCCACTCATACATTAACCTTTCTCTGATACAAATTTGACAAAGCACATTAGATTATATTATATAAAGTTGATTACATGTGATGACAGACTGCAGGGGAGATCAAAAGCAGTGAAAGCAGTTTATTCAGTAGCATGACTCCAGGATGTTTGGTTTGATGGGATAAATCACAAACCAAGGAAAGATCTGACAAAGAAACTATTTCCTTTTCCTAAAACATTAGTACAAAACAACGTAACTCAACTAAAATAGTCTTTTGGAAGCTTCTGCTGCCACATGATTGGAAAGTTAGTATAATTATACCTGCAGTAAAGTCCTCGTTACAGCAAAAGAATTGCTGTCCTCATTCAGTAGTGGTAAGTGTGGCTAGCGTTCTGCAGGAGAAGGCATCTTCTCTGATGACACCGTCCCTGAAAGACAACTGATTTTTTTACTCTGTTTTTCTATTTCAGCATTCTTTGGCCATGCTTATGTTTATTTTTAGAGTCAGATATTTCAGCTGCATCTTATATACCACCTAAAGCAAGGCAGCCTCAAATAAAAACAGCATTGGACATCATGGAAGTAATTATTACTTATAATTACTTCCTCACGGTATGTTGGCTCATAAATATTAATGGAGCACTCTCTGCAATGGTGATTGCCAGCCTTCCTGGCATTTGTGGATAAATGTTTATCCAAATAATAATAATACAGTCTGAAGTAATTTCATAGTCAGCATGAATCTTCCCTTCCTCATTCCACATTTGACATTATTTTAAACACGTAGAATTTGGGAAAAGGGAAAGGTAATGGCTATGCTACTTTGGAAGTTCTGATGTACACACAGTGACTCCTGATATTCATCTTCCTGCCAGGGATATAGATCGGTGCAGAACAGCTCCAGGGCAGGCAGATAAATTTACTGCCAGCCCCTGGAAATTCATTCATTCCAAGAGTCAGGAACGAGCTTGACATAAGGAAAGGAAGGAGAGGCTGCTCCCTTCCCCCGCTCTTTATTCACTGTTAGCTGTAAAGGGGGTGGGAAAGAAAGCAAGCATACTTTAAGAAGACAATAAGAATGGAAGTTGTCTTTACAGGAAGAATACATAGCACGAGTTGGCGTTTACATTATACCTATGTGCATAATAGATTCCCTTTATGTAGTAAGCTTCTTTAGTACATTTAAAAATTATTGATTATTTGCAGTCCTACCCAGTATAGAAGTTTCTCAAACAACTACAAATGGAATTACCATATGATCCAGCAATCCCACTGCTGCGTATATACCCAAACGAATGGAAATCATCATGTCAAAGGGATACCTGCACTCCCATGTTCATCACTTTTCTGTTTACAATAGCCAAGATATGAAACCAACCTAAATGTCCATCAATGGATGACTGGATAAGGAAAATGTGCTATATTTACATAATGGAATACTACTCAGTCATAAAAAAGAATGGATGAGCTTGGAGAAAATTATATTAAGTGAAATAAGCCAGGCACAGAAAGAGAAATACCTCATGTCCTCACTCATAAGTGGGAGCTAAGAAACAAAGAAAGAAAGAAAGACCACAAGAAAATGTTGAAATTTCAGAAGGAAAGAACAGACCTGTAGTTTCTAGAGGTGGAAAAGGGGAAGGGAGTGGAGGGATAGGGAGTAACTGGGTAAGAGACACAAAAAGTAACTATGATTTGTAATAATGAACATGCTAATAATATTGATTTGATCATCACATACTGTACGCAAACACTGATGGTCAACTCTATCCCAGAAATATGTATAAAAAATAAATAAATAGAAATCATTGATTATTTGACAGAATCTGGGGACACAGGTTGGAAATGTTAGAAATCCTTGATAATGAAACACCATTGGGGTAGGAAGAGGTAACATCTTTACAACAATAAAATAAATCTTTGAGGAAATATAATTTAATATCATCCAAGTGTAATTAACAGATATGTTTTTAAGAAGACATTGTTTGAATTTGAGTTCCTTCAAAAGCAGAGACTGAGATGAGAACTTGGGAGCTGGTATTTTATTTGGGAGGTGACCCAGGGAAACAGGAGTGAAATAACAGAGAGTGTTATGGACTGAATGTTTGTGTCCCACTAAAATTCATATATTGAAGTCCAAACTCCCAATGTGATGGTATTTGGAGGTGGTGCCTTTGGGAGTTAATGAGGTTAAAATGAGGTCATGAGGGAGTGACACATATAATGGGATTAGTGTCCCTGTCCCTATAAGAAGAGAGACCAGAACACACACACACACACACACACACACACACACACACACACACACACACACACACACTCTCTCTCTCTCTCTCTCTCTCTCTCTCTCTCTCCCTCCATCCCTCCCTCTCTCCCTCTCTTTCTCTCTCTCTCTCTGCCATGTAAAGACACAGGGAGAAGGCAGCCATCTGCAAATGAGGAAAAGAGCCTTCACCAGAAACTTTTATCTTGGACTTTCCAACCTCCAGAACTGTGAGAAGTAAATATTTGTTGTTTAAGCATCTAGTCTGTGGTATTTAGTTACAGCAGTCCAAGCAGACTAACACAGGAAAAGTGAGACAGGAAAGGAGAAAAAGACAATGTAAAGATACATAATTTATGACCCTCAATAATATAGCTTTACAAAAAAATATCAAGGTCATGGATAATATTTTTATTACATTTTTAATTGACATAATAATTTATATATTTATGGGGTACAGAGTTATATTTCAATGCATGCACACAATGTGTAATGATAAAATCAGGGTAATTAGCATATTTATCATTGCAGAAACTTATTATTTCTTTGTGATGAAAGCATTTAAGATCCTCTTTTCTAGCCATTTGAAAACATGCAATAAATTATTGCTGATTATAAATGCCTAGTATAACTGTAGAGCACTAAAATTTATTTTTCCTATCTAGCTGTAATTTTGTATCTGTTACCCAGCTTCTCCTTATTCCCCCCTCCTACCCTTCCCAGCCCCTAGTAATCATAGCTCTACTCTCTACTTCCATGAGCTCAACTGCTTTTTTAGCTCCCACATATAAGTGAGAACATGCGATATTATCTTTCTGTGCCTGACTTATTTCACCTAACATAATGTCTTCTGGGCAAATCCATCCAAATGAAAGCAAGTTATTATAACAAAGAGATGTTTGCACTCCCATGTTTACTGCGGCATTATTCACAATAGCCAAGATATGGAATCAACCTAGGTGTTCATCAACAGATGAATGGATAAAGAAAATGTGGTATATAAACACAATGGAATACTACTTAGCCATAAAAACGAATAAAATCCTGTCATTTGCAGATAACATATCTTACTGTGTTCTTTTTCTCCTTTTTTGTCTCACTCATTTTGGTGAGCAAGTGTGTCTCCATATTGCTATAATCTCCTGAAAATCATGCATAAATCGTTCCAGAACTGCCCATCTGAAAGACGGAAGGCAGAGGATTTATCCACTATCTTCAGTCCTCTATTAATTGAGGGTTGTTGCAAGGGTAGGGGTGATTCATAGCCCTGCACTTCAAGGCTATGCTTACAAGCATAGACCTAGGGAGCTGTGCTGTCAGAGAAGTCCTGGGAGAATGCAGAAAGGCAAGCGTGGTGTGTTTGAGGTGGGATGCTGAGCATGCACAGATCTTCCCACTGCAGCTGGGGCCAAATATCAGAAGCAGGCCAGGAGCCATGCAGGGGCTTGGGAGGCACCTGCTACCCACATCCACTGCATAAGGAGAGATCATTTTCAAATGATGATATTAACTGCTTCAAGAGTTTCTAACAGTGCTCCGTATTCCTCCTTTTAAAGGTTTGTACACATCTGATGCCCAAAGTGACATATAATATCTGTTTCCTGCTATTTTCAATTCTGAACTTTGTGTATCCATTCTGACATCATTTTTCTACAGATTCTCAGCCTTTGCTAAAATTTCCATTATACTTACACCTAACACATCTTCATGAGTTGTAAAGTGGGTTATAATTTAAAAGAACAAGGGCGTATTTATTATTTCATAATGGATTTGACATTAGTATGCCTTGTCTTTGGAAACATTTTTAAGAAAATAATTGATGGATGTGACTCCATAAAAATGAAAACAAAAGTATGTCAAAAAATATGTCATAAACAAAATTTAAAGCAAACAATTAGAAAAACTTATTTGCAGGAAAAACAAGCTTCTTTGCAGGAAGAAAAAGTGTCACAAATCAATAAGAATAAAGATGCACAGGAAAATAGAAACAGTAACTTATGTAAGAAAAATGCAAATAGCAAATAAACATTTGAAAAAGACACCTCAAAAGATGAAAGGGAAAATAAAATAAATTCAAGACTGGCATTCAAAAAGATGATCATGCCAAGTATTGCAGGGTTCAGTGACATGGGCATCTGTGTCCTCTTGTTGGGAGTGTAAAAACATAGTCATCAGGATGTCAACTTGGCAACATAACTGTAAGAACCCCCAAATTTTATTTCCTTGGATTTGTCCACAGCAAGGAGTATTTATACCATTTAAAATTCTTATTATTTGTAATGTCAAAAATAATTAGAAAAAAAAAATAAAAGAAAAGCCAGCAGTAAGGGATGGGTTAAATAAATAATTCCTGTGTTGCTTCTTATGACCAGGCTTTCAAAGTATATTTAAATATTTTAGAAAAGATTCATAACATATAAGTGAAAACACGGTTGGTGATATAGCATGTATTTTGTTTTTAAAATATGGAATTTACACATAGAAAAAAATTGGTAAATTATACATCAAACTATTAATAGTTATTTTGGGGTAGTAACATTTCTGGTGGTTTCTTTTCCCGTCTACTTTTCTGTATTTAGACATTTTCTACATTGAACATACACACTTTAAAAATACTAATAAAGCTAATTATTTTTCAAAATAATTGACTTCAGTATAAAAGTTAATTATGACTAAGCCTTGAGTGGGTGACTCCAACTACTTTTTCTGTCTTCCTACCTTTTCTTTTAGGAATTTTTATCTTCTAAATGAGTATATTAACTTTGAAATTTAGAGTATAAATTTTGTCTTTTTTTTTCCAGTTAAGTCCTTCTATATGAGAATTATAGAAAGAATTTGAAGACATCAGGAATAGAAATCCCAGATATTTTATGGTTCTAATAATAGAATATACAGGAATAATGAATATCTAGTCATTGAGAAAGAGAGATAAAGGGAGAGAAAAATGGAAAGAAAGACAAAAGCACAGATGAAGAAGGAAAAAAAGCAGGCACAGAATTACAGAATACAGCTTGGATGATCAACATTTATTTTGTTTTGTTTTCCTTCTTGAGTCCTAAAAATCAGAAATGTTATTAAGAGATTATTATACCTTTTGGTTTTCCAAATAGGATATTTTGTGTATAAGAAAATTTCAGTGGTGGGGAATTAGAAGAAAAGTATGAAAATCCACTCACACTGAAAAAGTGAAAATGAAAAGATTGTTTTTTGAATAAAAAGAGAGATGATAATGCTTCTCCACATGCTCAAGTTCCTTCCATGACCTCTGTCCACTAATTGTGAATTTGACAAAAGGAAGTAACCTGATCTATTACCAAAAGTATCTTTTGAATCATATTTCTGATTTCCATATACCCCTTATCAGTTTTTTCAACATTTTAGTGTGATGTATTGAATATACAAAAATTATACAAAGGCATGAGCTTAAGAAGAACATGTATTAAAGGCTTTGACATAACCAAAATAAGGCTGAATTTCTCATACACTCTTTCTTTCTTTCATTCATTCATTCATTTATTTATTTATATGGTGGCCTATATTGCTTTCACATTGCAACAGTGTTCCCCTGGGAACAGAGAAGGAGACAACTCCAAGGATGATGATTCACCACTTTGTGGGTGATTCACTGTCATCCTGGTCTGGCACATTTTTTCTCTTTGATCTTTCTTCATTACAGGAGCCTGACAAAATGATCTTAACATAATTGAAAATAGGCTGGAGAAAGCATTTGGTGGATGTGTGTCCAAACAATGGGCTGGGATATAAGGAATTAGATCGGCAAACTCCATAATAGGAATGAAGGCGGATCAATAAGGTGAGGCAAAAGTAAAAAAAGGGATGAGAGTGCAAAAGCAAGGTGGTGGTTAATCAGGAGGCATATACGGTAGGACATGATTCAAAAGATGGAATTCAAAGTTACCTTGAACTTTGATGACTAGAACCCAAACTATATACTCGTACAGAGATTAGCATTCAGGGGCAGGAGTGTAGTTTCTAAAAGGACTGAGTTGCTCGGGAAGGACATCAAGGCAGGAAATCATCTACTAGAGAACTGGGATGGAGAATAAAGGAACCCAGGTTCCAGGAAATTGGGATACCAGGAAGACCAGGTAGAAGATCTATTTGAAACTGAACAGGTAAACAAGTATATTTTAATTGCATATATTCCTTTCATCCAAGAACCCAGGATGTACAAACCCTGGTCCTGACAAGCACTTGTACCAGCCAAGTCCCAGCATGTTTCTAGGTCCAGACACAATTAGTCTGATTTTGATTCTCAGTATGACAATTTTCTGTCTGGCCTCAAAATATCCAATTCTGTACAAATTGTTCCTGTAAGCTCAGGAGTCTATTCTGCATGCCAGGTGACATGACTTAAAAAAAAGAAAAGTTTTACTTGGAGGCAGGAGTCTTTATAATTTATCAATTCACTACTTTGCTTTCTTTAAACCAGTGCACCCAGATTAAGATGCATTTATTTGGAAAGCTTCCATTAAGGATGAACTGCAACGTCCCCATATAACTTCACATGTTGGACAGAACAAGACATTCTTCTTTATGCATTTGACCATAAGTTTTTCATTCCGCCACTTTAGTACATCTCTTTCTACTCTGTCCTCAGGGTCATGTGTCATCATAAAGGCCAGGCTAAAAGGGCTCAGCAGGTCTTGATTCTCAACAGTCTCTGAGTATTCTCCTTTAAACTCTGCTTTTGGCCTTCAGAAGCTATGTCATTAGGAAACCCAATTTAGAATTTCACTCTCTAAACCACACCTAAAGCCCTTGTCACAGCATTCTCAGAAGATAGCCATACTTCAAAGTGTGAAAAATGCTTTCAATTGTCACTCTCTTGTTTCCAATTGATTATAAATTTGTCATGAATTAGGCGGTAGAGATGAAATCTTCTAAGGTTTGTCTGGACCCAGAGGTTAATTGCTTTGCAAAATTTGAAGGGGAAAAATAATAGAACTACTGTACTGTTCTTTTTCTTAAAAGAGGAGGACAGATCTATTGGCTAAACTCATATGACATGATTTATATCAGCCCATTTCTCCCCCTCAGTTACAGTAAAGTGTCTCAACAACATGCCTTAAGAGTGTGGGTCAGCCTTCAACACAGGGGATCTAATTTGAAGTGTCCAGGAAAGGTGACCCACCATTCAACTTGCTGCTGAAATCTCTCATTCCTTTGTTAACAAACTACTGTACAATCACAACAATTCCTTGAACTTGTTAAGACAAGTGAACAGATATGATGTTGATGGAGGGGAGGCAGGTGAAGGAAGGGGGAAAGAGGAATTGGAAAAAGGACATGAAAATCAACTACATTGTATACTGATAAATTAAAATAAAAAAATAAATAAAATTCAAATATCATTAGAATATGGGACAGTCTATCAGTCATGAACAACTTCATGTAAATTAACATTTTGCTTCTGCTAAACTTTGAAAGATGAGGATTTCAGAATCTAGGAATTTGTTTTCACTAGTAAGCCTCCTTTCACAATCTTGCCAGGAAACGCAATGGCTTCTCCACTCAGTTGCCCGGTTTGTAAATTAAGTCGGGGCTGGGAGATGAAGGATTCATTACACTCATCACCTGTCCCCCTTTTCAGAGCTGGGGAGAAAGATCGTTACTCCAGTGAGCCTGATTTGAGCAGTGAGGTGGGGCCATCGGACCTGCTTTCTAGTCCTCTGCACTTGCCGTTTTCATATCGTTGGAAATAGCGAGGTATAAAGAGTGCATGTCTGTGCTTTCGTCTACTCATTCTCTCATTCAGATACTGCTGAAAAATAGAAACTTCCTTCTGGTTCAGACTCCATTTGCGAGACTTGCACCCTTTGCCCTGAGTCTCAAACCTGCCCAGGAAACCAACCTCCTTATCTATAATAAACAAGCTGCTAAGAGAAGCCAGCCTGCTAGAAGTCAAACTTGCAGGAAGCCAGACTGCTCTGGCTAGTGACGATCCAGGAAGTTAAGCAAAACTTCTGTAATGATCAGCCCAAAAGGGCAGGTACTAAATAAATAACTGACAGCTTCCCTAATTTTTGTTCCTGCTTCCAACTTAGGACCAATCAAAGAAGGTCAAATATGCACCCCTAACCAATCATATAAAATGTCCTGCCTCTAATTAGTCTAATTAGTCCATCTACAACTTCTCCATGCCAACAGCCTCCAATCAGTGCACATCTGAAGGTTCCACTTTTTTCCACTATAAAGCTTTCCCACTCCTCTGCCTGCCTTTGAGTTTCTGCTAAAATGTAAATGATGGTTTCTGACTCCCTTGCCATAGTTAAGCTTGTTCTCATTTGAATGGTCTTCATTTATTTCCACACTGTTTCTGTGCCATTATCCTGTAAGTCACTAGAAGATAAGAAGCTTAAAAACCCTTGGCTCCCTCACCTCCAGAGTCAAGCACTTTACGCTGCACATAGCAATCTCTCATAAATGCCTGGTGCTTTAGGGCAAGCTGTGCTGGAGCTTGTTTGACTAAAGCACAGCCACTGCCTGACTCAACAGCGGATTTCTTCATACCGTCCAGCCCAGGGGGGTCTATGTCACTAAACACTCCATATCACTGATTCCCAGACATTTGGGCTTCCAAGACCAATATAATGTCATAATAAACGAACACAAATGGGAAACTGACAGAGGATTGCCATTTTTTCCCCCAAGAAAGGTTTTTTAAAAATCTACCAGATTATCAAAAGAGTGAGAAGGAATTAATTATAATTAATAATATCATTTCAATTGAAAATGTTTCTTAAAATGAATAAATTTAATTTTATGAAAAAACACATTTCCTTGCTTTTTCTTTGGAGACACATTTGTCAGGGGCCAGTGAGGGTCAGCTGTTGGCATCTGGGAATACTGCTCACGTGACAGGAAGCATGCTCAGTCTAGCAGAGCAGAAGGCCAACTCTGAATCTCTGTCCCTCCAGTGCCCATGGGCCTTCCTGGGCTTTCTGTGGCAAAACCATAAGCCACACTGGCTTTTGTTGCCGAAGATCTCAGGTCCTTTGCTTTCCCTTTTCAGAAGACATTAGAGCATCTCAGAGAGTGTTAGACAAAGGAGCTGGGTTCACTGGTATTTTTCTCCATGCAGGCACTCACCTGGTTTTGAGTGAAAATTAATTCATGTCTTTATGAAGCAGATATTAATGGCCAAGTATGTGTTTAACGTGCCAACTCATTAGCAGTATCTTGATCCTTCAATAGAATTATCCAATGAATGCCCACAACAATAGGCAGGGAGGACCATGTGGACAGTCAAAGCAAAACAAAACGAAGGTTGTAAAATTGATCATATTATTCAAATCATCTGGGGTATGAACATAAGAAGACATGTAATAACTGTGATTCAATTTCCCTAAAATGTGAATTTGAGCTCTATGCCTTGAAAATATTAATCAAAACCCACCTTCTTCATTGTGCTGGATGTTTCTTTTCCTTCCAGATCCACTCTTTACCCAATTGCTCCCAACTGTGTGCTCCAGGAGGCTAACATTTGTGAACTGCCAAAACAGAGCAGTGCCCACCCTTGCCGGCTACCCTTGAAGTGGGTTCTGCCAATGAGAGGCGCAGGCAAGAGATAGGATGAATGAGAGGTCAGGGCATTTATTCTCTGATGAGCCATTAAATGGCAGTGGCTGCATGTTCTAAAAGGCCAGTGCCCCAATCTAATGTCCCTCTCCTACTGTGTGACAACTACAGTTGTCTCCTGGCCTCAGTAAATGCTCCCTCCCTGGATCCTTCAGTCCAAGGGAGTGGTAATGACCTCTGATGCTAGCTCTAGGCTCTGCACTGTCCTTTATTACATCCATATACTCTTCACACACCTTTGTAAAATTATTAAACTCTCCTAAATTACCCTCTGTTTTTCCCCAAAACCCTGTATGATACTTTTCCCATTTCAAATCTTTATCATCTTTGTGCTTTTATATTTAGTTTACACTCTATTGTTTTGCACATGGTGCTTTTGTACTTGTGTGTGTGTGTATGTGTGTTTCTCTGCACGTGATGGTTTATAAACATTTTTAAATTGATTCAGCTGCTTTCAAAGATTGTAAACTCTTGAGGGTGGAGACCTTGTTTTCCATTTCTTCACATCCATCAGAGGCTTGAGCAATGTAATTTGTATCAATTGGTGCTCACATTTGCTATCTCTTTTATCTTGCTGGTTGAGTTGCCACAATGGCAATGTTCAGGATTAGTAAAATTAGTGTTTTTATGGGAATAAAAACAGGAGAGGAAAAAAAGGACGTTCCTACTACTGAAAGTAAGTACGGTCCAGCTAAATAGAGAACTGCTGTGCGCTTTCCTTAAATCTGACTTGAGAAATAAACCTAAATTAATTAAATGATTATTTGAATCTTAATTTAAGCTGTGTTTATCTAATACCAGAACAACTGGTCAGTTCAGTATAACTTCAAACGAATCGTTAGAAAAATAACAACAGGTGACTTGGTGGCATAAACACAGCCCACATCACAGGCCAGAAGCTGCCAGCATCACTAGGCAATATCCTGAAGAAACTATATCCCAGTATTTTAATAACAACTTTCTATGGAGCCAGTGATCCGTAATTGTTTTGTTCTAGGGCAGGACATCAATTCTACGAGCATTTAATAAACAAGCTGTATGGGTTTGCCTTCCCTGTGCATTTTATGACTCTATTTAAAATCCACAAATGGTTACAAAACAGCAGAAAACACCTCAGCTACACAGCTGACTGCACTTGGACATATTGACCAGAGGCTGAGAGGAGCCCAGGTTTCCAGAAGATGTTTCTTATTCATCGTATGCTTGTGTATTTCATTACCATGTGAGGACACAAAAATGAAAGCTCTTCATATAAATGTCTGCCTGCATTAGAACTGACAATTTACGGCCCCAGAAGTCCATTTGCAGTTCCAGAAAGTATGAAGATGGATAGATGACATTCACATTCATAAAATAATGTTGAGAAAAATGATAATGACTTGTTTATTGAGTACTTACTACATACCAGGTACTGTGCTAAAAATTTTATAAATATTTTATTTAATCTTTATGATAAGACCATAAGCTAAGTATTATTATTGTCCCTATTTTGCAGATGGAAAAACTAAGGCATGGGAAAGTTAATTAACTTGCCCAAGGTCACAACACTCATAACTCTTAGAACCAGGATTTGATTTCAGACGGCCGGCTTCAGAGCTCATTCTTAATTACAAAACCACTGTGATATTGCTGACTTAGGGGAATTTAGAACCAAGCAAGTCCAGAATAGGTCTAATTTCAAACTAACACCAATGTGTTCAGCAGGTTAAATATTTTGGTTGGTAAATACACAGCAATTCCAACACAGTAGGAAAGGGAGGCTTCTGTGAGGTCAAATTAGACTTCTCAGTGCCCATATACCCAAGCTCATGCATGTTAATAAAAGAGATTCTCATACGCACACTCTGAGCCACTCTGCTTTCAATTCAGCTAACTGAGAATGAACTGCTTGGTTTACAAGAAAACAATATAATGGAAGTAAAAACTTAGAATGGGAGAGGAAAGCAGATAGAAATGTGAAGGGGGACAGTTTGATACTGAAGAAAGAAAAAATATATAAGTAGACCTAAGAATGCAGAAAACACTATCTGTGACCACTAAGTGGGGTAGTCGTCCTTGAAGGATTCATTGAAGGATTCATCTGATAATCCTGAGAGTCAAGTCAGCTTATCTTTCACATTCTTATGGTCCTCCTATAGGTTAGTAAATGTGCAACACACGTTAGAAAGTTTTTCATTAAAATATTTAATTTGTTTAGTGTTTTGGCAATTTATAGCTTCAATTATCTGGAACTTCAGTGATGCAGAATTGCTATTCTCTGCTACCAAAGGTGGTATTCCAATTTTTAGAATATTTGAAAACTGCTTAGCAGTCCTGTGATAGAAATCCTGCAGGAACTAGGCTGATTGGAGGATCCTGAAAGATATCAATCTGGAATATAATTTCATGATTTGTCCATTTTTACCTTATACATTTCTGGATTTTTTTTCCTCCATTGATTGTTGGCTACTTCCTGATTTTTTAATTTAATCAAAGTTACAAAGTTTAAAGTTATTCTAAAGGCAGCGAAAGAGCTATATGACCAGGGGAAATTATTTAACCTCTCTGGGTCTTCATTTTCTCATACGTTTAAAAAGAGTGCTATTAATACCAACATTTCAAGGTTGTTGTAAGCATTAAAAATAAATTATGCACAGTGGTGGGTCTAGGGCAATTACTCAAAAGTGGAAATTAGAGAGAAAGGGTATAGAAGAATGAGTTAAGAGAAAAAGCTCCAAAGCTAGAGGGCTGATGCTCACACCTGCTAACCACTTGTGCCTTAGTTTCCTAATCTGTAAACTGAAGATAAGAATAACATGTATCTCATAGGGTTTTGTGAGAGTCAGATGACTCACAATCAACAGAGCATGTACAACTGGCACATTAAGGATCATTGGATGCCAGTTTTTTTGTTTTCACTTTTTTAAACTTTAATCCATCCCCTTAATGTTACAGATCAGAAAACTGATGGCTACAGGGGTTAAGTCATTTTCCCCAAGGTTACACAAAGAGGTCAGCAATCTGCTGCCCCAAAGCCCCTTGTTTATCCCACTGTCTGGACACACCTTGGCCGTCAGGCTCCTGCTATATATTCCTCTCCTGCACCAGTTGTAACTGCTTTTCCTAACCCACTTAACGTCCTTCAGTCCCTATAAACATGCAGGTAAATTATCCACAAAAGTAGAGATGAATTACCATGAAGCTGATTGAAGATTAGACTTTAGGTTTCTTACCAGCGGCCCCAGAAACGTGTTCACATGGTCATCTGTTTCTGCCACTTTTACAAAAGTAAGATACTTTTGTATCTTTTTCCTTAGAGAGGATTTTCACACTGTAAAAGCTTCAGGCCAGAATAGTCTAACTCCACCTCTGCTCAAATGAGGGCAAAATAGAAGGGAAGTCAGGATCTGATAAACAAGAAGTAGGCAATAAATGCTCTATATGAAGCTGTGGTGGAAAAAACAAAAAACAAAAACAAAGCTCTCTTTCCTTTCAGAGGTGAAAGCTCACCCCTATTCTTCAAGTGGCTGGTTCCTTCTTACCCTCTAGTCTCAGCGAGGTTGTCATTGCACATAAACCCTTCTTGATTACCTAAGTAAAACAGGCTTCCCCTCCCCAGCTGCTGTTTTCATTTATCCGTGTGCTCTGATTATTTCTCCAAAGCTCTTATCACAATCTGTAAATTTTTTTGTATATTTACTTTAAATCCCAAATTCCTTAACAGTGGCTGGCACTAGTAAAAGTTCAGTAAATGTTGATTGAATTAGTGAATGAATAAATGAACAAATAATTCCTTTTCATTTGTCGGTTCTCAGGTTAGATATGGATGATCCAGGAAACCTTTCCAGAGCCCCCAGGACGGGGTTAGGCAGCTTTCCTGTGTATCCTCTGCTCAGGCCTTCTGGACCATTTACAACAGCACATGAATTCCATCTCTGCTCAGATTGTTGGCTCCTTAAATCAGCCCCCATGCATCCTTCACGATGGGATCCCGACACCTAGCACGTAGCACTGGCACGCGGTAGGCACCCAGCAAATATTTGATATGATTAAATTACTCAGCTATGTACAAAAGTCTGAATGTTGGTACACTATTTTAAGAAAAGAAATTAATATTTTTTGGTGCCTATTTTGTGCCCAGTATTGAACTAAATAGAAGTATTTATAATCGAAAATACTTAGCAGCTAAGGGATAAGTGTTATTTTCCCCCATTTCACAAATGAGTAAACACAGGCACAGAGAAGTTAGGGCTTGAGATCACACAGCTGGAGAGAATCAGGGGCACCATTTGGACCCTAGATCATTAGAAGTTAAAGTCCCTGCTGGAGCCGCTGGGCCACTTGGCCCCTGAGGAAAGCAGTTACTGATCTGCAGGGTGATCCTTTCTTCTGTGTTTGTTTTCCTGCCTTCCCACACATCAGGTAAACTCTATTAGGCCAGGAACAAAGTCTTCTGCATCCTTTGTATTTTGTGCTGAGAAGAGTGGTTTACACACAGTGGGATGCAGGAGCTGCTGCTTTGGGCTGCCTGACAGAGTGAATGTTTTCATGCATCTTGACATTTTGCACACACTATCAGCTTCCTCTCAGGAGTGAAACTAAATCTTGCCTTTCAATCTCTCAGGAAAGGCAGATGCTAAGTTCGAAGAAATGTGATGGGGAAAAAAGAGCATACAAACGACAGCACCAAGAATGGGCCTGGCACCTGTCACTGGCTTCGATGGTTCTCTTAAGGAGCTCGCCTGGGCAGAAAATGTTGCTTCCCTATGAATAGACTAGACGATTTGAACACCCTCTTGGCGTCCTTGAGCAGGATGACTGGGCTGCATGAACACCAAATGCAAAGATTACAGGCAGAAATACTTTCCTGTGGGTATTTATTCCATTTTACTCAGACTCTTTCCTCCACACACTCTTCTTTACATGCACGTTCCCAGACAGTGGGAACAGACATTCCAGAAATGTGCAGGGAGAAGTGAGCTGTATGTATTCCAGTCCTTCCTACTATGCATGTCTATGTTTTTTTTTTTTTTTTTTTTTTAACACAAAACAGATAATGCACAGGTAGTAAGTTCCAAGCAAAACAACTGATCCTTTTCTGTAACTATAATTTTTTAGAACAGTTATTAAAGGAATACTGAAAGATAGTGAGCAATTATACAGTGTGAAAAAAGTACTTGCTAGGGATTAAGATATGTAGAATTTAATATCGAATTTCCTAAAGATTCAAACAAATTACTTGGCCTCTCTGACCTCATTTATACTGTATGGTCAAGTACATGGGCTTTGGACTCAGTGCCTGGGTTGGAATCCAGTTTCTGATATATCCTAGCTGTGACCTTGAGCAAATCACTTTGTCTTTCTGATTCTCTGTTTCTTCATCTATAAAATGGGTCTAATAATACCACCTTCCATCATTGGGTTGTTACAAAAAATAAATTCTAAAATGCATATAAACATCAAGTGCTTATTTTTGGCTCATCACTGGGCTGTTACTAGTAGTGCTGTAATACTGAGAGAATTGGGTCAGATAATCTGTAAGATCTTGTCCTGACCCAGTATTCTAGGTTGCCAAATACTGAGACTAAGAAATGCACAGGAGGACCGGCCCCGTGGCTCACTCGGGAGAGTGCGGTGCTGGTAGCGCCAAGGCTGCGGGTTCGGATCCTATATAGGGATGGCCAGTGCACTCACTGGCTGAGCGTGGTGCAGACCACCTCATGCTGAAGGTTGCGATCCGCTTACCAGTCAAAAAAAAAAAAAAGAAAAAGAAATGCACTGGACCTGTCATAAGCGTGTTGGGAATCAAATTTGTTAGAGTGGAAATAGTGGCAGAGGCTGTCCCTGGGGCTCCCAAGATCTGACCTCTGCATTAACCATGTCTTTTATTTTTTTGTATTCCGATGCTTTGACGTCTGGTACCTCTCGGATCCTGAAAGGACTGCTCCTCCCCGGGTTAGCCAATCCATATGGGTAGTAACAACTTACTGGAGCACTTTTTTTTCAAAAGCAAGCCAACCAATTCAGAGCCCACACCCCCAACCACTTCCCTTATGGGCTCTAACACTCTGGGCCACTATCCACCTGCCCTAATCACCCCAGGAAAAGGCGTCAGACAACATGGGACAGCCCCTATGCCCCAGAGCCCTCTGACATTGCTCAAACTATCCAGTCCTAGCCTGCTTACCCTGCCTTTCTGTCTTTTCCTACAGAAGCCACAATAGAAGCTCTTGCCCACCGTCTTCCATCCCTCTGCCTCCTGACAGAGCCCGGTGATTCTTCTGATTCCACATGAGCCCCTGTCCCCCAACCATGCACCCTTCTCTTGAGATCTTTAGTTTGTAAGTATGACAAACTATCTTTACAATGGCAGTCATATCTCGAGCTGTTGGCCTTGTCATAGCTAAATGATAATAAAACCTGTATTTTACAACACCCTCTTCCTCTAGGCCTTGCTAGGAAAGCAAGGTTTCTGTCCTTCTCTTGGTTTGCTACATCTCTTTCATTAGATTCTGATATAGTTATGTCTGCACATACGGTTGCTGTATGGGAATCAGAATCCCCCTTGGTTGCATGCAGAGCAGAAGTCACATAACTGACAAACAGGTGGTACCCTTGTGAAAAGGAAAAGGCCTCCCTTCCTGGAGATAGGAACAGCTCTGAGTGAGAGCACAAGGCTTGGCGAGGGGAGCTCTGGCTGGACAGCAGCCCCACTTGACACCTTGCCTGGTGCTCTTGTCTAATGAACAACATGCACATCTGTGTATGGCAGCCCTGACCCCCAAGCAGGCTGAGAATGAGTTTCCCATTAACTCAGCCAGAAAAGAGGTCAGAAATAGGAGGGAGAAAGGGAAAGAGGGATGAATGGAGAGGAAAGACAAGAAGGAAGGGTGAGAGTAGGAAAAAGAGAAAAAAATGATAAAATAGATAAAATCTTGTTCTGACGTTTAAGGAAACGTTTAATCCTCTCTGCTGACCTGCCCCTGTCCATTTTAAATCTATATTCTCTAATTGATCTATCGATTTCTAGTTCTTATACCAGTAATCTAGACACTGAAAATAAATCTAGACACTGAAAATAAATACAGACAATATTTCTTCTCAGTAATGGATGTTATACTATTTTTCAACCTTCCTCTTGGGAAGAAATCCATTCTACATAGCCTTCTCAAAGCTAAATTATTTTGTAAATAAGAAGCAAAATATTGTAGATCCCAGGTTATGAAATTTTTTTATAATTAAAGCAAAAAAAAAAAAACAGTCTAAATTTTTCTCCAGTATGTTCATATGAGCACTAAACAGACAGAAAAAATAAAAGAACCAGCCCAAATATTTGGAATCCTTAAAATCTGGAAAATATTTGATTTGAGAATCATAAAAATGGTAATGAAATGAAAGTGCAATAAGAAATGTTAATATAATGAAGGATAGAGGGATTCATAAGTATGCTAATGTAATACAAAGTTTATAACTAAGTATAAATGAACAATGATATTTCTCTAAACAAGTGCATTGCAAGGCAGTAATGAACTTCCACATAAAGCAAGTAAAACATGTCCAGGAAGAAATGTCAATGTTTCTAGTAGCCGTTAAAATGCTTTATTTGAATGTGGACTGTTAAAAATCCAGTAACCCAGTTTGTGGAATCAGAAAATTCTTATTCAGCACATGAAAACAAAGCAAACCATCAATTGGAAAAACAGTGGAGTCTTCTCACCCAGGCTCTTTCCTCCTGATTTGTTAGAAATACTACTTGAAATCTGGCCTCCAGTTTGATTTTTCTATGCCCGGTCGATTCCACTGACAACCAGGTATGAGATTTATCACAATTTTCACAACAGAGTGCTAATCTTGAGAACAAACTTTGTGTAACAGAAATTAAACTGGCCCAGCTAACAGGAGACCTGGATTCTAGGTTCTGCTCTGACACTAACGGTAAGGTAAGGTCAAATCATTAACCTCTCTAGATCTTGGTTTCCTAACTTGGAAACAGTTCTATTTGTGGGCAATTTAAAATTAATAGAGTGATCAGAATCATACTAATATCTGCAACCTGTCTTGGTAAAGGTGATACTGCAGTGGATGAGTGCATTGTGGTTTTCTTACTATGAAATCATTTTGCTTCTTTGTCTTTGAAATATATAATAGGCTAAGATGATGTGGACATCTTAACTACTTATGCATTAATATAAATGCATAAAATACTATAAGCTGGAAAGAACAGTTAATTGTTTGGTTATTAAATGAGATAACAACCTATCAGTACTTAATGTATTCCCAAATAAATGATCTGTCCAAGTCATTAAACAATAATAACTATACACAACTAAATATTTTTTTTAGCACACTTACAGCATAAAGCAAGGATCCCAAGAATTATTATGGGAATGACTGTACATAAACATCCCCAACGTTACTCTTTGTTATATCTTCTCCTGCATGCCTCAATTCATTGAGGTGGTCAAACTCTTTCAAAAACATTTACAACATCCCAGCATACATCACCCAAGATTGTCATCTTCATAAAAAGACTTCTTAATTATAGCAGCGTGGTGAAGGTTACAATCCCCACATTCAGATCTGATAGACCTCACCCAGAATCCCATCATAGCCACTCATCATGTAATACCCTGGACAAGCTATTTAACTTGTCCCACCTTCAGATTTCTTAGGTAAAATAGGAAAAATAATAAATACAAAGTTAGGTTGTTGTGGAAATTAGAGATAAGCAATAGGTAATGCCCAGCATATAGTATATATTTAATAAATGCTAGCTATAAATAATATTTATACAATTTGGTATTGCATGCAGATGAATGTAATTAATCCATGAGTATTAATTTCTCTCTCCAACTATACTACAAGTTCAGTAAGCACAAAATCTTTGTATAGTACTTCTTCTGAATGTTTCACAATCCACTGTAGACCAGTTGGTATACAGTAGTATAAAACTAATTTTCACACATCCAGAATCATATGTGCATTAAGAGCTCCTAAATATCTAAAGAAGAAGCGAGATTATTTTTTCATTGCAAAGATATTAATAACTATTAAACGACTGTTGTGACTGAGGAGAGGGCAAGGTGAAGGGTTCCTGAGTGGCTGACCCCTGAAGGGAGTGTGGAAGTCCACAGAACATGAAATGAGATCCCAGGATGGCTTGGTTGTGAGGAGAGTTGGAGGTTTTAAAAAAATGGATTATGGAAGGTAAGAGACAGATCTGAACAGAATAATACATCAGAGGCCTTGCATAAAGTTATGAAAACTGAGAAGCAAGAGAAGGTATGAGAGTAGGAACAGCTCAAAGATCTGAGCTGGGCTTTGGCTGGCTCAGAGAAGAGCAGCATTCCTCCAGAAGTAAGGCGTAGACAGAAATAGCCTAACTTCATGACCAAGAAAAGTGAGTGAATTAACTTTGGCCTGGTACCAGCATTGACTATTTTAAAGAAAATATATTTTTAAGTATGAGAAATACTTAATATTATTTGAAATAAATCTGCTTTACGTTAAGGATAGATGACTTGTACCTCAATAAAGAATTTCTGTCAGAAACCTAGGTTGATAAATTGCTAAAGATTGTCTTAACGCATGATGCTGGTGTTTTATCTAAATGATTATAACAATCATTTTTAAATCTTAAGACACAAGGAAGAGAGGAGAAACCAGGAGCTGTCAGATAGAGGAAAAATTGTTCTTCCATGTTATCAGAAATAAGACTGTCGTGGAGTTAAGAGATGCGTAGTTACCAAATTAATTTAATTTTCAATTCATCAAAGCCCATAAGAGTTAAGGGACCTTTCTTAAGCCAGAACATGAAATTTATCATATGACAATTGGTTGCCTGAAGCTCAAAAGGAAGAAAATGAACTAGGACTCAGATATAAAACAATGGACATGGCTCTTTCTGTCTCCATGTACAGGCATGAGTGACTGGTATCTACACTGACTGAGGTCTCGTTCTTAAAGAGGGATCTTCCCAGCAAAAATGGCTTTGGAGAAGAGTAGAGCAGTGAAGATGCCCAGCCTGGGGCCTACTTGTCTAAGTTCTTATGTGAACTCTAATTACAGTAAATAAAGGGCTCTTTAAAAAAAAAGAAAAAAGTTTAAATGCTGCGCTCTGGGATTTGTCTCTTCCAACTTTCCATATTTAAGAAGGGAGGCTTATCATCAGTCCTGCAGGCCAGTCCTGGCACCAGCACCGAATGACAGTAGCTGTTGGAAATGTCTGAGGAGGAGGCAGAAAACACCTCTCGGAAAATGCTTTTTCACAGCTCAAATCAACTTGAGTGGCAGAGGTACAAAAGAATAAAAGAAAAGGGCCAAAACTGACTATAGAAACATTCTGCCTATATACATATTATGATGTTTGTAAAATATTCACTACATAATTCTCTCTTGGTGTAGCTCTTATATGACCTTGGACCTGTTACCTACATACATTTTTCTTCTGTTTCTTGCCTGCTCCCCAGTCTCCTAAATTTATCCCAACAATTTAGTTCAGAAACCTTTGATCTTCCTCTTGAGAGGGTGGGGAGAGGCAGAAGCTAGCCAAATGGTCTCAAAACTTTTGGGGAACCTTCCACATAGGGCAGACCCTGCTTCAAATGAATATTTTGTTTCGCTGTTTTGGTTTATTTGAGTGTATAGATGAATATAGCTGTTAGAACTGAAAAGACTAAGTCTGTGGAGTATAAATAGACTGTGCTCAGAATTTTATCTGGGGCTTTATGAAGGGAATAAACCTAAGTTTTCTTATATTTGCTTGTTTACCTTTTCCTTTAAATGCGCAGGGCAGGCTGCTTCCTATGACCTAAAAGGCCAGATCCACTTTGCTTATTTTATAGATTACAAAAGTGGCATAGAAGGATTCACAGACCTGGTCAAGGTCACACAGATCATAAAAGGCTGAGCCAGACTTCTCACTTGAGTGTTCCTTCTTCCACCAACATGAAAGAGGTTTGGATTTTTTTTTCTTCTAAAGATTCTTAAGGAGCACCACTTGACAACAAGGCATAATTCAGTCTCCACAACTTAAAGAGGAATCATCCCACTGTCTTTGAAATAGAAAGTTCTACAGCAAACAAGCTGGAAATTGAGGCTTGTGGACCCCATGGGGACAGAACAAGGCAGAAAGTTTTTCCTTACACACTTGTATGTTCAACATACCAGCCTGATGACACGGTCAGTTCAAAGTCACTTACCCAAATCTGAAGCTTGATTCTCTTTTCATTCTTGAATACTGTTTTTACTTTGAAATCGATCCCAACTGTGCTGACGAATGCAGATGTAAAGGAGTCATCCGCATAACGAAACAGAAAGGATGTTTTCCCCACACTGCTATTGCCGATGATAAGCAATTTGAACATGTAGTCAAAGTTCTGATCAGAAGAGTCTTTCTGTCCATACCTGGCATCTTGGGCAGAGGCCATCTGTGGTTAAATAAAAAAAAAAAAAAGAGATGTAGATCAGTCTCTCATTTGATATGAAACTAGCTGTACACTCATTATTGGCCTTGCCAGAAACAGATGTCAGACACTCAGGAGGCAAGTGGAGAGTGCTCCCCGCTCCTCCTCCGATGCTGGTATCCATGGTAATAATTCCCTGCTGGAAGACAGAACAGCAAATCTTACAGCTCTATCCAGCTGTGTTGCTGCTTGTCACTACTCAGCATTCAAAACCAATCAAAGACACCAAAGAGGACATCTATAAGGGTAACATGAAAAGCAAAGATACAAAGAATTGGCCAGGGCATGTGGGCTCTGAAACTTTGTAATTTCAGTGATGGAGACACCAAAGTAGCTGAACAGCAGGGTGTTTCTTCCTGAATTATCTGACTTATTACAGTCTCTCACATTTCCTAGGGAAGCATACCCAAAGCATATCTCTATTTCATCTATTCACATCACATTGAATCGACATCCTAACATAAATGGCAGTCTCCTTCAAGTTAAAAATAATGATGATGGCAAATCCACATGGTTCAAACAATGCACCAGGCACTGTTAACTTATTTAAACTTCACAACCACCCAATGAGGTTTATAGTTATTATTTTCATATTAAAATGAGAAAATCAGGGCCCAGAGATATTAAGTAACTTGCTCAAAATTGTGTAGGTGGTAAGTGGTAGAGGCAGGTCAAGTGAAGCCGTGTGGAGCCAAGGCCCGTGTTCTTGACCCCTGCCCTATTCCCTAGTGCTGATTAGGGAAATATGCACAGGTGCTCTAGAAGGCCATGTGGAAAACATTCATTGTGAGAAGCATCAATGAAGACCCCTATGTGGGTTCAAAACTTGGTTCCGCTACTTACTGGCTATGTGACCTTGGGCTTGTTATTTTAAATTGGTGTAGCACAGCTTTCTGTTTTACATGAAATAGGAAAAAAGCAGTATCTTAACCTGGAATGCTTGTAAAAATAACAGATGATATATCTGTAAAGCAGATATGTAAATCACCTAGCATAGAATAGAGAATGGTCTCTATTATTAATTTTAAATGCTTTAGGTAGATGGTGATTTTTTCTCATCTTTTATGATGATCATATTGACATCCATCAAGAATGATGTTGCATTACTTCTAAGTACCAGTTAGCTCAATGCCCTTAGAAAAGAGGCATTTGGATGTAAATCAGAGGTAATCCTACTGATTAATGCCTTCACTCAACACCTTTTCTGATGTTGTGACTTTTTTGGCAATTTTTGTGCTGTCCAATACAGTAGCCACGAGTCACATATAGCATTTAAATTCATATTAAAATTAAGTTAAGCTAAAAATTTAGTCTTTCAGTCACACTAGCCACATTTGCAGTGCACAATAGCCACGTGTGGGTGGTGTATTGGACAGCACAAGTACAGAACACTGGCATAATTACAAAAGGTTTTATTGGACGACGTTAGGCTGCGCAGTCAATTTTTCATTTCACATAAAGGCTGATTAACAATTACATTTCTCTTGGGGAAGCGGGGTAAAGAGAAGCCCCAGCAGATGGTGGAATGGCAAACGGTTCTCCGTCTCATCTAAGAAGACATCGGTTGCCTGAAGTCAGATGTGTGTGTGCATGTGTGTTTACAGATACCTGAGGAAAAGGGAAAAAGGGAGATGGTGAGATTATATATTCCCCTCTACAAACTCTTATTGCCAGCAAAAGAATGCAATTGTATGTATAAAAATAAGGACAATAGAAAAATACACATGTACCATTAAAGTCAAGGGCAATAATGATTCGAATTGCACTGTGCATTTTCTTATTAAGTGTAAGCTTAAGCATTTCTCTTTTTAACTCCATGAAACCACACTGATATATTCAGTAACTGTGACAACCCATAACAGATGTTTCTCAGTGGGAAAAACAGGGCCTCTTAAACAGGCAGATATCATTACCGTTCTTTCCAGCCCAGGAACCCACACATTAAGGCAAACCTTCCTGCAACACAAGCAGCCAGCCGAGGAAGAAGTAGGATTGCAATTCTTGACTATCAATTTGAACAATGATCTCTTGCACTGATGACTTCTGACACCCCAGAAATCCAGCTGTTTTGTTTGGCACTGTCGTTCCTGCAGGCATGGCCCTTTCACCAATTAATATGCCCCTCTTATGAGCTGCTAAAATCACAGAGGCCTGCAAATGGCCTTCATTAAGAAGATCCTTTTACCTATTTTTTTATACAAACAAGCCTAGATTCCGGGTTCTAGATTAAAAATGTTCAGCTAAGCCACAGCCAGAAAAGAGACATTTTAAATTTCCTAGATCTACTCATTCACTCAGCTGATAACCTATCATCTCTTGTACCCCCAACCCTAAAATGGTATTCCAACTGAGTCCTGTGGATGTCCAGGTTACTGCAAAAGAAAATGTGATGGAGACTACTGCTGTTAACCCCAGATCCTATTCCAAAATTAGATTGGTTTCCAAACCTGTAAGAAATATGGATATTGTCAATATATATAGACTCTTTTAATGTAATTGTAGGGATTTAGATGAAGAAAACCATATTGGGCAGTAACATCTTTAAATTCAAGGACTAATATACCTTGTTCTATTGGCAGCACGGAAGCTGAGGGGAGCACAGAGGGTTTAGATAAGGGAGATGGAGCTGGTGGACACATGTATTTAGAGGAGTTGTAAGGATTCATTACAAGAATTTACTAAGAATTCACTTACTCTTTAAGACTGCTTTTTTGTTGTGGTTTTTCTGTTTTTGCTTTTGTTTTTTCTTTTTAAACTATTTCATGATTTATATTCCTAATAAGATTTACAAAAAGATGTGCATTGGGAATGTATGTGTGTTTTGTAGAACTTCAGAATAATGAAATAAATCCTGACTCAGAGGGTGGAGAAAGAGACAGCCCTAATCTTCCTGAGAATAGAAATGAAGCAGTTTGATAGCATATGAATGTCAAAGGGACTTATGTACAGTCGCTATGCAAAATTACTGACATTTCTAAATACTAAGTCACGTAAACACTTTCAAAATTTTCATGGGAAAATATAGCTGAAATTTGAAAACATAAATAAGGATGAAGTAACCTCCCAGACAAAAATCAGATTTTATAAAAGACAGAGAGTAAATTGCATTTTTATAAAAGATATATAAAAGAAACTCTTCGAATAGCATTAATCTTGAATTTGAAAAAAGAAAGAATCAAATAGTTGGATAGAATCTTCAGGGCAGTGCAACTTCTCTCTCATCCCAAGAGTCCCTTTCCCGGCATCTCAGCATCTTAGGTTAGCATCCTAGCCAAGCCTTTCACACTGAGTGACAGGAGGTTCAGCCTGTGAAACAGCATGTTTTGTTGTTGAAAAACTCTAATTGTTACAAAGTTCTTTCTTAGTCCTGCATGAAAATCCACCTGCCTGCAGCCTCTGCCCACGTGTTCTAGATTCTGCCTTGTGAATCAAGAGAATTGATTCCTTTCCCATCGGAGAAAACTTCAGGTATTAAAGGAACACATGATGTCTCTGCAAGTCTCTCTCCTCCTGCTCAGATGATCCCAACTGCTTTAGCCTCTCTTCACACATAGGACATGTCTGAAAAACCCTCGCATTCTGCTGGGTTAAAACTGACATCTCTCCAGATTGTCAAGTTCCCATGTGTGGCTCTTACAACTGGTCACAATATTACAGATATTTACCTGGTCAATGCAGAATAGCAGGAGACTTAAAAAATAAAGTCTCCTAAATGCATTAGGAATCAGGTTTTTTTTCACATTAACTGTCATGAACATAGGTCTCCACTATTCCCATCCCCTACTTGACAATTTAATTTTTAATAAAAGTATCCTACTTATACATAACCTATTAAATTTCCTTTTGTTTGTTTTGATTTATGGTTCAATTCTAATCTGATAATTTTATTTCTTTCATCAAAAACACTAGTTACCCCTTTCAGATTTGTGTCATTCCTAAATTTGATCAGTGTGCATTTTATATACCACCTAAGTCCCTGATCAAAATGGTAATCAGTATATAGACAAATGATAATTAGCTTTTTAACCTGTCTAAAAAATATAAATTTATGAATGAGACCTCTACAATATGTCATTAAAGAATTCGGAACATTTGAAGCAAACTTTTAACCTTTAGGAGTTTGTGCCTTGGAAAGCCACCGTGCTGCCACTCTAGGGGTGCCTGGGTTCAAAAGCAGGAGAACAGGTCATGGATTTAATTGATGTGCCATCTGAAATCTCAATTCTAATTTCCCCAGGCATCCTACTGACCAGGGACCAAACAGATTACCTCTAACTAACACACACAACCACAACCTACTTCAGAATTTTGGACATTTGTTTTTCAAGCTAAATAGAAAAAACATACTTTTAGGGATTCACTTGGGCACTTAATCTAAACTACATGAAACCATTTTGTGGGTCTCATGAGAAAACAAAAAAAGTCATTTTGAAGTTACTACGTTCCAGCTATTACTATTGATAACAGTTTGTGGTCAGTGGGAGGGAGGAAGGAGGGTAAACGATTTTTCAAAAAATGCAATTCTTCTTTGCAATTAGAAGGGTGAAAGTGAGAATGGAACATATGTATTGGAAGTGCAGAAATATGTAAAGAAGTTTCACATGTCAATCGTTTCCACCTGGGGAAAAAGAAAAAAAGAAAAACAATTATTATTTTTGAGAGCTCCAAAGTAAAGACCAAAATTTTAAAGCCAAGCAGGAAGATATTGAAAGTTAAGATTTCCAAACATCTGTCACTGGACCCCAGGCTGTTTCTCCTGGTGGAAGTCCTTGTAAGGGCACAGGTTTGTCTGCCTGTCTGTTTGCCTCTCAGAAGGAATGATGAGGGGCCGGCCCAGTGGCGCACTCAGGAGAGTGCAGCGCTGGGAGCGCAGCAACGCTCCCGCCGCGGGTTCGGATCCTATATAGGACTGGCCGGTGCGCTCACTGCCTGAGCACGGTGCGGACGACACCACACCAAGGGTTGCGATCCCCTTACCGGTCACGAAAAAAGACAAAAAAAAAAAAAGACAAAAAAAAAAAAGAAGGAATGATGATCGCGATGCTCTTTGCAATCTTCGCCAGCAGTTTCTCCCTGTGTCTGCTACTGTTTGCTCTGGCAGGAGCCAGCTGAGAAGCAAGAAGACACCACTCGTGTCACTACTGACTGTTTGCCATCCAGCTGAGAGGATGCTGTCCAGGGAATGGGAAGAGGCCCAGACACTAGAAGAAGTAAACTCTAACCCTGGCTTTTTGAAGCAAAGGGCCTGGGGGAAGTAGGGCGGCATTCACAAATAGTCTGTCTTTTTTCTTCACTTTAGCAGGGAATGAGTAACTATTTCTGGGGCTCACAGAAGAATGTAAACAATGGTATGCCAAATTATGGTAATGCTTCCAAGACGTATTCCACTACTTCCATTACACATTTTAAAGGTATTCTTCAAGCTAAATTTCACAGTTCTTCTTTCAACCGTTCTCTGTATCTCCATCTCATATATAGCTTTTTTTTAGTAGATGTGGCTAACTCTCAGCTTATGTACAGAAAAATAGTTAAATAAGAACAGCAACACAGCCCTTACAGGCACTGTACTCTGTGCTTTACACATATCATCATACCTAATCCTGCCACTATTCCTAGGAGGTCTAACTATTAGTATCCCCATTTTATAGGAATGAATGCTCTGGTTTATTTCAAAACGGCTACATTTCCCCTTTCTCTGCTGGAAGTGTGATGACAGTTTTCTCTCATCTTCACTCTGAGGATCTGATAGGGCTCCTGAAGATAAAATTCACAAAAGTGTCAGGGATTCCTCTATGACTGGGTCCCCTGCAGTTCTCCCTAGATTTGTCCACGCTTAACTCCCAGCAATTCATCTGTTATAGTTCAAGTTTTCCTATTTCAGTATTAGTTCACATGGAAGTGTCTGCTCTAAGTTGTGATTCTCTGTATCCACCTGTCTGTCCTCCAATTTTCTTTTTGTTGGTGGGGGGGGCAGTAATTTATCCTGTGAGGTCAATTCTCTAGAGAATCTAATAAAAGTTGTTGATTTTCAGTTTGTTCAGCTTTTTTCTTGTGCGAGGATGGGAGTATGGCTTCCAAGCTCCTTATGTGCAGAACCAGTAGTCATCATCCCTATTTTAAAGTGAAATTAAGAAAATTTGACAGGAAGCTATACGGTCCTTGTTTTGCAATAGGTTATCTTGATTTTTTTCATCCTGTGTACTGAAGCCTCACAGCCAGGACAAAATGTGTTCCTCAAGAGCTAGCAACATGCAGGCTCAGCTAGTTCATTCTGCCCTTCACCAAACTAAAAAGTCCGAAACTTCAACCACAGAGAAGAGTGTTGAAAAAGATATGGGAGCTTTTTCTCTTTGTTTCTAGAAAGCTATCATTTCTTTGTTGAGGAGAGACGTGACCTAAACTTGTATGTGTATGTGTATGTATATATGCATGTGTGTGTATGTGTGTGTATAGTATTATAATGGTTTTTAAATCTGCTTTGACACCTGCCGGTGTATACTACTAGAGTATCAAGAAAAAGGAAATGAAATTTATCAAGCCGCATAAAAACTGTTCCCATTTCTATCAAAGACTGATGTCCTCTCAGCCCCTACTACAGTTCACTTCCAGTCTGGTCCAGAGGGTACCTGCACTGGAGCTGGGAAGCAGCAGGCTAAAGAGGACACCAAGACCACAGAGAGATTGTAAGCAAGGTCTGCTGAGAAGGAAACTGCAGTGGCTGGGAGAGTCCCCTGACTCTGACAATGCAATCCAGACAACAGCAATGATGCGGGCCTTGGTCCCAGCAGCTTCTGCACGTCCTTACACATGTTGAAGCCAGAGGACCAGTAGTGCACTCCTCGGATGCTGGTGAGCACCCAGCTACTGAAATGCTGGCCTTATAAATCACAGTGTGAAGAGAGGTAAAAAAATATATACCATTCCACATTCCACCTGTTTTCTAGTAGTTCCGAAATTATGTGCATGCAGACACATCTATGAAAAAGAGCAATCCACGTTCTTGGTGTGATGTGAGTGTGGGTATAGAGTACACAATCTGGGGTCAGCCTCCTTGAGAAGGGATCCCAAGTCCGCAACTTTCTACCTTGCTAATTGTGTAAACTTGGGCAAGGTTTTTTTGGTTTTGTTTTGTTTTGAACTATTCTAAGCTGCAGTTTCCTTATTTGTATAATAGGAATAGTGAGATCATCAAAATAATATTGTCACTATGTGTTAAATGCTAAATTAATGCTTCCATCATTATCTTAGATAATCTCTTTGTGGCACTGAAATGATGTACAAGCCACTTACTTTCTTCCCCAACTCTCACCAGTGCTATTCTCTGAAATGAGAATGGTGAGTTTTATAGAGTATGCTTTCTTTAATTTCCTAACTTCAGAAGGCAAGAGCTTTTAACACCCAACTCTTTCACTATGTAGATATTTATAATTACTGAAATAAACACATTAATTTTTCTCCCTAACTTCAAATATTATGACATGGAACAAAGGGAATTCAACAATATACCTGTCAGAGTAGAAGATAAGACACTGAGGGATCAGACAGAAGTGTTCTGTGATCTGGAGAGCTATGGGGAGGAGAACATGGCCAAAGACCACATATCCTGTAATGCACCTGTCCTTTGACACTGCCTGCCACTCAGTCACTTCTAAAAAGCTGCTCGACTCATGAAATCTTTGAGTGTGGGCAGAATTTTGTAGAATTGAGAGGGAGCTGAGTTTCACATCTGGACTAATAAGGAGCAGGATCCAAGCAATACATGGTGAGAAAAAATGTGGTAAGGAGGCCCGGGAACTCACAGGACTGCGGGTAAACTGTCTGCCCATATGGTCTTGGGTTGGTTTGGGGTGAAGTTTAACCTAATTTCTGATACTGAATTTGGCAAATCATCAAAGTCAACAATATCATTATTTCAAAGTTATAAATCACTGAGAGGCTTTTAGTTTTTTATACATGAGGGTACTTCAAAAAGTTTGTGGAAAGATTCATATTATCTTTTAATTTTATTTTTCCATGAACTTCAAAAAGTATGTGAAAAATGGAATTAATGGATAATTCAATCTTTCCACAAGGTTTGAAGACCCCTCACGTCTAAGTGTGTGTGTATATATATATAAAATCTTGCATACATGGTAGTTATCAACATCCTTTAGCCAAATCCTTGTAAAATAATGGTAAAGGGTTTTCATTAAAGCAAAAATCCTTACTGGCAGAGAAGTAGACAGAAGATAATAGTAGAAAAAAGAGGTCAACAAAAGTTTGGGATCTGGAAATGAATGAACTGGAGCAAGCAGAATCCTGAGCCTGCTGCAGTAGCCCACAAGAACACCTGCAGAACCTGGAATGACCTTGGGATTGGAGACACCAGGTGTCTTGATTATGGGGGAAGCGGCTGTCCTGGTTTGCCTGAACTGAGGAGTTTTATGGGACACAACAGAACTTTCACTACTAAAATCAGCAAGCTGGCTGGTTGGTCCCAGGCGTGGCTGGGGCAGGCAAACAGGAGGATTAAAAGTTCAAGCCTCACATCCCTTCTAATAGCCAAGCAACCTTTTTCTCCATGTACAATTTTGATAAAACAAAATTAAGTACAAAATATTCAAAAAAATCATCAAATATTCTTGACAGCCATACTTCCTATATGCAAATGTCAATTTATAAAAATGTAAGGGCCTCTGTCTTTAGCAACAAAATGTACAGACTCCTTCAAAACTTTTCTCACAGATATAGATAAGATATACATAAGCTTTCTCACCATTTCTTGGCAGAAAGAAATACCAGATACTGTATTCTCAAATACCTGTTCTCTCTAGTTGGATACATTTTTATTCAGAAAAACAAAACTGAATCCTTGTAGGGTACACTAGACCCAAGATTCCCAGACATAGGGAACTCCACTCAAATTTTGCATAATTAGAATATTCAGGGTGGAACCAGGAACCTGTCACTTTTGAAGCTTCTCATATGGTTCTTTTGATCAGTCATGTTAGGGAGTCATTGTATTAAACAAATGTTCACAGCAATCCAGGGCATGTGTACACAGTCAAGTCTTCAGGGATATAAAAAAAAAAAAAATATATATATATATATATATATGGAGACTGAGTAGTCTGAGGTTTAGGACAAGATCCCCAGGGACATGGAAATGTGATCCCACAGTTCTCCAATAGCAGCTGTCTTCACTAGACAGCCCTCCTGGCAATAAAGTGACAGCAGATCTCACTATCCTAATGTTGACTCTTGTGGAGAAGGGTCTGCACTCTACAATGCCCAGTCTGCCCAGACAAGCTGAATTCTGAGATATGTGCTTCATCTATTACCTCTACCCTGGTAAAAAGCAGGACCTTCTGAAGACCGGTGATATAACTCACTGTGAGCGCCCTATCAGACTGTGAGGAGGCACAGCCTAGTAAGAAGCAGTAATCACGTTCTCAGAGCATATGAAGCTCTGCTTTGTTTAACTTTGGGGAAGGTGGCTTAGACTTTCCTCATCAGTCACTTTGTTAAGTAATACACAATTGGACTTATTTCCTCTCACTCCATTAGAAAGCACGGAGAGATAAATGAGGCCAGTGTCCAATCGAGACTATAAAATGATGAGTATCTTTTACAAGAATATCCCTTCCTGAGAAGAAAATAAAAAGTAAACAGAATAGACATATCCAGTACTATGTGGTATAAGGAAAACCTCTCTTAAAAATACCTAGTTAGTAAAATACTCTAAAAATTCCTACTGGGGGAAAAATCCCCTAAATTTTAATATTGATATACTCTTTCCCAATAAACTTTTATCATTAAATTTTTTAAAAATATTAAACATTTAAAAAATATTAAAATGTTTAAAAAAATGTGAGCCTTCAAAAATGCCTCCAGAGATTTGCTATAAATATTCCTCCCAGATCTTGACATCTCTCCTCCCCTTTTCCATTCATGAGGGTAGGTCATGCGTAGGGACAATCACCCTGTTGTCTGTGTACTTAGGAGACAAAAGGAATATCTAGATCATTCGTGAAAAACTTGATATCTTAGCAGTCAACATATTTGCATTTCCAGACTTACAGAGCGATTTTTCTAGTTATAATCATCCCTGCTTTTCATTCAAAAGCTACTGCTACTATTATTTACTACAAAGAACAAGCCCACCCATGTACATTTATAAAAGAACATTCATATCCACAGGTGTGCAGTGTTTCTGTTATCCCTTTCATCAGTCCTGCCATTCAAACAGGTGTTCAGTGAATCAAACATTCAAAAGAAAAACTGTCCTTTATTACTAACACTGTAGATGAGTGTCACGTGAGAGTTGTAATTTGCCAATTGTTACATAACACATTCTTTCTCCTAGCTCTTTCAGGCTTCTTTATGGCCGTTTGAACAGAAATTACGCATCAGTATTGGCTTGAACGTTTCTGCAGTTGATGAGATTCAGACATGCATTTCAGCCACTGGATGGCTAAAATGTAAGCCCATTTATCTCTGATGGGCTAGAGTTAAATTAAAAGCAGCAGATAAATGACAAGAGGCTCCCAGCCTCACCTCTTAAGGTTAGATTATAATTTGGGTTTCCAGACATAAAAAGGGTATGGGAGCTAAGTGGCTGTGATTCCATGTTTGTCTCAGTTCGCAGGCCAAGCAGAATGTGACCTTTTAAAGGTTGCTAGACCTATATTCCTAATAACATACCCAATTCAACCATCTTTCTGGAGAGTGCATCTGAGACTGGAGAGTGCATTGTGACCCTGTCTTTTTCACAAGAGGCCTAAAGATCTAGAATACTCACCCCTATGGTTTCATTGTTTAGTGGGTAGAAAAGGTACTTCATGACCTCAATAGAACTGACAAGACACTTTAATATGAAACTTGTTGGTATTGGAAAAGGTATTTTGTTCATGCAGAGATGAGGCTATTAAGGAATATACAAGTTGTCAAAAGAAAGTAATTGTTAAAACTATTTTTTTTAACAATCTTGTTTCTTGTTCAAATTTTTAAGTGTCTTGAAACCCTTAATTTTATTTAAAAAAAAAAACACAAAGAAAATGTATTATATCACAGAAACAATGACCAACAGAAATATAACTAAATGATCAAAATTAAAATGTAAACATATTTTCCCCAAAAGTCTACAAGGAATTATCAAAGCTGTAATATTATTATTTACATTTTTATATCAACTTTTCTACAAGAAGCTCAGTAAATAAATATGCTTTCTTGGATTCTACACAATTCTATAAATGGGTCCTATTCCATTCTCTCAGTACCCAAATATATCATACCAAGAGCTAATATCTATCTTCAGTTGGCAACATAATATGTTTCTAGTGTTAAAGTAGCTGATGTTGACCCTAAATGGAAAAGTAGAATAACTGAAATGAACAATTTCTGGATGGACTTAACAAAAGACTGTAGATGGCAGAAGAAAGATTTACTGAAATTGAAGATAAATCAATAGAAAATATACAATTTGACAAACAGAAAGAAACAATACAGAAAAATGAACAGAGCTTCAGTAATGTGTGGAACAATGTCAGAACTCCAAACATGCATGTAATTGAAGACTCAGAAGGAAAAAGAAGGGAATAATGGTATATAAAAATACATGAAGATAAAACAACCACATATTTTTCAAATTTGATGAAAATCGTAAACTTACACATCTGAAAAGCTCATTCAGCTCCCTAAGCTGACTAAATATAAACAAAACTACATCTAGGTATATCATAGTCAAACTGTTAAAATTCAGAGATAGATAGAAAATCTTGAAAACAGAGGGAAAAGTGACATATTACATACAAGGGTACAATAATAGGAAGAACACCTGACCTCATATCATAGTGGAGGTCTGTAGACAATGAGACAGCATATTTAAAGTACAGAAAAAAAATTAACAAAAAATTTTATATGAAGCAAATGTCTCATTCAGAAATAAAGGCAAAATAAAAAACAGTGTCAGATAAACAAAAACTGAGAGAATGTGCTGCCAGCAGATCTGTACTACAGGAAATACTAAAGGAAGTGTTCAGGTTAAAAGAAAATAATGCCAGATAGAAATTCAACAGGAAGAGCACCAGAAATAATAGTAAATAGGTGGTAGGCAAACATAAATACACACATTTCTTCTCTTAATTAAAAATATACATATTACTGTTTAAAGCTAAAATTATAAAACTGTACATGTATTGGATATTTATAACAAATGCATATGTATGACAGAAATCTCATATATGATGAGGTAAATGAAATTATATCATAGCAAAATCACTATATTTTATGTGAAACAATACAATATTAAGTCTAAGACTATATAACAAGTTGAAGATGCATATTGTAATTCTTAAAACAAACACTAAAAAAAGCAAAGATAGTTAAAAAGCCAATAGAGGAGTTGAAATACTTAAAAATATTTAATTAAGCAAAAAGAAGGCAGGAAAGAAAAAACTAAGAATAAAATATAAGACAAAGAGCAAAATGGTAGATTTAAATCCATCTATATTGATAATGGTAATATATGAAAATGAACCAAAATTCCAATTAAAAGACAGAGACTTTCCAGACTGGATAAAAATGCAAGGCCTAACTCTATACTATATACTGACCATAAGAGTCATACTTTATATATAAAGACACATATAAGTTGAAAGAAAAAATATAAAGCTATATATATATATAAAATGAAAACACTATTAAGAAAGCAAGAATGTCTGTACTAATATCAGACTAAATAAACTTTAAGACAAGGAGTATTGCCAGGAAGACACAAAAATCACAAATGTGTGTGCACCTAATAACAAAGCCTCAAAATATAAGCAAAAACCAAAAGAACTAAAAAGAGAAATGGGCAAACAGATAATCACAGTCGGAAATCTGAAAACCTCTTTCTCAGTAATTAATAGAATAAATAGAACCAAAGATATAGAATATCTTAGCAACACCTAAGTGACATTGATAAACCACCACACCACAACTGCAGCACATAAGTGCCAATGGAATGTTCATTAAGTTGGACACACATTGGCCTAAAAAACAAGTCTTAAACATTCCAAAAGATTAAAATCTTAAAGAGTATGTTCTCTAGAGTCAATAGCATTTAATCAGACATCTGCATAAATAAAATATCTGGAAAATATTCAAGTATTTGGAAATTAAACATAATTGTAAACTCATGGAATAAACAAAACATCACAAGAAAATGAGCAAATCATTTGAAATGAAATATAATACAAATGCTATATTTAGAAATTTGTGAGAGTCAGCTAAAGCGGTACTTAGAAATTTATGTTTTCAAATGCTTATATTTATTAGAAGAAAAGAAAAAAAAAGAAGAAAAGAAACATTTAAAATTAGTGATCTAAATTTGTACCTTAAGATGTGACATACAGAAAAGATTCTACTAACGTATAAGAAACATGATTCCCCCCAAAATAAAACCCAGCCCAAATCAATAAAATACAAAATAAACAACAGAAAAGTTAAAAAGGCAAAAGTTGGTTATTTGAAAACATTACTAACATTGATAATCATCTAGTAAGACTGGCAAAAGAGAGGGAGAAAATTCAAATTATCAGTTTTAGGAATGAAGAGGGGATATAACTATAGATCTTAGAGAAATCAAAAGGATAATAAAATATTTTTTAAAACTTTACATTAATAAATTGGAAAAAATTTGGTGAAAAACAATTTAACAAAACTGACTCATAATAAAATAGAAAATTATATAAATACATATTTAGTTTTCTATTGCTGCCATAATGGATGTTTAAAACCACACCCATGTATTATTTATTGAGCCAGAAGTCTGGACATATCATGACTCAACTGGGTCCTCTGCTCACTCTGCTCAGGCCCTACAATGCCACAATCAGTGTGCTAGCTGGGCTGGGTTCTTATCTGTAGACTCTAGGGAAAATTCCTCTTTCAAATTTATTCAGGTTGTTGGCATAATTCAGTTAATTGAGGTTGGAGGACTGACATCCCTGTTTCCTTGACACCTAGCCTTCTTCATCTTCAAGCCAAGAATGCTCCTCATGTTTTGAAACTCTGACTTCTCCTTCTGCCACATTTCTCTGACTCCAACCAGAGAAAGTTTCCTCCTTTTAAGGGCTCCTGTGATTAGATTGATAATCCAGGTTAATCTCCCTATTTTAAAATCCATAATATTCATTACATCTGTAAAGTCTCTTTTTTAATGTAATATAATTTATTCACATGTTCCAGGGTTGGGCCACAGAAATATTTGGGGGGCTATAATGCCTAGCACAATATACTAAAGGGAGATAGATGGATGGATAGATAGAGATAGATACATAGATGGCAGCAATAGATATATTAGTATACCAAAGAAGTTGAATTTGTTAAAAAAAAATTCCAGGCTCCAATGTCTTTATTGGCGAATTCCATTAAACACTTTAAGAACCAAAATACATCATTCTTACATAAGAAAATCATTCAAAACAGAAAGTATTCAGAAAACAGAAGTATTCTTTTCGAATACTTCTTAGCTTGTTTTATAAGGCCAGCATAACTACAATATTATAACCTCATAAAGGCATTAAGAGAAAATGCCCAATATCCATCATGAAGTTGAATGCAAAAATATTTAACAAAATATAATCAAACTGAATCTAGCAATATATAGAAAAGACAATAACGGGGGTTTATCTAAGGAATACCAGATTAACTCAACAATCAATCCATGGAATCCAACAGAGTAAAGTAGATAAACCACACAATCACATCAATAGAAGCAGAAAAAATATTTGCTAAAATTCAACACCCATTTATGTTAAAAACAAATACTCTCAGCAAACTAGGAATCAAAAGAAATTTTTTCAGTATGATAAAATATATCTACACCAAAACAAAAAACAAGCAAACAAAAAAAGACCCCAAACCCCAAACTCTACAGCTAACCTCATACTTCATGGCAAAAGACTGAAGGCTTTTCCCCTAAGATTGGGAACAAGATAGGGACGTCTGCTGTCATCACTTCTATTCAACACCGTACAGGATGTTTTATCCTGTGCAATAAAGTATGGGAAAAAGAGGGGGTCATTGGAAAGGAAGAAGTAAGCTATCTCTATTTGCAAATGATATTATTGTTTATGTAGAAATTTCTAAGGAATCTAAGAGAACTACTAGAAATAACAAATATGGCAAGGTCTCAGGACACAAGTCACAACAAACAGATCAAAGGAAATGCAGGCTTCACCTAACTAATAACCTGAATTTAATCAAAATCAAAAATTCTGATCAAAATACACTATTTAAAATATGAATATCCTAGCCACAAACTAGGAGAAGACTAATTTGAAGATTAAATACATCCTGCAACTAAACAGTAAAAAGACAATTTGAAGAAAATTTGACTGTTTCTTATAAAGTTAAATGTACACTAACTCTTTATTCCGGCAATTGTACTTTTAGGCATTTACCCCAAAGAAATAAAAACACATTATTATAAAAAAAGACCAATACAAGAATATTTATAGCCTTATTCATAGTAACCCTGAACTAGAAATTACCTCCAAGTCCATCAACAGAACAGATTTTAAAAGTATATTACATTGATACAACAGTATAATATTCAGCAATAAAATATAATAAATTGACACATGCAAAAACGTGAATGAATCTCACACACATTATGCTGACCAAAATAAGCCAGACTCAAAAGATTACAAACTGTATGTTCTACAGAACTACATAAAGTTCTAGAACAAATGGAACTGCTTTATAGTGAAAAAAAGTAAAAAGTTTATTGTGTAGGTAGATTAACTAGGAAAAACTAGGAAAGAACTGTTTGGAGTGATTGGAAATGTTCTATATCTTTACAGTAGGGTATGTTACACAGGATATTTGTCAAAATTCATCAAATTGTCCACATTTGTGCATTTCAGTGTATATAAATATTATCTAAAAAAATGTAAATGAACAAATAAAAAAAATGTAAGGATCTATATAATTCCAAATAACTCTCAAAGATTTAATATTCAGAAGCCATAGTATCCTTGGTAATAGGCTGACCCACTAAGATGGTTCCTCCAGAACCTCTCAATCAAATTAATTAATGAAAAAGGGGGAAAATCATGGGAAAACCTTTAATCTATACAAGAACATTTTTTTCAGGTGGCCCAGCTGTTTGTATTCAGTGAGTTGGGTGTGTAAGAGCAGTCCCAAGAACATCCATTCCTCAGCCTAAAAATACAGGCTTCTTTCAATATAATGCTCAAGGAAAGAATTTCCAGTTCTAACACAAGCTTAGAGTGGCAGTGGAAAATTGTGGTTACACCATGAGGGATAAATCCACAACTTCTTGGACAGAAACAATGGAAATGGAAAGCCATTCTTATACCACAGAAGTCAACTTTTACCATAGGTTAATTCCCCTTGCTATGCTCCACCTCCCTTTGTGGAAGATAGGTAGACACTTGAAAGATTAGCCCAAATGGAGTAGAGGAAAACTTCTTGTTTTTTCTCCAAAGTCAACTAGGGATTTTCCCTGTTTCTATAAGGAATGAGGTCTAAGTTTCTATTTCTCATAAAGATAGAAAGAAGATCATTGAGGATGGATATGGCCAGGAATTCAAGAAATGCAAGAATGTCACGTACTTTCCATAGCCAAATGAAACAGTGATATTTAGACTTTTATTCTCTGTAACTTGGTTTTGTGTACAGCATGGCTGAATCCAATACCTATCTGATGGTTTTCACCTCAACTTCATCTTCAGCCTACATCTATATACTTTTTTTAATCCTCATCTTTAGCAAAGCAATCTTTTTTGGCACTCTGCTCCATGCTTTGGGTAGATATTTTTCTTTGAAGTTTCCTAAATAGTCAAATCTGCATTTATGAGATGACCCAGAAGAGCTTATGGGTAACAAAATTGAAGAGTAAGCATTTAGTCAGAGACAATGGATTCCACTTTGGCCCTATAAGAGAGTAAGAGAACCTGCAAAAAATTACAAATCCAGGAGACAGAAAGCATGTCATTTTTTAAAACATTGGCCCTTCTCAAACCTTTGCTTTGGTTTACACAAATTTATTTTATGAACAAAAGATAGTGCCAATTTTTTCTTCTTCTGAACCAAATGAATGAGTCAAATTATATCAATAGTGCCCTTATTCTTTATACCATATATTTATGTCCTCTGGGGGAATCCAAAATAACAGAGGAAATAATATGGACTGTCTAGACAGAGAAATCTGAAAATACGTAATTCTACTATGTTGAGAAAGTTATTTACTCTTGATAAGATTAAGTTATCTTGCATGTAATTAGGGTAATAGCAACCGCTGGGATTTTAAAATGTATTTATAAACATTTTCGTGATACATATATGTTGTTTTCCACACACACACACACACACACACACACACACACACACACACACACACACACACACACACTCACCCACACAAATAATGAGACCTGAATGTAAGGCATGGTGCTGAGCATAGAAAAGGCACAAGATAAACTGGGATTTGTTCAATCTGGCTCCTGAATCAAGTGACAATTTGTTCTCCAGAGTCTTGCCCTCAAGTCATGAGCACTGCTATTCCTTATTTCATTTGGCCCTCAGGATTTATGCATACACCAAATGAGAAGTCACAAATGACCATCTCCTGCATCATCACTCGGAACACTTACCAAATGCATTCCTTGTTATTTACTCACAAAAAAGCAAAAAACAAAACAAACAAACCCACCAAAAAAACACACAATGCAGATGCCAGAGACTATTTTACATTATTTTAGTAGTTACTATAAAAAATTATTATCCCTTATTTTCTGTCAATGTAGAGAAATATTTTTCAGAAAATATGCATACATCAAGGACAACTATCTTGAACAGAATACCACACTATTTATATAAGAAAATCAAGTGCTTTTTTAAAAGACTATAAAATTTTTTAAAGGCTTTTTTGATATAAGAAAATATAAGTAAATTAGAAAATCAGGAAATATAAATTAAAAAGCTCATTTTGTTTCACATCAACAAATGAACTAAATATTTTAAAAAGGAGAAAAGAATCTCTTAAAATGATGAGGTTTTGCCTGTAACTCATAGTCTAGAAAACTAGGTGAAAAATATTTTGGGCATATATACATTTGGGAATTTAAGTTTTTACATTTAAAAACTCTAGCTCAATGAAAAAATACACCTAAATATGAAAATAACTCCACCCACAAGCAAACTAATTTTATTTTACCTAATTTTCATATTAATTCTTTATTAAAGTCCTGGTTAAAATAGGGAATTATAGTACTTACTACATAGTTGGTGGACAAATGAAATAATTTAAAATACTTAAAAAAAATTTTTTTTTTTTTTGGGCAGCTGGCTGGTTCAGGATCTGAAACCATGACCTTGGGGTTATAAGGCTGCACTCTAACCAAGTGAACTAACCGGCCAGCCCAATTTCAAATATTTTTAAAGCATTAATTTCATAAAGTTCTGCAACATTTTAATGACCTTCCTGGACATTCTAAGCAACTCTTGTAAGAAAATAAAAACCAATATACAATGCAGTTAATTTTTTAGTAATTTATTTTGACAGAAAGATTTCAGAGTATATATACATAAAGTTGACTCTAAATACTAACAATCTACTTTATTATTTATTTACTTTTTAGTTTTAAAAATATTTTTATTGTATAAATTCAAGGTGCACAACATAATGTTTTGATATACATAGTAAAGTGTAACAATCTACTTCTAAAGTCTACTGTCAATGTTTACTTATAATCAAATATGATTAATTTAGCCAGTTGGTCCCTGGCAGTACCTCCAGCAATGGAAAATTTTCATAAGCCAATATATCTTGATTGCAACAGCCTGTACTTTTATTGTCTGTCCAGGTTCTTTTCACATGAGGTCTATAGTGAAAAGCTAAATCACAAACAGAGGTATCAGAAGACACACAATTGGGCCACTGTTCCCTGGAACAAATCGAATTTTCAATAACTCAAAAGGTAATATGAGGGCTTCCCTTATATAATCCTTCAACAGACAATTAAATTCTATAGATTTTGCATTTAACAGTCCAACCAGTGCATCTTAATATACATAAACCATAAAATAAAAGTAAATCAAAACATATGTTTGAAGTCCTTGATTAATGAAGAATCCAGTTGGAAAATGTTTAAGCCCAAATTAATGTCAAATATTTATATTGTTGGGTTTGGCAGCAGAGGTGGGTTCTCATGAGAGATAGCACATTCTAAATGGTGTGTTCTATTCTGTTTTCAACTCCATTCATAAAATGCCTTTCTGTTACGCAATGGGATCACTCTGCTCGGTTAATGAACACAGGCTGATGTTTAGCGTTAACCGATTACACATAAAAATGGGAAACATCGCTCATCTTTACTTAAAAACAAAACTTCAGCGAGATGTTTAGGCAGAGGCACTTTTGCACCAGGGTGGTTTGCATTTCTCAAAAACAGCAAATCTAATAGTGTGACTGACATGGCAAATTAGACATACAACACACAGGCACACCCCACAGGAAAGCTCAGAAGGGTTTTCCGAAACGGAGTAAAGCGGTTATGTGAACAGCAATAAAGGGCTGGCATAGCTCTGGGATAAGCCAAACCCCAACGTGTTTGCTATTTTCCTTGGATACTGGGACCCTAACTGACAAAAAGAGGACTTTGGCGACCCTAACATTGGCTTCCCCTTCCTTAATGTGCCCTTAACCAAGCGGAATTTGCTGTCTCCTGACTCCAGTGGAGACCTCGAAACCCCGAACCTGATCGTTCTACCTTAAATCGCTGACTCTGCACCGCGATCACAAACCTGGAAAGCCAGGAGGAAAGATCAATGGCAACACGAGATTGCCTGTTCTTCTGACTTTTGTTTGCTCGGGTTTTCATTTTAAACAGACCTCTGTTCCTCCTTAAGGAGCCTGGAAAGATAATGAGTACCCCTATCCCTTAACAAGACAGCTCCAGTCACAGCCACACGGAGGACAGAGGAACCCAACTCCGTCCCCAATCACACAGCCGCATCTCCACGAGTGGCCGCCTAGACCTTCCTTTACGTCGAGCAGTTTGTGCCTGGAGCAAGGGGAAAAGCATCTCTCTCAATTCCCCCCGAAGCCAGTCTTCCTTTATCAACCCACCTGCATGGGAGCTTCGTGTCTCATTGTTGGCAAGTGTCCTTTCTCTCTGGCTAGGACAGCGCTGGCCCGGGCGCCCGGTCAAGCGTGCACAGCCCGCGCGCCCCACGCTCCACACTCTGTACTCCGGGGGTTCGCTAACCGGCTCCAACATCAGCACCGGAGCTGTCCTCTTCTGGCGCCGCACACGCGTACTAGCCGGGAGCCCCGCGCGCTCCTGGGAGTTGTAGTCTCGCCCTGCGGATCTTCCCGGCAAACGGGCGAGCCGTGAACTACATCTCCCGGCAAGGAAGCAAGCAGTTAAACAGGCTCGCTCCTTCGGTCGGACTCGGCCGCGGAGCCTCCCTTTTCCTCCTTTGGAATTGCTCCTGGCCGTTACGTCTCAGCTTTCCTAACCTTTTTCCTCGCAAGGCGCAGGCGACAGTGACCCAGCTCATCTCAGCTGGAGATTTTTCTCGCCTTCGGGAGCAGATTGTGATTTCCCTGTTAGGGAGCACAGTGCTAATTTCCAATGCAAACCAAGCCCAAGCTGCGTTCTGGGACTCTCCGCCCTACTCCTCTCCATCCCGAATAGGGAAAGTTTAAACATTTCCATAGTTAGAGTGCGGTGGTTTTACAGTCTTATTCAACAAACGCTGGGGAGAAAGACAATGAATGGCACACACCTAAGGAAAGTGGTTTGCCCGCATAATTGCATTGAAAAGGCGCGCGCGACAACACACACACTCGCACACACCCCAAAGTCTGTGAAAGCGAGATTTCCCGCTGAGTGCGCCGACGAGCTCCCTTCCCTGCTTACCTTTCCGTACAGCTCCATCGCAACTCGAGGTCTGGAAATGCTCAAGTCCTCCGGCTACAAAGCTACGAACGAGATGAGGGTCTTACGCAGGAAGCGGGGCTACACTGAAAAGGCACAATGGAAGGGGTGGGGGTGGCGGCTGGCGGAGGGAGAAATGAGGGACGTGAGGAGGGTGGCTGATTTAGACGGATGGCTTCTTTCTTCTGGAGGGGAAGCGTGGAGTCTTCAAGTGGCAGCTGCAGGGAAAGGGCTGCAAGTCTCTCAGGAAGTGCCGGGAGCGCGACGGCGCCGGGCAGCCCCTCCCCAGGCCCTTGGCGAGGCACCTTCCACCGTCATTAGCGCGCACACAGCCGCTGGCCGCGCACTGCAGAGCGGACAGGGCACTGGGTTACTGACCCAACGCGAGACAGAAAACGAACCCTTTCGTCACCAGAGCCCAGAAGCACCCTCACAGAATGAGGTGGGAAACCTCTAAGAAGTTATCCTGTCCTTTCTTTAACACAAATCATTCCTTATGTTAGAATCGTACACCTCCCAGACTAGATCGAAAAACGGTGTTGGAATCTTCGAACTGTACTTTTGTTATACTTATCCTTTCCCATCAGTAGACTGATATGTATGATTATCCAGTTCTCCGTACCTATCTAGCGACATCCCTCTCTTCCTAAGAGTAGACCTTGATCATCCGGTAATGATCCCTGCCTCCTTATGAGGTCAACATTTTTATTTTGGAGGCAGAGTGGAAAAGGGATGATCGCGATACTGACAAGGACACATGGAAGAGACGACTTGAATTAGCTTTAAACTTCACTGCGTTCGACAAAGCGGAAGGGAGGTTCTGAAACTTAAATGTACTTGAAAATCTCTTGGGGAGGGGCTGGTGTTAAAATTCATATTCTCAAGCCATGTATAGAGATTCTGATTCACCAGATCTGATCAGAGGTTCGAGAATTATCGTCTTAAGCAAACATCCCAGCAATTCTGATTCAAGTGGTTCCTTTGCCATACTTTGGGAAACACTGACAAAAGAATTTATACGTAAGACTTTTTCAAAGATAAAAACCTAAAAAAATGTCACGGTATAAACTCGATAATGCAACAGCCATGTACTGGGAACTTACCATATTCAAACTGTACTACTCCGTTTAGATTTTTTAGATATCTATGATCTGTCTTTAAATCATGTAATTAGTGAAAATGTAATGCGATATCACGTAGGTAAATAGTTTTTGTAACTACTCGGAAAATTTAAGAATGCTCAACTCATAATTGAGGGTTATGCGATGGTTAGAGATATCTCGTTTAAATTAGCTAAAAACAAATAAATTTAAAAGGGAAAAGGGAAACCAGTATCAATATGTTTCACGGTAGCAGTTTATCAGAAGTCAGACTAAAGCAAATTTTTTTATTGACATATCTAAGGGTGCATCTCTCTACGAATTTTTTTCAAGAGATACCAGCAAAATAATACTGACACTTAAATGTATAAAATTTATAAAATTGTTTGGCATTTAATAATATTTGCACAGCTACTTAGAGCCTGTCTTTCTTCAGAACAATTTCCTGTAACTTTTGGACTATTAACACCTTCCAAAATTCTCAGAATTCAAAGAGTTCGATATAGAACATATTTAAATATTACAAATATTTAACTTAAAAATTTACTGTTCTTTGGGATGTTTATCCCTTCTTAACATTTCACTAAAATGATATAAGAGGGTACTTCAACAACTCTGTAGAAAAATAGAATTTAAAGGTCATATGAATCTCTCCATGAACTTTCTGAAGTACTCTTGTATGCCTTAAGTTTTTTTAGTATGCCTTTTATTTGTGGAAGAGCCCGTGAAAATTGAATATAAAAAGCTAGAGTTATGAAAGGTTTTGGGGAACTTAGTTCTTTCCTCTTATAATGCCTTAGTTGAGTATTTAAGTGGGTAGAGGAGGGGATAAAGCTAGTCAGGAATCAATTAAACAAACAAAAGTGTTCTGAAGCTAACCATCTACCTAAAGTTAGAGCAGGAGCACTTTAGCTTTGCTTGAAATCAGACTACCATCTGTGAATGAATTTCTTTCCTGATGTCACCAAATGACTGCTGGAGCTCCAGCTCTTGCATCCACACTGCAGCCAGGAGGAAGAAGGAGGGAAGAATGCAGAAAGGTATTGCCCCATCCATTTACGTACACCACTGCTCTTATATTTCAGTGCCTAAAACTTAATCTCACAACCATACCTATTACAAGGGAGGCTGGAAAAATGTCTTAATAAAATGAGTGACCATGTGCCCAGGTGAAAATCAGAAACTCTGCTTCAAAGAAGAAGGGAAGAGCAGGTGTTGGGAGACAGCTGGCAGTCTGCCACAAGACATTGAGGGACTTGCAAGATAAAGCTTCCTGCTTTTTATCCCCTTTGCAATTGTACTGAAATGTGAATGTCTAATTATCTAAAAATGTACCTATTCCTAGAGATTTCTGTAATTTAACAGAAATCAAAGTCTTAAAATCAAGGAGTCACCCAAAAGTTGGAATTTTATGGCCCATCTTGAGGAAACAGAGAAAGAGAAAAGCCTTCTCCACTTACATATGAACCTTGGGTTAGGAATTGTCATTAAAAAAGAAGAATACAGTTAATAAAAAGAAAAGGGGTCACCAGTGAATGTCAAGGAATATATGACATGAACATCCCACCATAGTAGAATGTAGAGCAGGCCCAAAGGACCTAAGGACCAGCGAAGTCTGTGTGACCATTAGAGACATAGCTGGGATGAGAACCATTACATCTTTTAATCTTCAGGTTCACTTTTCTTTTCACTGCCTCACATTGCTCTTCATTAGTGATTAGTTTTTTGCTACCCTGTGTTTACCTCCTATTTACTAACATTCACTTTATTGTCTACTTAGTGTATTATTCACTTTGCTGTTATCAGTCCCTGTCTGTATCAGCTCTATTGTTTAATTTGGCCATTTGGCTAAAACAGAGCCAAGAACAGGATAATTAATTATTAATTAACAATAATAATGTTGGCTAAATAAAAAATAGCAATAGATATTTTGTAATCACTCCTGTTATTATCTCTGTTAGGACTTCTGTTGAAAAATAAAATTACTGAGACTTGGTGTGAGGGATAAGGATGCCCATGGAGATTCACTTCCTCCCTCAAGCAAGCCTTATTCAAATTCCCAGTTCCAGATCCCTAATCTTAGGTATTTCTGGGACCATCTCCAATCGAGTGGGAGGTTTTTCTTCTCTGACCCCTATTACCTTTGTCTGACTCACTGTATTAGGGTTGGCTTTAATTCCAACTTTATGCAGCATTCATACCAAGAAATGCTATTGATTGTCTAGTGTTCCCTTTAAAAGAACTTAAATATTCCCATGGCAGTATTGATTTTTCTAAATTAAAAGGAAAAATTATTTGAACTCATTCTGGCTCATGATGTTTCCCACATTACAAATAATCAATATAAATAAGGTGCTTTCTAAAAAATAAATTAATGCACTTTAACTGAATGTAAAGAAAATGATGCTTTCTTTCTATAATCTAATTATGAGACTATTAATGGTAGCTACCCTTTCTGTACCATCTACTCAGTAGTAGGCACTTTATTTATATTATTTAATAACCAATAATGTTTCAAGGCTGTATTAACTTCATTTTACAAAGAAGAAAACTAATAAAGAGGTTAAGGAGAGGTTAAATATTTTGCTTATGGAATCCTAGCTAGTAAGATGTTGGGCCAAAATTTAAAGATCAGCATCACCTGATTCTAAAGACCAGACTCCTACCTATAATTTTTCTTAGGAAAGTTGATATTACTTAAAAATAATATATTTTAAATATATTACAAAAAGTTTTACTGGACTGTGTTATTTTGTTGACCTTGCTTGGAAACTTATAGCCCTATCATGAAATTATAGTTACTTATAACTGTTAGTATAACATCTTTTAATTTGAAAACTATCAACACTTTAAGATAAATATCAATTTCCTAGGTATTTACTAGAAATATTATTAAAAAGTCTTGTATCAAATTCAGAGTTTTGGTGAAGTGCATATACAGGCATTACCTTGGAGATATTAGAGGTTTTGTTTCAGACCACAGCAATTCAGCGAATATTGTAATGAAGCAAGTCACACAAATTTTTTGTTTCCCAGTTCATATAAAAGTTATGTTTACACTACAGTGTAATCTATTCACTCTACAGTAGCACAATCTGTAGAAAAACAATGTACGTACCCTAATTTAAAAATATTTTAGTGCTTAAAATTGCTAATGATCATTTGAGCCTTCAGTGCTGGTGGAAGGTCTTGCCTTTCGATGCTGATGGCTGCTGACTGGTCAGAGTGGTGTATGCGGAAGGTTGGGGCAGCTGTGTCAATTTCTTAAAATAAGACAGCAATAAAGTTTGCTGCATCGATTGACTATTCCTTTTACGAAAGATTTCTCTGTAACATGCGATGATGTTTGATAGCATTTTACCCATAGTAGAACTTCTTTCAAAATTGAAGTCAATCCTCTCAAACCCTGCTGCTGCTTTATGAACTAAATTTATGTAATATCCTAAATCCTTAGTTGTCTGAGCTAAACTTACTTCTCAGAGCCAACTCCAGCTAAAAAGAATGAGCTTCATAATAAACATCTGTATCCTGAACTTCCATTGCATTTAAACAAGCCAGACTAGTAAACTTAGAAGAGATCTTGTGATAATGTAGCTTCCATTTTATCAGTAAGAAATTAGATCCCAGAAAAGTGAAATAACCTGCCTAAAGCCCCACAGATTATTCAATGCCGTTACAAATATTGGAATGAAGACAAATAATCTGAAAGTATATTTCAATTTATTAATATAATCATATTTTATGTGTATCAATAATTTTATTGAGTTATATTTAGGTATATCCATTATCATGTAAAGTGGAGAGTCAAAAAGGATAAGACACCATTCCATCCTCATCCTCAAGGGGGCTTCAAACTAGTTCAGGATACCAGATACACAAACAGGTAACAGATAACAACACAAGACATCCTCGAAGGCAGAGATAACGCAAAGATATGCCTGATTAGCTGCCTGTCCACTGTTATCATCAGTAACTGCTTTAAAGATTTATAGGAGAGAGTAATCAGTTCAAGGATATTCTATGGAGAAGTAAATTATGCCTTTAGATAAGTTTAAGAACTTCATCTGATGGTAAATATAGAATGAAAGACATAGTCTAAGAGACCTTCAAAGGAACTTAAGGATTATTCAGTTCTTCTTTCTTAATTTACAGATAAAGAAATCAAGGCCCAATGATGAGTAACAACTCACCTAACATCACACATTAGTAACAAAGCCAGGACTAATGTACAATTCATGTGACTTCAAGTTCGGAGTTCTTTGTAAATATACACATTTTAACCGTCACTACTTTGGACTTGAACGCTTATTTGCTGTCTCATAACTTGACCATACTTTAGCTCAAAATGAAATTACCACACATTAAATCAGAAGTCTAAAACCTCATCCAGAAAGATATGAGACCTGATGGTTATCTCTCCTTTGCTGATTGAGAAACAGGGTATAAGATCTAAGGAGAGCTGAAGTACAGTAATTTCCTATTTAAATTTTTGACACGTTAATTAAGCTACAGAACCATAGTTTTATTATTTTTCTAATGAATTTGTCCCAAGTCCTCTCATGTTAAGATGGTCAAAAAATTCAGTATCAACTGATTTGGCAAAAATGGTGTAGAGTTTCTCCCTCCTTTCCCCTTGGATTGCACAAGAACACTGAAGCATAGGCTGAACAAAAAAATATTCCTGTTTACTGCATCTCTGATGGCTGCTAATGCTGCTCTTTTTCAAGTGAACATGGCCCCTTTGCAAGCAGGATGCTCCATTCTCCCCATGCCTAGCTAAGCCACAGATATCCTGATCAAAGTCCCAAGTCCACAGGCACATAGTGTATCAGTTAGTTTTGCTGTACAACAAACATCCTCAAAACTGATTGATGTAAACAGCAACTATTTTCATTTTTTTACTTACTTATTTTATATATATATTTAAAGTTTTGAAGATTTTTTTATTGGTTATGAATATTTATGAGATATAAAGCTGATTGTCACCCCTCAAGCCCAAGATGTGCAGGCAAGATCCATACTGGCAGCATTCCCATTATTAAAAATTGCAATTATACCCCGTGTCCTCCACCTAATTATCCCCAACCTCCCTACCCCTTCCCCTTTCCCCCTGACTCCACTGTGTTCCCACTGAGATACCACCTCACCCCAGTTAGACTGGCTAAAATCAAAAAGATGGTGAATAACAAATGCTGGCAAGGGTATGGAGAGAAGGGAACACTCCTGCACCATTGGTGGGACTGTAAATTAGTACAACCACTATGGAAAACAGTATGGAGGTTTCTCAAACAACTATAGATGGATCTTCCATATGATCCAGCAATCCCACTTCTGGGTATATACCCAGAAGAATGGAAATCATCATGTCGAAGGGATACCTGCACTTCCACGTTCACCGCAGCTCTATTTACAATAGCCAAGATATGGAACATACCTAATGTTCATCAATGGATGATTGGATTAAAAAAAAAACTGTGGTATATATATACACCACGAATACTACTCTGCCATAAAAAAGAATGAAATTCTCCCATTTGCAACAACATGGATGAGCTTGGAGAAACTTATGTTGAGTGAAATGAGCAAAACACAGAGGGATAAATACTACATGTACTCACTCATAAGTGGGAGCCAAGAGAGAAAGAAGGAAGGAAAGAAAGACCACAGTGGTGCGTTGGACTTGCAGAGGGAGAGAACATACCTTGGGAGCAACCACTTTTAGCTCATGATTCTGTGAGTTGACAGTTGGGACTGGGCTTTGCTGAGCAGCTCCTGTGTCTTGGTTGGGATCACATGTGCACTTGCTGTCTGCTGTGAGTCAGCCACACAGGTCTGCTTCTTGCAGGTTGTCCGGCTGTTGACAGGGGCAGGGTCGCATGCCTCTGATCTTCCAGCAGGCTATCTCATGTTTCTACACCTTGCAGCTTTATAGAGTTCCAAGAGAAAAAGAAACTCACAAGGCCTCCTGAGGCCTAGATTCAGAACTGGCGTAGCATCATTTCTGCTGCATGATATGGGCCAAAAGAAGTCACAGTTCAGCTCAGCTTCAAAACACAGAGCAACAGACTTCAGTTCTTGATGTGGGGAGCTGCACAGTCATAGTCCAAAAGTACTTGGGTACAGGAATGTATGGAAAATGTAGCCATTGTTGCAACCGAACACACACAGACAGGCATCCCTGTGGAGGTTCTACCGCTTCAGAAGTCTGTGTCTTGGTAAGCCTGCCTCTGCTGCTCGAGGAATCATAAAGCCCACCATCACTTTGCTGTGGGGGTTCTATCAGCATCATAGGGCCTCTTTTCAATCCTCAGAGTACCGCTGCTGATTAGTTTTCCATCTGAGAAATCCAGTGTAATTATTTACATCAACCTAAGCCTCTAATAACAAAGACTTGTCCAGGAATTTCCCTGCAGAGCACCCTCAGCAGCTGATTTCTTCTCCTTCTGGCTGTTAACTACCCTGGAAAAATGAGGAAGATGAGCATTCCTCAACAGAAGGATTCACAGTCCTATACACTCTTACTGCCAAGAGAGAAAATCTTTTATTTTTCCATAATCATCCTAGGGGAATAAAAGAGACTCAATCATTTCTCAATAGCTATTCTGTCACATTAAATTCTCAGTTAATCTCCCTGCAACAAAAGTTATTAAAAAACTTGAGCTAGAAATATTATCATTTCCAAAGCAAATTTTTGTTAGCAATATTTTATCTACAAAGGCATTATCTATGTCAAATAAATCTGACCTCTCAGAACTCATTTTTTTCTTCAATCTGTTCTCTTCACTTTCTCGTAGTCTGAGTATACACGTGTTCTGAAAGGAGGAAGAGCCTATCACTATAAAGCATGCATTTAACTCTAGTTAAAACAGTTATAGTTGAAGTACGCTTTTCTTTATATTGATGTGACTTTTCAGAAGATGTATTTTCTTGATTTTATTTGCTAATACCTGCTACATAAATAATGGTTTTTCATTATAATACAAAGTCCTCTTCAAGGAGAAGTTTATTAAACTAGTAAAAGTCGCATTAAGCACAGATTCCATAGTACCATGACACTAATCTATGTCTTTAAGAAGCCCAGAGTAGAAGGAGATGGAGAGTGAGAGAGCTGTATTTATCCATGACTCACTTTATGCTAGGGATTGTGCTGGACATTTCACATAGTAAAGCTGGCATGGTAAAACTGAATAATTTGTAGCGAACTTAATAAAAGGACTATTTACAGAACCATGGGTAGTGTTGGTGGAAACAGACAGGGAGATTATGGTACCTTGGGACTACAAGCAGTAAGGAACCACTGAGAAGTTCTAGCCAGAAGGATCAAAGTCCAGGAAAAGAGCATTTACTGCAACCAGGAGAAATAGCTGTTGAAGGTGGAGTCTGCAGAGGAAGGAAATAACCAGCCTTCCCACCCACTGTCATTCACTGGCCCCCCATTGGCAGAACCCAATCAGAATCCAAGACCATGAAGCCTGTTGATGCAGTACAGGTACTTGACCTAACACAGAGCAGTGTACAGAAGGTTGGAGAGGGAGATATTAGCATATTCCCCCATTTTAAAGAGGAAGAAATTGGGAGTCAAAGAAAGTCATTTTTATAAGTCATAGAAGTAAAACACAATGTAAACTCAGATCTTTCTAGGTCTCTTTGCATTATATGTGTTAACTAACCTATAAGTTTGGTAAAGAGAAAAATATATACATATTTTCACCATAAGAAGTATTTTCCATAATTCCAGCTCTGTTCCCTGCACTTAACTTTCACGTGCATATCATCTCCAGGACTACAAAGTGGGGACGATTACTTATATCCTCACATTTAAACCAGACCCTTGAGTAATCTCGATATACCGTCTCTCTGTCATCTACTTTGATTATTGTTTGAAAAATTCCACTACCCAGTGCTTTAATTCACAAGTGAACAAATATTTATGAATTGCTTACTATGTACCACAACTGTTTTTGACACTGTAGAGGATGCAAGTGATAATCAAATGGCCTTCAAAAATTCATGGAAAGATTCATGCCTTTTCATTCCATTTTTCCACAAACTTTTTGTAGTACCTTCATATAGATATGGTCTGTATCTTTAAGTGCCTATAATATTAGTTTTTTTGTTTGTTTATTTGCCTGTTTGCTTTTAAAGGCACTATATGCTCCAGGAAACGAAGGGTCATGTCTGACTTGCTCTCTACTTTTTAATCAGTACTTGACAGAGTGCCTAGCACGTAGTAGGTGCTCAACAAATATTGATGAATTAATGAATAATTATGAATTATAAAATACTGGAAATCAAATACAGTGATGCTTAAATGTGTGGCACACACAGCAATCAGTAAGGAGGCTTGGGAGGATGAAAATCAGGGAGGATTACCAAAGACTGAGGAAGCTTTGTTACAAATGGAGATGTCCAGAGGAGCTTTGAAAGATGCCTGGAGTTTAATAGAAATGGGAAGGGCATTTGAGTACTTTAGGCTTGAGAGAGGAAATGGCTCAGGTGACTAGATTTTTCCCATAGGAAATCAGGGGAAACATGATAAAAGGGAGAAGCCTGTTTGGGAGGAATCCACTATGCTCCTTCTGGTGCCTTCTGTCTCTCTTTCATTTCTTCTCTTCCTTCCACTCCAGAGTGCTTCCTTTCCCTAGCAACATCTGCTGTTTTAGGTCTCATGATATTCAGGAAAGCCTGCCTGTCTAGCCTCCTCTTTCAGCGTAAGGCTTTGTTTGGTGGCTTCTAGCACTATATTAAAGATTTATTTGTTTGTATTAAGATCTCATCTTAGCTGTTACTCCTCTGAAATGTTTTTCTCAACTCTTCCAGGCTCCAGGTATATTCCTCTCTGCTCCTATAAATGCATAAAGTTTCTGCCATGACAGCACTTACTGGGGTGCATTGAAGTGGTTTAGATTTTCGCCTCTCTCCCTACAGTAAGTGGCAAGAGGTCTTCAACTGTCTTACTCTTGCCATATGATGCTATGAACAGCTGGGAGTTACCAATAAGCTATATGGAGGATTCTAGGCCACCTTATGAATAGAATTCTACTTATCTCTTTTCAAATGCTGTACTTCAAGCCAATGAAGATGCTTTTTTTTTGCTAAGTTGGTTTGGGAAATAAGATAACCAACCATCATGGTATACTGAGGACTGAGGGTTTCTTGGGACTTGGAATATTCAGTGCTAAATTCAGGAAAGTCTCAGGCAAACAAGAGCAATTTGGTCCCATCCTACTAGAAAATAAAAAGCAAGTAATAATAAGCTTCCTCTACGCGCTATGCCATGCCTATAAATCCTAGCCAAGGTTGTGTTAGAGCTACAAAAAGTAATTTCTGATTCTGCTTTTTCATCCTTTAACTAGTAGAACATTATGTCTTAGTGGGAAAGCCACTACTCTGTGAATACTATCCAATCAAGGCTGAGGATTCTTAGACCCTGTCAATTTATATTGCTTTTGGCATGCCATAATAATTAGTTTTTTCAGTCACTCTTGCCCTGTGATATAACTGACTGTAAGAACTTTCAATCAAGGCATTTTCATTTTAGATGTTTCATTATAGATAGATTCATTGTAAGTGTTTTTGTGGTTTTGGTTGTTCTTAACTCTCAGAAGCTACTTGAAGGAGAATTACTTTCATCCCTCAAGAGGAGATACTGGGTTAGAACACAGAATTCATGCCTAAGCACTTCAGTGCTATTTGAACTGAACCAAAGTGAACTGAATTTTGGTTCAACCCACTCCATTATTTCTTTACTGAGTTCCTTGTTTTAACTTGTAGAAAAATGGGTTGGTGGGTGATAAAACAAAGATAAAAAATTATGCAACATTTTGAGGAACTGATTTTCTTATTCATAAAATGAAGTAGATGGAATATACAATATTGGAAGTACTCTCAAGTGTAACACTCGAAGCCAGGAGAGTTGCAGCTACTTAGCTCTCTCATTAGCTTGGAACCCATGAAATGAATATACATTTAATTCAGGCAGCTCAAGTGATTTTTCTGGAACATCAGAGATAAATGTGTATACACAAGAAAAAGTTTTGCCCCCTGTGAACTTTATGTTTTAAGTGCACATGAATGATTGGGGCCTAGACTGCTGGTTTATGTGCTGTCTCATTGTTATGGACCACAGAGACAAATCACACAAAGGCAAGCCTAAGTCAATGTTTTTAGGCAGAGTTCTACCAGTGCACTTAATAGCTGGCTTTTGGGGAGAGTTTACTAAGCTTTGTACAAGTGCTTTTTTTTTTTTTTTTTTTACCATTTTCTTCTCATATGAAATCCACAGTGTAGATATTATGATGGTCCTTGTTTATAGATGAGAAAATCAACTGAGGCATGTGAAGTTTAAGAAGCTTGCTTTTTTTGTAAGCAAAAATGTAAGGGTTTCAATCTAGGTGGTCTGACCCCAGAACTGTATGTTTGCTTACTATGTCACAGGCCTTTCATAGGTGTGAACAAGTATACCTGCCCTTGGAGAAATGGTCTGCAGGACAGTTATTGAAGTTCTTAAGTAACTCCCTGTAACATCAGAGAGGTAGATTTGGTATTTTGTTTCAACTTCAGAATTTCTCAGTTCCTGAATGTTTAAAAAATTACTGCCAAGCCAGCATACAAATTGCCAGTTGTCCTAATTAGGTGCATATTCAGAAATAAAATCTGGTAGTTTCCTTGCCCAAGAATCTCAGTCCTGATTTCCACAGCCTAAACTTTGAATTAAGAAAGTGATCAATGAAAAGATAATGACAATAGGAATAGAATGTGAAATAAGAACTTTAAAGGAGAAAAATATGTATTTCTTTATTTAAAAGGATAATATTTTCTGAGATATATTTGGGTCATGGTCTTACATCCATGGAGCCCACATGTTCCTTTTTAACATTATGTTTCTTACTTTCAAATGAAATACTTTCTTTTTGATAATTCTGTAACAGTGCACCCAAATTATTTCAAAGTGAAATGTGTATCATAAAACTTCAGAAGAAAAGTAAAGTAATAAAGTAATGATAGCTTATATCTTTGTAGTAACAATGATATAAGCATTATTGTTATAATTCCCATTTCATAGATGAGGAAGCAAAACCAAAAGTAAAGTGAATTTCTTAGGGTCACATGTCAAGAAAATAGAAGACCCCAAAGTGGAACCCAGTTTTACAAAAAAAGCAATGATTTACATGATGCATAATAGCCATCCAAGGTGAGCGACCTGGTCATCACTCCAGCACTTGTGTTGCTATGGGAACCAAGCAGTTAGAACCTTGGAGAAATAAATGTCACCACTAAAAGGAAGTCACTCCTGTAACCATGAGCATTCACCAAGACCCTGAGGCTCCCTTCCTAGTAACATCAGCCTCCAATATCCAGTCCTAAATCTGCATATTGTTTTCATCGATGCTGGAATTATTCTGGGTTGGTTGAACTCATCTAGACAAGAAAATATTGCTTATGAAGAATTTCTAAGCAGAGTGATATGCTTTATGGCAGGATGGTCCTGCCTGCCTGAAATAGAACTCTGATTGCTATCATTAATAAAATAATAAGAGGAATACTCTCTTATCCATGGGGATATTTGCCATTTACAAATCACTTTCATACTTACCTGGTCATTGAGTCTCAAGGCAACTTCTATTGCATTAAGCTCTGAATTACAATGTTGTTTCTCATTAATTCCCTTGTAAGTGATGGTTAAAATCATGTTAGTAATTTGAAGGTTCCAAAATAATATCCCCATATTTTAACTTAGTGGCACCAGTAGAGTCTGGAACTAAAGCAGAAAAATAATCACTAGGGTTAACATTTATTTATTATTTTGTTTTTAGAAGGAACTACACTCTTTCTGTCAAAAAGCTAGTGAGTTCCTAGATAAATCATGATGCTTGCTGTCAATAGTCAAAAGGCCAATTTCATACTCAGAAAAACCAATATAAAAAACCCAAAATGTCATTGAGATCATGGATGATAAAAATTTACTAAGTAGCTATTTACTGAGAATCAGCAGGTATTGAAAGCTGATTTTATAGTGTCAAAAGAACTTAATGCTACTCCATTTTCAGAGGAAAAGACGTTGATTAGCCTCTTGGTTTCTGTGAGCCTTTATTTTTCCTGATTGTAATAGAGGGTCAGGCTACATCATAGAGCTTTTTTCTCCCCAGGTTAAATAACAGGATGCATGTGTGTGAAAGTGCTGTTCAACCCGTAAAGCACATGCTAGCTAGATCACATTAGTATAGAAAGGAAGCACATCCACAACTGGAAATATTTTGATATCTTTGGATCCCAACTGATGCTCACATCCACACACAAACTGTGGAGAAAAACAACCCTAAGGAAGGTCATCATCTAAGTCATGTTTTCTAACCTGATTTAAAACTAGGATCTGCTGTCCGACCCCGGGGCTCACTCGGGACAGTGCGGCGCTGGGAGCGCCAAGGCCGCGGGTTCGGATCCTATATAGGGATGGCCGGTGCACTCACTGGCTCAGCGTAGTGCGGGCGACACCAAGCCAAGGGTTACGATCCCCTTACCGGTCACACACACAAAAATAAATAAAATAAAAATAAAACTAGCACCTGCTATTTAAGGGCTTCCCTTCTCTTCCTCACGTTGCATTAAGTTAAGGTTGCTCTGCGCTATATTCTGGTTTCTTTCCTGCTCTCTCTCTGCTGTCTCCCAGGGAATCTCATCCACACCGTGGCTTCAATTTCCATTGATACAATGATGCCTCCCAGATCCATATTTTCAGCCCAGATCTTCTCCTATCCTTTAGGCTGGCATGGCCAACTGCCTCTGGATATCTCCATCTGTGTTCCCATACACACCTCAAACACAGCTGATCGAATTCTCCTCCTCTGCTTCACATTTGCTCCTTTTTCTGTGTTCCCCATCTCTGCGAATGGTCCCATCATCCACCTACTTCCTTGGGTCAGAAATCTTGGCTCGACACTGACTTTTCAATCTCTATCATTCCTTAAATGCAATAAATCACCAAGTATGGTTCACTCCACTATTAAAATTCTTCTCTCCATTTCCATTGCTTTCACCCAGACTAGGTCACCATCATTAGTCACTTGAATTATTTCTTATAGTCCCCAACTTCCATTTTCCCCCAATCCATTCTCCACGTTGTATCCTGAATGATCTTCTTCAAATTCAAAATTGATCAAGTGTAAGCAGGCTCCATAGCTCAGTGGTTAGAGCACTGGTCTTGTAAAATTGATCAAGTGTTCCCTATAATTAAAACCCTTAAATGGCATCCCCATGCCAAGCAACTTAACACAACTCACAAGGCCTTCGTGATCTAGATTCTGCTTATTCCCAGAGTCTTCCTCCCTTGTCACCCCACCTTCACTCCCTATGCACCAGCTTTGCAGAATCTCTCCCCGTCTTCCATTGTGCCATGCTTCCTCTTGCCTGTGGACTTTAGCACAAGGTAGGTCTTCTACTTGAAATACTTTATCACCATCCTTCCTACAACACATGTGCATGCACGCACACAGATGCTCACAGATTACTTTCTTAATTCAAACTTAATTTTTTAACTCTCATATTAAACTTTCTATCCTCTGGGAAACTTTCCTTACCCATACTACCCATACCTAGTGTTGGCTAGGTATCCCCCATTTATTCTCTGTACTTCTACCATAATAAAATTATTATTAGTTTTTTATTTATGTCCCTCTCATCTCACCCTATTTATTTATTTTTAATTGAAACATAATTGATTGCACATGTCTGTAGAGTACAGTGTTGTTCCATCGTAAAATTATATTGTAACCACTTAGTTACTTCCATGACATCTCCACTAATCCATGCAATTGGTAAGGACAAGGCCTGTGTCTGTCTTGTGTCTTGTCTTGTTTATCCCTGTTTCTTCATGTATCGTCAGGGTTCGACCAGAAAAACAGAACCAGTAGGAGATATATATTAAGAGATTTCTTGCAAAGAATTGGCCTGTGTGGTTGTGCGGACTGCCTGGACAAGTCTAAAATCTGTAGGGCTGGCCCTCAGGAAGAGCTTAGACATGAACTCTTGGACATAAGTTGAACTATAGTCTTCAGACAGAATTTCTTCTTCAGGGAAGCCTTAGCTTTCCTCCTAGGGCCTTTCAACTGGTCAGATCAGGCCCCCTCCGATTAGTTTGGATAATTTCGCTTACTTAACATTAACTGATTATGAACTTTAATCACATCTACAAAATACTTTCACAGCAGCAACACAGATTAATGTTTGATTGAATAACTGGGTACATTTAGGCTAGCCAAGTTGACAAATAAAATTGTCCATCATACCCAGTACCTAGCACAAGGTAGGCACTTTAAAATATTTATTTTAAAAATTTAAAATATTTATTATTTTAAATTAATGGATGCATGAACTGTTTTGTTCAGTAAGGGCACCACAGGATACATCTGAAGTATTCCACTTTATACTACTAAATTTATCACTATCATATTATTTATGTTTCTTGCTAATCAAAGTTTGTGTATTTTACTTTTTGGTACATTTGAAAAGAAAAAAATTGCATGCTTTGTGCTATTTATAAGCCCTCAAATTCCTTCAGAGAGAATCAACTCTCATCACTCAGTGTAACAGACTTAGAGCTTCTTGAGGTCAGGACCGTGTGTTGTTGTCTGTGGGCTCTCTCAGCCCTGCACAGTGTGTGTGCAGTAACGGTTCCTGAGTAATCTGTCCGAGACAGATGTGCTCAAAAGAACTAAAACTACTAGGATTTTTTTTGAAGATAGACCTATAGCATTTTGCATCGCATTTATAAATACTTTTCATTGATCTTGGACTTAAATGAAGTGAAAATATACATTTGGGGGCAAATGAAAGATTTTCTTCAGCATCCATGAAATATAGGATTCTATGGTAAAATTAATAAATGGGAAATAATGCTTAAGTAGTCATTTTCTCTCTTATTAGCTAGTGCAACAACTATTCCAAGTTTTCAATAGCCCACTTTATTTTTATTTGTGTGTGTCTGTGTGTGTATATATATATAAATAATACATATATATTACAATACTGTAAATACAATGTTATGGTCAATCAGCTAGAATAAAAAATGCTGTTAACATTACACATTCTTTGAATATAGTCAGAAGAAGAGGGAAGGAAAATTAGTGTTTTTCATCAATTCTAAGATGCCATCAACTGTAAGAAACACCATTATTTTATTTATCATTAAGAAAAAAAACTCTGCCAATCAGCCATGACTTCCTATCAACTACAAGTTGCATCTTAATTTCAGATATGTTAAAATGCTAAAAAAAAAAGCCCCAAACCCCACAAAAGCAAACTGAGGTATCATCATATTATGTTCATCACGTGGCCATTTTTTTTTTCTATATCAGTGGTAGAGAAGGGCCCCTATTTCATTAATTTCCAAAGGATCTATCTATTCTAACTTTGAGGTAAGGTTGTTGCTATGGACGCCATAAACTTACCTATAACACTGAAGGTGCATTTTGTTTCAGAGCAATTAACATGCGTTTTTCTTTCCTGGGAGGCGTAAAGATTAGTGGTCTAGAGGATATGCACTATAGCCAGACCACCAAAACTTGGTTCTTCCCTTTCTGGCTACAAATTAACTAATCTTTCTTTGCCTTGGTTTCTTTGGAAAATGGGGATGACAATAACACTGTAATGTATAACTCATGTTATTGATGATTCAATGAGTTTGCATAGGTAATAGGCTTAGGAAGTGTCTGATACATAGCATGTACCAATAAATGCCAGCTTTTATTTATTATCACTGTTGATTCTCAGAGAGGATGAAAAACTTTAAATTTTTTTTTCTTTTTCTTATGTTGCTACTGTAACCTCCAAACACACAGAACTAGTGAAGAAAAACTGGCTTTCTCAAATCTGACCACATAGAACAATTCCTGTCAACACTAGCTGCTATCGTGCTATGTCCTGATAGGAACTCAGAGGACGAATTCATTTGACCATGCCATTACTATGGCAATAACAGATTATTATTATTATTATTATTATTATTATTATTATTATTACTGCTTCCCCCTCAGCTTCTTAAATCTCAGTATTTTTATAGCATTTCTCCAATGTTGGCCAAGAAGCACTCATTAGAAGAAATGTTATCTGAACTATCTACAGCATTATTTTTTTTCTGTTTACTCCCTGAGAGTGAAACTTGGTACACAGAGATGGGCTATTGGACTAATGGCATGCAGTGTGATTCAAGGGAAAGGGCATGATCTTTGTAATCAGACCACTGGGAGTTGTAATCCTGATTCCATTCATGTGTTAGCTTTGTGACCTTGGGTAAGTTATTTAACTTCTCTGAATCCTGATTTGGGGTAATGTTTTTATTTGGTATAATTTCAAACTTACAGAAAAGTTGCAAGAAGCATGCAAAGAAATCTCATGTACCCTTTATCTCAATTCACTGATTAACGCTTTCACATTTGCTTTATGATTCTCTGTGTGGGTATGTGTATGTATATATTTATAGATATTTTTTCTGAATCATTTGAGAGTAGATAAGAATATTCTCTTACATAACCAAAGTACATGTATCAAATTTAGGAAAGTTAGCATTGATATAACTCTATTACCTAATTAAAAGGTCATATTCAAAATTCACCAACTGTCCTAATAATGTCCTTTATAGCTTTTTTTCCCAGTCCTGAATCCATTTTGTTGGATTCATTTTGTTTAGTTGTCATGTCTCCTTCATCTTCTTGAATCAGATTTTCATTAACTTTTTTGATCTTGACATTTTTGAAGAAAACAGGCTAGTAATTTTGTAAAATGTCCCTCAGTTTGGATTTATCTGAGGCTTCCTTATAATTTGATTCAGGTTAGGCAGCATGGGCATGAATAGTACCCAGGTATATGTGCTTGTGACGTCACATCGGGGGTGTGAGAAGTCCATTTCTTTCAGCACCAGCAATGTTAACTTTGATCATTGGTTAAGGTTTTTACGCTGCACAGTTACTATTCCCCCCTTTGTAATTAATAAGTAATATATGGCAATATACTTTTCTGGGATATGTGGAGATATACTATTTTTCATCAGATATTCATCAACTAGGTTTAGAGTCTATTGATTCTTGCTGGATCAACTATGGTAGGAACAAAATAGTGACTTTTTAAAAATGATAACTTTTAAAATTCCATCATTACCTCTACATTTATGCATTGGACTGTATTATAAGGAAAAACTTTCTCCTCTCCCATTTACGTATTTATTTATTTAATATCAGTATGGGTTTAGTATTCTTTTACTGAATGGGTTGTAACCCATTATTATCATTATTTACTTTGATATCTTTTAACCTAGAACTAATTTTGAAGGCCATAATTTTCAAAGGAAATTTGAAACTAACTAACCCAATGTCAAAACAGAAAAACCCTCATCCCAGTACAGCACATCACAAACAGGGCTGATCCTAGAGAGAGTGCCATATCTATACTAAGTGGTTACTGAATGCCCAATGAAAGGAACGGTATTTTTAAAGCTATTCTGGATGTTGTAAGTCCTGTATTTTAAAAAAAATTAAGGCATAATTTAGATACGGTAAAATTCATCCTTGTTAATGTGCACTTCTGAGAGTTCTTACAGTGGTTCATTACCCCCCAAATTCCACTATACACCTTTATAGTCCTCCCCACCACCCCCAACTCAAACCCTGGCAACCAGTGTTTTCCATCCCTCAAGTTTTGCTTTTTCCATAATGTCACATAAATTGAATTGTATAGAATTAGCATTTTGTGTCTGGCTTCTATTACTTTGCATAATAATGCACTTGAGGTTTCATCCCTGTTGCTATGTCAGTGTAATTCGTCCTTTTCCTTGCTGGGTAGTATTCCATCATATGGGTGTATCATGGTTTGTTTCTCCACTGTGGGCCCTGCTTTTAAATGTTCAGCCCTTCATTCCTCTCTTCATGCTTTCACAATCCTTTATTATTTTCCCCTCCTGCTCATCTCCATTGCCACCCTCAACGAGGTGCAGTACTGTTCTATTTGGTCTGGTTTGAGGACACTTATTTGATCCCATTTTGTGCTGAGAGCATTGTTAATAGCAATAAGCTTGTACTACGGCAATTTTTTTCTCTCATAACACAGGGTGGTGATTAAAGGAGAAGGTTCTGTCTGTTAGTATCCCAGCTCTGCTGCTTCCTAGCTATGTGATCTTGATCAAATTACCTAATGTTTCTGTGCCTGTGTTTCCTCGTATGTGGGACAGAGGTGATAATAGTACCTACCGCCTTGGATTATGAGCACTGTCAGTTCCTAATTATAAATGGTTTAGAACAGTGCCTGGCATATTGGAAACTCTTAATAAGTATTGACTGTTATTATTTGCAGCTGTTTTGATACATGGGAGGGCCTTTGTTTTGCAGAAAGATGTAGCATACACAAAACAACTACAAGTTCGGTCTTGCTCTAGGAGGAAAGTGGTCCCATAGTCTTGGGAAGGTGGGTTTGGGCTGAGGACAGGAGATGGAAGAAGCTCTGTTTGGCTATAACCTATGCGGTCAACCTATAGGTGGCACTGGGGAGTTTTTGTATTTCTTTTTGCTGGTGGAAAGCTACCTAATACATCCTCATGCATTTCTCCCACTGTCTCTGCTCTGAGATAATTCAATTGACCTAGCTGGTATAAAAGCTGTGTCTGGGTGAATTACTAGTTTTGCATTTATCTGACTTACACAGGCAGCCCCTTAGCAATAGAAGCACAAGCTTGCTGAGAAGTATTGCTGCCTTAATACTTGTGTGGGCTCTCAGGTCATGTCACTACTGTGGACACCTTGCCACCACCTTCAACATTATTCTGCACATGTTTTCAGTCTTTGCTAGGTGGATCCTGAAAAAGGACAGAAAGAATTACAGGGAAAAATAATTTTATTTTCCCTTTATTCTGACCTCTTTGAGCCTGAAATATTGATAAAATAAGTTCTTCCAACCTAGCTTGTAGTTCCTATGCCTCAATAAAAGTGTTGTAACTTTCACCTATTATGTTCATTCTACTGGCAGATAATAACTTAGTTCATATTATTCTATAAACCTAGTATTTATTTCATTTATAGAAACTTCCTCTCAGATTTTAGGGATCCGTGTTTGTTTGTTTGTTTGTTTTTCCAGATATGGATCTATATATTTTGGGCTTCTATTTTTATAAGCAGTCTAAGCTCCTGCAAACCCTGCAGTAATTATAAAATAGTATCAGAATAAATTATCACTGAATTATAAGCTTTTGATATAAAAAGAAAGCCTTTTCAGTTTTAGCTTTTTTAAGTGATAAAGTATTTTTATACAAGTTACATAAATATAACTTAGATTTTTGAAATTCAGATAAACAAAAGGAGAAAATAAAAATTACCTAAAGTATTGCTACCTGAAGATAATTCCTTTTTTCGTTGGGATTTTTTCCCATAATTATCTATATGTCTACCTACATGTAAAAAAAGAAGAGCCTTATACTTTAAACTTTTGTGCCAATAAATACATTTCTACATTATTTTTAAAGCTGTCATAACTTTATGTCATCTTTATCATTTACTAAATTATATACATATATATACACACGTGTATAATTGAATCTCTTCATCGAGTTTTTTCTATTCCTCTATTTCTCTGCATATTCCAATGCTACTCCAATGGCAGTTTAGTTTTTATAACTTTATAGTATTTTTAAATATTTGATTGAGCAAGTTCTAATTGCTCAATTTAAAAATTTGAACTAAAGAATTGCCATTTAAATGACAACTGTCTAATCTTAGAATATAGCTGTAATTTTAAATGCTATTTTGCCCACTGTATTACGCATATTTCACAAGTGCATGCACACACACACACATATGCACATCTTAAAGCAGAACTATTATAGGAAAATGATGAAGTAAAGAGAGTCCGTTTTCAGCATTTGCACTCCTTCCCTTCCATGGGCTTCTTTTCATCCTGGGAGTTCCTGGGGTTGCCTAATGGTCCTGGGTCTCCCTACCAATTTCCCACCAAATCTTCCTTTCAGTTTGTGGTCCAACTAGAAAGGAAAGACATTTGCATTTTATTTTTTTTTTATTTTTATTTTTTTTATTTTTATTTTTTTTTTAATTTATAAAGGAAAGAAGTTTATTAGGCTTATGATTCTGGGACAGCTGCATCTGGCATGGGCCTCAGGCTGCTTCTACTCATGGCAGAAAGTGGCAGGGAGCCAGCGGGTACAAACAGATCACATGGTGACAGGAAGTAAGAGAGAGAGAGGAGGTGCCAGGGTCCTTTAAACAATCAGGTCTTGCAGGAACTAATAGGTCTAGAACTTACTCATTATTCCCTCCTCCCCCAGGTAGAGCATTAATCCATTCATGATGGATCTGCCCCCATGATTCAATCAGTTTCCAACACTGCCACATTGGAGATCAAATTTCCACATGAGTTGGGGTGGGGACAACACATCCAAACTCCATCATTCCGTCCCTGGCCCCCCAGAACTTATGTCACTCTCACATACAAAATACAATCATTCTATCCCAACAGTCCCAAAAGTCTTAGCTTGCTCCAGCACCAACTTAAAAGTCCAAAGTCTCCTCTGAGACCAAAAGCAAAAGTCCTTCCAGCTGTGAACCTGTAAAAGCCAAAACCAAATTTATCTACTGCTAAGATACAATGGTAGAACAGGCGTTGGGTAAACATTCCCATTCCAAAAGGGAGGAATAGGCCAAAAGAAAGGAAAAACAGGCCCCAAACAAGTCTGAAACCCATCAGGGCAGACATTAAATCTTAAAGCTCCAAAATAATGTCCTTTGACTCCAAGTCCTGCATTCTGGGCACGATGGTTGATCTGGGCCCCCAAAGTATCAGACAGCCTCACTCCCACAGCTCTCCCAGGCGTAGCACAGTGGGCCGTGCTGGTGCCTGTGGTTTTTCCAGGCCTGCGTTGCACGTTACCAGTAGCCCCGAAGTTCTGGGGTCCTGGTGGCAGGCCTGCTGCATTGGCTGTACTAGACATTTCCCTGGTGGGGGCTCTCTGTGGGGGCTCTGATCCCACTTTCCTGCTCGGCATTGCTCTAGTAGATGATCTCTGCAGTGGCTCTGCCCCTGTGGCAGGTGTCTGCCTGGGTCCCGAGGCTTTTCCATACATCATCTGGAATCTGGGTGAAGGCTGCCACACCTCCACTGTCCTCACATCCTACCAACCTGCAGACTTAACACGACGACATTTGCATTTTAATTTGATCCACTTCTTTAATCCAAAGAAGTGAAGTCGTGATACTGGAATTTCAGTTTTCTGGTCATGGTCTGCTAAGAGAGAAATTTTTCATCTCACATGGGTGACCACATATTTTACAAACCATGGATCTGGCTCTGACCTGGTAATCTATACTCATATCTCATGCTTTGTGTCAGTTTTTAAAATTTTAAATATTTCACCTGAACTAAAATTAATACTAAGTGCTGACTATTATGCACAATAGAGCCTTCCCCATTTATAGAAATTACAGTTTTAACTGTTAATAATTGTATTAGTTCATTTCTGTTACTTATAGCAGAATACTTGGCACTGTGTGATTTGTAAGAAAATAAATTTTATTGCATACAGTTTCAGAGGCTGGGAAGTACAAAGTCCAGGGAACACATCTCGTGGTAGTGACAGTGACCCAGGGGTCTCACGTGGCAGAAATGGTGGAAGAGAGAGAGAGAGAGAGAGAGAGAGAGAGAGAGAGAGAGAGAGAGAGAGAGAGTCTCATGTGCTCTCCTTTTAAAGACTCCAGAACCATGCCATTAATAATGGCATGGTCCTACAGTCTAATCCCCTCTTCAAGGCCCCACCTTTCAATTATCACAATAGGATTTCCCACTGTCTCAACCTTGTCACAGAGGGGACTAAGTTTTAGGGGTACAGCAATCCACAGCAATAATGGTCCAGTAACAGGAAGCAAGTGAAGGAATAAGAACAGGGGAATGATGTGATGAAACAGTGTTCAGGACATTAATATGACATCGGTGTGCAGAATAACTTGCAAGGGAAAAGGGCTGGCAAGAGAAGGAATCATCTAGAGTCAAATCAGGATCATCCGTATAACCATTTAATAAATAGCTATGTTTTGCATGCAGGAGCAACTAAATCACAACATCTGAGGGTGGGGTGAGGTGTTTATGTTTTACTTACTTGTTTTAAGGCTCTCCAGATTTTAAAAATTATTTATTTATTTGTGGTAAAATATATAAAACTTAAAATTTATCATTTTAACCACTTTCATTTTTAAGTGTACATTTTCCAGATGATTTTAATCTAGGGTCTAAGTGAGTTCTAGTTAAGGAGATGAGAAAATATATATGTAGTAGGGAAGTAGAAAGATTTTGAACCAGTGCAATTTATCATTTTAAAAAATATTTTTATTGAAGCATAATTAATTATACATATTTTGGGGGTACAGTGTTGACTACCACTATTTGTATACAATATGTGATGATCAAATCAATATTATTAGCATGTTCATTATTACAAATCACAATTATTCTCTGTGTACCTTACCCTGATCCCCCTCTCCCCCTTTCCCACCTTTAATAACCATTGATTTGTTCCCTTCTTCAAAAAGCTCAACATATAATTGTGGCCTGCCTTTCTTTCTCCCTTCTTAGTATCCACTTATGAGTGAGGACACATGGTATTTCTCTTTCTGTGCCTGGCTTGTTTCACTTAATATAATTTTCTCCAAGCTCATCTATGTTGCTGCAAATGGCAGAATTTCATTTTTCTTTATGGCTGAGTAGTATTCCATTGGGTATATATACCACATTTTCTTTCTTTAGTCATCCATCGATGGACATTTAGGTTGGTTCCATATCTCAGCTATTGTAAATAGAGCTGTGATGAACATGGGAGTGCAGGTATCCCTTCAAAATGATGATTTCCATTCCTTTGGGCATATATCCAGAAGTGGGATCGCTGGATCATATGGGAGTTCTGTCTGTAGTTGTTTGAGAAACCTCCATATTGTTTTCCATAATGGCTGCACCAATCTACAATTCTACCAACAGAGTATGAGGCTTCCCCTTTCTCCACATCCTCACCAGCATTCGTTATTCTCAGTCTTTTTATTAATGGTCATTCTAATTGGGGTGAGATAATATCTCAGTGGGGTTTTGATTTGTATTTCCCTTATGATTAGTGATGTTGAGCCTTTTTCATGTACCTGTTAGCCATTTGTATGTCTTCCTTTGAAAAATGCCATTTAGCTTCTTTGCCCATTTTTTAATTAGATTATTTGTTTTTTTTACTGTGAAGTTGTTTGAGTTCCTTGTATATTCTGGATATTAATCCCTTCTTGCATGCATAGTTTGCAAATAACTTCTCCTTTTCTGTAGGTTGTTTTTTCTTTTTTGATTGTTTCCTTTCTGTGAAGAAGCTTTTTAGTTTGATATAATCCCATTTGTTTATTTTTTATTTTGTTGCTTGTGCTTTTGGGGTCTTATTTGTGAAGTCTTTGCCCAGTCCTACTTCCTAAAGTGTTTCCCCTATGTTTTCTTTCAGTAGTTTTATGGTTTCAGATCTTATACTTAAGTCTTTAATCCATATTGAGTTGATTTTGGTACACAATGAGAGGTACAGGTCTAGTTTCATTCTTCTACATATGGATGTCATTTTCCCAGCACCATTTATTGAAGAGGCAGTCTTTTCCCCAATGTATATTCTTGTTGCTTTTATCAAAAACCAGTTGGCCAGAAGTACCTGGGTTGATTTCTGGTTTCTCTATTGTTTTCCATTCATTTAAGTGCTTGGTTTTTTATGCCTGTACCAGAGCTTAAGCAGCAAGTTAGAGCAAGCAGAAGAAAGAATTTCAGATCTCAAAGATGGTCTTTTCAAAATAATGCAGGCAGACAAAAAAATGGAAAAAAGACTTTACAGAAAAGAAGAAAATCTAAAGGAGCTAGCAGACAACCTTAAGCACACAAACATCTGAATCATGGGTGTTCCAGAAGGGGAGGAGAAAAGAAAAGGTATTGAAAACAATGAAATAATAACAGGAAACTTCACAAGTATAGGGAGAGACACAGAACTTCAGATCCAGGAAATCCAAAGATCCCCAAACAGATTCAATCCATAAAGATACTGTCCAAGACACATTATAGTCAAACTGGCAAAGCTCAAAGACAAAGAGATAATTCTAAAAGCAGCAAGAGAAAAGCATCAAGTCACCTACAAGGGAGCCTCCATCAGACTAACAGCAAATGTCTCAACTGAAACTCGAGAAGAAAATTGGATGATATATTCAAAATACTAAAAGTTTATTCTTAAACGTAAGTTAATTTGTTACATCTATCATTTTTAGCTAACCACTTAAAAAATTCATGGTGACTCTCACTAAATAATAAAAAAAAACTTGAGCTATCAGGCCTAAAGAAGTAGTGAATTAGAGCAATCACTTACACAGGCAAAAGCAAAAATTTTAAATAATTTGTCCACCTCACGGCTTCTTTTGATTCATAAGTGCATCCTAGCTTTAGTAACAAGGTCTTTTCATGTTGCATAGCCAATGTGTGAAGTTCACATCATTTTACTGGGTTATATCCCTACTTACCAGCAAATGTTCCATGTTTTCAATATCACACTTTTTGTATGGTGTGTGTGTGTATGTGTGTGTGTAATTCTGTAAATAAATCCTCAGATTACCAGCTCCACATATATCCTCACCTAAAATATCACTAAATATTGCTACTATTATTAAAAGTTAGTAAGCAGATGCCTTGTCTCACAATAAACTAAATTAAATTAAGCTAAACAGACTCCAGCTCCGAAATAAGTCTTCCCTCTACATATGCTAAATCTGAAAATGTAAAAGCTTTACTTTTCTTGCATCGCCTTTCACTTAGTTTCTCAGCAACAGCATCTGCCACTTCACAAAAACGGCAGGCAGTATTATTATAAATTTTGTTCTGTTCCTTTTCAGTGGTCATTAAATGTGCAGCATCAGAGGTTATACAACAGAAGCAAACTACAATTCTGTTAAAATCACCATGTCTGAATGTGGTAGGGAATAGCTCATTTTGATCCTTAATTTCTAGAATAAAAATAAAGTGTTCTTATAAAAGAAATAGTCAATGGCCCTCTGAATCAAAATACAAAGAATCAATTACAGAGAGAAGTTCATCAAAGTTAACGTGCAAAACATTTTTTTAAGGTTTGGTAAGTCGTAATGACAGGGTCAATTCTATTCAAATCAAGGTCAAATTCCTAAGAACACTTGCTTTTCTTTGGACTTACATAGCACCATACTAAGTTTAAGAAAAGCTCAACTAGATAGTCCCAAATTCTCTTCCTGTGTTAAAGTGAAAAGGTCATTTGATAAAGGTCAAAATCTTTATATTTTGATATTTTGTTATAAACAAGACTAAAATGATTAAAAAGTCTAAAAACTTTCTTCTCTTAAAAAGCTCTGACCGTATTATTCTCTCAAATAACAGACAGCTGGGCAAATTCAAAACACAACATAAAGAGTGTGTTTAATCATATATTTCTAATTAATGGCAAAGAAACAGATATCTACCAGTGCTCTCCTTTCTTAAGGTAATTACAGTTGTATACCCTTTTAGGGAAGTTAAGCCAAATTGATATTAATAGAATTTTTCAGCATTGAGATGTACATACCATATTCCTTATTTTCACTGTTATAAGACAAGGTGAAATGTCTCAGTTCTCATGAAAAGTCTAGGGATTTTTGAGAAATCTCCATACTGTTTTCAAAAATGGCTGTACTGATCTATGATACCACCAGCAGCGTGTGAGGGTGTTTCCCTTCTCTCCAAATTGCTGTCTTTCATCTTTTTGATAACAGGCAATCTAACAGGTATGAGGTGATATCTCATTGTGGTTTTATTTGCATTCTCTTATGATTAGAAATGTTGAGCATTTTTAAAAATATATATCTGTTGACCATTTGTATGTCTTGTCTTGAGAAAATTCTAGTCAAGTCTTTTGCTCATTTTTAATAGGGTTGCTAGTTTTCTTCTTATGGAGTAGTTTGAGTTCCTTAAATATTTTGGATATTAGACCCTTATCTGATGCATGATTTGCAAATATTTTCTCTCAATCTGGGAGTTGTCTCTTCAATCCATTAATTGTATCCTTTGCTGTGCAGAAGATTTTTAGTTTGATGCAATTCCATTTATCTATTTTTGCTTTTATTTCCTGTGTTTTTGAGTCACTTCAAAGAAACCAGTGCTCAACCAATGTCAGAGAGCTTTCGCCTCAAGTTTTCTTTCAGTAATTTTATAGTTGCAGGTCTCATGTTTAAGTCTTTAATCTACTTAGAGTTGATTCTTCCATAAGGGGTGAGATACAGGTTGATTTTCATTCTTCTGTATGTGCATATCCAGTTTTCCCAATGTGGTTATAGAGAGACTGTCCTTTCCCCATTGTGTGTTCTTGACACCATTGTTGAAAATCTATTGACCATACATGTGTGGGTTCGTTTCTGGGCTTTCTGTCCAAGTTCATTGATTGATATGTGTATTTTTAATGCTAGTACCATGCTGTTTTGATTAATACAGCTTCGTAATAAATTTTGAAATTCAGTAGTGTGATGGAACAAGCTTTGTTCTTTTTGGTCAAGATTGCTTTGGCTATTTGGGGTCTTTTATGACCCCATACAAATTTTAGGATTTTTCTATTTCTGTGAAGAATGACATTGGGGTTTTGATAGAGATTGCATTGAATCTGTGGATTCCTTTGGGTAGTATGGACATTTTAGCAGTATTAATTATTCTAATCAATAAATACAAGGTATCTTTCTATTTATTTGTGTCAATTTCAATTTCTTCCATTGATGTTTTATACTTTTCAGCATATGGATCTTTCATTTCCTCAGTTAAATTTACTCTTAAGTATTTTTTATGCTATTGTAATGGGATTGTTTTCTTGATTTCTTTTTCAGAGAGTTTGTTATTAGTGTATAGAAATGCTACTTGTTTTTGTAAGTTGATTTTGTATCCTGAGACTTTACTGAATTCATTTTTCAGTTTTAACAGTGCTTTTTTTGGTGGAACCCTTAAGATTTTCTATATGAATAAGATTATGTCATCAGCAAACAGAGACAATTTTATTCCATCTCTTCCTGTTTAGATGCCTTCTATTTCTTTCTCTTGCCTAATTGTTCTGGCTAGAACTTCTAGTACTATGTTGATCAAAAGTGGTGAGAGTGGGCATCCTTGTCTTATTTCTGATTTTAAAGGAAAAGACATCGACTTTTCACCACTGAGCATGATGCTAGCTGTGGGCTTGTCATATATGGCCTTATGATGCTGAGGAGTATTCCTTCTACATCTAATTTGTTGAGAGATTTTATCAGCAGATAAAATTCAAAAATATTGAATTTTGTCAAATGCCATTTTCTACATCTATTGAAGTTATCGTGTTTTTTTCCCATTCTTCTAATACAGTGAATCACATGTATTGATTTGTGTATGTTGAACCAACCTTGTATCCCTGAGATAAATCTCACTTAATCGTGAGAATTAATGTACTGTTGAATTCAGTTTGCTAGTATTTTGTAGAGGATTTTTGCATCAGTGATATTGGCCTGTAGTTTTCTTTCTTCATAGTGTCTTTGTCTGACTTTGGTATGAGGGTAATGCAGGTCTCGTAAAATGAGTTTGTGAGTATTTCTGCCTCTTCAGTTACCATATGATCCAGCAATCGCACTACTGGGCAGACACACAAAGAAATTGAAATGAATGTGTTGAAGAGAAGTTAGCACTCCGATGTTCACTGAGGCATTATTTACAGCAGCTAAGATATGAAAACAACCTAAGCATCCATCAATGGATAAATAGATTTTTAAAATGTGTATATGTACACAACGGAAGACTATTCAGCCTTAAAAATAAACAGGGAATTCTGTCATTTGAGACAACATGGATGAATGTAGAGGACCTTATGTCAAGTGAAATAAGCCAGATACAAAGAGACAAATATCATATGATTTCACTTACATGTGAACTCTAAAAAAGTCAACTAATGGAAGTAGAGAGTCAGGTGGTGGTGACCAGAGGCGGGGGGTTGGGGGACGGAGGAGGGGGCGTTGGGAAAGGGCAGATGTTGGTTGACAAAGTTTCAGTTCTACAGAAGAATTAGTACTTGTGCTCTATTGCATAGCGTGGTGTAATGTTTCAAAACAACTAAAAGAGAGGATGTAAATGTTCTTACCACAAAGAAATAAGAAACATTTGAGGTGATGGATATACTAATTAGCCTGATTTGATCATTTTACAATGTACCATGTATTGAAGCATCACATTGTACTTTAATATAAACAATTATTATTTGTCAACTAGACAAATAGTAATTAAGATAAGACTTTAAAAAATGTAAAATCTAAACAAAGATTTAAAAAGGAAACTCTAGTGTATCTTGCAAAAAGACAAATAACTTTAACTAAATGTGGCAGCCCAAGTCCCTAGAAGGCACGTGTATGTGCCATGTCCTGGGGCTCTTAGAGCCTCTCTAGGGAAGGAGATTAAGAATGGAATCGCTCTCAAGGACCAGAAATGTCTTCTTTTGGCTTAGGTTTACTCCCACTCCAAGAGAGACTCACAGAACTTGGTTAACACTGAACTTCCTCTAATTCACTAGAACAACTTGTTGCAGAAACCTGTTAGAGAATTTCAAGTGGGTGAATCATATCAGCAAAGATGTGCTTTGGCTAGAAAGCCAATGAAAAGAAGAAAAGTGGAAAATATGTTAGAAAAGTTTTGATGGGGAGAAAACAATAGGAAACCTTGAATAAGATGATAAAGAACACTGTACTTACCCAAACGGTAATAGAGAGTCATCAAAGTACTTGGGGCGGAGGAGTGATGTGGTAAGTGTTATTTTAAGGAGGATAATATGGTGTCATGATAAAGACAGGTTGAAATGGAAGTTGACTCTCGGCTGAGCGATCTCTGCTCTGAGCCATTCTGGAAATAAGATGAATTTTAGTGAGGAGTGAATTGTCATTACAAATACTCACTGTTGAGGTGGTGGGTGGTAGGCAGGTCTTTAGCCCTTCTTATTCCTGGCCTTGGATTGAAGACGTCCCTATGGTCCACAGTTATGCCACATTGGCATATTCAAGCAGGTTGTTTGGCTTCCAACCTTGGAAGGATCAAGCCTATACAAAATGGTCTCCTTCAGCTATTGGAGCCTGTATGGAGAACAAGACAGACCATCAAGTTCTGATCTGGACTATCTCATAACTCGACCTCTGAGTACCCAGATATTGGTAAGATAGATTGTGAAAGTGTGACCCAGGGCTGTCACCCTCAACCACCGTCCTGACTCAGGGAATCAGGGCTTGGCATTTGTATTCATGGAACAGAGCAAACGCTCTTCTGCCAATCCTTTGCTGAATAACAACACGCATTATCAGCACTGGGAAAGCAGAGTCAGTTTTGTCAGTGTGTGACCTCTCTCACAAGAGACAGTGAACATTGAATTTGTTTTGAAGCAAAAGAATGTTAAGAAAAAAAATTCAGGGAAGGGATAAAAAGTGAAAAGAAGAACCCAGAAATGATTGTTGGTTTTAAACAGTACTCTACAGAAAAGAAGCCTTTACAGACTATGTAACAGACCACAGGTTTTTAATATGCCAGTCGTGGAAATGACTGGTAAAGATGTGCTTTCAGAATGATGAATCACCCCCACGTTTATCTCTGGACTGACCGTGCTGCTGAGAGCTGTTTAGCATTCCAATTCCATTGTTGAGTTCTGGACTTGGAGGGCCTCTAGTGGTGTCAGCCACATTAGGAAAAAAAGAACAACTGCTATGTCATTTGAGAGTTTTATGCCTGGAATTTAAAATGTGACAGTTCAAAGGCTGCCCTCTTCTGTGACAGTGAGAAAGTTTAGAAGTAACTAACATATGAGTAGAGTTTATAATAGAGAAGTGGCAACATTGGTACTTCTTGACTTTATTTGTATGTGTTAGTACCACAAGAGGTTCCCTGATGAAAATGAGAGATATCGTCAATGTACATTGTTCCAAAAGGTGTAATTATATCTTCCTCACATGCCCAACTTAAAATGCTGAGTTAGCGTTAAAAAAGTTTCCAGATACCTTTAGTTCAGTTGGTTACACCCTCTGCTTACCTTTCATCAACCACTCATTCCGAGAGCCCCTAAGAATATAGAGACGAGTGAAGACCAAAGCCTTTGGCGGGAGCAGCAAAATGCACCCAATCTTTCTCCTGTTTCACTCTTACTGGCTCCTATTTCTCTTCAAAATAGAAGGTGGGACTGGAAGTGTATTCTGCTGAGAGATGCTCAAGTCAGAAAAGCTGATAAGAGTTAGGAGGGCCTGGACTAATAAGAATCCTATAGAACAAAGCTGTACAGTGAGAGAGACCATGTCGGTCCTGTTTTCCACTGTATATCCCATGCCTCATGCAGAGAAAATATCCAAAACATTTTTTTACTCCAATAAGAGAACAAAAAATATCAAGTGAGCTTCTTAAGGCTAGCTCAGTTCCAGGCTATACAGAATGGTGCTTCTAGAAAATGTGTTGTTATCTAGCACATTATCACCAAGGCAAGAGACTAGAAAAGTCTTTGGGGAAGAAAAAGGAGAAATGTCATTTAGCAATAGAAAAGTGAATATTACCAATATCCTCCACATTATATCTTCTTGGGGATACTACTATAATCAAAAGGAAACTGAATGAGCTGTGAAGACAACGAGGGAGTGCTTCTTGACATGCAGAAGACAGGAACTACAAGCTATCAAGTGACAGAGAGGGGCCACTGCACTCCTTAGTATTTAGAAACTCAGGAAAAATGCCTTTACACTTGAGTATTCCTTTTTACATACCATACTTTATTCCTGGAAATGTTGTAGGACTAACTGATTAAAAGCAAAGTGTATCAAAATGAGGCTGAGATAAACCAAGGGACATTTGCAAAATACAAGTCCAACAGTGCCTATTAAACATAGCAGACTGGATACCTGCACTTCTTTTCCTCTCAAGTCCCCCTTAAATCAGTAGGAAAGAAATTTTAAAAATGTATTTGCCCGTAACAATGACAGAATGGCAGAGAGACTATCAATTGAAAAGAGGTTTTGCTAAGTTTCTGGAAGGTGGTAAGATAAAGATGATGTTGACTGTGGAGGCTGAGTGGGAGGAAGCTACAGCCTAGAATCCAGGCTGTATGACAGTACGTGCTGCCACCACAGGTGCCGACAACCTGCCCAGTGGAGCACTGGGAGGGCTTCAGACTCCAGGTCCGGTGGAGGGAGTGAAGAATGGGGGATTCAGGAAAGGTCTGAATACAGAGTAGCAGACTTTCCCACCCCATCACTTTTGACAGCAAGAAGACAGGCACTTATCCCACAGTGGAGATATAAACCATCTTCCCTAAAGAAACTGAACAAAAACTGTCTGGGAGAACCAGAGCAGACAGTGTGAATATTGTCATACCAAAGCAAAGTCCACTGCTTCCTGGAATTTGGGGGTTACCCAACATAATGACCAGCTTCTTGCCCACTCCATCTGAAGCAATAGCAGCCATTAACATGCGCAACTCCAGTTCACAGAACCCCAGGGTGATCTTTATATGACCTTGTTCTGAAATACAAAATGTCCGATCAAAGCTTACCTGGCCATTTGGGAAAGACTTCTAAATGAAAGCAGAAGCAGGCTATAAACAAAGTTTAAGTATCACTCAGAAAGAAATTAAGATTAGCCTGGGAGCAGAATTCAAATTAGTTTCTACAGAGAAATTTGAGAAGATACTGTATCCACAAAGCATGAACAAGATGCTATGAAAAAGGAACTTAGAAATTAAAAATATTATTGAAAAAATATAAAAATCATTATTGGATTTTAAAGACAAAGTCAGAGAACTTTTAAAAATCGTTTACATTTTCCAAACAGTCAGGAACTGTTCTAAGCACTTTATCAACACAGGAAGCCTATTATTAAATAGTATGATGCTCTTCTTTACAGTTGAGGAATAGAGAGATTAAGCAGCTTGTCCCAGCTCACTTAGCTAAGGAGCAAAGATTGAAAACCAGTTAGTCTAGCTCTAGAGTTCATGAACTTAACTGTTATGCTTTACTGTTTCTGGTAATAATGAGTAACATTTACTAAGTGCTTATTCTGTTATAGGCATTGTTATAAATGTGTTAACTTTTTTAGTCCTCAGAACAACACTACGAGTAGACATCACTATTTGTCCGTTCTATTGATGAGGAAACATAAGCCAGAAAGGTTAAGAAACTGCTGCGGGTCACACAGATAAGTGGGAGGTGAGATTTGAATCCATGCAGTCTTGTTCCAGAGCCAATTGTGCTATCTAAAACACAAGGGGGTAAAGATACAATATCTGACTTAGAGTAGATTCAGAAAGAAAGAGCAGAGAAAACGAAGGTAAGTAAATCATCAAATACATTTCAAAAAAGGAATTCCCACACTGAAGGAAGACGCAATATTTCATATTGAAAATACTTTTTAGAATAACAAAGAAGCTGATTTTTAAAGGGAGCAACACCCAGACATGCCACTGTGAAATTTTAAAGCAATAAGGAGAAAGGGAACATATTAAATTTCCAGTGGTGACACAGGTATAATGGTGAAATAAGTCAGGAAAGAACAGATAGAATAAGATTTGACTGAGAATAGAAATCTCATTTACTATCTTGGATGCTAGAAAGTAGGGCCATAACTTAAAATTCTGAGAGGAATGGTCGTCTGTCTAGAATTCTGTTCTTAGTCAAATTTTCCACAAAATTTGAAGGCAAATAGTAGAAGATTTAGATGTGTAAGAAATGAGAAACTTTATCTCTATTGTAAGTAGTTTCTTGAGGTTCTGCTCCAACCTGGCAAAACCAGACAGTAATAAAAACAAAAACAAAAGCAAAACACATGAGATCTAGAAAATAACTTCAACCCAAGAAAACAGTTAGAAAAACCTCCACATGCAGCAGGTGTCAAGATCAATTAGTCTAGCTTGTCAAGGGCAGGAGGGCTCCAAATGAGAAGGAGAGAAGGACAGAGAGAAAGAGTGAGAGAATAAAAATGAAAAATGGCAATTTCAGGAAAACAGAAAGCTATACAAAAGAAAGAAAATGTAATCAACTTTTTTCTACAGTGAGTAATACATTGACATAGTAATGTAAATGCATTATATTAATATTCAACCTATATACAAAGTACAGACTATTATGATTACAAAATAGAATGTAAAGGTTGAAAAGTAAAGTGTACTTGACAACAGTGAGAAATGGAAAGAGAGAGGGGAAAGAAGGGATGATGTCAGGGCTCAGTGTAGGGTTGTATAGTTGGAGCACTGCACAGAGGTGCCCACCTCATGGTTTAATGGCAGCTGAAAGCAAACACTTGGGAGAAAGGACTGTTTTCTTTGCACAAAGAAGCTATCACCCATACTCGCATGGGTTGAGTCCACCTGGAAGAGGAGCTTTTTCTAATTGACACAAATATGCTACGTGTACTCATAGGTGGCCTTAGGTGAAAGTAATGATAGGAGCTCTTAACTTAAAAATGGTAAGAGATACTATTTATAGGTGTTAGAATAAAAGGTTAGAGAATTCTACTTAATGTTGCAACAACAATCGATAGAAAATGCATCTATATGTGGAAGGAGGTAAAAGTTGAGATCACTGGTGGTAGTCCAAGTGAGGTAACTCATTGATCATATAAAGAACCCACAAATGGTGGTATGAGCATATTATTAGAAATGTAATGGTGTCTATAAACAGATCTAAGAACTGTTTAAAGTGGTTGCAAGTAGGAAGGAGAAATAGGGCTGGTAACACGTGGGGCCATTTTCATAGGCACTTCTACACAATCTGATTTTTTAAAAACTTCTGTGCATGTATAATTTTGATAAAGCAGGTGTTTTAAAGGAAAACAACAAAAAAAAGTATTTTAACTCAGTCTGTTTCCTCTGCCTGATTCCCTCTCTCTCTGTTGCTATATTTTAAGCCTAAAAAATCTGGAGATTAGAGGATACAGAAATAGATGGAACAGGGCCACATACTAGTCAACAAAGATTATGTCACAAAAAATATGCAAAAGCAAAGGACATTTGGTGGCAGAGAGATTTGTGTGGGAAAGAATACTAGTAAGAGAAAAACACAGCAAACAATATAGATAAAAAAGGACTGGAAATTCAATTTGTTTTTGCCATGTGATTATTCATGCATCCAAAAAACATTTATTAAGTACTTACTCTGTGCCAGGCACTGTGATGATAAAAAATTAACTAAGGTATGATTCCAGCTCTTCAGGAACTTATAATTTTGCAGGACTGGTAAGAATAGACCCCAGTATGCACAAGACAAGGAATGAAATAAATATCACGAGAAAGGTAAAAACATAGTGCCAAGAGTTCAAAGGAAGGTAATAAGTAGTACTTAATATGACAAATTACCAGCATGGCTGAGGTTAAAACTCAGTGAGACATCATAGGACAAGATAGCCATGTAATGGACAAACATTTCTGTGAAAAATAGTGTATTCTTCTATTCTTAACCATGGCTGCAGAATATCTGAGAGCATCTTAAAGGCAAATATCAAAATAATCAATCACTTTGAAAATATATGCCAAAATAATGATAAATGGTAAAAGCTCCCATGCCAGGAATATCTATTGGAACTTTAAACACTGTACCCCTAGGCTCAATCAATATAATAGAAACAATCTTCCTCTGAAGTATCAACTAAATCTGCATAAACCAAAAATTAAATCCAGCTTCTAATCAGGCTCAAGAAAAATATACTTCTGGGGTACCTTCTCTTTTTAGGACATCAAGCTTCCATGTGCTCCTGAGGAATAATCATGATGTTAAGCAAAACCTCAGGTCTCAGGGTACCTTTAATTGGGTCAATAAATGAGCCTTCAAATATAGTCGTAATAAACATAGCTTGTAATCTAATGACAAGGATGATGGCTAGAACTATAATATTGCCTTTCTATTTACTTTCCAAGTAAAAGCTTCCACCGGTCATTTAAGGGGGTTCTCTTACATCCCACTCATGTTTCCCGCTCATGTGCATGGACATCCCTTAGCTTTTCCCTTCCACCCTCTCACTCACTCTTCCAAGGAGGCTGGTAAGCAGAGAAAGAGAAATTGGGCATGAATGTCTCAGGCCCTTTCCCTTGCTTTCCTTTTTTAAAATCCAGTTGTTTACAGAGACCCATATGTTTTACTTGACTCCAAGCCCAATGTTTTATAGGAGCAAGCTCCCACAAGGAAAGTCAGTGGAGACCTAGTTGTGCTTGTGACTGGGTGTGTATATCTTCTAATTTGTAGGCATATTAGCAAGCCCACTTGCAGAATACAACAAAATCACTTCTCCAAACTGACCAATATCAGTAGTAAATGATGGACTTTGATCTCCATCTTCCTTATTCTTCTGACTTTCTTAATCAATGCAGAACTTGGGCAGTGAAAGGAACTGATATTTATTGGGTATTCTAAAAACCCAACAACAATCTCTTACCAGACATACCAGTATGAAGCAGTGATATTTGCACCATCAGGATATCTATGATGTCCTATAAAGACACAATCAGAGCTACAAGCTAGTCTACATAATATTACATAAATATTAAGAGGTCACCCAATTTTTCCTATTCTTCCCCTGCCTTTATTGACATGTACACAAAATAGTTCCATTATTCCCACATACACTCACACATGTACGTATGTGTATGTACATATACATATATACATAGGTATATTTTATATACATTGAAACACTTCAAATAAATAACCAAAGAAGAGAAAATAGGACAATGAAATGAATATACTCATCACTCAGCTTCCATGGTTAAAATAACCAACAAATAGCTAATCTTCCCATGCATACCACTCACTCCCTATCTCTGCTCCTTGCCTGTCTGTGATTTCCAGAATCATTGACAGAAAATGGAGAAGTCAGAAAGATGGGAAGGATAAGTCCAGTGATTTGGATACAATTAGGCAGTAATTGAACCAAATAGACATGCTCCCTGCCCTTGGGAAACTTACACAATAGAATGAAGGAGTATAGAGATTTGAAGGAAATTATACAGAACGCAGGGTGTATTTTATCACCAATGATATTTGGTTCTGAATAATATAGGTTTTTAGGTAAATTTTTGAGATTTTCTTAGCAATTTGGAATTGTCTTGAAGTTCACAACCTTGTGAGAAAAAGTATTACTAAAGCTGCTTTATATAGATGTGAAAATTGAAGATTATCAAGGTTAAATAATGGGCTCAAAATTAGACAATAATATTGAAGAAGCAGGACTGGCACTTAAATTCAGATGTTTGGAAAAAAAAAAAAAAACAGAAAAAAAGCTCATGCTCTTAACCACTCAACTTATTTTCTCTCATTGTACAAAAAGGGTTTGCTTGATTTCTTAGTGGATGCCATGAACTTGAAAGATGAATAAAAGCAATGTGGATTAGAATTGGCAGTTAGGAGAAGACATATGCTATCCCCTCCTAATAGAACCCTGAAGGGAATGCGCAAGAGAGAGAAACCCCGTGGAGTTAGTGGAGAGAGGTATACTGAGTTTCAGTTTACATTGAGAAGTAAAAGAAATGTTTAAGGAACAAATCAGGATAATAGCACAATCCCACCAACTTTCTTCAAGTTTTTCTTTTTTCTTTTTTTTTTTTAACATTATATGAACTAAATGGTGAGCTTTTACATTAAATATCTAAGTGATGTGTTTTAAGCACATTTTCATTAGAGTGACAACCTCAATCCCTTCTCCAGTGAATTGAACAAGGCTTAAACCCAGACTAATACACTGGTGAAGTAAGAACCCAGAAAATCCTTTTGCTGTCCCTATCCCTTTCCTTCTTCCTTCCCTGATCAAGTTGCCAAAGATGTTCAAATTCCACAATTGATTGTTTGGGTTCCTCTCGAATGGACCTTCTTTCTTGGTGACAAGCAAACACGTTAATTAATACAGAGAAAGGTGGCATTTGGCCTAGGAGTTAGAGGTGGGAAAGATGGGGAAAGGCCCCAAGAAAGGGAGAGAAGGAGGAAAAAGATGAGCTAAGCTAAAAGAGAAAATAGAAATGCCAAATATAAAATTGCTTGCTTCTTTTCATAATTTTGCCTAAGATATTTAGATACGGCTGCAAAATAAAATACTTTCACTCTTTTTGAAAAGAGCGAAATTTACATCAGATGCAAGTCCCCAGGCAATATTTAGAACAATAAATGAGAGTGCGAGGGTGGGGAATTATCTAGATCTTTCCATGGTTCCTCAATCAAAATGCAGTTAATAACAAACTCTATTCCTGACAAAATATACACAGTCTGTCTCAGTAAATAAACGCAATGAGGGTAGGAGTTTCTCTTTACAAGGAGGGCAGGAGTTTCCTCTACAATGAGGGTAGGGTTGAGACTCTTGAAGCTATTGAAGGGTAATTTCTTAAGTAGGAAAGAAGAAATGTTGATCAGAATAAAGTTAGCTAGGAGAAACATAGAATACACAGGGAGGAGAAGAAAGGCACAAACACTGGGCTGCAAACTTATTCAGATGCATGGTGGATAAATTAAGAGTCCTAGAGGATCAACAATCAACTTTCACAATTAAGTGATGCCACTATCCCACTTAAAAAGAAATGCAGAAGAATTTTAAGAATAAATCCCAAAGGAACTAGGAAAACATTTTTAGTTCTAGTGGAGGATGGAGAAAGCAGAAAATACAAGTGCTTAATGAATGATTTAACAATTCTTTTTAAGGAAATGCTAATGGGGGATCTCTACCATGTGAAAATTTTTACAATTCCTGTTAGAAAACTGCCTCCTGAGGGCTTTGTGCTGTCACTTCTCTCTTGGTTTCTGAAGTGTAAAAAGAAAATATTCTGAGACATGGTAAGTAAAAATACATTATCACTTAACATGTCAGCTCATTTTGTCATTTATCCATATAAATGTGGTAATTTAAAACTAGCAATAAGAATTTTTAAAATATGAATTCAGTACAACTTTAGACAGGTGTACAATTAATGTAATCTGAAAAAATACTATAATAAGTTATAACATCTATTTATTTATGAAAGCATGCCTTGAATCAGGTAGCATTACCTAGCCTACTGAATACATTGTGCAATGAATTTGTGATATTTAAAAGCCTAAGTTGTATATTAAAATATCTTTCTGTGATATTTTGTTCTGGAAGAAGTATTTGATTTTTAAACAACACTCTGTAATAAATTCAGATTTTAAGTCTCTGACTTTGCAGCAAAGGCAACATTATTGTTTGTTTTTGAATTTGTGCTCTCCTAAGGAAGTATATAAATATTCAGAGGTTGAATAGCTTGTCTTCTTTTCCAAATGTAAACATTTGGGATATGGCTCCTACCTGGAATAAATCATGTTTCTCCTACTAATAAAAAAATTCATAATGAAATGACAATCTCTGTTTCAATCTTTTGAGGTAAAATCTACAGAGACAATGGGAAAGGCAGAACAAACCTGGTAAAAAGAGGAATAAACTAGGACTGTTCCTTTATTTAACTCTACTAGGTAGGCTAAGACCGATAAAAGTCAGAAGGAGTTACATAGTTTTATTAAAATCTTTTTAAAGATGTTCTTAAGAGAAATTCACATTTATTAGGCATTTATCATGTGACATCATTTTTCGTATGTCATCTTATTTTGGTGGTATAGATTTATACAGGTATAGATTTATTGAGGTGTAATTTATAGTTAGTAAATTTCACCCTTCTTTAGTGTACAGTTTGATGAATTTTGACAAGTGTATATAGTCATGTAACAAACACCGCAATCAAAATGTAGAACAGTTTATCAGCCCCAGCACTTTCCTCATGTGCCTTTGCATCAGAGCTCTGCAGAGCTGCTTGGGCTGCTGAGGTGGTAAAGGGGCAGAATAGTTAGTATCCCTTCCTTTCTCTCTATTTCTCTTTTTTCCTTCTTTCTTTTTCTTTCTTTCTCTGTTGATCTACCTGTCTGTCTGTTTATCCATTACCTACATATTTTTTAATATTGGTATACTGCATAAGAATTTTTTGTTTTAGCGTAACATTTGAAGTTACCACTACAGCATAGCAGGTTGAGGTAATTGTTTACTAGGTCAACTATAATCTGGTCTGCCATTTACTAAAGTGCTGATGTGAACCTAATGGTAGTTTGCCCTAATGGGGATGATTTAAGACCTTAGTGGGCTTTTGCCATTCTTAAGTTTGATGGTGTCCATATATTATACTACACATATTAAACTTACCACATCCCACACTAAATATATTTAAGTTTTTTATTCAATGACTTATGTCAGTGTGGAGTCATCAATATTTATTTTATGCTTTAGGTTATAATCTAATGCTACTTTATTTTGTTGCTCAAATTGTTCCAGTTTTTGCCATTTGGAAGCTCTTTCAGTTGGCTCTTGTATCCCTGAATAATTTTTTTGCATTAAAAAAATGAAATAAATTTTATGATTTTGTTTTTGAAATTGGCTATGGATAATGAATTTATTTAACATTTGGCTATGATTTCTCAGCAATCATTACGTATACTCAGGAATTCTTGCAAAGTGAGGAAAATCTAATGTACAAACTATTTTCAAATGTAATGAAGTTTTTGTGATTATTAACAGTAACAATGAAGCAAATGTAATATACACTTAGCTAGCACTTACTAATTTTGACTTTGCCATTTTATTTCCAGCATTGTAGAGTCAATATTCTTTTCTGGGTTTTTTGTTGAAGGTCCTGGTTCCCTGAAAAGCGCACAGGCCCTAGGCTCTGTACCTAAATGGAAGTACACGGGAGGTAACAATCTTCCCCTTGTGTGGTGAGCTCGTAGAATAAATGTCAGCGGAACACCAAGAACTTCACAGGTGGCAATGGGGAGATGGTACTTCTGTTTCTGCTTTGCTATTGTTTTCTCTTTCCCCCACAGAAGTGACAAGGCTGAGCAGAAGAGAGTCACAGCTGTAAGTAAGATCAGATTCAGGAACAAGAAAGGGGAATAAGTTACAATGAATTGGGCCCACAGAGTTACCACAGGAAATAGAGAAAAAAATGGGGGAGTGATAAAATTAGAAATTGGAAGACTTAATCTGCCAATATTTTCCTAGAAGTGTTAGCTGAGTGTAATTGTGAGAGCTAAGAGGTCTCACATTCACAGAGGGATGGGAATACTTGCCGTTAGTTTCTCCTGGTGGGTACCCTGCTGGTGGGCTGGAAACAAGCAGACACCATATCAGATAAATACCTAATAGCAACTAAATTCAGTTATTCAAATTTCTCACATCATAAATGTCAACAGCCTAATGAAGCCTCTTGCTTCATCCTCCCAACTAGTTAAAGACAAACCAACCAAAACAAAATAACAACAACAACAAAAAAAACCCCTTAGAGATTTAAAAAATACTGAATTCTCTGTTCCAGCCCAAAAGGTTTGGATTCATTCTGGGGAGGAGCCCAGAAATCCACAGTTCTAAATCTGTCTCCCAGGGACTTGCAATGATCAGACAGATATTCAGAGTACTCATTATAGCTGGTTTTCTTCACTCTATGATGAAACATTTTGTATGGGATTTGAATCACAAGTGGGAAATTGTGAATCTCTGGGATTTAATATAATTTGTTATTCTTTGGAAGGGAACATGCTAAGGATTTAGTCCTTACTTGGAATAAATAAAAGGGTAAAGGAACCAGGACCTTAAACTCTCATCTAACCGTTCATGCATTATGGGCAGCACTGGGTATATAAAGTGCAGAGCCCATTGCAAAATGGAAATGAAGACTTTCAAGACAGCAACACCAGAGCATTAAACCAAGTGCAGGGCTCTTCTGAGTGTGAGGCTGGGTACAACCACACAGGGGGCACCCATGAGCACCCTGATCATGGGAGTACGATGCTGGTAAAATGCATTCTGTAACTGAAGCCATCAGCTTCAAACATTGAACTGCTTTCAGGATTAAGGTTAGATTTAATCATTTATCAAAAACTGTAAACACTGAGCATTATCCTTAGTCTAAGCATTTACTTCTCTAGTAATGCAGCATCCATCAGGGTTGGAACATCAAAATGTCCTTTCTATTCATGATAAAAGTCTTAGTTGTTGATGAAACTTCGTATGTTTAAATTAAAAAAAATCAGTGTGAACTACTTATACCTTAAAAAGAAATACATGTGTGTATGCATATATATAAATACATATACATATATGTGTATATATACATATGTATTCACATATATACATGTATACATACACATATATTTTACCTGTGTCACTAATGAAAATGATTCAAATGTAGAAGAAACACCTTTCCCCCAACTCTTGTGCAATCTTAGCATCCAGTTTTTTAATTCTAATACTGTTTCAATGAAAAGGCAAGAGGTGCTATCAGAAGGTAACAAATTCCATATCTTAGGGAAGAGAAAGATCTGGATATGTCCAATTATTACCAAAAAAACAAAGCAATGCTGAAAGGACAAACCTGCATAAAGGGGTTTCCCTGGTCAAGTTGTGATCATTTGAACTTTAATAATGATAGTTGCTGTTGTGTTTGTTTGAACAAGGTTTGCTATGAAATTCGTTGAATTCCTAATGCCATTCCAAAGAAAATACTCTGTATAAACATTATAAAAAAATGCATAGATTATAAAAGAGAGGTGAATATAACGGGGTATATTTAAGTTTTACATGGATTTTAACAAATACAGAAAAGTTACTACTATATGTAAAGCTTCCGTTTCTTATATTTTCATATGTCTGCTATGTGTCTATTTACCAAGAGTAGACTTGATCTTGCTTCCATCTGTGCATAATGGAAAGAATAAAGATAAAAGCCTGGATAAAGCCAAGAAGTCCTGGAGAAAAACAGAATCTGAACCAAGACTAAAAAGGAATGAGCAGTACATGAGAACCAACACAAAAATCAGACGTAAAGTAAATTAAACGGGTAGTCAGGATCAGTGGGGACAAACCATCCCTGGTAGAGAGGGGTGTCAATGTTATTCCGGGATAATAAGTAAGCTTATATTCTTAATGAGGAGAGCTAACTATCTGGAGTTAATCCCTTAGCTACTGTAAGGTGAAGCCCCTGGGTTGTGTAATGCTAGCTAAGTGAGTATTTAAAAGTATACTGTGTCTGAGAAAAGACACCAGGAGAAAAAATAATGACAGTAATAATATCCACATGAGAAGTAAGGACTTGAGAAGAAAGTATTGAAGTGCCATATAAAATATGTTCACTAAAAAGAAACTCACTTTGGGAAAAGTAACCAAATTCTTTGTCCCATCTCTTGATGATGAAAATACTTGGTTGGTATTTTTTGAGAAGGCATTATTTTTCTTTTGGATCTGGTAAGATTATTCCAATCTCAAGAAGTTATCAAAATAATATCTCTGCAGTTCTAGGCATATATCAAAATGAGTATGGCTCCACCCCTAGTAAGATATTAACAGCAAGTGTAAAACAATAAAGAAATGAACTAAATCCATGATATTGAAGGCATCAAATAGGTTTAAGAGTTAGCAGGATAATAAATGTGCTAAGTTTGTGTGTACATGTGTGTGCATGTGTTGTGGGTGCATGTAAATTTTGCCTTTGAAGGGGGCTTGAAGTACTCAAAAAAATCAGTCATGGTAAATTTGTATTTCTAGTTTAAACTGAAAGAAAATTTAATTATTTGTGTGTTATTTATATTTAAATATTTATAATTTTTTTTCAAAGTTTTATGTACTGAATTTATCAGTTTTATAAATTGACTATTGAACCAAATACAAATAGTGGTGGGTGTTCCTCCCATGAAGTGTTTCCCTCAGACATTAAGTAAGTGATTACTGCTTCCAAATAAATAACACTCATGCCACATAACAATGTAACAATCTTGGTGCTCCAGAGTTTTCATTCAAGCAATTTTCCATATGAGATAGAAAATGAAATACCATAGTCCATTAAATTGCATACCATGTCTCAGGTGCATGGAACAGTGTAAACTCTCCATATTTGTATTTAAGAGAAACAATCTATGAGCTTCATTTTCCACTAATGTGATCTGCCACTAATGTGTGGGTTATGTCCGCTGAGCTCACGGCTTTTGCTGGTGTCAAGAGGTGAGAGTGGTAAGTGTGGAATGGAGTTAGAAAGAAAACTTCACTATATATTTGCTTGTACATCTTGATTTTTAAACTATGTAAGTATATAACAATTAAATTTTAAAAATTTATCTACTAAAGTTGCCCCATTTATTTAGTTGATGTCCTATAACTCTTGCTGTGTTACATAAGTATTAGTTTTTATCACAAGTGAATGGAGTAGTCCAGCCAGCGGGCCCTTACCTTCAAGAAAGTGACAGAAGAGGTTAAACAGATATCTGGAGGAAGAGCATTTCAGGAAGAGGAGACAGCTAGAGAAAAGGTCTGAAATACACTGCTTTTGGGTGTGAAGTCACTCTTAGAGATGAGATTATGATGAGATTCTTACAGCTCCTTAAATAAGTCTACTAAGAGTCAATGTCATGCAAATTGCCCCCAAATATCCAGTAATTATAAGATGCTGTAGTGGATTGAATGTCCCTCCCAAACTCACTGAAACTTGAATTGTGTCCCCCAAGTTTTATGTATTAGAAACTTGGCCCCCACTGTGACAGTGTTAAGAGGGTGGGAAATCCTGTTATGGTAATTGAAAGGTGGGGCCTTGAATGGATTAAAAGTGGTGGCCATGGGAATGGTTCTGAGAGCTTTAAAAAGAGAGTGAATGAGGAGGTTAGTCTCTCTCTCTCTGCTCTCTCTGCTCCACCATTTCGCAATGTGATACCCTGCCGTCACTGAAGTCACCACCAAGACCCTCACCAGATGTGTTCCCCAGGCTTTGGACTTCTCCGCCTCTGAAACTGTAAGCAATACATTTCATTTTCATTATAAAATGCCCAGTTCCATGTATTTTTGTTGTAAGAAACATAAACAGACTAATACAGATGCTTTCATAACGTTGCACAATAATTATATGGGTAAGAACTAAGTTCTTTCATCACCTGATTTCTCAGACTAACCTTTCGGTGGAGTGGCTCCAATTATGATTTAGAATATACCCTAAAGAATAGTGTATAGTTATGTACCACTAGTGTGCTGGGCCCTTAAAAATTAACGTTAGTCCAAGGAAATAGAAATGTAAAAGCAAAAGCATAAACTATATTTTTTACTGTTTTTACCTTAACTTCTTTTTCTTTTTAAAAATTAATCTCTTAAATAGCGACAAATGCAATTATTTATTCTTTTTTTTTTTTTTTTTTTTTTGTCTTTTTTGTGACTGGTAAGGGGATGGCAACCCTTGGCTTGGTGTCGCCCGCACCATACTCAGCCAGTGAGCGCACCGGCCATCCCTATGTAGGATCTGAACCTGCACGGTGGGAGCGCCACTGCGCTCCCAGCGCCGCACTCTCCCGAGTGCGCCACGCGGTCGGTCCCAATTATTTATTCTTAAAAGCAGAGGTCTTTCATAAATTAAATCGAAAAGCCAAACTGCTTTCTTTGGCTATATGTCTATGTTTGTTCTCCAGCTGAGTTTTTCAGAACTCATCGTTCGCTTATCTTTAATCACTTAATCTTCTTTTGAAACAAATTCATCTTATTTTTCCATCTAAATGTATACAATAGAGCATATTTGAACAACCTGAATAGCTGCTTATTAGATTTGACTTTGTCACATTTCATTATCTGACTATTGGGTTGGAAAAATGCAACTTATTTTCTACTCAAGTCTTTAACGGTAGGAGCTAAGTAGATATGGTGACCAAAGAAAATTAAAAAGACAGCATACATTTATAAAATAAGCAGATATATTTTTCATTTGTATTGGTAAAGAAGGGATTAGAAATAGAGGAGAATACCATTTTTCTGGGATAATTATTATTCGCCTTCTCTGATTGTTTTTAAAGGCTTACTACTTAACCAGTATCTGTTCTAGGTATTCAAACTTTCCCTTATTTATTTCCAGTACATAATGCAGAATGATTTCCATTTCCCATGACTAGATATGACTATGTGTCGGGTCCGCCGCCGGCCGACCCAAACAGCCCTAGCCTGGTTCCTTTCGGTGGGTGAGTGAATGCCCAGGATTCCTCTTTCCCTCCTGTCCCCTTTGGAAGGAGACCGGGGAAGAGAGCCATGAAGAGAGGTGAGCACAGCCGCCGGCCCCAAGCCAGCCCAGTTAAAGGACACTCAGATGCGGCAGGGGTTCTGTAGAGCAGTTCCGTTTATTATCACATAAGCACTTGCTTTTAAAGGCAAATGGGGAAGGGAGGTTTTAACATAATTCTATCAGCTTAAAGGTCAAGAGAGCGGGCATCCTGTCTCAATTCCTGGCTATTGCAACCACAAGCGCAGAAGTGCGTATTTGGCCAATAAGGGCTAAGGCAAGGTTCCCACAGACACCCCCACCTTACTTCCTCCCAGCGCCGTCTTAGGCTGCTACGTTAATATGCCCTTGTGGGCCCATAATGGCGCCGCTTGTAATATCACTTAAGGTGGCGTTAGTTTTTTTTTTTTTTTTGTCTTTTTGTGACCGGTAAGGGGATCGCAACCCTTGGCTTGGTGCCATCTGCACCGTGCTCAGCCGGTGAGCGCACCGGCCTTTCCTATATAGGATCCAAACCCACAGCGGGAGCGCCGCTGCACTCTCAAGCGCCGCACTCTCCCGAGTGCTCCACGGGGCTGGCCCAAGGTGGCATTAGTTTTTAAAGCCCGACAACTATGTATGTAGGTAATGATGAAAATGAAAACAAGTGTGTGTGTGTTCTCCACATGGTTCTTTGGTGATGAAGACCCAGGGGGAGAGGGAGGGAAGGGTAGAAGATTCTTAAGTCAGGACATGTGATTGCTAGATAGCCTCTATTTTCCTTTGGCTCCACAACCTTTTTCTATAGTCTCATCTCTACCACTGAGGATGGGAACCTGCAAACTATATTTCTCGAACTCCCGTGCCAGTTGGTGTTTTGTTAGATTGGAAGGTGGGATGAAGTAAGAAGCCATTAGATCAGCTGTCTGTTGGTAGCTCCTGCAGGGATGGCAGCAATAGCAGTGGCTGATGAGTGTCACTTCCTGGGTTCCTGCTCACACAGCTCAATTCCATGAGCAGCAGTCTCAGCATCATAGTATCACAATGACAGGAGCCATTCTAGGATATGGTGACTCAAAGATGTCATAGATGAGCTCTAGGCAGTTTCTCAAGCTCTCCCTGCTGTCAGAAAGGGAATAGATTCCTGCAGTTGCTAACCTTTTGAGTTAACTTACTTTCTTCTTCTTGTTCTCCCAGTCTTCCAACACCTTTGTAACCAATTCCGTATCAAATTCCCTCTATTTAAAATGCCTATATTCACTCACAAAAACAGTTTCTACAAAATACTAAGAAAAAGTGTGCATTTATATTTAATCAGCTTCCCACCTCTCCTTGTTGAGTTTCTCTCCCACTTTTAGTGTTCTCCAAATATCAAAACTCCATCTGACCTCTGGTTGCCCAGAATTTATTATGATTCTCCTTATTTTCTCATGATGCCTTGATGGGTCCTCATGGTGCCCATGCTCAGATTACCTCTTATTTCAAAATATATCTATCTTGTATCTAGTATTTCCAGGGATTCCCAAGGTGATAAAGTCTTGTATTTTGCCCCAAACTCAGCTCAACATGCTTTCTTTCTGAAGGCATATTTTACTCTCTGAGGCAGAATTAGACTTCCTCATTTTTGCTCACCTAGCTATAAATCTGCACTCCTGCTAAAGATAGCACTTATTACATTATGCTAAAATGGTTGGTTTATTTATGTGGCTTTTGGAGTTATCTATGAGTTCTTTGAGATCATATTTGTGTCACTACATCCTAGACTGGTCTGTGGCATGTGGACACTATTTTTTTTTTTCATGTAAAGCAATGCATGTTGTACCTAGAATGATACTGGGCTGTAAGAGTTTGAGGTCTTTGTAATGCAAATTAGCATGTGGGTGGCAATATTAGCCCATGATATAAGGTTCGGTAAACCATAATCTCTTCAAGGACAGAGACTTGCCTTTCAGATATCTGCATCCTCAGCTTAATATTGTGCTGAGGAATTGCAAGGGCTAATACAGGGCCTAAAGAGCTGCTGTCAATTAATCAGATGTTGTAACTAAAGTTAAAAATCAAAAAGGATAGTCAGGGACCAGGAGGCAGGAATATAAATTCAGTATGACAGCATTTGGCTACTTCCCTCAATAATATCTTTTTACCCAAAATCATCTGAATTTGCATAAGATCTTCACTCTGAACCCAGACTGGACTCTCAGAATGCCTGCACTAAGCTACTACTTGTCTTGGAAGAAAGCAGTTAATTAGATGCTCAAATGTGAGATACCTCTCCTCCAAATCCCTGTTTCTTACCTGAAACATCAACTCTAGAAAATATTAAGAAGTGAATAATGGTTTAAGAGCACATCATATAAAGATATATACATTTAAATAAAGAACTCTTAAAGACTCCTGGCAGCAGAGGAAAACTCTGTAATGCTGTGAGTTTCAGACTCTGTGACAGGTAAGAGGGATGGGTAAGTGGTACTGACACCCTAAACTACCAGACTCAGGCAACAGCCTCCTCTGCAAACCTTACCCAGAGACACATGCACACACTCATACTAGCAGGTCAGCCTGGGGAAAATAGCATGATTAGCTTATCACCAATCTTGGTCGTTGAGAAAAGGTCACCTCATATCACCTTGTGGTAGCCCAAAAGAGGGGAGGGCAAATATAATGTTCAAAGTCATTTTCTCTTCAGTTATTATTTCTGTACCCATCATGAGAATGTCTCAAGGCACTCAGTAATGTGCCAAAGAGGCAGCTCACAAAATGTAGCAGCCAAGGAGAGGAAGCCAGGTACACAAAAAGCTGAGGCCTTTGGCGTAGAAGTGGAGACTGAATGCATCAAACAATGTGTGACAACTTTCTGAAGACAAGAACTCACTGTTATTACAGAATCAGACCAAACATTTAAGTCAATGATCTACTAGCAGAATCAACGAAAACCTTACAAACAACCCCAAGTCTGGTTTTGAGTTCATATGTACACAGTTTTCCTGTGACACATATTGAAACTAGAGATTTAGCTAGATCTTATTGTGCTTTGGAATCCAAATGAGGCCCTCAGAGCTGTTGGAGAGACACATACGTCATCTCTCTCCAGCCCACCCTCCCTTAACTTGCTCTTGGTTCAACATCCTTGACGCTGATTCTCCTGGAAAGGAATGTGGACAAGAGCTGCTTTGAAGGGACTGTTCACGTGAGGATTAGCTATTTTGAATTTTTTATAAATGGAAATGGTGCAAGAAGTTTTTTGTTTGTTTTTTAATGTGAAAGTGTATAAAGTCAGTGTAACTGTGTTGATCAGAAGTTCTGGTGGTTAGTTACAAGTTTGTGGTTATAGAAAATTTCAAAAGGAGTTGTATAATAAATGAAGTTGATTTTATTGAGCAAAATATTTGACAGCACAAAGTCTCTGGAGCATAAAATCATAAAAGGTCATCCTTAGTGGTGAGAGTACAACAATATGCAGGTAATGAAACTGAGACAAGTAATACAGGAGACTGTTTTAATGCATCTTAATTGCTGGGTGGCTTTGATGTTTGAGGCATTTTCATACATTATCTCATTCAGTTTTCACAGTAACCTTGCAGGGTTCTTAATATTACCACTTCTCACTGTGGATTTTCTGGTTCAGAGAGGAGAAATAACTTTTCCAAGGCCGTATAGCTTATATTCACCAGAGCTACTATTCTAATATAGCTCTGCTGTATGCTATAGCATTTATATTTTATACTCTATTACACTGCTAGAAATATTTAAATTCATGCTGGACCTCTGTAGAAAACTAATCGGTCTCAAATTTCCTCAACCAATATTTTCATGTTTCTTTCTAATTATTTTTAGTGGCAGTTTACAAACCAAAGCAATTTCAAAGCAATTTGAGATTTTGCCCTTTCTTTTATTTTTATTATTTTAAAAATTTTGTCTATTTTAATTCCCTTAATGCCATTCTTTTAAAATTTTTTTAAAAATTTTTTATTGTAACATAGTTGAATGTACATATCTGTGGGGTACAGAGTTGAATATCGATACCTGTGAGCAATATGTGATGCTCAAATCAAAATAATTATTATATTCAATAATATACACTGTCATTGCTATTCATGGCCCTTTACCAATTCCTCTTTTTCCCTTCCTTTCTATTTCTAGTAACCTCATTTCTCCTTTTGAAAGTTCAATGTATTATTGTGAATGCTGTATCTTTTTTTGTTTCTTTTATTTATATGTTTATTATTTTAGCTCCTACTTATGTGTGAGAACATATGGTATTTCTCTTTCTGTGCATGGCTTATTTCACTCAGTATGATTTTCTCTAAGTTCATCCATGTTGCTGCAAATGGCAATATTTCATTTCTTTTTTATGGCAGAGTAATATCCCATTGTGTACATATACATATTTTCCTTATCCATTCATCTAATTATGGACATTTAGGTTGGTTCCAACTCTTGACTATAGTAAATAGAGCTGCAATAAATATGGGGATGCAGGTATCTCTTCAACATAATGCTGTTCATTCCTTTGGGTATATACCCAGCTGTGGAACTGCTGGATTGTATGGCAGTTCTATCTGAAGTTGTTTAAGGAACCTCCATACCATTCTCCATAATGGCTGCACTAATTACAGTCCCACCACCAGTGTAGGAGGGTTCCCTTTTCCCCACATCCTTGCCAGCATCTGTTATTCTCTGTCTTTTTGATGATAGCCAGTCTAACAGGGCTGAGATGGTATCTTAATGTGGTTTTGATTTGCATTTTCTTGATGATGAGTGATGTTAAGCATTTTTTCATGTGTCTGTTGGCCATTTGTATATCTTCCTCTGATAGATGCTTATTCAGTTCCTTTGCTCATCTTTTAATCAGGTTATTATTATTATTATTATTTTACTGTTAAGTTGTTTGAGTTCCTTGCATATTCTGAATATTAATCTTTTGTCAGACACATAGTTTGCAAATATTTTCTCCCACTCTGTAGGCTGTCTTTTTGCTCTGTTAATTGTTTCTTTTGCTGTGCGGAAGCTTTGTAGTTTGATATAATCCCATTTATTTATTTTTTCTTTTGTTGCCTGTGCTTTGGGGGTCAGCTGGCCGGTACAGGGATCTGAACCCATGATGTTGGAGTTATAAGGCTGCTCTCTAACCAACTGAGCTATCTGGCCAGCCCTACCCTTTCTTTTAAACAAACAAAACGACACAAATGATAATGTTCTATAATAATAGGCCTCTTTTGTAGCAAGGCACTCACTAATTCTTGTTGTCTTTCTAGGTAAATTCTGTTTATATAATTAGTACATAAGTAATCCAGTTTAAACAGCCTTCCCTGACTGCTTGAATAAGTCAAGTTCAAATTTTTCTGTTATAAGTTTTCATACCATCACGTTTCATGTTTTTTTCTTTATAGAATTTATTTATGCTTCTACTTATGCACTTATTTGTGTGAGTTTTTTTTTTTTTTTGTATTTCATCTAGACTATAGATGTATTTTTGTATGTATTTATTCACCATTGAGTACTCAGTCCCTATCACAATGCCTAGAAGCTAGCGGGCCCTCAGTGAATACTTGCTGCTTGGGTGGATGGATAGAGAGATAAAGGAAAGAAATCAGTAAATGGACAAGTTATTTTGAGCTGCTGGCATTGAAGAAGACTTCATAAATGATCTGGGATTTAATCTGAGTTTTAAAAAGGATGCAAGAGTAAGATCTCAATCCACATTTTGAAAATATACAATTTTTATTACAGTTTTAATTTCTTTCCACCAAGTGCAACCAGGAAGATGCTTCCTAAATTAAGCCTCACAGCTTTCTTTTTCAACATGTGTGGGAGAAGAAGGTATTGGTATGTTAAACAATGCAGCTAACTGAAAGAGGAAATGAAAATCATTCTTAAATGAACTGAGTTCCACTTCCCCTCTGCTTTCCTTTAATATTATATATCCTTGAGTTATAAAATATTTCACTAGAAATGCCTTTAGCGAAAAGGTAAAGTTGAAGCCATGTTAACCCCTTTATACAGACCTGCATGATTCATTAGAAATAGAAGATGCAAGCAACTGCATCTTGGTTTAGAGCTAAGGGACACCTTTGTTTGATTGTTGTTTGGCCTGCATAATGTCTGGAAGCGAGTACAGTTGCGTGGCTGTTTTGCTTGCTCAATGTACAAGACTCTCAGCACCACTGCCTTTTAGCCGGCCTAACTCATATTTTATGTCCCCTGCCCAGCCCTTGGAGATGTCTAAGTTTTCACCTTTTGACAGAACTTTCTCTCTTTTGATTATCACCAAGGAGATTACATACCTCTATCAAAGACTTCTTTACTTGTGCATGCCTCCATTCCTCCTTTTTCTAAATTTTCTCTCTCCTGTGCGTTTTTCCAGTCCTCTCTCAAACTTTTGCTCTAAGCTTTAATTTGCTACTGTAGCAAATTAAAAAGTAATTATTGCTTTGCTATTGCCTTTCATCTTTTGAACACTTTCGTAAATGTAATGTCAGGTTTTTCCTTGCCTGGCTACTTCACAATATTCTCCTTTATCTTCTTCTGGAACAAAGAGACCAAAGATGGCTTCTAGACCCTTTTCATGCCAGCCCAGAGATGATATTTACTTTGTCACTAGCTGTTCCTTCAAATACAGGTATGTTCCTCAGCCTTCTTATTGCTATGCAGCTGTCACAGACATATCCCCACTCCTTCCTTCTCCCCCTCACCTGGAATGCGCCTCTTCTATTGGTTATGTTTTTCTCTTATCAGATAATTGAGTTAAAAGTGCATACAGTCTAGACAAATTCTTCCAGATGAGACAAGATGACAAAAGAGGGCACGTTAAGAAATAAAAGCAGAGGACATATTGTACACTGCTCCACTTCTGATTGATTACCTTCATTACTTAGCTCTGGCCACACAAGAGCCACAAGCATTAAGAAATCTGTATTGTCTGCTCTTTTAGGACTATCTTTGCTTAACATTGGGAAAAATCAGCATCACTTCTAGGTTCAGAGTAGAGAATATCCAGTTAAAATAAAATAGAGAAAGGCAAGTGTCCTAAGAAATGGGACTCAACGAGATGCTGTGAGGAAGACTTGGGTTAAAAAACAGCAAAAAAAAAAAAAAACCCCAAAAAACAAAAAAACAAAGCTAAACAAAGTTATATTTTTGCAGTCGATAGAGAGACAGCAAGATATGGTGAAAATCGTGCTGGAGCCAGAAGCCCTGAATTCTGTCCTGGTAGTCATTACTTTACTGTGTGACCTTAGGGAAGTCACATAAACGTTCTGGGGCTCATTATTCTCATGCCAAATTAAGGAAGTCAGTCTAAATGATTTCTAAGTTATTTTGTAGATCTGAAATTCCATGATGCTAAGACAGAAAGTATTATCTACTAATAATGCAGTAATAAACCTGAGCAAGTCATTCCCATCAGGATGACTGGGTTCAAATACTGCCTCTCTCTTTTTTTTTAAATTCACTCTGAGATCTTTGGTCAAATTCTAATTTCCCTAAGTCCCAATAACCTCATCTGTAAAATGGGGATGATAACAATATCTATGAGATAGGGTTGCTGGTGAATTAAGAAAGCTAATTTACCTAAAGCCTAATTATGGTGTTTGGTGCTCCAAAGGCACTCCAGTGCTAGGTACTGGATGTGGACTATGGTCTTCTCAGAAATACCTAGGAAGAAAAGCCAAACACACATTTGAATTTATTTGTTCAATGAGTTTCAGATCTCCTAATATATTTTTAAAATCATATGTTAATAGATAAAACCTAGTTAATTGCATTCTCCTCCTAAATGCTGGCTATCACTTGTAATTAATATGTCAGTCTAGCATAGAGTGGAGCTGGGGAGGTGGGCCTGAGGCAACAGCTAAATTCTGCCCTTCCTTGAGCTTCAGTCTTACACCTTTGACAACCCCTGGGCTTCTGGGGAATTTGCCTAAGACCCAAGCAGCCATTGTCCCTCTCACTAATAAGAAATTAGAGTATACGTGATGACAGATGATCCAACTTCCATAATTTGCAGTCTTAGCTATTCACTAAAGCTGATGGGTCCTTCAAAAGGTAAAGCACTCCAGGACCACAGATCTTTGGTTTCCGTGGCAACAACATGGGTCAATAGCTGTGGTCACACTTCCTCCAGCCTCCACTGCATTTTGCAATTTACCATTTTCTGTGCTTCCTTTTGTTTGAGTCTCTCTCATTTGCTTAATTCCCATCTCTATTGGGAGAATCTCAAAATGTAAAACTGCAGGAGCTGAATTTAAATTAAAAGCTGTGGAGGCTTTAATAATATGCCGTAGAGCACTGTTTATCTTATAACTCACAGACATGTGCTTCTGAAAATCAAGTCTCAGAATCCTGCTTCCCATATGCTATTGCTGTTTGAAAATTCTTTGCTTGCAATCCTCTATGGTTTTTGGAAAAAACAGTGTCATTTCTGCCTTCCAAGACCATATTCTTATATTGTGCATATCAGATTTGTTAGGATGAAGTCCAAACTCCTTAAGCTATCATACAAAGCCCTGTATCATCTGACCTTTGCCTTTCTGCTTTTATACTCTATGATCCAGGGGTGTTTATCTCCTTTTAGGTCTTTGAACCCTATGCTCTGCGCCCTCAGATGCTGTCCCCTTTCTGCGGAACACCATTCCCTCAGCCTCTGCCTGGCTATCCTCTACTCATCCTTCACTCTCAGCCTACATGTCACTTTCTGCAGGAAAGTGTTTTTAAGCCCAAGCCTGCTTTTGGTCATCCATTACACCACGTGCTTCCCTACCATACCATTATCATGATACATTTTAGTAGCCTTTCAAAGTATTAGAACCCCTTTATAGTTTGTGAGCTCTGAGACTGCTGAGAAAGTGTCTGTTTCTCCATCCTTCACCCACCAACCCCTCTGCTGAATTCCCAGTGCTTGATACATTATAGGCATTTGATAAATATTTGTTACATGATTTCAATCGCTCTACTGTACTAGATCATTAACATCACTGGCTATAGATGTTATGGCCTTGATGTTCTGCAACCTCCTGTCCATTCCACTGTTGACATCTACCAGAAGGTGCTTTTCATTCAAAATACATTTGAAATCTTTCTATATTTTGGAGAGATATCACTGAGTATCCATTCACTCAAAGTGAACAAATTCTAAAATCCCTGGTCTGGTTTTTCTTTTCATGATATATTCCATTAAACAGTGATTTTTAGGTCTAGCTCAGTGTAGTTGTCCTGACAAAATTTACAAATAAATAATAAATAAAAGTTTTGAATTAAATAAAATAAGTGGCAATACTGAGCCATGTATTCATAGTTATTTCAAGCAAGCCCACTAGCTGGCTGCCTGGCAGGCCCTGGACCCCTTCTCGCTATGAAATATACAGTGTTGTGTTTCATTGCTCATCACTCAGAAGTCAGGGAAGAGCAGGAGAGACATGATATTTTCAAAATATGACACCCCTGGCTTCAGGGGCTGGGATCACAGGGACAAACCTTGTTTGTTTGAGCCAGACGTTGATGTTAGAGATGCAGGTACTCAGCACATGGCATACTGATGCCATGATATTTTGAGGCTGATATTTTTGACATTGAGACATTTTGAAATGTCAGCTTTTAAAATTATTAGAAGGAACCAATGCAATGGATATCCTACCTTCAGCTCTGAGTCTTCTATCCCATCGTTAATTCCATCTCTATTTTTGAGTGACAACCCTACCTTGACCTTGATCCATTACTTTGACCCATGCTGAACTTCACATGTCTGAAGGACATCAGATAGAAATAAACAGTAGATGCTGAGTTATATGCATCAAATGCTTCAGAAAGACATTGGGACAGGAAAGTTCATGTATAAATGTCTAGATCACCCAGGAAAAGAGTGACAGAAAAAGGAGCTGAGAGCCATGGAAAGGTCATGGAGAACCACTACACTGAGGGTTGTGCAAGAGAAAAGGAAGCTTCAAAGGGGCCTAAGAGGGGAAGAAGGGGGGCAAGAGAACAAATGCCACAAAGTGATCAGGTATGGTAAGCACCAAAAAGTAGACATTGGACTTGTCACCCTCAATTAAAAACCAACTATTTATTGTGTCTTAGAATAGCAGTTGTAAATGTGTCTGCTTGGATGTTATAACAAAATACCATAGACTGGATGGTTAAAACAACAGACATTTATTTCTCACAGTTCTGGAGGCTGAGAAGTCCAAGATCAAGGTGCAGACAGTTGTAATTCTTGGTGAGAGCCTTATTCCTGGCTTGCTGACGGCTGCTTTCTCATGGAATCCTCACAGGGTAGAGAGAGAGAGATAGAGAGAGAGAGAGCAAATTCTCCATTCTCTTTTTATAAGGGCAGTAATTGCATCAGGAGGAGCCCACCCTCATGACCTCATCTAAACCTAAGTACCTCCTAAAGGCCCCACCTCCAAATACCATCACATTGGGAGGTAGAGCTTCCATATATGAATTTCAGGGGAACACAAACATCCAGGCAATAACACTGTGGATACAGGTATCACCTTCCCCTTCTTGATTTCTTTCTTTTATCTCTCCTTCATGGATCCCAATATCCCAATCTCCCCACTGGCCTAAGTGCCTGGTTTTCTCTGTTCTTATTCTACTTGGTCTGAGCAGGAACAGGGAGGTTGTAAAACAAGGCTTCCAACAGTCTACGAAAGGGTCCATTTACTGTGGAGATCAATGATACTTTGGGAAGCGAGGTATAAGGCAGACTGCAGTAAAATACTTCCAGTTGCAGGCTGAGAGCAAGGTCAAGAAACAAGGTGCCCATTGTCACTGGAGGCTGGCCACAGAGTCTTACAGAGACTAGCTCTAAAACACGTCTACATTTCCGTGCACATAGCAAAGTCATATTCAGTATATTTGATGCTACTGTCTCCTTTCCCCTACCCCCAACATCCTTCCTCTTTTATTGTGGTGCATGTGGTTACTTTTGCTAGTAGTATAACACAAATACAAACTGCCACTCTCAGCAGATGTACACAAACTTTATTTATCTCTCATGGACAGTTTTTACTTTTGAAATTTTAAGAAGGTAGAGAAAGTTTGCAATAAAAGACGCAGATAGGAGATAGAAATTTGAAGGGGAGAGAGAGGCAGAGACAGAGGAAGAAGGAGGGGGAGAGAGAGGGGAAGGGAGAGAATTAGTGAGGAAGGGAGAGAGAGAAGAGGCAATAGGAGAGAAGAAAAAGAATGAAAGGTATGTAGAGTAAAAAGAGGAAGTTGAACAACAATTTCCTTTGTTTTCCTTAGCCTCCCCCTCCCCCACTTAAGAGGTAAGGCAAGGTAGAAAAGATTTTTCAATTGATAAAGAACTTATAATTAATTTTAAAAGGAAGTCAAGGTAGGTGAAGGATCTTTAATTAAATACTTCTTTTACACAGCCTTTTACTCTCTTTTTTTGGTCAAAGGGAATAAACAAAGATCAAATAATCATCCTATATCTTGTTAAATAAAATTTAGAGGAGGCCATTGATTTGGACTGAGCTCTTGCACTAGGCCCTAGCAGACCAAACCAAAATACTAAAAGATCCATGTCACCAAACTGGACCTAAGTTGTTTATCTGACCTCCTGAGAAATCAGGAGAGAGAGTGTCAAACCCCCAAATAGGCCACTTTTAGCAGGCATGATAAGGAAGTCCCCTCTGCTTTAACCCTTCCAAAGAAAGTAACCCGAAGTAACCTGATATTATCCTCTTTTTTTGTATTACTCTGTTTCCTTGTTTCTGCTCAAGCTACCTTATAAAACCCAACTGTTCTGCCATGCCCATCTAAATCTTTAGATGGATGCTGCCAGATTCATGAATTGCTAATAAAAGCCAATTCAATCTTTAAACTCAAATTGCTGGATTTTGTCATTTGACATTTTGGAAAATGAACTATTGTGGGTAAATGTCAATCTATCATATATTTCAGTGTCAACCACCATTCTTAGAGATCATAAGAATTTACCTTCTTTCTCACTGGCCACTATTTCCCAGCCTCCTTTACTAGACCCCCTTCATTAATCTAGTCTTAAAATGTTGGAATTTGGGGAGAATTTATGAATTCCTCCCCTTGCTGCTTTCTTGATTCCCAACTGTGTTCCCTACAGTGCCTTCCCAGGTGATAACATCTACTCCTGTTCCTATAAATACCATCTAAATACTTATGCTCTCAAATTTACACCTCCAACTAGGACCTCTCCTCCAAAATCCAGATATGTATATCCAACTGAAAACTGTATATTTCTACTTGAATCTCAGAACATATACAATCTGTCAAAATAAACATGTCCCAAACAAATTTTTGCCCTTGTGGCAAGCATTGTGGGTTGACCAAGAAAAGTTCTATTTCCAACTCCCCTTTTCCCTTTCTTCCCTTTCTTCCCTCTCTATGAGGCTATCAAAAATAAAAATTTAATTTCCTATTCACTCCTACACCCGGTGGTGTCTGTGTGACACAATTCTGGACAATGAGATATAAATAGATATCTCCTGGTGCTTCTCTTTCCCCTTATTCCTTTTTCATGGCTAGAAAGTAAATATAAGGCCTGGAGATTCAGCAGCCATATGGTGACCATGAGGCAATACATATGAGGATAAAAGTTAAAACACTGAAAATGTCAGAAAGGAAATATAGAAAGAGCCTGGATCTTTCTACATGACATCATTGAGTTTATATGCTAGCCATCAAATGCCTAACTGCAGTCTCTTTGTCATGTGAGATCAGTGTCTAAGCCAATGTAGTCTGGTCTTCAGTTATTGGCAGCCCAACTAATTTCTAGCTAATACAGCCTCCAAACCTGTTTTCTCTTTAAGTCTTGCTCATCTCGGTAAAAAATATTACAATTGTTTCTGTTGCTCCAGCCAGAAATAAGGTGGCTGTTGTAGATTCTTCTTTTGTCCACAACCCCCAGTCTTACTCCTACCACCAAACAAACACTGAGTCCATGAGGAAGTCCTGTGCCATGTCCTCTGGAGAACAAGGTGACACCATCATGTCTTTATTATCACTGCAGCTACTACAGTCTAAGTTAATATAAAAACTTTTTAACTGTCCTATCCACTTCTATTTTGCCTCTTCCCAGTCATTTCTTAACTCAAAGCTTCTTTAAAAATGCAAATGTTATCACATCACTCCTCTGCCTAAAACCCTTTACTGATTCTAGTTGCTCCTTTAACAGACTCAGCAACATACCAAGCCCTATCGGAAGTTGCATGGTCTACTGTTCCCTCCTTCACTGACTCATCAGGTGTCACTTCAACCCTCCCTCTTTTCCAGAGCACCATAAACTCTTATGCCTCAGGTTCTTTTTATGTGCTGTTCCTATCCTTAACCCCCTGCCCATCACATTTACATGCATGGCTTAAACGTGTCCTCAAAGAGGCCTCTTTTGGCCTCTTTTGAAGATCCTATTAAAATTAAAATCCTCTTCCCTATCCAACCCGATTGATCTCAAAAATAGAAAGCTTCTCCCCCACTCTCCCCCTGCCCCCAAAGCACCTACTACTCTTCTTGTGTGTATCATTTAGGTTCTACTTGGGTAAATAGAAACCATACCAGTTTGTTTTAACAGAGAGAATTTAATATAGAGAATTAGCTAAACAGGTATTGGCAGACCGAAAAAAGTGGACACTGAGGCACCACAGAGATAGTAACTGCAGGAAGTAATTACCATGCTTAGGGCTGGGGACTATCAGAACCTCAGAGGAGGAGCCCTGCAGGTCTGGGGCCCAGAACCCTGAGGGAGCTGCTTGTCTGCTGCTGGTATTTTGGGAACTTGGAAGAGGGCCCTAGGGAGCTGGTTCTAAGATTCTAAGGGAGGGTGCTGCCTGGCTGATACCGGCACCTATGACAGCATGCAATAAAGCTAGTTCTGGAGTGTTGGAAGAACCTAGAAACTGCAAACAACTGGTGATGCTGGAGTCAATGACATGTCAACGGTACCTGTGGGGGACAAGGAGAACAAGGAAGTGAAGGTCCTTCCTATTGCTTTCCAATGGTACTTAGCGCCCCCTATTGTCAGAGCCTGAAATGGATCCACCTGGCAAAAGAGAAGTGCAGTTAGCAGAGTCCCAGGCCAAACAGTAGATAAAAGGGTCAGTTTACAGAGAAGATATCATAGCTTAATAACAAGCATAGCATTTATTTGTTTATTGTCTTTTCTTTCCTACTAGACAGTATGTGTTTAGAGCACATGTCTCTCTTTTACTGCTGTAATCTTCTGCCTCATATCCCACGCACACAGCACAACACAAAGTAGATAGAAAGTACTCAATAAGTACTTTGGATGGATGAATAATGGATGAATTTTTATTAGTTTTTATCAAAACTACTTAGCAAAATATACAATTTAATTCTTATCAATTGAACATGTATGGAGTGCCTCATATGATGGTCCAGGCTGAAAATATGAATATGAGGCAGTTTCTTATTTTTCAGCTGAGAATTTATGACATTCTCATTATGACATTGAGTAATAAAATACCATAACAAAATTCATATGTTTAAATGCCCAAAGAAATTGAACATACCTATAGGATATCAAAACAGAAAAAGGTAAATGTAGATTTGGAATGATTCAGAAGACTCATGGAATAAGTTATGATCCGATGCAGGCTTGAGAGAGGGGCCACAAGCAAAGTTGTGGAGAAGGGGTGAGTTGGGAAGGTTTGAAATGATTCTGATGAAGGCAGAGGGATGAGGAATGAGGGATTTGTAGAAGTCATTGGAAAAATACATTGGAACAAACTGGAAAATCGTGAATTCTGGAATTAGAATTACGAGTATTATGTCTTTTGCAAAAAGAGGGCATTACAAGGTTTTAAGCAAAGGAGTGATGTGGCCATTGGGAATATTTTCTGAAGATAAATCTGGTGGCATCATGGGGAATTGGCTGGTAGAAACTAAGGGCAGGAAAATCAGCTAGGAGATTGTGACCATAATCCTGAGCCAGGAAAAGATGGGAGGTAGAAACAGAGGAAAGAGATCACAGGGAACATTTAGAAGGAAGAATCTAAATAACATAATGTAGATGTAATTCAAGGGAAGGAGGGAGAAGAGGAAATCTAGAATTGAGACACAGTGATACAAATAGGGATGATTCAGAAAGGCACAGATAGAGAGACCAAAGACTTTCATCAGAAAAACTTGATTAATAATGACAACAGTACAATAAAAGTGGTAAGTATTTATACTCCCTTAACAAAACTCAGTATTTTGAAAAACTATTATGAATCTGGAAGAATGTATATATCTTCATCTTGAGGAACTTCAGAAGTACAACGCTTCTGGAAGTTATAGTAGTCAGAGGATATCTCATTTCCATAGATATGCTCTTCGGAATTAGGCTGCCATGTGTTTTCATATAGTTCCTTGTCAGTTTGTCCTGCTTGCACATTTTCGTAGTTGTCATGTATGCTAGTTCTTGCAACAGCAGATCTGTGGTCTTGGGTTTCAATGCAGGTTTTATGCCTTGTGCCAATAACGTAGGGACTCAAGGAGAATCTTTTACTATGGTCTTTTCTCCTGCTGCTTCCCCTTTGCAAAAACCTTGGTAAAGTAAATCGTGTGGTGTTATGGTGTTTCCAGTGCCAAGCACACCCAATTCCACAGACCAGCAATAGTAAAAATAGCAAAATTCCTATAGAAATGGCCATTGAAGTGTTTCCATGGCTTTTCAACATTTCTACACAAATAGTGCTGTTTAGCAGTTTGGTGTTGTCCTTAATGAATTAAATTCACAGAGACAGACTGAAGTAATTCATGTAGCCTACTATTGTTTAAAAATGAGTTTGGAAGATCTTTTAGGCATTTCTTTCTTCATATCTGAAGGAACATTACCTTGCGAAATCTCCGTGCAATTAGAAGAGAGATTACGTAAACTTAGTTTTGGAACGTGGCTCTCTTCGTATGTGATGCTGTCCACATTACAAGCATTAATGTGTAATTGCACTGTATCAGGGGGATTTTATTCCATTCCACTTCCTTTTCTCTCAATAAATCACAAAATGAAGCAGAAATGAGTGGAAGATAATAGCAGAGTAGAAAACTCAAGAAAAGGAATGTTGAACGATATGCCATCCAGAAACCTGCTATAAATTAAAAATATATTAATTGCATATTTATTTAAGAGCATAACTAAACATCTACTAATTTCTACCAATACTTTAAACACCAACATTTAGCAAATTTTTACTTTCCATATAGATACAGTGCTAGCTCTTGTGAGGGGGAAATAAAAGAGAGGAAATTGTCCCGGTCCAAGTCTGAGTGGTTTTATCACAGGCTTTATCCTGGTTTTTGACAATATGGGTAACGAGTTTCAAGTGAAAGGTAATGTTCTGACACAGTAGGAGGACGGGAGGAGAGCATACACATGCAATCATTTCCACTGCCTACCACCCTCTGTGAAGCCTTGCCCATCCCTCTCTGGAATGGGCAGGGGCCATGTCTTCTTAATGACTCTTTCCTTTGTAACCCCATATTAACCAGTCCATTCTCTATTGTAGCATGATGACCTAAGTGACATGGAATTGTGTGTCTTCCTACCTGGTTAAATAGTGGGCAGGGATCTGGTCTTTTCATCTTTATATGCCTTGAGAATAGAATAACACCTAGTATACAAAAAAGGCATTCAGTCAATATTTATGGTATAAAGGATTAAATTAATAAATGACACCACATTTTAACATTAACTGCTTAAGTCGATAGTGTAAAACTCAAGATATGTCTTCTAAAGGGTATAGTTTGTACTTAAAACAGGAAAAGAGATCTTTAAAGTAAAATAAAACATCTTTGAAAGCCTTCCTATCATCAGTCTTTTCACATCTTCCACCAGATAACTTTTAATCAATTAAAATAATTTTATAGTGTTTTCTGTTGGTGTTTTAAAATGGCAAAAAGGGCAGAAACAGAAAGTGTTCAGCTGGGCTGAATGTTCTATTATGATTTTATCAGCAAAATGTTACTACACAGAAATAGTTACATCCAGTATTGATAATAGTGTTTGTTGAATGTCATCTTCAGTAATACTTAGTTAAGAGCTTATCTGGGCTCAGCTTCAAAGTACTTTTACATGGATTGTCTCATTTAATCCTACAGCTCCCATCTGAAGTAGGTACTATTGTTATCCCCATTTTATGGATGAGAAAAGAGAGGATTAAAGAGGTTAATAACTTCCTTAACAATAATATGTTTCTGAATCAGAATTCAAGTAAAATTTACCCCCAAATATTATTCTAACCTAAATATCTCTAAATGGCTATCAAGTGCATCCATCACTAAATTTGTGTAGCTTTATCAGCTCTGAGGATATTGAGGGCTGGGAACCACATCTTATTTATCTTTGTGTCACCAGCACCAGCACTAGACACAGGATAGCTAACTTATTAAGTATTTGTTAATGAACGGAGCAATATGCTTGTAGGATAACTATAGTAACGATAAACAGGAAAAAAATGAAACCCACAAAGTGTTGCCTTGCTCTCAGTGAGTACTCATGTATAATAGTGAACTTTTACAAATTTGTCAAAGGTTAAAATATATCAATGTGCAAATTTTCAACTTGACATTTTATATCACTAAATTAAATATGACATGCAGTTAATTCGTAAAATTTATTTAATAATAATATAGGGTCAGACACTTCAGGTCTAGACACCTTTTAATCTCCCTGGAACTTTTGGGAGTAATGTTGGGGTTGAGAACTATATAGTCCACCACATAAAATTTAGAGTCTATAGGGTTTCTCCTTAATAAGGCCAGACACAATGCTTGTGCTGAAGGGCAAAAGTTTGGGAAGTAACTGTAACCATTAGGATCCCATTTTCATTCTGAAAGAGTTGAGAACCAATCATACTTAGGATGGTTTTTGGTACAAATGATTAGTTATTTAAGTAACTATTTGCAGAATATTTTAACAAATTTACAAAATAAATTTCAAATATTGGCTAAAATTAATCAACTTCAAAAAGGTGCACGGCCAGCAACAGAAGTGGGGGCGAGGGTTGGGGAGACTAACTATTGCCCCCCTCTGCAGCTAAGGGTAAGGTAAAAAATTGCATTATTTATTTCCAAGAGGAGAATTTATTTTTTCCATCTATATTGTTCTATGTAGAGTAGACAGCCCAAATATTATAATAGTTTGTCTAAGAAGTGTTCACTGAGATTAAGACAAGAAAACTTTTTACAGGAAAAGAAATGCATTATTTTCCTTTCTTCAAAACAACATTAAAGGAAAAACCCTGTGAAACATAACCTACTATAATGAGAAATATATGTCAAACAAGAGCCCTTCAAATATAACTTAACACCTAAATAAGTTTCACTTTGCCCAGTTTAGAAGAAGACTGTTTTCATTTTGGAAAGCAGTTTCAACAAGTTACCTCATAATTAACCATTTGTCTTGAAATCACAAATTGTTGATAAATGCCTGGAATTTTCATTGTTAGATACTGCCCTTATAGTTGGAAACAAGGTAACAACAAAGCATAATTATATACTTGTGAGCATATTTCCTTGTAAAGGAACATTGACATCCCTCTCAGTATATAAAATGGTTTTTTCCCCTGTGAGTGCCTAGGGGAATTTTTCTAAAAACTGTGTTTAATAAGATAAAAAGTCATTGATTAATTGAAAACAAACTTATTTCTTATAGTTTTTCATTACCCTGCACCTTAAGTCAGGTTCTTACCTCAAGATTGGTGTGCCATGCTCTCTCTCTTCTGTTCTTTTGATTATGTTCTAAACCTTCTTCGGCTTAGAACTTGTTCCTCTTTTTCACTCTGGTCACTACTTCCTTCTTTTCAGAGGTCTTTCAGGTTATTTAATACTTGCAAAGCTTCCTGGCTCTAGAGGAAGTTCATATCAGATGCACCAGAATTACAGTAAACCGCATGAGTTTTCTAACCAGATAATCTGCCTCTTTATCTTTACCAGGTAATAATTTTTCAACTCCATCAGAAAATGATATATAAAGCCTCAATTTTTTATTTGAGCAATATCTGCAGTCTTCATTTTAGAAGTGATAAAAGTCATCTCAATTTTACTTCAGATTTAAAAAAAAAAATACTTTTAATTTCAGTAACATGTAGGTCTTGTTTTTCTAATTTGTTTATTTGTATGATTGCTAAAACAGTCCTCACTTCAAATACTATGTCCAAATGCCCCCAAGTTACATTTATACTTGTCGAACCAGTGTTCCAATTTTGGTTCAGAAAATGTTAATATTCTCTTAAATGTATTACATAGGAACTTCTCAAAGTATATTCTGAGGCTCACTACTTCTGGGATTATGCTAATAGGTCTTCCATCAGGCAGATTTGGGAAATACTGCTTCCCTGGAGATTCATAGGCACGGCAGCATATTAAAGCTGTTCTGAGCAGTTCTACAGCAAGCAAACAGAATGAATCAAAATAAGAAAGGAAATCTGTTTAACTTTGCTTAATGATAGTAGTCTGCATGTTCTTTGCATTTACATAGTATTCTAAACCTTTTGTGTAATACTCAGTAAATCCTGACAGCAACCCTATGAGGAGAAACACTGTTATTAGCCCTATGTCCTGTCTTATAGAGGAGGAAATGGAGCAGAAAGAGGTAAAATAATGACATGCATGACATGGCCTGCAGTCTGCCTCAGCACCTGTGTGCTAAACCAGTGTACTTGCTGCCTTGCAAGGTTGAATAACAAGTTTCCCACATAGAACCCTTATTAACAGCATCTCTCAAGGCTCCTCTCCGTGGAATACAAAAATCAGTAATGTTAAATTAGACAGACTATATAGATGAATTAGACAGATGAGATGAAAAAGTAATAAAAATTTTGCCTTTTAAATTGTACTGGAATTTTTTCAACCACAGAGGATTAACGTTGTACAAGATGGTTTAAGAAAAGACGACTCAGTTACTACAATACCAATTAGACACTGGAAGAGCAATATTATCAGTACACATAGAGCATCAACAATGTGCCAGTCATTGTGCGCGGCAGTGGAGATGCAATACTGAATAAGCTCCCTGTAGCACTTAAAGCCTAGTAGAGAGGCTGCTGCATCTGCAGATTATTTCAGATCAAGGTGGTAAGGGCTAGAAAAGACATGCTTATGAACAGGAGACAGTGGGAGCAAGGAAAAGAGGCATCCAGCTAAGGTTGGTCAGGGAGGGTAGGCCTTGGGCTAAGCCTCATGGAATAATGAGGAGTTAATTAAGGCAGAATAGGAGTGTTCTAGACCAAGATCCCAGAGGGAAGGATGTTATGAAGTCATGAAGGTATGAACTTGATGTGCTCTACAATCTCACCAGCATATTTGACTAAAATATTAGCCACTCCCTCCAATTCACACACACACACACATGCACACGCACACATGCACTCACGCATGTGCACAACCTGCATGTAATGCAATAAATGCAATACTTATGTAAAATTATGCGATCTACTCTGGAAGTTAGGACAACTGGATGTCCATCTAGATTTTGCCCTTTAAACTTGGGAAAATGTTAATCCCAAGGGATATTTTATTTATTTATGGAAAAACTAAAGTGATAAGGGGTTAAATATGTTTTTAAAGTAAAAATTTTTAAGTTAATAGATATAATCATTTTTTGAGTTACAGAAGAAATGCTATATATATTCAAAATAGAATTATTGTATAACTGCTATTTGTATGTATCAGGTCTTGCATTCTCTTTCCTACTTCTTAATCTTTGGCCTAGCAAGGCACATTTTTATTGTCTTCTTACAGTTCCTTTTTTAATCACAGCAATTATGTCTAGGTTTATTTTTTCTGCTTTTTTTTTTTTTTCCTGCAGTTATGTTGTTTGGGTAGTAAGGGGCTTAGGAGGTAGTCTACTGTTATGTAGTGTAATTTTAACTGGATAGTTTATCCAAGTAAAGCTTCTCCTATTAATTGATGACAGCAACTACTTTAGTTAATTGTGATTTAAATTCCTAGCAATTTCTTTTGTGTCAGTATCTATTTATTTTAACCATGCACTTTTTCAGATATTTGAACTGAATAATATTAGTGATTTATGTCTACTGACATAAACAGATGTTTGTGGATTTTATCTGAAAGCTTGCCATACTAAAAGCATCTCTCTGGATATTTTGGAAGGAGCCCACAATTTCCATAGTTAAGAGTACTATGGGAATCTACCCATAAGCATAAGGCATTATGTTATCTGGGAAAGACAATACATTTAGTAGTTAGTGAACTCATTAATTCTGATTGGTGTAAGGGATTACCCAAGAAGCAACTAGAGCTTTAATGGAATAAGTCACTGCCTTCTAAATAATAAAGTTTCACTCTGTGGGCCAAAGAGCCATGCAAATTTTAAAGTAAGGAAATTGCCAAAGGTGAAGAGAGAAGGTGTGAATAAGAGGTCAGAATAAAACCATCGTTGCTTTAGTTATGCTTGTGGCCAATGCTGTTAGCAGTTGGCAAACTTTAATCACATAATTGGGGCGTGTGTGTGAGGGATGGATTTTACTGAAAGAGACCTTACATGCTATTTTGTTAAGGGATTTAGGGATTTATTCTCAAACTTGAAAGTCTATCAAAATCACTCATGAAGCTTTTTTTGAAAATACAAATTCCTAGGACCTTGGAAATTCTGCTTCATTAGGTCTGAAGTGAGGCCCAGGGAGATATATATACACATATATATATTAAAATTCCAAAGAATTTCTGGGTAAGGGAATGGGATATTGTACAGACTGTGAGGAGAGGAATTTTTACTTTTCTTTTCTTTTTTTTTTTTTTTTTAAATTTTATTTTGTCGATATACATTGTAGCTGATTATTGCTTCCCATCACCAAAACCTCCCTCCCTTCTCCCTCCCCCCCTCCCCCCCGACAATGTCCTTTCTGTTTGCTTGTTGTATCAACTTCAAATAATTGTGGTTGTTATATCTTCTTCCCCCCCCCGGTTTGTGTGTGTGTGTGTATGTGTGTGTGTGAATTTATATATTAATTTTTAGCTCCCTCCAATAAGTGAGAACATGTGGTATTTCTCTTTCTGTGCCTGACTTGTTTCACTTAATATAATTCTCTCAAGGTCCATCCATGTTGTTGCAAATGGCAGTATTTCATTCGTTTTTATAGCTGAGTAGTATTCCGTTGTGTAGATGTACCACATTTTCCGTATCCACTCATCTGATGATGGGCATTTGGGCTGGTTCCAACTCTTGGCTATTGTAAAGAGTGCTGCGATGAACATTGGGGAACAGGTATACCTTCGACTTGATGATTTCCATTCCTCTGGGTATATTCCCAACAGTGGGATAGCTGGGTCGTATGGTAGATCTACTTGCAATTGTTTAAGGAACCTCCATACCATTTTCCATAGAGGCTGCACCATTTTGCAGTCCCACCAACAATGTATGAGAGTTCCTTTTTCTCCGCAACCTCGCCAGCATTTATCGTTCATAGTCTTTTGGATTTTAGCCATCCTAACTGGGGTTAGATGGTATCTCAATGTGGTTTTGATTTGCATTTCCCGGATGCTGAGTGATGTTGAGCATTTTTTCATATGTCTGTTGGCCATTTGGATATCTTCCTTAGAGAAATGCCTACTTAGCTCTTTTGCCCATTTTTTAATTGGGTTGCTTGTTTTCTTCTTGTAAAGTTGTTTGAGTTCCTTATATATTCTGGATATTAATCCTTTGTCAGATGTATATTTTGCAAATATTTTCTCCCACTCTGTTGGTTATCTTTTAACTCTTTTAATTGTTTCTTTTGCTGTGCAGAAGCTTTTTAGTTTGATATAATCCCATTTGTTTATTTTTCCTTTGGTTGCCCGTGCTTTTGGGGTCGTATTCATGAAGTCTGTGCCCAGTCCTATTTCCTGAAGTGTTTCTCCTATGTTTTCTTTAAGAAGTTTTATTGTCTCAGGGGGTATATTTAAATCCTTAATCCATTTTGAGTTGATTTTAGTATACGGTGAGAGGTATGGATCTAGTTTCATTCTCCTGCATATGGATATCCAGTTATCCCAGCACCACTTGCTGAAGAGGCAGTCCCTTCCCCAGTGAATAGGCTTGGTGCCTTTGTCAAAGATCAGATGGCAGTAAGTGTGTGGGTTGATTTCTGGATTCTCTATTCTATTCCATTGGTCAGTGTGTCTGTTTTTATGCCAGTACCATACTGTTTTGGTTATTATAGCTTTGTAGTATAGCTTAAAGTCAGGTAGTGTTATGCCTCCAGCTTTATTTTTTTTGCTCAGCATTGCTTTGGCTATTCGTGGTCTTTTATTGTTCCATATCAATGTCTGAATAGTTTTTTCCATTTCTGAGAAAAATGTCTTTGGGATTTTGATGGGGATTGCATTGAATTTGTATATCACTTTGGGTAGTATGGACATTTTCACTATGTTGATTCTTCCAATCCAAGAGCATGCGATATCTTTCCATCTTCTTGTATCCTCTCTAATTTCTCTCAGCAGTGGTTTGTAGTTCTCATGATAGAGATTTTTCACCTCCTTGGTTAACTCAATTCCTAAGTATTTTATTTTTTTGGTGGCTATTGTAAATGGGCAGGCTTTCTTGATTTCTCCTTCTGCATGTTCACTATTGGAGAAAAGAAATGCTACTGATTTTTGTGTGTTGATTTTGTATCCTGCTACTGTGCTGAAATCATTTATCAATTCCAACAGTTTTTTTGTAGAGGTTTTAGGCTGTTCGATATATTGGATCATGTCATCTGCAAACAGGGACAGTTTGACTTCATCTTTTCCAATCTGGATGCCCTTTATTTCCTTCTCTTCTCTGATTGCTCTGGCTAGTACTTCCAACACTATGTTGAATAGGAGTGGTGAGAGTGGGCATCCTTGTCTAGTGCCTGTTCTTAAAGGAAAAGCTTTCAGCTTTTCCCCATTCAGGATGATATTGGCTGTGGGTTTGGCATATATGGCTTTAATTATGTTGAGATACTTTCCCTCTATACCTAACTTATAGAGGGTCTTTGTCATGAATGAGTGCTGAACTTTATCAAATGCTTTTTCAGCATCTATAGAGATGATCATATGGTCCTTGTGTTTGAGTTTATTAATATGGTGTATCACATTTATTGATTTGCGTATGTTGAACCAACCTTGCATCCCTGGGATGAATCCCACTTGATCGTGATGAATAATTTTTCGTATGTGTTGCTGTATTCTGTTTGCTAGTATTTTAGTGAGGATTTTTGCATCTATATTCATCAAGGATATCGGCCTGTAGTTTTCTTTTTTGGTTATATCTTTACCTGGTTTTGGTATCAGGATGATGTTTGCTTCATAGAATGAGTTTGGGAGATTTGCGTCCGTTTCAATCTTTTGGAATAGTTTGTAAAGAATCGGTGTCAATTCCTCTTTGAATGTTTAGTAAAATTCTGCTGTGAATCCATCTGGTCCTGGGCTTTTCTTTGTTGGGAGCCTTCTGATAACAGCTTCAATCTCCTTTATTGTTATTGGTCTGTTCAAATTTTCTACGTCTTCATGGTTCAGTTTTGGGAGCTTGTGTGTGTCCAGAAATTTATCCATTTCCTCCAGATTTTCAAATTTGTTGGCGTATAGTTGTTTATAGTAGTCTCGAATGATTCCTTGTATTTCAGATGAATCAGTTGTAATATCGCCTTTTTCATTTCTAATTTTTGTTATTTGAGTCTTCTCTCTTCTTTTTTTTGTTAGCCATGCTAATGGTTTGTCAATTTTATTTATCTTTTCGAAAAACCAACTTTTTGATTCGTTGATCTTTTGAATTGTTTTTTGGTTTTCAATTTCATTCAGTTCTGCTCTGATCTTAATGATTTCTTTCCGTCTGCTAACTTTAGGATTGGATTGTTCTTGTTTTTCTAGTTCTTTAAGGTGAAGTGTTAGGTTGTTCACTTGCCATCTTTCTATTCTTCTGAAGTGAGCATTTAATGCAATAAATTTTCCCCTCAATACTGCTTTTGCAGTATCCCACAGGTTTTGGTATGATGTATCATTGTTTTCATTAGTTTCAATAAACTTTTTGATTTCCTGCTTGATTTCTTCTTGGACCCATATGTCATTAAGTAGAATGCTGTTTAATTTCCATGTGTTTGTATAGTTTCCAGAGTTTTGTTTGTTATTAATTTCTAGTTTTAATCCATTGTGGTCTGAGAAGATACATGGGATAATTCCAATTTTTTTGAATTTATTGAGACTTGATTTGTGACCTAATATGTGATCTATCCTGGAGAATGATCCATGTGCTGATGAGAAGAATGAATATTCTGAGGTTGTTGGGTGGAATGTTCTGTAGATATCTGCCAATTCCAATTGGTCTAGAGTCTTGTTTAGATCTTGTGTTTCTCTACTGATTCTTTGCCTAGATGATCTGTCTAATATTGACAGTGGAGTGTTCAGGTCCCCTGCTATTATGGTATTAGTGTCTATTTCCTTCTTTAGGTCTAATAGAGTTTGTTTTATAAATCTGGCTGCTCCGACATTGGGTGCGTACATATTTATGATTGTTATGTCTTCTTGATGGATCAGTCCTTTTATCATTAAGTAGTGTCCCTCATTGTCTCTTTTTATGGTTTTTAGTTTAAAGTCTATTTTGTCAGATATAAGAATAGCCACTCCAGCTCGTTTTTCTTTTCTGTTTGCATGGTAAATCTTTTTCCATCCTTTCACTCTTAGTCTGTGTGAATCTTTATGGGTGAGGTGGGTCTCTTGTAGGCAGCATATAGTTGGGTCCTGCTTTTTGATCCAGTCAGCCAGTCCGTGTCTTTTAATTTGGGGAATTTAAGCCTTTAACATTAAGAGTTGTTATTGAAAGGTGTTGATTTATTCCTAGCATTTTATTGGTTGTTTGGTTGTCTTAGGTGTCTTTTGTTCCTTGCTTTCTGATTTACTGTTTGGTTTCTTTGTTTGTTGGTTCCTTAGGTTGTAGATAGTGTTTTTGTTAGCTTGTTTTCTCTTCATGAATGCCATTTTTATTGTACTAGCGGGTTTAGATTTTTCTTAGGTTTTTATGGCAGTGGTAGTTATTTTTCAGGAACCAAACACAGTACTCCCTTGAGGATTTCTTGTAAGGGTGGTCGTGTGGTAGTGAACTCCCGCAGTTTTTGTTTGTCTGAGAAATATACTATTTGCCCCTCATTTCGGAAGGATAGCCTTGCAGGGTAGAGTATTCTTGGCTGGCAATCTTTGTCTTTTAGTATTTTGAAAATATCATCCCATTCCTTTCTAGCTTTTAGGGTTTGTGATGAAAAGTCTGATGTTAACCTGATTGGGGCTCCCTTATAGGTGATTTGACGCTTCTCTCTTGCAGCTTTTAAGATTCTCTCTTTGTCTCTGAGTTTTGCCAATTTGACTATGACATGTCTTGGAGAAGGCCTTTTTGGGTTGAATACGTTTGGAGATCGTTGAGCTTCCTGGATCTGAAGATCTGTGATTTTTCCTATACCTGGGAAGTTTTCTGCCACTATTTTGTTGAATATGTTTTCAATGGAATCTCCATTTTCCTCCCCTTCTGGAATACCCATGACTCGGATATTTGAGCGCTTGAGGTTGTCTGATATCTCTCTCAGATTTTCTTCCATGTCCTTGATTCTTTTTTCTTTCTTTTTGTCTGCTTGTGTTATTTCAAACAGCCCATCTTCAAGTTCAGAGGTTCTCTCTTCAACTTCGACAAGCCTGCTGGTTAAACTCTCCGTTGTGTTTTTTATTTCGCTGAATAACTTCTTCAGTTCAGCAAGTTCTGCTACATTTTTTTTCAGGACATTGATTTCCTTGTATATTTCCTCTTTCAGATCCTGTATACTTTTCCTCATTTCATCATGATGTCTAGCTGAGTTTTCTTGTATCTCATTCAGTTTCCTTAGAATTATCACTCGAAATTCCTTGTCAGTTATTTCAAGGGCTTCTTGTTCTATAGGATCTAGAGTATGAGATTTATTAACTTTTGGTGGTGTACTTTCTTGATTTTTTGTATTTCTGGTGTCTTTTTTTTGGTGTTTATTCATTGTGGCAGGGGGTTTCACAGTCCACCGGTTTGAGACTAATAACTAACTAGGATGTTGCTGTGGTTGCCAATTTGGTATGGCTCCCGCCGTGACTGCTCAGTTGGCCTCTAGTGTCTTGTGTGTGTGGTTGCCTCGGGTCTTGGGCTTCTCCGGGGAGCCACCTTTCTGGTCAGCTTGGACTCTGCTGGGCTGGTGGATCACGTACCACAGGGTGTGTGATCTCTGTTGAGCTTTCACTTTCTGTACAGGACTTCTCCCCGTTCCGTGTGCTCTGGCCCAGGCTGTTAGATCGTGCAGTGGCGACCCCACCGGGTGTGTGGTTTCTGTCGAGTCTCCGCCTCCCTGGCCACACGTCTCCCCCCTCTGTGCACACTGTGCTGGGCTGGGGTGTGTCTTCTGCACCCTTCGTCTATCAGCTGGGCCTTCAAGACCCTGCTCAGCACCGCCTCGCCCAGGAAGTCTACCAGGTTTCTGCTAGGCACAGACGACCGGTCTCTCTGGGTGCCTTTGTAGCACTGTGTAGATCTTTCTCGGGTCTTGTTCACCTTTGTATCCCCCCGGTATAAACCAAGTCTAGTGCCCGCCTGCACCCTGCTCTCCGGCAGGTTCAAGCGGACCTGGGAACTCTCCTACCACACTATTCCCAACCAGAAATTCGTTAGGCTTTTTTCCAAACTGGTGGTCGCAGAGATGGTATCTGCCTCCCAGTAACAGGAAGTTTACCGGGGCCGGAGTCCAGGGTGTGGTGGAGTGACAGTCGGCCCACCCGTACTTCCTAGCCCTCCCAACACTGGTCGGGACGCCCCACACCCCCAGCCCTGCCAGAGAACCGCGGAGGGAGTGGGAGAGGAGGCCGGCCCGCAGGGTCCGGAAAGCCCCGCGCCAGGCCAAGCAAATGGGCTCAGTGATGGCCGAGCAGGGCGGAGCTGCCCGCACCTGGGAAAATGGAGGCAGCACCGGGGCAGTGAGTGGCCTGGTGGTGCAGGCGGGAGCCGCGTGGGCATCCACCCCCCGAACAGAGCTGTGCCAGGGATCACTCACAGTGCTGTGCCAGGTCGGGCGCTCGCTCTGTCTCTGGTTTGTTGCCTTCCGTGTTCTCGGCGCTGCCGCCTCGGGGCTGTTCAGTCGCGGCGCCGCTCGGGCGCTCCCAGGAATCTTCTTTAATGCCGGCCTGAAACCTCGAATCCTGAATAGGGCAGCTGGCCGCCTTCAGTGCGGCCCCAGCCTCCGGGATCCTGGCTGCATCCACCGCAGCCCTGGCGCCGTGTTCCCTGTTTCAAGACTCGCTTTTGCAGCTAAGAATCAGTTATTTTCCTGCTCCACACTTCAAAGCTGTTGCCTGTAAATGAGGCAGCCTCTCCTGCCGGGGGCAAAGTGGCGTTGAGCCCCCACGACCGGCCAGCAGCAGCAGTCCTCCCTTAAGAGATGGCCAGAGGAAGGTCCACAAGTTTCCCGGCTGCCTGAGGCCCAGTGGCCACCTTTTCCACCTCAGCTACTCCGCGCCAGCCGCCGCCAACATGTATCATTTTTATAAAAAAACAAACAATAAAATATCCTCAGATGATTTTGATTTGTGGCCAGGTTTGGGAATCATAATGCAAATGAACTCTCTGGCTGAGGTGCAAACAAATGATGTGATTTACTCCACAGCCTCCAGCCTAGAAAAAAGAAACCTAGCCTGGATATAAAAACCCAGGTCCCTGATTCTGACCCAGTATTTCTCTGCTATTCCACCACTCTATCTTCATGAGGAATAGGTGGAAAGAAAGTCCTTAGCTATTTCCTTATAGAAAACAGCAAATTAGGGTGAAGGAAAAGGGAGAGAAAAACCCATCAGAGGTGCCATAGGAATGAACCACACAAAGTGTTCCCCTGTTGGTGGACCATTTTCAGCTGTAAAATCTGCCAGTTGGAACACTTCTCAAGGCTAAAATGATGCACATTATTATGTTTCATTTGACAACTTAGAAAGGTTAGATTATGGTCCAGGGCAGAAAAAGAAGACACTGAAAGAAAAACAAAGTAAAAAGACCTAGGAATTCCACTCCTAGGTAGACACTCAACAGAAATAAGTGCCATTTCTCTTTATAACAGCTTTAGGCATAATATCTCAACATTCTAGAAATAACCCAAAGTTTCATCAACAGTAAAACTGGGTGAATACAAAGTAGTAAATTCACAATGAAATACTACACTGCACTGAAAAAGAACAAATGACAAATATGCACAGCATCTGGTTGAATCTCAAACATGATATAGAATTTAAAAAGCCATGCACAAAAGAGTATTTACTGTATGATTTTATTTATATGAGACCAAAATCATTTAGTTTTGCACTCTCTTTGTCACCTCTCTGCCCCTGGGTGACGGAGATACAAAGAATTATTCCAAGCCCATTTATCTGAGCACTGAGACACCCCAAAGGGGTTAATTTCCAGGAACCCTCAAGAGAGAGGCATTCCTCCTTGGAAAATTAACCCTGAATTGGGGTTCTGTCTCAGTATTTATTCTCCAGGCCAGAAAGTTACAGAAAAGGAACACAGGTGGAGTTATGGCTAAGTATAGTTTAACAATAGAGGCTGGTAACATTAGTGAAATAACAAAGTGACATTCCATAGTGCAATTTGCAAAAGGTTAAGTCGATCCACCAACAAAAGCTTGTTCTTAGCAAATACTGTCTTTTCCTACAGCAGTTTCCTCAGTCTGTTTACATAACAATAAAGCAACTTTAGGTTAACCTGCACCAAGGACGTCTGTCCTTGAGCCAGCAATTTTGCTGTGTTACAATTCTTTGTCTACAACAGAGACGTTAACCTGGGGAAAGTTTCCTGTCTTTTGCAAGCTTAACATTTCTATGTGTAATTTTAGAAAGTTAGGTTATACCTGAAACTACAGAGCTTTGGAAGCTAGGCCCTGTGAAATACATTTGCTTTATAAATGTTAGTATACTCCACATTTAAAGCTTAAGAATGGATATATGATGGTAGAGGTCAGAAGAGTTGAAGTAACTACAGACTAGTAGTTACAAGATGTACCTATATGTACCTTTCATTAAGTTGTACATTTAAGACTTGTGTACTTTATGTACATTGTATCTTAATTTTTAAAAAAATGAGAATGAACAGTGAGAGAATCTTTCAAAGGTCATAAAAATTGAGGTAATAATTAGATATATTTTTATTATTCAGATTACTGTCTTCTTTGGCAAGCTGGCATACTAGTTTGAGTGGAGGATTACTTGCTAAATTGAAGACTTAGAGCTAGGAGAATTTTCACTTTATCTGGAGCTTCTAGAGTCTGGAAGTTGGTGAGGCTGGTGGTAAGGAAAATGGGAGTTATTAACAAATCTTGAGCTCAAGCCCAGTCAAACCAGAGGGGGTTCTACTTTCTAAGATCATGAGTATGGTCTCTCATTTGTGCACCTTGACTTATTCTACAGATGTGTTCCCAAAAAATCATGTACAACCTAAAAGCACAAAGATGTAAAGCAAATTTATCCAAAATCAAGTGAAACAGAACAAAACTCTTGCATCTTGGCAAGTAACACAACTTCACCGAATCTCACTTTCTTTCTTCATCCATAAGACAACAATGGATGGAGTGATTCCTGGTGTTCCTTCAAATTCTAAGTACAAATGAACAATACAAACATGGTCATCACCACATTCAGGAGAGGATCTTTAGGACAGGTTTTTGTTTAACATATACTTTCTTTTAGTGCAACTCCCTTTTTCATCATAAGTCTTTCCTAATTGCTATGCAGATCAGATAACATGACTCAAGGCTTACTTCAGCTTCAGTTGAACCCTCCCTCTTCTCCACCCATTCTTTCTTCTTTTATTCTTTTAGATAAAAATAAATGGGCATTGAAAAAACTGGGTAATACTGAATATATAAAAAAAATTGAAAACATTTTACTTCTTTACAAGTAAAACTGAAATCTGCATAATTTAGTATTCCTATAGCACATATATCATTCATCTCAGACTGTGTATACAATTTAAAAAGTCTGATAACTGATAAACTATTTCAAAAGATTTGTTTGTTCATTTGAAGAAAGTTCTGTAGACTAAGGTTAATAATAGACACCCAGTCACTATCTGATTCTGCCAACTTCTATGATAAATGTTGAGAGGCATAGGATAACATATAATTTTAAAATAACTGGACATATTTTGAAATTGTGCACTGTTGCAGGCTAGATGTGAGAGCTACTGTATTCACAGAGACCTTTCTCCCATGTATATTTCAAACCTGGCAGGCACTAGCTCAGCAGAGGAAAGCATCAGTCTAAGTGCTCTGACTGAAGAGATAATTAGACATATTTTTATTATTCAGACTACTGTCTTCTTTGGCAAGCTGGCCTACTAGTTTGAGTGGAGGATTACTTTGCTAAGTTGCAGGTAGACTTAGAGCTAGATGAATTCTAATGAGCTGTACACGGATTATAAGTGAGAAATTGGGGGAGGCAGAGAGCAGTAACTGCCTTAGATCGACTCTTTTTACGAAATGGAATGGTGGCCTGCATTCCCACAAGGAATAGTAGAGGGTGAAGAAAACAACACAGTAAACACTGAGTGGGTGGGGCGGGGGACCTGTCTAAAAGGGTCCTGATCATCAGAGCCCCTTATCTCTCCCTGTGGAAACATACATTGGAAGCCAATTCACCCTCTGCGGAACACTGCTGAACATTCACCCAGAACACTAGGGTGTTAGTGAGACACATAAATGTCTGATGGCCTCAGGTGAGCCGGCATGATGCTCCTGCTAGACCTGCTCCATGTAGACCACTGCTTTCAGTTTTGATATATTAACAATAGATTGGGCTAACGTCATATTTTTTCTTTTTTCTCTTAAGAGACATGTCTCTCACCATGATATGCTCCTTTTATTAGTTAATCTGTCAGAATTTTAAGTCTGTCTCCTTATTGTCCTGAGTCTGTTCTTATCTGTGATATTAACTCACCTGGGACAGTCAGTCCATCACAGAGCACTTTAATTTCCTCATCTGTAAAATTAATTTTAATGGGTCAATGATTCTTAACTTTAGTTGCTTATTGATGCTTAGGTTTCAAGCCACAAAAATTAAGGCAAAATCTCTGAGGATGTAACTCAAGCATTAGTATTTTTAAAAAGTTTTCCAGGTGTTTAAACATCCCCAGTAAGGCAGTATTGAGCACTCCGGCCTTTTGAACTAATATTTCATGACTCTTTGCTGTATCATCTCAAGTAAACTACTTAACTCTTTACTTCGGTTTTCTTCTCTATGAAAAAGGAACTTGACAGACAGTGTTGCAAGAGAAAACAAATAATCTGCAGGGTGCTTAAGATTCATTAGGGATATATATATACTATTTTCAAAAATACCCAGGAATTTGCATACAGACTAAAATAGCTCTAATAATTCACATTTATTGAGCACTCAAGCATGTGTCACACATTTCTCTAATCTCTTTACATGGGTTTTCTTTTTCAATACCCACAACGTGAGTAGAGATAGATATTATTCACTAGTTTGGAGTGGAGTAAACGGAGGCATAGACAGGTTCAGTGCCCTACCCAAGGTCATAAAGCTTGTGTCAGAGATTGAATTTAAACTTAGACCATGCATCTTGAATTTGGAGCCTGTGCTTCTAACCTATACAGTACAATGAGCTGCCTTCTTACTTTTTAATTGTGCATCCTACTCCCTGTGACAAAATCCCAGATTAAAATCTGCTTTATTGCAAAGGTTCTACAAAATCCTTATCTATTTGAGAATATTCGAACTTATCAGCATTCATTCATGACAAAGACCCTCTATCAGTTAGGTATAGAGGGAAAGTATCTCAACATAATTAAAGCCATATATGCCAAACCCACTGCCAATATCATCCTGAATGGGGAAAAGCTGAAAGCTTTTCCTTTAAGAACAGGCACTAGACAAGGATGCCCACTCTCACCACTCCTATTCAACATAGTGTTGGAAGTACTAGCCAGAGCAATCAGAGAAGAGAAGGAAATAAAGGGCATCCAGATTGGAAAAGATGAAGTCAAACTGTCCCTGTTTGCAGATGACATGATCCTATATATCGAACAGCCTAAAACCTCTACAAAAAAACTGTTGGAATTGATAAATGATTTCAGCACAGTAGCAGGATACAAAATCAACACACAAAAATCAGTAGCATTTCTTTTCTCCAATAGTGAACATGCAGAAAGAGAAATCAAGAAAGCCTGCCCATTTACAATAGCCACCAAAAAAATAAAATACTTAGGAATTGAGTTAACCAAGGATGTGAAAAATCTCTATAATGAGAACTACAAACCACTGCTGAGAGAAATTAGAGAGGATACAAGAAGATGGAAAGATATCGCACGCTCTTGGATTGGAAGAATCAACATAGTGAAAATGTCCATACTACCCAAAGTGATATACAAATTCAACGCAATCCCCATCAAAATTCCAAAGACATTTTTCTCAGAAATGGAAAAAACTATCCAGACATTTATATGGAACAATAAAAGACCACGCATAGCCAAAGCAATGCTGAGCAAAAAAAAATAAAGCTGGAGGCATAACACTACCTGACTTTAAGCTATACTACAAAGCTATAATAACCAAAACAGTATGGTACTGGCATAAAAACAGACACACTGACCAATGGAATAGAATAGAGAATCCAGAAATCAACCCACACACTCACTTCCATCTGACCTTTGACAAAGGCACCAAGCCTATTCACTGGGGAAGGGACTGCCTCTTCAGCAAATGGTGCTGGGATAACTGGATATCCATATGCAGGAGAATGAAACTAGATCCATACCTCTCACCGTATACTAAAATCAACTCAAAATGGATTAAGGATTTAAATATACACCCTGAAACAATAAAACTTCTTAAAGAAAACATAAGAGAAACACTTCAGGAAATAGGACTGGACACAGACTTCATGAATACGACCCCAAAAGCACGGGCAACCAAAGGAAAAATAAACAAATGGGATTATATCAAACTAAAAAGCTTCTGCACAGCAAAAGAAACAATTAACAGAGTTAAAAGACAACCAACAGAGTGGGAGAAAATATTTGCAAAATATACATCTGACAAAGGATTAATATCCAGAATATATAAGGAACTCAAACAACTTTACAAGAAGAAAACAAGCAACCCAATTAAAAAATGGGCAAAAGAGCTAAGTAGGCATTTCTCTAAGGAAGATATCCAAATGGCCAACAGACATATAAAAAAATGCTCAACATCATTCAGCATCCAGGAAATGCAAATCAAAACCACACTGAGATACCATCTAACCCCAGTTAGGATGGCTAAAATCCAAAAGACCCTGAACGATAAATGCTGGCGAGGTTGCGGAGAAAAAGGAACTCTCATACATTGTTGGTGGGACTGCAAAATGGTGCAGCCTCTATGGAAAATGGTATGGAGTTTCCTCAAACAATTGCAGATAGATCTACCATACGACCCAGCTATCCCACTGTTGGGAATATACCCAGAGGAATGGAAATCATCAAGTCGAAGGTATACCTGTTCCCCAATGTTCATCGGAGCACTCTTTACAATAGCCAAGAGTTGGAACCAGCCCAAATGTCCATCATCAGATGAGTGGATACGGAAAATGTGGTACATCTACACAATGGAATACTACTCAGCTATAAAAACGAATGAAATACTGCCATTTGCAACAGCATGGATGGACCTTGAGAGAATTATATCAAGTGAAACAAGTCAGGCACAGAAAGAGAAATACCACATGTTCTCACTTATTGGTGGGAGCTAAAAATTAATATATAAATTCACACACACACACACACACACACACACACACATACACACACACACACACAAAAAGAACAACCCGGGGCGGGGGAAGAAGATATAACAACCACAATTACTTGAAGTTGATACGATAAGCAAACAGAAAGGACATTGTTGGGGGGTGGGGAGGGAGGAGGGAGGGAGGTTTTGGTGATGGGGAGCAATAATCAGCCACAATGTATATTGACAAAATAAAAAAAATAAAAAAAAAAAAGAGTATTCGAACTTAGCTAAAGATCGGTGACTTGGAGGGCTGGTATGTTTGGTGGACTCGAACAGAGCCCTTTCCAGAGTTTTCACAAAATATGAGGGTTTTCAGTAAGGAATTGAGGAGATATAAAAATGAGAGGCTGAGCTATAAGATCATGAAGCCCAAGATTAAGAATCTTCCTTCTAAAACAAATTCTCCTACATCGCTGGTAGGAGTGTAAATTGGTACAGCTATTGTGGAAAACGGTGTGGAGGTTCCTCAGAGAACTAAAAATAGATCTTCCTTATGGCCCAGCTATCCCACTACTGGGTATCTACCCAAAGGAAATGAAATCAACATATCAAGAAAGACACCTGCACTCCCATGTTCATCACAGCACTAGTCACAATAACCAAGAGATGGAGTCAACATAAATGCCCATTAACAGGTAGATGAATGGATAAAAAAAACCTGTGGTATATATACATAATGGAATACTACTCAGCTATATATAAAAAAAGATATCTCATCATTTGCAGCAACATGGATGGAACTGGCAACCAACATGTTAAGTAAGTCAGACACAAAAAGACAAATACCACATGTTCTCATTCACGTGTGGAATCTTAAAAAAAGAAAAAAAAAGTGGTTCTCATAGAAATAGAGAGTAAAATAATGGTTACCAGACGCCTGGGGTGGGGGGGAGGGAGGAGGAGAAGTTTTGGATTAATGGGGACAAAACTATGCTACCTACCTTAAGTGAAGCATTGTGCACTATATGCATGTATTGAAACAACATACTGTACACCACGAATATGTACGATTAAGTGCTAAAATAGTTTGAATAAACAAATAAGTAAAAATGTTACTCTGTCAAAAAAAAAATCTGTCTTCTAATTGTGGTTACTAGAGGTGGGAAAGAGGAGGGGAGAGGGAGAGGTTGGTTAATGGACACAAAATTACAGCTGGATAGAAAAAAACAAGTTCTATCTGTGTAGAGCTGAGTAGGAATCTATAATTAACAATGATTTTCTGCATGTTATCAAACCACTAGAAGAGAGATCAAATGTTCACATTACAAAGAAATGATTAAGTTTTACCATGACAAATATGCTAATTGCCCTGATTAGATCATCACACATTGTATACATGTGTTGAAATAACTCTGTATCCCATAAATATGTACAATTAACATATTTCAAAAAATACTACTAATAAGGATCTTTCTTCTGTACAGTTCACAGACAGCGAGTGACATGCTCAAGATGGGGCCTGAGTATGGTGACACTTGTTACTGTTATGGAGAATGATAGAAATGACCTCATGTTTAGCTCTGACTGGACTCAGTGAGCTGCTCCAGATAGAGGCTGCCTGCTTCTCTGCATATGCAAGGTTGTGTCCATAGTGCAGACCACATCATCTCCCGTCTGAACAACTGTAGCAGCCTCCTGCTGGTCTTTATATCCTACCCTGGTTATCCTGCAACACTTTATTCTTAAAGCTGACAGAGAGAATTCACAGATTATGAATCATCACATTGCCCCTGCTTAAGACCCTTTAGTGGCTTCTCATAGTGTTAGAGTTAAACCCCAACTCCTACAACACACTTTAAGGCTCTCTGTGATGTGGCCCCCGCCTCTTGTTATTCTTTCCTGCAGCTCCCTCCGTAGCTCACGGACTCCAGACACCCTTGCTGCTCACGCCTCCTGCAGTGCACCCAGTTCTTTCCTGCCCGAGGCCCTGCACTAGCTCTTCCCTTAACCGCCTTCTTCTCCCTGCTTTCCACACCTGTGTCCCTCTTGTTCAGGCCTCCTCTTCAACAGCCCGCCCGGAGGAGTTCCTCACCATCCCAGTTTGAAGTGCACCTCTATGCATCCTCTCATTCATTGTCCCCCCTACACCAGCTGTCACTCACTATCCCCCTATAAACATTGTTACTGTCATCCCTACACACATTCTTATTGTCACCCCTACACATACTCACTGTAATCCCTGCACACATTGTCACTCACTGTTACCTCCACACAAACTTTCATTGTAATCCCTACATACACTCTTATTGTCACCCCTACGCACACTCTCACTGTAATCCCTACACACATTGTCACTCACCATCACCCTACACACATTGTCACTGTCACCCCTACACAAACTCTCACTGTAACCCCTACATGCACTCTGTCACTTCTACACATATTCTTGCTGTAATCTCTGCACACATTGTCACTTGCTGTTGTACCCCTACACACACTGATGCTCTTTTTCAGACCACCCTGTTTTATTTTCATAATAGCATGTAGCACTATCTAATACTTCGATATTTTGTGTTTACTCTTTTACTCCCTCATGAGCTTGGTGTTAAGTTTATGAGAACAGGGACCATGTCTTTCTTGTTCACTGCTCCATTTTTTAGCAGTGTCTAGAATGTCATGTTGAAGGGGTTCAGTAAATGTTTGCTTATTGATTATGAAAGAAACAGAAATTATTTTGAAAGAGTGACCTTTGGGCTAAAACAATAGTGGGTTGTTTTTTTTTCCTTTTTTGGTGTTATACATAAGTACACATCAAAGAGTATATGAAACATTTGTGTGCTGGGGGCCCAGAGAAAATAAAAGACAGAGAAAAAAGGTGAATCTCTTTCTATATCTGCTGGAGCTGGAATGCACTCTTCTATCCATGGACATTGGAGACTCTTCAACTTTTGGGTTCTAGGACTTACACCGAGGACACCATCGACTTTCCTGATTTTGATGCCTTTGGACTTGGACTGAGCCACTACTGGCAACCAGTTTTCAAACGGCCTATCGTGGGACTTTTCTTCATAATCACGTGAGCTAATTCCCCTAATAAATCCCCTCTTATATGTTTATAACATATCCGATTGATTCTGTCTCTCTGGAGAACCCTGACTAATACACTACTCCAGCTCACTGAGAGCTTACAAAGACCCTCAGGGGTGCAGGTGTCAGTGAGACAGTTCTGAAAAGTGCCACGAGAAGCATCCAGCTCACCAGGCAGCTGGCAGGCTCTAGTATGGACCAGACACTGGATGTCCAGTGGAGACAAGGTCAGAGCCAGAGGTTGCTTTGTATTTCCTCCTAAGTATGGCCTTTAGGGATAGGTTAAAGAACATTTCTGTGGGGTATGAAGCACCTTCAGCTGATGCAGGCAGCAGGTTACCATCAAGACAAGTGTTGGCAAGTATTGGGGCCAGGATCACTGGGAGCTTATGTCTTTAGGCTTAAAAAGAGTGTAAAATCAACTGGAATAGGGTCCATTATTTGTAACTAAAACTATGACTGATACCCTGAACTTTTATTTATTTATTATTATTTAATGTGTATTTATTTTTATACTGTTTCTTTAGGCTGTCTTAGGACAGGCTTTATTGGATATGTATAAATCCTATTTTTACTCTTTCGAGGGACAGAGCCACAATTCAAACTGGCTTATACAAAGTAGATTTATTGACCTACATAACTGAAGATTCTATGGGTTTAATTTCAGTGTTAATCTTTTATTTCTTGAACTGCCTGGTGGGCATATGGATGCTCATTATAATAATCTTCTTGAATATGAGAAATATTTTAAAATAAACTAAAACAAAACAAAACAAATATAAAGTGGCTGGATCCAGGAATTTGAGAAACATTATCAGTACTTGGTCTCTCCTCCTCTAGGTTGGTTTTCTTTCCTCTTAGGCCTTCTCCAGGTGGGATCCCCTGCAGCTCTATGCTTGATATATTTACAGCTGGTGGCATAGTAGCAAGACTGCTTATCTTCTCCACAGTTCCAGAAGTCCCAGAATTGACCATTGGCCTGAGGCAGGCTTCAAGCCAGTCCTTGGAACAACCTGTGAGGCTGGAGGAATGTGGTGTTCTGCTGGGTGAGGCCCCACTCCCACGCTCACCCTGCAGCTCAGTGTCAAGAGCCATCCTGCTATAGGGAACGGCATGGGAGCCTGAGGGGTGATACCCCTTGTTCAGCTAGGCTGCAGGGGGACCCCTCATGTGTGGCATGGCTCTGTGGAATTTCCTGTCTGTTTGCCTTTTGTTACTTGACAAATTTTTCCAAAGTTAAAAAGCCCAACCTTTTGGCTTGGCATGGCTTTGGGGAATTCCAAGGGCCCTGGAGTTTCTCAAAGGACATGATAAATATGTATCAGAATTAATTAGTTTATTCAAAGGGCATTGTCAGTACTAAAGGTATTTTTCATGCATGTTCCCAGTATGGGTTGGCTTGATTTAATTTTGTTGTTGATTTTTCCTGTTAGTGGTGTGTGCATTGACCCATAATTTTAGAATAACTAGCTCTATAGTTGTGATCATGCTCTTGTGTGTGTGGAATGAAGTTATTGTGTTAAATTTTTATAAATCCATGTCCGAGTGCAGTGGTGTTTACAACTAATTGATCACAACCAGTTACAGATTTCTTTGTTCCTTTTCCACTCCCACTGCTTCATTTGACTCAACAAGAATATATCATTCTGGGATTGGAATGATGCAGTATCTGAGAAGGGTCGTTTAACTTTTCACTTTGTCCACTGTGCTGTTCCCGGAGTCAGTTGGCAGAGATATGAAACGTTTTGTTATAGAGATAAATAAGTAAAATAGTATAAAAATATAAACAAGTTTGGATATTAACAGGTTTGTTTTAGGTTAGTTTATAATTTGAGATCATTTAACAGTAATAGAGATTTATTGTTATATTTTATTATATAAAATCATAATATAAGTAATATGGTTTTAGTTGGTTAAAAATTAGCATAGTTGATATAAACATAAACATTATTAACTTGTTAGACATAAGTATAAGTACGATTAATAGAATGTAAGTTTACATATAAGTTAAAAAGGTTAAGAATTATAGTTCAAACTAGAAGTCTGATACTCTTTAAAGCCAAGCATGCTGTTATTGTATAGTTTCCTGGCCACAAGCCACAGACTTTGGGGTAAACTATTGATACATGAGTGGGTGCTTTTGTCAGAACATGAGTGCTTTGGAACATTTTGACCTTTCCTTTTCAATAGAAATAAAATAAGAAATGTTTTGATTAAAAGATAAATCATTATGTAAAAGATTAAGTAAAAAATATAAATAAAACAAGATTCATGTGGTTGTTGTCCACACTTGCACTAGACATCTGTGGCCCGCCTTTCTCTTTTTCCTTCACTGACCCCACGCCACCTATTCAGGTCCAATGAATCCTGTGGATCTGGACTCCGGCAGCTCAGGAATGAGGCTGCCCACTGCTTCCCTCCACCAATGTGTGGTTTGCCAAAGAATGGCGTGGTATTTTGACTAGAAGAAAGGGAATGGATGCTGGGCAGGAGAAATCCAGGTGACCGCTTCCCTTCTTGAGGATTGTTTAAAGGAACAGGGACACGGCAAAGTCTCCTCAAGACAGAGATAGCTATTTCCCCATTTTTCTCCCACATTCTGTTGAGGTCCTCAGGCAACTTCAAAGCAGAATTACTGTCCGTAAGTCATTAAGAAGCACCAATATTATCCTATTGGTAGAAAGAGTAAACAGAATTACACTTTTGTCAGTAAAACTAGTATTAATATACTCTCTCACGACAAAGATTCACTTCTTGACCAACTCTAGCCAGGATCCTCTGGGCCTTTTCTTGACAAGCATTCAACCTTGACCTATAAAGACTTAAACAAATATAACAGTTTCCAACAGCTCAAGGCCACATCCCTAGAATGACCCTAGTCCTCCTTAATGTACCTGCCTGAGTGAGCTCAAGGCTGCCAAAGAATCAACTGTTTCAGCCAACATCTGAAAATAGGGCCCCTGTCTCCTAGTTTCTGTGAGAGAGTAGGAGCCTGACTCTGATAAGCGTCAGTAGCAAACCCAAATAAGTTTCACATGGACCAACTCCCTCCCTTTCCACTTTTAATAATTTTTTCACTTCCCTAACTCTACTTAGCCCCCGCTCACCTGACCTACCTACTCCCTCATTCTCTCTTTAAAATGTGCAGTCACCTCTGCACAAATCAAATTTGAGTTCAGTTCACATTGGACTCTTTTCTCTATTGCAATAGTGTATTATTGATTAAAATCTGTCCTTACTATTTTACTAGTGTCCAGCTTTGGTTTTGTTTGACACCTATATCACCTGCAGGTAAAAAATATTAGAAGTTCAGTGCCAGTGTATTTCAGGGGCAAATGCTCTAAAACCAAAAACCTAGAGAAGACTGCCCTCTACTGGCTAAAAATATTGGTTTGGCAATGTGTTTTTGTTTTTTTATTTCTCACACCCAATTTTTGTACATGTGCCCAGTTATTACTGTCTGTATTGGAACATAACTTCTGCATAACATAATGCAACTAACTGAGCATTAGAAACCATCATACTCCAGACTAGCACAGCTTGAGCAAGGTTATCTGGCTGACATTCTGGCTGGTTGGCTCAGCTGTGGATAGGCTGCCTGAAAGTGCTAGTCCACTATTTACTAGCACTTCAGACTGAAAACGCCAACTGAAAAACCGTTGTTACTTCACGTAAGTGCAATGAATTCTCCATTTCCATTGTAGTATCAGGAGAGTTTGCTGATTACATTGTTTATCTGAACCTTCCTTAATCTTCCTTTGGTGGGGATGGTGGGAGGGGTGGGGGACACATTTTTAAAAAAATAAAGTCCTTGTTCACTATAGGGAATTTGAAAAATAAAAACCTTAGAAGGGAAAGTATTGATGAAATTATTACACTTTAAAAACTTGTAAGAAAGCTAGGATGAGCAGTGATTCTAAACTGCTCCTCTCTCCCACTCCTCCATTATAGATTTCTTGGTATACTGTCCCAGTGGTCGCTGCACTCCATCTCCACCCTCCACCCAGATCCCTACTGTCAGTGCATGACTTCACTCTGTACCTCACTACAAAGTACCTTGCCGTGGAAGCTCTGGCAACTTCCCTCCTCCCCAGTTGTCTCCAGAGCTCTCTTCTCCTTCCTGCCATTTTCAGAGGCAGAGCTGTCCTCCTTGTCCTGAATGTGAGTTCCTCCCCCTCTGCCCATCCCCCCAAATTATATTATTTCAAATGGTCTTCACTGTCCAACATCTTGAATTGCTTTCTGTTAGAAGCAGCTCTCACCCCAATGATCTTGCTAGATAGTATTCTAGAGAGTATTCTATTTTCCTCATCATCACTGCCCAACTTTTTGAATGATCTAAACTAACTCTATCCCACCTACGGGAACAGCGTTCACACAAATCACCATCTAGCTGTTATTCTTGACCGTTCTGCAAGAGTTGGCACTTCACCTCCTGGAGTCTCTTCTGCTTTCTCTTCTGGTTCTCTCTTTATGCCTCTGACTTTTTCCACTTCTTTTCTGTCTCTTCTTGTCTTCTAACTCACAGCATCTCACATGTTTTGGTTCACAGACTCCCTAATAAAATAATTTTGAAAATTATGTACCACTTCACACACTTTCAAGTTGACATGTAAATTTTTAAATAAGATTAAAAAGATATAAGGAATATCTGATATGGTGAATATTATACACATGCTTTAAATACATTTTTGCCAAATCTGTGGAGCTGTACCTTTAGTTTATGAAAAACTTCCATTATATAATTTAATTGGCAAACATAGCCTTCATTGTCAAACCGATCAATCAGAAAAAGACTTTGCATTCCAACTCAAACAAATGTGTTAATATCTGTCCCTGTGACAACCATCTTGCTTCTAAATTCTAAGACTTAGGAGGGAAAAAAGAAAGGAATAAGAAAGAAAAAAAAGAAAGGACAAGAAGGGTGAGGCAGGAGGCCTTGCCATGGGTTTGTTACTTAGAGGAAGTAAGGCCCATGCACTTTAATATTTCTTTCACAAGCTCTACAGTCTCAAATTTTTCCCTTTGTTGTGGGGGCTCTAGAGGTGTTTATACCTGGTGGAAATGCACCAGAGTAAAATTCTGTATGTGTGGATGGATGAATGGATGAATGGAGAGATGGATGGATGGATGAAAGGTATGCCCTACTTTTGTAAAATGAGAGAAGGATAATTGTGAAAGAGAAACTGGGAAAGGAGAACAAGTAGACATGGAGTACTGTCAGATTGGTTTTAGGAAAGAGTAATTTAAAAATTGGGTATCTGTAAATCTATTCCCTTAGAACTATCTGTGTAGCTTGGTACTCCTTCCGACATCTTCAGGGTTTTGCATATCCTTGTTTGAATTGAATTTTTTATAAAATTAACTACTTGTAACTTTATGTTTTTTTTAATCTTATGGAAGGGACTCATTCTCGCAAACCCAAGTATTACCTCTAAGTGGATGACTCAAAAATCTATTGATCCCTTCTTCCATTTACAAGCACCAACCAGATGTTTCTATTTGAAGATCTCACATTTAACTGGAGATTTGCACCTCATAGTCCACATGACAATAAAATCTATAAATTATTGTGGAAGGGTGTTTCTTCAAGTCTCACCAGCTTGAAATAAAATTCAGCTATAGAACCAACAATCTAATAGTCTCTGGCTTGAACTTGTACTGGATGAGGACTGTGATGGTTTGAATATGTTTTCTCCAAAATTCAACTGTTGAAACATAACAGCCAATGTGACAGTATTAAGAGGTGATTCCTTTAAGACTTGATTAGGTCATGAGATCTCCTCCGTTGGGAATGGGATTAAGGTCCTTATAAAATAGGCTTCATGAAGGATTTGGCTTTCTTGCCCTTCCACCTTGTAAGGACACAGCTTTCTTCCCTTCTGAAGGATGGAGCAACAAGGTGCCATCTTGGAAACAGAGAACAGCCCTCCCCAGGCACCAAACCTGCTGGCACCTTGATCTTGAACTTCCCAGACTCCAGAACTGTGAAAAATAAATTTCTATTGCTTATAAATTACCCAGTTTGTGGTATTTTGTTACAGCAGCCCAAACAGACTAAGACAAGGGCAAAATCCAAGTCTTCTAGCGGGCCTTTCTGTCTCTGCCCAACCTTTGAGTGATTAAAGAATGAGACTCCTATGGATGCAGAGTGACTAGCAGATGTGCCTTCTGTGTCAGAAAAGACAAGAATTAAAAGTATGCAGTTACGAATATAATATATATGCATAAACGTAGGTAGAGCTAGAGAGATAGATCTGCTTATATTATTAGGAAAAAAGCACAGCAACATAAACCGGAAAATAATTAAAATACTTAATAGTTAGGAAATAGGGTTAAGTGAACAGAAATGGAAGCAAGATTTCTTGGAGTATATACTCTTTAGTAATTTTGACTTTTGAATCCTGTAGATGTTTTTATACATTCAAAAAAATTAATCCCTAAAATTTAAATTATTTTAAAAGGAAAGACAAACTGTACGTCAAAATTTAATATAAATAGAAGAAAGAATTACTTTAGATGATTCAAGAACACTGTATTTTTGCTGATGTTTTCTAAGGACAAAAAAGAGCTTCAAATTCAGTACTTTTATTTTTAATAATAGTATTGATACTAATATTTGAAATAATTTTACACACTTTGTAGAGATAAAGCAAATAAATGATTATCACTATTAATATAAAATAAAATTTTCATTTTAAGAAACAAGCAGAAAATCAAAAGAATTAAATAAAACCTTATAAGCTAAATTTGAATTGAGAAATTCCTATTTAAACTTCTGATTTTAAAAAATGTACTTTCTATCCCTGTTGTTTGAATGAACCTGCATTAAATACATTTACATTAACATAGTAAATATAATCGATCAAAACACTTAAAAAGGGGACTTCCGGGAAGATGGTGGACTAGAGGTGTCTAGGGTGTAGTCCTCCCACAGGAGTAGATCAAAATGGGCCCACCACCACTGCTACCACAGTCATTAGAGCCATTATCCAGTGCAGAACCATCAACCATTGCAAAGTAAGTTGCTGCAGAGCAGCACTCCTCTGGGCTGCCTGCTACTGCAGCTGCAAACTCCAGAGAAGGAGAAGCGAGGGAGGTAGCTGCAATCATTGCTGCCACCAGTTAACCCTGCTGTCGCCAAGGACACTGCAGACACAAGGGAGGCAGTCGCACTCACCAGTGCTGCTGTTGCTGCCACAAGATAACCCCATTGCCTCCAAGAACACAGCCAAGGACACCACAGATGTGAGGAAGGCAGTTCTAGCTGCCAGAGCCACTGCCACCCCTGCAAAGTAACCTCGCTGCCACTGTGGACACTGCAGATGTGAGGGAGGTGGTTGCAGCCACCAGAGCCCCTGCCGCCCCTGCAACGTAACCCCACTGCCACTGCAGATGTGAGGGAGGCAGCTGCACCCAACAGTACTGCTGTTGCACCTATAAAGTAATCCCACTACCACCAAGGACACCACAGATGCCAGAGAGGCAGGTGCAGCTGCCAACACTGCTTCTGCCACTGCTAGGTAATCCTGCTGCTGCTGCTGCTGCTGCAGACACTGTAGCTATGCAGGATGCTGCTGCAGACACTGCAGCCAAACAGAAGGCTACTACAATTGCCACTGCTGCAGTCACTGCCAGCACTGGTGTCACCAAGTAGCCACCATTGTCATGCAAGCAGCCCACCACTACTGGAGTCACCACTGCCATGCAGGCAGCCTGCCAAAGCCACCTCCACAACCATCACCACCACAAGAGAGATCTGCAACCACAGCAGCAACTGTGGAAGCCACTGCTGCTGTGCAGGTGGACTGTCAATCACTAGACTGCATTGACACAAGGAGGTCACCAGTGGAGTCCAGGTAAAGAGAGTAATAGAAGAAGCAACTGCTCTACCAGATGACAGACATCAACATAGAGATAGTAGAAATATGAAAAAACAAGAAAATATGAGTCCATCAAAGGGATACAATAACTCTCAAGTATCAAACCCATAGAGCAAGAAACGTTGGAAAACCCTGGAAAATACTGAAAAGGAATTCCAAGCAAAAATTTTAAGGAAACTCAGTGAGAAACAAGAATATACAGTTAAACAACACAATGGACTGAGCAAAACTATCTGGGATATGAAAGAGGAAATTTAAAAAGAGATTAATACTTTAAAAAAAGAATGTAGCAGAACTCATGGAACTCAAGGAGTCATTCAATGAAATAAAAAACACAAATGAGAACTTATGCAGTAGATTAGAGTGGGCAGGAGAAAGAATTTCTGATCTTGAAGAGAGTCTCTTCAAAATAAGTCAGATACATGGAAGAAAGAAAGAAAGAAAGAAAGAGAGAGAGAGAGAGAGAGAGAGAAAGAAAGAAAGAAAGAAAGAAAGAAAGAAAGAAAGAAAGAAAGAAAGAAAGAAAGAAAGAAAGAGAAAGAAAAAGAGAGAGAGAGAAAGAGAGAGAGAGAGAGAAAGAAAGAAAGAAAAGAATTTTTTTAAATGAAGAAAATCTAAGAGAAATAGCAGACAACCTTAAGCACACAAGCATCCAAATCATGGGTGTTCCTGAAGGGGAGGAGAAACGAAAAGGCATTGAAAACATATTAAATGAAATAATAGCATAAAATTTCCCAGGTATAGGGAGAGACATGGACCTTCAGATTCAGGAGGCTCAAAGGTCCCAAAACAGACTGAACCCAACAAGCTCCTCTCTGAGGCACATTATAGTCAAACTGGCAAAACTCAAAGGACAAAGTCAATCTTCAAAACAGCAAGAGAAAAACATCAAGTCACCCATAAGGGAATCCTCATCAGACTAACAGCAGACTTCTCAACAGAAGCTTTACAGGCCAGAAGAGAATGGGATGATACATTCAAAATACTAAAAGAGAAAAAAATGCCAGACAAGAATACTGTACTCAGGAAGGCTATCCTTCAGAATTGAGAAGAAACAGTATATTTCCCAGATGAACAAAAACTACAAGAGTTCATGATGGAGTTTGGATGTATTGTCCTCCCAGAACTCATGGAAATCTGCTCTCCATTGTGGCAGTTTGGGTCATGGAGATGGATCCCTCATGAATGTATTAATGTTCTCCCTGGGGGATGAGGGATAGTGAGAGAGTTCTCACTCTATTAGTTCACACAAGAGCTGGCTGTTTAAAAGACCCTGGCACTTCCTCTCTCTCTTGCTTGCTCTCACCATATGATCTGCTTGTACCTGCTGGCTGTCTGCCACTTTCCATCATGAGTAGAAGCAGCCTGAGGCCCATGCCAGATGCAGCTGTCCTAGGATTGTAAGTTCTTTATAAATTACCCAGTCTCAGGTATTTCTGTTATATCAACACAAATGCTAATACAGAAAATTGGTACCAATTGGGGTGTTGCTATACAGATACCTGAAAATGTGGATGCAGCTTTAGAAGTGGGTATTAGGCAAAGGTTGGAGGAGGTTGGAGGACTTAGAGGAAGACAAAAAGATGAGGGAAGGTTTGGAACATTTTAGAGATTAGTTAAATGGTCATGATCAGAATGCTGATAGAAACATGGACAGTAAAGGCCATGCAGATGATGAGGTCTCAGATAGAAATGAGGAGCTTACTGGGAATTGGAAAAAAGATCACCATTGCTACACCATAGCAAGGAACTTGGCTGCATTGTGTCTATGCTCTTGGACTTTGTGGAATGTGGGATGTAAGAGTTGTGAAGCAGAATGTTTGGCAGAAGAAATTTCTATAAGCAGTAAAGCATTATGGAAGCTGCATGGTTACTTTTAACAGCCTACTCTGAGTTATGGTGGCAAAGGCATGATGTAAAGCTGGAATTTAAAAAGGAAGCAGAGCATAAAGATTTGGAAACTTTGCAGCCTGGCCATGTGGTAGAGAAGCAGATAAACTAGTTCCTAAAGACATTAGATTGGTGGTGAAGCAGTCAGATGCTAATAGCCAAGACAATGAGAGAAAAGCCCTAAAGACATTTGAGAAGTCTGGAAGCGTGCCCTACCCATGACAGGCCCTGAGGCCTAGAAGGACTGAGTTGTCCTGGAGGACAGACCTGGGGTGCAGCTGCCCTCGGGAACCTACTCCCTGCATCCCATCTGCTCCAGCTGGAGCAGCCCCAACTGTGGTTCATGCAGCAGCTCTGGAGAGTAGAAGCCTGAAACCTCGGTGGTGTCCATGTTGTGTTAAGTCTGCAGGCCGACAGGACATGAGAGCAGTGGAGGCATGGCAGCTTCCACCCAGATTCCAGAGGATGTATGGAAAAGCCTGGGGGTCTAGGCAGAGACCTGCCACAGGGGTGGAGCCACTGCAGAAGCCATCTACTAGAGCAATGATGAGCAGGAAAGTGGAGTCAGAGACCCCACAGAGGGCCCCCACCAGGGAAATGTCTAGTAAAGCCAAGGTGGGGATGCTGCCAGGATCCTAGAACTGCAGGGCCAGTGGTAATGTGCAACATAGGCCTGGAAAAGCTGGAGGTACCAGTGCAGCCCATCAAGCTGTGCCCAGCAGAGCTGTGGGGGTTGGACTGCCCAAAGTTTTGGGGGTCCAGATGCCCAATTGTGCCCAGGATGCAGGATTTAGAATCAAAAAAGATTATTTTGGAGCTTTAAGACATAATGTCTGCCCTTCTGGGTTTCAGACTTGTTTGCAGCTTGTTTCTCCTTTTCTGGCCTATTCCTCCCTTGTGGAATGGGAATGTATACCCAATGTATGTTCCACCATCATATCTTGGAAGTAGATACATTTGTTTTTGATTTTTACAGGTTCACAGCTGGAAGGAGTTTGTCCTTGGGTCTCAGATGAGACTTTGGACTTTTGAATTTGTGCTGGAACAAGCTAAGACTTTTCGGACTGTTGGGATGGAATGATAGTATTTTGTATGTGAGAGTGAAATGAGTTTTGGGAGGTCAGGGGCAGAATGATGGAGTTTGGAGGTATTGTCCTCCCAGAACTCATGGAAATCTGATCTCCAATATGGCAGTCTGGGTCATGGGGGTGGATCCCTCATGAATGGATTAATGCTTCCCTGGGGGATAAAGGGTAGTGAGTGAGTTCTCACTCTATTAATTCCCGTGAGAGGTGATTTTTTAAAAGACCTTGGCACCTCCTCTCTCTCTCTTCTTGCTCTCGCCATGTGATCTACCCACTGGCTGCCTGCTTCTTTCTGCCATGAGTAGAAGCAGCCTGAGGCCCATGCCAGGTACAGCTGTCCCAGAATCATAAGCCAAATAAACCTCTGTTCTTTATAAATTACCCAGTCTCAGGTGTTTCTGCTATAGCAACACAAATGGACTAATATAGTTCACCATTACACAACCAGCCCTACATGAAATCCTCAAGGGAGTCCTGCATCTGGAACCTGAAAAAAATGTAATAACTACCACAAACACACATGAAAGAACAAAACCCACTGGTAGAACAAAAATTCAAATGAGAAAGAGAAAGAAATTGTATTTTACCACCTCCAAAAGCCAACTAGTACTGAAGACAAACAATAAAAGAGAAAGAAAGAAAAAATACTTAACACATCCAAATAATAATCAGTAAAATACCAGAAGTAAGATGATAACTTTCACTAACAAGCCTAAATGTAAATTGATTAAATTTCCCACTCAAAAGACACAGACTGACTGACTGGGTTTAAAAGCCAAACCCAACTATATGCTGTCTACAAGAGACTCACCTCACCTGTAAAGACACATACAGACTAAGAGTGAAGGGATGGAAAAAGATATACTATGCAAATGGAAATAAAAGATGAGCAGGGGCTGCTAATCTTATATCCAATAAAATAGACTTTAAACCAAAAACTGTAAAAAGAGACAAAGAAGGCCACTCTATAAGGATAAAGGTATCTATCCTGCAAGAAGACATAACAATTATAAAAATATATGTACCCAACATTTAAGAACCCATATATATAAAGCAAACACTATTTGACTAAAGGAAAAGAGATAGACCCAAGTACAGTAATAGTTGGGGACCTGAACACCCCTCTTTGAGTATTGAACAGAACATCTAGGCAACAAATCAACAGAGAAACACAGGATTTAAACTATATTTTATACCAACTGGACCTGGAAGATATCTACAGAACACTTCATCTAACAACTATAGAACATACATTGTTCTCATCAGCACATGGAACATTCTCCAGGATAGACCACATATTAGATCACAAATCAAGTCTCAACAAATTTTTGAAAAATTGAAATCATTTCAAGTATCTACAATGGATTAAAACTAGAAATCAATAACAAGCAAACCTCTAGAAACCATACATATACATGGAAATTAAGCAATATACTCCTGAATGACATATGGGTCCAAGAAGAAATTAAACAGGAAATCAAAAAATTTCTTGGAACTAATGCAAATAAAGACACCTCATATCACAACCTATGGGATACTGCAACAATAGTACTAAGAGGGAAGTTTATTGCCAATAAATGCTTACATCAAAAGAATAGAAAGATTTCAAATGAACAACCTAACCTCAGAGAAGTAGAAAAACAAGAATAATCCAATCCCCAAATTAGTGGATAGAAAGAAATAATTCAGATTAGAGCAGAACTAAATGAAATAGAAACACAAAAAATGATACAAAAGATCAATGAAACAAAAAGTTATTTTTTTGAGAACATAAACAAAATAGACAAACCATTAGCCGTGCTAACTAGAAAAAGAAAATAGAAGATCCAAACTACAAAAATTAGAAATGAAAAAGGGAACAGTACAACAAATACCACGCAAATACAAAGAATCATTAGAGACTATTATAAACAACTATATACCAACAAATTTGAAAAACTGGAGGAAATGGATAAATTTTTGGACACATACAAATTACGAAGACTGAACAATAAGACACAGAAAATCTGAACAGACCAATAACAAGCAATGAGATTGAAGCAGTAATCAACAGTCCCTGAACAGCCAAAGCAACCCTGAGCAAAATAAATAAATAAATAAATAAAGCCAGAAGCGTTACACTACCTAACTTCAAATTATACTGCAAAGCTATAGTAACCCAAGCAGCATGGTACTGACATAAAGATGGACACTCAGACCAATAGAACAGAAAAGAGAACCTAGAAATTAACCCACAAAATTATAGCCAATTGATCTTCAACAAAGGCATCAAGAACATACATTGGGGAAGAAACTGCCTGTGCAATAAGTGGTACTGTGAAAACTCGACATCCATATGTAGAAGAATGAAACTAGACTTGTACCTCTCACCATATGCCAAAATCACCTCAAACTGGATGAAAGACTTACATATAAGACCTGAAACTATAAAACTCCTAACACTTCAGGAAGTAGGGCTGAGCAACAACTTTATGAATATGACTCCAAAACCACAGGCAACAGAAGGAAAAATAAACAAATGGGATTATATCAAACTAAAATGCTTCTGAACAGCAAAAGAAACAATTAAGAGTGAAAAGACAACCTACAGAGTGGGAGAAAATATTTGCAAACTATGCATGCAACAAAGGATTAATATCCAGAATATACAAGGAACTCAAAAAACTTAACAGTAAAAAACCAAATAACCTGATTAAAAAATGGGCAAGGGAGCTGAACAGGCATTTCTCAAAGGAAGATATACAAATGGCCAACAGACACATGAAAAAATGCTCACCATCACTCAGCACCAGGGAAATGCAAATCAAAACCACACTGAGATAGGATCTCACCCCGGTTAGACTGGCTATTATTAAAAAGACAGAGAATAACAAATGCTAAGCAAGGATGCGGAGATAAGTTAGGTATAGAGGGAAAGTATCTCAACATAATTAAAGCCATATATGACAAACCCACTGCCAATATCATCCTGAATGGGGAAAAGCTGAAAGCTTTTCCTTTAAGAACAGGCACTAGACAAGGATGCCCACTCTCACCACTCCTATTCAACATAGTGTTGGAAGTACTAGCCAGAGCAATCAGAGAAGAGAAGGAAATAAAGGGCATCCAGATTGGAAAAGATGAAGTCAAACTGTCCCTGTTTGCAGATGACATGATCCTATATATCGAACAGCCTAAAACCTCTACAAAAAAACTGTTGGAATTGATAAATGATTTCAGCACAGTAGCAGGATACAAAATCAACACACAAAAATCAGTAGCATTTCTTTTCTCCAATAGTGAACATGCAGAAGGAGAAATCAAGAAAGCCTGCCCATTTACAATAGCCACCAAAAAAATAAAATACTTAGGAATTGAGTTAACCAAGGAGGTGAAAAATCTCTATAATGAGAACTACAAACCACTGCTGAGAGAAATTAGAGAGGATACAAGAAGATGGAAAGATATTCCATGCTCTTGGATTGGAAGAATCAACATAGTGAAAATGTCCATACTACCCAAAGTGATATACAAATTCAATGCAATCCCCATCAAAATTCCAAAGACATTTTTCTCAGAAATGGAAAAAACTATTCAGACATTTATATGGAACAATAAAAGACCACGAATAGCCAAAGCAATGCTGAGCAAAAAAAATAAAGCTGGAGGCATAACACTACCTGACTTTAAGCTATACTACAAAGCTATAATAACCAAAACAGTATGGTACTGGCATAAAAACAGACACACTGACCAATGGAATAGAATAGAGAATCCAGAAATCAACCCACACACTTACTGCCATCTGATCTTTGACAAAGGCACCAAGCCTATTCACTGGGGAAGGGACTGCCTCTTCAGCAAGTGGTGCTGGGATAACTGGATATCCATATGCAGGAGAATAAAACTAGATCCATACCTCTCACCATATACTAAAATCAACTCAAAATGGATTAAGGATTTAAATATACACCCCGAAACAATAAAACTTCTTAAAGAAAACATAGGAGAAACACTTCAGGAAATAGGACTGGGCACAGACTTCATGAATACGACCCCAAAAGCACGGGCAACCAAAGGAAAAATAAACAAATGGGATTATATCAAACTAAAAAGCTTCTGCACAGCAAAAGAAACAATTAAAAGAGTTAAAAGACAACCAACAGAGTGGGAGAAAATATTCGCAAAATATACATCTGACAAAGGATTAATATCCAGAATATATAAGGAACTCAAACAACTTTACAAGAAGAAAACAAGCCACCCAATTAAAAAATGGGCAAAAGAGCTAAGTAGGCATTTCTCTAAGGAAGATATACAAATGGCCAACAGACATATGAAAAAATGCTCAACATCACTCAGCATCCGGGAAATGCAAATCAAAACCACATTGAGATACCATCTAACCCCAGTTAGGATGGCTAAAATCCAAAAGACTATGAACGATAAATGCTGGCGAGGCTGCGGAGAAAAAGGAACTCTCATACATTGTTGGTGGGACTGCAAAATGGTGCAGCCTCTATGGAAAATGGTATGGAGGTTCCTTAAACAATTGCAAATAGATCTACCATACGACCCAGCCATCCCACTGTTGGGAATATACCCAGAGGAATGGAAATCATCAAGTCGAAGGTATACCTGTTCCCCAATGTTCATCGCAGCACTCTTTACAATAGCCAAGAGTTGGAACCAGCCCAAATGCCCATCATCAGATGAGTGGATACGGAAAATGTGGTACATCTACACAATGGAATACTACTCAGCTATAAAAACGAATGAAATACTGCCATTTGCAACAACATGGATGGACCTTGAGAGAATTATATTAAGTGAAACAAGTCAGGCACAGAAAGAGAAATACCACATGTTCTCACTTATTGGAGGGAGCTAAAAATTAATATATAAATTCACACACACACATACACACACACACACAAACCGGGGGGGGGGAGAAGATATAACAACCACAATTATTTGAAGTTGATACAACAAGCAAACAGAAAGGACATTGTTGGGGGGAGGGGGGAGGGAGAAGGGAGGGAGGTTTTGGTGATGGGGAGCAATAATCAGATACAATGTATATCGACAAAATAAAATTAAAAAAAAAAAAAAAAAAGAAAGAGGAACCTTCCTACACTGTTAGTAGAACTGTAAATTTGTGCGCTTAAACGTCCTTTGTCAGATTGTCAGATGACTGGATAAGGAAAATGTGGTACAAATACACAACGGAATACCATAAAAAGAATAAAATAGTGCCATTCGCAGCAACGTGGATGAACTTAGAGAAAATCACATTAAGTGAAATAAATTAAGTGAAATCACATTAAGTGAAAGAATTACCACATGTCCTCACTCATAAGTGAGAGGTAAAAAAATAAACATATAAATAAAAAAGAAAGAAGGAAGTATATACAACAATCACAACAATATGTTAAACTTTCAAAAGGAGAGAGGTTACTAGAGGTGGGAAAGGGGAAGGGAAGGATGGATAAAGGGAAGATTTGGTAAAGGGACATGAAAAATGATTACATTGTATAATGTTGAATATACCAATTATCCTGATTTGAACATCACATATTGCACACAGAAATTAATATTCAACTCTGTACTCATGTATATGTACAATCAACTATGTTACAATAAAAAGTAAATAAAATAAAAATAAATAGGAAATAGAAATATATATTAAAAAATACTCAAAAGGTATAAAAATCTATGGGAACTCAATAATATCTAAAAAACAAAACAAACCAACAAAAAAAAGGTAAACATGCAAACCAAAAATTTCTTGCCCATATTGGAGGTGACTATTATACCAAATCCTTATTCCGAAAATTGTTAAGAGAAATGATTTATTCTGCATGTAGTTCAGGGTAACAAAATAGCCCCCTTTGATGAGAAAATAGCTTTGTAGGAGAACACCAAGTAATAAATGTAGAAAAAATGGGCAGTACCAAAAAATCACCATTCTCCAATCACAAATGAAATAACTGATTCCATTAAGAATCATCAATGTGGGTTCAAATCATTAGATAAATGGTTAATAGCAAAATTTTTCCACATTAGCCCATATATTACCTGCCAATAACAAGGGGGGGAGCACTGCACATTTATAATGGTGAGATCTAGCTGCCACCACCTTAACTCAGTAATCAATTGTTAAGAATAGTGAGACACCATGTACCTACTGAAGGGATGCTATGGGAATTACACAGCATATTCTGACATATTCTTACTAAAACTTGCTTAACCCAAATCTAAATCAGCCTGCATTTCTAACTTCAAGTTTAAAGGACATATACAGGATAAAGGAATACATTAGATAAAATCAACAGGAAACAACAAAACGATTCCAGAAAATGGACTTTTGGAAGACATTTGGCCTGGTCTTTTCAAAAAATCAAAAAGAATAAGTAGTGACTTGCAGAATAATTGAGTTTGGAGTCATAACAGAATGCAGTTTAACGACATTGATTGGCTCTTCATTTGAACAAATCAGTCATAAAATGCATTTTGGGAACAAATGGGAAAACGTGAATAAGAACTAGGTATTAGATATTAAGAAATTATTGTTTATTTTGCAAGATGAGATAAAAGTATTGTAATTATATAAGAATTTCCTTGTTTTAATGGATGCATGTTAAAGTATTTACGGATAATGTGTCATGATGTTTGTAACATACTTTTAAATGGGGAGAGAGAGAATTGTTGAATTTGGTGGTAGATATACGGGTAATAACTGAGCTCCTTTCCACCTTTCTATATATTTTAATATTTTCACAATTACATATTTTTTAAAAGGCTCAGTGCTGCCTACCTGTCATTGCCACTCACCTTTATTACCACGTGAGGAGCCAGCAGTCCCATTCCCTTATTCTCTGCCAGGACATTGCTGCTTCCAAAGTGGTTTCGGCTCCTGGGTGCAGACACAACACTGAACCCCCAGAGCCAGGCCCAAGTCCTGAAATGCCAAAGACTGAATTAGCTGCGGATATGGAAATGGGGGTGGGGGTGGGGAGTTGTTTGGGCAGAATGGGTTTGGGGCTTCTCAGGTGCAGCAGGTCACTTCCTGCCCACATAGCCACTCGCAGGCACCTACCTGTGGTGCTCAGAAGCCTGTCCCACAGTGGCCTCCTTGGGGCAGGCACTGAAAGAAGCACACCAGCCCATCCCAGCCTGCAGAGCAGCAAGGTTGCAAACTTCCTCACTTTCCAAGTCCAGAGCTGAGACATCTTCTCCATTGGTTGGTGTGATAGCCTTCCAGGTGCTTGTCCTCTCACTTCCTCTCCCTTCTCACTTCCCTAAGTCAAAAACAAATGAAAAAGACAAACAAAAACAGTGCTTATTTGCTGCTCTTCCTCCCTGTCAGTTCCATGCAGTTTTGTTCAATTCTTTTCAGTAAACCAGATGCTGGAGACAGTATCTCTGCACTTCACCTTTGGTTAAGCTCCTCCTTGTCTATTGCTCTGCCCTTGGTAGTTCTTTTTCACACCCGTTCCTTTTTCTCGAATATTAAATAGTAGCTAACATTATTGTTCTCTCACTATGGAGCAAGCACTGTTCTAAACACACTCTATGCATTGGCTTGCTTAATAATTGTAACAATTGTCCTAGTCCACTTGGGCAGCTATAACAGAATACCATAAACTGGGTGGCTTATAAACAAATTTTTTCTCACAGTTCTGGAGGCTGGGAAGTCCAAGATCAAGGGGCAGGCAGATGTGGTGTCTTGTGAGGGCCCACTTTCTCATACACAGTACCTTCTTCCTGTGTCCTCACATAGTAGAAGGGGTGAGGAGTGTCTCTTGGGACCTCTTTCATGAGGACAGTAATCTCATTTATGAGGGCTCCACCCCCATGAACTAATCACCTCCTTCACCTCTTAATACCATCACCTTAGGGGCAAAGATTTCAACATATGAATTTTGAGGGGACATAAACATTCAGACCATAGCAATAACCTTATAAAATATTATAACCCCCTTGTTATAGAGGAGAAAACTGAGGCACAGAGAGGTTCAGTAATTTGTGCAAGATCAAATCTAGGAGGTTCCTAGTCTTCTCAATAGTTTTATATTTATAAGTCTGTTTATCTGACCTTTCCATATCAATACTTAAAAAGCTTCTTCATTTTGGTTTTACAACTGCTTACATTTCCATTGTACAAATCTATCATCATTTATTTAACCAGTACTCTATTGATAGGCACTTAGATTGTTGCTAGTCTTTAGTTATTACAAACAATGCTGTGACGAATAACCTTAAGGTGCCAAATGAAAGGTCAGGGGGCCCGATAGCTGGCCTCAACCCACCTTGTCATCTCACCAGGTTCTTGACTCTGCCACAGGAAAGAATTCAAGAGCAGAGTCACAGTAGAAAATGAGAACAGGTTTAATGTAACATAAGAAATACAGGTTCCACAGAGAGAGTGAGGCCCACTTTCTGTGTGAGACTGAGCATAGTCCACACTAAGTTTAACACAAAAGTAAGAAATACATACTTAAGGTTTAGTACTGAGTGTAGGTTGGCTCAAGAGAGTGAGCAGCCTCTTGCTGAAAGTAAGTTTGATACAAAGTAAAACATACACACCTCAGCCAGATATGTGCGGGTTGTCCCTAGGAAAGTGAGCAACAACCCCACATTTTGCTGGGATTCGGCTTTTACAGTTTTGCTACCTAATACATATTCAGGCAATCTAATGAGTTTTCACCTAAGGGGGTAGTTCCCAAGACTATGTAACATTGTTTTGCACATGCTCAGTTGGTCTCTTTTGGGAGCATATTCATTGTTCAAATCCTATCATATGCACTGAACTTGTGCAAGAATATTCTGTGCTCTTTAGTACCCTAGTGGAAGGTCATTCAAGTGATAAACTCCCTTCCACTAAGCATGCTTGGCTACCATGTCCAGACACTGAATTTGCATGAGCCAACCCCTTGTGGCTTCTCCACTGAGCATGCCCAGCCACTGGATTTGCATAAGCCAGCCTCACGTGGTCTCAATTTCCTTGTGTTAGTACTGAAAATAGATCTAGCTAGCAACTGTAACTTTCCTCTAGGGGAGAGCAGAGAGCAGGGGACTAAGACCTTGGGGAATGGCTTTAAACCCAGAGGTGTGTCCTGTAAACCCAGCCCATGAAACTGAGCACCTCCTATCTCACTTGTACATCAGGAGTCAGCAAATTGTTTCTGTTACTGGCCAGACAGCATCCCATTATGGTCTCTGGCACAACTAAACTCTGCTGCTATATCATGAAAGCAACCACAGACAATGTTTCTATGTAAGCAAATGGGCATGGTTGTTTTTCAATAAAATGTTATTTACAAAAGCATGCATTGGGCTTGATTTGGCCAGTGGATTTATTGTTTACTGATGCCTGTTGTACATAATTTTATATATGGGATCATATCCATAACATAAATTCCTTTAAGTGAATAAGAAAATTCATGAATTTCTAATTTTGATAGATTCTGCCAAATTACCATTCACTGAGACTATAGCAATTTCCATTCCCACCCACAATATATGGAGTGCATGCTTTTTCAAAACTTCACCTATACAGTATGTTTACACTAACGTTTGCAGTTTTGCCAATTTCATAGGTAGAAAAGGGTATCTCTACCTATGGTATCTAAGGGTATCTCTATGTAGTTCTAATTTCAATTTCTCTTCTTACCAATAAAGTTGAGCAAATATCATTTGTTTTCTATTGGTTAATTTTTTTTTTTTTATCAATTGTAGAAGCTCATTATAAATAGGGAGATAAGCTCTTTTTCTGTGATATGAGTTAAAAATATTTTTTCCAATTTATTATTTATCTTTTGACTTTGCTTATGGTGGTTTTTAAATTTTATTTTTTTATTGAAACATTGAAATATAATTGATTGTACATATCCATGTGGTACAGTGTTAAATATCAATACCCATGTGCAATATGTGATGCTCAAATCAGCATAATTATTATATTCAACATTACACAATGTAATCATTTGTTGTGGCCCTTTACCAATTACTTGCTAACCCCTCTCCTCCTTTCTACCTCTTTTGGCCTCAGATCTGTTCTATCCCTTTGAAAGTTCAATGAATTATTGTGATTGTTGTATCTTTCTTTTTTTGTTTATTATTTTTAGTTTCCATGTATGAGTGAGGACATGCAGTATTTATCTTTCTATGCCTGGCTTATTTAACATGATTTTCTCTAAGTTCATCCATGTTGCTGTGAATGACAGAATTTCATTCTTTTTTTGTGGCAGAGTAGTATTCCATTACATATATATACCACATTTGCCTTATCCATTTATCTGTCGATGGACATTTAGGTTGGTTCCAACTCTCAGCTATTGTAAATAGAGCTAAAATAAATATGGGAGTGTAGGTATCCCCTCAACATGATGATTTCCATTTCTTTGAGTATGAACCCCGCAGTGGAATTGCTGGGTCATATGGAAGTTCTATCTGCAGTTGTTTGAGGAATCTCCATATTATTTTTCATAATGGCTGCACTAATTTACCAATAGTGGAGGAGGGTTTCACTTTCTCTGCATCCTGGCCAGCATTTGTTATTCTCTGTCTTTTTGACAATGACCAGTCTAACTGGGGTGAGATGATGTTTCAATGTGGTTTTGCTTTGTATTTCCCTGATGCTTAGAGATTTTGAGTATTATTTCACGTGTCTGTTGTCTTTTGTACATCTTGCCTTTGAGAAATGCCTATTCAGCTCCTTTGCCCATTTTTTAACCAGATTACTTTTTTTACTGTTGTTTGAGTTCTTTGTATATTCTGAATATTAATCTCTTGTCAGATGAATAGTTTACAAGTATTTTCTCCCATTGTGTAGGTTGTCTTTTCACTCTGGTAATTGTTTCTTTTGCTGTGCAGAAGTTTTTAGTTTGATATAACCCAATTTGTTTGTTTTTTCTTGCCTGTGCTTTTGGGGTCTTATTCATAAAGTCTTTGCTTAGTACTGCTAAACGAGCTCCTAAAGAGCTTCCCTATGTTTTCTTTTATGAGTTTTATAGTTTCATGTTTTATATTTAAGTTTTAATCCATTTTGATTTGATTTTGGTATATGGTGAGATGCACACATCTAGTTTCAGTCTTCTACATATGGATGTCCAGTTCTCCCAGCACCATTTATTGTAGAGGCAATCTTTCCTGCAATGCATGTTCTTGGTGCCTTTGTCAAAGAATAGTTGGCTGTAAGTATGTGGGTTGATTTCTGGGTTCTCCATTCTGTTCGATTGGTCTGTCTGTTTTTATGCCAGTACTATGCTGTTTTGGTTACTACAGTTTTGTAGTATAATTTGAAGTCAGGTAGAATTATGCCTCTGGCTTTATTTTTTTGCTCAGTATTGCTTTGGCTACCTGGGGTCTTTTGTTGTTCTATATGAATATTAAGATTGTTTTTTTTCTGTTTCTGTGAAGAATGTCATCGGTATTTTGATGGGGATTGCATTGAATCTGTAGATTGCTGTGGGTAGTATGGACATTTTCACAATATTAATTCTTCCAATTCAAGAGCGAGGATATCTTTCCATCTTTTTGTATTCACTTTAATTTCTTTTAACAGTGATTTGCACTTCTTGTTGTAGAGATCTTTCACCTCCTAATTAAATTTATTCCTAGGTGTTTTTTTGTTGTTGTTTTTTGTTTTTTGGTGACTATTGTAAATGGGTTTCCTTTATCTTGATTTCTTTTTCGCTAGTTCATTGCTAAGATATAAAAATGCTGCCGATTTTTGCATGTTGATTTTGTATCCTCCAACTTAACTGAAATTGTTTACGAGCTCTGAGAGGTTTTTTTGTTTTTGTAGAGTCTTTAGGTTTTTCAATATATAAGATCATGTCATCTGCAAACAGTGACAGTTTGACTTCTCATTCAGGATGATGTTGGCAGTGGATTTGTGATATGTACTAGTCTTCTGTATCCTTTCAAGAGTTCTCTTTACATGTCTGGTACATTTCTTATGTTTTTCTAAGTATTTTAGCTTTTTGTTGTTGTTTTTGTAAGATCTTTTCTTCCATTCCATTTTTAATTGCTGTTGATTTCTGTGTTTTAATTTCTGTACGCTGCTACTGAATTGTACTCTTTACAGTGATTTTTTAAAAATTTGTTTTCTAGGGTTTTCCATGAATGCAGTCACATCATTTGCAAATAGTTATAGTTTTATTATTAATAGTAATAAAAAAGAACATCCTTGCTGTTTCCTAACTTTAATTCTAATGCTTCTAGAGTTTCCCCTTTTGAGTTAAGAGAGCTATATTTTATCATTTTAAGTAACTACCTGTTGATTCTTCATTTGAGTGTTCGTATTAATAGATTCTTTCTTTCTTTCTCTCTTTCTTTCTTCATGAGGTGTTTCTCTTTCTGTGTCTGGCTTATTTCACTTAACGTAATTTTCTCAAAGCTCATCCATGTTGCTGCAAATGAGAAAGAAAGGAAGAAAAGCCCACAGTAATATGTTGATCTTTCAGAAGGAGAGAACAAATCTGTGGTTACTAGAGGTGGGAGGGGGAAAGGGATGGGGGTTGGAGAGAGATTGGTAAGGGGCATTAATAATAATTATAATTTGTTATAATAAATATGCTAATAATATTGATTTGATCAACACATGTTGTACACAGGTGATGGTATTCAGTGCTATACCCACAAAATATGTATAATCAATTATGCTTCAATAAAATAAAGGAAGGAAGGAAGGAAAAAGGAAAGAATAGATGCTGACTTTGTTAAATGCTTTTTACCTATTTATAAGAATGATTATTTTCTATTTGTCTATTAATATGAATCATTAATATTTGCTAATGTCTTATTTAAAAATTTCCCTAAATGTTCATTAGTGAGGTTATCTGTTGTCTTTGTGTAATCTTTGTCAGGTCTGGATGTCAATGTTATACTTGCTTCATAAAAATAATTCTAAGTTTTTCTCTTATTATATGACTTGAAACAGCTGAAATAGTACTGGAATTACTTTAACTTCAACAGTTTCACAGAATTGCCCTGAAAAAACATCTGGATATGATTTTTTTTTTTTTTTTTTTTAGGTGGCAGTCATTTTACAATTTACTATACTTCTTCTGTGGAAATTGGTCTGTTTAGATCTTGGGGTTTTTCTGGAGTCAGACTGGGTAAATATTTACTTAGAAAAGTATCCATCTTATCTTTTCGTCTAGATTTGTTATATATACATAGAATAAAGTAGTCTGATTATTTTTTAAATTTCTTCTGAGGTTATTTTGTTTAAATACATTTGCTCTCTCTGTCTCTCTCTTATTTTGATTGTGACTGGGGGTTTAGGGGAGTCTGGGTTAGCTAACAGTTTATCTATTTTATTATTTTTTAAATAAACTGATTTATTTTGATTCTTCTTCATTTACTTCTAAGTAAATACTTTTAAGTATTTAAGGTTATAAATTTGCCCCTGAGCATTATTTTAGCTCAGGGTTTCTCAACCTCAGTACCATTGACATGTTTGGCCAGATAATTCTCGGGGTGGGGGGGGAGGTGTTTTCTTGTGCATTGCAGGATATTTAGCACTATCCCTGGTCTCTATATACTAGATGCCAATAGTGCGGTGTTCTCCAGTTGTGTCAACCATAAATATCTTCGGATATTGCCAAAGGTCCTCCTGGGGCAGGGAGAATCGTCCTATTTGAGAACCACTGCGTTAGCTGTATATTATAGGTCCTGATATGGTTTCTCATTATTTTTTTCCACATACTGTATTCTAAAATTTAGGTTTACATTTGCATTTTTTAGTGTGATTCAATTGTTATTTAAAATACTTTTTAAATATAAATTCTGAACGACAGTGGTTGTTTTTGACAGACCATACAAACATTTGGGGGTCTTTCTTAGTTTTACTAAAAATGGAGTTTGTGGTTTTATTATTCATTCCCCTTTCAGATGGTTTCATAAATTAGAAAGGACTAAAGCTAAATTACATAGCCATTGTTATAAGAAGCTCCTCATAGTTCCTATTTAAAGAACACAATATATTCCAAGCACTTCCAAAGCATTTTACATGGACCATTTAATTTAATCCTTACAACAACCTTATTTGTTAGGTGGTGTTACCTCCAGTTTCTAGATGGGAAAAGAGAGGCTCAAAATAACTTGTCAAAAATCTCATAAATAATAAGTGGAACATAAGTAATTCTTAAATCATAATTGTACTAACTATACTCCTTAGCTTGTAACACAGTTATCACTGGTCTCTGCATGCACGCATGCCCCTTTTGAGTGTTCCTGTAATCCAATCCTATACTAAATCATTGACAATAACATACATGAACCTGTGTGTTCATTCCCTCTGCTATATCCCTTGCCTCATCCATACAAGATAACGTTATTATAATTTTGTTTAACAAATCTTGTGTTTTTCTAAATAGTATTTAAATCAACTATATATATATTCATGTCTAAACAAACTATTTAGAATTAGTTTTTGAATTTTATAAAAAGAGTAGTTTTTGACTTGCCTTTTAAAACTCAACATTAATAGATGTGGATATCTGTAACTCATTGATTTTCACATATCTCATTATGTGTATGTACCATGATTTGTTTATGCACTGTTATCTATGGGCATTTGCAATGTGTCTGTTTTGGGGGTTTTTTGGTATTATTAAAACTGCTGCCATAACTATGTTTGTACGTGTCCTGGTATACATGTGCAAGTATTTCTCTTACTAGGTTGTAGGGTAAAAGAAAGATCAATTTACTCTTCTAGCATAATTGTATAAGTAAATCATTGATCTACATCTTCTCTGACACTTGATATTGTTAAGCTTCCTAATTTTTACCGATTGAATGAGTTTAAATAGTCCTGATTTGCATTTCCTTGATTATTAATGACTTTGAAAGGCAGCTATGCTCACCACTATACCACCAACGCGCTCATTAATGACTTTGAGAATCTCATCTTGTGGCTATAAGTAGTTACTCATCTATGAACTGTTTGTTCACGTCTTTCACTCATTTTTCTGTTGGGTTATTTCTTCTTATCCATTTGCAGGAGCTCTTTGTATATTCCTGTACTCATTCTTTGATGATCATGTGTACTGTTAAAAATAAAATTTAGTTGGGATGCCAGCAGGCTGAAATGGCTCCAGTGCCTTGGGTTCCTACCTAAGCAAACCAAAGCCCAATGTAAACAGTAAAACAAAATTTAAGCTTAACTCATCAGAAACCACCAAGAAGTTTCTAACAGAGCCTTTACCAATCAGAAATGACCAACTAACTTCTAACTAGGGACTTTCCATATTAACCAATAAAACATATTTTCTTTGTCTTGCTTCCCTGAAAACCTTATAAAAGTTTCCTGTCTTGCTCTCCTCAGTGGAGTGTTAAACTGCTTGCAGTCTGGTGCTGCCTGGTTAGAGAATAGTTGAATACTCAAATAAACTTGTTGAAGTTTTAATGTTCCTAAGTTTATCTTTTAACAGTATTCTAATACTCTCTACCAACTTATAGCTTGTTTTTTTGTCATTTTATTTTAAGCTGTTTTTTGATGAATCAGTTCTTAATTTTAATTTAGTCTAATTTAACAATCTTTTCTTATAGAGTTAGTGCTTTTTGCATGTTGCTTAAGAAATTTGTCCCTGCCTTACGCTAAAAAAGTGAGTTGCCTATTTTCTACTAACATTTTAAAGTTTTGCTCTTAACATTTAAGTCTTTACTCCATCTGTAGCAGACTTTTTGTATATGGTGTGTGTTATGGGCTGAATTGTGTGTTCCTCCCCACCCTCAAAATTCATATGTTAAAACCCTAATTCCCAGTACCTCAGAATGAGACTGTATTTAGAGATAGAACCTTTAAAGAAATAATTAAAGTTAAATGATTTCATATGTGTGAGCCCTAATCCAGTCTGACTGCTGTTCTTGTAAAATAAAATTTAGATACACAAAGGGACACCAGGGAGGCACACACATAGAGAAAAGACTATGTGAGGACACAGCAAGAAGGTGGCCATCTGAAAGCCAAGGAGCGAGGCCTCAGACAAACCTGACAAAACTTTGAATTTGGACTTGCAGCATCCAGAATTGAGAGAAAATTAATTTCTGCTTTAAGATACTCAGTCTGTGGTATTTTGTTATGATAGTCCTAGCAAACTAATACAGTGTGAGAAGCAGATTTCATTTTTTCACTTGGAAAAACAATTTGATTATAATTCCATTTACTGAAGAGTTCCTTTCCTCACTAATTTACCATGCCTTCTCTGTCATATATCAAAGTTATATATATATATATATATATATATATATGGATCTATTTCTATGTTCTTTATTCTGTTCCTTTAGTCAGTTTGTCTACCTCTGTGAGAGGACCAAACTTTCTTAACCGTTATAGCTTCATAATAAGTCCTGATAGCTGGTAGAGAAAAGCCTTACCCCTTTTATTCTTCTTTAAAGCAACTTTGCTATTTTTTATCTCTTACAATTTTATATACATTTTACAATCAGCTTGTCAAATTTTACTAAAAATCCTATTGGGATCTCAATTGTATTTACGTTAAATGTATAGGTTTACAGTGAACAATTTTGTAATTAAAGATTTATCACCAATGGAAAGTAAATTCATTTCCTTTTTTCTATGGAAAAAAGTTCTATGAACTACAATTTTGGCTCTGTCCACATGATGGCACTACAACCCCAAAAATCATTTTTTTCACAGTTGGAAAAACACACTTTAAGATTTACCGTGTTAATATTTTATTAAATACCTACATGTTATGAAAGACCTGAATTGCATATGGATTGTTCAATAATCTATCAAATACTGAAGTATATTTAGTAAAGATACATATAATAGTATATGATAATCAAATAAATAATTGAAACATTAATTTAAAAATTCATGAAATCTATTCTTCACAGTCCTTTTGTCTTAGAAAGCCATAAACATTATATACATATATATATAAAACATATGTATGTGTGTATATATATTATACACACACATAAATATAAGGGATACATCAAAAAGTTCATGGAAAGATTCATATCTTTTCATTTTATTTTTCCACAAGCTTTTTTTTTTTTTTTTTTTTTTGACCAGTACGGGGATTGTAACCCTTGGCTTGGTGTCGTCCACACCACGCTCAGCCAGTGAGCACACTGGCCATCCCTATATAGGATCCGAACCCATGGCCTTGGTGCTACCAGCACCAACAGGGCGGGTCCTCCACAAGCTTTTTGAAGTACCCTCGTGTGTGTGTGTGTGTGTGTGTGTGTGTGTGTGTGTGTGTGTGTGTGTGTGTGTGTGTGTGTGTGTGTGTGTGTGTGTGTGTGTGTGTGTGTGTGTGTGTGTGTGTGTGTGTGTGTGTGTGTGTGTGTGTGTAAGTTTATCAACCAATAAAATAAAGATATGGTATAAAACTAACTGGGAAATTAAGGTAGTATTTTCCAAACCTGCGAGCCATCTACATGCCAGTGAATGGATCTGCAAAAATCTGGGAGAAAAGGTCATCCCTAGGTTTATGAATAAAGGGGAGGATTATGAAATTCTTCATTTCTACCCCCTGCCCCACCCCTTAGTCCATTCCTGATAATCTTGGAGTTAAAGTCTACTGTCGTTTATGAGAAACATGCCTGGACTTGTCTGGAACTGTTAAAAGAATCAAACAGGGAAGGGACAGAAAACACTTTTCCTTTCCACTTTTAAGGCCAATGAAGCTTCTGTTCTACATTATGTTGTAACTGTTTGAGAAAGAATGTCTTTGTAAATGTTTGGTTCATTGATACCTTACATACTTAAACTTAATAGTGGACCATTTTCTAAATACCTTTCAGGGATTATTAATCTGGTATTCTAAATCTCTCTGGAATTTAGTATCAAAAACTCTTTACCATAGCTTAACTTAGGTAAAAAGATTCAAGTGTGTTGCTAATGAAGATAACTTAGACGATTCACTAAAAATATAGAGGATAGTTAGTTAAATTCTTAGTTCCAGTTTCCTCATTTGGAAAATGGAAATAATAATGTAGGAGACCAGTATATACTATCCCAAATATGCCCCTGAGATAAGGAGTTTTTTGAGCTGATTAGTTTGGAAAACATCAGAGACTGGAGAATCTCAGAAAATGGCATGTTACCCATTTGTAAGAGAAATTTACATTTATTTTTTAGAAAATTTCCATTTGTAAGAGTGTTTCCTCCGTTGAGGGAAGAAAAGGAGGACTCCAACAGGAGACTCATCAATGGAGAAATAACAAACCTTACTCCTTTTACCACACTTTTCCTGGTCATCTTTAAATTGCCTTTCCCACACTCTTCTCTTGTTTAGCCAAAGATGATATTTAAGACCAAATTTTAAGCCATTTCTTTGAGTTACTCATGTCCCTGGGTAGCTCCCACGTATACAGGAGATATACATGTTAATACACTTGTTTTTCTTTTGTTAACCCAACTTGTTACAGGGAACCCAGACAGAATTTAGAAGGGTAGAAATTTTTTTTCCTCCCTTACAATAATAACATTTCCCACTCAATTGCTGTAGGATTAAATAAGGCATTTCAAAATACTGAACAGTGCTCAATAAATGTTACAGTATTGTCATCACAACAAGAAAAAATGTGTTCCTAGGTTAGTAAAACTCAACAGTAAAATCTGAAAATAGGAGAAACTAAGCCATGTTTTAGCTCCTTGGCCTATGCTCCTCCATTCATTCTACCAATCTTCCCACCCCCAAAAAGTGTTGGACTGACTTTCCCAGCACCAGGGCAGCTACACCACCTAATGAGCTTTTTTTTTTTTTCCTTCTTTTTTTTGTTTTTGTTTCTTTTTCTTTTTCTTTTTCTTTCTCTAAACTGTGACTGTAGTAACATGCAATTAAAAAGAAAGAAAACAACATTTTTTATGTTTTTTTCTTTTTACCTTATCAGCAGTTACTAAGCCACTATTTGTGTGGTCAAGGATTTTAGCAATAGAGATATTAACTGTTTTGTTTTTTTTTTTAATTAAATAATAATGAGCCTTTTAAACGCCGCATTCTGAATAAACCATTTGGAATAAGAAGTCATGGATGACTTCGATTGCAAAATCATAATTGGCCCAGATCGCACTTTGAACACCCCTCACCGCCAAAGAAGGCCCGCAGTGCCCTCAAGCACTGCCCACTCAACTCAGCCCGCTGACGCACTTCTAGAATATCCCACGAGATGGCGCCCGTGCTTTGCGATCGTCGGGCAAGCCGAGGGCGAAGCCCGGCCACGGCGCCGGCTCCCTCTCCAAGGTTAAGGGCCTGATCTCCGACAGAGGCCCGCTCTAGGCTGATGGGCAGAGGCCACACGGGCCTCAGACGGGGCCTGGCACGGCCAGGCGAGAGGCCCCCGGGACCCGGTCTGCGAGCCGGAGTCCGCCTCCCTCGAAAGCGGCGATGAGCTGACCCCGGCCTTGGCCTGGCCCGGCCGCTCGGCCCTGCCCCACCTCGACGGGAGCGAGTTCGGTAACAGCAGCGGGGCGGCAGCACCCATCCCTCGCAGAGGGCCGGGGCGAGGCCTCGCGTGCTGTGCGGTGGACTCCGGGCACGCTCACGCCCCGACGCGGGAGCCATCAGGTCTCGGGGCGGTCAGGAAAGACCCGCGGGGGAGGGACCTGCGTTGACACCCGCGCCCAACGGGCTCGGGTCACTCCACCGCCCTGCCACCAGGGCCGCGCGTCAGCCCTCGGGGTTCTGTTTTCAACGCCGAGGCTCGGAGCACTCGAAGAATGGGGTGGCGGTCCCGAGGCCGCCTGTGCCGGCCTCCTCGTGGCCACGAGGGCTCCCCGCGGCCGCCGTCCGAGCCGCGCCACCCCGAAGCGGGTCCGAGCCGCGCCACCCCGAAGCGGGGCCGAGCAACGCGTCAGGACCTCGCTCTGGCCCCGCGCGCTCGGGCGGCCGGTGGGCGGGGCGTCCCCCGTGACGTCGCATTTCATCCCTAGTCCCCGCCCCCTCCCCGCCCGGCCCGTATATAAGAGTTCTCCGAGCGTTCTGACTCGCACAAGTGGAGCGGGGCGTCGGGCGCTGGTTGTCGGCGGAGGTGGGGCTCGAGGGTCAGGGCCAGCTCGGACGTGTGTCCGCGCTTCGGAGGTGGCAGCAGGCAGGGCCGGGCGGCGACGCGGCGATGGAGCTCTTGCGGACTATCACCTACCAGCCGGCCGCCGGCACCAAGATGTGCGAGCAGGCGTTGGGCAAGGCTTGCGGCGGGGACTCGAAGAAAAAGCGGCCGCAGCCGTCCCCCGAGGAGCCGCAGCCGCCGCAGCCCCAGGCGCAGGTGCAGCAGGCCGCCCCGCACCACCATCACCACCACTCGCACTCGGGACCCGAGATCTCGCGGATTATCGTCGACCCCACGACGGGGAAGCGCTACTGCCGGGGCAAAGTGCTGGGAAAGGTGACGAGCGGCGGGCACCAGGCTGCCGGGCGGGAGGGAGGTCTGCCCGGGCAACCCGAGTCCTCGCGCCCGCCGCTTCTGGGTTTCTCGGGGGTCTTGTCCCGGCGCGACGGGGGCCCCTCACCTGCCCGCCTCTGGCTTTTGTGCGCTGGCAGCGCCGGGGATCGGCCTGGCCTTCCATCCTTAGCCACGGCTCTGTGTGCCTCCCGCAGCCCAGAGATATTCATCCCGAGTCTAGAAGCGAAGGCTCTGCTACACCGAATCTAGCTCCCTCCACCTGCTCCCCAGAGGATTTTCCTGACCAGTCTCTTCAGACATTATTTTCCATCTCTCCCCACCCCCCCAGACCCCTCCATAAAGATCCCCTTTGTCAAGAGGGAAGGGAAACTGAACTCGCTGTTTTCAGGACTGCATTTCCCTTCATGAAGGAGCTTTCACAGAGTAGACTGCATCCCTCTGTCCCTTCTCCCGCATTTTTTTGCTTTTCTTTCTTTCTTTTAAATATCTGCCGTCCATTTTTTCTGCCATACTCAATTAGGTCTCGGCTTTGTTTCCTTTTAGGGTGGCTTTGCAAAATGTTACGAGATGACAGATTTGACAAACAACAAAGTCTACGCTGCAAAAATTATTCCTCACAGCAGAGTAGCTAAACCTCATCAAAGGGAAAAGGTGTGTATGACTGTTGAGTAAAGTATTTTCTTTGTGTGCAGGGATGGTCCTTTCCTGTTAAGAAAATGTCTTCTGCATGTGTAAGCATTGGCTTTTCAGAGGTGATGGGAGGGCTAATAAGCTTTATATCTCTTTTTCTTTTAGATTGACAAAGAAATAGAGCTTCACAGAATTCTTCATCATAAGCATGTAGTGCAGTTTTACCACTACTTTGAGGACAAAGAAAACATTTACATTCTCTTGGAATACTGCAGTAGAAGGGTAAGTGTTAACTCCTGCTTGAGTATGTTTCCTTCCCCCAAACTGATGGCATTCTAATTGCATTTTATCTGGGATTTTAGTTGTTGTGACAGTGATTATTATACTATAGCATCAACTTTTGTCATTCATCCTGCAAATGGAAAACACTGATTTTGATAACTTTATTTGACAGATTCTATTTTTTTTCTTCTCCTCTTCTTAGTCAATGGCTCATATCTTGAAAGCAAGAAAGGTGTTGACAGAGCCAGAAGTCCGATACTACCTCAGGCAGATTGTGTCTGGACTCAAGTACCTTCATGAACAAGAAATCTTGCACAGAGATCTCAAACTAGGTAAGCCCTTGACTCCAAATGCTGACTTTTGTGTTAGAGGTGTTTTCTTCTCTCTTTCTTTTTTAACATGTTATTGCTCTTAGTTACCATCTATCCTATGCAGTCTTGCTTTTGAATGGGTGATTTAATGTAACAACCAGCCACCTAACTGGCCACCTTCCTCCAAAGTGGAGATGTGTGCACTTGGTTAGAATGCCTTTTCAAAGGGATTCACATTTTATTTTGTTTATCATCTAGGGAACTTTTTTATTAATGAAGCCATGGAACTAAAAGTTGGGGACTTCGGTTTGGCAGCCAGGCTGGAACCCTTGGAACACAGAAGGAGGTACGAGTCAGAGAAATACATCCTGTTAGGGTTTTGCAAAGACCAAATATGTCTTAATTATTGTCTAATGTTTCCGAGAAGATTGGTTGATACTAAAATCTATAAATCACAGTAATGTTAATTTATAGAAACATGTACTAAGTGCCCACTATGAACCAGACAGGACAACTAATGCCTCTAATTTCATTATTAAAGCAGTCAAAGAAGTGTTATATTTGCCTGAAATATATAAAAATGCCACGATGTTCCCAGTCTCAGTTGGTTAAAAACACTTTGTTGTGTGGGCTGAAAAAATTGTACATGCATTAAAAAAAAATTACCAAAAGTCACTTGGTCACATGTCAATTGTTCAAATGCCAAAAGTCAAATGTTTCCAAACAGAAATTCAGTATAGTACTTTTAAGATTTTATTTTTCATCAATCACATCCAGAAACTAAGTTTAAACAGTGGAATAGTTCCTAACCTAATCTTGGTATTTTGTCTTTCCAGAACAATATGTGGTACCCCAAATTATCTCTCTCCTGAAGTCCTCAACAAACAGGGACATGGCTGTGAATCAGATATTTGGGCCTTAGGCTGTGTAATGTAAGTAAATGCACGATAATGATTAAAAAGCAAATTTGTATTTGGATTTTATCACTCAAGAAGAGTTGCTTTATGGCTATTCCTAAAGATGTGTTTCTTTGCACACAGGTATACAATGTTACTAGGAAGGCCCCCATTTGAAACTACAAATTTGAAAGAAACTTACAGGTGCATAAGAGAAGCAAGGTATACAATGCCATCTTCCTTGCTGGCTCCTGCTAAGCACTTAATAGCTAGCATGTTGTCCAAAAACCCAGAGGATCGTCCCAGTTTGGATGACATCATTCGGCATGACTTTTTTTTGCAGGTTGGTATATACTCTTAACATCTTTTTTATTATATGCTATTGATCCCAGTTACCCGGCAGGTTACTGAAGGCCTTTTCTAATATTCCACAGGGCTTCACACCAGACAGACTTTCTTCTAGCTGTTGTCATACAGTTCCAGATTTCCACTTATCAAGCCCAGCTAAGAATTTCTTTAAGAAAGCGGCTGCTGCTCTTTTTGGTGGCAAAAAAGACAAAGCAAGATATATTGACACACACAGTAAGTTGAAAGACTTCTCTCCCTCTTCATATCCAATATTAAAATTTGATAACTTAGCCAGTATGTTTGTGTACTATTGAACTTGGGTGTTTATAGCATAATAAATCCACACCTCAAATGTGATTGATAGCTTTTTGTTTCGTAACCATTAAAGAGCACTTCTTGCATAATTGCAGCTTATGGTAATGATAAAATGCAGTTTTTGCCTTGGATGCTCATAAACTGGTTAATAATGCAAAAGGAGGAAATATGGCTAGCTCTGTTTCTACTTTGTTGAGATAGACTAATGCTCTTAATTGTTTTCCTTGATTTACAGATAGAGTGTCTAAAGAAGATGAAGAAATTTACAAGCTTAGGCATGATTTGAAAAGAACTTCAATAACTCAGCAACCCATCAAACATAGGACAGATGAGGTGAGTTGAGAAAAAAATAAGATGAATGTGAACTCCTTATATCATTTTCATTCTTGGTTAATTAATACTTGGACTGTGATTATCTTGCTTCAAGTATGTAGTGTTTACTTAAAGCTTTCCTTCCAACCCTTGGAAAGCAAAGACATTGTCTTTTAGTTTAACAATGCATGCAGTTAAGTTACTGTGATATCTTTTACCTGGCTTGTGTCCACTGCTTTTTGAAAAGCTTTCCCTGAAATTGCCACAATCTCATTTTAACCTAGAACTCTGAACCTTAAATGAATTTAAGCACTTGACTCACTGCATTACTCTTCTCTCTTCTAAGGAGCTCCAGCCACCTCCCAGTACAGTTGCCAGATCTGGAACACCCGCAGTAGAAAACAAGCAGCAGGTTGGGGATGCTATTCGGATGATAGTCAGAGGGACTCTTGGCAGCTGCAGCAGTAGCAGTGAATGTAAGTGGTCATCAATCCTATCGTAAATAATTAAACTACAAATGCCGGTGCTAAATACCAGGTAACTGAAGTCAAAGTATGTTGTAGCCTAACCTAACAAAGAAGAAGCAAAATTAGAGGAATCGGAAAAAGAAAAGGGATAATCCTGAGTTTTATGTCTTTAGAATTAATGGAAGGAAACTTAACTAACTTACATTTTTCTCTGTGACTTTTCAGGCCTTGAAGATAGTACCATGGGAAGTGTTGCAGACACAGTGGCAAGAGTTCTTCGAGGCTGTCTAGAGAACATGCCAGAAGCTGACTGCATTCCCAAAGAGCAGCTGAGCACATCATTTCAGTGGGTCACCAAATGGGTCGATTACTCTAACAAATACGGCTTTGGGTACCAGCTCTCAGACCACACTGTCGGTGTCCTTTTCAACAATGGTGCTCACATGAGCCTCCTTCCAGACAAAAAGTAAGTGTGTCCAAAACAATTTAATGAAATCCTGTCAGTTGTCTAGCTTGCACTACAGAAATCTGAAAACAGTGACTAACTGCTTCTGTCTTTTTCTTCTTCTCTCCCTATCATTCCTGTTGTTTAGAACAGTTCACTATTATGCAGAGCTTGGCCAATGCTCTGTTTTCTCAGCAACAGATGCCCCTGAACAATTCATTAGTCAAGTGACGGTGCTGAAGTACTTTTCTCATTACATGGAGGAGAACCTCATGGATGTAAGTACTGTGGCTCTAGAGCAGTGATATTTGAAGTGTGGTTTACAGACCAGTAGCACCTGCATCACTTGGAAGACCCTAGATCTACTGAATTAGAATTTCTGGGCGGGGGGGGGGGGGGGGGGGTGGAGCCAGGAATCTCCTGGCCATTTTGATGCTTATTTAAGTTTGACAGGCATTTGCTTAGAAAAATAGAGTGCACACTGAAAAATGTTTATAGACACTAACTTACTCTCCTAATCTTTACCAGGGTGGAGATCTGCCTAGTGTTACTGATATTCGAAGACCTCGGCTCTACCTCCTTCAGTGGCTAAAATCTGATAAGGCCTTAATGATGCTCTTCAATGATGGCACCTTCCAGGTAAATGAACCTTTTGGGAAAGTGCATGTTTAGGTCCTAAAAAATTAATTTTTACCTAGCTGGCTTAATTATTGATGGAATTTTTTCTGATTCTTGAATATTTGAGAAATCTAACATCTGTGTTTATTTTTTTAAGGTGAATTTCTACCATGATCATACAAAAATAATCATCTGTAGCCAAAATGAAGAATATCTTCTCACTTACATCAATGAGGATAGGATATCTACAACTTTCAGACTGACAACTCTGCTAATGTCTGGCTGTTCATTAGAATTAAAAAATCGAATGGAATATGCACTGAACATGCTCCTGCAAAGATGTAACTAAATGACTTTTTGAATGGACCCTATGGGACTCCTCTTTTCCACTGTGAGATCTACAGGGAAGCCAGTAGAAAGATCTCGAGCATGTTGAAGAAGATGGACAGGTGGTGGTACGAAAACAATTCCTCTGTGGCCTGCTGGACTGGGTGGAACCATACCAGGCTGAGGCGTATAGTTCTTGACTTTGGACAATCCAAGAATGAACCAGAATGCAGTTTTCCTTGAGATACCTGTTTTAAAAGGTTTTTCCAACAATTTTGCAGAAAGGTGCATTGACTCTTAAATTCTCTCTGTTGAGAGCATTTCAGCCAGAGGACTTGGAACTGTGAAATATACTTCCTGAAGGGGAGGGAGAAGGGAGGAAGCTCCCATGTTGTTTAAAGGCTGTAATCGAAGCAGCTTTTGGCTGCTAAACTGTGAACTATGGCCATATATAACTTTTTTGTGTTAATTTTTGAAGACACTTGTGGCTGGAAGAGTGCATTCCTTGTTAATAAACTTTTTATTTATTATAGCCCAAAGAGCAGTATTTATTATCAAAATGTTTTTTTTTTTTATGTTGACCATTTTAAACTGTTGGCAATAAAGTGTATGAAAAAGCAGAAACTGGTCTTGTCTTTAGTGCAGTGCATAACTTTATCACAACATTCTTTGATAATGGATTCTTGGCACCACTTGGCTTGACGTTGAGTATAGAAACACACTAGGGAGTTAGATCTCTAATTTTTCTAATCATAGCTTCTAAAAAGTCAGTCTTAAATACCTGAAGTACAATCAAACTTTCTGGGTGGATCTAGCTTGAGAAGAATTTAACAAAAATACCACTCTTGTTAACAACCAAAATATAGGCCTCTTACAAATCCAAAACCAATTTCTCTCTGGAATATTTTCTCAAAACTCGTTTACCTTGGAGCTGAAAGCCAGAGTAATCCTGTGTAAACAGACACCTATGTTATTAAGTGTCAATAGGTACAGGAAGTTTATCTAAATATGGGCAAACCTCTTGAATTATAATACATGCACCACCTAAAAGTATTACTCAGCTGAAACCTGCCTAAACACTTCCAGGGCTGCTGGCAGTACTAGCACATACTTCCAGTAGTGGGAAATACTTTGTAAATAAGTCATTTTATTTTCCTTCTGGTGCATGGTGACTGAGGAGTTGTATGGAACCAAGCTATAGTTTGGGACCCATCTTTTAAACTATTGAATTACCCAAGAAGCAAATCTGAAATTTTTCTCCTTTCACTGGGACCTTACTTTTTGACAGGTGCAAAAAAAAAGCTGCTCATCCTGTTACTCTAAACTTCCAGTGATCTACATTAGATACATTTTTTTTTGTTATTGTTCAATTGTAATCCCACTATAAGGAAAATATGGTCCTGTGAAAAGAAGCGCTTTGCTTTGTTATGGCTGTGTTTACACTGGGATCCTGTACAGTGTAGTGTAGAGATGGTAATTGTGCTTTTACATCTTTCTACTGTTAAACTCTGCACCTAATATACTATACTAGCAAAAGCCAAATCTGAGGAATTTCTTATGGGTGTTACAAGTCCTAAATTAACTCCAGCTGAAGTTCTCTAGAATGTGTACAAATTTAGTCTTCGCCAAATGGCTTATAACAATAGGTGAAGAAAACTGAATGACAGCTGGGTATGCAAAAGTAGAATCTAGTTTTATTCTTATGAACAGAGAAGAAACTACGATAGAATTTGCAAATAGTGAGAAATGCTCTTTCACTTTGTTTCACAGTGTAAGATTGTACATTACTTCACAGCTTCATAATATACACTTATCCATTTTTGTATGTACTGAGTGTCTACTGTGTGCCAGATCCAGGGCCTGGTATTGGAGATGCAGAGTGAACCCGAGCCTCTCCCTGCCCTCGAGGAAGTCCCAGCAGAGTGGAGGAGACAGTGCACTTACATATTAGTCTGATAAGTGTTGTGATATTATGATAAAGGTATGCACTGGGTGTTGTGGGAACTGACAACAGGAATCATGAGGAACAAGCCCCAGGCATGAGGTGGACTCAGAGAATAGATTCCAGAGAAGGAAATTCCTTTTACTAGGTCTTGAAAGATGAGTGTGGGTTAAATAGAAGTATGAGATGGGAAGAGTGTTATAAGGAGAACATGTTCAGAATAACATGTAAAGAAGCCTGAGGATGAAAGAGTTCACAGTAGAAGTGGGGGTGCAAGTCTGAAGCGTTGTAGGTAAAGGCCAGAAGAGACAGATGTGATGTGTCCCGTATGCATCCCAAGGCATTTAGGCTCTATCTCAAAGGCTATGCGGCGCTATTGAAATATTCTTAGGAGGAGACTGACATAATATTTTAGTTTTGTAAAATTTATTCTGGAGACATGGGCGAGATGAGTGGGGAACAAGATAGAGACAGCCCAAAAAGTAAAGAAATTAATGTTGTGATCCAGGTGAGAAAGGACCCATCACTTAAATAAAAGGAGCACATGAAGAGTTAGGCAGCATTTCCTTTGGTACATCTGGTTCATTTCAGTGCTTGCAGTGCTGGGCATCAGACTTGGCATGGAGCAGTCAAATATTGAATGAATGAATAAATAAGGAAAGATTTGGGAGGGACTTAGAAAGTTGATTTTAATAGGATTAGGATCCTGATTGAATGTGGCACCTGAGAAAGAGGGCAGAGTTTAGGATGATTGACTTGGGCAGTCAGTGGGGGAAAGGTGGTGTACTGTGGGACCATTAACAGAAATAATTTAGGATTATAGATGAAAGAGCCTGATATTAAGGGAAATATAGTGAGTGTAGGACATGTTGAGTCAGACTTGTATGAGGATGCCCAAATAAGTCTAGAAAACAGTTAGACATGCATGTCTACATCTCAAGAGAGCAAAATTTGGGAGTAAGCAGGTTTTAGATGATATCATGGGAGTGGATGAGAGCACATAAGGATGGATTCTTGCAATCTCTTCTACCCAACAGGGTTTTTTGTTTGTTTCATAAAATGTAACAGTGTTGATAAATCTTTGCCACAGGGGAGGAGGATAAAAAAAATCCCAAATAAATAACCCCTCCGAACAAGGGGTTATCCATAAAAAACAACTCAAAAATAACATGTCTTTAATGAACACCTTTAATCCCCATGTTTCTCTGTTAGCTATCACAAATCCTAGAAGGGTACAGGTTGAGGGGGGGAAAACGGGGGGGGGGGGCAGTCTTTAAAGATGTACTAGTTTTGATGCATGGTAATATTACCTTCAGCTAAGTTTGGTGTGGCCATGGCAATAACCTGCAGGATCTTGGGTTATTTAACATTTACTACTTTTACATCTTAGTTCACTCAACCTTTCAAGGACTATTTCTGAACATAAACTTGTGTGCTGTGGAGGAAGCATGAACCAGTGGAAAAGCTTTGGAATCATTCTTGAGTTCAAATTCCTGTTTAACCATGTGTTAACAATGTGATGTCCAGTAAACACCTAATCTCCCTAAGCCTCAGTTTCCTCATCTGTGAAGATAAAATGATAATAAAGCAATTGCACACCATAGGTCCTCAATAAATATTTGCTCCCATTCTTTTTCTATGTTTTTCCTGCCTCTTTCCACACCCATAATGGCAGGAACCCTGCTTCCCCAGAAAAGAAAATAACTGAGTCATCCTTGTTTCTCCCCTTCCAGTCTTCCTTTCTGTGTCAGTCATGGTTCACTCAGGAATGCAAAAATTATTTTAGGACTTTCAAAGAGAAGGATTCTA